>NC_072009.2:65371666-66650000 GCF_028885655.2 Pongo abelii
GAGCAGTTTTGAAACACTCTTTTTGTAGAATATGCATGTGTACATTTGTAGCACTTTGAGGGCTATGGTGGAAAAGGAAATATCTTCAAATAAAAAAGAGACAGAAGCTTTCTCAGAAACTTCTTTGTGATGGGTGCATTCAGCTCACAGAGTCGAACATTCCTTTTCATAGAACAGTTGTGAAACAATCTTTTTGAAGAACTTGCATGTGGATATTTGGACCGACTTGAGGCCCTCATTGGAAACGGGAATATCTTCACATAAAAATTAGACAGAAGCATTCTCAGTAATTTCTTTGTGATGTGTGCATTCAACTCCCAGATTTGAACGTAACTTTTCATAGAGCAGTTTTTCGCCACTCTGTTTGTAGAATCTGGAATTGGAAAGTTAGGCGGCTTTGAGTCCTTCATTGGAAACTGGTATATTTTCACATAAAAACTAGAGAGACGCATTCTCAGAAAATTTTTTGTGACGTGTGCATTCATCTCACAGATTTGAGCCTTCCTCTTTGATAGAGGATTGTTGAAACACTCTTTTTGTAGAATCTGCAAGTGGATATTTGGAGCACTTTGAGACCTATGAATGAAAAGGAAATGTCTTCAAATAAAAACTAGACGGAATTGTTCTCAGAAACTTCTTTGTGATGTGTGCATTCAACTCAGAGATTTGAACTTTCCTTTTGATAGAGCAGCTTTGAAACACTCTCTTTGTAGAATCTGCAAGTGAATATTTGGAGTGCTTTGAAGACTTCATTGAAAACGGGAATAACTTCAAGTAAAAACTAGAGAGAAGCATTCTCAGAAACTACTTTGTGATGTGTACATTCAACTCACAGAGTTGAACCTTTCTTTTGATAGAGCAGTTTTGAAACACTTTTTCTTCAGAGTCTGCATGTGGACATTTATAGCACTTTGAGGGCTATGGTGGGAAAGGAAATATCATCAAATAAAAACTAGATAGCAGCATTCTCAGAAACTACTTTGTAATGTGTGCATTAAACTGACAGAGTTGAACATTCCTTTTCATAGAGCATTTGTGAAACACTCTTCTTGAAGGAACTGCAAGGGTATATTTGGACGGATTTGAGGCCCTCGTTGGAAACGGGAATATCTTCACATAAAATCTAAACAGAAACTTTCTCAGAAACTCCTTTGTCATGTGTGAATTCAACTCACAGGGTTGAACATACGTGTTCATAGAGAAGTTATGAAATATGCTTTTTGAAGAACCTGCAAGTGGATATTTGGACCGGATTTGTGGTCTTCATTGGAAACGGGAATATCTTCATCTAAAAACTAGACAGAAGCATTCTCAGAAACTTCTTTGGGATGTGTGCATTCAACTCACAAAGTTGAACCTTCCTTTTGATAGAGCAGTTTTGAAACACTCCTTTATAGGTTCTACAAGTGGACATTTGTAGCCCTTTGAGGGCTTTGGTGCATAAGGAAATATCTTGAAATAAAAACTAGGCAGAAGCATTCTCAGAAACTTCATTTTGATGTTTGCATACAACTCACAGCGTTGAACATACCTCTTCATAGAGCAGTCGTGAAACACCCTTTTAGAAGAAACTGCAAGTGGATATTTGGACCCTTTTGAGGCCTTCGTTGGAAATGGGAATATCTTCACATAAAAACTAGACAGAAGCATTCTCAGAAACTTCTTTGTGATGTGTGCATTCAACTGACAGAGTTGAACTTTCCTTTTGATAGAGCAGTTTTGAAACACTCTTTTTAGAACCTGCAAGTGGATATTTGGACCACTTTGAGACCCTTCATTGTAAATGGGAATATCTTCAAATAAAAACTAGATAGAAGCATTTTCAGAAACTTCTTTGTGATGTGTGCATTCAACTTACAGAGTTGAACCTTCCGTTTGATAGAGCCTTTTGAAAAACTCTTTTTGTAAAATCTGCAAGTGGATATTTGGACTGCTTTGAAGCCATCATTGGGAATATCCTCACATAAAAACTAGACAGAATCATTCTCAGAAACTCCTTTGTGATGTGTAAATTCAACTAACGGAGTTCAACTTTCCTTTTGATAGAGCAGTTTTGAAACACTCTTTTTGTAGGATGTGCAAGTGGATATTTGCACCGTTTTTGAGGCCTTCGTTGGAAAGGGGAATATCTTCATGTAAAAACTACAGAGAAGCATTCTCTGAAATTTCTTTGTGATATGCACATTCAACTCGCAGAGTTGAACCTTCCCTTTGATAGAGCAGTTTTGAAACCCTCTTTCTGTAGAATCTGCAAGTGGACATTTGTAGCTCTTTGAGGCCTTCCATGGAAAATGATATATCTTCATATAAAAACTATACAGAAGAATTCTCAGAAACTTCTTTGTGATGTTTGCATTCAACTCACAGAGTTGAACATAACTTTTCATAGAGCAGTTTTGAAATTCTGTTTTTGTAGAATCTGCAGGTGGAAATTTGAAGCCCTTTGAAGCCCTCATTGGAAACGGAAATATCTTGGAATAAAAACTAGACAGAAGCATTGTTAGAAACTACTTTGTGATGTGTGCATTCAACTCAGAGAGTTGAACATTTCTTTTGAGAGAGCACTTTTTAAACACTCTTTTTGTAGAATCTGCAAAAGTACATTTGTAGTGCTTTGAGGGCTATGGTGGAAAAGGTAATATCTTCTTATAAAAACTAGACAGAAGCATTCTCAGAAACTTATTTGTTATGTTTGCATTCAACTCACAAAGTTGAACATACCTATTCATAGAGAAGTTGTGAAACACTCTTTTTGTAGGATCTGCAAGTGGATATTTGGACCGCTTTGAGGCCTTCATTGGATATGGGATTATCTTCACATAAAACTAAACAGAAGCATTCTCAGAAAATTCTTTGTGATGTGTGCTTTCAACCCACAGAGTTGAACATAACTTTTCATTGAGCAGTTTTGAAACACTCCTTTTGTAGAATATGCAAGTGGACTTTTGAAGTGCTTTGAAGCCTTCAGTGGAAAAGGAATTATCTTCACATAAAATCTGGTCAGAAGAATTCTCAGAAACTGCTTTTTGATGTGTGCATTCAACTCACAGTGTTGTAACTTTCTTTTAATGGAGCAGTTTTGAAACACTCTTTTTGTAGAAACTGCAAGTGGATATTTGGTGCTCTTTGACCTCTATGATGGAAAAGGAAATATCTTCACATAAAAACAACACAGAAATATTCTGAGAAACTTCTTTGGGATGTGTGCATTCAACTCAAAGAATTGAGCCTATCTTTTTATTGAGCAGTTTTGAATCTCCCTTTTTGCAGAATCTGCAAATGGGTGTTTTAGAGCTCTGAATCTTACTGTGGAAAAGGAAATATCTTCACATAAATACTACACAGAAGCATTCTGTAAACTTCTTTGTGAGCTGTGCATTCAACTCATAGAGTTGAACTTATCTTCTCATTGAGAAGTTTTGAATCTCTCATTTTGATAGAATCTGCAAGTGGATATTTGGAGCCCTTTGCATAATATGGTGGAAAAGGAAATATCTTCAAATAAAAACTACATAGAAACAATCAGAGAAACTACTTTGTGATGTGTGCATTCAGCTCACAGTGTTGAACCTGTCTTTTGATTGAGTAGTTTTGAATCTCTCTTTTTGCAGAATCTGCAGGTGGATATTTGGAGCCCTTTGAGGCTTATAGTGGAAAAGCAAATATCTTCACATTAAAACTACACAGAATGATTCTGAGAAACTTCTTTGTGATGCGTGCATTCAACTCCCAGAGTTGAACCCATCTTTAGATTGAGCAGTTTTTAATCTGTCTCTTCCAGAATCTGCAAGTGGATATTTTTAGCCCTTTGTGGCCTATGGTGGAAAAGGAAATATCTTCAAATAAAAACTACACAGAAACATTTGGGGAAACTTCATTGTGATATGTGCATTCATCTCACAGGGTTGAAGCTAACTTATGCTTGAGCAGTTTTGAAACAGTCTTTTTGTACAGTCTGCAAGTGGATATTAGAGTGCTGTGAGGCCCACCGTGGAAAAATAAATATCTTCAGACAAAAACTACACAGAAGAATTCTGAGAAACTTCTTGGGATGCGTGCATTCATCTCACAGAGTTGAAAGTTTCTTTTGATTGAGCAGTTTTGGAACACTTTTTTTGTAGAAGCTGCAAGTGAATATTTGCAGTCCTTTGTTGCCTATGGTGGAAAAGGAAATCTCTTCACGTGAAAACTGCACAGAAGCATTCTGAGAAACTTCTTTGTGATGTGTGCATTCATCTCACAGAATTGAAACTTTCTTTTGATTGAGCAGTTTTGACACACTCTTTTCGTAGAATCTGCAAGTGGATAATTGAAGCCCTTTGAGGCCTGCTGTGGAATAGGAAATATCTTCACATAAAAACTACTCAGAAGCATTTTGAGAAACTTCTTTGTGATGTTTGCATTCAACTCACAGAGTTGAATCTATCTTTTGATGGAGCAGTTTAGAATCTCTCTTTTTGTAGAATCTGCAAGTGGATATTTAGAGCACTTTGTGCCCTGTGATGGAAAAGGAAATAACTTCAAATAAAAACTACACAGAAGCATTCTCAGAAACTTCTTTGAAATGTGTGCATTCATTTCACATTGTTGAACTTATCTTCTCATTGAGCAGTTTTGAATCTCTCTTTTTGAAGGATCTACAAGTGGATATTTGGAGCCCTTTGCGACCTATTGCGGAAAAGGAAATATCTTCAAATGAAAACTACTCAGAAGCATTCTAAGAAACTTTTCTTGATGTGTGCATTCAACTCAATGAGTTGTTCCTACCTTTCTATTGAGCCGTTTGGATTTCTCTGTTCATAGAATCTGCAAGTGGATATCTGGAATGCTGTGACTCCTACTGTGGAAAATAAAATACTTTCCAATAAAACCACACAGAAGCATTCGGAGAAACTTCTTTATGATGTGTGCATTCAACTCACAGAGTTGAACCAATATTTTGATTGGGAAGTATTGAATCTCTCTTTTTGGAGAATCTGCAAGTGGCTGTTTGGAGAGCTTTGAGGCTTTGTGTAAAAGGAAATGTATTCACATAAAAACTACACAGAAACATTCTGAGAAACTTCTTTGCAAGGTGTACATTCAAATCACACAGTTGATCTTATCTTCCCATTGAGCAGTTTTGAATCTCTCTTTTTGGAGAATCTGCAAGTGGATATTTGGAGCCCTTTGTGCCGTATGGTGGAAAAGGAAATATCTTCAAATAAAAAGTACAGAAAATCATTCAGAGAAACTTCCTTGTGATGTATGCATTGAACTCATAGAGCTGAACCTGTCTTTTGATTTAGCCATTTTGAATCATTCATTTTGCAGAATCTGCAGGTGGATATTTGGCGACATTTGAGGCCTAATGTGGAAAAGCAAATATCTTCTCATAAAAACTACACAGAAGCATTTAGAAAAACTTCTTTGGGATGTGTGCAATCAACTCACAGAGTTGAACCTTCTTTTGATTGAGCAGTTTTGAATCTCTCTTTTGCAGAATCTGCAAGAGGATATTTGGAGCCCTTTGTGGCCTATGGTGGAAATGGATATATCTTCAAATAAAAACTGCACAGAAACATTCTGAGAATCTTTTTGAGGAGTGCACTCATCGCACAGTGTTGAACTGATCTTATCATTGAAAAGTTTTGAAACACTCTTTTTGTAGAATCTTCAGGTGAATATTTGGAGCCCTTTGAGGCCTACTGTGGAAAACCAAATATCTTCAGATAAAAACTACATAGAAGCATTCTGAAAAACCTCTTTGTGATGTGTGCATTCAACTCACTGAGTTGAAACTTTGCTTTGATTGAGCAGTTTTGAAACAATCTTTTTCTAGAATCTTCAAGTTAATATTTGGAGCCCTTTGAGGCCTACCGTGGAAAACCAAATATCTTCAGAAAAAAACTACACAGAAGCATTCTGAAAAACCTCTTTGTGATGTGTGCATTCAACTCACAGAGTTGAAACTTTGTTTTGATTGAGCAGTTTTGAAACAATCTTTTTCTAGAATCTGCAAGAGGATAATGTGAGCCCTATGAGACCTAATGTGGAAAAGGAAATATCTTCAGATAAAAACTACTGAGAAGCATTCTAAGAAATTTCTTTGTGATGTGTGCATTTAACTGACAGAGTTGAATCTATCTTTTGATTGAGCATTTTAGAATCTCTCTTTTTGTAGAATCTGCACGTGGATATTTGGAGCCCTTTGGACCCTATGGTGGAAAAGGAAATATCTTCAAATAAACGTTACACAGAAGCATGCAGAGAAACTTCTTTGTGATGTACGCATTCAACTGACAGACTTGAACCTATCTTTTGATTGAGCAGTTTTGAAACTCTCTTTTTGCACAATCTGCAGGTGGATGTTTGGAGGGCTTTGAGGACTATTGTGGAAAAGGAAATATCTTCACATAAAAACTACACAGAAGCATTCTGAGAAACTTCTTTGTGAGGTGTCCATTCAACTCACACTGTTGAACTTATCTTCTCATTGAGCAGTTTTGAATCTCTCTTTTTGCAGAATCTGCAGGTGGCTATTTGGAGCCCTTTGAGGCCTACTGTGGAAAAGCAAATATCTTCACATAAGAACTGCACAGAAATATTTTGAGAAATTCTTTGGGATGTATGCATTCAACTCGCAGAGTTGAAACTATCTTTTGATAGAGTAGTTTTGCATCTCTCTTTTTGCAGAACCTGCAAGTGGATATTTTGTGCCTTTTGAGGCCTATTGTGGAAAAGTAAATATATTCACATAAAAACTACACAGAAGCATTCTGAGAAACTTCTTTGTGATGTGTGCAGTCATCTCACATAGTTGAACCTTTCTTTTGTTAGAGCAGTTTTGATTCACTCTTTTTGTAGAATCTGCAAATGGATAATTGGAGTCCTCTGAGGTGTAATGTGGAAAAAAAAATCTTCACAAAAAAACTACACAGAAGGATTCTGGGAAACTTCTGTGGGATGGGTGCATTCAACACACATAGTTGAACCTATCTTTTGATTGAGCAGTTTTGAATCTCTCTTTTTGTAGAATCTGCAAGCGGATATTTGGAGTGTTGTGAGGTCTACTTTGGAAAATCAAATATGCTCACATAAAAACTACACACAAGCATTCTGAGAAACTTCTTTGTGATGTGTGCATTCAACTCAAAGAGTTGAAACTACGTTTTGATTGAGCAGTTTTGAATTTCTCTTTTTGCAGAATCTGCAAGTGGATGTTTGGAGAGCTCCGAGGCCTGTTGTGGAAAAGGAAATATCTTCACATGAAAACTACACAGAATAATTCTGAGAAACTTCTTTGTGACGTGTGCATTCAACTCACAGAGTTGAACTTATCTTCTCATTGAGCAGTTTTGAATCTATCTTATTGTAAAATCTGCAAGTGGATATATTGAGCCCTTTGAGCCCTATGCTGGAAAAGGAAATGTCTTGAAATAAAAACTACACAGAAGCATTCAGAGAAACTTCTTTGTGAGGTATGCATTCAACACACAGTGTTGAACCTATCTTTTGATTGAACAGTTGTGAATCTCTCTATTTGCAGAATCGGCAGGTGGATGTTTGGTGCCCTTTGAGGTCTACTGTGGAAAAGAAAATATCTTCACATAAAAACTATACTGAAGCCTTCTGAAAAACTCCTTTGGGATGTATGCATTCAACTCACAGAGTTGAACCTTTCTTTTGATTGAGCAGTTTTGAATCTCCCTTTTTGCAGAATCTGCAAGTGGATATTTGGAGCCCTATGCGCCCTATGGTGGAAAAGGAAATATCTTCATGTAAAAACTACACAGAGACATTCTGAGAAAGTTCTTTGTGATGTGTGCATTCATCTCACAGGGTTGAACCTATCTGATGATTGAGCAGCTTTGAAACACTCTTTTTGTGGAATCTGCAAATGGATATTTGGAGGGCTTTGAGGCCAACCGTGGAAAAGCAAATATCTTCATATAAAAATTACACAGAAGCACTCTGAGAAACTTCTGTGTCATGTGTGCATTCAACTCACAGAGTTGAACCTATCTTTTGATGGAGCAGTTTTGAATGTCTCTTTTTGCAGAATCTGCAAGTGGATGTTTCGAGAGCTTTGAGGATTGTGGTGGAAAAGGAAATATCTTCACATAAAAACTACACAGAAGCATTCTGAGAAACTTCTTTGTGAGGTGTGCATTCAACTCACAAGGTTGAACTTATCTTCTAATTGAGTAGTTTTGCATCTCTCTTTTTGTAGAATCTGCATGTGGATATTTGGAGCCCATTGTGACCTATGGTGGAAAAGGAAATATGTTCAAATAAAAACTACACAGAAGAATTCAGAGAAACTTCTTTGTTATGTAGGCATTCAACTAACAGGGCTGAACCCATCTTTTCATTGAGCGGTTTTGAATCTCTCTTTTTGTAGAATCGGCAAGTGGATTTTTGGAGACCTTGGCGCCCCATAGTGGAAAAGGAAATATCTTCAAATAAAAACTACACAGTAGTATTTAGAGAAACTTCTTTGTGATGTATGCAATCAACTCCCAGAGTTGAACCTATCTTTTGATAGAGCAGTTTTGAATCTCTCCTTTTGCAGAATATGCAGGTGGATATTTGGAGCCTTTTGAGGCCTACAGTGGAAAAGCAAATCTCTTCATATAAAAACTACACAGAAGCATTCTGAGAAACTACTTTGGGAAGTGTGCATTCAACTCACAGAGTTGAACCTATCTTTTGATTGAGCAGTTTTGAATCTCTCTATTTGCAGAATCTGGAAGAGGATATTTGGAGTCCATTGGGTCCCATGGTGGAAAAGAAAATATCTTCAATTAAAAACTACACAGAAACATTCAGAAAACCTTCTTTGTGATGTGTGCATTCATCTGATAGGGTTCAACCTATCTTATGATTGAGGAGTTTTGAAACACTCCTTTTACAGAATCTGCGAGTGGATATTTGGTGCGCTTTCAGGCCTACCTTGGAAAAGCAAAAATCTTCAGATAAAAACTACACAGAAGCATTCTGAGAAACTTCTTTGTGATGTGTGCATTCATCTCACAAAGTTGAACTTTTCTTTCGATTGAGGAGTTTTGAAACACTATTTTTGTAGAATCCGCAAGGGGATATTTGGAGCCCTTTGAGATCTATTGTGGAAAAGGAAATATCTTCACATAAAAGCTACACAGAAGCAGTCAGAGAAACTTATTTGTGATGTGGGCATTCATCTCACAGCGTTGAACATTCTTTTTGATTCAGCTGTTTTGAAACACTCTTTTTGTAGAATCTACAAGTGGATAATTGGAGCCCTTTGCGCCCTATGGTGGAAAAGGAAATATCTTCAAATAAACCCAGAAAATTTTTTGTGATATGTGCATTCAACTCACAGAGTTGAACCTATCTTTTGATTGAACAGTTTTAAATCTCACTTTTTGTAGAATCTGCAAGTGCATATTTGTATTCCTTTGCACCCTATGGTGGGAAAGGAAATATCTTCAAATAAAAAGTACACAGAAGCATTTTCAGAAACTATTTCTTCATGTGTGAATTCAACTCACAGAGTTGAACCTATCTTTTGATTGACCAGTTTTGAATCTCTCTTATTGTAGAAACTGCAAGTGGATATTTGGACCTCTGTGAGGCCTACGGTGGAAAATCAAATATGTTCACATAGAAACTTCTCAGAAGCATTCTGAGAAACTACTTTGTGATGTCTGCATTCAACTCACAGGATTGAGCCATCTTTTGATTGAGCAGTTTTGAATCTCTCTTTTTGCAGAATCTGAAGAATCTGCAAGTGGATGTTTGCAGAGCTTTGAGGCCTATTATGGAAAAGAAAATATCTTCACATAAAAACTACACAGAAGGATTCTGAGAAACTTCTTTGTGATGTGTGCACTCTTCTCACAGAGTTGAGAATTTATTTTGATTGAGCAGTTTTGAAATACTCTTTTGCAGAATCTGCAAGCGCATAATTTGAGCCATTTGAGCTTTACTGTGGAAAAGCAAACATTTTCAAATTAAAACTAACCAGAAACATTCTGAGAATCTTCTTTAGGATGTCTGCATTCAAATCACAGAGTTGAATCTATGCTTTGATTAAGCAGTTTTTAATCTCTCTTTTTGCAGAATCTGTTAGTGGATATTTGGAGCCCTTTGCAGCCTATGGTGGAAAAGGAAATATCTTCAAACAAAAACTACACAGAAATAGTCTCAGAAACTTCTTTGTGATGTGTGCATTCATCTCACAGGGTTGAACCTATCTTACGATTGAGCAGTTTTGAAACACTCCTTTTGTAAAATCTGCAAGTTGATATTCGGAGCGCTTTGAGGCTTACCGTGGAAAAGCAAATATCTTCAGATAAAAACTACACAGAAGCATTCTGGAAAACTCTTTGTAATGCGTGCATTCATTTCACAGAATTGAAACTTTCTTTTGATTCAGCAGTTTTGAAACACTGTTTTAGTAAAATCTGCATGTGGATATTTGGAGCCTATTGAGGACTACTGTGGAAAAGGAAATATTCTCACATAAAAACTACACAGAAGCATTCTGAGAAACTTCTCATTGATGTGTGCATTCATCTCAGAGAGTTGAAACTTTCTTTTTATTGAGCCGTTTTTAAACACTCTTTTTATAGTATTTGCAAGTGGATAATTGGAGCCCTTTGAGTCCTATTGTGGAAAAGGAAATATCTTACCATAAAAACTACTCAGAAGCGTTCTGAGAAACTTATTTGTGATGTATGCATTCAACTGACAGAGTTCAACATATCTTTTGATTGAGCAGTTTTGAATCACTATTTTTTTAGAATCTGCAAGTGGATATTTGGAGCCCTTTGAGACCTATTGTGGAAAAGGAAATATCTTCACATAAAAACTACACAGAAGCAGTCAGAGAAACTTATTTGTGATGTGTGCATTCATCTCACAAGGTTGAACCTATTTCATGATTGAGCAGTTTTGAAACACTCTTTTTGTGGAATCTGGAAGTGGATATTTGGATCGCTTTCAGGCCTACCATGGAAAGGCAAATATCTTCAGCTAAAAACTACACAGAAGCATTCTGAGAAACTTCTCTGTGATATGTGCATTCAATTCACATATTTGAACCTCTCTTTTGAATGAGCTGTTTTGAATCTCTCTTTTTGCAAAATCTACAAGTGGATGTTTGGAGAGCATTGAGGCCTATTGTGGAAATGGAAATATCTCCACATAAAAACTACACAGAAGCATTCTGAGAAACTTCTTTGGGATGTGAGCACTCAACTCACAGAGTTGAACTTATCTTTTGATGGAGCAGTTTTGAATCTCTCTTTTTGCAGGATCTGCATGTGGATATTTGGAGCCCTTTGCGGCCTATGGTGGAAAAGGAAATTTCTTCAAATAAAAACTACTCAGAAGCATTCTGAGAAACTTCTTTGTGATGTGTATTCATCTCACAAGGTTGAACCTATCTTATGATTGAGCAGTTTTGAAACATTCTTTTTGTGGAGTCTGCAAGTGGATATTTGGAGTGTTGTGAGGGCTTCTAGGGAAAATCAAATATGTTCACATAAAAATTACACAGAATTATTCTGATAAACTTCTTTGTGATGTGTGCATTCAACTCACAGAGTCGAACCTATCTTTTGATTGAGCAGTTTTGAATCCCTCTTTTTGCCGAATCTGCAAGTGGATGTATGGAGAGCTTTGAGGCAAATTGTTGAAAAGGAAATATCTTCACATACAAACTAAAAAGAAGCATTCTAAGAAACTTCTTTGTGAGGTTTTCATTCAACTTACAGAGTTGAACTTATCTTCACATTGAGCAGTTTCAAATTGCTCTATTTGTAGAATCTGCAAGTGGATATTTCGAGAGTTGTGAGGCCTGCTTTGGAAAATCAAACATGTTCACAGAAAAACTACACAGAAGCATTCTGAGAAACTTTTTCTGATGTGTTCATTCATCTCAAAGTGTTGAACCTATCATTTGATTGAGCAGTTTTGAATCTCTCCTTTTGCAGAATCTGCAAGTGGATGTTTGGGGATCTTTCAGGCCTATTGTGTAAAAGGAAATATCTTCACAAAAAAACTACATGGAAGCATTCTGAGAAACTCCTTTGTGAGGTGTCCATTCAACTCACAGAGTTAAACTTATCTTCTCATTGAGCTGTTTCGAGTCTCTCTTTTTGTGGAATATGCAAGTGGATATTTGGAGCCCTTTGCACCCTATGGTGGAAAAGGAAATATCTTCAAATAAAAGCTACATAGAAGTATACAGAGAAACTTTCTTGTGATGTGTGCTTTCTTTTCACAAAGTTGAACCTTTCTTTTGATTTAGCAGTTTTGAAACACTCTTTTTGTAGAATCTGCAAGTGGATAATTGGAGACCTTTGAAGCCTATTGCAGAAAAGGAAATATCTTCATATAAAAACTACTCAGAAGCATTCTGAGAAACTTCTTTGTGATGTGTAGATTCAACTCACAGAGTTGAACCTATATTTTGATTGAGCAGTTTTGAATCTCTCTTTTGGTAGGATCTGCAAGTGGATATTTGGAGCGTTGTGAGGCCTACTGTAGAAAATCAAATATGCTCACATAAAAACTACACGGAAGCATTCTGAGAAACCTGCTTGTGATGTGTGTATTCAACTCACAGAGTTGAAACTTTCTTTTGATTGAGCAGTTTTGAATCTCTCTTTTTGCAGAATCTGCAAGTGGATGTTTGGAGAGTTATGAGGCCTATTGTGGAAAAAGCTATATCTTCACATAAAAACCATACAGAAGCATTCTGAGAAAGCTCTTTGTGATGTGTGCATTCAGCTCACAGAGTTGAACTTATTTTCTCATTGAGCAGTTTCGAATCTCTCTTTTTGTAGAATCTACAAGTGGATATTTGGAGTCCTTTGCGCCTTATGGTGGAAAAGGTAATATCTTCAAATAAAATCGACACAGAAGTATTCAGAGAAACTTCTTTGTGATGTATGCATTCATCTCACAGAAGTGAACTTATCTTTTGATTGATGAGTTTTGAATCTCTCTTTTTGCAGAATTTTCAGTTGGATATTTGGAGCACTTTGAGGCCAATGGTGGAAAAGCAAACATCTTCACATGAATACTACACAGAAGCATTCTGAGAAACTATTTTGGGATGTGTGCATTCAACTCCCAGATTTGAAACTTTCTTTCATGGAGCAGTTCTGAATCTCTCTTTTTGCAGAATCTGCAAGGGGATATTTGGAGCCCTTTGCAGCCAATGGTGGAAAAGGAAATATCTTCAAATAAAAACTACACAGAAACATTCTGAGAAACTACTTCCTGATATGTGCATTCATCTCACAGGGTTGAACATATCTTATGATTGATCAGTTTTCAAACACTTTTTTTGTAGTATCTGCAAGGGGATATTTGGAGCGCTTTGTGGCCTACCATGGAAAAGCCAGTATCTTCAGATAAAAACTACACAGAAGCATTCTGAGAAACTCCTTTGTGATGTGTGCATTCATCTCAGATTTGAACTTTTCTTTTGATTGAGCAGTTTTGATACACTCTTTTTGTAGAATCTGCAAGTGGATAATTGGAGCCCTTTTTGGCCTATTGTGGAAAAGGAAATATCTTCACATAAAAAGTAGACAGAAGCATTATGAGAAACTTCTTTCTGATGTGTGCATTCAACTCACAGAGTTGAAGCTTTCTTTTGATTGAGCAATTTAGAAACATTTTTGCAGAATCTGCAGGTGGATATTTGGATCCCTTTGAGGCCTACTGTGGAAAACCAAATATCTTCACATAAAAGCTACACAGAAGAATTCTGAGAAATTTCTTTGGCATGTGTGCATTCACCTCATAGGGTTCAACTTATCTTTTGATTGAGCAGTTTTGAATCTCTCTTTTTGCAGAATCTGCAAGTGGATATTTGGAGCCCATTGCGGTCTGTGGTTGAAAAGGAAATATCTTCAAATAAAAACTACACGGAAACATTCTGAGAAACTTCTTTGGGATGTGTGCCATTATCTCACTGGGTTGAACCTATCTTCTGATTGAGCAGTTTTGAAACAATATTTTTGTATAATCTACAAGTGGATATTTGGAGCACTTTGAGGCCTACTGTGGAAAAGCAAATATCTTCAGATAAAAACTACACAGAATCATTCTGAGAAACTTATTTGTGATGTGTGCATTCATCTCAGAGCTAAACTTTTCTTTTGATTGAGCAGTTTTGAAACTCTCTTTTTGTAGAAACTGCAAGTGGATGTTTGCAGCTTTTTGAGGCCTGTTGTGGAAAAGGAAATATCTTCCCATAAAAACCAGATAGAAGCATTCTGAGAAACTACTTTGTGATGTATACATTCATTTCACAGAGCTGAAATTTTCTTTTGATTCAGCAGTATTGAAACATCCTTTTTGTAGAATCTGCAAGTAGATAATTGCAGCCCTTTGAGGCCTATTGTGGAAAAGGCAATATCTTCACATAAAAACTACTTAGAAGCCTTCTGAGAAAGTTTTTGTGATGTGTGCATTCAACTCACAGAGTTGAAAATATCATTTGATTGAGCAGTTTAGAATCTCTCTTTTTGTAGAATCTGCAAGTGGATATTTGGAGCCCTTTGCACCCTGTGGTTGAAAAGGAAATATCTTTAAATAAAACCTACACAGAAGCATTCTCAGAAACTTCTTCCTGATGTGTGCGTTCAACTCACAGAGTTGAACTTAACTTTTGATTAACTTCTTTTGACTCTCTCTTTTTGTAGAATCCACAAGTGGATTTTTGGAGTGCTGTGAGGCCTTCTGAGGAAAATCAAATATATTCACAGAAAAAGTACACAGAATCATTCTGAAAAACTCCTTTGTGATGTTTGCATTAAACTCACTGAATTGAACCTACCATTTCATTAAACAGTTTTCAATCTCTTTTTGCAGAAACAGCAAGTGGATGTTTGGAGAGCTTCGAGGTCTATTGTGGAAAAGGAAATATCTTCACTTAAATACTAAACAGAAGTATTCTGAGAAACTTCTTTGTGAGGTGTGAATTCAAAACACGGTGTTGAACTTATCTTCTCATTGAGCTGATTTGAATCTCCCCTTTTGTAGAATCTGCAAGTGGATAGAAAAAATATATCTTCCAATAAAAGCAACATAGAAGCATTCAGAGAAACTTCTTTGTGATGTATGCATTCAACTCAAAGGGTTGAACCTATCGTGTGATTGAACAGTTTTGAATCTCTCTTTTTGTAGAATCTGCAGGTGGATATTTGGAGCCCTTTGAGGCTTACTGTGGAAAACCAAATACCTTCGCATAAAAATTACACAGAAGAATTCTGAGAAACTTCTTTGGGATGTGTGAATTCAACTCACAGTGTTGAACCTATCTTTTGATTGAGCAGTTTTGAGTCTCTCTTTTTGCAGAATCTGCAAGTGGATATTGGGAGCCCTTTGTGGCCTACGGTGGAAAAGGAAATATCTTCAAAAAAAAAAAAAAACTACACAGAAACATTGTGAGAAACTTCTTTGTGATGTGTGCATTCATCTCACAGGTTTGAAGCTATCTTATGATTCAGCAGTTCACATTTTTTTAATTAATTAATTTATTATTATTATACTTTAGGTTTTAGTGTACATGTGCACAATGTGCAGGTTAGAGAAATATGTATACATGTGCCATGCTGGTGCGCTGTACCCACTAACTCCTCACCTAGCATTAGGTATATCTCCCAATGCTGTCCCTCTCCCCCCACCCACCCCACAACAGTCCCCAGAGTGTGATGAAGCCCTTCCTGTATCCATGTGTTCTCATTGTTCAATTCCCACCTATGAGTGAGAATATGCAGTGTTTGGTTTTTGGTTCTTGCGATAGTTTACTGAGAATGATGATTTCCAATTTCATCCATGTTCCTAAAAAGGGTATGAACTCATCATTTTATATGGCTGTATATTATTCCATGGTGTATATGTGCCACATTTTCTTAATCCAGTCTATCATTGTTGGACATTTGGGTTGCTTACGTGTGCATGTGTCTTTATAGCAGCATGATATATAGTCCTTTGGGTATATACCCAGTAATGGGATGGCTGGGTCAAATGGAATTTCTAGTTCTAGATCCCTGAGGAAATGCCACACTGACTTGCACAATGGTTAAACTTGTTTAGAGTCCCACCAACTGTGTAAAAGTGTTCCTATTTCTCCACATCCTCTCCAGCACCTGTTGTTTCCTGACATTTTAATGATCGCCATTCTAACTGGTGTGAGATGGTATCTCATTGTGGTTTTGATTTGCGTTTCTCTGAGGGCCAGTGATGGTGAGCAATTTTTCATGTGTTTTTTGGCTGCATAAATGTCTTCTTTTGAGAAGTGTCTGTTCATGTCCTTCGCCCACATTTTGATGGGGTTGTTTGTTTTTTTCTTGTAAATTTGCTTGAGTTCATTGTAGATTCTGGATATTAGCCCTTTGTCAGATGGGTAAGTTGTGAAAATATTCTCCCATTTTGTAGGTTGCCTGTTAACTCTGATGGTGGTTTCTTTTGCTGTGCAGAAGCTCTTTAGTTTAACTAGATCCCATTTGTCAATTTTGGCTTTTGTTGTCATTGCTTTTGGTGTTTTAGATATGAAGCCCTTGCCCATGCCTATGTTCTGATTGGTAATGCCTAGGTTTTCTTCTAGGGTTTTTATGGTTTTAGGTCTAATGTTTAAGTCTTTAATCCATCTTGAATTGATTTTTGTACAAAATGTAAGGAAGAGATCCAGTTTCAGCTTTCCACATATGGCAACCAGTTTCCCAGCACCATTTATTAAATAGGAAATCCTTTCCCCATTGCTTGTTTTTCTCAGGTTTGTCAAAGATCAGATAGTTGTAGATATGTGGCATTATTTCTGAGGGCTCTGTTCTGTTCCATTGATCTATATCTCTGTTTTCGTACCAGTACCATGCTCTTTTGGTAACTGTAGACTTGTAGTGTAGTTTGAAGTCAGGTAGTGTGATGCCTCCAGCTTTGTTCTTTTGGCTTAGGATTGACTGGGCGATGTGGCTCTTTTTTGGTTCCATATGAACTTTGAAGTAGTTTTTTCCAATTCTGTGAAGAAAGTCATTGGTAGCTTGATGGGGATGGCATTGAATCTGTAAATTGCCTTAGGCATTATGGCCATTTTCACGATATTGATTCTTCCTAGTGGTTTGTAGTTCTCCTTGAAGAGGTCCTTCACGTCCCTTGTAAGATGGATTCCTAGGTATTTTATTCTCTTTGAAGCAATTGTGAATGGGAGTTCACCCATGATTTGGCTCTCTGTTTGTCTGTTGTTGGTGTGTAAGAATGCTTGTGATTTTTGTACATTGATTTTGTATCCTGAGACTTTGCTGAAGTTGCTTATCAGCTTAAGGAGATTTTGGGCTGAGACAATGGGGTTTTCTAGATATATACAATCATGTCATCTGCAAACAGGGACAATTTTTCTTCCTCTTTTCCTAATTGAATACCTTTGATTTCCTTCTCCTGCCTAATTGCCCTGGCCAGAACTTCCAACACTATGTTGAATAGGAGTGGTGAGAGAGGGCATCCCTGTCTTGTGCCAGTTTTCAAAGAGAATGCTTCCAGTTTTTGCCCATTCAGTATGATATTGGCTGTGGGTTTGTCATAGATGGCTCTTATTATTTTGAGATACGCCCCAACAATACCTAATTTATTAAGAGTTTTTAGCATGAAGCATTGTTGAATTTTGTCTAAGGCATTTTCTGCATCTATTGAGATAATCATGTGGTTTTTGTCTTAGGTTCTGTTTATATTCTGGATTACATTTATTGATTTGTGTATATTGAACCAGCCCTGCATCCCAGGGATGAAGCCCACTTGATCATGGTGGATAAGCTTTTTGATGTGCTGCTGGATTCTGTTTGCCAGTATTTTATTGAGGATTTTTGCACCAATGTTCATCAAGGATATTGGTCTAAAATTCTCTTTTTTGGTTGTGTCTCTGCCCGGCTTTGATATCAGGATGATGCTGACCTTATACAATGAGTTAGGGAGGATTCCCTCTTTTACTATTGATTGGAATAGTTTCAGAAGGAATAGTACCAGCTCCTCCTTTTACCTCTGGTAGAAATCGGCTGTGAATCCATCTGGTCCTGGACTTTTTTTGGTTGGTAAGCTATTGATTATTGCAACAATTTCAGCTCCTGTTATTGGTCTATTCAGAGATTCAACTTCTTCCTTGTTTAGTCTTGGGAGAGTGTATGTGTCATGGAATTTACCCATTTCTTCTAGATTTTCTAGTTTATTTGCGTAGAGGTGTTTGTAGTATTCTCTGATAGTAGTTTGTTTTTCTGTGGGATCGGTGGTGATATCCCCTTTATCATTTTTTATTGCATCTATTTGATTCTTCTCTCTTTTTTTCTTTATTAATCTTGCTAGCAGTCTTTCCATTTTGTTGATCCTTTCAAAAAACCGGCTCCTGGATTCATTAATTTTTTGAAGGGTTTTTTGTGTCTCTATTACCTTCAGTTCTGCTCAGATTTTAGTTATTTCTTGCCTTCTGCTAGCTTTCGAATGTGTTTGCTCTTGCTTTTCTAGTTCTTTTAATAATGATGATAGGGTGTCAATTTTGGATCTTTCCTGCTTTCTGTTGTGGGCATTTAGTGCTATAAATTTCCCTCTACGCACTGCTTTGAATGCATACCAGAGATTCTAGTATGTTGTATCTTGGTTCTCGTTGGTTTCAAAGAACATCTTTATTTCTGCCTTCATTTTGTTATGTATCCAGTAGTCATTCGGGATCAGGTTGTTCAGTTTCCATGTAGTTGAGTGGTTTTGAGTGAGATTCTTAATCCTGAGTTGTAGCTTGATTGCACTGTGATCTGACAGATAGTTTGTTATAATTTCTGTTCTTTTACATTTACTGAGGAGAGCTTTACTTCCAACTATGTGGTCAATTTTGGAATAGGTGTGGTGTGGTGCTGAAAAAATGTGTATTCTGTTGATTTGGGGTGGAGAGTTCTGTAGATGTCTATTAGGTCCGCTTGGTGCAGAGCTGAGTTCAATTCCTGGGTGTCCTTGTTGACTTTCTGTCTCGTTGATCTGTCTCATGTTGAAAGTGGAGTGTTAAAGTCTCCCTTTATTAATGTGTGGGAGTCTAAGTCTCTTTGTAGGTCACTCAGGACTTGCTTTATGATTCTTGGTGCTCCTGTATTGGGTGCATATATATTTAGGATAGTTAGCTCTTCTTGTTGAATTGATCCCTTTACCATTATGTAATGGCCTTCTTTGTCTCTTTTGATCTTTGCTGGTTAAAGTCTGTTTTATCAGAGACTAGGATTGCAACCCATGCCTTTTTTTACTTTCCATTTGCTTTGTAGATCTTCCTCCATCCTTTTATTTTGAGGCTATGTGTGTCTCTGCACGTCAGATGGGCTTCCTGTATACAGCACACTGATGGGTCTTGACTCTTTATCCAGTTTGCCAGTCATTGTCTTTTAATTGGAGCATTTAGTCCATTTACATTTAAAGTTAATATTGTTATGTGTGAATTTGATCCTGTCATTATGATGTTAGCTGGTTATTTTGCACAATAGTTGATGTAGTCTCTTCCTAGTCTCGATGGTCTTTACATTTTGGCATGATTTTGCAGTGGCTGGTACCGGTTGTGCCTTTCCATGTTTAGCATTTCCCTCAGGAGCTCTTTTATGACAGGCCGGGTGGTGACAAAATCTCTCATCATTTGCTTGTCTGTAAAGTATTTTATTTCTCCTTCACTTATGAAGCTTAGTTTGGCTGGATATGAAATTCTGAGTTGAAAATTCTTTTCTTTAAGAATGTTGAATATTGGCCCCCACTCTCTTCTGGCTTATAGAGTTTCTGCTGAGAGATCCACTGTTAGTCTGATGGGCTTCCCTTTGTGCATAACCCGACCTTTCTCTCTGGCTGCCCTTAACATTTTTTCCTTCATTTCAACTTTGGTGAATCTGACAATTATGTGTCTTGGAGTTGCTCTTCTCGAGGAGTAACTTTGTGGTGTTCTCTGTATTTCCTGAATGTGAATGTTGGCCTGCCTTGCTAGATTGGGGAAGTTCTCCTGGATAATATCCTGCAGAGTGTTTTCCAACTTGGTTCCATTCTCCCCGTCACTTTCAGGTACACCAATCAGACATAGATTAGGTCTTTTCACATATTCCCATATTTCTTGGAGGCTTTGCTCATTTCTTTTTATTCTTTTTTCTCTAAACTTCCCTTCTCACTTCATTTCATTAATTTCATCTTCCATCACTGATATCCTTTCTTCCATTTGATCACATCGGCTGCTGAGGCTTCTGCATTCTTCACGTAGTTCATGAGCCTTGGTTTTCAGCTCCATCAGCTCCTTTAAGCACTTCTCTGTATTGGTTATTCTTGTTATACATTCTTCTACATTTTTTTAAAAGTTTTCAACTTATTTGCCTTTGGTTTGAATATCCTCCCATAGCTCAGAGTAATTTGATTATCTGAAGCCTTCTTCTCTCAGCTCGTCAAGGTCATTCTCCATCCAGCTTTGATCCGTTGCTGGTGAGGAACTGCGTTCCTTTGGAGGAGGAGAGGCGCTCGGCTTTTTAGAGTTTCCAGTTTTTCGGCTCTGCTTTTCCCGTTCTTTGTGGTTTTGTCTACTTTTGGTCTTTGATGATGGTGATGTACAGATGGGTTTTTGGTGTGGATGTCCTTTCAGTTTGTTAGTTTTCCTACTAACTGACAGGACCCTCAGCTGCAGGTCTGTTGGAGTACCCGGCCGACCGTGTGAGGTGTCACTCTGCCCCTACTCGGCAGTGCCTCCCACTTAGACTGCTCAGGGCTCAGGGGTCAGAGACCCACTTGAGGAAGCAGTCTGCCCATTCTCAGATCTCCAGCTGCGTGCTGGGAGAACCACTGCTCTCTTCAAAGCTGTCAGACAGGGACATTTAAGTCTGCACAGGTTACTGCTGTCTTTTTGTTTGTCTGTGCCCTGCCCCCAGAGGTGGAGCCTACAGAGGCAGGCAGGCCTCCTTGAGCTGTGGTGGGCTCCACCCAGTTCGAGCTTCTCAGCTGCTTTGTTTACCTAAGAAAGCCTGGGCAATGGCGGGCACCCCTCCCCCAGCCTCGTTGCCGCATTGCAGTTTGATCTCAGACTTCTGTGCTAGCAATCAGTGAGACTCCGTGGGCGTAGGACCCTCTGAGCCAGGTGCTGGATACAATCTCCTGGTGCACCGTTTTTTAAGCCCTTCAGAAAAGCACAGTATTCGGGTAGGAGTGACCCGATTTTCCAGGTGCCGTCTGTCACCCCTTTCTTTGTGTAGGAAAGGGAACTCCCTGACCCCTTGCACTTCCTGAGTGAGGCAATGCCTCACCCTTCTTCAGTTCATGCACGGTACGTGCATCCACTGACCTGCGCCCACTGTCTGGAACTCCCTAGTGAGATGAACCTGGTACCTCAAATGGAAATGCAGAAATCACCTGTCTTTTGCATAGCTCATGCTGGGAGCTGTACACTGGAGCTTTTCCTATTCGGCCATCTTCAGTTCACACTTTTTATAGAACCTGCAAGTTGTATTTTTTGTGCTTTTTGCCATGGTGGAAAAGGAAATATCTTCAAATAGCAAAATTAACAGAAGCATTCTCAAAAACTTCTTCGTTATGTGTGCATTCAACTAAGAGTGTTGAATCTATCTTTTGACTGAGCAGTTTTGAGTCTCTCTTTTTGTAGAATCAGCAAGTGGATATTTGGAGCACTGTGAGGCTAACTGGAAAATCAAATATGTTCACATAAAAACTGCACAGAAGCATTCTGACAAACTTATTTGTGATGCATGCATTGAACACACAGAGATGAACCAATCTTTTGATTGAGCAGTTTTGAATCTCCCTTTTTGTAGAAATTACAAGTCGATGTTCAGAGATCTCAGATTCCTATTGTGGAAAAGGGAATATCTTCAAATAAAAACTACACAGAAGCATTCTGAGAAACTTATTTGTGATGTGTGCATTGAACTCACAGAGTTGAACCTATCTTTTGATTGAGCAATTTTGAATCTCTCTTTTTGCAGAATCTGCAAGTGGATATTTTGCACCCTTTGCAGCCTATGGTGGAAAAGGTAATATCTTCCAATTAAAACTACAGAAAAAGTTCTGAGAAACTTCTTTGTGATGTGTGCATTCATCTCACAGGTTTGAAACTTTCTTTTCATTGAGCAGCTTGGATATACTCTTTTTGTAGAATCTGCAAGTGGATATTTGGAGCCCTTTGAGGCCTATTTTGGAAAGGGAAATATCTTCACCTAAAAATTAGACAGAAGCATTCGTAGAAATTTCTTTGTGAAGTGTGAATTCAACTCACAGAGTTGAACTTATCTTCTCATTGAGCAGTTTTGAATATCTCTTTTGCAGAATCTGCAAGTGGATATTTGGAGCACTTTGCACCCTATGGTGGAAAAGGAAATGTCTTCAAATAAAAACTACACAGAAGCATTCTCAGAAACTTCTTTGTGATGTGTGCATTCAACTCCCAG
The DNA here is from genome assembly GCF_028885655.2 of Pongo abelii. Lineage (NCBI taxonomy): Eukaryota > Metazoa > Chordata > Mammalia > Primates > Hominidae > Pongo > Pongo abelii. The sequence continues at coordinate 65,394,097 of NC_072009.2, forward strand.
AGTTGAATCTGTCTTTTGATTGAGCAGTTTTGAATCTCGCTTCTTGCAGGATCTGCAGGTGGATATTTGGAGACCTTTGTGGCCTACTGTGGAAAAGCAAATGTCTTCACCTAAAAACTACACAGAATAAGTCTCAGAAACTTCTTTGTAATGTGTGCATTCATGTCACAGGGTTGAACCTATCCTTTGATTGGGTAGTTTTGAATCTCTCTTTTTGCAGAATCTGTAAGTGGATATTTGGAACACTTTGGGGCCTATGGTGGAAAAGGAAATATCTTCAAATAAAAACTACACAGAAGCATTCTGAGAAACTTCTTTGTGATGTGTGTAGTCATCTCATAGGGTTGAACTTATCTTAAGATTGAGCAGTTTCGAAACACTCTTTTTAAAGTATTTACAATTGGATATTTGGAGCACTGTGAGGCCTACCGTGGATAAGCAAATATCTTCAGATAAAAACTACACAGAAGCATTCTCAGAAACTCCTTTAGAATGCATGCATTCATCTTACAGGGTTGAACCTATCTTATGATTGAGCAGTTTTGAAACGTTCTTTTCCTAGAATCTGCAAGTGGATATTTGGAGTGCTTTTTGCCCTGTGGTGGAAAAGGAAATATCTTCAAATAAAAACTACACAGAACCTTTCTCAAAAACATCTCTGTGATGTGTGCATTCAACTCACAGAGTTGAATCCATCTTTTGATTGAGCAGTTTTGAATCTCTCTTTTTGTAGAATCTGCAGGTGGATATTGGGAGCGTTGTCACGCCTAATGTGGAAAATCAATTATGTTCACATAAAAACTACACAGGAGCGTTCTGAGAAACTTCAGTGTGATGTGTGCATTCAACTCAGAGCTGAACCTATCTTTTGATTGAGCAGTTTTGAATCTCTCTTTTTGCAGAATGTGCAAATGGATATTTGGAGCCCCTTTTGGCCTATGGTGGAAAAGGAAATATCTTCAAATAAGAACTACACAGAAATATTTTGAGAAACTTCTTTGCAATGTGTGCATTCATCTTACAGAGTTGAACCTATCTTTTGATTGAGCTGTTTTGAATCTCTCTTTTTGCAGAATATACAGGTGGATATTTTGAGCCCTTTGAGGCCTACTGTGGAAAAGCAAATATCTTCACATAAAAATTACACAAAAGCATTCCAAGAAACTTCTTCATGATGTGTGTATTCAACTCATAGTGTTGAACCAATCTTTTGATTGTGCAGTTTTGAATCTCTCTTTTTGCAGGATCTGCATTTGGATATCTGGAGCCCTTTGCAGCCTATGGTGGAAAAGGAAATATCTTCAAACAAAAACAACCTAGAAACATTCTGAGAACTTCTTTTTGATGTGTGGATTCATCTCACAGTGTTGAAACTTTCTTTTGATTGAGCAATTTTGAAACAGTCTTTTGGTAGAATCAGCACGTGCATATTTGGAGCTCTTTGTGGCCTATTGTTGAAAAGGAAATATCATCACATAAAAACTACACAGAAGCATTCTGAGAAACTTATTTGTGATGTGTGCATTCATCTCACAAGTTTGAACTTATTTTATGATTGAGCAGTATTGAAACACTTTTTTGTAGAATCTGAAAGTGGATAATTGGAGCCCTTTGAGGCCTATTGTGGAAAAGGAGATATCTTCAAATAAAAACTACTCAGAAGCATTCTGAGAAACTTCTTTGTGATGTGTATTCATCTCACAGGGTTGAAACTATCTTATGATTGGGCAGTTTTGAATATCTCTTTTTGTAGAATCTGCAAGTGAATATTTGCAACACTTTGAGGCCTACCTTGGAAGAGCAAATATCTTCAGATTAAAAATACACAGAAGCATTCTGAGAAACTTCTTTGTGATGTGTTCATTCATCTCACAGAGTTGAACGTTACTTTTGATGGAGCAGTTTTGAAACTCTGTTTTTTTAGAATCTGCAAATTTATATTTGGAGCCCTTTGAGGCCTATTGTGGAAAAGGAAATATCATCATAAAAACTACACTGAAGGATTCTGAGAAACTTCTTTGTGATCTGTGCATTCATCCAACAGAGTTGAAACTTTCTTTTGATTGACTAGTTTCAAAACACTCTTTTTGTAGAATCTGTAAGTGGATAATTGGGGCTCTTTGAGGCCTATTTAAAAAAAAATAGTTTCATATAAAAACTTTTCAGATGCATTCTGAGAAACTTCTCTGAGATGTGCACATTCAACTTACAGAGTTGAACCTATCTTTTGTTTGAACAGTTTAGAATCTCCCTTTTTGTAGAGTCTGCAAGTGGATATTTGGAACCCTTACACCCTATTGTGGAAAAGGAAATATCTTCAAATAAAAACTACACAGAAGCATTCAGAGAAACGTTTTTGTGATGTATGCATTCAACTCACAGAATTGAACCTATCTTTTGATTGAGCAGTTTTGAATCTCTCATTTTCAGATTCTTCAAGTGGATTAATGCTTGGAGAGATTTGAGGCCTACTGTGGAAAAGGAAATATCTTCACACAAAAACTACACAGAAAGATTCTGAGAAACTTCTTTGTGACGTGTGCATTCAACTCACAGAATTGAAATTGTCTTCTCATTGAGCAGTTTTGGATTTCTCTTTTTGTAGAATCTGCTAGTGGATATTTGGAGCCCTTTACGCCCTATGGTGGAAAAGGAAATATCTTCAAATAAAAACTACACAGAAGCATTAAGAGAAACTTCTTTGTGATGTATGCTTTCAACTAACAGAGTTGAACCTATCTTTTGAATGAGCAGTTTTGAATCTCTCTTTTTGGAGAATCTGCAAGTGGATATTTGGAGCCCTTTGCGGCCTATGGTGGAAAAGGAAATATCTTCAAATAAAAACTACACAGGAGCATTCTCAGAAACTTCTTCGTGATGTGTGCATTCAACTCACGGTGTTGAACCTATCTTTTGATGGAGCAGTTTTTAATCTCTCTTTTTGTAGTATCTGAAAGTGGATATTTGGAGCGCTGTGAGGTCTACTGTGGAAAATCAAATATGTTCACCTAACGAAGCATTCTGAGAAACTTCTTTGTGATGTGTGCATTCAACTCAAAGGGTTGAACCTATCTTTTAATTGAGTAGTTTAGAATCTCTCTTTTTTAGAATCTGCAAGTGGATATTTGGAGTGCTGTGAGGCCTACTGTGGAAAATTAAATATGTTCACATAAAAACTATACAGAATCATTATGAGAATCTCCTTTGATGTCTACATTCAACTCACAGAGTTGAACTTATCTTTTCATTGAGCAGTTTTGAAACACTCTTTTTATGCAATCTGCAAGTGGATATTTGGAGCCCTTTGCACCCTATGGTGTAAAAGGACATATCTTCAGATAAAAACTACCCAGAAGCATTCTCAGCAACATCTTCATGATGTATGCATTCAACTCACAGAGTTGAACATATATTTTGATTTTGCTGTTTTGAATCTCTCTTTTTGTAGACTCTGCAAGTGGATATTTGGAGTACTGTGAAGCCTACTGAGGAAAATCAAATATGTTCTCATAAAATCTACACGGAAGCATTCTGAGAAACTACTTTGGGATGTGTGCACTGAACTCACAGAGTTGAATCTATCTTTTGATTGAGCAGTTGAGCAGTATTGAATCTCTCTTTTTTCAGAATCTGCAAGTGGATGTTTGGAGAGCTTTGAGGCCTATTGTGGAAAAGGAAATATCTTCACGTAAAAACTACACTGAAGCATTCTGAGAAACTTTTTGTGAAGTGTGCATTCAACTCTCAGAGTTGAACTTATCTTCTCATTGAGCAGTTTTGAATCTCTCTTTTTGTAGAATCTGCAAGTGGATATTTGGAGTGCTGTGATGCCTAATGTGGCAAATCAAATACGTTCACATAAAAACTACACAGAAGTATTCTGAGAAACTTCTTTGTGATGTGTGCATTCAACTCACAGAGCTGAACCTATCTTTTGATTGAGCAGTTTTGAATCTCTCTTTTTGCAGGATGTGCATATGGATATTTGGAGCCCCTTTTGACCTATGGTGGAAAAGGAAATACCTTCAAAGAAGAACTACACAAAAACATTCTGAGAAACTTCTTTGTGATGTGTGCATTCATCTCACAGAGTTGATCCTATCTTTTGATTCAGCTGTTTTGAATCTCTCTTTTTGCAGAATCTACATGTGGATATTTTGAGCCCTTTGAGGACTACTGTGGAAAAGCAAATATCTTCATATAAAAACTACACAGAAGCATTCTGAGAAACTTCTTTGGCATATTTGCATTCAACTCATAGAGTTGAACCTATCTTTTGATAGAGCTGTTCTGAATCTCTCTTTTTGCAAGATCTGTATGTGGATATTTGAAGCCCTTTGCAGCCTATAGTGGAAAAGGAAATACCTTTAAATAAAAACAACACAGAAATATTCTGAGAAACTTCTTTTTGAAACTTTCTTCTGATTGGACAATTTTGAAACCGTCTTTTTGTAGAATCTACGTGGGGATATTTGAAGCCCTTTGTGGCCTATTGTGGAAAAGGAAATATCTTTACATAAAAACTACACAGAAGCATTCTGAGAAACTTCTTTGTGATGTGTGCATTCATCTTACAGAGTTGAGCCTTTCTTTTGATTGAGCAGTTTAGAAATACTCTTTCTGTAGAATCTACAAGTGGATATTTGAAGCACTTTGAGTCCTATAGTAGAAACGGAAAAGTTTTCACATAAAAACTACACAGTAGCATTCTCAGAAACTTCTTTGTGATGTTTGCATTCAACTCAAAGAGTTGAAACTATCTTTCGATTGAGCAGTTTTGAATCACTCTTTTTGTAGAATCTGCAAGTAGATATTTGTTGTCCTCTGCAGCCTATTTTGGAAAGGGAAATATCTTCACATAAAAACTACACAGAAGCATTCTCAGAAACTACTTTATGATGCATGTATTCATCTCACAGAGTTCAATCTTTCTTTTGATTTAGCAGTTTTGAAACACCCTTCTTGCAGAATCTGCAAGTGAATTTTTGGAGCACTTTGTGGCCTGTTGTGGAAAAGGAAATATTTCCACATAAAAACTGTACAGAAGCATTCTGAGAAACTTCTTTTCAATGTGTGCACTAATCTCACAGAATTGAAACTTTCTTTTGATTGAGGAGTTTGGAAACACTCTTTTTGGAGAATATGCACGTGGATATTTGGAGCGCATTGAGGCCTATGTTGGAAAAGGAAATATCTTGACACAAAAGCTACACAGAAGCATTCTGAGAAACTTCTTTGTGATGTGTGCATTCATCTCACAGAGTTAAACCTTCCTTTTATTGACCATGTTGGAAACACTCTTTATGTAGAGTGTGCAAGTGGATATTTGGAGCGGTTTGAGGCCTATAGGGAAAACGAAATATATTCACATAAAAATTACAGAGAAGCATTCTGAGAAACTTCTTTGTGATGTGTGCTTTCATCTAACAGGGTTGAACATTTCTTTTGATTGAGAAGTTTTGAAACACTCTTTTTGTAGAATCTGTAAGAGGATATTTGGAGCAGTTTGAGGCCTAATGGGAAAAGGTGATATCTTCACATAAAAACTACACAGAAGCATTCTGAGAAACTTCTTCATGATATCAGCATTCATCTCACAGAGTTGAACGTTTCCTTTGATTGAGGAATTTGGAAACCCTCTTTATGTAGGATCTGCAATAGGATATTTGGGGTTCTTTGAGTTCTATTGTGGAAAAGGAAATATCTTCAAATAAAAACTACAGAGAGCCATTCTGAGAAAATTCTTTGTGATGTGTGCATTCATCTCACAGAGTTGAAACTTTGTTTTGATTGAGCAGTTTTGAAACATCCTTTTTATACAATCTGCAAGTGGATATTTGAAGGGCTTTGAGGCCTACTGTGGAAAAGGAAATATCTTCACATAAAAACTACACAGAAGCATTCTGAGAAACTTCCTTGTGAGGTGTGCATTCATCCACAGAGTTGAAGTTTTCTTTTGATTGATCAGTTTTGAAACACTGTTTTTGTATAATCTGCAAGTAGATATTTGAAGCACTTTGAGACCTATGGTGGAAACGGAAATATCTTCACATAAAAACTACACAGAAGCATTCTGAGAAACTTCTTTGTGATGTGTGTATTCTTCTCACAGAGTTGATCTTTTCTTTTGATGGAGCAGTTTTGAAACACCCTTTTTTTAGTATCTGCAAGTGGATATTTGAAGCGCTTTGAGGAATATTGTGGAACAATAAATATCTTCACATAAAAACTACAAAGAAGCATTCTGAGTAACTTCCTTGTGATGTGTGCATTCATTTCACAGAGTTGAACTTTTCTTTTGATTAAGCAGTTTTGAAACACTCTTTTTGTAGAATCTGCAAGTGGATATTTGGAGCACTTAGAGGCCTATGGTGGAAAAGGAAATTTCTTTACATAAAAGCAACACAGAAGCATTCTGAGAAACAACTTTTTATATGTGCATTCATCTCCAGGAGTTGAATTTTTCTTTTGATTGGGCAGTTTATAAACACTCTTTTTGTAGAATCTGCAAGTGAATATTTGGAATGCTTAAATACCTGTTGTGGAAATGAAATATATTCACATAAAACTACACAGAAGCATTCTGAGAGACAACTTTGTAATGTGTGCATTCATCTCACAGAGTTGAAATTTTCTTTTGATTGAGCAGTTTTGAAACACTCTTTCTGTAGAATCTGTAGGTGGATATTTGGTGCGATTTAAGGCTTATGGTGGATAAGGAAATATCTTCACAGAATAACTACAAAGAAGCATACTGAGAAACAGCTTTGAGATGTGTGCATTCAACTCACAGAGTTGAACTTATCTTTTGACAGAGCAGTTTTGAAACTCTCTTTCTGTAGAATCTGCAAGTGGATATTTGGAACCCTTTGCAGCCTATGGTGGAAAAGGAAATATCTTCCAATGAAAACTCTACAGAAACATTCTGAAAAACATCTTTGTGATGTGGGCATTCATCTCACGGAGTTCAGCCTTTCATTTGATTGAGCAGTTTTGAAACATTATTTTGGAGAATACAGAAGTGGATATTTGGAGCTCTTTGAGGCACATTGTGGAAGAGGAAATATCTTCACATGAAAACTACACAGAAGCATTATAAGAAATTCCTTTGTGATGTGTGCATTCATCTCACAGAGTGGAACTTTTCTTTTGATTGAGCAGCTTTGAAACACTCTTTTTGTAGAATCTGCGAGTCAATATTTGGAGCAATTTGAGGCCTATCGTGGAAAAGGAAATATCTTCACAAAAAACTACATGCAAGAATTCTGAGAATCTTATTTGTAATGTGAGCATTCAACTCACAGCATTGAAACTAACTTTTGATAATGTAGTTTTGAAACTCTTTTTTTGCAGAATCTATAAGTGGATATTTGGAGCCATTCGCAGCCTATGGTGGAAAAGGAAATATCTTCACATTCAAACTACACAGAAGCTTCCTGAGAAACTTCTTTTTGATGTGTGCATTCATATCACAGAGTTGAAACTTTCTTTTTGGGGAGCAGTTTTTAAACTCTCTTTTTGTAGAATCCCCAAGTGGATATTTGGAGCGCTTTGAGGTATACTATGGAAAAGGATTTGTCTTCAAATTAAAACTACACAAAATCATTCTGAGAAACTTCTTGTGTTGTGTGCATTCATCTCACACAGTTGTAACTTTCGTTTGATTAAGCAGTTTTGAAACACTCTTTTTGTAGAACTTCCAAGTGGATATTTTGAGCGCTTTGAGGCCTATGGTGGAAAGGGAAATATCTTCACATAAAAATTACACAGAAGCATTCAGAGAAACTTCTTTGTGATGTATTCATTCATCCCACAGAGTTGAACCATTCTTTTGATTGAGTAGTTTTGAAAAACTTTTTTGTAGAATCCGCAAGTAGACATTTGAAGTGCTTTGAGGCCTATTGTGGAAAAGGAAATATCTTCACATAAAAACTACACAGAAGCTTTCTGTAAAACTTCTTTGTGATGTGTGCCTTAATCTTGTGGAGTTTAAATTTTCTTTTCATTGAGCAGTATGGAAACACTTTTTTTGTGGAAACTGCAAGTGAATATTCAGAGTACTTTGCGGCCTATGGTGGAAAAGGAAGTATATTCACATAAAATCTAGACAGAACCATTTGGAGAAACTAATTTATGATGTGTGCATACATCTTCCAGAGTTGAACCTTTCTTTTGAATGAGCAGTTTTGAAACACTCTTTTTGTAGAATCTTCAAGTGGATATTTTGAATGCTTTGAGATCTTTGTTGGGCTAGGAAATATCTTCACATAAAAACTAGACAGAAGCATTCTGAGAAACTTCTTTGTTATATGTGCATTCAACTCACAGAGTTGAGCGTTTCTTTTCATTCAGCAGTTTGGAAACAATCTTTTTGTAGTATCTGCAAATGGATATTTGGAGCACTTTGAGGCCTACAGTGGAAAAGGAGATATCTTCACATAAAAACTAGACAGAAGCATTCTGAGAAACTTCTTTGTTATATGTGCATTCAACTCACAGAGTTGAGCGTTTCTTTTCATTCAGCAGTTTGGAAACAATCTTTTTGTAGTATCTGCAAATGGATATTTGGAGCACTTTGAGGCCTACAGTGGAAAAGGAGATATCTTCACATAAAAACTAGACAGAAGCATTCTGAGAAACTTCTTTGTGATGTGTGCATTCATCTCGCAGATTTGAAATTTTCTTTTGATTGAGCAGTTTTTAAACACTCTATTTCTAGGATCTGCATGTGGATATTTGGAGTGCTTTGAGGCCTTGGGTGGAATAGGAAATGTCTTCACATAAAAAGTAGACAGATGCATTCTGAGAAACTTCTTTTTTTTATTGTACTTTAAGATTTATGGTAGATGTGCACAATGTGCAGATTAGTTACATAGGTATACATGTGCCATGCTGGTGTGCTGTCCGCATTAAGTCCTCATTCAGCATTAGATATATCGCCTAATGCTATCCCTCCACCCTCCTCCCACTGCACAGCAGTTCCCAGAGTGTGATGTTCCCCTTCCTGTGTCCTTTTGTTCTCATTGTTCAATTCCCACCTATAAGTGAGAACATGCGGTGCTTGGTTTTTTGTCCTTTCAATAGTTTACTGAGAATTATGATTTCCAATTTCATCCATGTCCCTGCAAAGGACATGAACTCGTCATTTTTCATGGCAACGTAGTATTCCATGGTGTATATATGCCACATTTTCTTAATCCAGTCTATTTCTGTTGGACATTTCGGTTGGTCCCAAGTCTTTACTATTGCGAATAGTTCCACAATAAACACATATGTGTGCATGTGTCTTTATAGCAGCATGATTTATATTCGTTTGCATATATACCCAGTAATGGGATGGCTGGGTCAAATGGTATTTCTAGTTCTAGATCCCTGAGGAATAGCCACACGGACTTCCACAATGGTTGAAATCATTTACAGTCCCACCAACAGTGTCAAAGTGTTCCTATTTCTCCACGTCCTCTCCAGCACCTGTTGTTTCCTGACCTTTTAATGCATGCCATTCTAACTGGTGTGAGATGGTATCTCATTGTGGTTTTGATTTGCATTTCTCTGATGGCCAGTGATGGTGAGCATTTTTTCACGTTTTTTTGCTGCGTAAATGTCTTCTTTTGAGAAGTGTCTGTTCATGTCCTTTGACCACTTTTTGATGGGGTTGTTTCTTTTTATCTTGTAAATTTGTTTTAGTTCATTGTAGATTCTGGATATTAGCCCTTTCTCAGATGAGCATGTTGTCAAAATTATCTCCCATTTTGTAGGTTGCCAGTTCACTGTGATGGTAGATTCTTTTGCTCTGTAGAAGCTATTTAGTTTAGTTAGATCCCATTTGTCAATTTTGAATTTTGTTGCCATTGCTTTTGGTGTTTTTGACATGAAGTCCCTGCCCATGACTATATCCTGAATGGTAATGCCTAGGTTATCATCTAGGGTTTTTATGATTTGGATTCACAGGCGAATTCTACCAGAGGTACAAGGAGGAACTGGTACCATTCCTTCTGAAACTATTCCATTCAATAGAAAAAGAGGAAATCCTCCATAACTCATTGTATGAGGCCAGCATCATCCTAATACCAAAGCTTGGCAGACAGAACAAAAAAAGAGAATTTTAGACCAATATCCTTGGTGAATATTGATGCAGAAATCCTCAATAAAATACTGGCAAACAGAATCCAGCAGCACATCAAAAAGCTTATCCACCATGATCAAGTGGGCTTCATCCCTGGGATGCAAGGCTGGTTCAACATATGCAAATCAATAAATGTAATTCAGCATATAAACAGAACCAAAGAGAAAAACCACATGATTATCTCAATAAATGCTGAAAAGTCCTTTGACAAAATTCAACAACCCTTCATGCTAAAAACTCTCAATAAATTAGGTATTGACGGGACGTATCTCAAAATAATAAGAGCTATCTATGACAAACCCACAGCCAATATCATACTGAATGGGCAAAAACTGGAAGCATTCTCTTTGAATACTGGCACAAGACATGGATGCCCTCTCTCACCACTCCTATTCAACATAGTGTTGGAAGTTCTGGCCAGGGCAATTAGGTAGGAGAAGGAAATAAAAGGTATTCAATTAGGAAAAGAGGAAGTCAAATTACCCTGTTTGCAGAGGACATGATTGTATATCTAGAAAACCCCATTGTCACAGCCCAAAATCTCCGTAAGCTGATAAGCAACTTCAGCAAAGTCTCAGGATAAAAAGTCAATGTACAAAAATCACAAGCATTCTTATACACCAATAACAGACCAACAGAGAGCCAAATCATGAGTGAACTCCCATTCACAATTGCTTAAAACAGAATAAAATGCCTAGGAATCCAACTTAAAAGGGACGTGAGGGAACTCTTCAAGGAGAATTACAAACCACTACTTAATGAAATAAAAGGGGTAACAAACAAATGGAATATGATTCCATGCTCATGGGTAGGAAGAATCAATATCATGAAAATGGCCATATTGCCCAAGGAAATTTATAGATTCAATGCCACCCACATGAATCTACCAATGACTTTCTCCACAGAATTGGAAAAATCTACTTTAAAGTTCACATGGAATCAAAAAAGATCCTGCATCGCCAAGTCAATCCTAAGCCAAAAGAACAAAGCTGGAGGCATCATGCTACCTGACTTCAAACTATACTACAAGGCTACAGTAACCAAAACAGCATGGTACTGGTACTAAAACAGAGATATAGATCAATGTAACAGAACAGGGTCCTCAGAAATAACACTGCATATCTACAAATATCTGATCATTGACAAACCTGAGAAAAACAAGCAAAGCTCAAAGGATTGCCTACTTAATAAATGATGCTGGGAAAACTGGCTAGCCATATGTAGAAAGCTGAAACTGGATCCCTTCCTTACACCTTATACCAAAATTAATGCAAGATGGATTAAAGGCTTAAACGTTAGACCAAAAACCATAGAAACTACTTTTTGATGTGTGCATTCAAATCACAGTGTTGAACTTTTCTTTTAATCGAGCAGTTTTGAAACACTTTTTTTGTAGAATCTGCAACTTGATATTTGGAGCACTTTGAGGCCTATGGTGGAGAAGGAAATATCTTCACATAAAAACTAGACAGAAGCCTTCTGAGAAACTTCCTTGTGATGTTTGCATTCATCTCACACAGTTGAAACTTTCTTTTGATTGAGCAGTTTTGAACAACTCCTTTTGCAGAATCTGCAATTGGATATTTGGAGCACTATGGGGCCTATGGTGGAAAAGGAAATATCTTCGCATAAAAACTAGACACAAGCATTCTGAGAAACTTCTTCATGATGTGTGCATTCAATGCACAGAGTTGAAACTTTCATTTGATTGAGCAGTTTTGATATACTCTTCTAGAATCTGCAAGTGGATATTTGGAGTGCTTTGCAGCCTATAGTGGAAAAGGAAACATCTTCACATTAAAACTACCCAGAAGCATTCAGAAAAACTTCTTTCTGATGTGAGCATTCAACTCACATAGTTGAACCTTTCCTTTTATTGAGCAGTTTGAAAACAGTCTTTTTGTATTATCTGCAAATGGATATTTGGAGCGCTTTGAGGCCTACAGTTTAAAAGGAAATATCTTCACATAAAAACTAGACAGAAGGATTCAGAGAAACTTCTTTGTTATGTGTGCATTCATCTCACAGATTTGAAACTTTCTTTTTATTGAGCAGTTTAGACGCTGTTTTTGTAGAATCTGCAAGTGGATATTTGGACAGCTTTGCGACCTATAGTGGAAAAGGAAATATCTTCACATAAAAACTACACAGAAGCATTCAGAGTAACTTCTTTGTGATATGTGCATTCATCTCACGGAGTTGAAACTTTCTTTTGATTCAGCAGTTTTGAAGCACTCTTTTTGTGGAATCTGCTAGTGGATATTTCTAGTGGATTGAGGCCTAGGATGGAAAAGGAAATATCTTCACTTAAAAACTAGACACAAGCATTCTGAAAAACTTCTTTGTGATGTGTGCATTCATCACACAGAGTTGAACATTTCCTTTGATTGAGCAGTTTGGAAACAGTCTTTTGGTAGTATCTGCAATTGGATATTTGGAGCGCTTTGAAGCCCATAGTGGAAAAGGAAATATCTTCACATAAAAACTAGACAGAAGCATTCTGAGAAACTTCGTTGTGATGTGTGCATTCAACTCACAGAGTTGAACGTTTCCTTTGATTGCACAATTTGGAAACAGTCTTTTGTAGTATCTGCAAATGGATATTTGGAGAGCTTAGAGGCCTATAGTGGGAAAGGAAATATCTTCAAATAAAAACTAGATAGAGGCATTCTGAGAAACTTCTCTGTGATGTGAGCATTCATCTCACAGAGGTAAACCTTTCTTTTGACAGAGCAGTTTTGAAACACTCTTTTGGTCAAATCTGCAAGAGGTTATTTGGAGCACTTTGAGGCTCATGGTGGAAAAGGAAATAACATCACATAAACACTAGACAGAAGCATTCTGAGAAAATACCATGTGATGTCTGCATTCCTCTCAAAGAATTCAACATTTCTTTGGTCTGAGGACTTTTGAAACACTCTTTTTGTAGAATCCGCAATTGGATACTTGGAGAGCTTTGAAACCTATGGTGGAAAAAGAAATATCTTCACATAAAAACTAGACAGAAGAAATCTGAGAAACTTCTTCGTGATGTGTGCATTCCACTCACAGGATTGAACCTTTCTTTTGATTTAGCAGTTTGGAAAGAGTATTTTTGTAGTATATGCAAATAGTTATTTGCGGTGCTTTGAGGCCTATAGAGGAAAATGAAATATCTTCACATAAAAACTAGACAGAAGAATTCTGAGAAACTTCTTTGTGATGTGTACATTCAATTCACACAGATGAAACTTTCTTTTGATTGAGCAGTTTTGAAATCCTTTTTCATAGATACTGCAAGTGGATATTTGGAGCTCTTTGAGCCCTTTGTTGGAAAAGGAAATATCTTCACATAAAAATTAGACAGAAGCATTCTGAGAAATTTCTTTGTGATGTTTGCATTCATCTCACAGAGTTGAACTTTTTTTTGATTGAGTAGTTTTGAAACACTCTTTTTGTAAAATCTGCACATGGATGTTTGGAGTGCATTGGGGCCTATGGTGGAAAAGGAAACATCTTCACATAAAAACTACACAGAAGTAATCTGAGAAACTTCTTTCTGATGTGTGCATTCAACTCACAGAGTTGAAACTTTCTTTTGATTGAGCAGTTTTGAAGCACACTTTCTGTAGAATCGGCAAGTGGATATTTGGAGCGATTTGAGTCCTACAGTGGAAAGGGAAATACCTTCATATAAAAACTTGACAGAGGATTTCTGAGAAGCTGGTTTTAATGTATACATTCATCTCACACAGTTGAACTTTTCTTTTGTTTAAGCAGTAATGAAACACTCTTTTTATAGAATCTGCAGGTGGATACTTGGAGGGCTTTGAGGTCTATGGTGGAAAAGGAAATATCCTCAGATAAAAACATGACAGAAGCATTCTGAGAAATTTCCTTGTGATGTGTGTATTCAACTGACACAGTTGAACCATTCTTTTGATTGAGCAGAGTGGAGACAATCTTTTGGTAGTTTCTGAAACTGGATACTTGGAGCGCTTTGAGGCCTATGGTGGAAAAGGAAATATCTTCACATAAAAACTAGACAGAAGCATTCTGAGAAACTTCTTTGTGAAGTGGGCATTCAATTCAAAGAGTTGAAACTTTCTTTAAGTTGAGCAGTTTTGAAACACGCTTTTTGTAGAATCTGCAAGTAGATATTTGGAGCACTTTATGGCCTCTAGTGGAAAACAAAATATCTTCGCATAAATACTACAAAGAAGCATTCTGAGAAACTTCTTTGTGACGTGCACATTCATCTCACAGAGTTGAACCTTTCTTTTGATTGAGCAGTTTTGAAACACTCCTTTTGTAGAGTCTGAAAGAGCATATTTGCAAGACTTTGAGTGCTAAGGTGGAAAAGAAATATCTTCACATAATAGCTAGACAGAAGCATTCACAGAACCTTGTTTGTGATGTGTGCATTCGTCGCACAGAGTGGAACCTTACTTTTGATTGAGCAGTTTTGAAACACTCTTTTTGTAGAATCTGCAAGTGGATATTTGGAGCGATTTGAGGCCTACAGTGGAAAGGGAAATACCTTCATATAAAAACTTGACAGAGGCTTTCTGAGAAGCTGGTTTTAATGTATACATTCATCTCACACAGTTGAACTTTTCTTTTGTTTAACCAGTATGGAAACACTCTTTTTATAGAATCTGCAGGTGGATACTTGGAGGACTTTGAGGTCTATGGTGGAAAAGGAAATATCCTCAGATAAAAACAAGACAGAAGCATTCTGAGAAATTTCCTTGTGATGTGTGTATTCAACTGACACAGTTGAACCATTCTTTTGATTGAGCAGTGTGGAGACAATCTTTTGGTAGTTTCTGAAACTGGATACTTGGAGCGCTTTGAGGCCTATGGTGGAAAAGGAAATATCTTCACATAAAAACTAGACAGAAGCATTCTGAGAAACTTCTTTGTGAAGTGGGCATTCAATTCAAAGAGTTGAAACTTTCTTTAAGTTGAGCAGTTTTGAAACACTCTTTTTGTAGAATCTGCAAGTGGATATTTGGAGCACTTTGTGGCCTCTAGTGGAAAACAAAATATCTTCGCATAAATACTACAAAGAAGCATTCTGAGAAACTTCTTTGTGACGTGCACATTCATCTCACAGAGTTGAACCTTTCTTTTGATTGAGCAGTTTTGAAACACTCCTTTTGTAGAGTCTGAAAGAGCATATTTGCAAGACTTTGAGTGCAAAGGTGGAAAAGAAATATCTTCACATAATAACTAGACAGAAGCATTCACAGAACCTTGTTTGTGATGTGTGCATTCATTGCACAGAGTGGAACCTTACTTTTGATTGAGCTGTTTTGAAACACTCTTTTTGTAAAATCTGCAAGTGGATATTTGGAACGTTTTGAGGCCTAAGGTGGAAAAGGTAATATCTTCACATAAAAACTAGATAGAAGTATTCTGAGAAACATCTTAGTGACGTGTGCATTCATCTCACAGAGTAGAACCTTTCTATATATTGAGCAGTTTTGAAAACCTCTTTTTATGGATTCTGCATGTGAGTATTTGGGGCGCTTTACAGCCCATGGTGAAAAAGGAAATATCTTTACATAAAAACTAGACAGAAGCATTCTGAGAGACCTCTTTGTGATATTTGCATTCATCTCACAGTGTTGAACCTTTCTTTTGATTGAGCAGTTTTGAAACACTCTTTTTGTAGAATCTGCAACTTGATATTTTTAGCGATTTGTGGCGTATAGTGGAAAAGGAAATAACTTCACACAGAAACAAGACAAAAGTGTTCTGAGAAACTTCTTAGTGATATATGCATTCAACTCACAGAGTTGAACCTTTCTTTTGATTGAGCAGTTTAGAAATAATCTTTTTGTAGAACCTGCAAGTGGATATTTGGAGAGATTTGCAGCCTATGGTGGAAAAGGAAATATTTTAATATAAAAAGTAGAAGCATTCTGAGAAACCTCTTTGTAATGTGTGCATTCACCTCACAGAGTTGAAACTTTCTTTTGATTCAATAGCTTTGAAACACTCCTTTGTAGAATCTGCAAGTGGATATTTCAAGTGTTTTGAGGTCTATGGTGGAAAAGGAAATATCTTCATTTAAAAGCAAAACAGAAGCATTCTGAGAAACTTCATTGTGATGTGTGCCTTCATCTCACAGAGTTGAAACTTTCTTTTGATAGAGCAGTTTTCAAACACTCTTTTTGGAGAGTCTGCAAGTGGATATTTGGATCGATTTGAGGCCTACGATGGAAAAGGAAACATCTTCATTTAAAAAACAAGACAGAGGCATTCTGAGAAATTTCTTCATGATGTGTGCATTCATCTCACAACGTTGAACACTGCTTTAGATACAGTAGTTTTGAAACACTCTTTTTGTAGAATCTGCAAGTAGATAGGGGCCTAAGGTGCATAAGAACTATCTTCACATAAACACCAGACAGAAACATTCTGAGACACAACTTTGAGATGTGTGCACTCATGTCAACGGGCTGAACCTTTATTTTGATTGAGCAGATTTGAAACACTGTTTTTGTAGAACCTGCAAGTGGATATTTGGAGTTCTTTGTGGTCTCTAGTGGAAAGGGAAATATCTTCACATGATAATTAGACAGAAGCATTCTGAGAAACTTCTTTGTGATGTGTGCATTCATGTCATAGATTTAAACCATTCTTTTGATTGAGCAGTTTTGAAACACTCTTTTTGTAGAATCTGCAAGTTGATAATTGGAGTGCTCTGAGGCCTATGGTGGAAAAGGAAATATCTTCACATAAAAACTAGACAGAAGCATTCTGAGAAACTTCTTTGTTATGTGTTCATTCATCTCATGGAGTTGAGCCTTTCTTTTGATTGAGCAGTTTTGAAATCCTCTTTTTGTAGAATTTGCAAGTGGATATTTTGAGGGCATTGAGACCTATGGTGGAAAAGGAAATATCTTCACATAAAAATTAGAAACATTCTGAGAATCTGCTTTGTGATATGTGTGTTCATCTCACAGAGTTGAAGATTTCTTTTGACTGAGCAGTTTTGAAACACTCTTTATAGAATCTGCTGGGGATATTTGGAGTGCTTTGGGGCCAATGGTGGAAAATGAAATATCTTCACATAAAAACTACACAGAAGATTTCTGAGAAACTTCTTTGTGATTTGTGCATTCATCTCACAGAGGTGAACCTTTCTTTTGATTGAGTGGTTTTGAAAAGCTCTTTTTGCAGAATCTGCAAATGTGTATTTGGAGCACTTTGTAGACTATTGTGGAAAAGGAACTATCTTCACATAAAAACTAGACAGAAGCATTCTGAAAAATCTCTTTATGATGTGTGCATTCATCTCACAGAATTGAACCTCTCTTTTCATTGAACAGTTTTGAAACACTCTTTTTGTGGAATCTGTAAGTGGATATTTGGAGCGCTTTGAGGCCTATGGTGGAAAAGAAATATCTTCACATAAAAACTTCACAGAAGAATCTGAGAAACTTCTACATGATGTGCACTTTCATCTCGAAGAGTTCAAACTTTCTTTTGATTGAGCAGCTTTTAAACACTCTATTTGTAGAATCTGCAATTGGAGATTCAGAGTTCTTTGAGTCCTAAGGTGGAAAAGGAAATGTCTTCACATAAAAACTACACAGAATCATTCTGAGATACTCCTTTGTGATGTGTGCATTCATCTTACAGTGTTGAACCTTTCTTTTGATTGAGCATTTTTGAAACACTCTTTTTGTAGAATCTGCAAGTGGATATTTGGAGTGATTTGAGGCCTATGGTAGAAAAGGAAATATCTTCACTTAAAAATGACACAGAAGCATTATAAGAAATATCTTTCTGATGAGTGCATTCAACTTACAGAGTTAAACCTTTCTTTAGATTGAGGAGCTTGAGACACTCTTTCTTTGGAGTCTGCAACTGTATATTTGGAGCGTTTTGTGGCCTATGTTGGAAAAGGAAATTTCTTCAAATAAAAGGTAGACAGAAGCACTCTGTGAAACTTCTTTGTGATGTATGCATTCATCTCACAGATTTCAACCTCTCTTTTGATTGAGAAGTTTTCAAACACACTTTTTGTTGAATCTGCAAGTGGATATTTGGAGCACTTTGAGGCCTATGGTGGAGAAGGAAATATCTTCACATAAAAATTAGAGAGAAGCATTCTGACAAATTTCTTTGTGATGTGTGCATTCATCTCAGAGAGTTGAACTTTTCTTTTGATTGAACAGTTGTTAAACTATCTTTGTGTAGAATCTGCAATTGGATATTTGAGCCCTTCGAGGCCTATGGTGGAAAAGGGAACACCTTCATGTAAAAACCAGACAGAATCATTCTCAGAAACTTTTTTGTGATGTGTGCATTCATCTCACAGAGTTGAACCTTTCTTTTGTTTGAGCAGTTTTGAAACACTCTTTTCGTAGTACCTGCAAGCAGATATTTTGAGTGATTTCAGGCCTATGGTGGAAAAGGAAATACCATCACATAAAAGCTAGACAGAAGCATTCTGAGTAGCTTCTTTGTGATGTGTGCGTTCATCTCACAGAGTTCAACCTTTCTTTTGATTGAGCAGTTTCAAAACACACTTTTTGTGCAATCTGAAAGTGGATATTTGGAGCCCTTTGGGGCCTATGGTGGAAAAGGAAATATCTTCCCAATAAACTAGACAGAATCATTCTGAGAAACTACTTTGCTATGTGTGCATTCATCTCTCAGAGTTGAATCTTTCTTTTGATTGAGCAGTTTTGAATCACTCCTTTTGTAGAATCTGCAGGTGGATATTTGGAGCACTTTACAGACTATCGTGGAAAAGGAAAAGTCTTCTCATAAAAACAAGACAGAAGCATTCTGAGAAACTACTTTGTGATGTCTGATTTCAACTCACAGAGTTGAAACTTTCTTTTGTTTGAGCAGTTTTGAAACACATTTTTTGTAGACTCTGCAAGTGGATATGAGGAGCACTTTGTGGCCTAAAGTGGAAAAAGAAATATCTTCACATAAAAACTGGACAGAAGCATTCTGAGAAACTTCTTTTTGATGTGTGCATTCATCTCACCAACTTGAAAATTTATTTTTATTCAGCATTTTTGAAACATTCTTTTTGTACAATCTGCAAGTGGATATTTGGAGAGCTTTCAGACCTATGTTGGAAACGGAAATATCTTCACATAAAAACTAGACAAAAGCATTCGGACAAACATCTATGTGATATTTGCCTTCATCTCACAGAGTCGAACCTTTCTTTTGATTGAGCAGTTTTTAAACAATCTATTTGAAGAATCTGCAAATGGATATTTGAAGATCTCTGAGGTCAATGCTGAAAAAGGAAATATCTTCATATAAAGATCAGAGAGAAGCAGTCTGGGAAACTTCTTTTTCTTGTGTGCATTCATCTCAAAGTGTTGACCATTTCTATATATTGAGCAGTTTTGAAACACTGTTTTTTTAGAATCTGCAAGTGGATATTTGGAGCACTTTGAGCCCTTTGGTGGAAAAGGAAATATCTTCACATAAAAATTAGACAGAAGCATTCTGAGAAACTTCTTTGTTTCGAGTGCATTCAACTCACAGAGTGGAAACTTTCTTTTGATTGAGCAGTTTTGAAACAGTCTTTTTGTAGTATCTGCAAATGGATATTTGGATTGGATTGAGGCCTATGGTGGAAAAGGAAATATTTTCACGTAAAAACTTGACAGAAGCATTCTGAGAAACTTTTTTGTGATGTGTGCATTCATCTCACAGATTTGAAACCTTCTTTTGATTGAGCAGTGTTGAAACAGTCCTTTTGTACAATCCACAAGTGGATGTTTGGAGAGCCTTAGGGCCTAAGGTGAAAAAGGTAATATCTTCCCATAAAAACTAAACATGGGAATTCTAAGAAACTCCTTTGTGATATTTGCATTCATCTCTCAGTGTTGAATCTTTTTTTTAATTGATCAGTGTTGAAACAGTCTTTTTCTACAATCTGCAATTGGATATTTGGAGCGCTTTGAGATCTATGGTGGAAAAGGAAATGTCTTCACATGAAAACTAGACTGAAGATTTCTGAGAAAGTTCTTTGTGATGTGTGCATTCAACCCACAAGGTTGAACCTTTAGTTTGATTGAGCAGTTTTAAAACACAGTTTTTGTTGAATCTGCAAGTGGATATTTTGCATGATATGCAACATTTACTGGAAAAGGAAATATCTTCACATAAAAACTTGACATGAGCATTCAGAGAAACTACTTTGTGATGTGTGCATTCATCTCACACAGTTGAACCTTTCTATTAATTAAGCAGTTTTGAAGCACTCTTTTTGTAGAATCTGCAAGTGGTGATTGGAGCACTTTGAGGCCTATGTTGCAAAAGGAAATATCTTCACGTAAAAACTAGACAAAAGCATTCTGAGAAAGTTCTTTGTGATGTGTACATTCATCTCACTGAGTTGAAACTTTCTTTTGATTGAGCAGTTTTGAAACACTCTTTTTGTAGAATCCGCAAGTGCATATGTGGATCGCTTTGAGTCCTTCAGTGGAAAAGGAAATATCTTCACATAAAAACAAGACAGAAGCATTCTGAGAAACTTCTTTGTGATGTGTGCATTGATCTCACAGTGTTGAACCTGTGTTTTGATTGAGTAGTTTTAAAACACTCTTTTTGTAGAATCTGCAATTGGATATTTGGAGTGTTTCAGGGCCATGGAGGAAAAGCAATTATCTTCACATAAAAACTAGACAGAAGTATTCTAAGTAATTGTTTGGTGATGTGTGCATTCATCTCATAGAATTTAACCTTCCTTTTGACTGAGCAGTTTTTAAACACTCTATTTGTAGAATCTGCAAGTGGATATTTGGAGCACCTTGAGGTCAATGGTGGAAAAGGATATATCTTCATATAAAAATTAGACAGAAGCATTTTGAGAAACTTCTTACTGATGTGTGTGTTCATCTCACAGAGTTGAAGATTTCTTTTCATAGAACAGTTTTGAAACACTCTTTTTGTTTAATCTGCCTTTGGATGTTTGGAGCGCTTTGGGGCCTATGATGGAAAAGGAAATATCTTCACATAAAAACTACTCAGAAATAATCTGAGAAACTTCTTTGTGATGTGTGCATTCAACTCACAGAATGGAACCTTTCCTTCGATTGATCAGTTTTGAAACACTCTTTTTGTAGCATCTTGAAATGGATATTTGGTGCGGATTCAGGCATACGGTGGAAAAGAACATATCTTCACATAAATACTAGACAGAAGCATTCTGAGAAACTTATTTGTGATGAGTGTATTCAACTCACAGAGTTAAAACTTTCTTTTGATTGAGCAGTTTTGAAACACTCTTTTGCAGAATCTGCCTGTGGATGTTTGCAGATCTTTGGGGCTTATGGTGGAAAAGGAAATATCTTCAGAAAAACTAAACAGAAGCATTCTGAAAAACTCTCTTTTGATGTGTGCATTCAATTCACAGAGTTGAACATTTTTTTTGATTGACGAGTTTTGAAACACTCTTTTTGTAGTATCTGCCAATGGATATTTGGAGGAGATTGAGGCCTACAGTGAAAAACGACATATCTTCACGTAAATACCAGAAAGAAGCATTCTGAGAAACTTATTTGTGATGTGTGTATTTAACTCACAGGGTTGAAACTATCTTTTGATTAAGCAGTTTTGAAGCACTCTTCTTGTAGAATCTGCAGATGGATATTTGGAGCGCTTTGAGGCCTATGGTGGAAAAGGAAGTAACCTCATATAAAAACTTGACAGAAGCATTCTGAGAAACTACTTTTTGATGTGTGCATTCATCTCACAGAGCTGAACCCTTCTTTTGATTGAGCAGTTTTGAAACAGTCCTTTTGTAGGATCTGCAAGGGGATGTTTGGTGAGCCCTGGGGCCTTTGGTGGAAAAGGAAATATCTTCACATAAAAACTAAGGAGGAGCATTCTGAGAAACTTCTTTGTGATGTTTGCATTCATCTCACAGAGTTGAATCTTTCTTTTAATTGACCATTGTTGAAACCCTCTTTTTGTACAATCTGCAAGTGAATACTTGGAGCGCTTTGTGGCCTATGGTGGAAAAGACATATCTTCACATACGAAGTACACAGAAGCACTCTGAGAAACTTCTTTGTGATGTGTGCATTCACCTCACAGTGTTGAACCTTTCTTTTGATTGAGCAGTTATGAAACACTGTTTTTGTAGAAACTGCAATTGGATATTCAGAGTACTTTGAGACCTATGTTGGAAAAGGTAATATCTTCACATAAAAAAGAGACAGAAGAATTCGGACAAACTTCTTTGTGATGTGTGCATTCATCTCACAGAGATGAATTTATCTTTTGATTGATCAGTTTCGAAACACTCTTTTTGTAGAATGTGCAAGTGGATATTTGGAGGGCTTTGCGGCTGATGGTGGAAAAGAAATATATTCACATAAAAACTAGAAAGAAGCATTCTGAGAAACTTCTTTGTGATGTGTGCAGTCATCTCACAGAGTTGAAACTTTCTTTTTTTTCAGCAGTTTTGCAACACTCTTTTTGTTGAATCTGTAAGTGGATATTTGTTGTTATTAGAGGCCTTTCTTGAAAAAGGAAATATCTTCATATAAAAACTAGACAGAAGCATTCTGAGAAACTTCTTAGTGATGTGTGTATTCATCTCACAGAGTTAAACCACACTTTTGATTGAGCAGTTTGGAAACAGACTTTTTGTAGTATCTGCATGTAGATATTTAGAGCACTATGATGCATATGGTGGAAAAGGAAATACCTTAACATAGAAATTAGAAAGAAGGATTCTGAGAAACTTCTTTCTGTTGTTTGCATTCATCTCATAGAGTTGAACCTTTCCTTTGATTGAACATTTTTGAAACACACTTTTTGTAGAATCTGCAAGTGGATATTTGGAGTGCTGTGAGGCCTATGGTGGAAAAGGACATATCTTCACATAAGACCTGTAAAGCAGGTTTCCTAAAAACAGCCTTGTGATGTGTGCATTCATCTCACAGAGGTAAGGGTTTATTTTCTCTGTTCAGTCTGGAAAATCTGCTCTTGTACAATCTGAAAAGGGGTATTTTTGAGCACTTTGAGGCCTATGTTGACAAAGGAAATATTTTCACATACAAAGTAAAAAGAAAGTTTCTCAGATACTTCTTTGAGATATGTGCATTCATCTCACAGAGTTGAACCTCTCTTTTGATTGAGCAGTTTGGAAATGGTATTTTTACAGAATCTGCAAATGGATATTTTTGAGCCCTTTGAGGCCTATGCAGAAAAAGAAGTATCTTCAAAGAAAACTATAAAGAAGGTTTCTGAGAAACTATTTTGTGATGTCTTCGTTCATCTCACAGAGGTAAATGATTCTTTTCTTTTATCAGTTGGGAAACTCTGTTTTTTTAGAATCTGCTAAGGGTTATTTGTGAGTGCATAGAGCCTTATGGTGAAAAAGGAATTGTCTTCACATAAAAACTAGACAGTAGCCTACTGAGAAACTTCTTAGTGATGTGTGCATTCATTTCACAGAATCAAAACTTTCTTTTGATTAAGCAGTTTGGAAACATCTTTTTGTGGAATCTGCAAAGGGATATTTCTGAGCACTTTGAGGCCTATAGTGAAAGAGAAAATATGTCCACATAAAAACTAGACTAAAGAATTCTGAGAAACTGCCTTGTGATGTATGCGTTCATCTCACAGATTTCAACAATTCTTTTGATTGAGCAGTTGGGAAACCGTCTGTTTGTAGAATCTGCAAAGGTATATTTGTGAGCGCTTTGAGGTCTATGGTTAAAAGGAAATATCTTCACATAAAAACTATAAAGAAGGTTTGTGAACAACCTCTTTGTGATGTGTGCATTCATCTCACAGAGTTGAAACATTCCTTTGACTCAGCAGTTTGGAAACAGTCTTTTTTTAGGATCTGCAAAGGGATACTTTTGAGCACTTTGAGGCCCGTGGTGAAAAAGGAAACACGTTCAAATAAAAACAAGATAGAAGCTTTCTGAGAAACATCTTTTTGATATATGTATTCATCCCAGAGAGGTGAACCTTTCTTTTGATGAGCAGTTTGGAAACAGTATTTTGTAGAATTTCCAAATGGTTATTAGTTAGCACTTTGTGTCCTATGTTGAAAAAGGAATTATCTTTACATAAATACTAGACAGAATATTTCAGAGAAACTGCTTTGTGATGTGTGATTTCATCCCACAGAGTTAACCATTTCTCTTCATTGAGCAGATTGGGAATTCTGTTCTTGTAAAATCTACAAAGGGATATTTGTCAGCGCTTTGAGGCCTATGGTGAAAAAGGAATTATCTTCAGGTAAAAACTGGACAGAAGCTTTCCGTGAAACATCTTGGAGATGCGAGAATTCATCTCACAGAATTGAAACATTCTTTTGATTGAGCAGTTTGTAAACAGTATTTTGATAGAATCTGCAAAGGGATATTTGTGATGCTTTGATGCCTATGGTGAAAAAGGAAATATTTTCACATGAAAACTAGAGAGAAGCTTTCTCAGAAAACTCTTTGTGATGTGTGCATTCATCTCACAGATTTGAACCTTTCATTGGATTGAGCAATTTGGATACAGTATTTTTGCAGAATCTGTAAAGGCATATTTTTGAGAGCTTTGAGGCTTATGATGAAATAGGAAATATCTTCACATAAAAACTAGACAGAAGCTTCCCAAGAAACTTCTTTGTGATATGTGCATTCATCTCATAGAGCTCAACCATTCTTTTGATTGAACAGTTTGGAAACAGTCTTTTTGTAGAATCTGCAAAGGGATATTTATGAGTGCTTTGAGGCCTATGGTGAAAAAGGAAATATATTCACATAAAAAGTATAAACAAGGTTTCTCAGAAGCAGCTTTGTGATGTAAGCATTCATCTCACAGAGGTAAAATTTTCTTTTCTCTGGTCAGTCTGGAAACTGTTCTTGTAGAGTCAGCAAAGGGATATTTAAGAGTCCTTTGAGGCCTATGATGTAAAAAGAAATACCTTCACATAAAAGTTAGAGAGAGGCTTTCTGAGAAACCTCCTTGTGATGTGTGCATTCATCTCACAGATTTGAACCTTTAATTGGATTGAGCAATTTGGATACAGTATTTTTGTAGAATCTGTAAAGGCATATTTTTGACATCTTTGAGGCTTATAAGGAAATAGGAAATATCTTCACATAAAAACTAGACAGAAGCTTCCCAAGAAACTTCTTTGCGATGTGTGCATTCATCTCATAGAGCTCAACCATTCTTTTGATTGAACAGTTTGAAAACAGTCTTTTTGTAGAATCTGCAAAGGGATATTTATGAGTGCATTGAAGCCTATGGTGAAAAAGGAAACATAGTCATATAAAAAGGATAAACAAGGTTTCTCAGAAACAGCTTTGTGACGTAAGCATTCATCTCACAGAGGTAAACTTTTCTTTTCTCTGGTCAGTCTGGAAACTGTTCTTGTAGAGTCTGCAAAGGGATATGTATGAGTCCTTTGAGGCCTGCGGTGAAAAAAGAAATATCTTCACATAAAAATTAGAGAGAGGCTTTCTGAGAAACGTCTTTGTGATGTGGGAATTCATCTCACAAAGATGAAACTTACTTTTGATTGAGCAGTATGGAAACTATCTGTTTGTGGAATCTGCAAAAGGATATTTATGAGCATTTTGACGCCAATGGTAAAAAAGGAAATGTACTCATATAAAAGGTATAAAGAAGGTTTCTTAGAAACAGCTTTGTGATGTGTGCATTGATCTCACAGAGGTAAATGTTTATTTTCTCTGATTAGTCTGGAAACTCTGTTCTTGTAGAATCTGCAAAGGGATATTTGTGAGTGCTTTGAGGCCTATGGTGAAAAAGAAAATATCTTCACATAAAAACTAGACAGTAGCTTTCTTAGTGGCTTCTTTGTGATGTGTGCCATCATCTCACAGAGTTCAACCATTATTTTGATTGAGCAGTCTGGAAACTGCCTTTGTGTAGAATCTGCAAGGGATATTTTTCAGGACTTTGAGTGCTATGGTGAAAAAGGAAATATCTTCACATAAACAATGGACAGAAGATTTCTGAGAAACCTCTTTGTGATGTGTGCATCCATCTCACAGAGTTCAAACATTTATTTGGTTGAACAGTTGGGAAGACGCCTTTTTGCAGAATCTGCAAAGGGATATTGCTGAGCACTTTGAGGCTTATGGTGAAAAAGGAAATACCTTCACATAAAAACTATAAAGAAGGTTTCTGATAAAATTCTTTGTGATGTATGCATTCATCTCATGGAGTTGAACTATTTTTTTGATTGAGCAGTTTGGAAACAATCTTTTTGTAGAATCTGCAAAGGGATATTTTTGAGAGCTTTGAGTCCTAGGGAGAAAAAAGATATATCACATAAAAAGTATAAAGAAGGTTTCTGAGAAAGAGTTTTGTGATGTGTGCATTCATCTCACAGAGGAAAACATTTGTTTTCTTTGATCAGTCTGGAAATTCTGTTCTTGTAAAATCTGCTAAGGGATATTTGTGAGCAGATGGAGGCCTATGGTGAAAAAGGAAATGTCTTCATATAAAAATTAGACAGAAGCCTCCTGTGAAACTTCTTACTAATGTGTGCATTCATCTCACAGATTTGAAACTTTCTTTTCTTTGAGCCGTTTGGAAACAGTCTTTTTCTAGAACCTGCAAAAGGCTATTTGGAGCACTTTGAGGCCTATGGTGAAAAAGGAATTATATTCACATAAAAACTAGACTGAAGGTTTCTGAGAAACTTCTTTGAGGTGTGTGCATTCATCTCACAAAGTTGAATAATTATTTTTATTGAGCAGTTTGGAAACAGTCTTTTTGCAGAATCTGCAAAGAGATATTTGTGAGGGCATTGAGGCCTATGGTTAAAAAGGAAACATTCAGATAAAAACTTAATAGAAGCTTTCAGAGAAACTTCTTTTTGACATGTGCATTCATCTCACAGAGTTGAAACTTTCTTTTGATGAGCAGTGTGGAAACAGACTTTTTGTAGAATCTGCAAAGGAACAATTTTGAGCACTTTGCATCCAGTGGTGAAAAAGGAAATACCTTCATATGAAAACTAGACAGAATGTTTCTGAGAAACTGCTTTGTGATATGTGCACTCATCTCCCAGATGTTTCTGTTTCTTTTCATTGAGAAGATTTGAAACTCTTTTCTTGTAAAATCTCCAAAGTGATATTTATGAGCCCTTTGAAGCATATGGTGAAAAAGGAAATATCTTCACATAAAAACTACACAGAAGCTTTCTGAGAAACATTCTGGTGATGTGAGCATTCATCTCACAGAGTTGAAACATTCTTGTGATTGAGCAGTGTGTGAAGAGTCTTTTTGTAGAATCTGCAAAGGGATATTTGTGAACCTTTTGAGGCCTATGGTGAAAAAGGAAATAT
Source organism: Pongo abelii (assembly GCF_028885655.2). Lineage (NCBI taxonomy): Eukaryota > Metazoa > Chordata > Mammalia > Primates > Hominidae > Pongo > Pongo abelii. The sequence continues at coordinate 65,421,535 of NC_072009.2, forward strand.
CTTCACATAAAAACTAGAGTGAAGCTTTCTGAGAAACCTCTTTGTGGTGTGCATACATCTCACAGAGTTGAACCTTTCTTTTGATTGAGCAATTTGGTAAAAGTATTTTTGTAGAATCTGTAAAGGGATATTTGTGAGCACTTTGAGGCCAGCGGTGAAAAAGCAAGTATCTTCACTTAAAATCTAGACAGAAGCATTCTGAGAAACTTCCTTGTGATGTGTGCATTCATCACACAGAGTTAAACCTTTGTTTTTGTTGAGCAGTTTGGAAACAGTCTTTTTGTAGAATCTGCAAATGGATATTTGGAGCACTTTGAGGCCTATGGTGAAAAAGGAAATATATTCACATAAAAACTAGACTGAAGGTTTCTGAGAAACTTCTTTGAGATGTGTGCATTCATCTCACTGTGTTCAATAATTCTTTTTATTGAGTGGTTTGGAAACAGTCTTTTTGTAGAATCTGCAAAGGGACATTTGTGAGAGCTTTGAGGTGAGGCCTATGGTGAAAAAGGAAATATCTTCACAGAAAAACTATAAAGAAAGTTTCTGAGAAACATCTTCATGATGTGTGCATTCATCTCACAGAATTGAAACATTCTTCACATTGAGCAGTTTGAAAACAATCCTTTTGGTACAAACTGCAAAGGGATATTTAGGAGCGCATTGAGGCCTATGGTGAAAAAAGAAATATCTTCACACAAAAACTAGAAAGAAGCATTCTGAGAAGCTGCTTTAAGATATGTGTATTCATCTCACAGAGGTAAATATTTCTTTTCATTGAGCAGTTTGTAAACTCTGTTATTCTAGAATTTACAAATGGTTATTTTTGAGTGCTTTGAGGCCCACATTGAAAAAGGGATTATCTTCACATAAAAACTAGTGAGAACCTTGCTGAGAAACTACTTTCTGATGTGTGCATTCATCTAACAGAGTTGAAACTTTCTTTTGATTGAGCAGTTTGGAAAGTCTTTTTGTAGATTCTGCAAAGGCATATTTGGGAGTGCATTGAGGACTATGTTCAAAAAGGGAATATCTTCACATAAAAACGAGAAGGAGGTTTTCTGAGAAACTTCTTTGTGATGTGCACATTCATCTCACAGTGTTGAACCACTCTGTTTATTGATCAGTTTGGAAACATTCTTTTCATAGAATTTGGAAAGGGATATCTGGGAGCACGTTGAGGCATATGGTGAAAAAGGAAATATCTTCACATAAAAAGTATAAAGAAATTTTCTGAGTAACTCCTTTCTGACATGTGCATTCATCACACAGAAGTAAAAGTTTCCTCCCATTGAGCAGTCAGTTTTTATGTGAAGATGTTTCCCTTTTCACCATAGACCTCAAACTGCCTATATATATCCCTTTGCAGATTCTACAAAAAGACTGTTTCCAAACGGCTCAAAGAAAGTTTCCACTCTGCGAGATGAATGCACACATCACAGAGAAGTTTCTCAGAAAATTTCTGTCTACTTTTTATTTGTTGATACTCCCTTTTTCACCATAGGCCTCATACCACTCATAAATAACCCTTTGCAGATTCTACAAAAAGACTGTTTCCAAACTATTCAATCAAAATAAAGGTTCAACTCTGTGAGGTGAATGCACCCATCACAAAGAAGTTTCTCAGAAAGCTTCTGTCTAGTTTTTATTTGACGATGTTTCCTTTTTCAATGTAGGCCTCAAAGTGCTCACAAGTGTTCCTTTACAGAATTTATAAAAAGACTGTTCCCAAACTGTCCAGCCAAAACAAAGCTTCAACTCTTTGAGATGAATGCACACATCACAAAGAAGTTTCTCAGAAAGCTTCTGTCCAGTTTTTATTTGAAGGTATTTCCTTTTTCACCATAAGTCTCAAAGCATTCAAATTATCACTTTGCAGATTCTACAAAAACATTTTCCAACCTGCTCTATCTAAAGAAAGGTTCAAAGCTGTGAGAAGAAAGCACACATCAAAAAGATGTTTCATAGAATGCTTCTGTCTAGTTTTTATGTGTAGACATTTCCTTTTTCACCATAGGCCAAAAAGGGATCCCAATTATCCCTTTGTACATTCTACAAAAGGACTGTTTCAAAACTGCTCAATCCAAAGACAGTTTCAACTCTTCAAGATGAATGCACACATCACAACGAAGTATCTCAGAAAGCTTCTGTCTAGTTTTTGTGTGAAGATATTTCTTTTTTCACCATAGGCTTCAAAGAGCTCACAAATATCACAAAGCAGGTTCTACAAAAAGACTCTATCCAAACTGGTCAATGAAAAGAACACTTCAAATCTGTGAAATGAATGAGCACATCACAAAGAATTTTCTCAGAAAGCTTCTGTGTAGTTTTTATGTGAAGATATTTCCATTTTCACCATAGACCTGAAATCACCTTCATACGTCCCTTTGCAGATTCTACAAAAAGATTGTTTCCAAACTGCTTAATCAAAGAAAGCTTTCTACTCTGTGAGATGAATGCACACATCACAGAGAAGTTTCTCAGAAAGTTTCTGTCTAGATCTTGTTTGTAGATATTCCTTTTTTCACCATAGACTTCAAACTGCTCATAAATAACCCTTTGTAGATTCTACAAAAGGACTGTTTCCAAACTGCTCAATCAAAAGAAAGGTTCAACTCTGTGTGATGAATGCACACATCACAAAGAATTTTCTCAGAAGTCTTCTGTCTAGATTTTATTTGTGGATATTTCCTTTTTCACAACAGGCCTCAAAAAGCTCACAAATATCCCTTTGCATATTCTACAAAAAGATGGCTTCCAAACTACTCAATGAAAGAAAATTCAACTCTGTGAGATGAATGCACACATCACAAAATGGTTTCTCAGAATACTTCTGTTTAGTTTTTATATGAAGATATTTCCTTTTTCACCACATGCCTCAAACCACTCAAAAACATCCCTTTGCAGATTCTCCAAAAAGACTGTTTCCAAACTGCTCAATCAAAAGAAAGATTCAACTCTTTGAGATGCATACACCCATCACAAAGAAGTTTCTCAGAAAACATGAGTCTAGTTTTTATGTGAAGATATTTCCTTTTTCACCATAAGCCTCAAAGCCTTCACAAATATCACTTTGCAGGTTCTATGAAAAGACTGTTTCCAAACTGCTCAATCAAAAGAAAGTTTCAACCCTGTGAGACGAATGCACGCATCACAAAGAAGTTTTTCAGAAAGCTGCTGTCTACGTTTCATTTTTCAATATTTCCGTTTTCACCATAGGACTCAAACCACTGAAACATATCACTTTGCAGATTCTACAAAAAGACGGTTTCCAAACTGCCCAAATGAAAAGAAAGGTTCAACTCTCTGAGACGAATGTGCACATCATGAAGAAGTTTCTCAGAATGTTTCTCTCTAGGTTTTATGTGAAAATATTTCCTTTTTCACTGCAGACCTCAAACCACTCATAAATATCCCTCTGCACATTCTACAAAAATACTATTTCCAACCTGATAAGTCAAAAGAAAGTTTCAACTCTGTGAGATGAATGCACACATCACAAGGAAGTTTCTCAGATAACTTCTGTCTACTTTTTATGTGAAGGTATTTCCTTTTTCACCATATGCCTCAAGACGCCTTCAAATATCCCTTTACAGATTATACAAAAAGACTCTTCCCAAACTGCTCAATCAAAACAAAGGTTCAACTCTGTGAGATGTATGCACACATCTCAGAGAAGTTTCTTTGAAAACTTCTGTATAGTTTTTATGTAAAGACATTTCCTTTTACACTATAGGCCTCAAAGAACTCAAAAATGTCTCCTTACAGATTCTACAAAAATACTGTTTTTGAACTGGTGAATCAAAACAAATGTTCAACTCTGTGAGATGAATGCACACATCCTAAAGAAGTTTCTCAGAAAGCTTTTTTATAGGTTTAGGTGAAGATATTTCCTTTTCCACGATAAGCCTGAAAGCATTCACAGATATCTCTTTGCAGATTGTACAAAAAGACTATTTGAAAACTTCTCAGTCAAAACAAAAGTTCAACTATGTGAGATGAATGCACACATCACAAAGAAGTTTCTCAGAAAGCTTCTGTTTAGATTTTATTTGTAGATAACTCGTTTTTCACCATGGTTTCAAATTGCTCACAATTATTCCTTGCAGTTTCTAAAAAAGACTGTTTCCAAACTACTCAATCAAAAGAGCATTTCAACTCTGTGAGATGAACACACCCATCACAAAGAAGTTTCTCAAAAAGCTTCTGTCTAGTTTTCATGTGAAGATAATTCCTTTTTCAACAAAGGCCTCAATGGGCTCACAAATATCCCTATGCAGATTCTACAAAAAGACTGTTTCCAAACTACTCAATCAAAAGGAAGATTCAACTCTGTGAGATGAATGCACACATCACAAAGAAGTTTCTTAGAATAGTTTTTTCTAGTTTTTATGTGAAGTCATTTCCTCTTTCACTGTAGGCCAAAAATGGATCGCAAATATCCCTTTGCAGATCCTACAAAAATATTGATTCAAAACTTCTCAATCAAAAGAAAGGTTCAACTCTGTGAGACAAATGCACACATCACAAAAAAGTTTCTCAGAAAGCTTCTATCTAGTTTTTATGTGAAGATATTTCCTTTTTCACCATAGACCTCAAAGCTCTCTCAAATGTCTCTTTGCAGATTCTACAAGAAGACAGTTTCCAAACTTCTCAATCAAAAGGCAGGTTCATATCTGTGAGGTAAATGCACACATCACAAAGAAGTTTCTCAGAAAGCTTCTGTCTAGTTGTTATGGGCTGATATTTCCTTTTTCACCATAAGCTTCAAAGCCTTCAGAAATATCCGTTTTCAGATTCTACAAAAAGTGTGTTTCCAAACTGCTCACTGAAAAGAAAGGTTCAACTCTGAGAGATGAATGCACACATCACAAAGAGGTTTCTCAGAAATCTTCTGTCTGGTTTTTATGTGAAGATATTTCCTTTGTCACCATAGGCCTCCTATCACTCACAAATATCCCTTTGCAGATTCTACAAAAAGACTGTTTCCAAACTGCTCAATCAAGAGAATGGTTCAACTCTGTGACATGAAGGCACACATCATAAAGTAGTTTCTCAGAAATATTCTGTCTAGCTTTTATATGAATATATTTACTTTCTCACCATATGCCTTAAGACACTCACAAATATCCCTTTGGAGATGCTCCAAAAAGATGGTTTCCAAACTGCTCAATCAAAAGAAAAGTTCAACTCTGTGAAATGAATGCACACATGACAAAGAAGTTTCTCAGAAAGTTTCTGTGTAGATTTTATTTGTAGATATTTCCTTTTTCACCATAAGCCTCAAACTGCTCACAAATATCCCTTTGCAGAATCTACAAAAAGAACGTTTCCAAACTGCTCAATCAACAGCAATGTTGAAATCTGTGAGATGAATGCACACATCACAAAAAAGCTTCTCAGAAAGTTTCTGTCTTTTTTTTTATGTGAAGATATATCCTTTTTCAACATAAGCCTCAAATCGTTCACAAATATCATTTTGAAGATTCTACAAAAAGACTGTTTCCAAACTGATCAATCAAAAGAAAGGTTCAACTCCATGAGATGAATGCAGACATCACAAAGAAGTTTCTCAGGAAGATTCTTTCCAGTATGTATTTGTAGACATTTCCCTTCTCACCATAGGGCTCAAACCGCTCACAAATATCCATTTATAGATCTACAAAAGACTCTTTCCAAACAGCTCAATTAAAAGAAAGGTTCAACTCTTGAGATGAATGCACACATCAAGTAGAGGTTTCTCAGAAAGCTTCTGTCTAGTTTTTATGTGAATGTATTTCCTTTTTCACCATTAGCCTCAAAGCTTTCACAAATGTCTCTTTGCAGATTTTACAAAAAGACTGTAGCCTAACTGCTCAATCAAAAGATCAGTTCCAAACTGTGAGATGCATGCTGACATCACAAAGAAGTTTCTCAGAAAGATTCTGTCTAGTTTTTACCTGAATATATTTACTTTCTCAACTTAGGCCTCAAACTGCTCACAAATATCCCTTTGCAGATTTTCCAAAAAGACACTTTACAAACTGCTCAATCAAAAGAAAGTTTCAACACTGTGATATGAATGCTCACATCAAAAAAAAAGTATCTCAGAAATCTTCTGTCTAGATTTTATTTGTGGATATTTCCTTTTTCACCATAAGCCATAAACTGCTTAAAAATATCCCTTTGCAGATTCTACAGAAAGACAATTTACAAACTCCTCAATCAAAAGAAAGTTTCAATCCTGTGAGATGAATGCTCACATCACAAAAAAATGTCTCAGTAAGCTTCTGTCTAGATTTTATATGTTGATATTCCCTTTTTCACTTTAAGCCATAAATCACTTAAAATATCCCATTGGAGATTCTACAAAAAGACTGTTTCCAAACTGCTCAATGAAAATAATGGTTCAACTCTGTGAGTTGAATGCGCTCATCACAAAGAAGTGTCACAGAAAGAGTCTGTCCAGATTTTATTAGTGGATATTTCCATTTTCACCATAAGCCTGAAAGGGCTCACAAATATCCTTTGGCAGAATCTCTAAAAAGACTGTTTACAAACTGCTCAATCAAAAGAAACATTCAGCTCTGTGTGATGAATTCACACATCACAAACAAGGTTCTCAGAAAGATTCTGTCTAGTTTCTATTTGAAGATATTTCCTTGTTCACCATAGGCCTCAAAGCGCACCAAATATCCAATTGCACATTCTACTAAAAGACTTTTTCCAAACTGCTCAATCAAAAAAAAGGTTCAACTCTATGAGATGAAAGCGCACATCACAAAGAAGTTTCTCAGATGGTTTCTTTCTAGTTTTAATGTGAACACATTTCCTTTTTCACCGTACGCTTCAGTGGTCTCAAAAATATCTCTTTGCAGATCCTTCAAAAGGCCTCTTTCCAAACTGCTCTAACAAAGGAAAGTTTCAACTCTGTGAGGCAAAATCACATATCATAAATAAATTTCTCAGAAAGCTTCTGTCTAGTTTTCATGGGAAGATATTTCCTATTTCACCTTAGGCCATAAAGGGATAACAAGTATCCCTTTACAGAATCTACAAAAAGACTCTTTCCAAACTGCTCCATCAAAAGAACATTTCAACTGTATGAGATTAATGGATGCATAACAAAGCAGTTTCTCAGAAAGCTTCTGTCTAGTTTTTATGTGAAGATATTTCTGTTTCACCATAGGCCTCAAACATCTAAGAAATATCCCTTTGCAGATTGGACATAAAGACTGTTTCCAAACTTCTCAATCAAAAGAAATTTTCAACTCTGTGTTATGAATGTGCACATCACAAAGAACTTTCTCAGAATGCTTCTGTCTAGTTTTTATGTGAAGATATTTACTTTTTCACCATAGGCCTTAAACCACTCCCAAATATCCCTCTGCATATAATACAAAAAGACTGCTTCCAAACTGCTCAATGAAAAGAAAGTTCAACTCTGTGGGATAAAAGCACACATCACAAAGACGTTCTTCAGAAAGCTTCTCACTCGATTTTATGTGAAGATATTTAATTTTTCACCACAAGACACAAAGCGCTCCAAATATCCATTTGCAGAGTCTTCAAAAAGACTGTTTCCAAACGGATCAATCAAAAGAAAGTTTCAACTCTGTGAGATGAATGCAAACATCACAAAGAAATTTCTCAGAATGCTTCTGTCTAGTTTTTCTCTGAAGATATTTCCTATTTCACCATGGCCCTCAATGGACTCACATATATCCTTTCGCAGATTCTACAGAAAGACTGTTTCTGAACTTCTCAATGAAAAGAAATGTTCAACTCTGGGAGATGAATGGACACATGAAAAAGAAGTTTCTCAGAATGCCTCTGTGTAGTTTTTATGCTAATATATTTCTTTTTCACCATAGACCTCAAACCACTCAGAAACATCCCATTGCAGATTGTATGAAAAGATGGTTTCCAAACTGCTCAATGAAAAGAAAGGTTCAACTCTGTGACATGAATATGCACATCCCAAAGAAGTTTTTCAGAAAGCTTCTGTTTAGTTTTTAAGTGAAAATATTTCCTTTTTCACCATAGGCCTCAAAGCCCTCCAAATACCCTTTTGCAGAATCTACAAAAAGAGAGTTTCCACACTGTTCAATGAAAAGAAAGATTCAAATCTGAGAGATGAAAGCACACGTCACAAAGAAGTTTCCCATAATGCTTCTGTCTACTTGTTTTGTGAAGATGTTTTCTATTTCAATATAAACCTCAAAGGGCTCACAAATATCCCTTTGCAGACTCTACAAAAAGACAGTTTTCTAACTGCTCCATGAAAAGAAAGTTTCAACTCTGTGAGACGAATGCACAAATAATAAATTAATTTCTCATAATGCTTCTGTCTAGTTTTTATGTGAAGATATTTTTTTTCACCATAGGCATAAAACCGTTCAGAAATATCTCTTTGTAGATTCTACAAAAAGACTGTTTCCAAACTGCTCAATCAAAAGAAAGATTCAACCCTGTGAGATGAATGCACATATAACAAAGGAGGTTCTCAGAAATCTTCTGTCTTGTTTTTATGTGAAGATATTTCCTTTCTCAACATAGGCCTCAAAGTGATACAAATATCCATTTGCAGATTCTACAAAAAGACTGTTTCCAAACTGATCAATCAAAACAAATTTTTAACTCTCTGAGATGAAAGCACACATGACAAAGAAGTTACTCAGCTTTTCTCTAGTTTGTATGTGAAGATATTTCCATTTCACCTGAGGCCATAAAGGGCTCACAAATATTCCTTTGAAGGTTCTACAAAAAGACTGTTTCCAAAGTGCTCAATCAAAAGAAAGGTTCAACTCTGTGAGATGAATGCACACATCACAAAGAAGTTTCTCAGAATACTTCTGTCTAGTTATTATGTGAAGATATTTCCTTTTTCACGATAGTCTTTAAACCGCTCAAAAATATCCCTCTGCAGATACTACAAAAAGACTATTTCCAAACCGGTCCATCAAAGAAAGTTTCAACTCTGTGAGATGAATGGACTCATCACAAAGAAGTTTCTCAGAATTCTTCTGTCTAGTTTTTATGTGAACATATTTCTTTTTTCACCGTAGGACTCAAATTGCTCCAAATATCCATTTGCAGATCCTACAAAAAGAATGTTTCCAAACTGCTCAATCAAAAGTTAGGTGCAACTCTGTGAGACGAAAGCACACATCACAAAGAAGTTTCTCAGAAAGCTTCTGTCTACTTTTTATATGAAGGTATTTCCTTTGGCACCATAGGACTCGAACTGCTCACAAATATAACTCCGCTTATACTTCCAAGAGACTTTATCCAAATTGCTAAATCAAAAGAAACGTTCAACATTGTGAGATGAATGCACACATCACAAAGCAGTTTCCCAAAATGCTTCTGTCTAGTTATTTTATGAAGATATTTCCTTTTTCACTATTTAAACCACTCAAAAATATCCCTCTGCAGATACTACAAAAAGACTGTTTCCAAACTGATCCATCAAAGAAAGTTTCAATTCTGTGAGATGAAAGGACTCATCACAAAGAAGTTTCTCAGAATTCTTCTGTGTAGTTTTTATGTGAACATATTCCCTTTTTCACCATAGGACTAAAATTGTTCCAAATATAAATTTGCAGATTCTACAAAAAGAATGTTTCCAAACTTCTCAATCAAAAGAAAGGTGAAACTTTGTGAGACGAAAGCACACATCACAAAGAAGTTTCTCAGAAAGCTTCTGATTACTTTTTATATGAAAGTATTTCCTTTTGCACAATAGGCCTTAAACTGCTCACAAATATATCTCCGCTTATACTTCCAAGAGACTTTCTCCAAATTGCTAAATCAAAAGAAATGTTCAAATTTGTGAGATGAATGCACACATCACAAAGAAGTTTCTCAAAATGCTTCTGTCTAGTTTTCATGTGAAGATATTTATTTTTCACCATTGGCCTCAAACCACTCTGAAATATGTCTTTGCAGTTTGTACAAAAAGACTGTTTCCAAACTGCTCAATGAAAAGAAATGGTCAACTATTAGAGATGTATGGAAATGTCACAAATAGTTTTCTCAAAAAGCTACTATCTAGTTTTTATGTGAAGATATTTCCTTTTCCACTATAGGCCTCAAAACGCTCCAAATATCCATTTGCAGATTCTACAAAAAGACTGTTTCCAAACCACCCCATAAAAAGAAAGGTTCAACTCTGTGAGAGGAAAGTGCACATCACAAAGAAGTTTCTCAGAAAGCTTCTATCTAGTTTTTATGTGAAGATATTTCTTATTTCAAAATAGGCCATAAGGGACTCACAAATATCCACTTGCAGATTCTAAGAAAATACATGTTCCAAACTGCTAAATCAAAAGAAAAGTTTAACTCTGTGAGATGAATGGGCACATCACAAAGAAGTTTCTCAGAAAGCTTCTGTCTAGTTTTTATGTGAAGATATTTCTTTTTCACCATAAGCCACAAAAGGCTAAGAAATTTCCCTTTGCAGCTTCTACAAAACGACTGTTTCCAAACTGCTCAATCAAAAGAAAGGTTTGACTCTGCGACATGAATGGATACATCACAAAGAAGTTTTTCAGAATGCTTCTGTCTACTTTTTATGTACAGGTATTTCGTTTTCACCATAGACCTCAATTGGCTCAGAATTATCCCTTTGCTCATTTTACAATAAGACTATTTCCAAACTGCTCAAACAAAAGAAAGATTCAACTCTCTGAAATGAAAGCCCACATCACAAAGAAGTTTCTCAAAGTGCTTCTGTCTAGTTTTTATGTGAATATATTTCCTTTTTGACCTTAGGCCTCAAAGCTCCCCAAATATCCATTTGTAGACTCTTCAAAAAGACTGTTTCCAAAGTGATCAATCAAAAGAAAGGTTCAACTGTGTAGGATGAAAGCACACATCACAAAGAAATTTCTCAGAAAGATTCTGTCTAGTATTTATGTGAAGATATTCCCTATTTCTCCATAGGCCTAAAGGGGATCACAAATATCAATTTGCAGATACTACAAGAAGACTGTTTCCAAACTGCTCAACGAAAAGAAAGGATCAACTCTGTCAGGTGAATGCACAGATGAAAAAGAAGTTTCTCAGAATGCTTCCGTCTAGTTTTTATGTGAAGATATTTCTTTTTCACCACAGGCCTGAAACCACTCACAAATATTCCTTTGCAGATTGCACAAAAAGAACGTTTCCAAACTCTTCAATGAACAGAAAGGTTCAACTCTTTGATATGAATGCAAACATCACAAAAAGTTATCTCTAAAACATTCTGTCTGGTTTTTATGTGAATATTTACTTTTTCAGCATAGGCATCAAACAGCACACAAATATACATTTGCAGATTCTATACAATGACTTGTTCCCAAACTGCTCAATGAAAAGAAATGTTCAATTCTGTGAGATGAAAGCACACATCTCAAAGAAGTTTCTCAGAAAGTTTCTGTCTACTTTTTAGATACAAATACTTCCTTTTTCACCTTATGCCTCAAAGTGCTCCAAATATCCATTTACCGATTCTACAAAAAGAGTGTTTCCAAGCTGCTCAGTCAAAGGAAACGTTCAACTCTATGAAATGAAAGCACACATCACAAAGAAGTTTCTCAGAATGCTTCTGTCTAGTTATTATGTGAAGACATTTTCTATTTCACTATAGGACTCAAAGGGCTCAGAAATATCCCTTTGCAGATTCTACAAGAGGACTGTTTCCAAACTGCTCAATCAGAAAGAAGGTTTGCAAGCATCACAAAGAAGTTTCTCAAAAATCTTCTGTCTAGTTTTTATGTGAAGATATTTCCTATTTCATCATAGGTCTCAAAGGGCTCAGAAATATCCCTTTGCAGATTCTATGAAAAGACTCTTTCCAAACTACTGAATGAAATGAAAGTTTCAAATCTGTGTGATGAATGCACACATCACAGAGAAGTTTCCCGGAATGCTTCTGTCTGATTTTTATGGGAAGATATTTCTTTTTCACCATAGGCCTCAAACCACTCAGAAATATCCCTTTACAGATTGTGCAAAAAGGCTGTTTCTAAACAGCTCAATGAAGAGGAAGATTCAACTCTGGGAGATGAATGCAAACATCACAAAGAAGTTTCTCAAAAAGCTTCTGTCTGGTTTTTATGTGAAGGTATTTCCTTTTTCACCATAGGCCTCAAAATGCTCACAAACATCCCTTTGCAGATTCTACAAAAAGACTGTTTCCAAACTGCACAATGAAAAGAAAGGTTAAACTCTGTGAGATGAAAGCACACATCACAAAGAAGTTTCTCAGAATGCTTTTGTATAGTTTTATGTGAAGAAGTTACCTTTTTCACCATAGCAATCAAAAGAAGGGTTCAAATATGTGGGATGAATGCACACATCGCAAAGAAGTTTCTCAGAAAACTTCTGTTTAGTTTTTTGTGAAGATATTTCCTTTTTCACCATGGGCCTCAAAGCACTCTAAATATCCACTTGCAGATTCTACAAAAAGAGTGTTTCCAATCTGCTCAATCAAAAGAAAGTTTCAACTCTGTGAGGTGAAAGCACACGTCACAAAGAAGTTTCTTAGAAACCTTCTGTCTAGTTTATATGTGAAGATATTTCATATTTCAAAATAGGCCTCAAAGGGCTCAGAAGTATACCCTTGCAGATGCTACAAAACAACGGGTTTCCAAACAGCTCAATCAAAAGAAAGATTTAACTTGGTGAGATCAATGCACACATTACATAGAAGTCTCTCATAATGCTTCTGTCTAGTATTTTGAGTCTGCTCATTAATAGCCCTCTGCAGATACTAGAAAAAGAGTCTTTCCAAACTGCTCAATCAAAATAAAGGTTCAAATCTTTGAGATGAAAGCCCACGTCACAAAGAAGTTTCTCAGAAAGTTTCTGTCTAGTTTTTATGTGAAGATATTTCCTATTTCACCTTAGGCCTCAAAGGGATCACAACTATCCCTTTTCAGATTCTACAAAAAACTCTTTCCGAACTGCTTCATCAAAGGAAAGGTTCAATTCTGTGAGATGAATGCACACATAAAAAATTAGTTTCTCAGAATGCTTCTGTCTTGTTTTTATGTGAAGATATTTCTTTTTCACCATAGGTCTCAAACCGCAAACAGATATTCCTTTGCAGATTGCACAAAAAGTATGTTTCCACAATGCTCAATGAACAGAATGTTTCACCTCAGTGACATGAATGCAAACATCACAAAGAGTTTTCTCAAAATACTTCTGTTCAGGTATTATGTGAAGGAATTTAGTTTCTCACCATAGGCATCAAACTGCTCACAAATATCCCTTTGCAGATTCTACAAAATGACTTGTTGCCAAACTGCTCAATGAAAAGGAAGGTCCAAATCTGAGATGAAAGCACGCATCACAAAGAAGTTTCTCAGAAGTTTCTGTCTAGTTTTTATGTGCAGATATTTCCTTTTTCACCATAGGCCTCAAAGCACTCCAAATATCCCTTTGCAGATTCTACAAAAGGAGTGTTTCCAAACTGCTCAATCAAAAGAGAGGTTCAACTCTTTGAGATAAAAGCACACAGTAGAAAGAAGATTTTCAGAAAGCTTTTGTCTAGTTTTTATGTGAAGACATTTCCTATTTCACCGTAGGCCTCAATGGGCTCACAAATATCCCTTTGCAGATTCTACAAAAGGACTCTTTCCAAACTGCCTAATCCAAGGAAAGTTTCAACCCTGTGACATGAATGCACACATCACAAAGAAGTTTCTCAGAATGCTTCTGTCTAGTTTTTATGTGAAAATATTTCCTGTTCACCATAGGCATAAAAGGTTGCAAATATCCACTTGCAGATTCTACAAAAAGACTGTTTCCAACCTACTCAATCATAAGAAAAGTTCAACTCTGTGAGATGAAGGCACACATGACAAATAAGTTTCTCAGAAAGCTTCTGTCCAGTTTTTATTTGAAGATTTTCCCTATTTCACCATAGGCCTGTAAAGGCTCAAAAATATCCTTTTGCATATTCTAAAAAAAGACTGTTTCCAAACTTCTCAATCAAAAGAGAGGTTCAAATATGTGTGATGAATGCACACATCACAAAGAAATTTCTCAGAATGTTTCTGTCTAGTTTTTATGTGAAGATATTACTCTTTCACCATAGGCCTCAAATGGCTCAGAAATATCCCTTTGCAGCTTGTACAAAAAGACTGTTTCCAAACTGCTCAATCAAAAGAAAGTTTCAACACTGTGAGATGAATGCACACATCACAAAGAAGTTTCTCAGAAAGCTTCTGTTTAGCATTCATTTGAAGATATATCGTTTTTCACCATAGGCCTCAATGGGCTAAGAAATATCCCTTTGCAGATTCTACAAAAGGACTGTTTAGAAAACTGCTTAATCTAAAGAAAGGTTCAACTCTGTGAGTTGAATGCACACATCTCAAAGAAGTTTCTCACAACGGATCTGTCGAGTTTTTTTTGTGAAGATATAACCTTTTTAACCATAGGTCATAAACTGCTCATGAATATCCCTCTGCAGATACTACAAAAAGACTGTTTCCAAACTGCTGCATCCAAAGAAATGTTCAACTCTGTGAGATGAATACACCCATCACAAAGAAGTTTCTCAGAATGCTCCTGCCTGGTTTTTATGTGAAGATATTTCCTTTTTCACCATGGGTCTCAAAGTGCTCCAAATATCCATTTACAGACTCTACAAAAAGAGTGTTTCCAAACTGCTCATTCAAGAGAAAGGTTCAACTCTGTGAGATGAAAGCACGCATCACAAAGTAGTTTCTCAGAAAGCTTCTGTCTAGTTTTTATGTGAAGATATTTCCTATTTCACCGTAGGCCATAAAGAGCTCACAAATATTTTTTGCAGATTCTTCAAAAAGACTGTTTCCAAACTGCTCAATCCAAAGAAAGGTTCAACTCTGTGAGATGAATGGACACATCACAAAGAAGTTTCTCAGAATGCATCTATCCAGTTTTATGTGAAGATATTTCTTTTTCATCCTAGGCCTCAATGGGCTCAGAAATATCCCTTTGCAGATTCTAAAAAAGAACTGTTTCCAAACTGCTCAATCTAAAGAAAGGTTCACCTCTGTGAGTTGAATGCACACATCACAGAGAAGTTTCCCAGAATGCTTCTGTCTACTTTGTACGTGAAGGTATTTCCTTTTTCACCATAGGCCTCAAACCGTTCACAAATATCCCTCTGTAGATACAACAAAAGGACTGTTTCCAGTCTGCTAAATCAAAAGATAGGCTCAACTCTGTGAGATGAAAGCACACATCACAAAGAAGTTTCTCAGAAAGCTTCTGTCTACTTTTTATATAACGATATTTCCTATTTCACCACAGGCCTCAATGGACTCAAAAATATCCCTTTCAGATTCTACAAAAAGAGTGTTTCTGAACTTCTCAATGAAATGAAAGTTTCAACCCTGTGAGGTGAATGCACACATAAAAAAGAAGTTTCTCAGAATGCTTCTGTCTAGTTTTTATGTGAAGATATTAATTTTTCACCATAGGCCTCAAACTGCTCAGAAATATCCCTTTGCAGATTGAACCAAAAGACTCTTTCCATGCTGCTCAATGAAAAGAAATATTCATCTGTGTGAGATGAATGCACACGTAAAAAAGAAGTTTCTCAGAATGCTTCTGTCTAGTTTTTTTGTGAAGATATTTCCTTTTTCAAAATAGTCCTTAAAGCATTCAAAATTATCCCTCTGCAGATACTACAAAAAGACTGTTTCCAAACTGCTCCATGAAAAGAAAGGTTCAACTCTGTGAGATGAATGCACTCATCAGGAAGAAGTTTCTCGGAATGATTCTGTCTAGTTTTTATGTGAAGATAATTCTTTTTCACTACAGGCATCAAACGGCTCAGAAATATCCATTTGCAGATTGTACAAAAATACTGTTTCCAATCTGCTCAATCAAAAGAAAGGTTCTGCTCTGTGATATGAATCCAGGCATCACAAAGAAGATTCTCAGAAAGCTGCTTTTTAGTGTTTTTGTGAAAATATTTCCGTTTTCACCATAGGCCTAAAAGCGCTGCAAATATCCATTTGTGGATTCTACAAAAAGACTGTTTAGAAACTGCTCAATCAAAAGAAAATTTCAACTCTGTGAGATGAAATCACACATTGCAAAGCGTTTTCTCAGAAAGATTCTGTCTAGTTTTTATGTCAAGGTATTTCCTGTTTCATCATAGGCTGTGAAGGGCTCACAAACATCCATTTGCATATTTTAAAAAAAGACTGTTTCCAAACTGCTCAAACAAAAGGAAGGTTCAACTCTGTGAGATGAATGCACACATCAGAAAGAACTTTCTCAGAATGCTTCTGTCTAGTTTTTATGGGAAGTTATCTCTTTTTCACCTTAGGTCTCAAATGGCTAAGAAATATCCCTTTGCAGATTTTACAAAAAGACGGTTTCCAAACTGCTCAATAAAAGAAGTTTCAACACTGTGAGATGAATACACACATCAAAAAGAAGTTTCTCAGAAAGCTTCTGTTTTCTTTTTATTTGAAAATATTTCCCTTTTCACCATAGGTCTCAATGGGCTCAGAAATATCTCTTTGCAAGATTCTACAAAATGACTGTTTAGAAAACGGCTGGATCCAAATTACACCATTATGGCTCACACACTGCAGACTCAACCTCCCCAGGGTTAGGCTATTCCTCAAGGGATCCTACAGCCTCGGCCTCCCAAAGTGTTGGGGTTACAGGCGTGAGCCACCAGCACCCGGCCTGGGTTAATACATCTGGTCTCACTACGTCTTAACCACACACCCATGTAGAACTCAAGTCAAGAGAGATTCAGCAAGAGACTCTCAGCATTCTCTCCCGAAAGCAGTGAGGTGGATGGCAGACGTGTGTCCCGAGCTCCTGGGGTTTTAGGTGACCATGTGTAGAGGAGAGATTTCCAATGTTTCCAGAGAGGCATGAGCCACAGTTATTCGGGGCATCCGAACACGAGATGGGGTTTCTGACAGCAATTTAAGGCCAGGAAGGGCCAGAATCTGCCAAGGCCCATGTCCCAGGGTGGGGCCAATGGAACCCAAGGTAGAGGGAGTCAGCTGTCCTCACAGAGAGGACTCCAGCCCTAGGCCCCACTGTGCAGACCAAATCAGAAGGAAGAGAGTCCTAAGGTCCTACATGCCACATCCCTCCACTGAACTTGGGAGTGGATCTGTTTCAAAACATGAGGTGACTTTCGCTTTGCAATGGATCACAAGGGGCCGGGCTTTCCAGAGTCGGCAGGATAAAGAAGTCATTCTGGCTCGGCCACCCCCATCCGCCGGTAACTGGTGAATTTAAAGGAGCCGAGGCTGGCCGGGGCGGAGCCGCTACAGGGGGGACGGTGGTGGGTGGGGTGGGGGTTTCCTGAGGCCCTGCAGAAATTGGGCCTTTGCCTCGAGGATGACAGTGCTGCAGGAACCTTTCCAGGCTGCTATATGGCAAGCACTAAACCACTATGCTTACCGAGATGGGGTTTTCCTCACAGAACGCCTTTATGCAGAAGTACACTCAGAAGAAGCCTTGTTTTTAATGGCGACCTGTTCTTACCTCCCAGGAAAGGCCTATAAAGCATATAGACTCTTGAAAAGACACAGTTGTCCTACAGCACAATGCAAATACCTGCTTGCAAAATGTTGTGTTGATCTCAGTAAGCTTGCAGACTGGGAACAAATCTTATCTGGTGGAGTGTTTAATAAGCAGAAAAGCCATGATGATATTGTTACTGAGTTTGGTGATTCAGTTTGCTTTCCCCTTCCATTGTTGGGACGTGTATATTGCAAGACAGATCGGCTTGCCAAAGGATAAGAATGTTACCAAAAGAGACTTAGTTTAAATCCTTTCCTCTGGTATCCCTTTGAATCATTATGTGAAATAGGTGAAAAGCCAGATCTTGACCAAACATTTAAATTCACATCTTTACAGAACTTTAGCAACTGTCTGCCCAACTCTTGCACAACACAAGTACCTAATCACAGTTTTTGTCACAGACAGCCTGAGACCATTCTTATGGAAACACCCCAGGACACAATTGAATTAAACAGAGTCAATTTAGAATCTTTCAATTCAAAGTACTCCTTGAATACGGATTCCCCAGTGTCTTTTATTGATTCAGCTGTAATTTCACCTGAAACTATCCCACTGGGAACAGGAACTTCCATATTATCTAAACAGGTTCAAAATAAACCAAAAACTAGTCAAAGTTTATTAACAGGACCAGCAGCTCTTAGTCCATTTACCCCAAGTTTTGGGATTTTGCCATTAGAAACCCCAAGTCCTGGAGATGGATCTTATTTACAAAACTACACTAATACACCTTCTGTAATTGATGTGCCATCCACTGGAGCCCCTTCAAAAAAGTCTGTTGCCAGAATTGGCCAAACTGGAGCAAAGTCTGTCTTCTCACAGAGTGGAAATAGCCGAGAGGTAACTACAATTCTTTCACTAACAGAAAGTTCTGGTCCATAAATAACTACAACACCTCAGGTAATGAGCCCCACTATGACATCTCCCCCAAATGCACGGCATCGAAGAAGTTCATGACTCTTTACTAGTGACAGTTCCACAACCAAGGAGAATAGGAAGAAATTAAAAATGAAGTTTCCACCTAAAATCCCAAACAGAAAAACAAAAAGTAAAACAAATAAAGGAGGAATAACTCAATCTAATATAAATGACAACCTGGAAATTACAAAATTGGACTCTTCCATCAATTCAGAAGAGGAAATATCCACAATCACACCTCAGATTCAGGCTTTTCGTCTACAAAAAGCAGCAGCAGAAGGCTTGATGAGCCTTCTTCTGAAAGGGGGAAAGGTTATTTAGATTTATGTTCATATCACTGCAAAGAAGCTATAAATATTTTGAGCCATCTACCTTCTCACCACTTCAATACTGGTTGGGTACTTTGCCAAATTGGAAGGTCCTATTTTGAACTTTGAGAGTACATGCAAGCTGAAAGAATATTCTCAGAGGTTAGAAGGATTGAGAATTATAGAGTCGAAGGCATGGAAATCTACTCTACAACACTTTGGCATCTTCAAAAAGATGTCGCTCTTTCATTTCTGTCAAAAGACTTAACAGACACGGATAAAAATTCGCCAGAGGCCTGGTGTGCTGCAGGGAACTGTTTCAGTCTGCAACAGGAACACGATATTGCAATTAAATTCTTCCAGAGAGCTATCCAAGTGGATCCAAATTATGCTTATGCCTATACTTTATTAGGGCGAGAGTTTGTCTTAACTGAAGAATTGGACAAAGCATTAGCTTGTATTCAAAATGCTATCAGAGTCAGTCCTAGACATTACAATGCATGGTAAGAGGTAATGAATTGTAAAGAAAAAGTCTTGTTGATGGTGCTGGTAGTCGCTAATTTTTCATGTTAGATAGCTCTTTACTGTCATGAATTTGGTTACTAATACTTAGGAATGGTACACACTGGTCAATAACTTCAAACTAACTTTTTTTATGAAATGTATGTCTTTAACAAACTCTTCAGTTAATTAATGATAATAGAATACGAGATGCTTATACTCAACAGTTTCAGGCTTCTACAAAACTTTTGCAGATACTGTAGTTGTGTTTTGTTTGTTTGCTTGTTTAGTTTTGTTACTTGATTTGTTACTTTTTCTTCGAACACAAAAATGGTGATTGGGACAAAAAGTGCTTGGGAAATTGGAAAGGAATAGCATAATTCACTTATTGGATAATAGAAAAAAACACTGAAAAAGTTCACTAGCTGCTTTTTGACAATGTTCCGGTTTATTGAGTTACTATTAAGAACTTAATGTATCCTTTATTTAGCAGTATCTCTGTTTTACTTTTTTGTATTTGTGTATAAGTAGACACATAGGAAATTACTACCCAGGTAATATTGTTATCAACTGAATAACATATGAAAAAGTTTGGTCCTACTTCTGCCTCAACACCATACTTACTGTTGACATTTATTGTATTTCTCTGGACTGACTTAAAAGTTTAAATATCAAGAGAAGGCAAGGCATGGTGGTTCATGCCTGTCATCCCAGCACTTTGGGAGGCCAAGGCGGGCAGATCACAACGTCAAGATATCGAGACCATATTGTGAAACCCCGCCTATATTAAAAGTATAAAAATTAGTTGGGCATGGTGGCAGGCGCCTGTAGTCCCAGCTACTCAGGAGGCTGAGGAAGGATAATCGCTTGAACCTGGGAAGTGGAGGTTGCAGTGAGCCAAGATTATGCCACTGCACTCCAGCCTGGGTGACAGAGTGAGATGCCGTCTCAAGAAAAAATAAAATAAAAATAAAATAAAATAAAATAAAAGTATCAAGAGAAAGTATAATTCTGAAGTAGTAACCCTGAGGTAGCTTTTTTGTCAGATACGGTTATCTTTGGGGTTAGTTACTATAGCAGTTGAGTTTTAACACTTGATTTGCTTCTAAATCTGAAGCATTCTATTACTAAAATATTTTTTGATTTGTGATTATGTTGTTTAAAGGATTATATATCATTTTGCAGTAGTAGTTGCAGTGCCTGAAAGATTGCCAAAAAAATAGTGCTAGCTATTGCTGACCAATGTAACAATCAACTTGCCAATATTGCCATCTCTTCCAATAGCTGTGTTCTCCATAATATTTTAAGAACTCAGTTCTTCATAAGGCTTGTGTTGTTTTTGATTTTTTCCCAAGTCTGGTGGATCCTTGTGCTGTTCTTTTTTAAATGTGTATTGTCTGTCCAGCTATTCCGCAGGAGACACATTCTTAAAAACCTTAACCATATCAAAAATTGTGTTTAAAGGAGGATTATTCAGACTGGCAAGCTTTTAGTAGGAGGAGTTTAAATGCTGACTTATTTAGGTAACTGTAAATACTGAGCAACTTTATTCTATCGACAAAATAGATAGCCTTGCTTTTCTTTTCACTTTCACTATAATTAGCACCATGTTTAATACCTTTTCTTCATCTATAACACAATTATAATGATATACAAACCACTCAAATAAAGCAGATATATTGTGCTTTAAAAAAAAGTCATTATATGGCACACAATGAGGTGTGACACAAATCTAGAATCTCCAGTGAAAACCAATGAAACAGGGTCAAATCCCGTGACTACTAAAAATAAAAAAATGAGCCAGGCGTGGTGGCGCTGAGGCAGGAGAATCACTCTAACCCAGGAGACAGAGGTTGCAGTGAGCTGAGATCACGCCACTGTACTCCAGCCATGGGGGGACAGAGCAAGACTCCATCTCAGAAGCAAACAAACACAGAAAGCCAATAAAGGTGTTTAACTCAACATGTCAGGCTCAGGTCTCTTGACAGGATACATCCAGCACCCGGGTAAATGTTGATGGGTGGGGTGGAATCTATTTTGTGGCCTCAAGGAAGGGTTTGAGAGACAGTCCCGCAAACGTGATGGCCTAATGAAGCCCCTCCGCCCAAGAAGCGATATTCATTTGTATCCTGTAGCCACCCATGAGGGAGAATCGGGCTCTCTAAAGACACCCAAACCCCACCCCACCCCACCCCAACCCACCCCCCTGCTTCGTGAAATGAGCTCTCGCTCCGTTAGGCTCTATTCAGGCCGTGTGGTTTTGTAACTTCCAGCGTGTGTGCCTGGGTTGCAGGGTGGGGTTGGGGCGGCTGTGGATAGAGGAGGGGATAAAGCGGTGGTGTCCCGTGGGTGCCCAGTACGTGGGACGTGAGTGGGGTGGCCAGAGCCTAGGAAACTCATTGCCTGTCAGTACCTCTCCCCTCCTGGTCCCCTCTCTGACCTACGCTCCACATCTTTGCAGTTCAGTGGGGACCTTGTGGGTGGAAGTCACCATCCCTTTGGACTTTAGCAGAGGAAGGCCGGGCTCCCAAGAGTCTCCCCGGAGTTGGGGCCTTGGGCAGGCTCACAAGGATGCTGAAGGTAATGGTTGGTGACAGTGATGTAAGTTGGAGGCCTCGGGCCAATGCAGAGGTATCCATTTGACCTCGGTGGGACAGGTCAGCTTTGTGGAGTCCCGTGTGTCCTTCCAGAGACTCATCCAGCACTAGCAGGCATGGTCCCGAGGATCCCAGCTCCCAGCAGAAGCACTTTTGTTCACACAGAATCCTGGGCAGGAAAGTTCTCTGCAGGTTTAGACCTCCTAGCCAAAAAGCCAAAGCCACTTCTGGGATTTTTTTTCAAAGAGCCAGCGGTTCCACAATGGGCCGTGGGTAGTTGTGGAAATGGAGAGAAGTGTTTGCAGAAACATATTTTAGACCGAACGGACAGGGCTGGGTCATAGGTCATGAAGGACATGAACAGATGCACATTGAGAAAACCCTCCCAGCATTCTAGGTGAACAGAGGTATGATTTTTTGAGACAGTCGAGCTAGATGCAACCCCAGATTTTAGGGTTGGATCTTTATTAATATGTAGTATCTATGAGGTATCCAAGTCCAGAAATCAGCTGTCCAGTTCTGTACAGCATTTTGTAGGGAGATCAAATCCGGGATGTCTAAAGTTAATAATTCAGGCCGTGGTAATGGATTAGATTAGATGTACTTGAACTTATTTTGCCAAGAAAGAGAGGGCGGGAGATAGAGAGAGCCAGAGAGTGAGCAAGCAAGAGAGAGAGAGAGACACAGAGACAGAGACAGAGAGACAGACAGAGAGACACAAAGATACACAAAGAGAGAAAGACAGAGAGAGACAGAGAGATAAAGACACAGAGAAAGACAAAGATGGAAAGAGACAGAGAGAAACTGAAAGAGAGACAGAGACAGAAAGAGAGAGAGATAGACAGAGAGAGAGACAGACCGACAGGCAGACAGACAGGCAGAGAAAGAGAGTAAGACAGAAAGCAGACACACACACATACAGAGACAGAGACAGTTGGAGAGACAAAGAGAAAGAAAGAGAGGGACAGACAGAGGGAAAGAGACAGACAGAGGGAGAGACAGAAACAGAGGGAAAGAGAGACAGACAGAGACAGAGACAGAGAGAAACAGACAAGGAGAGAGAGACAGACAGACAGGAAGAGAAGCACAGTAAGACAGAAGACAGACACAGAGAGAGAGAGACAGAGAGACAGAGACAGAGAGACAGACAGGCAAAGAGAGAGAAAGAAACAGACAGACAGGGAGAGAGAGACAGACAGACAGGGAGAGAGAGAGAGACTGACAGACAGGCAGAGAAAGAGAATAAGACAGAAGACAGACACAGTGAGAGAGACAGAGTGAGAGACAGAGACAGCGAGACAAAGAAAGAAAGAGAGATACAGACAGACAAAGAGACAGACAGAGAAAGACGAGACAGACAGAGAGAGACAGAGAGAGAGAAAGAGAGAGAGGCAGGCAGAGAAAGAAAGAAAGAAGACAGACACCGTGAGAGAGACAGGCAGAGAGAGAGACACACAGAGACAGAGAGACAGAGAGAAAGAAAGAGACAGACAGAGATAAAGACAGAGACGGACAGAGAGAAACAGACAGACAGGGAGAGAGAGAGACAGACAGACAGACAGGCAGAGAGAGAGAGACAGAAAGGCAAAGAAAGGGAGTAAGACAGAAGACAGACACAGTGAGAGGACAGGCAAAGAGAGAGAGAGAAAAATAGACAAACAGGCAGAGAGAGAGAGAGAGAGAAAGAGAGACAGATAGACAGAGAGAGGAGGAGGAATGGCGTGGTCAGGAAATAATTACACATATTTTATAACGCTTTTGATTCCATAAAGGGTGGCCGGGGTGTGCTTTGAAAACAAAAACAACAGCAACAAGAGCAGCAGCAGCAGCAGCAAGAGCAGCAGCAGCATTCACTTATGGATTTCTAGAAAATAAGATGTTCTGAAGTAAACATCAACCGGCTCTCACTAGACGTTGAGAGATTCACAAAAGCGCTAGTTAACAACAGGAGAAAACAGCAGTTAACACGTCTTGGGGAAAAGATACGTCTTCCTGAAAATTGGGGATTTCTACTTCACCTGAAAAGAAATACATATGAAAAAGGAAAAACACGAACAAAACAAAACAAAACAACAAACACAGGCCAAGGCACCGTCCCTGGAAATCTTAAGTGAGCAAAGTATTAGTTCTCAGAAAACGTTTCTATTATGGGCGAATACTAAGAACGCCGAGACTAGAGCTGTGACGCCATTCCCATTGTGAAACTATACTGGCTGGAGGGCGGAGAAACTAAAACATCATGATAAAAGGTGATGGAGACCCAGCCAGGGTGAAGCTTTCCTAGGAAGGAAGGCCTGAGGAGGGAAGTGGGGGGAAAAAACCCCACAACAGCAGACCCACCCACTTGCCCACGCGAGTCAAGGGCTATGCCATCGGCCCAAGCTGCCTCCAGGGAAGTGGGACCGTGCCACCCCCATCTTCAAAAACGGTGGCCACTGAGTGAGGCCTGATGCCCACCGTTGCAAATGTCAGCCTGACGAGAATGAGATCGCCGGTAAGGGGTGGGGGAAGGGGAGAGAAGTCGGAGGCACACCAGGGTGGCTCCGGAAGGTTTCCAAGCAGGGTGTTGGGAGGCGGGAGGTGGGGGTTTGGGGGGAACCCGCCTAACTGACTCACTAAATGAAGGTAAAGGGACGTGGGTAGTGGGGGGAGCCGGGGGGCGACTTGAAAATTAAAGTGACCCCTCCTAAAACCCAAGTAGAAGAGTCTATGCGCATGAAAGAAACCAACACACAAAGAAAACTAAAGCGCTGATCAAAGAAAAATATGGCCCCCGCCAGGGCAGAGGCTCCCTAGGCAACCAGGGAGAGAGGGAGGGACCTCCAGAAGGGAGAGAGAGAAACCCCTTGCCCAGGCGCAGTGAAGTAAGCAAGACCTCCCTCCATGTCACCTAGACTTTCAATAACAGTGGCCGCTAGATGATGCCTGAAGACAACCGATGCCTGCAAGTGTCAGTCAGCATGGAAAAGAATGCATTTATTTATTTATTTATTTATTTATTTATTTATTTATTTGTTTGTTTAGAGACAGAGTCCTACTCACTCTACAGCCCGGGCTGTAGTGCAGTGGCACGATCTCGGCTCACTGCAGTCTCCGCCTCCCAGGTTCAAGTGATTCTCCCACCTCAGCCTCCCGAGTAGCTGGCATTACAGGCACATACCCCACCGTGCCCGACTCAGTTTAGTATTTCTTGTAGAGACGGGGTTTTACCATGGTGGCAAGGCTAGCCTCGAACTCCCAACCTCACGTGATCCCCCGCCTCAGCCTCCGGAAGTTCTGGGATGACAGACGTGAGCCACCACGCCCGGCCTTAACCATGTATTTTTGAGTTGAGGAGCTTATCAGGGAAATACGAGAAGTAGAGACGCCACACGTGACAGAGAGAAAAGTCTGAAAATGCCCCTTCCATCCAAGTTGGTACCCGGCCTCGACCTCCCAAAATCATACACCGAGTGTTGAAGCGTAGCAAGGCCCGTCTGTCTGGATTCCTCTCGGCCTCCCTAAGCAGGCCCTTCTCACTTTCGTGGAAGGGGCAGGGCCCTCTTCCTCATGGGGTTTCTGACAGACTGACAGAGAAAGAGACAGACATGGAAAGACAGAGATGGACAGAGAGAGACAGAGAGAAACAGACAGAAAGAGTGAGAGACAGAGACAGAGACAGAGAGAAACAGACAGACAGGGAGGGAGAGAGACAGAGAGAGAGACAGACAGACAGACAGAAACAGACGGAGAGGAAACAGAGAGAGAGACTGAGAAAGAGAGAAACAGACAGACACACAGAGACAGACAAAGAGAAACAGAAAGAGAGAGACAGAGAGAGAGAGAAAGGGAGGGAGAGAGAGACAGACAGACAGGCAGAGAAAGAGAGTAAGACAGAAGACAGACACAGTAAGAGAGACAGGCAGAGAGAGAGAGAAGCAGACAGAGAGAAAGAGAGAGACAGACAGAGAAAGAGACAGACAGAGAAAGACAGAGATGGACAGGGAGAAACAGAAAGAGAGAGACAGAGATAGAGACAGAGACAGAAACAGACAGACAGGGAGGGAGAGAGACAGAGACAGAGAGAAACAGACAGAGAGAGACGGAGAGAGTGAGAGATATATAGAAAGAAACAGAAAGGGGGGGAGAGAGAGACAGGCAGGCAGAGAAAGAGAGTAAGACAGAAGAGAGACATAGTGAGAGAGACAGGCAGAGGGAGAGAGAGACAGAGACAGGGAGAAAGAAAGAGAGATACAGACAGAGAAAGAGACAGACAGAGACAGACAGAGAGAAACAGCAAGAGAGAGAGACAGAGAGAGTGAGAGTGAGAGAGACAGAGAGAGAGAAACAGACAGGGAGGGAGAGAGACAGACAGAGAGAGAGAGACTGACAGGCAGAGAAGAGAGTAAGACAGAAGATAGGCACACAGAGAGAGAGAGAGGAAAGAAAGAAAGAAAGAGACAGGCCTGGCGCGGTGGCTCATTTCTGTCATCCCAGCCCTTTGGGAGGCTGAAGCGGGTGGATCACGAGGTCAGGAGATCGAGACCATACTGGCTAACTCGGTGAAATCCCGTCTTTACTAAAAATACAAAAAATTAGTCGGGCTTGGTGGCGGGCGCCTCTAGTCCCAGTTATTCGGGAGGCTGAGGCAGGAGAATGGCGTGAACCGGGGAGGTGGAGTTTGCAGTGAGCCGAGATGGTGCCACTGCACTCTAGCCTTGGCGACACAGTGAGACTCCATATGAAAAAAAAAGAGAGAGAGACAGACAGACAGAGAAAGAGACAGAGACAGACAGAGATCAACAGACAGAAAGACAGATCGAGAGAGAACAGAAAGGCAGGCAGAGAGAGAGACAGGCAGAGAAAGAGAGCAAGACAGAAGACAGACACAGTGAGAGAGACAGGCAGAGAGAGACAGACAGAGACAGACAGAAAGAGAGACTGACAGAGATGAGACAGAGAGACAGAAACAGACAGAAAGAGAGACAGACAGACAGAGAGTGAGAGAGAGAGGGAGAGAGACAGACAGGGAGGAAGAGGGACAGACAGAGAGAGAGACAGATGGGTAGAGAAAGACAGTAAGACAAGATAGGCACAGAGAGAGAGAGAGTGAGAGAGACAGACAGAGAGACTCAGAAAAAGAAAGAGAGAGACAGACAGAGAAAAACAGAGACAGACAGAGAGAGACAGAGAGAAACAGAGAGAGACAGAGACAGAGAGAAACAGACAGAAAGAGAGAGACAGAGAGAGAGAGAAACAGACAGGGAGGGAGACAGAGAGAGATAGACAGGCAGAGAAACAGAGTTAGACAGAAGACAGACACAGTGAGACAGGCAGAGAGAGAGAGACAGAGATAGAGAGAAAGAGACAGACAGACAGAGAAAGAGACAGATAGAGAAAGACAAAGACAGACAGAGAGAGACAGAGAGAAACACAGAAAGAGAGAAGGTCCTAGCAGAGTAGCGATATAGTGACTTTTCTTTCATTTTCTCTTTCTTTTCTGGTTTTCTTTTCTTTTCTTTTTTTCTTTTCTTCTCTTCTCTTTTCTTTTCTTTTCCTTCTTTCTTTCTATTTATTTATTTAGAGACCGAATCTCACTCTGTCGTCCAGGCTGTAGTGCAATGGCACCATCCCGGGTCACTGCAACCTCTGCCTGCCAGGTTCAGGTAATTATCCTGCCTCAACCTCCCGAGTAGTTGGGATTACAGGTGCCTGCCCCACCGCGCCCAACTCAGTTTCGTATTTTCAGTAGAGACGGGGTTTCACCATGTTGACTAGGCTGGTCTTGAACTCCTGACCTCGTGACCCACCCAACTCGGCCTCCCAAAGTGCTGGGATTACAGACGTGAGCCACTGCTTTCAGTGTACAGTGCCATTTATTAGAAATCACTCATGGGAACACGCACTTATAGGTCATGTGTAGATATTTTATTTATTTATTTATTTACTTATTTATTTATTTTTTGCACGGAAAGGTGGGGGGATGGAGTTTCGCTCTTGCTGCCCAGGCCAGAGTGCAATGGCATAGGGGACTCAAAGAGTCAACCTATGGCAGAGAGGACACGTCATTCTGAGTGTAAGGGTCGCAGTGAAAGGTGGCAGGGCCGGCACTTTTAAAGGCTGAAATTCCTCCGGCTCAGGCCTGTCGTCCCAGCACACTGGGAGGCCCAGTAGGGCAAATCACTTCAGGTCAGGAGTTCAATACCAACGCGGCCAACATGGAGAAATCCCATCTCCACTAAAAATAGAAAAATTAGCCGTCTGTTGTGGTGTGCATCTGTAATCCCAGCTACCGAAGAAGAATCACTGGAACCCGGAAAGCAGAGGTTTCAGTGAGCCAAGAGAGCGCCACTGCACCACAGCCTGGGTGACAGAGCGAGAGAGACTCAGTACAAAAAAAAGAAACGAAGAAAAAAAGAAAGAACAGGCCCAAATACTACACTGTCGCTGAATGTTCCCCCAAATGGCCAGAAAACCCCTGACTCAGGTCAAGGAGGTGGTGTTTTGTTTCACTTCTCTCTATCTCTCTTTCCTTCTCTCCCTCTCTCTCTCTTTTTCCTCTAACTTTCATTTCTTGTTCAAGCATACATGTGCAAGATTGTTACATAGGTAAACTTCTGATGGGAGGTTCAGTGTGCAGATGATTTCATCACCCAGACACTGAGCGCAGTACTCGACAGTTTTCATGTTTCGATCTGTTTCGGTTTCTCCTGAAGCTGTCTCTCTTTCCAACCCTCCTCCCTCAAGTAGGCTCCCGCGTCTCTCGTGTCCCTCGTTCTGCCCATGCAGAACTCTCATCTATAAGTTCCCACTTATGGATGAGAACACGCGGTATTTAACTGATTGTTGCTTTCATCTTCGGTGGTGGCGGTGAAAGAGGCATGACACTAAATCGACCCTTAGGACGTTCCCCTCTGTCCCCACCCCCACACCCCCTCCCCCTACACACCCTCATTCCTGCACATACTCCTCAAATGCAGGAAAGGAAGAAAGACAGAAATTAAATTAAGAGGTCAGCCTCCAAGGTGGTGGAGGGAGGGGATCTCAAAGGGTGAGCAAGCAATGGGGGTCGGGGGTAACTTGGCTGAGCTTGCAACAATGGGTGAAAGAGTTTCCAGCCCCACCAAATCCCATAATCCTCAGCCGTAGCCAACCTCTGGGTGGGGTTGTGCCTGTAAAAGCTTCTGAATGGAGAGAAACCCATTCAAGTTCAAGACCAGCCTGACCAACATGGGGAAGCCCCGTCTGCACTAAAAATACAAAATCAGCCAGACGTGGTGGCGCATGCCTGCAGTCCCAGCTGCTGGGGAGGGTGACACAGGGGAATCGCTTGAACCCAGGAGGCAGAGGTTGTGGTGGGCCAAGATCGTGCCATTGCACTCCAGTCTGGGCAACCAGAGAGAAACTCTGTCTGGGGAAAAAATAAATAAATAAATAAATAAAAATTATCTGGGCACAGTGGCGTGTGCCTGTGGTCCCAGGTACTCTACTCTGGAGGCTGAGGTGGAAGGATCGCTTGAGTCCAGGAGCAACCACGATGCAGTGAGTGAGTTATGATGGCACCACTGCCAGGGTGACAGAGTGAGACGCTGCCTCTAAATCAGTTAATCAATCAATCAGATCACTAGAAGGCGCTGTCTGTGTCTTACTTTCAAAGGGTGTCTCTTTAGGCCAAGCAGGCATGGTGCCTCACGCCAGTAATCCCGGCACTTTGGGAGGCTGAGGCAGGAGGAAAAGAGGAAGGGAGAAAGGGAGGAAAGAAGAAAGGCAGGAAGGCAGTCAGCTAGGAAAGGAAGGAAGGAAGAAAGAAATAAGAAAGAAAGAAAGAAAGAAAGAGAGGGAGGGAGGGAGGGAGGGAGAAAAAGAGAGAAGAAAAGAGAAGAAAAAGAAAAGAAAAGAAAACGGGGAGGGGCATATCTCCTTGACTGGTGACTGCCCAGGATACAGCTGACTGAAGCCTCGACCTGTGGAGCCTCAAGTGTTCTTCTCCTTATCTCAGTCTCCCGAGTAGTTGCGACTACAGGCAGGTATTACCACGCAAAACTAATCTTATAATAATATTATAATTATTATTGAGACAGAGTCTCGCTCTGTCTCAATAATTGCCATGGCATGATCTCAGCTCACTGCAACCTCAGCCTCCCTAATTCAAGCAACTCGCCTGCCTCAGTCTCCTGAGTAGTTGTGATTACAAGCCTATACCACCAGAACTGGTAATTGTTCTATTTTTCATAGAGATGGGGTTTCACTATGTTGGCCAGCCTGGTCTTGAATTCCTGGCCTCAAGTGATCAACCCACCTTGGCCTCCCAAAGTGCTGGAATGACAGGCATGAGCCACTGTGCCCAGCCCAGATGATCTTTTTTATAAATTGTAGAGAAGGAGTTTTGTCAACCGCCGGGTGGAGGGTGGGGTGGGTTTTACTCAGACTGCGTACTGTGAAAATGGTAAATTAGTGTGGTTTGTGAACTAGATATGGAAATTGTGTGTGTGTGTGAGAGAGAGAGAGAGACCAATCCCACCATGAGGACGCGGAAATGGTGTTTGATTTGGGTACCTCTCTATTCACATGTCTGTGTGTAGATGACTGAAGGTTCCACAAAGGAAGGTCAGCAGTATCTATTGAGCTGTTTCTCCCTCTCATGCGTCTCATGTGTGTGGTGGAGAAAGGAAAGAAAAGAGGTTCTGATGGGAAGTTGTCTTCATGTCTGAGGAGGCTGAAGGCAGGCTGACGGGACGGAGGACATCCTATGTGACATTTCCATACCTGGACACCCTTTACAATGCTGGGGCTGCCAGTCCACCCTGTATGTCAACATACCCCCAAGAACAGCATGGTCCGGGGTGGTCCAGTCTCATCCCATCCGGCCCACCCGGGGTATCTGGTGGAAGTCTTCACTGGAGGATTTGACACCATGGAATACTATGCAGCCATAAAAAATGATGAGTTCATGTCCTTTGTAGGGACATGGATGAAACTGGAAACCATCATTCTCAGCAAACTATCGCAAGGACAAAAAACCAAACACTGCATGTTCTCACTCATAAGTGGGAATTGAACAATGAGAACACATGGACACAGGAAGGGGAACATCAAACACCGGGGACTGTTGTGAGGTGGGGGAAGGGGGGAAGGATAGCATTAGGAGATATACCTAATTCTAAATGACGAGTTAATGGGTGCAGCACAAAAACATGGCACACGTATACATATGTAATAAACCTGTACGTTGTGCACATGTACCCTAAAACTTAAAGTATAATAATAATAAAATTTTAAAAAAAGAAAAAAGAAAGCATCATCGCAGTTCCCTTGGGGTCACCAGGCAACAGCCAGCCGGGAGAGGGTGGTGGGACATGAAGGGGGACGGGGCATCAGCCTCAGAGCTCGCTGGAAGGTGGCAGGTAGCCGGTGGGGGATGCTGAGCCAGAGACGTCTGGCAGGATATAGATCTGGAAGTTGCATCAGTCCTCTCCCATACCTCTCCCACGGAAAATCCCACAGCGGCGGTGAGAGCCTTGGCTGGGGGAGAAGCAGGGACAAGGGGGAGAGGGAAGGAGGCCCCCGGGAGGATTTAGCACAGAAAACCCACCCAGGCAAGCTCCCTCCATCCTATCGGGTGCAAGGTACACCCTGGGAGGTGGCAAGAGAAACGTTCACCCCATACTTTTTGTCTTTCTCTTTATTTTTTTTTGTCTTTTCCATTTTACAAGAGATGCTTATTTCAACAACCAGGCGGTGGATGTGACGGGAGAAGTGTCAAGGCCAGGACACCAACCTGATCAACTGAGCAACACAAGTAGGACAGCCCAGCTGAAAAAAATGAAAAAAAAAGGGGGGAGGAGGAGGAAAGAAAAGAAAAGAAAAAAGAAAAACAATCACCAAGAAAGTTAAATTTCTCTAATGATGTAGGGACAAAAAAGAGTGATTTCACGTCTTTTCCCACAACATGGATAGAGCTGGAAGCAAGTATGTACCCAGTGAACTGCCTTCTGCTTAAAAGTGGGAGGTAAACAGTGGGTACGCACACGGTCATCAAGATGGAAATAGCAGACACTCCAAAAGGGAGGAGGAGGACAACAGGGGGACGAGGGATGAATAAATCGCCCGTCAGAGAAAACGTTCGCCACGTGGGTATCGGATACACTGGAGGTCCACTTCTACATCCGGAGGCAGTAGTATGCTGATCTAACACACAAGCAGGTACACCCCCTAAGTCTGTAAAATACCAAAACAACGACGACAGCACCAGCAGCAGCGGCAGCAACAACAGCAACAGAACAGAAGCTGGAACACAAAACAACCACCACCACCACCACAATCACCAGTTGGGGGTTGGGGGAGGGTGGCCGCGCTCCAGGCCTTCAGGCTCAGTCCCCTCGGGTTTAAAAAACAAAACAGCAGACTCATTCCTGCCTGTAGGCAGGAAAAATCCAATCAAAGTTCTCCATTGCTAGAAAGGGAAGTAGAATACGGAGAAGGGCTTATTGATCTTGTGATCGATCGCGGCCATACATGTAGGAAAAAATTAAATACAGACAGCAACATTTTCTACACTGTTCAAAAGCATCGTAGATCAGACGCACCACACTCCATGGGGCTTGTGCCACTAGAAAGAAAAGACAGGCCGGGCGCGATGGCTCATTCCTGTCATCCCAGCACTTTGGGAGGCTGAGGCGGGTGGATCACGAGGTCAGGAGATCGAGACCTTCCTCACTATCACGGTGAAACCCTATCTCTACTAAAAATGCAGAAAATTAGCTGGGCCTGGTGTGGGCGCCTGTAGTCCCAGCTACTCGGGAGGCTGAGGCAGGAGGATGGTATGAACCCGGGAAGCGCAGCTTGCAGTGAGCCAAGATAGAGCCACTACACTCTGGCCTGGGCTAAAGAGCGAGACTCCGTCTCAAAAAAAAAAAAAAAAAATCCAAGCATATTGCTGCATGCCTGTAGTCCCAGCTACTCAGGAGGCTGTGGTAGAACAATCACTTCACCCAGCAGTTTGAGGCTGCAGTGAGCTATGATCATGCCACTGCACTCTGGCCTGGGTGACAGAGCAAAACCCCTTCTCAAAACAAAGAGCAACCAAAAACTTTCAAGAATACTCAGAGATAGTGTAGGTTTGGTTCCAGACAACCACAATAAGGCAAATGTTACAATCAAATTAGTCACATAAACATTTTGTTTCCCAGTACTTATAAAAGTTATGCATAAACTGTGTTGTAGTCTAATGAGTATTTAATAATTATTAATTAATTAATTAGTAATCACATTATGTCTAAAAATCCATGTACATACCTTAACTTAAAATACCTCATTGCTGAAAAATACTAATGAATATCTGAACCTTACCAAGTCATAATCTTTTTGCTGGTGAGTGAAGGGGTGGCCTGCTCCTCCACACTTGTGGGTATTTCTAGTCAAGTGGGACGAGAGACTGAGAAAATAAGTAAGACACAGAGACAAAGTATAGAGAAGCAATAGTAGGCCCAGGGGACTGGCACTCAGCATACCAAGGACCTGCACAGGCACCGGCCTCTGAGTTCCCTCAGTTTTTATTGCTTATTATTTTCATTATTTCAGCAAAAAGGAATGTAGTAGGAGAGCAGGGTGATAATAAGGAGAAGGTTTTATTGCTTATTATTTTCATTATTTCAGCAAAAAGGAATGTAGTAGGAGAGCAGGGTGATAATAAGGAGAAGTTTTCATTGCTTATTATTTTCATTATTTCAGCAAAAAGGAATGTAGTAGGAGAACAAGGTGATAATAAGGAGAAGGTCAGCAAAAAACTTGTGAGCAAAATAATCTACGTCAATTAAGTTCAAGGGAAGGTACTATGACTGGACGTGCACGTAAGCCAGATTTATGTTTCTCTCCACCCAAACATCTCAGTGGAGTAAAGAATAACAAAGCAGCATTACTGCAAACATTTCTGCCCTCCCATCATAGGGCGGATTTTCTCCTATCTCAGAATTGAACAAATGTACAATTGGGTTTTATACTGAGACATTCAGTTCCCAGGGGCAGGCAGGAGACAGTGGCCTTCCTCTATCTCAACTGCAAGAGGCTTTCCTCTTTTACTAATCCACCTCAGCACAGACCCTTAACGGGTGTCGGGCTGGGGGACAGTCACGTCTTTCTCATCCCATGAGGCCATATTTCAGACTTTCACATGGGGAGAAACCTTGGACAATATCCCGCTTTCAAGGGCAGAGGTCCCTGCGGCTTTCTGCAGTGCATTTTGCCCCTCGTTTATTAAGATTAGAGAATGGGGATGACTTTTACCAAGTATAATGCTTGTAAACATTTTGTTAACAAGGCACGTCCTGCACAGCCCTAGATCCCTTAAACCTTGATTTCATACAACGCATGTTTTTGTGAGCTCCAGGTTGGGTCTGAGTGGCTGGGACAAAGTGGCTGGGGCAAAGCGGCTGAGGCAAAGCTACAAATTAACAACATCTCACCAAAGTAATTGTTTAAAGTACAAGTCTTTTTCAAAATGGAGTCTCTTATGTCTTTTCTTTCTATATAGACACAGGAACAGTCTGATCTCTCTTTCCTTTCTCTACAGTGAGGGTCTTGCCTCTATGTTGATGGCTGCTGACTGATCAGTATGGGGGCTGCTGAAGTTTGGGTACCTGTGTCAATTTCTTAAAACAATGAAGTTTGTTCCTTTCACAAAAGATTTCCCTGTAGCATGTGATGCTGTTTGATAACATTTTATCCACAGTAGAACTTCCTTTAAAATTGAGTAAACCCTCTCAAACCCTGCTGCTGCTTTATCCACTAGGTTTATGGAATATTCTAAATCCTTTGTTGTTATTTCAACAATGTTCATAGCATCTCCACCTGGAGTAGATTCCATCTCAAGAAAATATTTTCTTTGCTCATCCATAAGAAGCAACTCCCCACTTGTTCAAGTTTCATCATGAGTTTACAGCAATTTAATCTCATCTTAAGGCCCTAATTCCAATTCTGATTATCGTGCAATTTCTACCACATCTGTAGGGACTTCCTCCACTGACATCCTGAGCCCTCAAAGTCATCCATGAGGGCTGGAATCAACTTCTTCCAAACACCTCTTATGTTGATATTTCAACCTCCTCCCATCAAACACAAATGTTCTTAATGGCATTTGCTATTAAGGACATTTGTGATTCACAGGAGGAGTTTGAAATATCATGAATGGATTAATGGTGAAACCTTTCCAAAAGGTTTTCAATTCAGTTTATCCAGACTCATCAAAGAAATTACTATCTATGACAGCTATACCTTTACAAAATGCATTTATTATTTAAGAAAAACACTTGAAAGTCAAAACCACTCTTTGATCCACAGGCTGAAGGATAGATATTGTATTAGCAGCCATGAACATAACATTAATTTCCAAGTACATCTCCATCTAAGCTTCTGGGTAGCTAGGAGAATTATTAATAAGCAGCAATCTTTTTTCCTTTTTTCTTTTCTTTCCTTTTTTTTTTTCTCCTTTATATAGTTTCCCTCTTGTTGCCCAGGTTGGGGGGCAGTTGCGTGGTCTTGGCTCACTGCAACTTCCGCCTCCAGGGTCCAAGCCATTCTTCTCTGTCAGCCTCCCAAGTAGCTGAAATTACAAGTACATCCACCATGCCCGGCTAATTTTTTTGTATTTTTATTAGACATGGGGTTTCATAATTTTCGCCAGGCTGGTCTCCAACTTCTGATCTCAGGCGATCCAACCACTTCGGCCTCCCAAACTGCAGGGATTATAGGTGTGAGCCACTGCACCAGGACAAGCAGCAATCCCTTTAAAGGACTCTTTTTTTTTTTTCTGAGCAGTAGGTCTCAATAGTGGGATTAAAATATTCACTAAACCATACTGTTAACAGTTGTGTTGTCACTCAGACTGTGATGTTCCATTTCTAGAGCACAGAAAGAATAGATTTTGAATAATTCTTAAGAGCACTGAGATTTTCAGAGTGGTCAATGAGCATTGGCTCTAACTTAAAGTCACCAACTGCAGTGGTCCTCAAAGACAGTCAGCCCATCCTTTGAAGTTTTGAAGCCAAGTGTTGAAGTCTCTCTAGCGATGAAAATTTTACATCTTCAGTAAGCTTAATCATTTCTAGCTCTTTACTTAAAGTGAGAGACCTGCAATTCTTCCTTCCATTTGAGCTCTTTGAGGCCACTGTGGTTACTAATTAACACCCCCAGTGGGTGTCATCCTCCTCACTCCTCAATCGAGTTCCCCCACATCTCTGCGTGGGGAACGGGGCTTTCTGCATCACACACTCCCTGAATGCCTGGGGCTCTCCCACAGGGGGCTTTCGTGACCCAGGGAGCAAGGGCCGTCCCCCCGCTCCAGCCCAGCCTGGCTGTGCAGGCAGAAGGAATCTCTCAACCTGCCATTGCACGTGGGAATTTTTGTGTTCACTGCCCTGGCTCCTCTGGAAGTAGAACTGTCCCACCCTCAGACACCTTGGTGTCCTCCACACCCCAACAAATGCCAGGAGGATGAGGATCCGCAGCATGGCGGCCTGCTGGGTGCGTGCTCGGTGGGACAGCTTGGGCCCCCTCAAGCTGAGTCACAGGGGCAAGGTGTGTTTGCACCACCCACGTCCCACCGGAGTCTGTGGTGGGTCTGGAGCCCCAGGTCGCCAGGGCGGTGTGGGAAACCAAAGAAGGGGCACCTCCACCTCCGAAGATAGTGACCCAAGAGGCCTCCGCATCAAGCACAGATGCAAGCCATCCAGGCACCTCTCAACCGCTTCAGGAGCCGGGGCGCTCGTCTACACTCACCTCCAGCCTGTTAGATGAGATCCTGTCAACCCCAGAGTTTCAGCAAAAGGCACAACATTTCCTAGATCCGGCGCCACTGGGGAAGCTGAAGGAAGTGGAAGAGCCCGCTCCACTGGAACCACTCCTCAGCCAGGAAGAACACCAGGCTCTGCTGGAGAAACTTTAAGACGCGAGGTTGGGGCGGGGTGGGGGCAGGGCGGCGGCCTCTCTTTCTCGGTGAACCTCTGACTCGGTATGGAGAGGCGTGTCTTCCCTTCCAGCTGACCTGCCTAGGATCTCTGAGTTCCAGGTCCCATGAGAGACTCCACTCAGAGGAGGGCTGTCATTCTTTCCTGAGCATCCCGGGGATCCCAGGGCCCGTCCAGGTACCAGGAGGTGGAGTGTCTACTGCTCATGCGCGGGTTAGCAGGCAGCAGCCTAGGTTTTCTAACCAGCTCAGGCGGAGCTCTCATCCCTTCCCTCTTGTGCCCCCGCCGCGTTCTTCAGTGGGGCGGACGGAGACCTCCATCCCGGGAAACACTGTCCAGGGCAGGTGCCAAGCCTACTCTTCTTTCCGCGTCTCGCCACCTCTGTCTCCCCGCCCCTCCGTCACTAGCCTACCCTTACCCAGCCAGCTTTCTTGACATCACCGTGGAGTACCTGACAGCTAAATGCAGACCCGAGACCACGCGCAAACTGGGGTACTGCCCTTTATACGCGAGAGGGAACTCAGGCAAAGATGGAGAGAGGAACGGAGACAGAAAGGGAGGGAGCGATGGAGGGAGAAAAGAACGGATGGACCCAGGGACCTTGGAAGGTTTGGAGGGATAGGAGGGAGAGAGGGAAGGAGGAAGGGAGGGAGGAAGGGAGGAACTGAGGGAGGGACGGAGGGAAAGAGGGATGGAGGGTGGGAGCAAGAAACAAAGAGGGGAAGGCAGAGAGAAAAGCGGTCTTCTTCCTCCAGGACCAGCAGGATCTTGCACTCCGGGAAAATGTTGGGTGCCCAGGGCAGGCTAAGGGCTCGGCCCACAGCCCCGTCGGTCTGCGGGGCTCTCACCGGCCCTCTGGATCGCCAGCCTGGGTTACTTCATCTGGGAGCGATTCAGACAAATTTCGTCTCCAAAGGAATAAGTGAATTACCCAGAGAGTAATGAGCCGAGACTCGGGTGATTGTCCATTTTTCATCCACATGGTTCACAGATGAGATAGCCCCACGTTGAGCCTGCAACGGAGCGTGAGGTGGATAGTCCCGCCCACACAGGAGTCGGCCCACTCAGGCCAAATGAACCATGGTTTCGGGTTACACGTTCCTTTGTCTTCTGCAAGGGGGCCTGTTGCTCTTATGTCTCTAGCCCCCGAAAGCGTGAACATTTTGACAGTTTGTTTCCCGAGCTCTGTAGGGACACAGAAACCTCAAGAGAATAGTGGAAAAGCAGCGTCGTGTTTTCGCTCTCCTTTCCAGTTTCCTCTTTGGAAACAGGTCGTAGTGGAGACTCCCCATTTCTTAGGAAACAGGAAACCATCGTCAGGCCGTTATGCACCGGGCGTTTCTTTTCTCTGTAGTTTTGCTCTCGTTTTCTACATGAAAATGAACGAGATTCGTAAGGAATCAGAAAAGAATTTATGGTACACAAGTCTTCACTACTGTTGCATTCCACTTTGAAATCACTTTGAGCTAAAACAACAGTTTTCCAATATTTAAAGAAAAATAGATTTTATAAAAGGGATTCTTTTATTCACTCAATACATAATGTAAGTTACTGAGAGTAACAAGTGATATTTTTTCCACTATAATTTGCTCTGATGAAAGAAATAATTCTTTTAACTCCTCACAAATGCTACATTTTCAGGACTAAAGGAATTATCAGTAGGCATTCTTTCTTCTTGATCTAAGTTATTTGTCTCTAAAATATGTCAAGTAAGCTTTTAAAGATTCAGGGAGGGGCAGTTTCACGATTTTTTCTCTCAGTAAATTTCGAAGTTACTCCTCTGGCTTCATCGCTTCACTGTGATCTTTTTCTTCCTCTTCTTTGCTATCTTCTTCCATTTTTTCATCCTCCTCACTGTCTAGAGGCTGAGGAATAAGCTGATTACCCACAAATACGTAAGGGGTAATTCTCTGTTTAACTCTCTTTCTTTCCTTTTGGGTGGAGCCCTTTGAGGAATCCCCTTGACCTGCATCTCATCATTTATGAAATTTCTAAGTGTGGGTCGCATGTAAATACGAGCCAAGTCCTGTAGATTCCTGACAGTGATTCCTTACAGATTTGCAGTTGTGAGGGTTAGATTTAATTTTATATGTTTTAAATAATAGTTAAACTTATGTAACCTGATCTGAATTTGCATTTCCTCTAAGAAAACTTCATTTATCTAATAAGGAAATCAAATGATTGTAGACCTATTTACCTTAATTTTGTTGCAATCACTGTTGCTGGGTTGCTGTATATATATTCCAGGCAATATATGACTGTAATAACAATACAAAATACTGAATAATTCAGCTTGCATAAATCCCACAAATTTTATGAAATTTCACAGCACAGCTACTTTTGCTTTTAAATCTCTTTCCAAAAGACACGAGTAATATATGGACTTCTTTCATAGAGATATTAAGAGCAAAGCAAGTGAATTATTAAAATAGGAAGTATGTACTTAACACAACTTTTTATATGGACCCTTTACATTTTCAGTATTTTAAAAAATGAGGTTATCTTAACTCTCTAGAATTTTTTTATTATTATTATACTTTAAGTTTTAGATTACATGTGCAAAATGTGCAGGTTAGTTACATATGTATACATGTGTCATGCTGGTGTGCTGCACCCATTTAGCACTCGACATTTAGCATTAGGTATATCTTCTAAATTTAACCCACCACCCTCCGCCCACCCGACGACATTCCCCAGAGTGTGATGCTCACCTTCCTGTGTCCGTGTGTTCCCATTGTTCAATTCCCACCTATGAGTGAGAACATGCAGTGTTCGGTTTTTTGTCCTTGGGATAGTTTACTGAGAATGATGATTTCCAATTTCATCCATGTCCCTACAAAGGACATGAACTCATCATTTTTTATGGCTGCATAGTATTCCATGGTGTATATGTGCCACGTTTTCTTAATCCACTGTTGGACATTGGGGTTGGTTCCAAGTCTTTGCTATTGTGAATAATGCTGCAATAAACATACTTGTGCATGTGTCTTTATAGCAGCATGATTTATAGTCCTTTGGGTATATACCCAGTAATCGGATGGCTGGGTCAAATGGTATTTCTAGTTCTAGATCCTTGAGGAATCACCACACCGACTTCCACAATGGTTGAACTAGTTTACAATCCCACCAACAGTGTAAAAGTGTTCCTATTTCTCCACATCCTCTCCAGCACCTGTTGTTTCCTGACTTTTTAATGATCGCCATTCTAACTGGTGTGAGATGGTATCTCTTTGTGTTTTTGATTTGCATTTCTCTGATGGCCAGTGATGGTGAGCATTTTTTTCATATGTTTTTTGGCTGCATAAATGTCTTCTTTTCAGAAGTGTCTGTTCATGTCCTTCGCCCACTTTTTGATGGGGTTGTTTGTTTTTTTCTTGTAAATTTGTTTGAGTTCATTGTAGATTGTGGATATTAGCCCTTTGTCAGATGAGTAGGTTGAGAAAATTTTCTCCCATTTTGTAGGTTGCCTGCTCACTCTGATGGTAGTTTATTTTGCTGTACAGAAGCTCTTTAGTTTAATTATGTCCCATTTGTCAATTTTGCCTTTTGTTGCCATTGCTTTTGGTGTTTTAGACATGAAGACTTTGCCCATGCCTGTGTCCTGAATGGTAATGCCTAAGTTTTCTTCTGGGGTTTTTATGGTTTTAGGTCTAATATTTAAGTCTTTAATCCATATTGAATTATTTTTTGTATAAGGTGTAAGGAAGGGATCCAGTTTCAGCTTTCTACATATGGCTAGCCAGTTTTCCCAGCACCATTTATTAAATAGGGAATCCTTTCCCCATTGCTTGCTTTTGTCAGGTTTGTCAAAGATCAGATAGCTGTATGTATGCAGCATTATTTCTGAGGGTTCTGTTCTCTTCCACTGATCTATGACTCTCTTTTGATACCAGTACCATGCTGTTTTGGTTACTGTAGCCTTGTAGTATAGTTTGAAGTCAGGTAGCGTGATGCCTCCAGGGTTGCTCTTTTGGCTTAGGATTGACTTGGCAATGTGGCTCTTTTTTGGTTCCATATGAACTTTGAAGTAGTTTTTTCCAATTCTGTGAAGAAAGTCATTGGTAGCTTGATGGGGATGGCATTGAATCTATAAATTACCTTGGGCAGAATGGCCATTTTCACGATATTGTTTCTTCCTACCCATGAGCTTGGAATGTTCTTCCATTTGTTTCTATCCTCTTTTAATTCAATGAGCAGTGGATTGTAGTTCTCCTTGAAGTGGTCTTTCATGTCCCTTGTAAGTTGGATTCCTAGATATTTTATTCTCTTTGAAGAAATTGTGAATGGGAGTTCACTCATGATATGGCTCTGTTAGTCTGTTATTTGTGTATAAGAATGCTTGTGATTTTTGTACATTGATTTTGTATCCTGACACTTTGCAGAAGTTTCTTATCAGCTTA
Source organism: Pongo abelii (assembly GCF_028885655.2). Lineage (NCBI taxonomy): Eukaryota > Metazoa > Chordata > Mammalia > Primates > Hominidae > Pongo > Pongo abelii. Next base: position 65,462,718 of record NC_072009.2, read on the forward strand.
AGGAGATTTGGGGCTGAGACAATGGGGTTTTCTAGATATATAATCGTGTCATCTGCAAACAGGGACAATTTGACTTCCTCTTTTCCTAATTGAATACCCTTTATTTCCTTCTCCTGCCTAATTGCCCTAGCCAGAACTTCCAACTCTATGTTGAATAGAGGTGGTGAGAGAGGGCATCCCTGTCTTGTGTCAGTTTTCAAAGGGAATTCTTCCAGTTTTTGCCCATTCAGTATGATATTGGCTGTGGGTTTGTCATAGACAGCTCTTATTATTTTGAGATATGTCCCATCAATACCTAATTTATTGAGAGTTTTTAGCATGGAGGGTTGTTGAATTTTGTCAAAGGACTCTTCTGTATCTATTGAGATAATCATGTGGTTTTTGTCTTTCATTGTGTTTATATGCTGGATTATATTTATTGATTTGTGTATATTGAACCAGGCTTGCATCCCAGGGATGAAGCCCACTTGATCATGGTGGATAAGCTTTTTGATGTGCTGCTTTATTTGGTTTGCCAGTATTTTATTGAGGATTTTTACATCAATGTTCATTACGGATATTGGTCTAAAATTCTCTTTTTTTGTTGTGTCTCTGCCCAGCTTTGGTATCAGGATGATGCAGGCCTCATAAAATGAGTTATGGAGGATTCCCTCTTTTCCTATTGATTGGAATAGTTTCCGAAGGAATGGTGCCAGTTCCTCCTTGTACCTCTGGTAGAATTCGGCTGTGAATCCATCTGGTCCTGGACTTTTTTTGGTTCGTAAGCTATTGATTATTGCCTCAATTTCAGAGCCTGTTATTTGTCTATTCAGAGATTCAACATCTTCCTGGTTTAGTCTTGGGAGGGTGTATGTATCGAGGAATTTATCCATTTCTTCTACATTTTCTAGTTTATTTGCATAGTGGTGTTTGTAGTATTCCCTGATGGTAGTTTGTATTTCTGTGGGATTGGAGATTGTATCCCCTTTATCATTTTTATTGCATCTATTTGATTCTTCTCTGTTTTTTTCTTTATTAGTCTTGCTAGCGGTCTATCAATTTTCTTGGTCCTTTCAAAAAACCAGCTCCTGGATCCATTAATTTTTTGAAGGGTTTTTTGTGTCTCTATTTCCTTCAGTTCTGCTCTGATTTTAGTTATTTCTTGCCTTCTGCTAACTTTTGAATGTGTTTGCTCTTGCTTTTCTAGCTCTTTTAATTCTGATGTTAGGGTGTCAATTTTGGATCTTTTCTGCTTCCTCCTGTGGGCATTTGGTGCTATAAATTTCCCTCTACACTGCTTTAAATGTGTCCCAGAGATTCTGGTATGTTGTGTCTTTGTTGTCATTGGTTTCAAAGAACATCTTTATTTCTGCCTTCATTTTGTTATGTATGCAGTAGTTATTCAGGAGCAGGTTGTTCAGTTTCCATGTAGTTGAGCAGTTTTGAGTGAGTTTCTTCATCCTGGGTTCTAGTTTGATTGCACTGTGGTCTGAGACACAGTTTGTTACGATTTCTGTTCTTTTACATTTGCTGAGGAGAGATTTACTTCCAAGTATGTGGTCAATTTTTGAATAGGTTTGGTGCTGAAAAAATGAATATTCTGTTGATTTGGAGTGGAGGGTTCTGTAGAAGTCTATTAGGTCCACTTGGTGCAGAGCTGATTTCAATTCCTGGGTATCCTTGTTAACTTTCTGTCTCGTTGATCTGTCTAATGTTGACAGTGGGGTGTTGAAGTCTCCCATTATTAATGTGTGGGAGTCTAAGTCTCTTTGTAGGTCACTCAGGACTTGCTTTATGAATCTGGGTGCTCCTGTATTGGGTGCATATATATTTAGGATAGTTAGCTCTTCTTGTTGAATTGATCCCTTTACCATTATGTAATGGCCTTCTTTGTCTCTTTTGATCTTTGTTGGTTTAAAGTCTGTTTTATCAGAGACTAGGATTGCAACCCCTGCCTTTTCTTGTTTTCCATTTGCTTGGTAGATCTTCCTCCATCCTTTTATTTTGAGCTTATGTGTGTCTCTGCACGTGAGATGGGTTTCCTGACTACAGCATACTGATGGGTCTCCACTCTTTATCCAGTTTGCCAGTCTGTGTCTTTTAATTGGAGCATTTAGTCCTTTTACATTAAAAGTTAATATTGCTATGTGTGAATTTGATCCTGTCATTATGATGTTAGCTGGTTATTTTGCTCGTTAGTTGATGCAGTGTCTTCCTAGCCTCGATGGTCTTTACAATTTGGCATGATTTTGCAGTTGCTGGTACTACTTGTTCCTTTCCATGTTTAGTGCTTCCTTCAAGATCTCTTTTAGGGCAGGTCTGGTGGTGACAAAATCTCTCAGCATTTACTTGTCTGTAAAGTATTTTGTTTCTCCTTCACTTATGAATATTAGTTTGGCTGGATATGACATTCTGGGTACAAATTCTTTTCTTTAAGAATGTTGAATATTGGCCACCACTCTCTTCTGGCTTGCAGAGTTTCTGCTGAGAGATTCACTGTTAGTCTGATGGACTACCCTTTGTGCATAACCCGACGTTTCTCTCTGGCTTCCCTGAACATTTTTTCCTTCATTTCAACTTTGGTGAATCTGACAATTATGTGTCTTGGAGTTGCTCTTCTCGAGGAGAATCTTTGTGGCGTTCTCTGTATTTCCTGAATCTGAATGTTGGCCTGCCTTGCTAGATTGGGGAAGTTCTCTTGGATAATATCCTGCAGAGTGTTTTCCAACTTGGTTCCATTCTCCCCGTCACTTTCAGGCACACCAATCTGACTTAGATTTGGTCTTTCCACATAGTCCCATATTTCTTGGAGGGTTTGTTCGTTTCTTTTTATTCTTTTTTCTCTAAACTTCCCTTCTCGCTTCATTTCATTCATTTCATCTTCCATCACTGATACCCTTTCTTCCAGTTGATTGCATTGGCTCCTGGGACTTTTGCACTCTTCACGTAGTTCTCAAGCCTTGGATTTCAGCTCCATCAGCTCCTTTAAGCGCTTCTCTGTGTTGTTTATTCTAGTTATACGTTCGTCTAATTTTTTTCAAAGTTTTTTTAACTTCTTTGCCTTTGGTTTGTATTTCCTCCTGTAGCTCACAGTAGTTTGATCATCTGAAGACTTCTCTCAACTCGTCAAAATCATTCTCCCTCCAGCTTTGCTCCTTTGTTGATGAGGAACTGAATTCCTTTGGAGGAGGAGAGGCACTCTGCTTTTTAGAGTTTCCAGTTTTTCTGCTCTGTTTTTTCCCCATCTTTGTGGTTTTATCTCCTTTTGGTCTTTGATGATGGTGATGTACAGATGGGTTTTTGGTGTGGATATACTTTCTGTTTGTTAGTTTCCTTCTAACAGACAGGACCCTCAGCTGCAGGTGTGTTGGAGTTTGCTAGAGGTCCACTCCAGACGCTGTTTGCCTTTGTAACAGCAGCGGTGGCTGCAGAAAAGCAGATTTTCATGAACCACGAATGCTGCTGTCTGATCGTTCCTCTGGAAGTTTTGACTCAGAAGAGTACCCGGCCGTATGAGGTATCAGTCTGCCCCTACTGGGGGGTGCCTCCCACTTAGGCTGCTTGGAGTTCAGGGGTCAGGAACCCACTTAAGGGGGCAGTCTGCCCGTTCTCAGATCTCCAGCTGCGTGCTGGGAGAACCATTGCTCTCTTCAAAGCTTTCAGACAGGGACATTTAAGTCTGCAGAGGTTACTGCTGTCTTTTTGTTTGTCTGTGCCCTGCCCCCATAGGTGGAGCCTATAGAGGCAGGCAGGCCTCCTTGAGCTGTGGTGGGCTCCACCCAGTTCAAAGTTCCCAGCTGCTTTGTTAACCTACGCAAGCCTGGACAATGGCGGCACCCCTCCCCCAGCCTCGCTGCCGCCTTGCAGTTTGATCTCAGACTGCTGTGCTAGCAATCAGTGAGACTCCGTGGGTGTAGGACCCTCTGAGCCAGGTGCGGGATATAATCTCCTGGTGTGCCGTTTTTTAAGCCTGTCGGAAAAGTGCAGTATTAGGGTGGGAGTGACCCGATTTTCCAGGTCCATCTGTCACTCCTTTCTTTGACTAGGAAAGGGAACTCCCTGACCCCTTGCACTTCCTGATTGAGGCAATGCTTAGCCCTGCTTCGGCTTGCACATGGTGTGCTGCACTCACTCCCCTGCGCCCACTGTCTGGCACTCTCTAGTGAGATGAACCCGGTACCTCAGATTGAAATTCAGAAATCACCCGTCTTCTGTGTCAGTCACGCTGGGAGTTGTAGACTGCAGCTGTTCCTATTTGGCTATCTTGGCTGTGCCGACTCTCTAGAATTTTTAAATTATATTTAGAATTGTTTTTTCTATAGTTCACTGTATAAAGTATTTGTTTTTTTTTAAAAAGGAAAATCATCATTATATGTGACTCTTGATAGGCCACAGAACATGTGAATGAGCATGAGTGAGACCACTTTCTTAGATGTCTGTAAGTAGCAGGGCCATGGTAGACCTGCTCAGTGGATGCACTTTAGCAGATGGAACTTCTAGTTTACCTGAATATTTATCCTTGACAAGGTAGAGCTGAGCCTACACTTGCTTTGGATCTTTCTAGTACAAGAAATATTCACAGAAATTGTATCTAGATACCTTTTGTTCAGAAAATCCTGTTCAGAATCATAGTGTAATCTTTGGGACTCATGCCCTGCTCATTTGACTTCTTCCCATATTTTTTATGTTTCTTTTGGTAAAACTATAATGGTTTTCATTTTTTACTTAATATCACACAATTAAACTGTCCATATTTGAGCTTTATTATAGCTTATCAGTGATAAAAAACAGGTATTAATTGCCATTGTTTGCTTGTTTGTTTTCCTAATAAGGCCTGAAAACAGCCATTCCTTATTAAGAAAGTGTGCAATGTAACATATTTGCTAGAGTTACATGGATTATATATTTCTTAAAGGGAAAAATTTGAGAGTATCATGGATTACCACCAGGATTATTCTTATAGTAGTTGCTCAGATTTGGTTAAGGAAGCCCAATCAAAGTATAGTGAAAGGATTATTATCTCTCTGCTAATATTAAGATATTGTTTCAAAAATCTCAGCCCCAATAATTCCACAACATCTGAAAACAAGTGTTTGTGATCATGTGTAAGCATGAAATTGTTCCAAGTAAGTGAGGATATTTTAGTTATGCGAAAGGCAGTATCAATGGAAGGTTATTTGTTTTACACCAGTGGCTAGGATGGTGGAATTGGGGTTATTTCTACAGTTATTCTTAGAAGATTGCTAAACTGCTAAGAAATGCCCCATACGATTTGTATCTAGGAAAGAAAAAAATCAGTATCATACTGTTGTCATCTGTCAGAAATGTTCATTTTATTCTGAATTAAATGTGGCTTTTGAAGTTATCTTGAATTCCTGGTGACCACATGTTTTTATCTGGAAAACCTGGGGAAAGTTGTCTGTCCCATCTACCCTGCTGTTTTGTTTTTTTTTTTCTCGGTTGGAACTGCTGTTTAGATGATGCTTTTACTATGCAGGAGAGAGTTTTTGTTAAGGATATATTTGAAGATTGGGTTTTCCATAATGTCTTTCATTCTTTGACTTTGGCAAAGTGTACAGTAGATTTTCATGATCATTGCATACTTCTTGTCACTGAAATGTATTTTTATGTTTTTAAATGCATTCATTTTACACTTGTGACTTTATTATTGACTTTAAGAGGCAGAAATAAAAAAACAAAATTAAATAAAAAAGAAAATGAATGCGATCCACACACCTGCGTGTGTGAGACTATCACGGCAACAGCAACACCCACAGGCATTGCCGCCTCCACAGAGAGGGCATGAAAAACTCAAGACTATCATGGATGTTCAGTTCTACACTCCACCCTTCCAAGGTGGTTTCTCCCTGAAATCGTGTGTGAGCCCAGAGAGAAACTTCCAGTTTCCATAGAATTCTGGAGAACTCAGAGAACCAGCCCCGGAAGCCCCCCTTTCCTGGCCGATGTGGCCCCACCTTCACCTAACACACATGGCCCTGTGTCTGTAGTCTCTGGCTTCAGAGGGCGGGTTATCCAGGGCCCTTGGGTACTCATGCATATTCGTGAAGGGGTGAAGCTGGTGGGTCTTTATAAGTGCCACTGGCTGGGTCGGACTCCTGACTGGACCTGTGTGCAGCACAAAGGCCAACTGAGGTGCACAGGAGCTGCCGGCCACTCTCTGCCCTTGTCTCTCCGTGAAATTCCGGCCAGGTGCTCCCACGATGGCTCTCCCAACACCTTCTGACAGCCCCTTCCCTGCGGAAGCCTGAGGACGAGGACGGCAAAGGGACTCGTTTGTAACCTGAACGAAAAATGTGCCCTGCCAGCATGCTTTGAGTGGAATCCTTACCTGAACTGGCCAGAGAGACCTGCCTTTTACAGTCCAGGATTCAGATTTCGTGTCAGAATCGAAGGTTCAGGCATCCAAGCCAGGGTGGCAGGGAACCCACGCACACAGATGGCCTGTGCAATGTGGCCCCCAAGGGTGCCACCATCCTTCCTTGGTCGCCTTCACCTCCACTAGGGCGTGGGGTACAGGGGGCTTTCCTTAGCCAGGCAGCAAGGGTCACCCCTCTGCTGCAGCCCAGCGAGGCTTCCCAGGCAGAAGGAATCTCCCAACCTGCCTTGGAACACGGGGATTTTGGGTTTGCTATCCTGGCTCCTTCGGAAGTGGCGCTGACCCACCCTCAGACACCTGGGTGACCTCAGCACCCAAACAGATGGCAGGGGGACCAGGATCCACACTACGGTGGCCTTCTGGGTGTTGCTCAATGGGACAGCTTGGGCCGCTCACGCTGAGTCAAACAGATGGCAGGGGGACCAAGACCCACAACAAGGCGGCCTTCTGGGTACCTGCTCAGTGGGACAACCTGAGCCGCTCAGGCTGAGTCACAGGAGCAAGGTGTGCTTGCACCGCACACGTCCCACATGAGTCCGTATTGGGGCTGGGGCCAGGGTCTCCAAGTCACCAGGGCACGTGGGGATGCTAAGCCGAGGCACATCTACCTCTGCAGCTCGTGCCCATGGAGGCCTCTGCGTGTCGGAAGCAGATGTAAGCCATTCAGACACCCTCCCTACCGCTTCAGGAGCTGGAGCGTTCATCTGCACTCACATCCACCCAGCTATATGAACTCCTGTCGACCCCAGAATTTCAGCAAAAGGCACATCCTTTCCTAGCAACAGAGCCACTGGGGGAGTTGAAGGACGTGGAAGAGCCCACTTTTCTGGAACCACTCTTCACCCAGGAAGAACACTGGGCTCAGTTGGAGGAGCTTTAGGACGCAGGGTTGGGAAAGGATGGGGACAGGGGGGTGGCCCTTCTTTCGCGGTGAACCTCTGGCTCGGTATGGAGACCTGTGTCTTCCCTTCCAGCTGACCTGTCTAAGATTCCTGAGTCCAGGTCCGGCAAGAGACTCCACAGAAAGGAGGGCTGTCATTCTTTTCTGAGCATCTCAGGGATTTCAGAGCCAGCACAGGTACTCAGAGATAGGCCGTCTACTGCCCATGCGCGGGTCGGCGGGCAGCAGGCTAGGGTTTGGGAACAGCCCAGGCAGGGCTCTCATCCGTTCCCCAGCCCCCCTACACCATGTACCCCCCCGCCCCCGCGTTCTTCAGTGGTGTAGGCGGAGACCTCCACCCCGGGAAACACCGGCCGGGGCAGTGGACAGGCCTGCTCTCTTTTCCGCGGCTCAACTCCACTGCCTCACCGCTCTACCATCACTCGAGCACCCGTGCCCTGCCATACTCCCTGGCATCACGTGGAGTGCCTGGCAACTAAATGTAGACCCCGAGATCTCTCACAACCTGTGGTTCTGCTCTTTCTAGGCGGGAGGGAAGCCAGGCAGAGATGGGGAAAGGAACGGAGACAAAGTGAGAGGGAGTGACAGAGGGAGGAAAGGACGGATGAACGGAGGGACATTGGAAGGGATGGAGGGAGGGAGGGAAAGAAAAAGAGAAGAATGGAGGGAGAGAAGGATGGAGAAATGGAGGTATGGATGAAGGGAGAGAGGGAAGGAGAGAAGAACAGAGGGAGGGAGAGAGGGAGAGAAGGAAGAATAGAGGGAAGGATGGACAGAGGGAGAAAAGGAGCAAGAAACAGAGAAGGGAAGGCAAAGAGAAAAGCTGTCTTTTGCCTCCAGGACCAGCAGGACCTCAAACTCTGGGAAAATGTTGGGTGCCCAGTGCAGGCTGAGTGCTCAGCCAAAGGCCGTGTAGGCCGACGGTGCCCTCACCAGCCCTCGGGATTGTCAGCTTGGGTTACTTCATCTGGGAGCAATTCAGACGAATTCTACCTCCCAAGGAATGAGCGAATTCCCCAAAGAGGAGAGCTGAGACTCAAATGGTTGTCTGTTTTTCATCCATATGGCTCACAGATAGCATATCCCCACGCTAAGCCTGCAACAGAGCACGAGGCAGATACTCCCATCCACACAGGAGTCACACTCAAGCCAAGTGAACCATGATTCCGGATTCCACGTTCCTTTGCCCTCTGCAAGGTGGCCTGTTGCTCACTGGTCTCTGGCCCCCGAAAGCATGACCCTGTGGACTGTTTTTTTCCCGAGCTCTGTGGGGACACAGAAACCTCCAGCAAAGCGTGGAAAAGCGGCATTGTGTCTTCGCTCTCCTTTGCAGTTTCCAAACAGGCCATTTTGGAGACTCCCCATGTTGCAGGAAACAGGAATGCATCATCAGGCTGTGATGCCTCAGTCCCCTGCCCTGGCTCCAGGCCCACCAGGAGGCCTCCCTTTCGCTGACACTCCAGGCCTTCCCCCGGCTCACGAGCTCCCGAGCTTCCAACACATTGCGCCGGCTCAGGACAGGTTGTGCTCGGAGGCGTCTGGGCCCGGCGCCCACAATTCTGGGATCCCCTCCAGTCCTCTGCCTTACCGCGGAAAAATTGTTTTGGATCCCTCGCTGCCCCTCCTGCAAGGCCTCCTCTTGCCCCACACACCCAGAGAAGCCAGGGCTGCCCAGGGGCGAACAGCCTGCCCAGCCCTTTTTCTCACAACACCCACACCATCGTCGCTTGTCCCGATGAGTAACCGCCCATGGCCAAAGGGAAAGGAAGGCCCTGATTTGCCCCATGCTGGCACTAGAGCCACGGCAGCCTGATCCCGGGAAAGAGGGGCTGACGGACATCCAGACACACCACACCAACACCACGAGCAAACCCACCCTGACACACACACAGATACATACGGGTGCACGCACACAGGCACACAATCACACACACGGACACACACACAAAGACATACAGGCAAAGACACAGACACAGCTTGAAAGAGAGCTAGGGAGACTGGGATGGAGAGATAGAAATGTAGGGAGAGAGAGAAAGGTGGAGGAGGAGAGAGACAGAAGGTGACAAAAGAGCGAGAGGTGGAGGGGGAAATAGAGAAAGGGAGACAGCGAGGGAGTTGTAGAGCAAGAGAGACAGAGCATTGGAGAAGGAGGCTCTGCTCAGGTAGACAGGGCAACTTTGAGCAGGCCGGGGTGAGGTGGAGGGTGCTTGGGCCAGGCTAGAACAGGGGGTCAGGACCGCCCAAGTGGGAAAACCAACGGAGCCCTGAGACGTGTTTTGTTTTTTATTCGTTTTTTTTTCTTCGATTGGTTGGTTGCTTTGTGGGTGCGTTTCATAGGGTCCTTCTGTCTCCTAGGTGTGGTGGTCCCTGAGATTTGTAGAGTGCACCAGTCCATCAGGTGGAAGCTGTGGCACCAAGCGTGTCCACAGGGCCAGGCCTGGGTCTCTCTTGTGTCCTCAGGACTTGAGTTTACACGATGTCAGTGGCAATGGGAAACAGGGTGCACAGGGACGGATTTATTCGTGGCTGGCGAAAACAATGTCCTTCCCCTGGGGAAAGCAGCCCACATGTTCTGGAGCGGAGGTCTTGGCTGGTGACTGTGGGACCTGCTGCCCCAGCTTGGACAGTTGCAGTGGCACTTGATGAACGAATTGAATTGCCTGGGGTCTGGGGAGTGGGAAGACACCCCGGAGGGCAGGAAACCCTAGCCTGCACCTTTGGGGTCTAGTACCTGCCACAGCGTCCCAGCTGGAGCCGGGCTTCTGGTGGGGCTGCAGCCAGGCAGAAGAGGTGGGATGTTGCCGCCTGGCGGTATTGCAGCTGCGGACCCCCACGAGGAGGTTTCATCTCGACATAAGTGTTTTTCTTTCTTCAGCTGATATGTATCCTTACTTTTAAATTAGTGGTAACTCCACAAACTTAGAGGTACAAAATATGATTGCCCACACCTTATAATCGCCTTACCACCTCCCATTACCATCACCTTTCCCCCTCCTCACCACCCTCAACCCGTAGACTAGGTGTCGCCATGTTGCCCAGGCTGGCCTCAAACTCCCAGGCTTAAGTGATATGTCTGCCTTGGCCTCTCAAAGTGCTGGGATCAGCGGTGTAAGTCACCATGCCCAGCCAACCACCACCAAGTTTTGATTCAGCAGCACTGGGTCGTGAAGATAAGGACCCACAAATTTAGAAAAGTTTTTAAATATCATAACATTTCTGTGAGGAAATAGTATTTGTTATTACATTTTTAGACTCTTTTATAATGTTCTGTTTTTTTCCACTGAAGACAGTACTAAGAAGTAATTGGAAAATCACAGCATAAGTCATATTACTTTTTCTAATACAGTGTCCTTGGCTGTTCTCTAAGCTAAACCTGATCACCTACATTGAGAAAAAGAAAAAGCCCCAGAGTGTGAGAAGACAGGAGATAGTAGCCAAACATCCAAAGAGGTGGGAGTGAATAAGGCAGATGACACAGATGAGATGTCCAAAGGTCAAGGAGAAAGCCAGATCTTAAAGTGTGGTTTGCGAAGCTATACTCCAATGGAAATCTTTTCTGAGAAGCTCTGGTTTCTTTCTCTTGCTTTCATTAGAGACAGACATCTTCTGCCCCATGCTCTTCAGTTTTCTAGGACTGGACTTCCCCTTCAACGATCATTCATCTAAGTTACAAATAAAATCAAAACATTTGCATGGCTTGCAAGCGACTGGAGGAACTGGCTGCTTGCACTTTTATTGCTTTTGAGGACATGGGACCGTCTGTGATTTTTAAGGAACTCTATGTTAAACATTTTCTAATTTCCATTTTGAGTCTTGTCTAAAATGTGTGAGTAGTGGAGATATTGGGATTTGGTTTAGAAATCGCAGAAACACGACATCCAGATGTCGTATGTTTTCTGCTTTACAACTTCATATCCTGTGAAGGTTTCAAATGTGATTCTACAGAAATTCATACTCAATAATTTTATCAGAACATTAAGCCTCTGCCCCATATAATAAAACCTAATGTTATTTTACTTCAAAATTTTAAGTTTTTGGTATGTATTGACGTTAAAGCTGTAAACACTCTGTGCCATAATTCCTAAACTGTAATATGGTTTAATGTATCTACTTTCTACATTTAAAACATGTACTTTGCCATTGAGTAACTTAGAATATTGCTGAGCATGTATTAAATACCAATTTGTTTCCTAATTTTTTAATAGTTATCATTTTATAATTTTGTCTTTTTTAGTTTGAAGATTACTAGGATTTTGTCATTGATATGTATGTGTGTGTATATATATATACACACACACAAGTATATATATAACAACATATGTAATTGATATATATCTATATGTTTTATATATGTGTATATACACACTTATGTGAATATATGCACGTGTACATAACATTAATTTTTTGACCAATAAAAATTGCATAATTATGCATTGTCTACATTATAATAATTTCATAGATATATATTGTAAAATGTTTAATACAATTAAGTTGATGAAAATTTATATCACCTCACATGGTTATGATTTTGTAATGAGAGCATTTGAGGTCTCCTATTGTTGTAGCAAATTTTAAGCATACAAAACACTGTTATTAACTACATTTTAAAGCTATACATTAGACCCCCAAAACTTATTTATCTTATAACTGAATGTTTGTACTCTTTGAACACCTTATCATTTTTTCTACCTCCAGGCTTGGTCATTACCATTGTACTCTCTGCTTCTGTGAGTTCATCCTTTTTAAATTCTCAATTTAAGTGAGAACACACAGTGTTTGTTTTTCTGTGCCCAGCTTATTTTGCATAGCATAATGTACCCAGGTCCATTCATGTTGTTGAAATAGCAGAATTTCATTCTTTTTTATGGGTGAATAATATTCAGTTGTCTATTTTACCACATTTTCCTTATCCATTCAGCATCTACATATAAGTCATTTTTTTGAAAAAGTACTTTTGACAGTTGTGAATAATGCTGCATTGAATACAGGAGTGCAGATTATTTTTGAGATGCTGATTTTATTTTGTTTATAGACAGAAGTGGAATTTCGGGATTGTATGATAGTTCAATTTTTTAAAAATAACCTGCATACTAATTTTCATAATGACTCTTCCAGTTTACAACTCATTAAGTCTGTACAGAAATATTTTGTCACATCCTTGTTAACACTTGTCATATCTCTTTTTTTTATATTAGCCATTCCAACTGCTGTAAAGTGGTATCTTTTCATTTGCAATTTTCTCATGAATGGTAATGTTTAGCATCTTTCTACACACCTGTTGGATATTTGAATATGTTTGTAAAAAATATTTAGTCTTGGTCGTTGGAGCCAAGATGGCCGAATAGGAATAGCTCCAGTCTACAAATCCCAGCTTGAGTGACACAGAAGATGGGTGATTTCTGCATTTCCAACTAAGGTACCAGGCTCATCTCACTGGGGAGTGACAGTCAGTGGGTACCAGACAGTGGGTACAGCACACCACGCATAAGCCAAAGCAGGGCGAGGCATTGCCTCACTGGGGAACTGCAAAGGATCAGGGAAATCCCTTTCCTAGTCAAAGAAAATGGGTGACAGATGGCACCTGGAAAATCGGGTCACTCCCACCCTAATACTGTGCTTTTCCAATGGGCTTCACAAACACCACACCAGGAGATTATATCCTGCACCTGGCTCAGAGGTTCTTATGCCCACGGAACCTCGCTCATTGCTAGCACAGCAGTCTGAGATCAAACTGCATGGTGGCAGTGAGGCTGGGGGAGGTGTGCCTGCCATTGCTCAGGCGTCAGTAAGTAAACAAAGTGGCTGGGAAGCTCGAACTCGGTGGAGCCCATCACAGCTCAAGGAGGTCTGCCTGCCTCTGTAGGCTAGCCCTCTGGAGGCAGGGCACAGACAAACAAAAGACAGCAATAACCTCTACAGATATAAATGTCCCTGTCCCACAGCTTTGAAGAGAGTAGTGGTTCTCCCAGCATGCAGCTGGAGATCTGAGAATGAGAAGACTGCCTCCTCAAGTGGATCCGTGAACCCCGAGTAGCCTAACTAGAAGGCACCCCCAAGTAGGGTTGGACTGACACCTCAAAAGGCTGGGTACTCCTCTGAGACAAAACTTCCAGAGGAACGATCAGGCAGCAGCATTTTTGGTTCAACAATATCCGCTGTTCTGCAAACACCGCTGCTGATACCCAGGCAAACAGGATCTGGAGTGGACGTCTAGCAAACTCCAACAGACCTGCAGCTGAGGGTCCTGATTGTTAGAAGGAAAACTAACAAACAGAAAGGACATCCACCCCAAAAACCCATCTGTACATCACCATCATCAAAGACCAAATGTAGATAAAACGACAAAGATGGGGAAAAACAGAGCAGAAAAACCAGAAACTCTAAAAATCATAGCACCTCTCCTCCTCCAAAGGAACGCAGCTCTTCACCAGCAATGGAACAAAGCTAGATAGAGAATGACTTCGATGAGTTGAGAGAGGAAGACTTCAGAAGATCAAACTACTCCAAGCTAAAAGAGGAAGTTCAAACCAATGGCAAAGAAGTTAAAAGCCTTGAAAATAATTAGACAAATGGAAAACTAGAATAATCAATGCAGAGAAGTCCTTAAAGGAACTGATGTAGCTGAAAACCATGACACCAGAACTACGTGATGAATAAACAAGCCTCAGTAACCAACGCGATCAACTGGAAGAAATGGTATCAGCGATGGAAGATGAAATGAATGGAATGAAGTGTGAAGAGAAGTTTAGAGAAAAAAGAATAAAAAGAAACGAATAAACCTCCAAGAAATACGGGACTATGTGTAAAGACCAAATCTACGTCTAATTGGTGGACCAGAAAGTGACGGGGAGAATTGAACCAAGTAGCAAAACAATCAGCAGGATATTATCAAGGAGAAATTCCCAAATCAAGCAAGGCAGGCCAACATTCAAATTCAGGAAATACGGAGAACACCACAAAGATACTCCTCGAGAAGAGCAACTCTAAGACACAACATTGTCAGATTCACCAAAGATGAAATGAAGGAAAAAATGTAAAGGGCAGCCAGAGATAAAGGTCGGGTTACCCACAAAGGGAAGCCCATCAGACTAACAGCAGATCTCTTAGCAGAAACTCTACAAGGAAGAAGAGAGTGGAGGCCAATATTCAACATTCTTAAAGAGAAGAATTTGGACCCAGAATGTCATATCCAGCCGAACTAAACTTCATAAGTGAAGGAGAAATAAAATCCTTTACAGACAAGTAAACGTTGAGAGATTTTGTCACCACCAGAAATGCCCTAAAGGAGTTCCTGAAGGAAGCACTAAACATAGAAAGGAACAACCGGTAACAGTCACTGCAAAAACTTGCCAAATTGTAAAGACCATCAAGGCTAGGAAGAAATTGCATCAACTAACGAGCAAAATAACCAGCTAACATCATAATGATAGGATCAAATTCACACTTAAAGATACTAACCTTAAATGTAAATGAGCTAAATGCTCGAATTAAATGGCACAGACTGGCAAATTGGAAAAGAGTAACGACCCATCAGTGTGCTGTATTCAGGAAACCCATCTCACGTGCAGAGACACACATAGGCTCAAAATAAAGGGATGGAGGAAGGTCTACCAAACAAATGGAAAAAAAAAAGACAGGGGTTGCAATCCTAGTCTCTGATAAAACAGACTTTAAACCAACAAAGATCAAAGGAGACAAAGAAGGCCATTACATAATGGTAAAGGGATCAATTCAACAAGAAGAGCTGACTATTCTAAATATATATACACCCAATACAGGAGCACCCAGATTCATAAAGCAAGTCGTTAGTGACCTACAACGAGACTTACACTCCCACACAGAAATAATGGGAGAGTTTAACACCCCATTGCCAACATTAGAGAGATCAACGAGACAGAAAGTTAAAAATGATACCCAGTAATTAAACTCAGCTCTGCACCAAGCGGACCTAATAGGCAACTACAGAACTCGCCACCACAAATCAATAGAATATACATTATTTCCAGCACCACACCACACATATTCCAAAATTGACAACATACTTGGAAGTAAAGCACTCCTCAGCAAATGTAAAAGAACAGAAATCATAACAAACTGTCTCTCAGACCACAGTGCAATCAAACTAGAACTCAGGATGAAGAAACTCACTCAAAACCACTCAACCACATGGAAACTGAACAACCTGCTCCTGAGTGACTACTGGGTACATAACGAAATGAAGGCAGAAATAAAGATGTTCTTTGAAACCAACGAGAACAAAGACACAACATACCGGAATCTCTGGGACACATTCAAAACAGTGTGTACAGGGAAGTTTATAGCACTAAATGCCCACAAGAGAAAGCAGGAAAGATCCAAAATTGACCCCCTAACATCCCAATTAAAAGAACTAGAGAAGAAAGAGCAAGCACATTCAGAAGCCGGTATAAGGTAAGAAATAACTAAAATCAGAGCAGAACTGAAGGAAATAGAGACAAAAAAAAAAAACCCTTCAAAAAATCAATGAATCCAGGAGCTGGTTTTGTGAAAAGATCAACAAAATTGATAGACCACTAGCAAGACTAATAAAGAAGAAAAGACAGAAGAATCAAATAGACGCAAAAAAAAAAAAATGACAAAGGGGATATCACCACGGATCCCACAGAAATAAAAACTACCATCAGAGAATACTATAAACACCTCTATATAGATAAACTACAAAATGTAGAGGAAATGGATAAATTCCTTGACACATACAGTGCCCCAAGACTAAACCAGGAAGAAGTTGAATCTCTGAATAGACCAATAACAGGTTCTGAAGTTGAGGCAATAATTAATAGATTACCAACCAAAAAAAGTCCAGGACCAGATGGATTCACAGCCGAATTCTACCAGAGGTACAAGGAGGAGCTGGTACCATTCCTTCTGAAACTATTCCAATCAATAGAAAAAGAGGAAATCCTCCCTAACTCATTTTATGAGGCCAGCATCATCCTGATACCAAAGCCGGACAGAGACACAACCAAAAAAGTGAATTTTAGACCAATATCCTTCATTAACATTGATGCAAAAATTCTCAATAAAATACTGGCAAACTGAATCCAGCAGCACATCAAAAAGCTTACCCACCATGATCAAGTGGTCTTCAACCTTGGGGATACAAGGCTGGTTCAACATACGAAAATCAATAAACGTAATCTAGCATATAAACAGAACGAAGACAAAAACCACATGATTAACTCAATAGATGCAGAAAAGACCTTTGACAAAATTCAACATTTCATGCTAAAAACTCTTAATAAATTAGGTATTGATGGGACGTATCTCAAAATAATAAGAGCTATCTATGACAAACCCACAGCCAATATCATACTGAGTGGACAAAAACTGGAAGCATTCCCTTTGAAAACTGACACAAGACAGGGATGCCCTCTCTCACAACTCCAATTCAACATAGTGTTGGAAGTTCTGGCCAGGGCAATTAGGCAGAAGAAGGGAATAAAAGGCGTTCAATTAGGAAAAGAGGAAGTCACACTGTCCCTGTTTGCGATGACATGACTGTATCTCCAGAAAACCCCATCATCTCAGCCCAAAACCTCCTTAAGCTGATAAGCAACTTCAGCAAAGTCTCAGGATACAAAATCAATGTGCAAAAATAACAAGAATTCTTATACACCAATAACAGACAAACAGAGAGCCAAATCATGAGTGAACTCCCATTCACAATTGCTTGAAAGAGAATAAAATACCTAGGAATCCAATTTACAAGAGATGGGAAGGGCCTCTTCAAGAAGAACTACAAACCACTGCTCAATGAAATAAAATAGGATACAAACAAATGGAAGAACATTCCATGCTCATGGGTAGGAAGAATAAGTATTGTGAAAATTGCCATACTGCCCAAGGTAATTTATAGATTCAATGCCATCCCCATCAAGCTAACAATGACTTTCTTCACAGAATTGAAAAAACTACTTTAAAGTTCCTATGGAACCAAAAAAGAGCCCGGATCACCAAGTCAATCCTAAGCCAAAAGAACAAAGCTGCAGGCATCATGCTACCTGACTTCAAACTATACTACAAGGCTACAGTCACCAAAACAGCATGATACTGGTACCAAAACTGAGATATAGACCAATGGAACAGAATATAGCCCTCAGAAATAATGCCGCAGGTCTACAACTATCTGATCTTTGATAAACCTGAGAAAAACAAGCAATGGGGAAAGGATTCCCTATTTAATAAATGGTGCTGGGAAAACTTGCTAGACATATGTAGAAAGCTGAGACTGGATCACTTCTTTACACCTTATGCAAAAATTAATTCAAGATGGATTAAAGACTTACATGTTAGACCTAAAACCATAATAACACTAGAAGAAAACCTAGCCAATACCATTCAGGACACAGGCATAGGCAAGGACCTCATGTCTAAAACACCAAAAGCAATGGCAACAGAGGCCAAAATTGGCAAATGGGATCTAATTAAACCAAAGAGCTTCTGCACAGCAAAAGAAACCACCATCAGAGTGAACAGGCAAACTACAGAATGGGAGAAAATTTTTGCAATCTACTCATCTGACAAAGGGTTAATATCCACAATCTACAATGAACTCAAACAAACTTACAAGAAAAAAGCAAACAACCCCATCAAAAAGTGGGCAAAGGATATGAACAGACACTTCTCAAAAGAAGACATTTAGGCAGCCAAAAAACAGATGAAAAAATGATCATCATCACTGGCCATCAGAGAAATGCAAATCAAAACCACAATCAGATACCATCTCACACCAGTTAAAATGGCGATCATTAAAAAGTCAGGAAACAACAGGTGCTAGAGAGGATGTGGAGAAATAGGAACACTTTTACACAGTTGGTGGGACTGTAAACTAGTTCAACTATTGTGGAAGTCGGTGTGGCATTTCCTCAGGGATCTAGAACTAGAAATACCATTTGACCCATCCATCCCATTACTGGGTATATACCCAAAGGATTGTAAATCATGCTGCTATAAAGACAGATGCACACGTATGTTTATTGCGGCACTATTCCCAATAGCAAAGACTTGGAACCAACCCAAATGTCCAACAACGATAGACTGGATTAAGAAAATGTGGCACATATAGCCCATGGAGTACTATGCAGCCATGAAAAATGATGAGTTCATGTCCTTTGTAGGGACATGGATGAAGCTGGAAACCATCATTCTCAGCAAACTATCTCAAGGACAAAAAACCAAACACCACATGTTCTCACTCATAGATGGGAATTGAACAATGAGAACACATAGACACAGGAAGGGGAACATCACACACCAGGGACTGTTGTGGGGTGGGACAGGGGGGAGGGATAGCATTAGGAGATATACCTAATGCTAAATGACGAGTTAATGGGTGCAGCACAACAACATGGCACATGTATACATATGTAACAAACTTGCACATTGTGCACATGTACCCTAAAAGTTAAAGTATAATAATATTAAAAAATAATGTTTAGTCTTTTGCCTATTTTTTAGTTGGGTGTTATAATTATTATTGTTTAGCTTCTGATTTGTATGAGTTTCTGCTATATTTTGAATACTATCCTCTTATCATATATGATTTGCAAATATTTTATCCCATCTTTAATGTTTTCTTATTTTTTGCTGTGCACAATAGTTTAATACACTACAACTTTATGTCTGGTTTTATTGCTATAATTTTGATATTATATTTTAAAAAAATTGCCAAGGCCAGTATCATGGAGGCTTTTCATATGCTTTTTTAAAGATTTTCTTTTAAGAATTTATGTATTAAATTTGTCTTAAGTCAATTTTTGTGTCTGGTGTAAGAAATATGATCAAGTTTTATTATTGTGCTTGTGAGTACCCAGTTTTCCCAGCACTAAGTATTGAAAAGTCTACACATTTTGTGTTGTGTATTCATAGTGCCCTTGTCAAAAATTAACTTTAGATGCATAGACTTACTTCTGGGCTCTGTATTCTGTTCCACTGGTTTTTGTGTGGGTTCCTGTAAACATACCATTCTATTATGTTTAATGTAGTCTTGAAATGTAGTTTTAAATAATGAAATATAATGTCCCCAGATTTCATTTTAATCCTCATGATTGCTTTGGCCTTTCAATATTTCTTATAGTTTTATATACATTGCAGAATTTATTTTCTATTACTGTAAAAAGCGGCATAGGAATTTTGATAGGAAGTTGAATTAATATACAGATTGCTTTGGATAATATGGCTTTTAGACAATATTCTTCTAATCCATAAACATATAATATATTTACATTTATTTGTATTTTTTAAAATTTTTTCATCAATATATTTTATTTTTTATTGTAAAGATCTTTCACCACATTGGATGAATTTATTGCTAAGAAATCTATTAGTTTGTTGCTATTATAAATGAGATTTCTTTTCTTTTTTATTGGTTTGTTGCTAGCATACAGAAACAAAACTGATATTTGTAGGTTAATTGTATATTCTGCTTCTTTACTGAGTGCATTTATTAGATGCACTATTTATATATAGATGAATTAAATGCACTATTTAAATGTATTATTTATGTTTTATATATAATATTATGTCATCTACAAACAGTGACGTTATTTCTTCTTTTCAATTTGGATCTTTTAGCTTCTCTTGCTTTATTTTTTGACGTAGGACTTAATTATTCTATGTAGGACTTCCAGTTCTATGTTAAAATAGAACCGTTAGAATGGGCATAATATAGACTTGCATTGGTGTTTGTGCATTTGAAGGAGCAAACACCTCTTTTCATTTTTTTTGTTGTTGTTGTTGTTTTGTTTTTGAGATGGAGTCTCGCTTTGTCACCCAGGCTGGAGTGCTGTGGCACGATCTTGGCTCACTGCAACCTTCACCTCCTGGGTTCAAGCAATTCTCTGCCTCAGCATCCCTAGTAGCTGGGATTACAGGCGCCAACAACCATGCCCGGCTAATTTTTGTATTTTTAGTAGGGACAGTGTTTCACTATCTTGTCCAGGCTGGTCTTGAACGCCTGACCTCGGCCTCCCAAAATGCTGGGATTACAGGTTTGGGCCACTGTGCCCAGCCACCTCTTTTCATTTTTATAAACTGGTTTTAGTAGGTAAAGATCTTCATATTTGGGTCTCAAGGCTGATGAGATCTTTACTGGTTTTGCAGTAAAAAGGCTTCTAGCTGCATCACAAGTCGCTGACGAATCTGGAGTGAGTTTTACCTTTAGTGTGCTTGTTGCCAGGAGCACGTATGGTTGTGAGTTCTGTCATGTTTTTTGGCAGGCTGGATTGTTTTCAGGGCTTTGTTCTGTGGAGCAGGCACTAGGGCAGTTTCTGCTATATGCTGGGACTAATAGCAGATGTGAGGGTGAGTGTGGCTTCCACTGAGTACCTAACAGGGTTTCCCCAGTTTATCTACAAACACTGACTTTTGAACTTTTTGTGTGAGTCACGAGTATGATGTCCCCAGCTTTTTTCTTATTCCTCATGATTGGTTTGGCCATTCAGCCTACATTGCAGGCTTACATTTTCTATTACTATAAAAATTGGGACAGGGATTTTGATAGGGATTTGAGTTAACTTACAGATTGCTTTGGATAACATGAACTCTTATTAACCAAAGGGCCTGCCTTCTCAAAATGACCCTTTTCAATCTTGGGTTTTAGCAAGGTTTCATAAGGCCCTGTATCCCAAAGCTCACTATATTGCCCAGGCTGTTCTTGAACTCCTGGCCTGGCAGTCCTCCAGCTCAGGCTCTTAAATGGAGGAGATTACTGTTATGAGCCACTGTGCTTGGATCTCTCATAAAGTTACTTTGGTTGATGGATGGCTGACTAGTTTTTATTGCTGCAAGGGAATACAAAAGTAGGGACCCCCTATACCACCACCTTGATAATGTCACTGTCTCCATACATTTCTTCCTTATTTTGTTCTCTTGTATGTTTGTGTGTTATTTTAGGTTCAAATATTAAGACCAATAGGCTAGCATTTATACATTGTGTGAAAAGTAAATTAGATAGCCAGTAGGAACCCTATATATATTATAATGTTCCCCCAAAAGATTAAGTTTAGTGCAGGCAAAAAGGGCTCATTAAAATTTTCATCCACTTTTTTCAACCTCTGTCCAAACTATAATATAATTTGTGCCCCAATTTTTATTTTATCAATTACTTTTAACCATATTTCATAAAATTTATCTTTTTTCTTTATTTAGAAATGTAAGGCTACTATTTGCTTTTAAAGGCTGTAATACAGCTTTTTTATTTTGTGAAATAATAGCACCAATATTACAAATATTTATAGTGTAAATACTTATTCACTTAAATCTTCCCATTAGAGAATTTCATTAATTATTGTAGTGTATTTCTGTAAAATTGTACTGCCACACAATACAGGGCAATGATTCAAAATGCCTGGTCTTCACAGGTGCACAGTCACAGTTGAACATTGTAGTTATTTAGAAAAATTATTTTCTAGTGTTATATCAATGTTCCAAACAAGATTTTCTGGGTAAATATTTCTCCCATTCTGGTTTTGCAATTCCACGTTAACTGTATTTTTATTTTAGGGTAGGTTCCTTGACATTGGTTTATGGCATTTTTGGTTTTACCTAAGTATTATTTTGGATGACAATGTGCAGCAACTTTTAATGTACAGTTTATGTCAATGTGCAGTTTAATTACAATATGAATTAGCCATATATTTATTCACAATTCAAGTTTAACAAACTTAATGAAAAATAAGCAAACTAACATTACATGATAAAGCCCCAATCAGCTATCTTATACTTAAGCAAATACACCAAAAAATAGTTTGTAGCTTTATTGCTGCTTTTGTTCAAACTATGGTTTATATTCCCTATGACCAAAGAAATTTCTGATATTTTCCTACCATGCTAAAGAAACAGACAAAAAGACAGTGATTATACTTTCAAGTAGCAGTTTGTTTAGAGCCCCAGATATTCCATCTGTAGACCACTATGCTCTTATTTCTTTGTTTTAATAAGGCTGTAGCCCAAAACCTTAAATTTTTGTGGAAATTAAAGCTTTCCATTTCCATACTAAAGACAGGACAGTCCCATGACCTAAATCCAAGGGTGATGGCTTAGAGTGAGGACCATTTCTTGTTGACATGGAGATGGTTGAGTTGGTCTACAATAAATCTATGGGAGAGGCAGGTTGTGGTAAGTTGGAAGTGTTGGCTGCCTTCATTATCTCAAAGTTCTCTGTCAAGTTCACCTCAGCACTGCTGTACTCCTGTTCTGCTCTCAGGTTTGGAATGCTTGGCCAGTAGTGGTCCTCCACATGGTTCTCAACTGCCAGTGCTTTCCTGATCCACTGCCTGCCAGAAATGCAATTGTAGCAGAAGAAGCTGGTAAGGGGACAGAAGCCAGAGATGGTAACAGACCACTGCCTGGCGGGGGAAGAGAGCAGTGGGCTCTCAATCCTAGCTCACATGCCAAGTGCCATTCTCATCCCAGCACCCAGTGGTGTCCCCCATAATGTGCACTGCCTGGCCTGAGGTAAATGGAGAGCCCAGCTAAGGTATAAAGTTGAAAAGGGGCTTTCCAGAGTCCCAAGTGTGCTGGACATCTCACCAGCCATGGAATGAGTGTTTGTCCTTGTGGCCACTGATAGACAATGATGGGAGCCTGCCCATATTTCAGGGCCTTCTGGAGTCTTCACTTGAGAGTTCAGCTCTGGCCACAGAGGACACTTCTGGTGTCCAGAGTTTCTCAGTGCCTGGCGGATGTAAAACCGATTGATGGCATCTGCTGCTTTCTGGGAGCACTGCTTGGCCATCCTTATCTGTGGGCCCCAGCCAAGGCACAGCAGAAAGCTTGATCTCTGGCTAGCATTCTGGACTGTGAGACAGCGTGGCTGCAGATAGCACTGGATGGAGAGAGTACAGTGTGGTGAAGTGGGGTAGTGGGCATTCTGCCACATGGCCTAGAGTTTCTCGTGACTCTGGGATGCCCAGGTGCAGTGAACAGAAAGGAATCAGGGAGTGGAGACCATTTCTAGGCCACAGCTCAGGGATGGAGAACCCAGGCTGAGCCTGGTGATTGTCCTGAGTTGAGTAGATGAAGCTGGAGTCCGGGGAGACCAAAGAAGCTCAGATAAACTCTGCAGGGCAGAGTATTCAGGGCATGAAAAGGACAAAGTCACAAAACAAAAACTCTCCAGTCTTCAGTTAAATACTGATCAGCACATGTATGTGTGTAAACTACAAGTCTGGGGGAAAAAATACCTGAAGGAAACAGAAAGAACAATGCTTGAGCCTCCCACAGAACCAGGCATATTTGGTGTTCCCACCAGCAACAGTGGAAAAATCTTATACTTTCCAGATGATTGGATGGAACACTCAGAAAAGAATTGCCTCAGCAGTGCGGAAGATTAGATCTAGGCCGAGGCTGCTAAGGTCGTAATTAACAAGACCTCAAAGAAAACCCTCAAAGAACCAAAATCTTTCCAGATAATTTAACTGCATCCTAGAACATAGCTCAATAATATTATACGAACTCAACAATATCCAACACACAATAAGATATATTTCATGTTGTCTGCCATCCAGCTGAAAATTACCAGGCATGTGAAGAAAAAGGAAATGTCTCAATAATGAGAAGAAAACTTGATCAATAGATGCAGAAATGGCAAATAAGATGGAATTAGTAAGCAATGATATTAAAACAGTTATGGTAATGATAACATTCCACAAGAAGAAAGTAAAGGGAAGCTAGAACACGGAAGTAGAGACATGGAAGACCCAGCTTGAACTTTTAGAGATGAAAAATACAATGTCTGAGATGAAAAATATAATAAATGGCATTTAAAATAGAATGGATGTTATGCAAAAGAGGATTAGTCAACTGGAAGATGTAGCAGTAGAAACTATCAAAAATGGAACATGGAGAAAATAATGGAAAAAATTGAACAGAAAATCAGCACCAACAGGACTAATATATGTGTAATTGGAGTTCCTGAAGAAGGCGGGGAGGAGTAGAAGAAAAAATATTTCAAAAAACTGTGGCTGAAAAAATTTAAATTTGAGAAAAACTGTAATACCAGAGATCTAAGAACCAAGGAACCCTTAGCACAAGAGACATAAGGAGGACACACTGAAGCACGTCATAATCCAACTGCCCCAAACCAGTGACAAAGAGAAAATCTGAAAAGTTACCAAAGGGAAAAGGACATTATACAGAGAGGAACAAAGATGAAAATGGGCTGAGCATGGTGGCTCACACCTGTAATCCCAGCACTTTGGGAGGCTGAGGCAGGATGATCACTTGAGCCCAGGAGTTCAAGACCAGCATGGGCAACATGGCAAAACCCCGTCTCTACTAAAAACACAAAAATTAGCAGGGCATGGTGACACGCATCTGTAACCCAAGCTACTCAGAAGGCTGAGGCAGGGAGAATCGTTTGATCCCAGGAGGCGGAGGTTGCAGTGAGCTGAGATGGTGCCATTGCACTCCAGCTTGGGCAACAGAGCGAGATACTGTCTCAAAAAAAAAGATGGCAGACATCTGGTTAGAAACAACACAAGGCCGGATGTGATGGCACATGTCTGTTATCCCAGCATTTTGGGTGGCTAAGGCAGGAGGTTCACTTGAGCCCAGGAGTTCTAGAACAGCCTGGGCAATATGGCAAAACCTGGCCTCTACATAAAATGCAAAAATTAGCTGGGTGTGGTGGCGCATGCCTTTAGTCCCAGCTACTTGGGAGGCTGGGGCTAGAGGATTTCTTGAACCCAGGAAGTAAAGTTTCAGTGAGCTGAAATCATGCCACTGCACTGCAACCTGGGTGACAGAGCAAGACCATGTCTCAAAAAAAAAAGAAAAAGAAAAAGAAACAATGCAAACCAGAGGATAGTAAGAGTGACTTCTATAAAATACTTAAGGATGAAACGATTTTCAGTCTAGAATTCTACGCCCAGCAAAAATATCTTTCAAAGATGATAGTGCAATAAAGACTTTCAGACATTGAAAACTTGAGGAATACATTACCAGCAAGTCCTCACTACAAAGAATATTAAAGGAAATCCTTCAGGCAGAGGGAAAGTGAAACCAGATGGAAGTCCAGATGTACACAAAAGAATGTAGAGCACCAGAGATGGCAAATATGTGAACAAAAATACAACATTAAAAAGCATTTTTAAAAGATAATTGATGGTCTAAGGCAAAAAATGATAACAAATTAATGTGAGTTTACAGCACTTATAGAAGTAAAATGCATGAAAACAATAACACAAAACCCAAAAGGAGGGAAATGAACAGACACTGTTTTAAGGTTCTTATCCTCTATGTGAAGTGGTATAATGTTGATGACAGCCAATGCTAAGTTAAATACATATACTGTATTAGTCTGTTCTTGTACTGTTATAAAGAAATGTCTAACACTTCTCATAGTAAGACATTTATGCGGCCAAAAAACACATGAAAAAATGCTCATCATCACTGGCCATCAGAGAAATGTGAATCAAAACCACAATATCATCACTGGCCATCAGAGAAATGCAAATCAAAACCACAATGAGATACCATCTCACACCAGTTAGAATGGCAATCATTAAAAAGTCAGGAAACAACAGGTGCTGGAGAGGATGCAGAGAAATAGGAACACTTTACACTGTTGGTGGAACTGTAAACTAGCTCAACCATTGTGGAAGTCAGTGTGGTGATTCTTCTAAAAATACCATTTGACCCAGCCATCCCATTACTGGGTATATACCCAAATAATTATAAATCATGCTGCTATAAAGACACATGCAAACATATGTTTATTGCGGCACTATTCACAATAGCAAAGACTTGGAGTCAACACAACTGTCCAACAATGATAGACTGGATTAAGAAAATGTGGCACATATACACCATGGAATAGTATGCAGCCATAAAAAATGATGAGTTCATGTCCTTTGTAGGGACATGGATGAAGCTGGAAATCATCATTCTCAGCAAACTACCACAAGGACAAAAAACGAAACTCCTCCTGTTCTCACTCATGGGTGGGAACTGAACAAAGAGAACACATGGACACAGGAAGGGGGACATCACACACCAGAGACTGTTGTGGGTTGGAGGGAGGGGGTAGTCATAGTATTAGGAGACATACCTAATGCTAAATTACGAGTTAATGGGTGCAGCACACCAACATGACACATGTATTCATATGTAACAAACTTGCACGTTGTGCACATGTACCCTAAAACTTAAAGTATAATAATAATAATTTAAAAATAATAATAAATAAATTTAAAAAAAGAAATGTCTGATGCTGGGGCTGGGCATGGTGGCTTACGCCTGTAATCCCAGCACTTTGGGAGGCTGAGGCGGGTGTATTATGAGTTCAAGAGATTGAGACCATCCTGGCCAATATGGTGAAACCCTGTCTCTACTAAAAATACAAAAAAAAATTAGGTGGGCTTGGTGGTATATGCCTGTAGTCCCAGCTAAGCTACTTGGGAGGCTGAGGCAGCAGAATCACTTGAACCAGGGAGGCGAAGGTTGCAGTGAGCCGAGATCACACCACTGCACTGCAGCCTGGGAGACAGAGTGAGACTACGTCTCAAAAAAAAAAAAATGTCTGAGACTGGGGAATTTATGATGAAAAGAAGTTTAATTGGCTCACAGTTCTGCAGGCTGCACAGGAAACGTGATTCTGTCATCTGCTCAGCTTCTGGGGAGGCCTCAGGGAGCTTACAGTCATGACAGAAGGCAAAGGGGAAGCAGGAGCATCTTATGTGACTGGAGCAGGAGGAAGAGAGAGAGGGGGAGTTGCCACACACTATTAAACAACCAGATCTTGTGAGAACTCACTCGCTATGTGGTACCAAGCGGGGATGGTGTTAAACCATGAGAAACTGGCTCCATGATCCAATCACATCCCTCCAGGCCCCACGTTTGGCATTGGGGATTACATTTCCACATGAGATTTGGGTAGGGACACAGATCCAAACCACATGATATACCATAAACCATAAAGCAATGATTAAAACTCAAAACCAAATGAAGCAAAAATAGTTAGATGTAAAAGGCCAAAAAAGAAGATTAAATGAAACAAAAATACTCAACAAATTCAAAAGAAGTCAGAGAAAAAAGAAAAGGAGAAGAAACTACAGATGGGACAAATAGAAAGCAAACAGGAAGATGACAAATTAAAACCAAACTCTCCGGCATTCCACCAGTTGCGTGTGATTATTTAGCAACTCTCTGCCTCTGACAACAATACCTGTCACACAGGTTTGTCATCAGAGCTTGTCACATGTGATATGGAAAGCCTGCTGTTTACAGACCTGCAATCATTATACATTAGCTTGTATTGTTGGTAGCAGAGACCCAGGTCTCTGTGTTGGTCATGCTGAGAGCTCCCTTCTCATTGCTCTGTTTTCCTCCTCCTTTGATCCCTTTCTGTACTTCCACACCCCACACCATCTGGTTGGAGAAGATTCTCAGCCTCTCGGTCTGCAAATGTTCAAAGTCCGTGTATCAAATAGCCAACAAATGTATTTCAGTACGTTTATCTGCTACCCAGGGATCCAGGAGAAATGCTTTCCTTTCTGCAAGAAGTCCGTGGCTGCTGATGCCAACAATGTGTTCTGTCTGTCCTCATCTCTTTTCTGATCTGCATATTCTCAACTGCCCTGCACTTCTGGGAAGACTTTACACAGGGACAACTATGAGTTTTTGTAAGAAGATGAGAAGTCACCACTTTGGTAACCATCTATTAGACGTTCCAATATTGCTGCAGACATGGACTCTAGCATGTTCTCTTCTTCTCTGACACCCACCCCTTCCCCCATTGGCCACAGCAACTTGGGTTTGCTCTTCAGCTATTGCAGGGCCTACCTCTGGGGAACTGTAACTTGCTTTATACCCTATCCAATAACACAGTGTGTCCTTATACACAGTAGGTGTTCAATATACATCTGTGGAAGGGATTTCATCACAGTTAAATCTGTGGAGAGTTCAGCAGATAAGTGAGTTGCTCAAGATGGTCAGAGGCTGTGTTATTCCATTTGGGCTACCGTAACAAAATACCTTAGCCTAGGGGGCTTATAAGCAGCAGAAATTTATGTCTCATAGGTCTGGATGCTGGCAAGTGGAAGGTTAAGGTAGTGTCTGTTGAGAGCCTGTTCCTTATAGAAGGCAACTCCTAGCTGTGTCCTCACATGGTGGAAGGGGAGAACAAGCTCCCTTGGCTCCCTTTTACAGGGCCACTTATCCCATTCATGGGATCTTTGCTTTCATGATGAAATCACTTCCTAAAGTCTTTACCTCCTCCTAATTCAAACCTAACCTATCAGGGGTTAGGTTTCAACACACGGATTTTAGGGGCACAAAAACATTGACTATAGCAGAGACATAGCTGTACCTGGGTCTGGGAGCTTCTGGGTCCAGCTCCATTATGACAACCACACTGCCCATGGTCTCCCACATGATGTAATTCTGTTCTGTGGCATTGTGCCCACGAGGCAGGGATGCAGTAGAGGCCTCTGCAGACATGGCTTGTTCTTGGGACGTCCGCATGGCTTTGTGATGCAGGCCTGGAAGAATCCACCAGCTGCCCACTCTCATGCCTCACTCAGGTTCGTGGGTCCCTCCAGGAACATGTCAGCCCCTCAATGTTTTCCTTGCCTCACCTCCCTGGGTTCCCTTCTGAACTCAGGGAACATGGAGGGAGCCGGGAGTCTCTGTTTTTAGTTCATGCCCTTGTCTCCTATTTGGGAACAATGCCCAGGCAAGGGAATCTCTTTCCTATTGTTTTCTAAGAATATCAGGGATTTCCTCCAAACTCTTCACCTACTCCCTCCAGTAATCCCTTCTCCCTCAGGGACACAGGGCACAAGCCCACTTCCTGTGTGAAGATCCTGCCACAGGGTGGCTCTTTGGTTTTCTGCGGGTATCCAGAAAAGAAGCTAAAGGTGAATGCACTCCAGAATCCAGGACCACTGGTGATTTTCTCACCTTAGGTCAGAGAGCATCCCCACAGACACCCCTCGCCCCACGCCGGGCCCCCTGAATCCATACCATAAAATGTATGTCAGTTTGTTCAACTAGAGACCCCACTGAGAATTTAATCCCTATTTAAAGATGATTTTTATTTTATTTTTGAGTTTAAATTAGTCAGCCTCAGGATACAGAATTAGATAAGGCCGGGATTTAGCTCCCCTGGAATGATTCATTTCACATCAAGCCTTCTTAACTCTTTGGCTGCAGAGGGGAAGTGCCTGTGTCTTTCTCTGCAGAGTTGCCTAGGGCTGGCCAGGTGAATAGACATGCTCCCTCTACCCCGTCCTGCCAGCCAGGGCACGGTTTATGCTTATGATGAATGGAGTTAGAATACTAGCCTTTTCAACACAACAGTCTTAAATCCTCACACAGGGAAATAGAGATAATATACAAGCAGGAAAAAAAGAAAAAGAAGCAGTCTTGAATTCTGCTACCTAAAGATAACCATTGTTACCATGTAGGCAAGCTTCCTTTCATGCTGTGTCAAGTGTTTAAAAAATATGGCTCAATATTACAAACACACAGGACTATGTAGGGGATAATGACATCAAACTTTCATGTACCTCCCAGTTAAAATTCAAACGTGGTAGCTTTTGGATGCATTTGCTCCGGAGTTTAAGGGAAGAAAACTACGGATTCAGCCATAATGTTCACGCTGACACTCGAGTTATATATCCCTTTTCCAGTCCAGCTACCGCCTCCCTCCCCACCATTCTGAAGTCAATATGTGTCTTCCCATCCATGATTAATACCTAGTGTGCCTGTCCATGAAGAATGGATAGTGCTCTTTGGTCTGTTTTTTGCAATTTTATACAAATATCAGTCTGTACATACTCTCCTGAAAGTTGCTTTTTCCTTCAACAATATCTTCCAGATGAATCTAGAATCCTGCATTTCTGGTGAGCAGAGGATGCGCAACGCCCCCTTCAACCCCCACCCCAAGGTGATGCTGATGTTCTGGTCCAAGGCCTTCACATAGCCTGGTGAGGCTTGGGGTCTTGGGACAGGTCTGTTGTAAGCCCTTCCTTCCTAGGAAGCACAGCCAGATGACCTTGGTGCTGGAGACCTCACTATGCCCCTCGCCAGCAGTGCCCACATCCGTCTTCATTCATCTTCATCAATATTTGTTATCACACTTTCTGATATTGTTCCTAGATTTTGCTGTGCAGCTGAATGCGTGCCTTGTGTTTCCCAGCCCTTCGGGTCTCCTCCTCTGTGAATAGCTCCTGGAACATATGTCTGTTGGGTCTTTGGTTTCTCCTTGCTGACTTGTAAGTGTTTTTTTTTTTTTTTTAGATGGAGTTTTGCACTTGATGACTACGTGAGAGTGCAATGGCATGATCACGGCTCACCACAACTTCTGCCTCCCGGGTTCAAGCGATTCTCCTGCCTAAGCCTCCTGAGTAGATGGGATTACAGGTAAGTGCCACGGTGTCCGGCTAATTTTGTATTTTTAGTAGAGACAGGGTTTCTCCATGTTGGTCAGACTGGTCTCGAACTCCTGACCTCAGGTGATCCACCCATCTCAGCTTCCCAAAGTGCTGGGATTACAGGCATGAGCCACCACGTCTGGCAACTTTTGATTTTAATGATCTGGATATCAATGATTTTTTGGCAAAATACCTTACAAATATGTTTTCCCTATTGGTGCACTGTAGTAGTCCATTTTCACACTGCCGATAAAGACATACCACAGACTGGGAAGAAAAAGAGGTTTAACTGGACTTGCAGTTCCACATGACTGAAGAGGCCTCACAATCATAAAGGGAGGTGAAAGGCACTTCTTACATGGCAGTGGCCAGAGAAAAATGACGACGATGTAGAAGTGGAACCCCCTGATAAAACCGTCAGTTCTCGTGAGACTTATTCACTACCAGGAGAACAGTATGGGGGAACCGCCCCCATGATTTCAATTATCTCCCACCAGGTCCCTGCCACGACACAGGAGAATTATGGAAGGACAATTCTAGATGAGATTTGGGTGGGGACACACAGCCAAACCATATCATGCACTGTCTTTGTCTTTTAACTTTATTCACTGCCTTTTTTGTCAGATCAAAACTTCTACATTTAATACGATTGAATTTATCAGTAATTTCTTTTATGGTGTCTGTGTTTTGTGTCATATTAAAAAAAGTTTTTCTTTGCTTAGTGTCATAAAATCTGTCCTCTGTTTTCTTCTAAAAATTGGAAATCTGTTTCTCACATTCTGTTTTATTTCCTTCGTTCTTTGATTCGTAGTGATGTGAGGTAGAAATCTCTATCAGTTAACTCTTGCTTGGTAACAAGTAACCCCACACCTCAGAGGCCTACGACCATAGGCCACCATTTCTCACTCCTGAGCATGGGTTGCTTGGGAGGTTTCAGCTCGAACTGTGGTGGCTGAGCTGGATCTACTCCAAGTGTCTCTGATCCTCCTGGGTTTGGGGCCTGCCAGGGTGCCTTCTTCTCATAACAATGGCAGGAGTGCAAAGAACAAAGGGAAATGTGAAGGTCTCTTATCTTACTACACAGGCTGAGAATGGGCAGACTATCACTTTACCACATCCATTGGCAAAAGTGAGTCACGTGGCCAAACCAGAAGTCAAGGGCAGGAAGTTTAAGTATGAATCCCATCTCCATGTGCTATGATTTCCTGGGCTTTCAACTTCTTAAGGCTGAATTGTTTTATTCTCACCTCCCCAGACTGCAGAAAACACATCTTCTCCAGGACTCATTGAACCATAGGGCAGAATGATTGTAGTTCACAAAGACTAGATGGAAGGAGCCATTTGGCCACTGAGGCCACTTCCTTCCCCTTGTCCCCATCTACGGCCTCTGTTCTGCTCCAATCTCCCTGTCATTCTGCCCAGGCCTTCCAGGCATCAGCCTCTTAATAGTTCCTGGCTTCGTTCCCTCTCTTCACTTCTATTATGTGAGGGTTTCCATCCTTCTTTGGTGTAGGAGGACTGGACAGTGTCAACTCAGCCTGTCACGTCCCCACTCTCAGCACCTGGGTACCCCTGAGTGCTCAGCAGGAGTGGGGTCCCCCAGTGTCTCCCTCCATGGCATGTTCTGAAGGCATAGGAGCTGGACTGACATTTGGGACACCTAAACCTTTGTTCCACTTCTGCCAGGACAACTTCCTTGGTCCAGGCAAATCATGGCAGCTCTCTATGCCTCATTTTTTTATTCCTCACACAATGGAATAACATAACCCTCAGTACTTACCTAAGGGAGGAGAAATGATTCCCCTGCCTTCTCCCCATTTCTGCATTAGCTGGAGCATCAGATTTTTATGTCTGGCCAAGAATATAGGGAAGGAAGAGCAGGTAAGCTTTGGGCCCAAAGAGGGCATTTACGGGTTTCACTTAAGGAAAGAAAGCCAGGGGGCAGAGAGGGGTGGTGGAGCATGATCTTGGGCCAATGGTGAAGAACTAATGAAGTGCAATGTGCATGGGTTAAGTTGTGTAGCAGCCTGGGTCCCATCAAGAGATAGAAACCACATAGTGGGTCTAACGGGGAAGTGTAGTATAAAGGATTGCAACTATGATAAAAGAGTCACTGTAAGACATAAAACAATTCTGCCTGGTGCCCTAGTGCAGAGGGAGGTACCCAAGGAAGCACAGATTTGAAAGGTGTTCGGATGTCATAAAATGTGGATCAGCCACCGCATAAGAGACGTTTGTGGATTTGGGCAGGCTGTAGCTCGTCAGCAGCTTTTGCACAAGCACCAGGCCACCCACTGGAGTGGAGGTGATGGAGCCGGCTGTGAGCCACTGGAATGCAGGGGAGGGAGCCGGCCATGAGCCGCTGGTGTGCAGGGGAGGGAGCAGGCCGTGAGCTGTTGGGGCAGGTGAGGGAGCTGGCCATGAGCCACAGGAGTGCAGGTGAGGGAGCTGGCCATAAGCCGTTGGTGCAGGGATGCATGGCGGGAGTCTGGCTGTCTTTGTAGGGCAGGAAGTCTCCAGAATGCTTGAGTCCCGCAGGGTCTGGCAGAAGGAATGGCAGCTCTGTGCAGACCCTCTAGAATACAGGTCACTGTGTGCAGGTTGTACAAGGGGTACAAGAGGGGTTCTGGGAAACTTTTCAGGAACTTTCAGACCACATGTGCCCTGCTACGTTTTGGTTTCCATGTCAAGATGCTGCAAGCCAAGGCTACAAGGTGGCTGAGGGACCAGGCCTAGGTCTGTGGTTGGGGCTTGAACATGATCAAGGCCCAGGCAGAGAGCTCGTGCCTCCTGCAGTCTCTCCATCCTCTACCTAGATGCCTGCAGAATGTTCACTTCCAGAGGGTATATTGAACAGTATTTCCCAGTTTATCACAGTGCACGTATTGAAATGTGTACTAGGAGCTGGGAGGCAACAGACTGAAAACTGACACTGGAGATGCTGGCTCATAGCAACAAAGAGAAGCTGAAAAGTAGTGGGAAAGAACTAACTGTAATTTTACATCAACAATCTGCATCTTTGTTTCGATGGTTTGTGGCAACCAAAATGACTATTTTTTCTACCTTCCTAGTTCAGACATAGCCTGAGACTTTTTTTTTTTTTAGATGAAGTCTCACTATGTCACTCAGGCTGGGGTGCAGTGGCCTGGTCTCGGCTCATTGCAATCTCCACCTCCCGGGTTCAAGTGATTCTTCTGCCTCAGCTTCCAGGGTAGCTGGGGCTAACAGGCACTCGCCACCACGACTGGAAAATTTTCGTATTATTAATAGAGATAGGGTTTCTCCATGTTGGTCAGACTGGTCTTGAACTCCTGACCTCAGGTGATCTGCCCACCTCTGCCACCCAAAATGCTGAGATTACAGATGTGAGCCACTGTGCCCGGCCGCCTGAGACATTTTGGGCAACAGGTGTGACAGAAGAAATGTGTATCCCTTCCGGGCAGGGGATTTAAGAAGTGGCTCATGGCTGATTGTGTTTTCTTTGTTCTGTTTCTGGAACTGTGGGAGCATCTTCTGGGATAAGGGTCTATCTTTTTGAGTCTCTGCATGACTACGACCACCAGAGGCCTCTTGTTGACCCGTGATGGATGTGAAATCAATTGAGAAGTCAAGGCTGGGTGCGGTAGCTCACGCCTGTAATCCCAGCACTTTGGGAGACTGAGGCAGGCAGATCATGAAGTCAGGTAATCAAGACCATCCTGACTAATACGGTGAAATCCAGTCTCTACTAAAAATACAAAAAATTAGCCAGGCGTGGTGGCAGGCACCTGTAGTCCAAGCTACTCAGGAGACTGAGACAGGAGAATCTCTTGAACTCAGGAGGTGGAGGTTGCAGTGAGCTGAGATTGCACCACTGCACTCCAGCCTGGGCCACAGAGTGAGACTCCATCCACCGCACCCCACGCCTTGAAAAAAAAAGAAAAGAAAAGAAAAGAAGTCAACTTTGCTGTTGAAGCCACTGAGGTTTGGGGACTTTTTTGTCACACTGCATCATCTGTCCTGACCAATGCATGACTCATCTCATCCTTGGCACAGCCCCTGAGAGAAGGGGCTTTATCCTCATTTCACAAATGAAGAGTCAAGTCTCAGAGAGTTTAGCAGCATGAGCAAGGTCACACAGCGAGGGGTGGAGCTTGGATTTGAATCCAGGTCTGTCTAACCTCAAAGACTGAAGTGGGGATGAAAATAAATTGCCGTTGTTGTTTGCCTGTCACCCAGGTGATGTAACACTTGTCTAGGCTCTGTCTACTGGGGCTTTGTGACATATCTCTGCACTGATCACCCAGGTGATGAGACTCTTGTCTAGGTTCTCCTATCCTTGGATTGTAACATAGCAGGATTTTGGACTCATATCCTTTTAGGGATCATAGAAGTGAACACATCAAAGCTGCCACGATAAAGTGGAAAAGTGGGCAATATTGCCAAATGCAAAATATCTGGGCTATATTTTGGTCTGAGATCACCATTTGAGATTCCTGGAAGTTAGGGAATATGGAGGCCAACTCCCGTAAGGATGTTGTATAAGACTCCAATTTCTAAGTCAATGATCTCAACCCTGTGGATCAGCACTCTCCATGTAATGGGACATCTTAACCCATTTTGTGCTGCTATAACAGAATATCAAAGACTAGGGAATCTATAAATAAAGGAAATTTATTTCTTAGAGTTCTGGAAGCTAGGAAGTCCAAGGATTAGGGGTCTGCATCTGGTGAGGGCCTTCTTGCTGTGTTATCTCATGGCTGAAGGCAGCAGAGCAAGACTTTGAGGAAGAAAGAGAGCAAAAGGGGCTGAACTTTCTTTTAATACAAGCCCACTCCTAAGAAAACTAACCCACCCCCAAAATAACTAGCCTATTCCTGAGATAGTGACATTAATCCATGCATGGGGGCAGAATCTCATAACCCAATCACTCTTATTAGGCCCCACCTCTCAACACTGTCACATAGAGGATTAAGTTTCCAACACTTGAGCTCCGGGGGACACAGGCAGACCATACATGGGGGATTGATGAGTATATGGGAGTGACCAGTCGTGAATAATTTAGCTGAGAGTTGTGTTTGGGAGCTGAAGCCATGCACCATCATGGCAGGGCACACATAAATCTTTGAATGCTCTGAGGAATGAATATTGAACATTGTAACTCATGGCAGAAGGTGGAATATTTAAAAGGCAGAACTGCCTGGGTAAACTAAAAGAGTGAACAAACAGCATGTAGCCTGTGGCTGGCTCCTCTTCTCTTCCCATCCCTACCTTTCACCTTTCTCTCTTTCTTTCCCTCCCTCTCTCTCCTTTCCATCCCTCCCTCCTTCATTCATTTCTTCCTTCCTTCCTCTACCTTATTCTTTCTCTCCCTCCCTGCTTCCTTGTTTCTTTCCTTCTTTCTCTTTCCCTCTTTCTCTCCCTCCTTCCTTCTTTCTCCCTCTCATCTCCTTCTCTCTTTCTCTCTCTCTCCATCTTTCTCTCCCTCCATCCTTCCTTCTCTCATTCTTTCCTTTCTTCTCTCTTTCCTTCTTTGTCCCCTTCCTTCCTTCCTCCCTCCCTACATCCTGCCTTCCTTTCTTCTCTCTTTCTTTGACTGATGTGTTCTGAGCCCAAGCACCCTGTGGGGTACTAAGTGGTACCAAAATTGACTCAACAATCAAGAAGAAATAGAAAACCTAAGAAGTACTATAACATGAATAACATAAAACTTCTAGTAAAATAAAATCTTTCACAAAGGAAGGACTAGGCCCAGATGGTTCTATGAGCAAATTTTACAGACTTTCAAAGAATGGATCATTCTAGTTATGTCCCAAACAACTATAGCTAGGAATATTAATGCTTGATTTTTCAAGAGCTTCATTTCCTAAAATCTGTAGGTTCAAAGGTAGATTGGCATGTGTTGGAAATCCTCAAATATTGTGCAGGTCCTTGGAGTTTTAGCATTAAAAAAGAAAGGCCTTGCTTGCATTAACTTTGAATTTTGTAAGAGTTACCAGTTAATAGATATACTCTATGCATTTTTATACACTCTGATTTTATAGGAATGGAGGCATGCCAGACAATTGGCTCTGCACCCAGTTTTTTACTTTGTAACATATTTTGGACATCATTTTTGAGCATCCTTTTAAAATTTATTTTTTTAATTAGCTGCATAGTATTCTATCATATGAATAATGATAATTTCAATAAACGGTAAGGTGATAATCATTAATGTGATTGATAAACATTAAGGTGATTTCTAGACTTTTTTTAATTAAAAAGATGCTATATTACTTTCTCCCATTCATACATAATTCCAGGCATCATGAGTATGTCTGTAGGGTAAATTTCTGAAAATGAAATTGCTGAATCGGAGAGTATTTTCATTTATAATTTTGGTATATATTGTTTAATCACAATTGATATAGTTTGTACTAATTTATAATCCCAGTAACAAGACGTCAGTAACACTTCAAACCCCACAACTTCACTGGCAGTGCTTGAAGTCATGATGCATATTGCCAGCCTCCCTTCAAGTAAAGTTCTATTAACTCTACAAAAATTTTATAAATGTCAGACATTACACTTCCAGATAGCTTTGTGGTAACCAAAAAAAGAATTGATTTATAAGCAATTTGTATATCACGTTGAGACAAAATATATTTGTGATAAATATCATTATTGTAAGGTATTTAAAACATCTCATGTATCAAGAAATCATACTTTAGATGGGGCCAAACTGGCCGATTAGAAGCAGCTGTGGCCCGTGGCTCTCACAGAGAGCAATGAAAACTGCGAGTGAATTCTGCACCTTCAATGGATATATTCAGGTTCTCGCATTGGGACTGACTAGGCAGACAGCTCGACCCACAGAGAGTCAGGAAAAGCAAGTGGGTCAGTGACCCACCCAGGTGTGGCACGGAGCTAGCTGAGTCCCCACTTGCAGACAAGGGAGGCCATGAGTGATTTTGCGACCCTGCCCGGGAAACCATGCTTCTCTGATGGATCTTTTCAACCTGCAAATCAGGAGGTACCTTCATGAGCTCAGCAACCACGGCCTCAGGTTTGAAGCACAGAGCTGTGTGGAGTCTCAGCAGAGTGCTGGCTGGCTTACTGCGGCATGCATAGAAACCCAGGAATTTTGCATACTCTGCCC
The DNA here is from genome assembly GCF_028885655.2 of Pongo abelii. Classification (NCBI taxonomy): domain Eukaryota; kingdom Metazoa; phylum Chordata; class Mammalia; order Primates; family Hominidae; genus Pongo; species Pongo abelii. The sequence goes on from NC_072009.2 coordinate 65,500,529, forward strand.
TGAGAATTCCAGCAAACCGGGAGATACATCTGTACATTCCCTTAGGAAGGGGGCTGAATCCAGGGAGCCAAGTGACATCATTCTGAGGCCCCACTCCCACAGCACCTCAGAAGACCCATTGTCTTGGAATTCCAGCTGGCCAGTGGCAGCAAGCTGGAGAAAGCTGGAGGTGGACCGAGTTCCCATGGGGAGAGGCAGCCACTCTATCTGTGGTTTGAGTTGGCTGCTCTAGCCTCCTGGCACCAGGGATCAGGAGGAGTCCCCTATAACACAGTACAGCTGTTGTGACTGATCATGGCCAGGCTGCTTCTTTAAGAGAGACTGAAATCCATCCTTCCTCACTGGACAGGGCCTCCCAATCAGAATTTTAGCAACTCCAGCCAGAGTTCTATGGACAGAACTCTGATTTCTCCCTGGGATGAAGTCCCAAGGGAGAGAAGTAGCTACTGTCTCCCCAGCTCAGCCAACTGAAACTTTCCAGCCTGCTGGCTCTGAAGACTCCTGGGGGTCAGAACAACACAACTTCTCTGCCAAAGTGCAGCCAGACTGCTTCTTTAAGCAGTCCCTGGTCCTGTTCCTCCTGACTTGGTGAGACCTCCCAACAGGGTTCTTCAGACACCTCCTACAGGAGCGTTCCAGCCAACATCAAGTCTGTAACCCCTTGGACTTGTGCTCCCAGAGGAAGGATCAGGTTGCCATCTTTGCTGTTTTGCAGCCTTCACTGGTGATACCTCCAGGTGCAGGAGAGACTGATGTGACTAGGGTCTAGAGTGGACCCCCAAAAACCACAGCAGCCCCAGCCCTAGGGAAGAGTGGTCTGACTGTTAAAAACAAACAGAAACTAACAACAACAACATCAACAAAAAGACCCCATGAAAAACTCCGTTCAAATGTCAGCAACGTCAAAGGTATATAAGCCCACAAAGAAGAGAAAGTATCAACACAAAAACGCTGAGAACTCAAAAAGGCAGAATGCCTCTTCTCCTCTAAAAGACAACAACACCTCCGAAGCAAAGGCATAGAACAGACCCGAGGCTGAGATGGCTGAACTGACAAAACTAGGCTTTAGGAGGTGGGTAATAACAAACTTCTCTGAGCTGAAGGAGCACGTTCTAACAATGCAAGAAGCTAAAAATCATAAAAGAACACAGTAGCTGATAACCAGAATATTCAGTTTAGAGAGGAACATAACAGACATGATGGAGCTGAAAAACACAACATGAGAACTTCACAACACAACCACAACTATCACTCACAGAATAGGCCAAGTGGAGGAAAGAATCTCAGAGCTTCAAAACTATCTGTCTGATATAAGACAGGAAGAGAAGAATAGAGAAAGAAGAATAAAAAAGAAAGAACAACAAAACCTTCAAGAATTATGGGATTATGTAAAAAGACTGAACTTAAGACTGATAAGGGTACCTTGACCCACCACGATCAAGATGGCTTCATCTCTGGGATACGAGGTTGGTTCAACACAGGCAAATCTATAAATGTAATTCATCACATAAACAGAACTAAACACAAAAACAACACGATTAACTCAATAGATGTAGAAAAGGCCTTCAATAAAATCCAACATCCCTTCATGTTAAAAACTCTCAATAAACTAGGTATTGAAAGATCACACCTCAAAATAATATGAGCCGTATATGACAAACCCACAGCCAATATCATACTGAGTGAGAAAAAGCTGGAAGCATTCCCCTTGAAAACTGGCACAACAAAAGGATGGCCTCTCTCACTGCTCCTATTCAACGTAGTACTGGAATTTCTGGCCAGGGCAATCAGGTAGAAAAAAGAAATAAAGGTATTTAAATAGGAAGAGGTGAAGTCAAATTATCTTTATTTGCAGATGACATAATCCTGTATCTAGAAAACCCCATCATCTCAGCCCAAGAGCTTCTTAAGCTGAAAAACCACATCAACAGAATCTCAGCATACAAAATCAGTGTGCAAAAATTGCTAGTATTCCTATACACAAACAACAGGCAAGTAGAGGGCCAAATCGTGAATGAACTTCATTCACAATTGCTACAAAGAGAACAAAATACATAGTAATACAGCTAACAAGAGAAGTGAAGAACCTCTTCAGGGAGGACTACAAACCACTGCTCAGAGAAATCAGATAGGACACAAACAAATGGAGAAGCACTCCATGCTCATGGATAGGGAAGAATTCATTCCTGAAAATGTCCATACTGCCCAAAGTAATTTATAAAAGAATTCAATGTTATTCCCATTAAACTACCAATGACATTCTTCACAGAATTAGAAGAAAGTATTTTAAAATTCTCGTGAACCAAAAAAGAGCCCAAATAGCCAAGGCAATTCTAAGCAAAAAGAACAAACCTGGAGGCATCACACTAACCAACTTCTAACTAAACTATAATGCTACAGTAACCAAAACAGCATGGTACAGGTACAAAAACAACCAATGAAACATAATAGAGAACTCTAAAATAAGACCATACACATACAAATATCTGATCTTTGACAAACCTGACAAACACAATCAATGGGGAAAAGATTCCTTATTTAATAAATCATGTTGGGAAAACTGGCTAGCCATATGCAGAAAATGAACCTGGACATCTTCCTTAAACCTTATACACAAAATAACTCAAGATGGAATAAAGACTTAAACATAAGACCTAAAACCATAAAAACCATTGAAGAAAACCTAGGCAATACCATTCAGGACATAGGCATGGGCAAAGACTTTGTGACTAAAACACCAAAAGCAATGGCAACAAAAGACCAAATTGACAAATGGGATCAGACTAAACTAAAGAGCTTTTGCACAGCAAAATAAACTATCATCAGAGTGAACAGACAACCTACAGATTGGGAGAAAATTTTTGCAATCTATCTGTCTGACAAAGGGCTAATATCCATAATCTACAAAGAACTTAAACAAATTTACAAGAAAAAAACAGCCCAATCAAAAAGTGGACAAAAGAAACGAGCAGACACTTCTCAAAAGAAGACATTTACGTGGCCAACAAACATGAAGAAAATCTCATCATCACTGGTCATTAGATGAATGCAAATCAAAACCACAATGAGATACGATCTCACGCCAGTTAGAATGGCGATTATTAAAAAATCAGGAAACAGCAGATGCTGATGAGGCTGTGGAGAAATAGGCATGCTTTTACACTGTTGGTAGGAGTGTAAATTAGTTCAGTCATTGTGGAAGACAGTATGAAAATTCCTCAAAGATATAGAACCAGAAATACCATTTGACCCAGCAATCCCATTATAGGGTATATACCCAAAGCATTATAAATTATTATACTATAAAGACACATGAGCTGTATGTTTATTTCAGCACTGCATGTTTATTCCAGCACTGTTCACAATAGCAAAGTCTTGGAACCAACACAAATGCCCATTAATGATAAACTGGATAAAGAGAATGTGGCACATATACACCATGGAATACTATGCATTTATGTCCTTTCCAGGGACATGGATGAATCTGGAAATCATCATTCTCAGCAAACTAACACAAGAAAAGAAAACCAGGCTAGGAGCAGTGACTCATGCCTGTAGTCTCAGAACTTTGGGAGGCTGAGGTGGGGAGTTTGAGATCAGCCTGACCAACATGGAGAAACCCTGTCTCTACTAAAAATACAAAGAATTAGCCAGGAATGTTGGCACATACCTATAATCATAGCTACTTGGGAGGCTGAGGCAGAAGAATCGCTTGAACCCAGGAGGCAGAGGTTGTGTTGAGCCGAGATCACGCCATTACACTCCAACCTGGACAGCAAGAGTGAAATTTTGTCCAAAAAAAAAGAGAGAGAAAGAAAAAGAAAAAAGAAAAGAAAACCAAACACTGCATGTTCCTACTCATAAGTGGGAGTTGAACAATGAGGACACATGGACACAGGGAGGGGAACACCACACACTGGGGCCTGTCATGGGGTGGGAGGCTAGGGGAGGAATAGCGTTAGGTGAAATACCTATATAGATGACGGGTTGATGGGTGCAGCAAACCACCATCGTACATGTATAACTATGTAACAAACATGCTTGCTCTACCCATTTATCACAGAACTTAAAGTACAACAAATAAAACTTTACACAAATGCATAAAGTCTAGAACAGCTAATATATTATAATGAAAAGTCAACTATAATCTCAGCTCAAAGAGAACACCATGAAATTATGAAGAGCTCTCCACAAATCTCTAAATTTATGTCCTCATAAGATTACATTTCTATTTCTTCTTGAATAATTTCCTCATTTTAGCTATGATTTAGTGACAGTAAGAAGGTAATTATGAGGAGAAAATTCTCCTAACACTCCATTGAGAAATTTCTGCCTCATTTCACCATACACCTGAGTCTTAAGCAGTCACTTCTAATGTAGCTGAATAATAGATCCTCAACCAGCTGAGTCTATGAATTGAATCCATGTATGTGAGATAAAGCCCCCAAGGAGAGGTAATAAGATGGGAATGCCATCAGCTCATCTTCTTCAGGCCTATATTTGTCATTGTCACTTGTAGAAGCAGGACAGCCCTGGCATTGGGATTGGCAGTAACAGAGAGTATCAAAGGGAAAACTAAACTTCCCTAATTTTTGGAAAAAAGCAGGTTGGAAACAGACGGGCTCCAGCGTTTTCCATGTTTGAGGTCATTGCCCCAGGAAGTCTTGCTCAGGACATTTCTTGTCAGCAAAGCAGAAGTCAAACGATATTCCTACCTTCCAAGAGAACAGAACATAATGTCAGATTTTCTCACGGATTCCCACAAGTTCAAGAAACTTTCATGGCCTTATTTAACTGCTTAAGCATTTCAACTAAAAAATTATTTGTCTTTCAAATACACAGGAATCTGTTTGGAAAAATTTAACCAGAAAAAGTTGGAATTCTAAAGTAAAAAATGCATAAGGCCATAAAACTTTTTTACATCTTTTAATTTATATGTCAACTGGGGAAAGAGAAACATTCTCTGAAGTTTCCTTTTATACCATTAAAGACTTACTCTTTATTACCAGCAATACAGGGTGACTTATTCAGGTTGAATCTTGAAGGTAAACTTTAACTTAATTTTAAGTTTTGGCTAATTTTTAAGCGTTTCTCAGTCACCTACCATGATTTCACCTCAGAAACCAAAATCTCAGTTTCATTTAGATTTTTGAAATATTAACACAGAAGGTTAAATGCTTCAAAATAATACTCATGTAGAGACTTACATATGTGGACCAGAAATCTCCAGGTATTACAAAGTTTATGAGAACATAATAAATGTTGATACATACATTTAATTCTGAAATAAAAACTTACAACAAATAAAACTAACAAATCAAGAAAATTTTGTAGGTTATGCATTTTATGTCTAAAAGTATAGGTATGAAACACTCAAGGATGGATAAAAGAAGAAATCGCAAGAGAAAATAGAAAATATGTAGAGACAAATTAAAAACATGAAATACCAAAAGTTAAGAGATACATCAAAAACAGTACCATAAGGGAAAAATTTATACCTATAAGTGATTATAAAAAATAAGATACCGAATCAACAACTTTACTCCTAAGGAACTAAAAACAGAGGGAAAAAGAGGGACTACTAAAGAGGGACAACTAAAACTAGCAAAATTGAAAAAATGATAAAGATAGCAGTGGAAATAACTGAAATAGAGAATAGAAAAACAATATCAAAAATAAACAAAGCCTAGTTTGTTCCCTGAAAAATATCAAAACTGACAAAATTTTATTTATATTGACTAAGAAAAAAAGTGAATATTCAAATTACTGAACTCAAAAATAAAATGGGTACATTACTAACAAAATTTGGTGTAAAAAAGGGATGTAGGAGAGTAACATAAGGAAGTATACACTAAAAAATTGAATAGCCTAAATAAAATGAACAAATTCCTAGAAAGAAAAATCCTACTAAGAGTGAATCAGAAAAGTTGGATAAACCTATTCAGCAAGGAGATTCAGCAGGAAGATTGCATCAGTAATCAAAAACCCAACAACAAAGAAAAGCCTGGACCAGACGGGTTCAGTGTTGAATTCTACCCAATGTTTAAAGCAGAATTAAAACCACTTATTCTCAAACTTTTTCAAAACTTTGAAGAGGCGGTAATTTTTTCTACCTTGTTCTATGAGTCCAGTATTACCCTGACACCAAGCCATAAAAAGGCACCATAAGAAAACTACAAAAAAAAATCCCTTATAAATGCTGATGCAAAAATCCTCAACAAAATACCAGCAACTCAAACTTAGCAGTACTTTAAAAGGATTATACACTATGAATGAGTATAATTGACTCCTGAAATAAAAGTATGTTCCAACACATGAAAATCAGCATAATATCACATTAACATAAAGAAGGAAAAAGCCCTCATGTGATCATATAAATCAAAGAAGAAAAAGCATTTGTCCAAATTTAACCCACATTCATGATAAAATATAGTTAGTAAACTATAAAAAGAAAGTAAACACCTTAACATAATCCTATACAAAAAAACAAAACAAAACAAAAAAACACAGCAAACATGGTGAAAGACTGAAAGCTTTTACCCTAAGAGCAAAAACAAGGATGCTTGCTTTTACTACTTCTATTTAATATAGTACTGAAGGTTCTGGTTAGTTAAAACAGTAAGGTGAGTAAAAGGATTAAAGATATTCCAATTTTTTAAAAACTAAAATTGTCTGTTTGCAGATGACATAACCTTATATAAAAATATTTTATAAAATATTTTTATGTTTATAAAAATACTCAAAATACTTTATAAAAATACCTTATAAAAATATTTTAGTTTCTGTGAAATAAACTGTCAGATGCAATAAATAAAATTCATCAAAGCTGCATGAAACAAAATAATACACAAAAATCGTTGTATTTCTACAATAACAATAAACTATCTGAAGAAGAAATCAAGACAACAGGGTCATGTATGATAGCATCAAAATAATAAAATGCTTATGAACCCACTTAACCAAGGAAATGAAAAACCTGTAGAGCAAAAACTATAAACATGGCATGAAAGTATTAAAGATGACACAAATAAATGAAAAGACATCATGTGTTTATGGACTGGAAGACAAAATCTTGTCAAGGTGCCATTGTTATCTATAGTCTTCTATGGATTCAATAAAATCACTACAAAAATTCCAATATTTGCAAAAATAGAAAAACCTGTTCTAAAATTCAGATGAAATCTCAAAAAACCCCAAGCACCCAAATCAATCTTAAAAACTAACAAAGTTAGAGGACTAACACCTCCTGGTTTCAAACTTCAGTATGCAAAACAATGCTGTACCAGCATAGAGACAGACGCAAAGACCAATGCAATAGAAATAAAGAACCAAAAAATATGGTCATGATTTTTAACAAGGGCGTCAACACTGTTCAATGGGGAAAGGACGATATTTTTTAAAATGGTGTTAAAAACGGATATTTACATCTATCTATCTATCTATCTATCTATCTATATATCCCAAATTAGCTTTTTGTCTGTCATGTATGTTGCAGATCTATTTCCCCAGTCTTTTGACTTTTGATTTTGAGGAATTTTTCTCTCATACAAAATTTTAATTTTTATGGAGTCAAATACAACCTTGGCGCCGATCTGGTTCCCGTACTGCCTGGCCTGCATGAGCACGATTTCCTTCATGGCCAAGGCGTGATTACAGCGGCAGGAGAAACGCGAGAAGGAGAAGCAGACGCATAGCTACCCAGCCCGCCCTCCACCGACGCTGAAATCGCCCCGCGCCCACCTCCCTCAGCCTCGGATTAGGCTCCCAGAATAAGCAACAGCTTTACTTCCACACAGGTGTACCCACCTGTGAATCCCTTGCCGTTGAACGTCTGTTGGAAAACAGGTGTCCTTGCGGTGGTCCTTTCCACGTTGGGGAAGCTGGTCAGCTGGAGAACTTCCTCCCACATCTTTAGTAAGACTAAATCCCTAGCTGAGCTGAAACTGAATTTTCCTCCCATGTGGGAGGGGAAGACTCTTGTTTCCATATTCACAGAGTGCCTTTGCACCTGTCCGAGATTGATAACATATTGTTGTAATTGATGAGTCTTTTCGTCTATTAGGAGACCTGTGCTTAGGAAAGGTCTTCCGAATGTTAACGCAACAAGATTTAATTATAAGTTTTACTTTGGAACAGCTCAAACCCACAGTAAGCTGTGGGTGTTAGAGACAGTCAGGCGTCTGATTTAGCTACAGTCTTCTTTAGAGTAGAATTAGCCCTTTCACCTTTCCAGAGGACTGCGGTCTGCACAAAGAGTGAAGATAATATTGGATTCTTAAAGCTGAGGATAGGTGTTGGGATACACCTGCTGTGAAAGACAGGCCATGGCCACTTTGCAGGCTTTTAGATTACCCAAACTGAGGAGATATTTCTTCTGGTAAAGATTTTTCAGATGGGGTGGGGAATACCTCGATCTAACCAGTGAACGTATCAGTAAGAATTAGCAAATATTTGAATCTCCTGCAGAAAGGTATCTGAGTAAATTAGAGTTGCCAGTTCTCACCTGGATAGGGTCCTCAATTTTGGACAGGTTTACCTGGAGAAGGAGAAAATTGCTGGCCATTTGTGTCATGTCAGGCAAAGAGCTCACAGGGCTGAGTCACCTCTTTTGGTGTCTTGAAAAGATTTACCCCTATAAACAAATGAGACTTTAAGAGAAACCAAGAATCCCTTCTAGGGTGAAAAGAATAATGAAAGTGCTGAATTATATTCCTATGATTGGTAGTTGGCATTAGTAATGTATTACCATCATTCAGCCAGCCAGAGGGGCCCTGGACTGAAATGCAAACCCTGGCCCATTTTTGTTCTTCTTCAGAGTGTTCTGGCCCAGTTCTATGTATGCTGTCCAGCACGCCCATAAGCTTCATTGGCCCTTTCAGTGCAGGGGCCTTGGCTGTGGCATCTACAAGGGCATTTCCTTTTACATGGTCAGTCTCTCTTTTGATGTCCTCTGCAATTAATTCTAGTCACTTTTTGGCAGCAAAGCAGCATTCTAACAAGCTCAAAATTTGAATGATGTTGTATGGAATAGCCCTTGGGGGTCAGGAGTCCCTACACATTCCAAATTACAGCATAAGCATGAAGCACTAAAAAGTCATACTTGGAATCAGTGTAAATGTTAACTTTTAAATCCTTTCCCAATTGCAGGGGCTGAGTAAGTTCAATTAACTCAGCTTTTTGAGCTGAGGTCGAGGCCAGCAAGACTTGTGCCTACTACTAATAGCATACTTACCCTTCTTGTTTTCCTGATGCATAAAACAACTTACATCTGTTAACCAATCTTCCTTGGGATGGTCAAGGGGCTCATCCTTCTAAAGTCTGGCCTGCTAGAATAAATTTGTTTCATAACCTGTGACATGCTTTGGCTGTGTCCCCAGTTAAATCTTATCTTGAATTTCAGCTCCCATAATTCCTATATTTCGTGGGAGGGACCCAGTCGGAGGCAATCGAATCGGGAGATGAGTCTTTCCCATGCTGTTCTCGTGACAGTGAATAAGCCTCATGAGATCTGATGGTTTATTTATTAATTTATTTTTGAGACATAGTCTTGCTCTGTTGCTCAGGCTGGAGTGCATTATCATGACCTTGGCTCACTGCAACATCTGACTCCTGGGTTCAAGCGATTCTCCTGTCTCAGCCTCCCGAGTAGCTGGGATTATAGGCGCCTACCACCATGCCTGTCTAATTTTTGTACTTTTAGTATAGACGGGGTTTCACCATGTTGGCCTGTCTGGCCTCGATCTCCTCACCTCAGGTCATCCACTGCCTTGGCCTCCCAAAGTGCTGGGATTACAGCTGATGGGTTTATAAAGGGGAGTTTCCCTACACAAGCTCTTTTGCCTGCTGCCATGTGAGAGATGTGACTTTGCTCCTCATTTGCCTTCTGCCATGAGTGTGAGGCTTCCCTGACCATGTGGAATTGTAAGTCAATTAAACCTCTTTTCTTTATAAATTACCCAGCCTCAGATATGTCTTTATTAGCAGCATGAGAACAGACTAATACAACCTGTATGCCAGAAAGGCTAGAAGCACCTGTGGACTCTGGCAGATAAGTAGCTGGGTTTATGGTTTGGCAGGCTTTAAGGGTTATGTCTGGAGTGTCTAGCAACAAGCCCTGATACTTTCATAAATGTTCTCTTATTATTCACTGTTGCACTTTAGCTTCTAGGACCACCTTCCCTTGGTGCAGGGTCAAAAACCTGTAGGTGCTGTTCTAATATTAGTTTATTAGCTTTGCCTGCTAGAAAAGTGGTAGTGGAAATAGCTCTAAGACATCAAGGCCACCCTGAGGCCACCTGGTCAATCTGCTTAGAAAATTAGGCTGCTGGCCTCGGAATGTCCCCCAGTTTGGGGACAAGATTACCCAAGGCCTATGCCTTGCTTTTTGGTCACATAAAGAAAAAATGGTTCATCCAACTTGGGGACTCCCATGGCTGCAGCAGAGCCCAATTTCTCCTTGAGAGTATTGAAGGTTTGCTTGCAGTTCTCATTACATTCTAGGAGCTCTAAATCTTTCCATTAGTGTATCATATAAAGACTTGGCTACATGCCCAAATCTGGGCACCCATAAGCAGCAGTACCCAGCCATCTCTTAAAAAAGCCCACAGTCATTTTTTGGACAGGGACTGTTGGGTGACTAAAATAACTTTTTTATCTTCTAGGGAGGTTGATCAGTTCCAGAGTTTAAAACAGAGTCCAAATATTTAAGTCTTTCAGTCATAATCTGAGCTCTGTGTGGTGATGCCCTATATCTGCAAGTTCCCAGGAAATTTACCAACTTAACATTATTATTATGAGTCTTCTTTATTTGGGTTAGCAATGAGCAAGTCACCTACATACTGAATAAATGTGTCCCTTTCCAATTATAGATTTGTTAAGTCCTTAGCTAGAGTATTTTCAAATAAGTGAGGGCTATCCCAGAACCCTTCAGAGATTACTGTCCAGGTTAGTTTTGTGGCTGAATGCATATCTGGATCAGTCCATTCAAAGGCAAACATATTATGAATCTGAATGTATTGAGATCCAGAAAAGTGCATCTTTCAGATTTAAGAATGTAAACCAGCTTGCATCCCCTGGGACATGGTAAGTATTGGGGACAATGAGGTGTATGGAGACAACTGCATTTCTTAATGCTCTAAAGGTTCTGACAAATCTGTACTTGCCATTAGGCTTTTTATCTGGTAACATGCGAGTATTGTAAGGAGACTCTCATGGGCTTAATAACTCATATGGCAAGAATTTGGCAACAAGGGGTTGAATTTCCCCTCATGCTTCTTGCCTTAAAATATATTGTCTCTTCTGAGGTCGAGGAGTACTAGGCTGAAGTCGGATTTCAATTGGGAGGTGTTTAGTGCGTTTCCCAGAGCCTGTGTGGCCCAATCCTCAAGATTTACTTAAGACGACACCTCAGATGGTAAATGTGACAGCTCATTCTTAACTTCTTTTTTCCCCTGATGGGTCAGGAACAAAAGTAACAGTTTCTATGCTTTATGATCTGTGAAGGTGACCATGACTTGGTCTCCTCAGTCAATAAACCTCTCCCCAGTAAGAGGTCAGGCAATCAGACAGTACTAAAAAGGCAGGCAAGAAACCTAGAGGCTCTGGAGGACAACTTAGAAGATACAAAAAGGAGTGTTTTGGGGCTTGTCCATCATGAGAAGACAGGAGACCATTGAATTAAATCAGTACAGAGTAATCTGCTCCCACACCTAATACGAATTTAATACTCCTACCTGCTACTTCAAAAGTCACCTGAGGCTCCTCCATCTCTCGATAGCTAGTAGTCCAATGGGAGTGGAGGTAGGAAGTATCAGGCCCCGCCACTTTTGTGTCTGCTGGGCTCTGATGATGGCTCCCTTGGAAGCACAGTGCATTTCCTTCGGCAGAGGCTTACCTTCCTACAGAAGGCACACAGATTTATACCCAAGGCGCAGTGGCCCAGAGGCACAGACTGCGATTTTCACTTTCTCACTTCCTCTGTGAAGGCCAGGGGTTAAGGGGCGGCCTCTGAAGTGGTGGAGAGCACAAGGCTGCAGCTAGAAGCTGGGCCTCTTGGAAGATTTGCTTTATTTTATGTTTTCTCTGCTCAATTCCTGTGATGGAAAACTGCAAAATCCAAGTCTAAAATCTGATCCATGGGAGTCTGGAAGCCTAAGGCTGCTTTTGGCAGCTTCCTGCAGATATAAGAAGGAGACCGTGCTATAAATTAAACTCCTAGAAATGCCTGTCCCTTTTTGGAGTCAGGGTCAGTGTTAATGTATTTCCTCAAGGTCTAAATTATCCACCCTTGTAATAAGGCTAGGTTTTCATATTTTCCCTGAGTAATTTTCCAGACTTTATAAAAATTAAAAAGCTGTATCACACTTTTTTTTTTTATCCCTTCACGGAGTCAATCATAATTTTTTCTCTCTATATCCTACTTTCTTCCTAATTCATTTGTTTTTTCTAGATTCTAGTTCTTTAGGGTCCTAGTCAGGCACTGCTGTGCCTCCTACTTGATAGGCGTCATGCCCCTGGTTGCAGGTTGCCACCCTATTAGCATGTGCTCTAGCCACTCCCATAATGCACTGCTTTTCTACCATGCAGCAGGCGAACATAAATATATGCAAATCCTGCCTGGTCAGATCATACGTCAAGGTTAGCCTTTTAAATTTGTCTATGAAATTTCCCGGAACCTCTGAAAACTGTTTTAGTTTTTCCTTGAATATGGCTAATTCAGATATAGAAAAGTGTACATTTACCTATATAGTATGGGGAAAAGAAAGAGAGATCAGACTGTTACTATGTCTATGTAGAAAGAAGTAGACATAAGACACTCCATTTTGTTCTGTACTAAGAAAAATTCTTCTGCCTTGAGATGCTGTCAATCTGTAACCCTAGCCTCAACCCTGTGCTCACAGAAACATGTGCTGTGTCGACTCTAGGTTTAATGGATTTAGGGATATGAAGGATGTGCTTTGTTAAATAAATGCTTGAAGGCAGCATGCTTGTTAAAAGTCATCAGCACTCCCTATTCTCAAGTACCCAGGGACGCAAAACACTGCGGAAGGCCACAGGGACAACTGCCTAGGAAAGCCAGGTATTGTCCAAGGTTTCTTCCCATGTGATAGTCTGAAATATGGCCTCATGGGAAGGGAAGGACCTGACCATCCACCAGCCCGACGCCTGTAAACGGTCTGTGCTGAGGAGGATTAGTAAAAGAGGAAAGCCTCTTTGCAGTTGAGGTAAGACAAAACCATCTGTCTCCTGCTCGTCCCTGGGCAATGGAATGTCTCAGTATAAGACCCGATTGTATATTCCATCTACTGAGATAGGAGAAAACTGCCTTAGGGCTGGAGGTGAGACATGCTGGAGGCAATACTGCTCTTTAAGTAATTGAGATATTTATGTATATACACATCAAAAGCACAGCACTTTTTTCTTTACCTTGTTTATGTTGCAGAGACATTTGTTCACATGTTTTCCTGCTGGCCCTCTCTCCACTGTTACCCTATTGTCCTGCTACATCCCCCTCTCCGAGAAATGCCCGATAATGATCAATAAACACTAAGGAAACTCAGAGACTGGTGCCGGCGCTGGTCCTCCGTATGCTGAGCTCTTGTCCCCTGGGCCCACTTTTTCCCTATACTTTGTCTCTGCATCTCTTTTCACAAGCCTCTAGTTCTACCTGACGAGAAACGCTCACAGGTGTGGAGGGACAGGCCACTCCTTCATTATAGTGTCCCTATTATCATCTGTCACTTCCCAGAGAGGGCAAATATTCAATTTTGCCAGCTGATAAGAGGCCCCACTACATGTTGTTCTGGTGAAGTTCGGGTGTTTCGAGAGTGGGGTATGTACGTAAGACAGGACTCGAAGGGCAGGGAGAAGATGATGAGCGGACACTACATAACCCTGGAAAACTAGAAGAAATTAATAATATGTTGCACACCTCACTAGAACTGGAAGGAATCTGATTGTGTTCTTATGGTGTTCTCGGACTGGCAGGGGGAGTTCAATCCCAGCTAAGAAAAGCCTAATATTAAGAGTAACTAGCATTAAAAGGGTAATCAATTATGTGCCATCCCTGTTTTGTCTTTTCCTCCATCAAACATATAGAAGCCCGTTTTAATTTTTTATCCTGACCAAGCATCAGAGAAGCCTGTATATAATGTATTTCCTCCCTCTTAGTTTCTCTTCTATAAAACAAATGAAGCTGCAAAATAGGAGTCAGATCAAACAGGGGAAATAGGAAGGCTGTAACTTGTATATTGTAATGTATTAGTCCATTTTCTTTTATATATATATATATACTTTAAGTTTTAGGGTACATGTGCACAATGTACAGGTTAGTTACATCCGTATACATGTGCCATGCTGGTGCGCTGCACACATTAACTCGTCATTTAGCATTAGGTATATCTCCTAATGTTATCCCTCCCCCCAGCCCCACCCCACAACAGTCCCCAGAGTGTGATGTTCCCCTTCCTGTGTCCATGTGTTCTCATTGTTCAATTCCCAGCTATGAGTGAGAACATGCGGTGTTTGGTTTTTTGTCCTTGCGATAGTTTACTGAGAATGATGATTTCCAATTTCATCCATGTCCCTACAAAGGACATGAACTCATCATTTTTTATGGCTGCATAGTATTCCATGCTGTATATGTGCCACATTTTCTTAATCCAGTCTATCATTGTTGGACATTTGGGTTGGTTCCAAGTCTTTGCTATTGTGAATAGTGCCACAATAAACACACGTGTGCATGTGTCTTTAAAGCAGCATGATTTATAGTCCTTTCGGTATATACCCAGTAATGGGACGGCTGGGTCAAATGGTATTTCTAGTTCTAGATCCCTGAGGAATCGCCACACTGACTTCCACAAGGATTGAACTAGTTTACAGTCCCACCAACAGTGTAAAAGTGTTCCTATTTCTCCACATCCTCTCCAGCACCTGTTGTCTCCTGACTTTTTAATGATCTCCATTCTAACTGGTGTGAGATGGTATCTCATTGTTGTTTTGATTTGCATTTCTCTGATGGCCTGTGATGATGAGAATTTTTTCATGTGTCTTTTGGCTGCATAAATGTCTTCTTTTGAGAAGTGTCTGTTCATATCCTTTGCCCAATTTTTGATGGGATTGTTTGTTTTTTTCTTGTAAATTTGTTTGAGTTCATTGTAGATTCTGGATATTAGCCATTTGTCAGATGCCTAGGTTGCGAAAATTTTCTCCCATTTTGTAGGTTGCCTGTTCACTCTGATGGTATTAGTCCATTTTCACACTGCTATGACAAATCTGACAAAACTCTCTCAGGAAAAACTGACCTGCTGGGTTAAGAAAGCAGGGTCCAGCTGCCCTTTACCAGCTCATCAAAGATGAGAGAAATGGTTAAGAAATGAGAGAAAACTGTTCAGAAAAAGTCTCATGTACTCCATCTTGAGGGTAATTGTTTGCAAAGGGTTGTCATAAAAGAGGCTGTCACTAAACAGGCATATCTGATCTTATCATGTAGAGCTCTTAAATACCACATTTCAACTTCAGTCATGATGGCGAGGTTACTGCTGATCTTTTCTGATAATTATGGTAAAAAAATTCTAGGTTCCAAGACAATTCTTTTTTTCAGTGTTACTTGGACAAGTGGCAAATTAAACAAGCAGTCAGTTCAGAGTCAGAGAATCGCTGAGGAAAGTAAAAGCTAAACTGTTTGGGGCCTCTGTCCTGGGGCAGCCAACAGATGCGATGAGCAGAAAGGTGACAAGATGTAGAGCACTCAGTTGAGGGACCGAAAGCACAAGGTGGACAGTCCAAAAAGAGAAAGTGGCAAACATCTTGTTTAGCCAAATCCATTCTTCTCAATATTCCCCAGGGCCTCTAACCCTGTGGGATTGGCCTCTAATCTGAATATGATAATAGTGGATAATCATTCTTGCCCACCAGAATGGCTTCACGACTCTAAAAGACAGCCCACTTGCCATTTGTCAGCTGATTGATTCTGTGTGGATTGTTTTCCTTGGAGTGGGCGTCTTGTCTTGTTGTCCGTTCATGGTGTTGCTGAAAGATGTTGCTGGAAAAGAGGGTCCTGATACAGACCACAAAGTAGGATTCCTAGATCTTCTGCAGGAAAAAATTTGAGGTGAGTTAGAGAGCACAGTGAAAGAAGCAAGTTTATTAGAAATTACTCCATTACAGAGTTGGACATCCTCAGAAAACAAGAGCAGGAATGCATTGTCTTTCGTTAGTGTCTCTGCTTATAAGTAACTATAAAGATAAAGAGTTATAATTAAACTTGGAAGGTGCAGATGTAGTCACTAAAGTCGTGGCTATTCGTTTTAACAATAACCATTAACCCATTGACCTAAGCTAGGTCATTAATAATATCCTTACAAAAAATGCTGCACTCCTAGGACATTTATACATTTTTCAGGCTTGGTGGAAGATGTCTTGTATGACCACAAATATTCTGCAATTGTAATTTGTGGCCAGTTAAAAAATGTGACTATTTTCAGACCATGAACATTAATCTTCTAGATGCCCTGTGAGTACCTAGCTACTCATATTAAGATAGAATATTCTAGTCATGTTTATTAAACTAGAAGCTAGATAACCATGAGTTCCTCTAACACAGCAAGTCTACTCCTCAAGGAGAAAATGTATTTCTCAGGAATTTTGTGCATTTTGTTTAATGGCATTTGGTATGTTTACCAAAATGGCAGAAAAGAGTGAAATTACTCCTCAAAGATTTCTCAAGATTGGATATCAAATAAACAAAATGATTACAGTTAATATGCAATTTGATACAGTTGATATTCAAAAGAAATTTTGTTTGAAACAAAATGAGATTTTTATTGTTACTTATTTATTATTATTATTATTATTATTATTATTATTATTATTTTGAGACAGAGTCTTGCTCTGTTGCCCAGGCTGCAATGCAGTGCACTATCTTGGCTCACTGAAACCTGTGCCTCCCTGGTTCAAGCAATTCTTCTGCCTCAGCCTCCCAAGTAGCTGGGATTACAGGCATGAATCACCACACCCAGCTAATATTTGTATCTTTAGTAGAGATGGGGTTTTCCTCTGTTGGCCAGGCTGGTCTCAAACCCCTGACAACAAGCGATCTGCCCACCTTGGCCTCCCAAATAGCTGGGATTACATGCGAGAACCACCACTCCCAGCCACAATGAGGTTTTTAAATAATTCTGATTTCCTGCTGTTGAGCAGGGAGCTGAGCAAATTCAACAGAACATGGGCCTATACTAGGGGAAGACTGAGGACAAACTCTAGAACACATGTGATTAAATTAATTACAATGGAAACCAAATCAAATTTAGTAAGGCCACACCTCTTAGTTGCAAGATGTTTCCCCACATTTTGAAATGTGATGTTATTCCATGGAAAAGAAAACTAGTGTTTATCTCCAGAGTAAAGAACAGAGTTCCCTGCAATGATTGATTGACTGAGAAATATGGCTCAAGATTTAAAATCCTTCTTTTTTCCATTTATAAACTAAAAATAAATTTCTAATCCCCTGTTGATTAAATGGACCTCTCTTCTAGGATAAGGACTTTCCAAAGTTAACCTGAAGAACTAGTTCAAGCCATTGGTCACACATGCATCATTATACTCTCCTCCCTTTTGTTTTAATTTTAATTTCAATTTCAATTTTTAATTTATATTTGTGGGTACATAGTTGGTGTATATATTCATGGGGGTACATGACACACTTTGATGCAGTCATGCAATGAGTAATACATAATAAAAAACGGGCTATCTGTCCCCTCAAGCATTTATAGCTTGTTTTATAAACAATCCAATTATACTCTTTTAGTTTTTTTAAATGTGGAATTAAATTATTATTTACTATAATCACCGTGTTGTGCTATCAAATGCTGTCTTATTCATTCTTTCTAACAATTGTTTTTTTACCCATTTAGCATCCCCACTATCCCGTTGTTCCCTCCCTGCCCTTCCCAACCTCTGGTAACCATCCTTATACTCTCTACCTCTATGACACCAATTGTTTTGAATTTTAGCACCCATAAATAGTGAGAACATGTGACATTTGTCTTTCTGTGTCTGACATTTCACTTAACATAAAGACTTTCATTTCCATTTATGTTATTGCAAATGGAAGGCTCTCATTATTTCTTAGAGCTGAATAGTACTCCATTGTGTATATGTACCACATTTTCTCTATCCAGTCATCTGTTGATGGACATTTAGGTTCCTTCCAAATCTTGGCTATTATAAACCTTGCTGTAGCAAACATGAGAGTGCCAATAGGTCTTTGATTTACTAATTTTTTTCTTGTAGGCATATAATGAGCAGTGGGATAGCTGGACCATATAGTAGCTCTAGTTTTAGTTATATCGGGAACATCCAAACTGTCCTTAAATGTGCTCCCAACAGCAGTGTACAAGGGTTCCTTCACTCGACATACTCACCAGCATTTGTTTTTGACTGACTTCTGGATAAAAGCCACCTTAACTGGGGTGAAATTATATCTCATTTTGGGTTTGATTTGCATTTCCATGATGATCAGTAATCTGGAGCACCTTTTCATTTGCCTGTTTCACATTTGTATGTCTTCTTTTCATAAATGTCTATTTAAATTTTTTGTCCACTCTTTATTTGGGTTATTATTTTTTTCTATGGAATTTTTTGAACTCAATATATTGTAGTGTATTAGTCTGTTCCTGCACTGCTATAAAAAAAACCTGAGACTGTGTTATCTATTTATTTACTGAGATGTAGTCTTGATATGTTGCCCAGACTGAAGTGCAGTGGTGCAATCTCGGCTCACTGCAACCTCCACCTTCTGATTCAAGCAATTCTCTGCCTCAGCTCCTGAATAGCTGGGATTACTGGCACCTGCCACCATGCCTGGCTAATTTTTGTATTTTTAGTGGAGACAGGGTTTCACCATCTTGGCCAGGCTGGTCTTGAACTCCTGACCTCGTGATCCACCCTCCTCAGCCTCCCAAAGTGGTGAGATTACAGGCATGAGCCATGGCACCTGGCAAGACTGGGTAATTTATAAAGGAAATGGGTTTAATTGACTCACAGTTCCACATGGCCGGGGAGGACTCAGGAAACTTCCAATAATGGCAGATGGGGAAGCAGGCATCTCTTACATGACAGCAGGAGAGAGAGCATGTATGTGAAACAAAGGGGGAAGAGTCCCTTATAAAACCATCAGATTTCATGAGAAATCACTCATTATCAGAAGAACAGCATGGGGGAAACCACCCCCATGATCCAATGACCTTCTACCAACCTCTCCCTCAACATCTGGGGATTACAATTCAATATGAGATTTGGGTGGGGACTCAAATCCTAACCATATCATGTAGCTGTTAATTGCTTTTCAGATGGATAATTTACAAATATTTTCTCCCATTCTGTGGATTTTCTCTTCACTTTGTTTCTTGTTTCTTTCACTTTAAAAAGGCTTTCTGACTTTCTGTAATCTGATTTGTCCATGTTTGTTTTAGTTGTCTGTGCTTCTGGGGCATTATTTAAGGAATTTTTGCCCAAACCAATGCTAAAGAGTTTCCCCAATGTTTTCTTGTAAAAGTTTGATGGTTTGAGGCGTTAGGTTTAAGTCTTTAATTCATTTTAATTTGATTTTTGTAAGTGGCAAGAAATAGGGTTCTAGTTTTATTCTTCTGCCTATGGCTTGCCAGTTTTCCCAGCCCTATTTATTACAAAAGCTGTCTCATTTTTTATTGTATATTCTTGGCACTTTTGTTGAAAATTAATTTAGCTGCCCCTCCCATAGGATTCCAGAACACTGCTATGAGGGTCTGAATGTTTGTCCCTCGCATAGGATTCCAGAACACTGATGCTGGGTTCCAAACGTTTGTCACATAAGATTCCAGAACACTGCTACGAGGGTCTGAATATTTGTTCCTCACAGGGGATTCCAGAACACTCCTGCTGTGGTCTGAATGTTTGTCCCTCACATAGGATTCCAGAACACTGTTATGAGCGTCTGAATGTTTGTCCCTCACACAGAATGCCAGTTTTACCAGACATATTTATTACAAAAACTCTTTTATTTTTTATTGCATGTTCTTGGCACTTTTGTTGAAAATTAATTTAGCTGTATGAGTTTGTTTCTCAGGTCTCTATTTCGTTCCATCTGTCTTTATGTCTGTTTTTATGCTAGTGTCATGTTGTTTTAATTACCACAACTTAGTAGTATAATTTAAAACCAGGTAATGGAATTCTTCCAGTTTTGTTTTATATACTCAGCATAGCTTTGACTATTATGGTGTTTTGTGCTGTTTCCATATAAATTTCAGAATTTTTTTTCTATATCTGTGAGGAATGTCTTCTTATTCTTTTTTTTTTTTTGGTGGCGTCTTGCTCTGTCATCTAGACTGGAGTACAGTGATGTGATCTGGGCACAGTGCAACCTCCACCTCCTGGGTCTAAGCAATTCTTTGCCTCAGCCTCCTGAATAGCTGGGATTACAGGCTCCCGCCACCATACCTGGCTAATTTTTTGTATTATTGGTAGAGGTGGGGTTTCACCAAGTTGGCCAGGCTGGTCTTGAACTCCTGACCTCATGATACACCAACATCAGCCTCCCAAAGTGCTGGGATTACAGGCATGAGCCACTGCCCCTGGCCTGTTATTTTGATAGAGATGGCATGAAATGTATAGATTGCTATGGATAGTACGGACATTTTTTAAAAAATACTGATTCTTCCAATCTGTGAAAATAAAAATATCTTTCCAATTTTTGGGTCCTTTTTCATTTCTTTTATCAGTGTTTTACTGTTTTAATTGTTGAGAACTTTTATTTCTTTGGTAAATTCCCACATATTTTGTTTTATTTGTGGCTACTGCAAATAGTATTACATTTTTGAATTCTTTTTCAGTTTGTTGACTGTTGGCATACAGAAACCCTACTGATTTGTTGTGTTGATTTCCTATTCTGCAAATTTACTCAAGTTATTACCTCTAATAGATTTTGGTGGATGTATTAGGCCATTCTCATATTGCTATAAAAAGTAATCAGTGACTGGTTAATTTATAAAGAAAATAGGTTTAATTGGTTCATGTTTCTACAGGCTGTACAGAAAGCATAGCACTGGCTTCTGCTTCTGGGGAAGCCTCTGACAACTGACAAGGTGAAAAATAAATCCAGTGCTTGCACATCACATGGTAAGTGCGAGGGCAGGGGGGAAGTGTTACACACACTTATAGATAACCAGCTCTGATAAAAACTTACTATTGTGGGAATGGCACCAAAGGAAATGATGCCAAACTGTCTGTGGAAATCTTGCCCTCATGATTCAATCACCTCCCCTCTAGGCCCACTTCCAACATTGAGGATTATATTTCAATATAAGATTTTGGTGGGAATACACATCCAAACTGTATCATTTTGCCCTTGGCCGTTCCAAATCTCAAATCCTTCTCATATTTCAAAATACAGACATGACTTCCCAATAATCCCCAAAGTCTTAACTAATTTCAGCCTTAACTCAAAAGTCAAAAGTCTCGTCTAAGACAAAGCTAATTTCTTCCTCCAATAAGCCTGTAACATAAAGAAACAAATTAGGTTCTTCCAAGATACAAATGAGGCAGAGACATTTGGTAAATGCTCCTATTCTAAAAGGAAGAAATCAGCCAAAAGAAAGCAGTCACAGGATCTACGAATGTCTGAAACCCAGAAGGGCAGTTATTGAATTGTAAGGCTCCAAAATAATTATTTTTGACTCTGTGTCCCATTTCCAGGGCATGCTAATGCCTTGGGAAGGTTTTACCTTGTGACTTTGCATGGTTCAGCCCCCACAGCTGCTCTCATGGGCTGGCATACTATGCCTCTGGCTTTTCAAGGTGCAAGGTGCAGGCTGTAGCTAGATCTACCATTCTGGGGTCTGAGGTCTGGAGGACAGTGATCCTCTCCTCACAGATCTACTAGGCCATGACCCAGTGGGGAGCCTTCCTGGGGACTGTCACCGCACATTTCTTTTCTCCATTGTTTTAGTAGAGGATCTCCATGAGGGCTCCACACCTGCAACATGCTTCTGCCTGCACACCCTGTCTTTTTCATACATCCTTTGAAATAAAGCTGGAGACACCCCAGTCTCAACTACTCGCATTTGGTAAACCCACAGGCCTAACCCCACATGGACGCTACCAAGGTTATGGCTTGCACCCTCTGAAGCAGTGATTGGAGTTGTAACTGGGTCAATATGAGCTACACCTGGAGCTGAAGCAGTGACAAGGATGCAGTGAGCCTTGTTCCAAAGCTACCCAAGGCAGCAGGTCCTAGACCTGATCCCAGAAACTATTCTCTTCTTTTAGGCCTCAGGGCCTGTGATGGGTTGCTGCCTTTCAGATTTCTAAAATGCCTTCAATTCCTCTTTCCCATTGTCTTGGCTATCAACACTTGCTTTTTTTTAGGTTATACAAATATCTCTAACAAGTGGTTGACCCATATGCTGCTTGAGTTCCTCTCTTATAAAAGCTTTTTATATTTCAGCCACATGACTAGGCTGCAAAGTTTTCAAGCTTTTACATTATGCTTCTTTTGTAAGTATAAGTTACTACTTATTTTATTTTTATTTTTTTGCTAGAACATGTGAGCATAGGTTGTTAGAGGCAGCCAGGTCACATCGCAAATGCTTTGCTGCTTAGACATTTTTCCAACAGAAACCCTAAATCATCAATTTCAAATTCAAACTTTTTTATATCCCTAGTGCATGACAGAAATTCAGCCAACCACTTTGCTAAGACAACATGCATGACCTTTGTTTCAGTCCCAATAAGTTTCTAGTTTTCATCTGAGACCTTCTCAGCCCGGCCTTCACTGTCCAGATCACTATCAGCATTTTGGTCACAGACATTCAACCAGTCTCTAAGAAAATCTCAACTTTCCCTCATTTTTCTGTTTTCTGAATCCCAAAAATTCTTCCAACTTCTGCCTGTTTACCCAATTACAAAGCTGATTCCACATTGTGGGGTATTCTTATAACTATTTTCCATTCCTTGGTGTCAATTTTTGTATTAAGCTATTTTTGCAACACTATGAGAGTGGGACTGGATAATTAATTTTTTACAAAGTAGGTTTAAGTGGCTTATGATTCTACAGGCTGTTGAGAAAACATAGTACTGGAATATGCTTTTG
The DNA here is from genome assembly GCF_028885655.2 of Pongo abelii. Classification (NCBI taxonomy): domain Eukaryota; kingdom Metazoa; phylum Chordata; class Mammalia; order Primates; family Hominidae; genus Pongo; species Pongo abelii. Next base: position 65,523,654 of record NC_072009.2, read on the forward strand.
CAACACTATGAGAGTAGGACTGGATAATTTATTTTTTACAAAGTAGGTTTAAGTGGCTTATGATTCTACAGGCTGTAGAGAAAACATAGTACTGGTATATGCTTCTGGGGAGGTCTCTGGAAGTTTACAGTCATGGCAGAAGTTGAAGCAGAATCTTGCACATCACAGGGCAAAAAGCAGAAGCAAAAAACAGAGGGGCGAGTTGTTACACAGTTTTAAATAACTAGATTTTATGGGAACTCACTCACTATCATGAGGATAGCACCAAATGTGATGGTGCTAAGCCGTTTATAGTAATCTACCCCAATGGTTAAATCACCTTTCAACAGGCCCATCTCCAACATTGAGAATTACATTTAAATATGAGATTCTGGAGGGAACACAATTTCAAACCCTATCAGAGGAGTATTTATGCCTTTTCCAATATAACATTATAACATTGGCAAAAAAAAAAAAAAAAAAAAGGTAATTTGACTTCTTTTCCAATTGGGATGTGTTTTATTGCTTTCTCCTGTCTGATTGCTCCAGATAGGACTTTAAGCATTATGTTGAATAACAGTGGTAAAAGTGGACATTCTTGTCATCTTCCAGATTTTAGAGAAAAGGCTTTTAGTTTTTCCCCACTTAATGTGATACTTGCTGTGGGTCTGTCATATATGACTTTATTATGTTGAGGTATGTTCATTCCATACCCAGTTTTCAAAGGGCTTTTTATTATTAAAGAATATTAAATTTTATCAAAATTTTTTAGCATAATTGAAACGATTATATGGATTTTGTCCTTGTTTTTTTTTTTTTTTTTTTTTTTTTGAGATGTATTCTCCCTCTGTCACCCAGGCTGGAGTGTAATGGCATGATCTCAGCTCAATGCAACCTCTGCCTCCCGGGGTCAAGTGATTCTCCTTGTTCAGCCTCCTGAGTAGCTGGGATTACAGGTGCTCACCACCATGCCTGGCTAATGTTTGTATTTTTAGTAGAGACGTAGCTTCGCCATGTTGGCTAGACTGGTTTCAAACTCCTGAACTCAGGTGATCCACCCACCTCGGCTTCCCAAATTGCTGGGATTACAGGTGTGAACCACTGTTCCTGGCCCCTTCATTCTCTTTATGTGATCTATCACATTCATTGATTTGCATGTTGAACTATCCTTGCATCCCTGGAATAAATCCCACTTGGTCATTATGAATTACCTATTTATGCATTGTTTAATTCAGTTTGCTAGGCGTTTTGCAAATTTTTTCACCAATATTCTCCACTCCACTCTACTTCACTCTACTATTCCACTACATTCCAGTCATTCCTTCCCACGCCACTCTACTCCACTCCACTCCATTCCATTAAACTCCAGCCCTTTCCAATCCACTCCATTCCACTCCATTCCATTCCACTCCATTTCATTTCATTGCACTCCACTCCACTCCATTCCACTCAACTCCATTCCATTACACTCAATTCCACTCCACTCCACTCCATTCCTCTCCACTGCATTCCACTGCACTCCACTCCATTCCATTCCACTCCACTCTACTCCATTCCATTCCACTCCATTACATTCCACTCCACTCCACTCCATTCCCCTCCTGTACATTCCTTTTCACTCCACCCCATTCCATTCCACTCAGCTCTGCTCCATTCCCCTCCACTCCACTCCCTTCCACTACATTCCATTTCACTCCGTTCCAATCCAATCCATTCCTTTACACTCCACTCCATTCAATTACACTCCACTCCATTCCATTACACTCCACTCCACTCCATTCCATGCGGCTCCACTCCACTCCACTCCACTCCACTCCACTCCACTCTGCTCCATTCCATTCCATTTCATTCCACTCCACTCCTTTCCACTCCATTCAATTCCATTCCTCTACACTCCATTCCACTGCACTTCACTCTACTCCATTCTCCTGCACTCCGCTCTATTCTGCTCCACTACAATTCATTCCACTCTACTCCATAACATTCCACTCCATTTCATTTTATTCCGTTCCACTCCACTCAACTTTTCTGCACTCCATTGTATTCCACTCCATTCCATTCCATTCCACACCAATCCATTCCATTCCACTCCACTCCACTCCATTCCACTCCACTCCACTCCATTCCACTCCACTCCACTCCATTCCACTCCATTCTCTTCCATTCCACTCCACTCCACTCCATCCGATTCCACTCCATTCCATTCCAGTCAATTCAACTCCACTCCACTCCATTCCACTCCTGTCCATTCCATTCCACTCCGCTCAATTCCACTCCATTCTATTCCATTCCACTCCACTCCACTCCATTCAACTCCACTCCATTCCACTCCAATCTACTCAATTCCATTCCACTCTTCTTCATTCCGTTCCACTCCACCCCACGCCACCACACTCCAATTCATACCAATCCTTTCCACTCCAGTCCACTCCATTCCACTTAACTCCATTCCATTCCACTCCAATCCATTCCACTCCAATCTACTCCTCTCCACCGCATTCCACTCTGTTCCATTCTATTCCATTCCTTTCCATTCCACTACATTCCATTCCACTCCATTCTATTCCATTCCGTTCCTCTCCACTCCATTCCAATCCAGTCCTTTCGATTCCACTCAATTCCACTGCACCCCACTCCATTCCACTCCACTCCATTCCATTCCAATAAATTTCACTACATTTTATTCAACTCCATTCCATTCCACTCCACTCCACTCCATTCCCCTCCATTCCATAGCATTCCACTCCACTCCATTACATTACACTCAACTCCATTCCATGCCCCTCCACTCCATTCCATTCCACTCCACTCCATTCCATTCCACTCCCCTCCATTCCATTCCACTCCACTCCATTCCTTTCCACTCCACTCCATTCCATTCCACACCACTCTGTTCCATTCCATTCCACTCCTTTCCATTACACTCCACTCCACTCCAATCCATTTCACTGCTGTCCACTCCTTCCCACTTCACTCCATTACATTCCTCTCAACTCCACTCCATTAGACTGCACTCCACTCCACTCCATTCCACTTAACTCCATTCCTTTCCACTCCAATCCATTCCACTCCAATCCACTCCTCTCCACTGCACTCCACTCTGTTCCATTCTATTCCATTCCTTCCCATTCCACTACACTCCATTCCACTCCACTACACTCCATTCCACTCCATTCTATTCCATTCCACTTCACTCCACTCCTTTCCACTATATTCTATTCCGTTCCACTCCACTCCAATCCATTCCACTGCACTCCATTCCATTACACTTAATTCCAATATGCTCCACTCCAGTCCCCTAGGCTCCAGTCCATTCCACTACGCTCCACTCCATTCCCCTCCACTCCTTTCCATTCCTCTCCACTCCATTCCATTTCTCTCCACTCTAATTCCATTCCATTCCAATCCATTCCATTCCACTCCACTCCATTCAACTCCTGTCCATTCCATTCCACTCCACTCCATTCCTTTCCACTCCACTCCATTCCATTCCACACCACTCTGTTCCATTCCATTCCACTCCTTTCCATTACACTCCACTCCACTCCAATCCATTTCACTGCTGTCCACTCCTTTCCACTTCACTCCATTACATTCCACTCAACTCCACTCCATTAGACTGCACTACACTCCACTCCATTCCACTTAACTCCATTCCTTTCCACTCCAATCCATTCCACTCCAATCCACTCCTCTCCACTGCACTCCACTCTGTTCCATTCTATTCCATTCCTTCCCATTCCACTCCACTCCATTCCACTCCACTACACTCCATTCCACTCCATTCTATTCCATTCCATTCCACTCCACTCCATTCCAATCCAGTCCATTCGATGCCACTCAATTCCACTGCACTCCACTCCATCCACTGCACTCCATTCCATTCCACTCCACTCCATTCCATTCCAGTAAATTTCACTACATTTTATTCAACTCCATTCCATTCCACTGCACTCCACTCCATTGCCCTCCATTCCATAGCATTCCACTCCACTCCATTACATTACACTCAACTCCATTCCATGACCCTCCACTCCATTCCATTCCACTCCACTCCATTCCATTCCACTCCACTCGATTCCACTCCAATCCACTCTGTTCCACTTCATTCCATTCCACTACAATCCATTCCATTCTACTCCACTCCATTCCATACAGTTCCATTCAACTGCACTCCACTCAACTCATTCCACTCCATTCTATTCCATTCCACTCGAATCCACTCCATTCCACTCCACTCCATTCGATTCCACCCAATTCCTCTCTGCTCCGCTCCATTCCACTCCACTCCATTCCATTCCATTCCATTCCATTCCATAATTTTCCATTCCACCCCACTCCATTCCATTCCTCTGCACTCCACTCCACTCCTTTCCACTCCACTCCATTCCACTACACTCTCTTCCATTCCACTACACTCCACTCCATTCCACTCCACTCCATTCCATTCCAATCCATTCCATTCCACTCCACTCCACTCCACTTCCATTCCAGTCCACTCCACTTCATTACACTCCACTCCATTCCATTCCAATCCACTCCATTCCATTCTACTGCATTCCATTCCACTCCACTCCATTCCATTCCACTCCAATCCGTTCCACTCCACTCCATTCCACTCCATTCCATTCCATTTCACTCCACTCCTTTCCAGTCCACTCTACTCCACTCCACTCAATTCCACTCCATTGCACCCCATTCCTCTTGACCCCATCCCATTCCACTCAACTTCCCTTTATTCTTCTCCACTCCATTCCACTCCACACCACTCCATTCCACTCTATTCTATTCCATTCCACTCCACTCCACTCCATTCGATTCCAGTCAATTCCACTCCGCTCCTCTTCATTACACTCCACTCCATTCCATTCCAGTCCACTCCACTCCACCACACTCCACTCCATTTAACTCCTCTGCCCTCCACTCCACTCCATTCCATTCCATTCAATTCCATTCCACTCCACTACATTCCACTCCATTCTCTTCCATTCCACTCCACTGCATTCCACTCCACTTCACTCCACTCCATTCCCCTCCACTCCACTCAACTCCACTCCACTCCATTCAATTCCACTCCACTCCATTCCACTCCATTCTATTCCATTGCACTCCACTCCATTCAACTCCACTTCACTTCACTCCATTCTACTCCATTCTATTCCGTTCCACTCCACTTCATTCCATTCCAAACCACTCCATTCAATTCCACTCAATTCCACTGCACTCCACTCCATTCCACTCCACTGCATTCCATTCCACTCCACTCCACTCCATTCCAAAACACTTCACTCCATTCCCTTCCCCTCCATTCCACTGCAGTCCACTACACTCCTCTCCATTCCACTCCATTCCCTACCATTCCACTCCACTCCATTCCATTCCACTCCACTTCACTCCACTCCTTTCCACTATATTCTATTCCGTTCCACTCCACTCCAATCCATTCCACTGCACTCCATTCCATTACACTTAATTCCACTACGCTCCACTCCATTACCCTCCACTCCTTTCCATTACCCTCCACTCCATTCCATTTGTATCCACTCTATTCCATTCTATTCCAATCCATTCCATTCCACTCCACTCCACTCCACTCCATTCCACTCCACTCCACTCCACTCCATTCCACTCCTGTCCATTCCATTCCACTCCGCTACATTCCTTTCCACTCCACTCCATTCCATTCCACACCACTCTGTTCCATTCCATTACACTGCTTTCCACTCCAATCCATTTCACTGCTGTCCACTCCTTTCCACTCCACTCCATTCCATTCCACTCAACTCCACTCCATTAGACTGCACTCCACTCCACTCCATTCCACTTAACTCCATTCCATTCCACTCCAATCCATTCCACTCCAATCTACTCCACTCCATTCCAATCCACTCCTCTCCAGTGCACTCCACTCTGTTCCATTCTGTTCCATTCCTTTCCATTCCACTATACTCCATTCCATTCCATTCTATTCCATTCCATTCCTTTCCACTCCATTCCAATCCAGTCCTTTCGATTCCACTCAATTCCACTGCACCCCACTCCATTCCACTCCACTCCATTCCATTCCACTCCACTCCATTCTATTCCAATAAATTTCACTACATTTTATTCAACTCCATTCCATTCCACTCCACTCCACTCCATTCCCCTCCATTCCATAGCATTCCACTCCACTCCATTACATTACACTCAACTCCATTCCATGCCCCTCCACTCCATTCCATTCCACTCCACTCCATTCCATTCCACTCCACTCCATTCCGCTCCAATCCACTCTGTTCCACTCCACTCCATTCCACTACAATCCATTCCATTCTACTCCACTCCATTCCACTCCAATCCACTCTGTTCCACTCCACTCCATTCCACTACAATCCATTCCATTCTACTCCACTCCATTCCATACAGCTCCATTCCACTGCACTCCACTCAACTTCATTCCACTCCATTCTATTCCATTCCACTCCATTCTATTCCATTCCACTCGATTCCATTCCATTTCACTCCACTCCATTCCATTCCATTCTGGCATATTCCATTCCACTCCACTCCACTTCCATTCCACTCCACTCCACTTCATTACAGTCCACTCCATTCCATTCCAATCCACTCCATTCCATTCTACTGCATTCCAATCCACTCCACTCCATTCCATTCCACTCCAATCCGTTCCACTCCACTCTATTCCACTCCATTCCATTCCATTTCACTCCACTCCTTTCCAGCCCACTCTACTCCACTCCACTCAATTCTACTCAATTCCACATCATTCCTCTTGACCCCATCCCATTCCACTCAACTTCCCTTTATTCTTCTCCACTCCATTCCACTCCACTCCTTTCCATTCCACTCCATTCCATGCCACTCCACTGCGTTCTATTCCGCTCCACTGCTTTCCACTCCTCACCACTCCACTCCAATCCACCCCACTCCATTCCACTCCTTTCCATACCATTCCACTCCACTCCATTCAATTCCACTCCACTCCATTTCATTCCACTCCACTCCAGTCGTTTCCACTCCACTGCATACCACTCCATTCCACTGCATACCACTCCACTCCACTGCATACCACTCCACTCCATTCCATTCCACTCCACTCCTTTCCATTCCATGCCACTCCATTCCTTTCCATTCCAATCCACTCCATTCCACTCCCCTCCATTCCTCTTCAGTACATTCCACTCCATTTCATTCCATTCCACTCCATTCTGTTCCATTACTTTCTTTTGACAGGATCTCACTCTGTCACCCATGCTGGTGTGGAGTTATACAATCTCAGCTCACATTTCATTTCACCATTCCATTTCATTCCATTCCACTGCACTCCTCTCCACTCCACTCAATTCCACTCTACTCCACTCTAATCCATTCCATCCCATACCTTTCCAGTCTCTCCCATTACACTGCTTTCTTTGACAAGATCTCCCTCTCTCACACAGGCTGAAGCGCAGTGTCACAATCTCAGCACAAATTTCTTCCTTCCATTCCATTCCATTTCGTTCCACTCCACTCAACTCCACTCAAGTCCACTCCACTCCACTCCATGACACTCCAGTCCTCTCCATTCAAATCCATTCCATTGCACTCCACTCCACTCCATTCCATTCCACTCCACTCCATTCCATTCATCTCCATTCCATTCCATTCCACTTCACTCCATTCCATTTCACTCCACTCCATTCCACTCCACTCCATTCCATTTCACTCCACTCCATTCCACTCCACTCCTTTCCATTCCAATCCAATCCAATCCATTCCAATCCAATCTAATCCATTCCACTCCACTCCACTCCATTCCACTAAATTCCATTCCACTCCACTCCACTCCATGCTATTCCATTCCACTCCATTCCACTTCATTCCATTCCATTCCAATGCATTCCATTCCACTCCACTCCATTCCACTCCACTCCATTCCATTCCAATCCACTCCACTCCACTCCACTCCAATGAGTTCCGTTTCACTGCATTCCATTCCATTCCTTTCTTTCGAGAGTATCTCACTCTGTCACCCAGCCTGGAGTGCAGTGGCACAATCTCACCTCACATTCCTTTCCGTTCCATTCCACTGCACGCCACTCTGCTCCATCTGCTCCATTCCATTCATTTCCATTACATTTCATTCCACTGAATTCCACTTCGTTCCACTACAATCCATTCCATTCCACTCCACTCGTTTCTTTCGACAGGATCTCCTTCTATCACACAGGCTGTAGCTCAGTGGCAAAATCCCAATGCAGATTTCTCCCTTTCATTTCGGTCCATTCCGTTCAATTCTTTTCCATTCCATTCCGTTCCTCTGCGTTCCACTCCACTCCACTCCACTCACTTCATTCCATAACATCCGATTCCGTTTATCTACATTCAACTCCTCTCCACTCCACTGCACTCCACTCCACTCCATTCCACTCTATCCCATTCCATTGTGCTCCATTCCACTGCATGCCACTCCGCCCCACTCCACTCCACTTCATTCCATTTCAGGCCATCCAATTCCGTAGCATTCCATTTCTCTCCATTCCACTCCACTGCACTTCACTCCACTCCACTCCAGTCCACTCCGTTTCATTGCATTCCACTGCATTCCATTCCAAACCTTTCTTTCTAGACTATCTCAGTCTGTCACCCAGCCTGGAGTGCAGTGGCACAATTAAAGCTCAGATTTCATTATTCCACTCCATTCAGATGCTTTCCACTTCATTCCACTCCACTCCATTCCACTCTACTCCACTCCACTCCACTCCATTCCACTCCACTCCACTGCATTCCACTCCACTCCACTACATTCTTTTCCACTCCACTCCATTCCTCACTACTCAATTCCATTACACTCAACTCCACTCCATGCCGCTAAACTACATTCCATTCCACTCCATTCCATTCCACTCTTTTCCATTCCATTCCAGTCCACTCCACTCCACTCCGTCCCACTCCATTCCTTTCCATTCCACTCCACTCCATTCTATTTCACTCCCTCTTCTCCACTCCATTCCAATCCACTCCACTCTTTTCCATTGCATCACATTCCATTAAATTCCACTCCACTCCATTGCATTCCACTGCACTCCATTTCATTCCACTCCACTCCACTCCACTCCATTCCACTCCATTCCATTCCACTCCATTCCAGTCCATTCCTTCTCACTCCTCTAAATTCAATTCCACTCCACTCCTTTCCACTCCACCTTACTCCACTCCATTTCATTCCATGTCACTCCATTCCATTCCATGCCACTCCATTCCATTCCATTCCTTTCTTTTGACAGGATCTCTCTCTGTCACCCATCCTGGTGTGCAGTGGCACAATCTCAGCTCACATTTCATTTCACCATTCTATTCCATTCCATTTCATTCCACTGCACTCCTCTCCGCTCCATTCAATTCCACTCCACTCCTCTCCAATCTGTTCCATTCCATTCCATTCCAATCTCTTCCATTCCACTCTTTTCTTTCTACAGGATCCCATTCTGTCACAAAGGTGTAAGCGCGGTAACACAATCTCAGCACACATTTCTTCTTTCAATTCGACTCCATTCCATTTCCTTCCACTTCACTCCACTCCATTCCACTCCACTACACTCCACTCCATTCCAGTCCACTCCAGTCCATTCCACTGAACTCCATTGCACTCCATTCCACTCCATTCCATTCCACTCCACTCCATTCCTTTCCACTCCACCACACTACATACCGTTCCATTCCATCCCATTACACTTCACTTCACTCCATTCCATTCCTTTCCACTCCGCTCCATTCCACTCCATTAAACTCCACTCCACTCCAATCCACTCCACTGTACTTCAATCCAGTCAATTCCATTCCATTCCAATCTATTCCATTCCATTCCATTAAATTCCTCTTCCCTCCATTCCATTCCATTGCACTCCACTGCATTCCACTCCATTCCACTTCCCTCCATTCTTGTCTACTCCACTCCCCTCCATTCCATTCCACTCCATTCGAATCCATTCCATTTTATTCCACTCCACTCATCTCCACTCCACTCCACTCCACTCCATTGCATTCCACTCTATTCCATTCCATTCCACTCCACTTCATACCATTCCACTCCCCTACACCCCATTCCACTCCATTCCACTTCACTCCATTCCCCTCTACTCCACTCCACTCCATTCCATTCCACTCCACTCTATTCCATTCCACTCCATTCGAATCCATTCCATTTTATTCCACTCCACTCGTCTCCACTCCACTCCACTGCATTCCACTCCATTCCATTCCATTCCACGTCACTTCATTCCATTCCACTCCCCTACACCCCGTTCCACTCCATTCCACTACACTCCATTCCCCTCTACTCCACTCCACTCCATTCCATTCCACTCCACTCTATTCCATTCCACTCCATTCAAATCCATTCCATTTCATTCCACACCACTCATCTCCACTCCATTCTACTCCACTCCATTGCATTCCACTCCATTCCATTCCATTCCACTCCACTTCATTCCATTCCACTCCACTTCATTCCATTCCACTCCCCTACACCCCATTCCACTTCATTCCACTCCACTCTGCTCCATTCCACTCCATTGTATTCCATTCCACTCTGCTCCATTCAATTCCACTCATTTCTAATCCACTGCACTCCATTCCACTCCACTCCATTACATTCCTCTCCACTCCATTCCATTCGACTACACTCCATTCCATTGCAATCCACTGCACTCTTCTCCACTCCACTCCACTCCATTCCACTCCTCTCCACTCCATTCCATTCCACTCCATTCCATTGCACTCCACTCCATCCCACTCCACTCCATTCCATTCCTCACCAATCCATTCAATTCCTCTCCATTCCACTCAATTCCTCTGCACTCCATTCCATTCCACTCCACTCCATTCCTGTCCATTCCACTCCATTCCATTGCACTCCACTCCATTCCACTCCACTCCACTCCATTCCATTCCACGCCACTCCTTTGAATTCCACTCTACTCCACTCCACTCCACTCTATTCCACTCTGTTCCATACCATTTCACTCCACTCAATTCCAGTCCACTCAATTCCACTCCATTCCTCAACACTCCATTACACTCCATTCCATTGCATTGCACTCCACCCACTCCAGTCCAATCCACTCCACTACATACCGCTCCAGTCCAATGCACTCCACTCCACTTAACTCCATTCCATTCCACTCCACTACATTCCAGTCCACTCCACTCCATTCCATTCCATTGCAGTCCACTCCACTCCACTCCATTCCACTCCACTCCATTCCATTCCACTCCATTCTATTTCATTCCATTCCTCTCCACTCCAATCTACTACATTCTAATCCATTCCATTCTACTCTGTTCCTTTCCACTCCACTCCACTCCACTCCACTCCATGGCACTACACTCCACTCCATTCCACTCCACTCCACTCCACTCAATTCCATTCCACTCTACTCCATTGTATTCCTTTCCATTCCACTCCACTCCATTTCATTCCACTCCATTCCATTCCATTGCACTCCACTCCTCTCCACTCCACTACATACCACTCCTGTCCAATCCACTCCACTCTGCGTAACTCCATTCCATTCTGCTCCACTGCATTCCACTCCACTCCTCTTCATTCCATTCCGTTCCACTACACTCGACTCCATTCTACTCCACTCCATTCCATTCCACTGCACTGCAGTCCATTCCATTCCACTCCACTCGATTCCATTCAACTCCACTTCTTTGCACGCCACTGCACTCCAGTCCACTCCATTTCAATCCATTGCACTCCATTCCATTCCATTCCTTTCTTTAGACATGGTCTCACTCTGTCACCCATGCTGGTGTGCATTGGCACGATCTCAGTTCACATTCCATTTCACCATACCAATCCATTCCATTCCATTACACTGCACTCCACTCCAATCTACTGAATTCCATTCAACCCAAATCCATTCCATGCCATTCCATTCCAAATCCCTTCCATTCCACTCCATTCTTTCTACATCATCTCCCTCTGTCACACAGGCTGTAGAGCAGTGGCACAATATCAGCAAATATTTCTTCATTCCATTGCATTCCATTCCAATCCATTCCATTCAACTTCACTCCTCTCCGCTCCACTCCAATCACTTCCACCTCACTCCACTCAATTCCACTCCATTTCATTCTAGTCCACTCCACTGCACTCCATTCCATTTCACTATGCTCCATTCCATTCCACTCCACTCCACTCCTTCCATAAAGCTCCATTCCATTCCATTCCACTCCACTTCATTCCATTCCTTTCAACTGCACTCCATTCCATTCCCTCCACTCCACTCCATTCCATTGCATTCCAGTCCATTCCACCCCATTCCATTCCAGTCCACTCCATTCCATTCCACTCCATTCCACTCCATTCCATTACACTCCACTCCACTCCACTCCAGCCCACTCCACTCCATTCCACTTCAGTCCAAACCACTCCACTCCACTTCACTCCATTCCATTCCACTCCCCTGCATTTCACTCCACTCCACTCCATTCCATTCCACTACACTCCATTCCATTCCACTCCACTCAATTCCATTCCACTCCACTCCACTCAATTCCATTCCATTCCAATCCATTCCTGTCTTTTCCATTTCACTCTACTCCATTCCATTCCAATCCTGTCGGCTCCATTCCATTCTACTCTACTCCCTTCCTTCCCACTCCAGTCCACTCCTCTCCACTCCACTCCAATCCTTTCCATTCCATTCCACCCCATTCCATTCCATTCCTTTCTTTGCACAGGATCTCATTCTGGCACAAAGGCAGCAGTGCAGTGGCACAATCTCATCCTACATTTCTTTTCACCATTCCATTGCAATCCATTTCATCCCATTCCATTCCATTCTATTTCACTCCACTCCATTCCATTCCACTCCATTCCATTCCGTTCCAATCGATTGAATTCCATTCCACTCCATTCCATTCCATTCCTCTCCACTCCATTACTTTCCACTCCATTCCATTCTACTGCACTCCTTTCCATTCCACTCCACTCCACTCCATTCCACTCTACTCCACTCAATTCCAGTCCACTCCACTCCATTCCATTCCATTCCATTCCACGCCACTCCATTCCACTCCACTCCCCTCCATTCCACTCCACTCCCCTCCATTCCACTCCACTCCCCTCCATTCCACTCCACTCCCCTCCATTCCATTCAACTCCACTTCACTCCACTCAATTCTACATCTTTCCATTCCACTCCACTCCAGTCCATTTCATTCCACTGCAGTCCAAACCATGCAACTCCACTCCTTTGCACTCCACTCCACTCCTTTCCATTTCATTCCATTCCACTCCATTGCATTCCATTCCTTTCTTTGGACAGGATCTCACTCTGTAACCAATCCTGGTGTGCAGTGGCACAATCTCAGCTTACATTTCATTTCACCATTCCATTCCATTCCATTCTATTCGATTCCATTCCACTGCAAACCACCCCACTCCACTCCACTCAATTCGAATCCACTCCACACTCATCCATTCCATGCCATTCCATTTTAATCCCTTCCATTCGACTCCTTTCTTTCAACAGGATCTTCCTCTGTCACAAAGGCTGAAAATCAGTGTCAAAATCGAAGCACACATTTCTTCATTCCATTCCATTCCATTCCATTCCATTCTAATCCACTACACTCCACCCAACTCCACACCATTCCATTCCACTCGACTCCATTCCACTCCACTTCACTTCATTCCATTCCATTCCATTCCATTCCACTCCACTCCACTCCGTTCCATTCCACTCTACTCCTTTCCATTCCAATCCACTCAGTTCAATTCCACTCCATTCCACTCCATTCAATTCCTTTCAACTCCACTGCATTCCATTCCATTCCACTCCACTCCACTCCACTCCATTCCCTTCCACTCCACTCCGTTCCATTCCACTCCACTCCACTCCATTCCATTCCTTTCCACTCCACTGCATTCCATTGCACTCCACTCCTCTGCATTGGATTCCATTCCACTCCATTCCACTCCATTCCATTCCACTACACTGCATTCCATTCCACTCCACTCCACTCCTTTCCATAAAGCCCCATTCCATTCCGTTACAATCCACTCCATTCCATTCCCTTCCACTGCATTCCATTCCATTCCCTCCACTCCATTCCATTCCATTCCATTGCAGTCTATTCCACTCCATTCCATTCCACTTCACTCCATTACATTCCACTCCATTCCACTCCTTTCCATTCCATTCCACTCCACTCCATTACATTCCACTCCATTCCACTTCAGTCCAATCCACTCCACTCCACTCCATTCCTTTGCACTCCACTGCATTTCACTCCACTCCATTGCATTACATTCCACTAAACTCCATTCCATTCCACTCCACTCAATTCCACTCCACTCCACTCCATTCCATTCAACTCCACTCCACTCCATTCCATTCCATACCAATCCATTCCACTCCTTTCCATTCTACTCCACCCCTTTCACTCCACTCCATTCCATTCCATTCCACTCCACTCCACTCGACTCCATTCCACTCGACTTCATTCGTCTCCATTCCATTCCACTCCATTCTATTCCACTCCACTCAACTCCACTCCACTCCAATCCACTCCACTCCTTTTCAATCCACTTCATTCCACTCCACTCCACTCCATTCCAATCCACTCCACTCCGCTCAATTCCATTCCACTCCACTCCATTCCATTCCATTCCATTCCACTCCATTCCATTCCATTCCATTCCACTCCTCACCATTTCATTGCACTCCACTAAATTCCACTCCTTTCCATTCCAATCTGCTCCATTCCATTCCACTCCACTCCATTCCATTCCACTACACTACACTCCATTCCACTCCACTCCATTCCACTGCACCACAATCCACTCCACTCCACTCCATTCCAATTCATTCCACTCCACTCCATTTCATTCCATTCCACTCCATTCCATTACATTCCTTTCTTTCCACCGGACCTCAGTCTGTCACAAAGGCTGGAGTGCAGTGGCACAGTCTCAGCCCACATTTGTATTCACCATCCTATTGCAATCCATTCCATCCCATTCCATTCCATTCTATTTCTCTCCACTCCATTCCCTTCAAGTTCATTCCATTCCATTCCACTCCACTGAATTCCACTCCACTGCATTCCATTCCACTCCACTCCACTCCATTCCATTCCATGCAACTCCACTCCATTCCATTCCATTCCAGTCTATTCCACTCCATTCCATTCCACTGCACTCCATTCGATTCCATTCCATTCCACTCCAGTCCAATCCACTCCACTCCACTTCACTCCTTTCCATTCCACTCCATGGCATTCCAATCCATTCCACTCTACTCCATTCCATTCCACTCCACTCCACACCATTCCACTCCACTCCACTCCATTCCATGCCATTCCACTCCTCTCCACTCCATTCCATTCCTGTCCAGTCCATTCCACTCCATTCCATTCCACTGCACTCCATTCGATTCCACTCCATTCCACTCCAGTCCAATCCACTCCACTCCACTTCATTCCTTTCCATTCCACTCCATGGCATTCCAGTCCATTCCACTCCACTCAATTCCATTCCACTCCACTCTACTCCATTCCATTTCAATCCAATCCATTCCACTCCATTCCCTTCCACTCCACTCCATTCCATTCCACTCTTTTCCACTCCATTCCTTTCCATTCCACTCCAGTCCTCTCCATTCCTTTCCACTCTATTCGGTTCCACTCCCTTCCATTCCACTCAGCTCAACTCCACTCCACTCCACTCCACTCCTCTCCAATCCTTTCCAGTCCACTCCATTCCACTGCACTCCACTACATGGTAATCCACTCCACTCCACACAATTCCATTCGCCTCCAATGCATTCCATTCCATTCCATTCCATTCCGTTCCACTTCTCTCCTTTTCATTCCACTACACTCCATTCCACTCCATTCCGTTCCAATCCGCTCCATTCCCTTCCACTCCGCTCCATTCCATTCCACTCCACTACACTCCTTTCCATTCCAATACATTCCACTCCACTCCTCTTCACTCCAGTCCACTCCACTCCACTCCATTCCACTGCACTCCACTCCAGTCCACTCCACTCCACTCCATTCCTTTCCATTCCACTGCATTACATTCCATTCCTCTCTTTCCACAAGATGTCACTCTGTCAGAATTTCTGAGGTGCAGTGGCACAATCTCAGCCCACATTTCTTTTCCGCATTCCGTTGCATTCCGTTCCATCCCATTCCATTACATTCTATTTCACTCCACTCCACTCCACTCCATTCCATTCCACTCCTTTCCAGTCCAAATCGACTCCATTCCACTCCACTCCACTCCACTCCATTCCATTCCATTCTATTCCATTCCACACCATTGCATTACATTCCTTTCTTTCGACAGGTTATCACTGTGAAACTCAGGCTGGAGTGCAGTGGCCCAATTTCAGGTCACATTACATGTCAATTTTCATTGCATTGCATTCTGTTCCATTGCATTCCATTGCATTCCATTCCATTCCATGCCATTACTTTCCATTCCAATCCATTACATTCCATTCCTCTCCGTTTCACTCCACTCCACTTCATTCCACTACGTTCCATTAAGTTCAATTCTATTCCACTCCAGTCCACTTCTCTCCACTCCACTGCACTCAACTCCACTCCATTCCACTCCATCTCATTCCATTCCACTCCATTCCACTGCACTCGATTCCACCCCACTCCACTCCAATTCACTCGATTCCATTCCTCTCTATTCCACTCCACTCCACTCCACTTCACTCCACTCCACTCCAGTCCACTCCATTCTATTCCATTCCTTTCCACTTCATTCCATTCCATTCCTTTCTTTCGAGAGTATCTCACTCTGTCATCAAGCCTGTAGTGCAGTGGAACAATCTCAGCTCACATTCCATTCCGTTCCATTCTGTACCGTTCCGTTCCGTTCCATTCCGCTTCTCTCTAATCTGCTCCATTAAATTCCAATCCATTCCATCCCATTCCAATCCATTCCGTTCCATTCCACTCGATTCCACTCTGATCCCCTCTAATACATTCCATTCCATTCCATTCCATTTCATTCCCTTCCACTCCTTTCTTTCAAGAGGTCACCCTCTATCATACAAGCTGTAGAGCAGTGGCACAATCTCAGCACATGATTCTTCATTCCGTTCCGTTATGTTGCATTCTATTCCATTCCGTTCCATTCCGTTCCACTCCCCTCCACTACATTCCATTACATCCAATTCCATTCTTCTCTATTCCACTCCTCTCCACTCCACTGTACTCTACTCCACTCCCTTCCATTCTATCCCCTTCCATTCCACTCCATTCTTCCGCACTCCACTCCAACCCACTCCACTCCACTTCATTCCACTCCATTCCATCCCTCTGCTTTCCACTCCACTCTACTTCACTCCACTCCAGTCCAGTCCACTCCATTCCATTCCATTCCACAGAATTTCATTCCATTCCTTACATTCGAGAATATCTCACTCTTTAACCCAGTCTGGAGTTCAGTGGCACAATCTCAGCTCACATTTTGTTATTCCATTCAATTCAATTCCATTCCGTTCCTTTTCATGCCATTCCATTGTATTCCATTGCACTGCATTCCATTCCATTCCATTCCAATCCATTGCATTCCATTCCACTCCTTTCCATTACATTCCACTCCATTCCACTTCATTCCAATCCACTCCACTCCTTTCCACTCCACTCCATTCCTCTCCACTCCACTCCAATGCACTCCACTCCTTTCCACTCCACTCTACTCCATTCCACTCCACTCCACTCCTTTCCACTCCACTCCATTCTATTCCACTCAACTTCATTCCATTCCACTCCACTCCATTCCATTCTACTCCATTCCATTAAACTCCATTCCACTCCATTCCATTCCACTCCACTCCATTCCATTTCATTCCACTCCTCTCCACTCCATTCCATTGCACTGCATTCCATTCCATTTCATTCTTCTCCATTCCGTTCCCCTCCACTCCACTCCATTCCATTCCAGTCCATTTCATTCCATTCCATTCCACTCCACTCCATTCCATTCCTTTCCACTCCACCCCATTCCATTCCACTCCACTCCACTCCATTCCATTCCATTCCATTCCACTCCACTCCATTCCATTCCACTCCTCTCCACTCCATTCAATTCCATTCCAGTCCATTCCACTCCATTCCATTCCACTGTACTCTATTTGATTCCACTCCATTCCACTCCGGTCCAATCCACTCTACTCCACTTCACTCCATTCCATTCCTCTCCATGGCATTCAAATCCACTCCACTCCATTCCATTCCACTCCACTCCATTCCATTCCATTCCATTCCACTCCATTCCATTCCACTCCACTCCATTCCATTTGAATCCAATCTATTCCACTCCATTCCCTTCCACTCCACTCCATTTCATTCCACTTCTTTCCACTGCATTCCATTCCATTCCACTGCACTCCACTCCATTCCATTCCACTCCATTCCATTCCACTCCACTCCACTCCTCTCCAATGCTTTCCAGTCCACTGCATTCCACTGCACTCCACTACACGACACTCCACTCCACTCCACTCAATTCCATTCCCCTCCACTGCATTCCATTCCGTTCCATTCCATTTCACTTCTCTCCATTTCATTCCACTCTACTCCATTCCATTCCATTCCATTCCAATCCACTCCATTCTCTTCCACTCCACTCCATTCCATTCCCCTCCATTCCACTACTTTCCATTCCAATACATTCCACTCCACTCCACTCCACTCCATTCCACTGCACTCCACTCCAGTCCACTCCACTCCATTCCGTCCCATTCCACTCCATTCCATTCCACTCCCTTCTTTCCACAGGATCTGACTCTGTCACAAATTATGGAGTGCAGTGGCACAATCTCAGCCCACATTTCTTTTCCCCATTCCATTGCATTCCGTTCCATCCCATTCCATTCCATTCTATTTCACTCCCCTCCACTCCACTCCATTCTATTCCACTCCATTCCAATCGATTCGACTCCATTCCACTCCACTCCTCTCCACTCCACTCCACTCCACTCCACTCCACTCCATTCCATTCCATTCTACTCCATTTCACTCCATTATATTCCATTTCTTTCTTTTGATAGGTTATCACTGTGAAACTCAGGCTGGAGTGTAGTGGCCCAATTTCAGGTCACATTACATGTCAACTTTTCATTGCATTGCATTCTGTTCCATTGCATTCCATTGCATTCCATTCCATTCCATTCCATGCCATTCCTTTCTATTCCAATCCATTCCATGCCATTCCACTCCGTTCAACTCCACTCCACTCCACTACATTCCATTAAATCCGATTCTCTTCCACTCCATTCCACTCCTTTCCACTCCACTGCACACAACTCCACTCCATTCCACTCCATCCCATTCCATTCCTCTCCATTCCACTGCACTTGACTCCACCCCACTCCACTCCACTTCATTCTGTTCCATTCCTTCCCATTGCATTCCTCTCTATTCCACTCCACTCCACTTCACTCCACTCCACTCCACTCCACTCCATTCTATTCCATTCCTTTCCACTTCACTCCATTCCATGTCTTTCTTTCGAGAGTATCTCACTCTGTCACCAAGCCTGTAGCGCAGTGACAGAATCTCAGCTCACATTCCATTCCGTTCCATTCTGTTCCATTCTGGTCCATTCTATTCTGCTTCTCTCTAGTCTGCTCCATCCCATTCCATCCCATCCCATTCCATTCCATTCCATTCCATTCCATTCCATTCCATTCCATTCCAATTGATTCCACTCTGACCCTTCTAATACATTCCATTCCATTCCATTCCCATCCACTCCTTTCTTTCGACAGGTCACCCCGTGTCATACAAGCTGTAGCGCAGTGGCACAATCTCAGCACATATTTCTCCATTCCGTTTCGTTATGTTGCATTCTATTCCATTCCGTTCCATTATGTTCCACTGCACTCCACTGCACTAAATTCCATTACATCCGATTCTATTCTCCTCCATTCCACTCCTCTCCACTCCACTGCACTCTACTCCACTCTGTTCCACTCCAACCCCTTCCATTCCACTGCATTCTTCCTCACTCCACTCTACCCCACTCCACTCCACTTCATTCCACTCCATTCCATCCGATTCCATTCCTCTCCTTTCCACTCCACCCCACTTCACTCCACTCCACTCCAGTCCACTCCATTCCATTCCATTCCATTCCACTCCACTGAATTTCATTCCATTCCTTACATTCGGGAACATCTCACTCTGTAATCAAGCCTGTAGTTCAGTTTCACAATCTCAGCTCACATTTCGTTATTCCATTCAATTCCATTACATTCCATTTATTTTCATTCCGTTCCATTGCATTCCATTGCATTCCATTCCATTCCATTCCATTCCATTGCATCGCATGCCATTCCATTCCATTCCACTCCACTCCATTCTATTCCACTCCACTCTTTTCCACTCCACTCCACTCCACTCCATTTCAATCCATTCCACTACATTCCATTCCATTCCATACTTTTTACATGATCTACCTCTTTCACCCAGGATTGTGTGAAGTGGCAGAATCTCAGGTCACATTTCTTTTCACCATTCCATTCTATTCCATTCCTTTCCATTCCAATCCATTCCATTCCATTCCATTTTATTCTACTGCACTCCACTCCACTCCACTCCTATCCATTTTTTGCCATGCTTTTCCAATCCCTTCTATTCCACTCCTTTCTTTCAACAGGATCTCCATCTGTCACACAAGCTGCAGCGCAGTGGAAAAATCTAAGCTCACATTTCTTCATTCCATTCCATTCAATTCCATTTCACTCCACTCCACTCCACTCCAATCCATTCCACTCAACTCCACTCCACTCTATTCCATTCCACTCCACTCCTTTCCACTCCACTCCACTTCATTTCTTTCTGCTTCAATCCATTCCAGTTCACTCCACTCCACTGCATTCCGTTCCACTCCATTCCATTCCAATCCATTCCACACCACTCCATTCCATTCCTTTTCACTCCAATCCATTCCCTTCCACTCCACTCCATTCCATTCTACTCCAGTCCATTTCAACCCATTCCATTCCACTCCACTCCATTCCACTTCATTCCACTACATTCCATTCCACTCCACTCCAATCCATTCCACTCCACTCCATTCCAATGAACTCCATTCCACTCCACTCAACTATATTCCGTTCCATTCCACTCCACTCCATTCCACTAAAATCCACTCCATTCCATTCTGCTCCATTCCATACCATTCTACTCCACACCACTCCATTCCATTCCTTTCCACTCCACTGCACTCCACTGCACTCCTCTCCAACCCATTCCTTTCCATTCCAGCCCAATCCATTCCTTTCCACTCCACTCCATTCCCTTCCAGTCCACTCCTATCCATTCCACGCCATACCATTCCATTTCACTCCTCTCCACTCCACTCCACTACACTCCCTTCCATTTCACTCCACTCGATTCCACTCCACTTCTCTCTATTCCACTCCACTCCACTCCTCTCCACTCCACTCCATTCCACTCCATTCCATTCCACTCCGCTCTAGTGCATTCCTTTCCACTCCACCCTATTCCATTCCATTCCTCTCCATTCCACTCGACTGCACTCCATTCCATTTCACCCCACTCCACTCCGTTTCCTTCCACTCCACTCCACTCCATTCAATTCTGCTCTCTTCCGTTACATTCCATTCCACACCACTCCATTCCATTCCTTTCCTCTCCACTCCATTTCATTGAATTTCACTCCATTCCATTCCACTCCACTACATTCCATTCAATTCTATTCCAGTCCATTGCACTACACTCCATCCCACTCCACTCCATTCCATTCCAATCCATTCCACTCCATTCCATTCCACTCCATTCCATTCCACTCCAATCCATTTCATTCCACTCCACTCCATAGATCTCCACTCCATTCCATTGCACTCCATTCCATTTAACTCCAATCCCCTCCATTACACTCCACTCCATTCCATTCCTCTCCAACCCATTCCAATCCACTCCACTCCCTTCCATACCTCTCCACTCCATTCCATTCCACTCCAACCCATTCCATTCTACTCCACTACAGTCCATTCCACTCCACTCCATTCCATTCCACTCTATTCCATTCCATTCCAATCCGTTCGATTCCAGTCCACTCCATTCCATTCCATTACGTTCCATTCCACTCCACTCCTTTCCACTGCACTGCATTCCATTCCACTCAACTCCTTTCCACTCCACTACACTCCACTACACTCCATCCAACTCCACTCTATTCCATTCCACTCCATTCCATTCCATTCCACTCCCTCCACTGCATTTCACTTCACTCCACTGTGTTCCACTTCACTCCATTCCATTCCACTCCATTGCATTCCACTCCACCCCATTCCATTCCACTCCACTCCACTCCATTTCACTCCAATCCACTCTGTTCAACTCCACTCAATTCCATTCCACTCCATTCCATTCCACTCCACTCCATTGCATTCCAATCCACTCCATTCCTTTCCATTCCACTCCTCTACATTCCACTCCACTCCGTTCCACTCCCCTCAATTCCACTCCACTCACTTCATTCCACTCTACTCCACTCCACTTCGTTCCATTCCATTCCAATCCATTCCTTTCCATTCCTTTTTTGCACAGCATCTCACTCTGTAACAATGGCTGAAGTGCAGTGTCACAATCTCAGCTCACAGTTCTTTTCACCATTCCATTGCATTCCATTCCATACCATTCCATTCCATTCTATTTCACTCCTCTTCACTCCACTCGACTCCATTCCACTCCACTCCACTCCATTCCACTCCACTCCATTCCATTCCACTCCACTCCATTCCATTCCATTCCATTCCACTCCATTCCATTCCACTCCACACGATTGCATTCCATTCCACTCCATTCCTTTCCACTACACTCCATTCCATTGCACTCCATTCCATTCCACTGCACTCCATTCCATTTCATTCCACTCTATTCCACTCCACTAAATTCTACTCGACCCCACCCACTCCATTCCACTCCACTCCATTCAATTCCACAACACCCATTCCATTCCACTCCACTCCATTCCATTCCACTCCACTTCACTCCACTCCAATCCTTTCCATTCCACTCCACAACATTCCATTCCTTTCCACTCCATTCCATTGCCCACCATTCCACTCCTTTCCAATCCACTCCACTCTACTTCATGCCATTCCATTCCATTCCACTCCACTACAATCCACTCCACTCCACTCCACTCCAATCAATTCCACTCCCTCTACTCCACTCCATTCCTGTACACGCCACTCCTTTCCATTCATCCCATTCCATTCCATTCCACTCCACTCCATTCCATTCCAATCCACTGCATTCCATTACACTACACTCAATTCCATTGTAATCCACTCCACTAGACTCCATTCCATCCTTTCCTTTCCACTCCACTCCAGTCTATTCTTTTCAACTCCACTCCTTTGCACTCCACTCCACTCCACTCCACTCCATTTCACTCCGTTTGACTCCATTCCATTCCATTCCTTTCCTTTTTCTGACAGGATCACACTCCGATACCCCTCCTGGTGTGCAGTGGCACAATCTCAGCTCACGTTTCATTTCAACGTTCCATTCCATTCCATTGTATTCCGATCCATTCCACTTCCCTCCACTCCATTCCACTCAATTCCACTCCAATCCTCTCCAATCCATTGCATGCTATTCCATTCTAATCCCTTCCATTCAACACCTTTCTTTTGACAGAATCTCCCTCTGTCACACAGGCTCAAGAGAAGTGTCACAATCTCAGCACACAATTCTTCATTCCATTCCATTCCATTCTGTTCCACTCCACTCCACTCCACACCACATCACTAAATTCCATTTCACTCCACTCCAATCCATTCCATACTGCTCCATTCCATTCCACTCCACTCCTTTCCACTCCATTCCATTCCATTCCACTAAACTCCATTCCATTCCACTCCTCTCCACTCCATTCCACTCCACTCCAGTCCATTCGATTCCACTCCATTCCACTGAATTCCACTCCACCGCACTCCACTCCATTCCATTCCAGTTTATTCCATTCCATTCCACTCCATTGCATTCCACTCCACACTTTTCCATTCCATTCCACTCCATTCCATTCTACTCCACTCCATTCCATTCCACTCCACTCAATTCCACTCCACTCCATTCCACTGCACTCCATTCAACTGCACTCCATTCCATTCCTCTCCACTCCATTCCATTCCATTCCACTAAATTCCTTTCCACTCCATTCCACTCCATTCCACTCCACTCCACTCCACACCATTCCCTTCCATTCTGTTCCATTCCACTCCACTCCACTCCAATCAATTCCACTCCCTCAACTCCACTCCATTCCAGTCCACTCCAGTCCTTTCCATTCCATCCCATTCCATTCAATTACACTGCACTCCATTCCATTCCACTCCACTCCATTCCATTGCACTCCACTACACTCAACTGCATTCCAATCCACACTGCTCCACTCCACTGCAGTCCATTCCATTCCAATCTCCTCCATTCCATTCAACTCCACTCCTTTGCACTCCACTCCACTCCACTCCAATCCATTTCATTCCATTCCACTCCCTTCTATTGCATTCCTTTCTTTTGACAGGATCTCACTCTGTCACCCATCCTCGTGTGCATTGGCACAATCAGCTCACTTTTCATTTCACCATTCCATTCCATTGCACTCCACTCCAATCCACTCAATTCCATTCCACTCCATTCCTTTCCATTCCTTTCTTTCCACAGGATCTCACTCTGTCACAAAGGCCGTACTGCAGTGGCACAAACTCAGCCCACATTTCTTTTCACCATTCTATTGCAACCATTCCATCCCATTCCATTCCATTCTATTTCACTCCACTCCACTACACTACACTGCATTCCATTCCACCCCATCACAATCCATTCGACTCCATTCCACTCCACTCCACTCCATTGCATTCCATTCCATTCCATTTCATTCCATTGCATTCCATTCCTTTATTTCAACAGGTTATCACTCTGAGACCTGGGCTGGAGTACAGTGGCCCAATTTCAGCTCACATTACATGACAATGTTTCATTGCATTCTATCCGTTCCATTGCATTCCATTGCATTCCATTCCATTGTATTCCATTCCATTCCAATCCACTCCGTTCCACTCCACTCCACTCCACTCCACTCCATTACATCCGATTCTATTCCACTCCACTCCAACCCACTCCACTCCACTTCATTCGATTACATTCCATCCCATTCCATTCCTCTCCATTCCACTCCATTTCACTCCCTTCCACTACACTCCACTCCATTATATTCCATTCCTTTCCACTGCATTCCATTCCATTCCTTTTTTTCGAGAGTATCTCACTCTGTCACCAAGTATGTAGCACAGTGGCAAAATCTCATCTCACATTCCATTCCGTTACATAACGTTCCATTCCTTTCTGATCCGCTCTCCTCCAATCCACTCCATTCCCTTCCATTCCATTCCATTCCATTCCACTCAATTCCACTCCGCTACTTTCCAATCCATTCCATTCCACTTCTTTCTTTCGGCAGGATCACCCTATGTCATACAATCTGTAGCTCAGTGGCACAATCTCAGCACACATTTCTCTGTTCCGCCCCGTTCCGTGGCTTTCTGTCTCGTTCCGTTCCATTCCATTCCACTCCACTCCGCTACATTCCATTACATCCAATTCCATTCTTCTCCATAACACTCCTCTCCACTCCACACCACTCCACTTCACTCCATCCTATTCCATTCTGCACCATTCCACTGAAGTCCACTCCACCCAAATCCACTCCACTTCATTCCATTCCATTCCATCCCATTTCTTCCTCTGCATTCCACTCCATTCCACTTCACTCTACTTCGCTCCAGTCCACTCCATTCAATTCCATTCCATTTCTTTCCACTGCATTCCATTCCATTCCTTACATTCGAGAGTATCTCATTCTGACACCCAGCCTGGAGCGCAGTTGCACAATTTCAGCTCACATTTCTTTATTCCATTCCATTCCATTCCATTCCATTCCATTCCATTCCATTGCGTTCCATTCCTTTCCATTGCCTTCCATTGCATTCCATTCCATTCCATTCCACTCCTTTCCATTCCATTCCACTCCTCTCCATTATGTTCCGCTCCACTTAATTACGTTCTTAGCCACCCCACTCCGTTCCTCTCCACTCCACTCCATACCACTCCACTCTACTCCATTCCACTCTACTCCATTCCACTCCACTCCACTCCGTTCCACTCCTCTCCACTCCACTTCACTCCGTTTCACTCCACTCCACTCCATTCCAATCCAATCCATTCGATTCTGATCCATTTCATTCCACTCCACTCCACTCCACTCCATTACACCCCATTCTAATCCATTCCATACCATTCCACTCCACTCCATTGCATTCCATTCCACTCCACTCTTTTCCACTGCACTCCATTCCATTCCACTCCATTCCATTCCACTACACTCCATTCCAAACCATTCCATTCCACTCCGTTAGGTTCCACTTCACTCCGTTCCATTCCACTGCACTCCAGTTCCTTCCAATCCACTCCAATCCATTCCACTACACTCCATTCTCTTCCACTGCATTCCACTCCACTCCACTGCACTGCATTCCATTCCACCCCTCTCCACTCCTTTAAACACCAATCCATTCCATTCCTCTCCACTCTGTTCCATTCCATTACACTCCGTTCCATTCCACTCCACTCCCTTCCATTGTTCTGCATTTCACTGCTTTCCATTTCATTTCACTCCACTCCACTGCATTCCACTCCATTCTATTCAACCCCATTCCATTCCAATCCACTCCACTCCTCTCCACTCCACTCCACTCCATTCCACTCCACTCCTCTCCACTCCACTCTACTCCATCCCATTCCATTGCATTCCATTCCATTCTCATGCAGTCCATTACATTCCACTCCATTCTACCCCATTCCATTCCTTTCCATTCCACTCCACGCCAGTGTATTCCACTCCACTCCATTCCAACCCATTCCATTCCACTTCATTCCATTCCACTCAACTCAACTCTGCTCCACTCCATTCCAGTCCACTACATTCCATTCCACTACGTTCCATTTCACTCCATTTCATTCCACTCCTCTCCATTCCATTCCACTCCACTCCCTTCCCTTCCATTCCATTCCACTACTCTCCATTCCATTCCACTCCACACCATTCCATTCCATTCCACTCTACTTCATTCCACTCCACTCCACTCGACTCCATTACATTCCAATCCATTCCACTCCACTCGTTTCCACTCCATTCCATTCCATTCAACTCCACTCCATTCCACTCCACTCCATTTCATTCAACTCCACTCCATTCCACTCCACACCACTACACTCCATTCCACTCCACTCGAATCCACTCCACTCCAATCCACTCCACTCCATTCCATTCCATTCCATTCCTTTCCACTCCACATCATTCCACTCCATTTCATTCCATTCCATTGCACTCCTCTCCATTTCATTCCATTCTATTCCATCCCACTCCACTTCATTCCACTCAACTCCTTTCCTCGCCATTCTATTCCTTTCGACTCCACTCCATGCCATTCCACTCCACTCCATTCTACTCCATTCCATTCCACTCCATTCCACTCTATTCCACTCCACTCTACTCCGCTTCACGCCATTCCTCTCCACTGCATTACATTCCACTGCATTCCTTTCTGTTCCACTCCTCTCCAATCCATTATTCTCCATTCCATCCCATTCCACTCCATTCGTATCCATTCCACTAAACTCCATTCCATTCCACTGCACTCCACTCTACTCCATTCCATTCCATTCCAATCCATTCCATTCCACTCCACTCTATTCCATTCTACTCCATTTCACTTCATTCCATTCCATTCCTCGTGACTCCACTCTATTCCACTCCACTCCATACCACTCTATTGCATTCCATTCCATTCCATTTCCCTAAAATCCACTCCACTCCACTCCATTTCGCTCTCCTCCTTTCCACTCCAGTCCAATCCCCTCCACTCCACTCCCTTCCGCTCACCTCGATTACACTGCACTCCACTAAACTCCATTCCATTCCAATCCACTTCAATCCATTCCACTCCATTCCTTTCAATTCCATATCACTCCTCTCCATTCCATTCCATTCTCTTCCATTCCACTCCTAGCCATACCGTTCCACTCCAATCCACTCCATGCCATTCCATTCCACTCCACTCCACCCGATTCCACTCAACTCCATTCCACTCCATTCCATTCCACTCCATTCCATTACACTCCATTCCAATCCACTCCACTCCACTCCACTCTAATGCACTCCACTCCACTCCATTCCATTCCACTCCACTTCACTCCACTGATTCCATTCCATCCCATTGCTCTCCATTCCATTCCACTCCACTTCACTCCACTCCTTACTTTCAGTTGTACTCCACTCCATTGCATTCCACTGCACTCAACTCCATTCCATTACATTACATGCCATTCCACTCCTCTCCACTCCATTCCACTCCGCTCCACTTCACTCCCCTCCATTCCATTGCATTCCACTCCACTCCATTCCCCTGTACTCCATTCCTTTCCACTCCACTTTATGTCACTCCCCTCCACTCCATTGCATAACATTCCATTCCATTTCACTCCATTGCATTCCATTCCTTTCTTTCGACAGGATATCACTGTCACCCAAGCTGGAGTTCAGTGACACAATCTCAGCTCACATTACATATAAACTTTCCATTGCATTGCATTCTATTCCCTTGCATTCCATTGCATTGCATTCCATTCCATTCCATTCCATTCCATTCCATTCCATTCCACTCCATTCCACTCCTCTCCACTACATTCCATTCCATTCCACTCCATTCCATTACACTCCTTTCTTTCAACAGGATCTCCCTGTGTCACACAGGTTGTAGCGCAGTGGCACAATCTCAGCACACAATTCTCATTTCCGTTCCATTCTGTTCCGTTCTGTTCCGTTCCATTCCGTTCCGTTACACTCCACTGCAGTCCACTACAGTACATTCCATTAGATCTGAATCTATTCCACTCTTTTCCACTCCTCTCCACTCCACTGCGCTCCACTCCTCTACATTACATTCCATCACATTCCATTCTTCTCCATTCCACTGCACTCCACTCAACCGCACTATACTCCACTTCATTCCACTCCATCTCGTTCCTTTCCGTTCCTCTCCATTCTACTGCACTCCAATTCACTCCACTGCACTACACTCCATTCCATTCCATTGCACTGCATTCCATTCCATTCCTTTCCTACAAGAGTATCCCACTCTCTCACCAAGCCTGGAGTGCAGTGGCACAAAGTCAGCTCACATTTCATTATTACACTCCATTTCATACCATTCCATTCCATTGCATTGCACTGTATTCCATTCCATTCCATTCCATTCCGTTCCACTCCACTCCATTCCACTCATCTCCACTCCACTCCACTGCACTCCACTCCCATCCACTCCACTCCATGCCACTCCTATCCATTCCATTCCACTCCATTACACTCCAAACCATTCCATTCCACACCACTCTATTCCACTCCATTCTCCTCCACTCCATTCCACTCCACTCCACTCCACTCCATTCCATTCTTGTCAATTTCACTCCATTCCATTCCAAACCACTCCATACCATTCCACCGTAGTCCACTCTATTCCATTTCATTCCACTCCACTCCATTCCACTCCATTCCACTCCATTCTATTCCACTCCATTCCACTCCAGTCCATTCCATTCCATTCTACCCTACTCCAATACATTCCACTCCACTCCATTGCATTCCACTCCACTTCATTCTCTTCCACTCCATTCCACTCACATTAAACTCCATTTCACTTCACTCCACTCCTCTCCAGTCCAATACACTCCACTCCATTCCAATCCATTCCACTCCACTCCGTTACATTGCTTTCCAAACCACTCCATTCCATTCCACTCCACTCCCTTCCATTCCAATCATCTCCATTCCAATCCATTCCACACCATTCCATTCCATTCCACTCCACTCCAATCCATTACTTTACAATCCACTCCATTCTGTTCCACTCTGCTTCATTCCACTGCACTCCACTCCACTCCATTCCATTCCAGTCCATTCCACTCCATTCCATTCCACTCCATTCCATTCCACTCCACTCCACTGCACTCCAATCAACTCCACTGCATTCCATTCCATTCCACTCCATACCATTCCTTTCCACTCTACTCCATTCCATTCCATTAATCTCCTCTTCATTCCATTGCACTCCACTCCATCCCATTCCATAGCATTCCACTCCTCTCCATTCCATTCCACTCCACTCTACTCCATCCCACTGCACTCCATTCCATTCGATTCCATTCCACTCAGCTCCACTGCTTTCCACTCCACTCCATTCCATTCCACTCCACTCCATTCCATTCCACTCCATTCCACTCCACTCCTCTCCATTCCACTCCACTCCACTCCACTCTATTCCACTCCACTCCACTCCATTACTCTCCACTCCTTTCCATTCCACTTCACTCCACTCCACTCAATTCCATTCCACTCCATTCAGTTACTCTCCATTCCATTCCATTGCACTCTATTCCATTCCATTTCATTCCAATCCACTCCATTCCATTCCATTCCACTCCATTCCATTCCACTCCATTCCAATCCATTCCACTCTATTCCACTCCACTCTGATCTATTCCATTCCATTCCATTCCACTCCACTCTTTTCCATTCCACTCCATTCCATTACACTCCATTCCACTCCATTGCACTCTTTTACACTCCATTCCATTCCAATCTACTCCATTCTACTCCACTCCACTCCCCTCCAATCCACTCCAATACAATCCATTCCACTCCACTCCACTCCACTGGATTCCACTGCATTCCACTCAATTGCAATCCACTCCATTCCATTGTATTCCACTCCACACCCTTACATTCAATTCCACTCCATTTCATTCCATTCCATGCATTTCCATTCTGTTCCATTCCACTCAATTCCACTCCACTCCACTCCAATCCATTCCATTCCATTTCACTCCTTTCTTTCGACAGGATCTGCGTCTGTCACATGGCTGTAGCTCAGTGGCACAATCTCAGCACACATTTTTCCGTTCCGTTCCGCTCTGTTCTGTTGCATTCCGTTCCGTTCCATTCCTGTCCATTCCCCTCCAGTCTGCTCCACTCCACTACATGCCATTATATCCGACTCTGTTCCACTCCATTCCAATCCCCTCAACTCCACTGCACTCCACTCCACTCCATTCCACTCCACTCTATTCCATTCCACTCCATTCCATTCCATTCCATTCCACTCCATTCCACTCCTCTAGATTCCATTCCACTCCACTCCATTCCATTCCCTCCCATTCCACGCCTTTCCATTCCATTCTACTCCACTCCATTCCACTCTGCTTCACTCAATTCCATTCCACTCAACTCCACTCCATTCCCCTCCACTCTGTTCCATTCTTCTCCATCTCCTTCCACTCCATTCCCTTCCACTCCACTCCTCTCCATTCCACTCCACTCCACCCCATTCCATTCAACTCCACTCCATTGCATTCCACTCCACTCCATTCCATTCCATCCCTTTCCACACCTCTCCATTCCATTCCACTCCACTCCATTCCATTCTACTCAACTCCACTCCAGTCCACTCCACTACATTCCATTCCATGCCACTGCATTCCATTCCACTCCAGTCAACTCCTTTCCCCTCCACACCAATCCCTTCCACTCCACGACATTCTGCTCCACTCCATTCCATTGCACTCAACTCCACTCCATTCCACTCCACTATATTCCATTCCCCTCCATTCCATTGCATTAAACTCCATTCCATTCCATTCCTTTCTCTCCAAAGGATCTCACTCTCACAAATGCTGGAGTTCAGTGACACAGTCTCAGCTCACCTTTCTATTCACCATTCCATTGCAATCCGTTCCATCCAATTCCATTCCATTCTATTTCACTCCACTACACTCCAATCCATTCCATTCCACTCCATCCCACTCCATTCGACTCCATTCCACTCCACTTCAATCCACTCAACTCCACTCCACTCCACTCCATTCCATTCCTAAACATTCCACTCCATTCCATTCCACTCACCTCCATTCCATTCCACTCCATTTCATTCCTATCCATTCCATTCCATTCCACTCCACTCCACTCCATTCCATTCCACTGCATTCCACTCCATTCCATTTCATTCCTCTCCACTGCAATCCACTCCAATCCACTCCATTCCACTCCTTTCTATTCCACTCTGTTCCATTCCAATCCACTCCACTCCGTTCTACTCCACTCCATTCCATTACACTCTACTTCACTCCAATACACTCCACTCCACTCCATTGCACTCCACTCCAATACATTCCACTCCATTAAATTCCATTCCACTCCACTCCACTATGCTCCACTCCATTCGACTCCATTCCAATCCACTCCACGCCAAGCCACTCCATTTTATTCCATTCCTCTCCATACCAATGATCTCCATTCCATTCCACTCCACTCCATTCCATTCCTTTCCAATCCACTCCATTCTATTCAACTTCACTCCATTCCCTTCCACTCCTCTCGATTCCAACCCACTCCATTCCATTTCATTCCTTTCTTTCCACACGACGTCACTGTGTCACCCAGTCTGGAGTGGAGTGGCACAATCTCAGCTCACATTACACGTCAACTTTCCATTGCATTGCGTGCTATTCCGTTGCATTCTGTTGAATTCCACTGCATTTCATTTCATTCCATTTAATACCATTCCATTGCACCTCGTACCGCTCCACACCACTCCACTCCATTACATTCCATTACATCCGATTCCATTCCACTCTTTTCCACTCCTGACCCCTCCAATACACTCCACTTCTATCCATTCCACTCCATTCCATTCCAATACGATCCATTCCACCGCACACCACACCACCACACTCCACTCCACTTCATTCCATTCCATTCCATCCCATTCCATTCCTCTCCATTACACTCCACTCCACTTCATTCCACTCCACTCAAGTCCACTCCATTCCAATACATGCCACTGCATTCCATTGCTTTCCTTTCTTTCTAGATTATCTCACTCTGTCACCCAGCCTGGAGCACAGTAGCACAATCTCAGCTCATATTTCATTATTCCATTCTCTTCCATTCCATAGCATTCCATCACATTCCACCCCAGTTCATTCCATTCCATTCCATTACAGTCCACTCCACTCCACTCCACTTCAGTACTTTCCACTCCAGTACACTTCACTCCACTGCAATCCATTCCACTCCACACCACTCCAATCTATTCAATTCAACTTCACTCCACTCCACTCCATTCCATCCCACTCCATTCCACTCCACTCCGTTCCATTCCACTCCATTCAACTCCACTCCACTCCGTTCCATTCCACTCCATTCCACTCCACTCCACTCGACAGCACTCCACTCCACTTCACTCCACTCCACTGCACTCCACTCCATTCCAGTCAACTCCACTCCATTCCACTCCACTCCACTTCACTCCTCTCCACTCAATTCCACTCCATTCGATTCAATTCCACTCCCGTCCATTCATTTCCACTCCACTCCATTCCATTCCACTGCATTCCATTCCATTCCATTCCACTCCTTTTCATTGCATTGCACACCACTCCTTTCCATTCCACTCCACTCCATTCCATTACATTCCACTCCACTCCATTCCATTCCACTCCATTCCACTCCAGTCCACTTCATTCCACTCCTTTCCATTCCACTCCACTCCATTCCATTACATTCCACTCCACTCCATTCCATTCCACTCCATTCCACTTCAATCCACTTCACTCCACTCCACTCCAGTCCACTCCATTCCAATACATGCCACTGCATTCCATTACATTCCTTTGTTTCTAGATTATCTCACTCTGTCACCCAGCCTGGAGTGCAGTATCAGAATCTCAGCTTATATTTCATTATTCCTTTCCCTTCCATTCCATTCCATTCCAATCCACTCCAATTCATTCCATTGCATTCCATTCCATTTCAGTCCACTCCACTCCACTCCACTTCAGTAGTCTCCACTCCACTACACTCCACTGGACTCCATTTCACTCCACACCACTCCACTCTATTCCATTGAACTCCACTCCACTCCATTCCACCCCACTCCATTCCACTCCAATCCGCTCCATTCCACTCCATTCCACTCCACTCCACTCGACAGCACTCCACTCCACTTCACTCCACTCCACTCCACAGCACTCCACTCCACTCCATTCTAGTCAACTCCACTCCATTCCACTCCACTCCACTCCTCTCCACTCGATTCCACTCCATTCAATTCCATTCCACTCCCGTCCATTCATTTCTACTTCACTACATTCCATTCCACTGCATTCCATTCCATTCTATTCCACTCCATTTCATTCCATTCCTCTCCACTCCTTTCCATTCCACTCCACTCTATTCCATTACATTCCACTCCACACCATTCCACTCCACTCCATTCCACCTCATTATATTCCATTTCACTCCACTCCTCTCCAGTCCATTCCATTCCACTCCATTCCACTCCACTGCACTCCACTCTACTCCATTCCATTCCATTCTACTCCACTACATTCCATTCCTCTCCATTTCATTCCACTCTTCTTCATACCATTGCACTCCACTCCATCCCTTTCCATACGATTCCACTTCTATCCATTCCATTCCACTCCACTCCATTCCATTCCAACCCACTCCACTCCACTCCACTCTATTTCATTCAATTAAACTCCATTCCATTCCATTCCTTTCTTTCCACAGGATCTCACACTGTCACAAAGGCTGGAGTGCAGTTGCACAATCTCAGCTCACATTTCTTTTCATCATTCCATTGCATTCCATTCCATCCCATTCCATTCCATTCCATTCAATTTCACTCCACTACACACCACTCCACACCATTCCATTCCACTCCTTCCATTTCCATTCGAGTCCATTCCACTCCACTGGACTCCACTTCATTCCCCTCCATTCCATTCCATTTCATTTCACTCCATTTCATTCTATTCCTTTCTTTCGACAGGATATCACTGTGTCAGCCAGGCTTTAGTGCAGTGGCACAATCTCAGCTCACATTACAAGACAACTTTCCATTGCACTGCATTCTATTCCATTACATTCCAAAGCTTTCCATTCCTTTCCTTTCCTTTCCTTTCAATTCCAATGAATTCCATTCTATTTCACGCTATTCCACTCCACTCCATTCCACTCCACTCCACTCGATTCCACTCCAGTCCATTCTATTCCACTCCACTCCATTCAATTCCACTCCACTCCATTCCATTCCACTTCATTCCATTCAATTCCACTCCATTCCATTCCTTTCCACTCCAATCCATTCCATTCCACTCCACTCCATTCCATTAGATTCCACTCCACTCCATTCCATTCCACTCGATTCCACCCCATTCCATTCCACTCCATTCCACTTCACTCCATTCCACTCCTCTCCATTCCACTGCACTCCTCTTCACTCCACTCCATTCCATTCCATTCCACTTCACTCCATTCCATTCCACTCTATTCCATTCCATTCCACTCCTCTTCATTCCATTTCACTCCACTCCATCCCATTCCATAGCATTCCACTCCTGTACATTATATTCCACTCAACTCAATTCCATTCCACTCCACTCCATTCCACTACACTCCACAGCACTTCACTCCACTCCATTCCATTCCACTCCAATCCATTGCACTCCACTCCATTCCACTCTACTCCACTCCACTCTATTCCACTCCACTCCCCTCCATTACACTCCACTCCATTCCATTCCACTTCAC
This sequence comes from Pongo abelii, assembly GCF_028885655.2. Taxonomy (NCBI): domain Eukaryota; kingdom Metazoa; phylum Chordata; class Mammalia; order Primates; family Hominidae; genus Pongo; species Pongo abelii. The sequence goes on from NC_072009.2 coordinate 65,559,412, forward strand.
TCCAATCCACTCCACTCCATTCCATTACACTCCATTCCATTACACTCCATTCCAATCAGTTGCACTCTATTCCACTCCATTGCATTTCAATCCACTCCATTCAATTCCATTACACTCCACTCCATTCCACTCCCCTCCACTCCACCCCAAACTACTCCAATCCAATCTATTCCATTCCACTCCACTCCACTCAATTACGTTGCATTCCCCTCCATTGCTTTCCACTCCATTCCATGACATTCAACTCCACACCCTTCCATTACATTCCACTCCATTCCATTCCATTCCATTCCATGTCATTCCAGTCAATTCCATTCCACTCAATTCCACTACGCTCCACTCCAATCCATTCCATTCCATTTCACTCCTTTCTTTCAACACGATCTCCATCTGTCACAAGGCTGTAGCGCAGTGGCACAATCTCAGCACACATTTCTCCGTTCTGTTCTGCTCCGTTCTGTTCCATTCCATTCCATTCCGTTCCAATCCATTCCACTCCACTCTACTCCAACCCACTAATTCTATTTCATCTGATTCCGTTCCACTCCATTCCACTCACCTTCACACCACTATACTCCATTCCACTCCACTCTATTCCATTCCACTCAATTCCATTCCATTCCATTCCATTCCACTCCTCTAGATTTCATGCTGCTCCACTCCATTCCATTCCATCTCATTCCATGCCTCTCCATTCCATTCCACTCCAGTCCATTCCTTTCTGCTCCACTCAATTCCATTCCACTCAACTCCACGCCATTCCACTCCACTCCATTCCATTCCATCCCATTCCTTGCCTCTCCATTCCATTCCACTCCACTCCATTCCACTCCACTCCATTCCACTCCACTCCATTCCTTTCTGCTCCACTCAATTCCATTCCACTCAACTCCACGCCATTCCACTCCACTCCATTCCATTCCATATCGTTTCACTCCATTCCATTCCACTCCACTCCATTCCATTCAACTCCACTCCATTCCATTGCACTCCACTCCATTCCATACCATCCCTTTCCACTCCTCTCCATTCCATTCCGCTCCACTCCATTGCATTCCACTCCATTCCATTCTACTCAACTCCACTCCAGTCCACTCCACTCCATTCCATTCCACGCCACTCCATTTCATTACACTTCTGTCCACTCCATTCCACTCCACACCAATCCATTCCACTCCACGACATTCTCCTCCACTCCATTCCATTGCACACAACTCCACTCCATTCCAGTCTATTCCATTCCATTGCATTCCACTCCATTCCATTCCATTCCTTTCTTTCCAAAGGATCTCACTCTGTCACAAATGCTGGAATGCAGTGACACAGTCTCAGCTCACCTTTCTTTTCATCATTCCATTGCATTCCATTCCATCCAGTTCTGTTCCATTCAATTTCACTCCATTACACTCCACTCCATTCCATTTCACTCCACTCCATTCCATTCGACTCCATTCCACCCCACTTCAATCCACTCCACTACACTCCACTTAACTCCATCCCATTCCAATCGACTCCATTCCACTCCATTCCATTCCACTCCACTCCATTCCATTCCACTCCATTCCATTCCTGTCCATTCCACTCCATTCCATTCCACTCCACTCCATTTCATTCCATTCCATTCCACTCCAATCCATTCCATTCCACTGCATTCCACTCCATTCCATTTCATTCCTCTCCACACCAATCTACTCCACTCCACTCCATTCCACTCCATTCTATTCCACTCCATTCCATTCCAATCCACTCCACTACACTCCACTCCACTCCACTGCATTCCTCTCCACTCCATTATATTCCACTCTATTCCACTCCAATAAACTCCACTCCACTCCATTCCATTCCACTACACTCCATTACATTCCACTCCATTCCACTCCATTAAATTCCATTCCTCTCCATTCCACTATGCTCCACTCCATTAGACTCCATTCCAATCCACTCCACGCCACGCCACTCCATTCCTTTCCACTCCTCTCCATTCCAATACACTCTACTCCATTCCATTCCATTTCACTCCACTCCATTCCATTCCTTTCCAATCCACTCCATTCTATTCTACTCCACTCCATTCTCTTCTACTCCTCTATATTCCAATCCACTCCATTCTATTCTACTCCACTCCATTCTCTTCCACTCCTGTATATTCCAATCCACTCTACTCCATTTCATTCCTTTCTTTCTACATGATATCACTGTGTCACCCAGGCTGAAGTGGGGTGGCACAATCTCAGCGCACATTACACGTCAACTTTCCATTATATTTCATGCTACTCGGTTGCATTCCATTGCATTCCCTTTCATTCCATTCCATTCCATTCCATTCCATTCCATTCCATTCCATTCCACTTAATTCCATTCCATTCCACTCCTTAGAAATCCACACCACTCCAGTCCACTACATTCCATTACTTCCTATTCCATTCCACTCAATTCCACTCCTTTCCTCTCCAACGCACTCCACTATTATCCATTCCACTCCATCCCATTCCAATCCGCTCCATTCCACTGGACACCACAGCACCACACTCCACTCCACTTCATTACATTCCATTCCAACCCATTCCATTTCTCTAAATTCCACTCTACTCCACTTCACTCCACTCCATTCCAGTCCACTCCATTTGATTCCATTCTATTCCATTCCACTGCATGCCATTCCATTCCTTTCTTTATAGAGTATCTCTCTCTGTCACCCAGCCTGGAGTGCAGTGGCACAATCTCAGCTCACATTTCATTTTTCCATTCCTTTCCATTCCATTCCATTCCAGTCCACTCCACTCCATTGAATACCACTCCACTCCACTCCACTCCACTGCACTCCATTCCACTCCAGTCCACTCTACTCCATTCCATTCAACTCCACTCCACTCCATTCCACCACATTCCATTCCACTCCACTCTGCTCCATTCCACTCCATTCCACTCCACTCCACTCGACTGCACTCCACTCCACTTCACTCCACTCCACTCCACTGCACTCCACTCCACTCCTTTCCACTCCACCCCACTGCACTCCACTCGATTCCACCCCATTCCTTTCCATTACACTCCCCTCCATTCAATTCCACTCCACTCCATTCCATTCCACTGCATTCCACTTCATTCCATTCCATTCCACTCCATTTCATTCCATTCCACTCCACTGCATTGCATTCCACTCCACTCCATTCCATCACATTCCACTCCACTCCATTCCATTCCACTCCACTCCATTCCATTCCACTCCATTCCACCCCATTCCATTCCGTTCCACTACACTCGACTCCATTCCGATCCACTCCACTCTACACCATTCTATTCCACTCTACTCAACTCCATTCCATTCCACTCTACTCCACTGCATTCCATTCCTCTCCATTTAATTCCATTCCATTCCATTCCACTCCTCTTCATTCCATTGCTCTCCACTCCATCCTATTCCATAGCATTCCACTCCTATCCATTCCATTCCACTCCACTTCATTCCATTCCAATCCACTCCACTCCATTCCACTCCTTTCCACTCCACTCCATTCCACTATACTTCTCTCCACTCCATTCCATTCCACTTCACTCCACCCCACTCTACTCCACTCCACTCCATTCCATTCCATTCCCTTCTTTCCACAGGATCTCACACTGTCACAAAGGCTGGAGTGCAGTGGCACAATCTCAGCTCACATTTCTTTTCATCATTCCATTGCGTTCCAACCCATCCCATTCCATTCCATTCCATTCTATTTCACACTACTCCATACCATTCCATTCCACTGCATCCCACTCCATTCGAGTCCATTCCACTCCATTCCACTCCACTCCTTTCCATTCCATTACATTTCACTCCATGGCATTTCAATCGTTCCTTTTCACAGGATATCACTGGGTCAGCCAGGCTGGAGTGCAGTGGCACAATCACAGCTCACATTACAGGACATCTTTCCATTTGCACTGCATTCTTTTTAATAACATTCCATTGCTTTCCACTACATTCTATTCCTTTCTATTCCATTCAATTCCATTCCATTCCACGCTGTTCCACTCCACTCCACTCCACAACACTGCACTCCCCTCGATTCCACTCCATTCCATTCCATTCTACTCCACTACATTCAATTCCACTTCACTCCATTCCATTCCACTGCATTCCATTCCACTGTATTCCATTCCATTCCATTCCACTGCATTCCTTTCCATTCCGTTAAACTCTATTCCATTCCTTTCCATTCAACTCTATTCCAGTCCATTCCACTTCACTCCATTCCATTCCACTCCATCCCCTTCCATCCCACTCCTCTTCATTCCATTTCACTCCACTCCATCCCATTCCATAGCATTCCAGTCCTTTCCATTCGGTTCCACTCAACTCAATTCCCTTCCATTCCACTCCACTGCATTTCACTCACTCCACTCCATTCCACCCCACTCCATTCCACTCTACTTCTCTCCACTGCATTTCATTACACTCCACTCCACTCCACTGAACTCCACTCTACTCCACACCACTCCATTCCATTCCACTCCACTCCACTCCACTAAACTCCACTCTACTCCACACCACTCCATTCCATTCCATTCAATTCCACTCAATTCCATTCCTTTCCTTTCTTTCAACAGGATCTCACACTGTCACAAAGGCTGGAGTACATTGGCACCATCTCAGCTGAACTTTCTTTTCACCATATCATTGCATTCCATTCCATCCCATTGCATTCTATTCTATTTCACTCCACTCCACTGAACTCATCACAATTCCATTCCACTCCATCTCATTCCATTCGATTCCATTCCACTCCACTCTACTCCACTCTACTCCACTCCAGTCCACTCCATTCTACTCCATTCCGTTCAATTCCGTTCACTCCATTGCATTCCATTCCTTTCTTTCCAATGGATATCACTGTGTCAGCCAGGCTGTAGTGCAGTGGCACAATCGCAGCTCACATTACAAGACAACTTTCCGTTACATTGCATTCTATTCCATTACATTCTATTGCATTCCATTCCATTCCATCCCATTCAAATCCATTCCATTCCACTCCGTTCCACTCCACTCCACTCCACTCCACAACACTCCACTCCACTCCAGTCCACTCCATTATATTACATTCCATTGCATTTCACTCCGCAGCATTCCATTCATTTCTTTCGACAGTATGTCACTGTGTCACCCTGGCTTGAGTTCAGTGGCACAATCTCAACTCTCATTACATGTCATCTTTCCATTTCATTGCATTCTATTCCATTGCATTCAATTTCATTAAATTCCATTCCATTCCATTCCATTTCATTCCATTTCAGTCCATTGCATTCATTTCCATTCCATTCCACTCTGTTCCACTCCACTCAACTCCACTACGTTCCATTACGTCCGATTCCATTCCATTTCATTCCTCTCCTCTCCACTCCAATGGACTCCACTCCACTCCATTCGACTCCATCACATTCCATTTTGCTCCATTCCACTGCACTCCACTCCAACCTAATCCACTCCCCTTCATTCCATTTCATTCAATTCCATTCCCTTCCTATCCACTTCACTCCATTCCACCTCACTCCGCTCCACTCCAGTACACTCCATTCCACTGCATTCCATTCCATTACTCTCCATTACATCCCATTTCTTTCTTTTGAGAGTATCTCACTATGTCTCCCAGCCTGGAGTGCAGTGGCATTATGTCAGCTCACATTTCATTATTCCATTCCGTTCTATTCCACTCCATTCCATTCCATTCCACTCCATTCCATTCCATTCCATTGCACTCCATTGCACTCCCCTCCACCCCACTCCACTCTACTCCATTCCACTCCATTCCGTTTCATTCCATTCTAATATGTTCCATTCCACTATGTTCCATTCCTTTCCTTTCCATTCCATTCCATCCCACTCCACTCCATTCCACTCCCTTCCATTCCACTCCATTCCACTCCGTTCCATTCCACTCCTCTCCACTCCACTACACTCCTCTCCACTCCACTTCACAAAGACTCATTCCACTCCATTCCATTCCATTCCATTGCAATCGATTTCACTACACTCCACTCCATTCTATTCCACTAAACTCCATTGCAATCGACTACACTACACTACATTCCATTAAACTCCACTCCGTTCCACTGCACTCCAATCTACTCCACTCCATTCCATTCCATTCCACTCCAATCCATTCCCTTCCACTCCATTCTATTCCAATCCATTCCAGTTCTTTCCAATCCAATGAATTCTTTTCCACTCCACTTCATTCCAGTTCACTCCACTCCACTTCTATACACTCCACTCCACTCTACTCAACTCCATTCTACTCCACTCCATTCCATTCCACTCCGTAACATTCCATTCTGTTCCATTTCACTCCTTTCCAGTCAAATTCGATCCACTCCATTCCGTCGTTTTCCATTACACTCCTCTGCATCCAATCCACTCCACTCCAGTGCATTCCACTCTACTCCACTCCATTCAACTCCACGTCATCCCATTCCTCTCTACTCCATTTCATTCCACTCCACAATCCAATCCACTCCATTCCATTACACATTCCTTTCTTCTTTCCATTCAATTTCACATTCCATTCCACTCCATTCCACTGCATTTCACATTCCATCCATTCCATTCCATCACACATTCCATTCCATCACACATTCCATTCCATTCCACATTCCATTCCATTCCATTCCATTCCATTCAACATTTCATTCCATTCCATTCCACATTCCATTCCATTCCATTCCATTCCATTCAACATTTCATTCCATTCCATTCCACATTCCATTCCATTCCATTCCATTCCATTCAACATTTCATTCCATTCCATTCCACATTCCATTCATTTCTATTCCAGATTCCATTCCATTCCACTCCATTCCACATTTCTTTCCACATTCCATTACATTCCATTCCTCATTCCATTCCATTCCATTCCACGTTCCATTCCATTCCATTACACATTCCATTCCCTTCCACTCCACTTCTTATTCCATTCCACTCCATATGATTTCACATTCCATTCCATTCCTTTCCACATTCCATTCCATTCCATTCCACGTTCCATTCCATTCCATTCGACATTCCATTCCACATTCCATTCGACATCCTATTCCATTCCATTCCACATTCCATTCCATTCCATTCCATTCCACATTCCATTTCATTCTATTCCATATTCCATTCCAATCCATTCCACATTCCATTCCATTCCATTGCACATACCATTTCACATTCCATTCCACATTCCATTCCATTCCACATTCTATTCCACATTCCATTCCACATTCCTTTCCACATTGCATTCCATTCCATTCCACATTCCATTCCATTCCATTCCACATTCCATTCCATTCCACATTCCATTCCATTCCATTCCACATTCCATTCCATTCAATTCCATTCCATTCCATTCCATTCCATTCCACAATCCATTCCATTCCATTCCACATTCCATTCCATTCCATTCCACATTCCATTCCATTCCATTCCACATTCCATTCCATTCAATTCCACATTCCATTTCACATTCCATTCCACATTACCTTCCATTCCATTCCACATTCTATTCCACATTCCATTCCAGATTCCATGCCATATTCCATTCCATTCAATTCCACATTCCATTCGACATCCTATTCCATACCATTCCACATTCCATTCCATTCCATTCCATTCCATTCCATTCCACTTTCCATTCCACATTCCATTCCACATTACATTCGATTCCATTCCACTTTCCATTCCACATACTATTCCACATTCCATTCCACATTCGATTCCACATTCCATTCCATTCCAGTGCACAATAAATTCCACTCCATTCTACATTCCATTCCATATTCCATTTCATTCCATACCACATTCCATTCCATTCCATTCATCATTCCTTTCCATTCCATTTCACATTCCTTTCCATTCCATTCCATTCCATATTCCATTCCATTCCACGCCACATTCCATTCCATTCCATTCCACATTCCATTCTTTCCATTCCACATTCCATTCCATTCCATTCCATTCCAGATTCCAATCACTTCCATTCCATTCCATTCCATTCCATTCCACGTTACATTCCATTCCATTCCACATTCCATTCCATTCTATTCCACATTCCATTCCACATTCAATTCCACGTTCCATTCCTCAATCCATTCCACATTCCATTCCACATTCCATTCCAAATTCCATTCCACATTCCATTCCAGATTACATTCCTTTCCACAACCTATTCCATTCCATTACACTTTCCTTTCCACATTCCATTCCATTCCATTCCATATTCCATTCTACGTTTCATTCCACCTTCCAAACACATTCCATTCAATTCCACATTCCATTCCATTCCATTCCAAGTTCCATTCCATTCCATTCCATATTCCATCCCACATTCCATTCCATTCCATTCCATTCCACATTCCATTCCACACTGCATTCCATTCTATTCCACATTCCATTCCATTCCATTCCACATTCCATTCCATCCCATTCCACAACCCAGTCCATTCCATTTCACAATCCATTAAATTCCATTCCATTCCGTTCCACATTCCATTCCACATTCCATTCTTGTCCATTCCGCATTCATTCAATGTTGCATACCACATTCCATTCCACATTCCATTAAATTCCTTTCCACATTGCATTCCACATTCCATTCCATTCCACGTTCCATTCCACTTTGCACTCCACGTTCCATTCCACGATCCATTCCATTCCACATTCCATTCCATTCCACATTCGATTCCACATTCCAGTCCACATTCCATTAAATTCCATTCCGCTTTCTATACCACATTCCATTTCATTCTATTCCACATTCCATTCCACCTTCCATTCCATTCGATTATATTCCACATTCCATTACATTCCATTCTATTCCAAATTCCATTCCATTTCATTCCATTCCACATTCCGTTCCATTCCATTCAACGTTCCATTCTTTTCCATCCCACATTCCCTTCCATTACATTCCATATTCCTTCTGATTCCATTCCACATTCCATTCCACTCCATTCCACATTCAATTCCACATTCAATTCCATTCCATTCCACATTCTATTCCATTTCATTCCATTCTACATTCCATTCTATTCCATTCCACATTCCATTCCAATCCATTCCACATTCCATTCCATTCCACATTCCATTTCACATTCCGTTCCACATTACATTATATTCCATTCCACATTCTATTCCACATTTCATTCCACATTCTATACCACATTCCATTCCACATTCCATTCCATTCCATTCCACATTCCATTCCATTCCATTGCACATTCCATTCCATTCTATTCCACATTCCGTTCCATTCCAGTCCATTCCACATTCCATTCCGCATTTTAATCCATTCCATTCCACATTCCATTCCATTCCATTCCAAATTCCATTCCGCATTTCATTCCATTCCATTCCACATTCCATTCCATTCCATTCCATTCCATTCCACATTCCATTGAACTTTCCATTCCATTCCATTCCACATTCCATTCCATTAAATTGCACATTCCATTCCATTCCATTCCACATTCATTTGCACATTCCATTCCATTCCATTCCACATTCCGTTCAATTCCATTCCATCGCACTTCACTCCATTCCATCGCACTCCACACCATTCCACTCCCATCCATTCCACTGCATTCCACTCCCTTCCATTCCACTCCCTTCCATTCCACTCCTCTCCACTCCATTCCACTCCTCTCCACTCCACTTCACAAAACCTAATTCCACTCCATTCCATTCCATTATACTGCACTCCGTTTCACTACACTCAACTCCATTTCATTCCACTAAACTCCATTGCAATCGACTAAACTACACTATATTCCATTAAACTCCACTCCGTTCCACTGCACTCCAATCTACTCCATTCCATTACATTCCACTCCAATCCATTCCCTTCCACTCCATTCTATTCCACTCCATTCCAGTTCTTTGCAGTCCACTCCATGCTTTTCCACTCCACTTCATTCCAGTCCACTCCACTTCATTCCAGTCCACTCCACTCCACTTCTTTACACTCCACTCCACTCTACTCCACTCCATTCTTCTCCATTCCATTCCATTCCACTCAGTGCTATTCCATTCTTTTCCATTTCACTCCTTTCCAGTCAAATCCACTCCACTCTATTCCGTCATTTTCCATTACACTCCTTTTCCTCCAATGTACTCCACTCCAATGCATTCCTCTCTAATCCACTCCATTCCACTCCACATCATCCCATTCCTCTCTACTCCTTTTCTTTCCACTCCACATTCCATTCCACTTCGTTCCAATACACATTCCTGTCTTCTTTCCATTCAATTTCATATTCCATTCCTGTGCATTCCACTTCATTGCACATTCCATCTATTCCATTCCATCACACATTCCATTCCATTCCACATTCCATTGCATTCCATTCCACATTCCATTCATTTCGATTCTACATTCCTTTACATTCCATTCCAAATTCCATTCCATTCCATTCCATACCATTCCATTCCTTTCCATTCCACATTTCTTTCCACATTCCATTCCAATCCATTCCTCATTCCATTCCATTCCATTCCACGTTCCATTCCATTCCATTACACTTTCCATTCCCTTCCATTCCACATAACATTCTATTCCATTCCATACCATTCCATTCCATTCCACATTCCATTCCATCCCCTTCCACATACCATTCCACAATCCATTCCACATTGCATTCCATTCCATTCCACATTTCATTCCATTCCATTCCATTCCACATTCCATTCCATTCCATTCCACATTCTATTCCACATTCCATTCCACATTCCATTCCACATCCCATTCCATTCCATTCCATATTCCATTCCATTCCATTCCATTCCACATTCCATTCCATTCCATTCCACTTTACATTCCATTCAATTCCACATTCCTTTTCACATCCCATTCCACATTCCATTCCATTCCACATTCCATTCAACATTCCATTCCAAACTCGATTCCACACCATTCGACATTCCATTCCACATTCCTTTACATTGCATTGCACGTTCCATTCTGCTTTCCATTTCACCTTCATTTCCACATACCAATCCATTCCATTCCATTCCAAATTCCATTCCACATACCATTCCATTGCATTCCACATTCCATTCCACATTCAATTCCACATTCCCTTCCATATTCAATTCCATTCCATTCTACGTTCCATTCCACGATCCATTCCACATTCCATTCCACGTTCCATTCAACATTCCATACCATTCCATTCCAAGTTCCATTCCACTTTCCATTGCATTACATTCCACGTTCCATTCCACTTTCCATTGCATTCCATTCCACATTCCATTCCACATTCCATTCCACATTCCAGTCCATATCATTCCACATTCCATTCCACATTTCATTCCACCTTGCATTCCACGTTCCCTTTCACATTCCATTCCATTCTGTTCCACATTCCATTCCATTCCATTCCACAACCCATACCACATTCCATTCCACATTCCATTCCATTCCATTCCATTACACATTACATACCACATTCCATTCCATTCCATTTGAAGTTCTATTCCATTACATTCCACATTCCATTCCACATTCCATTCCACATTCCATTACACGTTCCATTCCATTCCATTCCACGTTACATTCCACTTTCCATTCCACAATCCATTCCACTTTCCATTCGACGTTCCATTCCATTAAATTCCACATTCCATTCCAATTTCCATTCCATTCCATTTCACATTCCATTCCATTCCAATCATCATTCCAGTCCATTCCATTCCACGTTCCTTTCCACATTCCATTCCACATTACATTGCACGTTCCATTCCAATCCATTCCGCGTTGCATTCCACATTCCATTACATGTTCCATTCCACGTTCCATTCCACGTTCCATTCCATATTCCATTCCATTCCATTCCTCATTCCATTCCATTCCATTCCACATTCCATTACCTTCCATTCCACATTCTTTTCCATTACATTCCAGATTCCACTCCATGTTCCATTCCACGCTCCATTTCGCGTTCCATTCCATTCCATTCCATTCCATTCCAGATTCCTTTCCATTCCATTCCACATTCTATTCCACATTCTGTTCCATTACATTCCATTTTCCATTACAAATTCTATGCCATTCCATTGAACATTCCACTCCATTCCATTCCACATTCCATTCCATTCCACATTACATTCCACATTCCATTCCACCTTGCATTCCACATTGCATTCCATTCCATTTCAAATCCCATTACATTCCATTCCACATTCCATTCTACTTCCCATTCCACTTTCCGTTCCATTACATTCCACATTCCATTCCACATTTCATTCCACATCCCATTCAACATTGCTTTCCATTCCACATTCCATTCCACATTCCATTCTACATCCCATTCCCCATTCCAATCCACCTTCCATTCCACTTTCCATTCCATTACTTTCCAGATTCCATTACACATTCCATTGCCCATGCCATTCCGTGTTCCATGCCACATTCCATTTCAGGTTCCTTTCCACGATCCATTCCAAGTTGCATTCCATTTCATTTCAACTTCCATTCCACATTCCATTCCACATTCCGTTCCACATTCCATTCCATTCCATTCCACATTCCATTCCATATTCCTTTCCACGCTGCATTGCACATTCCATTCCACGTTCCATTCCACTTTCAATTCCACGTTCCATTCCATGTTGCATTCCACGTTCCATTCCATTCCATTCCACCTTCCAATGCAAATTCAGTTCCATCCCATTCCATGTTCCTTTCCATTCCACTCCACGTTCCATTCCACATTCCATTCCACTTTCCATTCCACAATCAATTACATTGCAATCCATACCATTCCACGTTCCATTCAACATTCCATTCCACATTCTATTCCACATTCCATTCAAAATTCCATTCCACATTCCATTCCACAATCCATTCCGTTCCATTCCACTTTCCATTCTGCATTCCTTCCCACATTCCATTCCACATTCCATTCCATTCCATTCCGCACTGCATTCCATTGCAATCCACATTCCATTCCACATTCTTTCCATCCATTCCACATTCCATTACACCTTCCGTTCCATTCCACATTGCATTCAACATTCCACTACAGATTTCATTCCACACTCCATTCCATAACATTCCACATTCCATTCCACATTCCATTCCATTCCATTCCATGTTACATTCCACATTCCATTCCATATTCTTTTCCACATTCCTTTCCCCATTCCATTCCATTCCATTCTGAATTCCTTTCCATTCCATTCCAAATTATATTCGACATTCCCTTCCATTCCATTCCATATTCCATTCCATTGCATTCCACATTCCTTTCCTTTCCATTGCACATTACATTCTATTTCCTATTCCATGTTCCATTCCACATTCCTTTCCTTTCCATTGCACATTACATTCTATTTCCTATTCCATGTTCCCTTCCACATTCACTTCCACGTTCCCTTCTACATTCCATTCCACATTCCATTCTCCGTTCCGTTCCATTCCAATCCACGTTCCGTTCCATTCCATTCCACGTTCCATTCTGCTTTGCATTACACGTTCCATTCCATTCCATGTTCCATTCTCTGTTCCATTAGAGGTTCCATTCCACGTTACATTCCACATTCCATTCCATTCCTTTCCACGTTACATTCTATATTCCATTCCATTCCATTCCATTCTTCATTCCATTCTATTCCATTCAACATTGCATTCCATTCCATTCCACTTTCCTTTCCACGTTGCATACCGTTTTCCAATCCACGTTCCATTAAACGTTCCATTCCATTCCATTTCACTTTCCATTCCACGTTCCATTCCATTCCATTCCATGTTCCGTTCCATTCTACTCCACGTTTCATTTCATTCCATTCCACTTTCCAATCCACAATCCATTTCACTTTCCATTCCACCTTCCATTACATTCCATTACATTCCATTAAACATTCCATGCCATTCTGCTTTCCATTCCATTGAATTCCACATTCCATTCCATTAAATTCCATTCCATTCCACATTCCATTCCATACCATTCCGCATTCTATTCCATTCCATTCCATTCCACATTCATTCCATTCCATTCCACATTCCATTCCATTCCATTTCCCTTTCCATACCATTCCATTCCACATTCCATACCATTACATTCCACATTCCATTCCACATTCCATTGCACGTTCCATTCCCTTCCATTCCACATTCCATTCCATTCAATTACATTCTATTCCATTATGCATTCCATTCTAAATTCCATTCCATTCCATTCCATATTCCATTCCGTTACATTCCACATCCCATTCCACGTTCCATTCCACTTTCCATTCCACTTTCCATTCCATTACACTACATTCCATTCCATTCCAATCCGTTCTGGATTCCTTTCCATTCCATTCCAAAGTATATTCGACTTTCCTTTCCATTCCATTCCTTTCTATTCCACATTCCATTCCATTCCATTCCATTACACATTCCTTTCCTTTCCATTCCACATTATATTCCACTTTACATTCCACGTTGCATTCCACATTCCATTCCACGTTCCTATTCTATGTTCCATTCCATGTTCCATTTGACCTTCCATTCCATTCCATGCCACTTTCCATTCCATTCCATTCCATTGAACATTCCATTCTATTACGTTCCACATTCTGTTCCATTCCATTCCACATTCCATTCCTTTCCATTCCAGATTACATTCCACTTTCCATTCCATTTTCCATTCCGTATTCAATTCCACGTTCTATTCTACGTTCCATTCCACGTTCCATTCTGCGTTCCATTCTATTCCATTCCACGTTCCATTCCACGTTCCATTTCACATTCCATTCCACACTTAATTCCACCTTCCATTCCACATTCCATTCCATTCCATTGCACGGTCCATTTCACGTTCCATTCCATGTTCCATTCCAAGTTCCGTTCCATAACATTCCACATTCCATTTCACTCCAACCCTTTCCATTCCACATTCCATTCCACATTCCATTACCTTCCATTACACATTCTTTTCCATTCCATTCCACATTGAATTCCACTTTCCATTCGACGTTACTTTTCGCGTTCCATTCCATTCCATTCCATTCCATTCCGGATTCCATTCCATTCCATTTCATATTCTATTCCACATTCCATTCCATTGCATTCCACATTCCATTCCACATTCCATTCCATTTCATTTCATATTCCAATCCGTTCCATTCCACTTTCCTTTAATTTCCATTCCAAGTTTCATTCCTCATTAAATTCCACCTTCCATTCCACATTCCATTCCATTCCATTCAGCTTTCCTTTCCACTTTCCATTCCATTACATTTCACGTTCCTTTCCATATTCCACTGCCCATGCCATTTCACTTTCCATTCCACGTTCCATGCAAAGTTCCATTCCATTCCATTCCACGTTCCATTCCACATTCGATTCCATTCCATTCCACGTTTCATTCCACATTCCATTCCATTCCATTCCATATACTATTCGGCATTCCATTCCATTCCATTCCACATTCTCTTCCACATTCCATTCCATTACATTCCACTTTCCATTCCTCATTCCATTGCACATTCCATTCCAATCCATTCCACGATCCATTCCATATTCCGTTCAATTCCATTCCACATTCCGTTCCATTCCATTCCACATTCCATTCCACATTCCATTCCTTTCCATTCCACATTCTATTCCTTTCAATTACATTCTATTCCATTCCACATTCCATTCCACATTCCATTACCTTCCATTCCACATTCCATT
This sequence comes from Pongo abelii, assembly GCF_028885655.2. Lineage (NCBI taxonomy): Eukaryota > Metazoa > Chordata > Mammalia > Primates > Hominidae > Pongo > Pongo abelii. The sequence continues at coordinate 65,575,098 of NC_072009.2, forward strand.
CCATTCCATTCCACATTCCATTCCACGTTCCATTCCACTTTCCATTCCACTTTGCTTTCCATCACACTACATTCCATTCCATTCCAATCCGTTCTGGATTCCTTTCCATTCCATTCCAAATTATATTCGACTTTCCTTTCCATACCATTCCACATTGCATTCCTTTCTATTCCACATTCTATACCATTCCATTCCATTCCACTTTCCATTCCTCTCCATTCCACATTATATTCCACTTTCCATTCCACGTTGCATTTCACATTCAATTCCACGTTCCTATTCTATGTTCCATTCTACGATCCATTCTATTTTCCATTCCATTACAATCCACTTTCCATTCCATTCCATTGCATTCAACATTCCATTCTATTCTGTTCCACATTCCATTCCATTCCATTCCTTTCCATTCCACATTGCATTCCACTTTCCATTCCATTTTCCATTCTGCATTCAGTTCCACGTTTTATTCTATGTTCCGTTCCACGTTCCATTCTGCGTTCCACTCCATTCCATTCCACGTTCCATTCCACATTCCATTCCACATTCGATTCCATTCCATTCCACGTTTCATACCACATTCCATTCCACATTCCATTGCGTTCCGTTCCATATACTATTCTGCATTCCATTCCATTCCATTCCACATTCTCTTCCACATTCCATTACATTACATTCAATTTTCCATTCCACATTCCATTCCAATCCATTCCACGTTCCTTTAAATGTTCTATTCCATGTTCCATTCCACGATCCATTCCATATTCCACTCAATTCCATTCCACATTCCATTCCATTCCATTCCACATTCCATTCCATTCCATACCACATTCTATTCCTTTCAATTACATTCTATTCCATTCCACATTCCATTCCACTTTCCATTCCCTTCCATTTCATATCCCATTCCATTCCATTCCACATTCCATTCCACGTTGCATTCCACTTTCCATTCCACTTTCCATTCCATTACACTACATTCCATTCCATTCCAATCCGTTCTGGATTCCTTTCCATTCTATTCCAAATTATATTCGACTTTCCTTTCCATACCATTCCACATTCCATTCCTTTCTATTCCACATTCTATTCCATTCCATTCCATTCCACATTCCATTCCTTTCCATTCCGCATTATATTCCACTTTCCATTCCACGTTGCATACCACATTCCATTCCACGTTCCTGTTCTACATTCCATTCCATGATCCATTCTATTTTCCATTCCATTCCATTCCACTTTCCATTCTATTCCATTCCATTCAACATTCCATTCTATTCCATTCCACATTCCATTCCACTCCATTCCTTTCCATTCCACATTGCATTCCAGTTTCCATTCCATTTTCCATTCTGCATTCAATTCCTTGTTGTATTCTACGTTCCATTCCACGTTCCATTCTGTGTTCCATTCCATTCCATTCCACATTCCATTCCACGTTCCATTCCAATTTCCATTCCACTTTCCATTCCATTACACTACATTCCATTCCATTCCAATCCTTTCTGGATTCCTTTCCATTCCATTCCAAATTATATTCGACTTTCCTTTCCATACCATTCCATATTCCATTCTTTTCTATTCCACATTCTATTCCATTCCATTCCATTCCACTTTCCATTCCTTTCCATTCCACATTATATTCCACTTTCCATTCCATGTTGCATTCCACTTTCAATTCCACGTTCCTATTCTACGTTCCATTCTACGATCCATTCTATTTTCCATTCCATTACAATCCACTTTCCATTCCATTCCATTCCATTCAACATTCCATTCTATTCCTTTCCACATTCCATTCCATTCCATTCCTTTCCATTCCACATTGCATTCCACTTTCCATTCCATTTTCCATTCTGCATTCAGTTCCACGTTGTATTCTACGTTCCATTCCACATTCCATTCTGCTTTCCACTCCATTCCATTCCACGTTCCATTCCACATTCCATTCCACATTCGATTCCATTCCATTCCACGTTTCATACCACATTCCATTCCACATTCCATTGCTTTCTGTTCCATATACTATTCTTCATTCCATTCCATTCCATTCCACATTCTCTTCCACATTCCATTCCATTACATTCAAGTTTCCATTCCACATTCCATTCCAATCCATTCCACTTTCCACTAAATGGTCTATTCCATGTTCCATTCCACGATCCATTCCATATTCCACTCAATTCCATTCCACATTCGATTCCATTCCATTCCACATTCCATTCCATTCCATACCACATTCTATTCCTTTCAATTACATTCTATTCCATTCCACATTCCATTCCACTTTCCATTCCCTTCCATTTCATATTCCATTCCATTCCATTCCACATTCCATTCCACGTTCCATTCCACTTTCCATTCCATTACACTAAATTCCATTCCATTCCAATCCGTTCTGGATTCCTTTCCATTCTATTCCAAATTATATTCGACTTTCCTTTCCATACCATTCCACATTCCATTCCTTTCTATTCCACATTCTATTCCATTCCATTCCATTCCACATTCCATTCCTTTCCATTCCGCATTATATTCCACTTTCCATTCCACATTGCATTCCACATTCCATTCCATGTTCCTATTCTACATTCCATTCCATGTTCCTATTCTACATTCCATTCCATGATCCATTCTATTTTCCATTCCGTTCCATTCCACTTTCCGTTCTATTCCATTCCATTCAACATTCCATTCTATTCCATTCCACATTCTATTCCACTCCATTCCTTTCCATTCCACATTGCATTCCAGTTTCCATTCTATTTTCCATTCTGCATAAAATTCCTTGTTGTATTCTACGTTCCATTCTACGTTCCCTTCTGTGTTCCATTCCATTCCACTCCACGTTCCATTCCACTTTCCATTCCGCATTCCATTCCATTACACTCCATTCCATTCCATTTCAATCCATTCTGGATTCCTTTCCATTCCATTCCAATTATTTTCGACGTTCTTTTCCGTTCCATTCCACATTCCATTACTTTCCGTTCTGCATTCAAATCCATCTCATTCCATTAACATTCCATTACTTTCCATTCCATATTATATTCCACTGTCCATTCCACCTTCCATTACACATTTCATTCCACGTTCTTATTCTACTTTCCATTCAAGGTTCCATTCTACATTCCATTCCATTCCATTCCACTTTCCATTCCGTTCCACATTCCACATTACATTCGACTTCCAATTCCACGTTCCATTCCACATTCCATTCCACGTTCTATTCTACGTTCCCTTGCACGTTCCATTCTGCATTCCATTCCATTCCATTACACGTTCCATTGAACGTTCCATTCAACATTCCGTTACACGTTCCACTCCACATTCCGTTCCACGTTCCACTCCACATTCCATTCCACATTTCATTCCACGTTAAATTCCAAATACCATTCCATTCCATTCCATGGTCCATTCCACGTTCCATTCCATGTTCCATTCCACATTCCTTTCCATAACATTCCACATGCCATTCCACTCCATTCCTTTCAGTTCCACATTCCATTCCACATTCCATTACCTTCTATTCCACATTCCTTTCCATTCCATTCCATATTCCATTCCATTCCATTCCACATTCCATTCCACTTTCCATTACCTTCCATTCCACATTCTTTTCCATTCCATTCCACATTCCTTTCCACTTTCCATTCGACGTTACATTTCGCGTTCCATTCCATTCCATTCCATTCCCGATTACATTCCATTCCATTACACATTCAACTCCACATTCCATTACACTTTCAACTCCACATTCCATTCCTTTCAATTCCACATTCCATCCCACATTGCACTCCATTCCTTTCCATATTCCACACCGTTCCATTCCACATTCCCTTCATTTCCGTTCCAAGTTACATTCCACGTTATACTCCACTTTCCATTCCACATTCCTTTCCATTCCATTCCATTCCATTCAACTTTCCATTCCACTTTCCATTCCATTACATTCCACGTTCCATTCCACATTCCATTTCCCGTGCAATTTCAGTTTCCATTCCATGTTCCATGCCAAGTTCCATTCCATTCCCTTCCACGTTCCATTCCACATTTCATTCCATTCCATTCCACGTTTCATTCCACATTCCATTCCAAATTCCTTTGTGTTCCTTTCCATATTCTATTCCGCATTCCATTCCATTCCACATTCTCTTCCACATTCCATTCCATTACATTCCACATTCCATTCCACATTCCATTGCACGTTCAATTCCAATCCATTCCACGTTCCATTAGATGTTCCATTCCATGTTCCATTCCAAGTTTTATTCCATATTCCTTTCCATTCCATTCGACATTCCATTCCATTCCATTCTACATTCCATTCCACAATTCATTACCTTCCATTCCACATTATTTTCCATTCCATTCCAGAATCCACTCCACGTTCCATTCCACGTTCCATTTCACGTTCCATTCCATTACATTCCATTCCATTCTAGATTCCATTCCATTCCATTCGACAATCTATTCCACATTACATTCAATTCCATTCCACGTTACATTCCACATTCCATTCCACCTCAATGCAATGGAATGGAATGCGGAGTGGAATGTGGAATGGTACTCGGAATGGAACCTGGAATATAATATAACGTCGAATGGAATGGAATGGAATGGGATGGAATGCGGAATGGAATTGAACTTAATGGAATGGAATGTGTAATGGAATAGAATGTAATGTGGAATGGAATGGAATGGAATGTTGAATAGAATGGAACAGAATGGAACGTGGAATAGAATGGAATGGAATGGAATGGAATGCAGAATAGAATGGAATGGAATGTGGAATGCAATGCAAAGGAATAGAATAGAATGGAATGGAATGTGGAATGGAACGTGGAATTTAATGGAATGGAAGGTGGAATGGAACATGGAATTGAACGTGGTATGGAATGTGCAATGAAACGTGGAATGGAATGCTAAATGGAATGTGGAAGGGAACGTGGAAAGGAATGGAATGGAACATGGAATGGAAAGTGGAATGAAATGTGTAATGGAATGGAATGGAATGCGGAAAGGAATGAGGAATGGAATGGATTTGAATGTGGTTGGAATGTGGAATGGAATGTGAAATGGATAGTGGAATGAAATTTGCAATGGAATGTGTAACGGAAAGAAATGGTATGCGGAATGGAAGGCGCAATGGAATGGAATGGAACTTGGAATGGATTGTGGAATGGAATGAAATGGAATGTGGAATGTAATGTGCAATGTATTGTGGAATAGAATGGAGTGGAAAATGGAATGGAATGTGGAAAGGAATGGATTGGAATGTGGAACGGAATGCAATGGAATGTGGAATGGAATGTGTAATGAAATGGAATGGATTGTGGAATGGAATGACATGGAATGTGGAATGGAATGGAATGGAATGTGGAATGGAATTGAATAGAATGTGGAATGAAATGGAAAGGAATGTTTAAGGAAATTGAATGGAATGGAATGCAATGTGGAACGGAATGTGGAATGGATTGTGGAATGGAATGGAATGGAATGTGGAATGGAATGGAATAGAATGGAATGGAATGGAATGTGGAATGGAATGGAATAGAATGTGGAATTCAATGGAATGGAATGTGGAATGGAATGGAATGGAAAGTGGAATGACATGTGGAATGGAATATGGAAAGGAATGTGGAATGGAATCAAATTGTATGTGGAATGGAATGGAATGGAATGGAACTAAGAAAGGAATGTGTAATGGAATGTGGAACGGAATGAAATGTGGAATTAAATGGAATGGAATGGAATTTGGAATGGAATGAATGGAATGTAGAATTGAGTGGAATTGAATGTGGAATGGAATGGAATGAAAGGTGGAATGGAATGTGGAATGGAAAGTGAAAATTAATGTAGATTGGAACGAGGAATGCAATGTTGTATGGAATGGAATGGAGTGTGGAATGGAATGGAATAGAATTGCATGGGTAATGGAATGGGGAATGGAATGTGGAATGGACTGGAATGTGGAACGCAATGGAATAGAATGTGGATGGAATGGAATGCAATGTGCAATGGAATGGAATGTGAAATGGAAAGTGAAATGGAATGTGAAATGGAAGGTGGAATGGAATGTGAAATGGAATGTGGAATGGAATGTGAAATGCAATGTGGAAGGGAAAGTAAAATGGAATGTGGAATGGAATTTGGAATGGAATGAAATGGAATGTCGAATGGAATGGAATGGAAAGTGCAATGGAATGGAATAGAATGCCAGGTGGAAAGTGGAATGGAATGGATGGTAACATGGAATGGAATGGAACCTGGAATGGCATGGAATGGAACGTTGAATGCAATGGAATGGAATGCGGAATGGAATGAAAAGGAATCTGCAATGGAATGAAAACGAATGCGAAATGGAATGATTAATGGAATTGAATGGAATAAGGATTGAAATGTGGAATGGAATGGAAAGTGGAAAGAAATGGAATGGAATGCAATGTGTTACGGAATGGAGTTGAATGGAATGGAATTTGGAATGGAATGTGGAATGGAATGGATTGGAATGTGTAATGGAATGTGGAAAGGAATGGATTGGAGTTTGGAATGCAACGTGGAATGGAACGAGGACTAGAACTTGGAATGGAATGTAGAATGGAATGGAATGGATGGGAATCTGGAATGGAAAGTGGAATGGAATGGGGTGTAATGATCAATGGAATGTAGAATGGAATGGAATGTGGAATGGAATGTGAAATGGAATGGAATGGAATGGAATGTGGAATGGAATTGAATGGAATGTGGAATGGAATGGAATGGAATGTGGAATGGAATGGATTGGAACGTGGAATGGAATGGAATGGAAAATGAAATGGAATGGAATGGAATGGAATGGAATAGAATCTGGAATGGAATGGAATGGAATGGAATGGAGTGGAATGGAATGGGATGTGGAATGGAATTTAATGGAACCTGGAATAGAAGGGAATGGAATGGATTGTGGAATGAAACGGAATGGAACGTGGAATGAAATGGAATGGAATGTGGAATGGAAAGGAATGGAATGTAGAATGGAACATGGAATGGAATGTCGAATGAAAAGTGAAATGGAATGGAATGGCATGTGGAAAGCAACGTGGAATGGAATTGCATGGAATCTTCAATGGAATGGAATAGAATGTGGAATGCAATGTGGAATGCAATGGAAGGGAATGCAGAGTGGATTGTGGAATGGAATGGAACGGAACCTGGAATGGATCGGTGATTGGAAGGGGGAATGGAATGTGGAAATTAATGGAATGGATTGTGGAATGAAAAGGAATGAAAAGTGGAAAGGGATGTGGAAAGGAATGTAATGGCATGGAATGCGGAAAGGAATGGAATGGAATGTGGAATTGAAAAAATGGAATGTGGAATGGAATGGTATGGAATATAGAATGGAATGGAATGGAAAGTAATGGAATGTGGAAAGGAATGGAATTTAGTGTGGAATGCAAAGGAATGGAATGTGGATTGGAAAGAATTGGAAAGTGAAATTGAATGGAATGGAATAGAATGGAATGTGAAATGAAATGTGGAATTGAATGTGAAATGGATTGTGAAATGGAATGTGGAATGGAATTAAATGGAACGTGGAAAGGAATGGAATGGAAAGTCGAGAGGAATGGAATGGTAGCTGGAATGGAAAGTGGAATGGAACTTGCAATGCAACGTGGAATGTAACGTGGAAGGAATGTAGAATGGAATAGAATGGAAAGTGTAATGGAATTTAATGGAATGTAGAATGGAAGCTGGAATGGAAAGTGGAATGGAACTTGCAATGCAACGTGGAATGTAACGTGGAAGGAATGTAGAATGGAATAAAATGGAATGTGTAATGGAATTTAATGGAATACAGAATAGAATGTGGAATGGATTGGAATGGAATGTGGAATGGAATGTACTGTGTAATGGAATGAAATTTATGCTATTTAATATGGAATGGAATGGAATGGAATGGAATGTGCAGAGGAATCTGGAACGGAATGGAATGGAAAGTGGAATGGAACATTGAATTGAACGTGGAATGGAACGCGGAACGGAACGTGGAATGCAACGTGGAATGAAATGTGGAATGGAATGTAATGCAATGTGGAATGGAATGCAATGTAATGTGTAATGGAATGAGAATGGAATGGAATGAAATGGAACTGAATGTGGAATGTAATGGAATGGAATCTGTAATGGAAAGGAATTGAATGTGGATTGGAAAGGAATGATATGGAATGCGGAATGGAATTGAATTGAATGGAAAGGAATGTGGAATGTAATGGAAAGTAGTGTGGAAGAGAATGGAATGAAACGTGGAATGCAATGTGAAATGGAATGTGGAATGGAACGTGGAATGGAATGTGGAATGGAATGTGGAATTTAATGGAATGGAATGGGGAATGGAATGTGGAATGGAATGGGGAAAGTAATGTGAAATGGAATGGGGAATGGAATCAGGAATGAAATGGAAAGGAATGTGGAATCAAATGGAAATGAACGTTGAATGGAATGTGGAATGGAATATAATGAAATGCGAAAAGTATTTTGAATGGAATGTGGAATGCAATGCTATAGAATGTGGTATGCAATGTTGAATGGAGTGGAATGGAATGTGGAATGGAATGTGGAGTGGAATGGAATGTGGAATGGAATGTGGAATAGAACGCAACGGAATTTGCAATTGAATGTGAAATGGAATGTGGAATGGAACATGGAATTCAACGTGGACTGGAATGGAATGTAACGTGGAATGGAATGTGGAATGGAATGGAATGGAATGTGGCATGGAACGTGGAGGGGAATGGAATGGAATGTGGAGTGGAATGAAATGGAATGTGGAATGGAATCTAGAATGCAATGGAATGGAATTTGGAATGGAATTTTTAATTTAATGTGGAGTGGAATGTTGAATGGATCGTGGTATGGAAAGTGGAATGGAACTTGGAATGGAACGTAAAATAGAATGTAATATGGAATAGAATGGAATGTGGAATGGAATGGAATGGAAAGGTATGGTATGGAATGGAATGGAATGTGGAATTTAATATAATGGAATATGTAATGAAATGCTGAATGGAATGGAATGTAGAATTGAAGATGGAATGGAATGGAATGGAATGTGGAATGTAATGTGGAATGGATTGTAGAATGGAATGGAATGGAATGTGGAATGGAATGGAATGGAATGGAATATGGAACGGAAAGTGGAATTGAATGGAATGGAACGTGGAATAAAATGTGGAATTGAATGGCATGGAATGTGGAATGCAAGAGAATGGAATGTGGAATTGAACGGAATGGAATGTGGAATGGCATCAAATGGAATGTGAAAAGGAGTGGAATGGAACTGAATGGAATGTAGAATGGAATGGAATGGAATGGAATGGAATGGAGTTGAATGGTATGTGGATTGCAACGGAAAGGAATGTGGAATGCAATGGAATGGAATGTGGAATTGAAGTTGGAATGCAAAGGAATGGAATGTGGAAAGGAATGTGGAAAGCAGTGGAGTGGAATGTGGAATGGAAGGTGGAATGGAATGGAAGGTGGAATGGAATAGAATGAAATGTGTAATGGAATGGAAGGAAAATTGGAATGAAACGTGGAATGGAACATGGAATGGATCTTGGAATGGAACGAGGAATGGAAGGTAGAATGGAATGGAATGGATTGTGGAATGGAATGGAATGGAATGTGGAATGGAAAGAAGAATGGAAAGTGGAATGGAACATCGAATGGGATTTGGAATGGAATTTGGAATAGAATGTAATGGAATGTGGAATGGAACAGATTGGAATGTGGAATGGAATGGAATTGAACGTGGAATGGAAAGGAATGGAATGTGCAATGCCATGGAATGCTATGGAATGTTGAATTGAATGGAATGCAATGGAATGGAATGTGTAAATGAATGGAATATTCAATGGAATGGAATGGGATGTGGAATGGAATAGAATGGAAAGTGGAATGGAATGGAATGGAATGTGGAGTGGAATGGAATGGAATGGAATGTGGAATGGAATGCACTGGAATAGAATGAAATGTGATGGAATGAGGAATGTACCGTGGAATGGAAGATGGAATGGAATGGAGAGGATTATGGAATGGAATGGAATGGACAGTGGGATGGATTGTTGACTGAAATGGAATGGAATGTGGAATTGAATGTGGAAAGGAATGTGGAGTGGAATGTGGAATGGAATGTAATGTAATGTGGAATGGAATGTGGAATCTAATGGAATGGAATGTGGAATAAAATGTGGAATGGAATGTGGAATGGAAAATAATGTAATGTGGAAGGGAATGTGGAATTGGATGGAATGGAATGTGGAATGGAATGTGGAATGGAATGTCGAATGGAATGTGGAATGGATTGTGGAATGGAATGGAATGGAATGTGGATACAAATGGAATGGAATGGAACGTGGAATGGAAAGTGAAATTGAATTGAATGGAAAGTGGAATAGAATGTGGAATGGAATGGAATGGAATGGAATGGTATGCGGAAGGAAATGGAAAGGAAAATGGAATGGAATGGAATACAATGGAATGAAATCTGAAATTGAAGTTGGAATGGAATGCAATGGAATGTGGAAAGGAATGTGGAAAGGAATGTGGAATGGAATGGAATGGAATGTGGAATGGAATGGAATAAAACGTGGAATGGAAGTTGGAATGGGTGGTGGAATGGAACTTGAAATGGAAGGTGGAATGGAAAGGAATGGAATGTGTAATGGAAAGGAATGAAATGTGGAATGCCATGGAATGGTACGGAAAGTTGAATGGAATGGAATCGAATGTGCATTGGAATGGAATAGGATTGAAAGTGGAATGCGATTGAATGGAATGTGGAGTGGAATTGAATGGAATGAAATATGGAATTGAATACAATGGAATAGAATGAAATGTACTGGAATGTGGAATGCACCGTGGAATGGGAGGTGGAATGGAATGGAATGGATTGTGGTATGGAATGGAATGGAATGTGCAATGGAAAGGAATTGAATGTGTAATGCAATGGAATGGTATGGAATGTGGAATGGAATGGAATGCAATGGAAAGGAAAGTGCAATGGAATGCATTGGAAGGTGGAATAGAATAGAATAGAATGAGAAAAGGAATGGAATGGAATGTGGAGAAGATTGGAATGGAATGTAATGTTATGTGAAATGCAATGCAATGGAATAGAATGAAATGGAATGGAATGTGGAAAGGAATGTCCAATGGAATGGAATGCAATGGAAGGTGGAATGGAATGGAACGTGGAATGGAAAATGTAATGGATCGTGGAATTGAAAGTGAATTGGAATTTGGAATGGAAGGTGGAATGGAACCTGGAATGGAATGGAAAGCAATGCGGAATGGAATATGGAATGGAACGTGGAATGGAAAGAGGAATGGAATGGAATGGATTGTGGAAAGGAATGTCCAATGGAATAGAATGGGATAGAATGGATTTTGGAAAGGATTGTGCAATGGAATAGAATGGAATGTGGAATGGAATGTGGAATAGAATGTAATGTAATGTGGAATGGAAAGAAGACTGGAATGGAATGGAATGGAATGTGGAATCGAATGTGGAATGGAATGCAATGGGATGTGGAATGGAATGTGAAGTGAAATGGAATTTAATGTGGAATGGAATGTGGAATGGAATGTGGAATGGAATGGAGTATAATGTGGAATGGAATGTGCAATGGAATGGAATGGAATGTGGAATGGAATGTGGTATGGAATGCACAATGGTATGTGGAACGGAATGTGCAATGCAACATAATGTAATGTGGAATGGAATGTGGAATGGAAAGTGGAATGAATTGGAACAGAGTGTGGAATGGAACGTGGAATGCAACGTGCAATGGAACGTGGAATGGATCGTGGAATGGAAGTTGGAAAGGAATGTTCAATGGAATGTGGAATGGACCGTCGAATGGTATGTGCAATGCAATGTGAAATGGAACGTGGAATAGAATGGAGAGGAACATGGAATAGAATCTGGAATGGAATGGAATGGAACACGGAATTGAATGTGGAATGGAACGTGGAATGGAATGGAATGGATCATGGAATGGAAAGTGGAATGGAATGGAAAGGAAGGTGGAATGGAATGTGGAATGGAATGTGGAATGGAATGTGGAATGGAACGTGGAATGGAATGCGGAATGGAATGGAATTGAATAGGGAATAGAATGTGTAATGGAATGTCAAATAGAAAGTTATGGAATGTGGAATGGAATGGAATGGAATGTGGAAAGGAATTTAATGGAATGCAGAAAGGAATGTGGAATAGAATGTAATGGAATGGAAGGGAATGTGGAATGGAATGTGGAATGGAATGAAATGTGGAATGCAATAGAATTTAGTGTTATAGAATGTGGAATGGAATGGAATGGAATGGAATGTGGAATGGAATGGAATGGTATGTGGAATGGAATGGAATGGAATGTGGAAAGGAATGTGGAAAGGAGTGGAATAGAATGTGGAATGCAAGGTGGAAAGGAAAGGAATGGAAGGTGGAATGGAATGGAATGAAACGTGAAATGGAACGTGGAATGCAACGTGGAATGGCACTTGGAATGGAATGTGGAATGAAAGGCGGAATGGAATGGAATGGATTGTGGAATGGAAAGGAATGGAACGAAGAATGGAACGGAATTGAATGTGTAATGGAAAGGAATGGAATGTGGAATGCCATGGAATGGTATAGAATGTTGAATGGAATAGAATGTGTAAGGGAATGCAATGGTATGTGGAATGGAATAGAATGGAATGTGCAACGAACTGGAATGGAAGGTGGACTAGAATGGAATGGAATGGAATACGCAATGGAATACAATGAAACGTAATGGAATGTGGAATCGACCATGGAATGGAAGGTGGAATGGAATGTAATGAATTGTGGAATGGAATGGAAGGGAAAGTGCAATTTAAAGGAATACAATGTGTAATGAAATGGGATGGTGTGGAATGTGGAATGAAATGGAATTTACTGGAATGGAATGTGCAATGGAATGGATTGGAATGTGGAATGGAATAGAATAGAATGTGGAATGGAATATAATGGAATGTGGAGAGGATTTTAATGGAATGGAATGTGGAATGCAAAGCAATGGAATAGAATGAAATGGAAGGGAATGTGGAATGGAATGTGGAATGGAAAGGAATGCAATGCAATGTGGAATGAATGGAACGTGGAATTCAATGTCGAATGGAACGTGGAATGGAATGTGGAATGGAATGTGGAATGGAATGTGAAATGGAATTTGGAATGGAATGTGGAATGGAACCTGGAATGGAATGGAGTGGAATGTGGAATGGAACGTGGAATGGAACGAGGAATGCAATCGAATGGATTGCGTAATGGAATGTGCAATGAAATGGAATGGAATGTGAAATGGAATGTGGAATACAATGTGGAATACAATGCAGTGCAATGAGGAATGCAAAGTGGTTTGGAATGGAATGTGGAATGGATGGTGGAATGGAATGTAAAATGGAATCTGAAATGAAATGGACTCTATTGTGGAATGGAAAGTGAAATGGAAAGAATTCAATGTTGAATTGAACGTGTAATGGAAGGTAATGGTACGTGGAATGCAACGTGGAACGGAACGTGCAATGGAATGGAATGGAATTTGGAAAGGTATGTGGAATGGAATGTGGAAAGGAAAGGAATGGAATGTGGAACGCAACGTGGAATGGAATGAAAAGGAATGGGAAATGGAATGGAATGGAATGTGGAAAGGAATGTGGAAGAGAATGTGGAAGGGAATGTGAAATTAAATGTGGAATTGAATGTGGAAAGGAATGGAATGGAATTTGGAATCTAATGTGGAATGGAATGAAAAGAAATGAGGAATGGAATGTGGAATGGAATGTGGAATGGAAAGTGGAATAGAATGTAATGTAATCTAAATTATTGTGGAATGGAATGTGGAACGGAATGTGGAATGGAAAGCGTAATGGAACAGAATGGAATGTGGAATGCAATGTGGAATGGAATGTGGAATGTTACCTGGAATGGAATGGAATGGAATATGGAATGGAACTTGGAATTGTCCGGAATACAAAGAGCAAAGGAACGTGGAATGGAACGTGGAATGGAACTTAGAATGGAACATGGAATGGAACGTGGAAGGGAATGTGCAATGGAATGTGGAATGGAATGTGGAAGGGAATGGAATGCAACGTGGAATGAAATGTCGAGTGGAATGTGCAATGGAACGTGGAATGGAGTGGCATGGAATGTGGAAGGGAATGGAATGGAATTTGAATGGAATGGATAGGATCTTGGAAAAGAATGTGGAGAGGAATGTGGAATGGAATGTGGAATGGAAAGGAATGGAATGTGTAATGGAATGGAATGGAATGTAGTATAGAATAGAATGGAATGTAATGGAATGCGGAATGGAATGTGAAAAGGAATGGAAAGGAATGTGTAATGGAACGGAATGGAGTGTGGAAAGGAATGGAATTCTAAATGGAATGTGGAATGGAACGTGGAAAGGCATAAAATGGAACGTGGAATGGAATGGAATGGAACGTGGAATGGAACGTGTAATGGAATGTGGAATGGAATGTGGAATGGAATGGAATGGAATGCGGAATGGAATGAGGAATGCAATGGAAAGGAATTTGCAAAGGAATACGGAATGGAATCTGGAACGGAATTTGGAATGGAACGCAATGGAATATGGAATGGAATGTGGAATAGAACGTGGAATGGAAAGTGGAATTCAATGGAATGGAAAGTGGAATGGAATGTGGAATAGAAAGTGTAATGGAATGGAATGGAAAGTGGAATGGAATGTGGAATGGAACGTGGAATGGAAATTTGAATGGAATGTATAGGAACGTGGAATGGAATGGAAAGGAATGTGGAGAGGAATGTTAAATGGAATGTGAATGGAATGTTGAATGGAATGTGAAATGGAATGGAATGGAATTGAATGTGAAATGGAATGTAGAATGGAATGTGAAATGGAACGTGGAATGGAATGGAATGGAACGTGGAATGGAATGGAATAGAAAGTGTAATGGACTGTGGTATACAATGGAATGAAATGTGGAATAGAATGTGAAATGGAACGTGGAACAGAATTTCGAATGGAATGTGGAAAGGAATGTGGAATGCAGTTGAATGGAATGTGGAGTGGAATGTAATGGAATGTGGAATAGAATGGAATGGAATGGAACGTGGAAGAAAATATAATGGAATGGAATGGAATGCGGAATGGTATGCAATGGAATGGGGAAATCCATATATTGGAGTGGAATATGAAATGGAATGGTATGGAATGAAGAATGGAATGCAGTGGAATATGGAATTGAATGGAATGGAAAGCGGAATGGAATGCGGAGTGGAATGTGGAAAGTTATGTGGAATGGAATGGAATGGCAAGTGGAATGGAATGGAATGGATTCTGGAATAGAATGGAAAGGAATGGAAAGAGGAAAGGTACTGAATTAAATGTGGAATCAAACAGAATGGAAAGTGGGACGCAAAGTAATGCAATAGAAGTTGAAATTAATTATAATGGAATGTGGAATGGAATGGAAATGAATGTGGAATGTAATGGAATGGAATGTGGAATGGAATGGAATGAAATATGGAATTGAATGGAATGGAATGTGGATTGGAATGTGAAATGGAATGTGGAATGGAATTCTGAATAGATTGTGGAATGGAATGGAATGTTAGAGAATATGGAATGGAATGGAATAGAATGTGTAATGGACCATGGAAAGGAATGTGGAATGGAACGTGAAAAGTAATGGAAAGGAACGTGGAATGGAATGTGGGATGGAATGGAATGGAATGTGGAATGGAATGTGGAATGCAATCTTGAATGAAAAGTGGAATGGATTGTCATGGAATGTGGAATGGAATAGAATGGAATGTGAAATGGAATGTGGAATGGAATGTGGAATGGAATGTGGAATGAAACCTAGAATGGAAAGTCGAATGGAATGGATTGAAACGTGTAATGGAATGTGGAATGGAATGGAAAAGAATGTGCAATAGAATGTGGAATGTAATGTGGAATGCAAAGGAATGGAATGTGGAAGGTAATGAAGAATGGAATGGAATGAAATATGAAATGGAACGTGGAATGGAACGTCTAATGGAATGGAATAGAACATGTAATGGAATGTGTAATGGAATGAATGGAATTTGGAATGGAATGTGGAATTGAATGTGGAATGTAATTGAAAGGAATGTGTAATGTGGAATAGAATGTGGAATGGAATGCAACGGAATGAGGAATGGAATGTGGAATGGACTGGAATGGAATGTGGAAAGGAATTTTGAATGGAAGGCGGAGTGGAATGTAGAATGGAAAGGAATGGAATGTGTAATGGACCGTGGAAAGGAACGTGCAATGGAATTTGGAATGGAATGGAAGTTAACATGCAATGGAATGTGGGATGGAATGGAATGGAATGTGCAATGCAATCTTGAATGAAAAGTGGAATGGTTTGCAATGGAATGTGGAATGGATTGGAATGGAATGTGAAATTGGATGTGGAATGGAATGTTAAATGGAATGTGCAATGGAATGTGGAATGGAATGTGGAATGGAACCTAGAATGGAAAGTCGAATGGAATGGAATGGAACGTGTAATGGAATGTGGAATGGAATGGAAAGGAATGTGCAATCAAATGTGGAATGGAATGTGGAATGTAATGCAATGGAATGTGGAAAGTAATGTAGAATGGAATGGAATGGAACATGGAATGCAACATGGAATGGAACGTCGAATGGAATGGAATGGAACGTGTAATGGAGTGTGTAATGGAATGGAATGGAATTTGGAATGGAATGTGGAATTCAATGTGGAATGTAATTGATTGGAATGTGTAATGTGGAATAGAATGTGGAATGGAATGCAATGGAATGTGGAAAGGAATGTGTAATGGACTGGAATGGAATGTGGAATGAAATTTTGAATGGAAGTCGCAGTGGAATGTGGAAAGGAAAGGAATGGAATGTGGAATGGAAAGGAATTCAATGTGGAATGCAATGTGGAATGGAATGTGCAATGGAATGGAATGGATTTTGGAATGGAACGGAATGGAATGGTATGGAATATGGCATGGATTGTGGAATGAAAGGGAATGGAATTGTATGGAATATGGAATGGAATGGAATTGAATGTGGAATGGAACGTGGAAAGGAACGGGGAAAGGAACGTGGAATGGAACGTGGAATGGAAGGTGGAATGGAATGGAATGGATCGTGGAATGGAATTCTGAATAGATTGTGGAATGGAATGGAATGGTACAGAATATGGAATGGAATGGAATAGAATGTGTAATGGACCGTGGAAAGGAATGTGGAATGGATCGTGGAAAGTAATGGAATGCAACGTGGAATGCAATGTGGGATGGAATGGAATGGAATGTGGAATGGAATGTGGAATGCAATCTTGAATGAAAAGTGGAATGGATTGGAATGGAATGTGGAATGGAATAGAATGGAATGTGAAATGGAATGTGGAATGGAATGTGGAATGGAATGTGGAATGGAACCTAGAATGGAAAGTCGAATGGAATGGAATGAAACGTGTAATGGAATGTGGAATGGAATGGAAAAGAATGTGCAATGGAATGTGGAATGTAATGTGGAATGCAAAGGATTGCAATGTGGAAGGTAATGAAGAATGGAATGGAATGGAATATGAAATGGAACGTGGAATGGAACGTCTAATGGAATGTGTAATGGAATGAAAGGACTTTGGAATGGAATGTGGAATTGAATGTGGAATGTAATTGAGTGGAATGTGTAATATGGAATAGAATGTGGAATGGAATGCAATGGAATGTGGAATGGAATGTGGAATGGACTGGAATGGAATGTGGAATGGAATTTTGAATGGAAGGCGGAGTGGAATGTAGAATGGAAAGGAATGGAATGTGTAATGGACCATGGAAAGGAACGTGGAATGGAACGTGGAAAGTAATGGAATGGAACGTGGAATGGAATTTGGAATGGAATGGAAGGGAACGTGCAATGGAACGTAGGATGGAATGGAATGGAATGTGGAATGCAAACTTGAATGAAAAGTGGAATGGTTTGGAATGGAATGTGGAATGGATTGGAATGGAATGTGAAATGGGATGTGGAATGGAATGTTAAATGGAATGTGCAATGGAATGTGGAATGGAAGGTGGAATGGAACCTAGAATGGAAAGTCGAATGGAATGGAATGGAACGTGTAATGGAATGTGGAATGGAATGGAAAGGAATGTGCAATCAAATGTGGAATGGAATGTGGAATGTAATGGAATGGCATGTGGAATGTAATGTAGAATGGAATGGAATGGAACATGGAATGGAACGTGGAATGGAACGTCGAATGGAATGGAATGGAACGTGTAATGGAGTGTGTAATGGAATGGAATGGAATTTGGAATGGAATGTGGAATTGAATGTGGAATGTAATTGATTGGAATGTGTAATGTGGAATCGAATGTGGAATGGAATGCAATGGAATGCGGAAAGGAATGTGTAATGGACTGGAATGGAATGTGGAATGAAATATTGAATGGAAGTCGGAGTGGAATGTGGAAAGGAAAGGAATGGAATGTGGAATGGAAAGGAATTGAATGTGGAATGCAATGTGGAATGGAATGTGCAATGGAATGGAATGGATTTTGGAATGGAACGGAATGGAATGGTATGGAATATGGCATGGATTGTGGAATGAAAGGGAATGGAATTGTATGGAATATGGAATGGAATGGAATCGAATGTGGAATGGAACGTGGAAAGGAACGGGGAATGGAACGTGGAATGGAACGTGGAATGGAAGGTGGAATGGAATGGAATGGAACGTGGAATGGAAGATGGAATGGAATGGAATGTGGAATGGAATGTGGAATGAGGTGAAATGGAAGGAGGAATGGAAAGAGGAATGGAATGAGAAATCGAGTGGAATAGAATGTGTAATTGAATTTGGAATGGAATGTGGAATCGACTGGAGAGGAATGGAATGTGGAATTCAATGAAACGGAATGGAATGTCAAATGGAATGGAATTGAATGGAATGTGGAACGGAATGGAAAGGATTCTGGAATGGAATGGAATGGAATATGGAATGGAAAGGAATGGAATGGAATGTGGAATAGAATGGAATGGAAAGGCATGAAATGGATTGTGGAATGGAATGGAAATTAATGTGGAATTGAATGGAATGCAATGTTGAATGGTATTTGGAATGGAATGGGATGGAAAGTGGGATGGAATGTGGAATAGAACGTGGAATAGAATGGAGAATGGAATGGAATATCATGGAATATGCTACCAAAAGGAATTGAATATGGAACGGAATAGAATGAAATGTGGAATGGAATGTAGAAGGTAAAGGAATGGAAGGTGGAGTGGAATGTGGAATGGAATGGAATGCAATGTGGAATGGAATAGAATGGAATGTGAAATGGAAAGTGGAAAGGAATGGAATGGAATGCGGAATGGAAGGACATGGAATGTGGAATGGAATGGAATGGTATGTGGAATGGAATTGAATCGAATGTAGAATTAAATGGAAAGGAATGTGGAATGAAATTGAATGGAATGGAATGCAATGTGGAATGGAATGTGGAATGCTATGGAATGGAATGTGGAATGGATTGTGGAATGGAATGCAACGGAATGGAATGTGGAATGAAATGGAATGGATTGGAATGGAATGGAACGTGGAATGGAATGGAATAGAATGTGGAATTCAATGGAATGGAATGTGGAATGGAATGGAATGGAAAGTGGAATGGCATGTGGAATGGAATGTGGAATGGAATGTGGAATGGAATTCAATTGAATGTGGAATAGAATGGAATGGAATGGAACGAACAATGGAATGTGGAATGTAATGTGGAATTGAATGTGGAATGGAAAGTAAAATGGAATGCGGAGTGGAAAGTGGAATGGAATGAAATGGAGCGTGTAATGGAATGCAATGGAACGGAATGGAATGGATAGCCGAATGCAACGTGGAATGGAATGGATGGGAGCATGCAATGGAATGGAATCTATAATGGAATGGGATGGAACGTGAAATGAAATGGTATGGGACGTGTAATGGAAAGTGGAATGGAAAGTGGAGTGGAATGGAATGGATTGCGGAAAGAAATGAGGAATCGAATGGAATGGAATGTGGTTGGAATGTGGAATAGAATGTGGAAAGTATCGTGGAATGAATTGTGGAATGGAATGTGTAAAGGAACGGAATGGAATGCTGAATGGAATGTGGAATGAAATGGAATGGAACGTGGAAAGGAATGTGGAATGGAATGCAATGGAATGTGGAATTTAATGTGCAATGGAATGTGGAATAGGATGGAGTGGAATATGGAATGGAATGTGGAATTGAATGGAATGGAATGTGGAACGGAATGCAATGAAATGTGGAATGCAATGTGGAATGGAATGGAATGGAATATCGAATGTATTGTGGAATGGCATGTGTAAGTCAAAGCAATGAAATGCGGAATGTAATGTGGAATATAATGCGTAATGGAAAGTCGAATGGAATGGAATGGAATGTGGAATGGGACGTGGAATGGATTCCAACGGAACGTGGTGTGGAATGTGGAATGGAACGTGGAAGGGAACGTGGAATGGAATGACATGCTGAATGGAATGCAATGAAAAGTGGAAAGAAATGTGAAATGGATTGTGGAATGGCATGATGAAAGGAATGGAAACGAATGTGTAATGCAATGTGGAATGGAATGTGGAAAGGAATGTGCAAGGGAATATTGCATGGAATGGAATGGAAAGTGGAAAGGAATGGAATGGAATGTTAATTTGAAGGTGGAACGGAATGGAATGGAATGCGGAATGGAATGACACGGAATGTGGAATGGAATGGAATGGAATGTAGAATGGAATTGAATGGAACGTGGAATGAAATGGAAAGGAATGTGGAATGAAATTGAATGGAATGGAATACCATGTGGAATGGATTGTGGAATGCTATGGAATGGAATGTGGAATGGATTGTGGAATGGAATGGAATTCAATGGAATGTGGAATGAAATGTAATGGAGTGGAATGAAATGGAACGTGGAATGGAATGGAATAGAAAGTGGAATTCAAAGGAATGGAATGTGGATTGGAATGGAATGGAAAGTGGAATGGCATGTGGAATGGAATGTGGAAAGGAATGTGGAAAAGAATCGAATTGAATGTGGAATAGACTGGAATGGAAAGAAGAATGGAATGTGGAATGGAATGTGGAATGGAATGTGGAATGGAATGAAATGGAACGTGGAAAAGAATGCAATGGAACCCGGAATGGAATGGAATGGAATGCCAAATGCAACGTGGAATGGAATGGATGGTAGCATACAATGGAATGGAACCTAAAATGGAATGGTATGGAACGTGGAATGGAATGGTATGGGACGTGAAATGGAAAGTGGAATGGAATGTGGAATGGAATGGAATGGATTGCGGAAAGGAATGAGGAATCGAATGGAATGGAATGTGGTTGGAATGTGGAATAGAATGTGGAATGTATTGTGGACTGAATTGTGGAATGGAATGTGTAACGGAATGGAATGGAATGCGGAATGAAATGTGGAATGGAATGGAAGGGAATGGAATGTGGAACGTAATGTGCAATGGAATGTGGAATAGAATGGAGTGGAATATGGAATGGAATGTGGAACGGAATGGAATGTTATGTGGAACGAAATGCAATGGAATGTGGAATGGACTGAAATGGAATGTGGAATGTATTGTGGAATGGAATGTGTAAGGCAAAGGAATGAAATATGGAATGTAACGTGGAATATAATGCCTAATAGAAAGTCGAATGGAATGGAATGGAATGGATTATGGAATGGAACGTGGAATGGATTGGAATGGAACGTGGTGTGAAACGTGGAATGGAACATGGAAGGGAACGTGGTATGGAATGACATGCGGAATGAAATGCAATGAAAAGTGGAATGAAATGTGAAATGGATTGTGGAATGGTATGTTGAATGGAATGGAAACGAAAGTGTAATGCAATGTGGAATGGAATGTGGAATGGAATGTGCAAGGGAACATGGCATGGAATGGAATGGAATGTGGAATGGAATGTGGAATAGAATATGGAATGTAATGGAATGTGGAATAGAATATGGAATGGAATTGTATGGAATGTGGAAAGGAATGTGGAATGGAATGTGGAATAGAATGGGGAATGCAATGGAATTTAATGGAATATGCAACCGAAAGGAATTGAATGTGGAACAGAATGGAATGGAATGTGGAATGGAATGCAGAAGGTAATGGGATGGAATGTGGAGTGGAATGTGGAATGGAATGGAAAGGAATGTGGAATGGAATAGAATGGAACTTGAAATGGAAGGTGGAATGGAATGGAATGGAATGCGGAAAGGAATGACACGGAATGTGGAATGGAATGGAATGGAATGTAGAATGGAATTGAATGGAATGTGGAAAGAAATGGAAAGGAATGTGAAATGAAATTAAATGGAATGGAATGCCATGTGGAATGGAATGTGGAATGCTATGGAATGGAATGTGGAATGGATTGTGGAATTGAATGGAATTCAATGGAATATGGAATGAAATGTAATGGAGTGGAATGGAATGGAACGTGAAATGGAATGGAATAGAATGTGAAATGCAAAGGAATGGAATGCGGAATGGAATGTAATGCAAAGTGGAATGGCATGTGGAATGGAATGTGGAATAGAATCGAATTGAATGTGGAATAGAATGGAATGGAAAGAAGAATGGAATGTGGAATGGAATGGAAAGTGGAATTCAATGCAATGGAATGGAATGTGCAAAGGAATGGAATGAAATATAGAATTGAATGGAATTGAATGTGGAATCTAATGGAATGGAACGTGGAATGGAATGTGAAAAGGAATGTGGATTGGAATAAGGAATGCAATGTTGAATGGAATGGAATGGAATGTGGAATGGAATGGAATGTGGAATTCAACGGAATGGAATGTAATGTGCAATGGAATGGAATGAAATGAAGAACTGAAAGGAATTGAATGTGGAATGGAATGGAATGGAACGTGGAATGAAATGTGGAATGGAATGTGAAAAGGAATGTGGATTGGAATAAAGAATGCTATGTTGAATGGAATGGAATGGAATGTGGAACGGAATGGAATGGAATTGAATGGGTAATGGAATGTGGAATGGAATGGAATGTGGAATGCAATTGAATGGCATGTGGACGGAATGGAATGGAATGTGGAATGGAATAAAATGTGAAATGGAATGTGGAATGGAATGTGAAATGGAATGTAAAATGTAATGTAAAATTGAATGTGGAATGGAATGTGGAATGGAATGAAATGGAACGTGGAATGGAATGCAATGGAAAGTGGAATCGAATGGAATGGAATGCCAAATGCAACGTGGAATGGAATGGATGGGAGCATGCAATGGAATGGAACCTGGAATGGAATGGAATGGAACGTGGAGTGGAATGGAATGGAATGTGGAATGCAATGTGGAATGGAGTGGAATGGAATGTGGAATGGAATGAAATGGAATGCGCAATGGAATGTTTAATGGAATTGAATGGAATGAGGATTGGAATGTGGAATGCAATAGAATGTGGAAAGGAATGGAATGGAATGCAATGTGTTATGGAATGGAGTGGAATGTGTAACGGAATGTGGAATAGAATGGAATGGAATGGAGTGTGGAATGCAACGTGGAATGGAACGTTGACTAGAACTTGGAATGGAATGTAGAATGGAATGGAAGGGAATGTGGAATGGAAAGTGGAATGGAATTGGGTGTAATGATAAATGCAATGTGGAATGGAAAGGAATGTGGAATGGAATGGAGAGGAATGGAATGTGGAATGGAAAGGAATGGAAAGGAATGGAATTGGAATGGAATGGAATGGAATGTGGAATGGACTGGAATAGATAGTTAAATGGAAGGGAATGGAATGGAATAGAATAGAATGTGGAATGGAATGGAATGGGATCTGGAATGGAATGGAATGGAACCTGGAATGGAAGGGAATGGAATGGATTTTGGAATGGAATGGAATGGTACGTGGAATGCAATGGAATGGAATGTGGAATGGAATGGAATGGAATGTGGAATGGAATGTGGAATGGAATGTGGAATGGAACATGGAAAGGAATGTGGAAAGAAAAGTGGATTGGAATGTGGAATGGAAGGGAATGCGTAATGAAATGGAATGGGATGTGGAATGGAATGGACTGGAATGTGGAATGTAATGGAATGGAATGTGGAATGGAATGTGTAATGGAATGCAATGAGGAATGTAAAGTGGAAGGGAATGTGGAATGTAATGAGAAATGGAATGGAATAGAATGTGGAATGGTATGTGGAATGGAAAGGAATGGAATGGAAGGTGGAATGGAATGAGAAATGGAATGGAATGGAATGTGGAATCGTATGTGGAATGGAATGGATTGAAATGTGGAATGGAATGTGGCATGGAATGGATTGGAATTGAATGTGGAATGGAATGGATTGGAATTGAGTGTGGAATGGAATTGAATGGAACATGAAATGGAACGCGGAATGGAATGTGGAGGAGAATGTGGAATGTGGAATCAAATGGAATGGAATGTGGAATGGAATATGGAATGTGGAATGGAATGTGGAATGGAACAGAATGGAATGTGGAACGGAATGTGGAATGGAATGTGGAATGGATCGTGGAATGGAATGTGCAATGGAGTGGAATGGAATGTGGAATGGAAAGTGGAATGCAAGATGAAATTGAAAGGAATGGAATGGAAAGTAGAATGGAATGTGGAGTGGAATGGAATGGGTTGTGCATGGAATGTGGATTCAATTGGAATGGAATGTGGAATGCAATGTGGTATCTAATGGAATGGAATTCAATGTGGAATGGAATGGAATTGAATGTGGAATGGAATGTGGAATGGAATGGAATTGTATGTTGAATTGAATGGAATGGAATGGAAAGTGAAATGGAATTTGGAATGCAATGTGGAATGGAATGAAAAGGAATGTGGAATGGAAGAGAATGGAATGTGTAATGGAAAGTGGAATGGAATGGAATAAGGAATGGAATGTGGAATGGGATGTGGAATGGAATGTGGAATGGAATGTGGAATGGAATGTGGAATGGAATATGTAATGGAATGTATAATGGAATGTGGAATGGAATGGAATGGAATGTGGAATGGAAGGTGGAGATGAATGGAAAGGAACGTGGAATGGAATGCACTGGAATGTGCAATGGAATAGCAAAAGGAATGGAATGGAATGTGAAATGGAATGTGGAATGGAATCGAATGGAATGTGGAATATAATTGAATGGAATAAAATGGAATGGGAATGGAGTAGAATGGAATGTGGAAGGCAATGTAATGGAATGAAATAAGGAATGGAATGGAATGGAATATGGAATGAAATGCAATGGAATGATATAAGGAATAGAAAGGAATGGAATGTGGAATGGAATGGAATGGAATGTGGAATGGAATGGAATACAACGTGGAATGGAATGTGGGTTGCAATAGAATGGAATATGGAATTAAATGGAATGGAACGTGGAAAAGAATGTGGAATTGAATGTGGAATGGAATGAAATGGAATGTGGAAAGGAATGGAATGGAATGTGGAATAGTATGGAATGGGATGCAATGGAATGCGGAATGGAATGGAATAGAATGTGGAATGCAATGGAATGGAGTGAAATTTGGATATGAATGGAATGGAAAGTGGAATGGAATGCAACGGAATGTGGAATGGGATGGAAAGGAACGTGGAATGGAAGGTGAAATGGAATGTGGAATGGCATGTGGAATGAAATGTGGAATGTAATGGAATGGAATGTTGACTGTAATGCAATGGAATATGGAATAGAATTGAATGGAATGGAATGTGGAATTGAACGGAATGGAATGTGCAATTGAATGCATTGGAATGTGGAATGGAATGGAATGGAACATGGAATAGAATGTGGAATGGAATGGAATGCAACGTGAAATGCAATGTGGAAAGGAATGAGGAATGAAAAGTATAATGGATCGTGTAATGTAATGTTAAGGAACGTGAAATAGATTGGATTGGAACGTCGAATGTAATGTGGAATGGAAAGCGGAATGGGACGTGGAATGGAATGCAATGCAACTTGGAATGGAATGTGGTAGAATGTGGAATGGAATGTTGGATGGAATGGATTGTAATGTGGAAGCGAATGTATTGGAATGTGGAATGGAATGGAATGGAAGGTGGAATGTAATGGGATGGAATGTGGAATGGAATGGAATGCAACGTGGAATGGAATGTGGATTGGAATATAACGGAATATGGAATGAAATGTAATGGAACGTGGAAAAGAATGTGGAATTGAATGTGGAATGGAAAGTGGAATGGAATGGAATGGAATGTGGAATGGAATGGAATGGAATGTGGAATAGAACGGAATGGGATGCAATGGAATGCGGAATGGAATGGAATAGAATGTGGAACGCAATTGAATGGAGTGAAATTTGGAATTGAATGGAATGGAAAGTGGAAAGGAATGGAACGGAATGTGGAATGGGATGGAAAGGAACGTGGAATGGATTGTGAAATGGAATGTGGAATGGCATGTGGAATGAAATGTGGAATGTAATGGAATGGAATGTTGACTGTAATAGAATGAAATATGGAATAGAATGGAATGGAATGGAATGTGGAATTGAATGGCATGGAATGTGGAATTGAATGCAATGGAATGTGGAATGGAAGGGAATGGATCATGGAATAGAATGTGGAATGGAATGGAATGCAACCTGTACTGCAATGTGGAAAGGAATGAGGAATGAAAAGGGGAATGGAACGTGTAACGGAATGTTAAGGAACGTGAAATAAATTGGTTTGGAACGTCGAATGTAATGTGGAATGGAATGCGGAATGGGACGTGGAAAAGAATGCAATGCAACTTGGAATGGAATGTGGTAGAATGTGGAATGGGATGTTGGATGGAATGGATTGGAATATGGAAGGGAATGTACTGGAATGTGGAATGGAATGGAATGGAACGTGGAATGGAATGTGGAATGGTACATAGAATTGATTGTTTAATGGAATGGAATGGAATGTGGAATAGAGTGGAATGGAATGCAATGCGGAATGGAAAGGATTGGAATGTGGAATACAATGGAATGGAACTTGGAATGGAATGTGGAATGGACTGTGCAATGGAATGGAATGGAATGTGGAATAGAATGGAGTGGAAGGGAATGTGGAATGGACTGTGCAATGGAATGGAATGGAATGTGGAATAGAATGGAGTGGAATGGAATGTGGAATGGAATCTAGAAAGGAATGTGGAATGGAATGGAAAGGAATGTGGAATGGAATGGAATGGAATGTGGAATGGAATGGAATGGAATGGAAAGAGAAATAGAATGTGGAAAGGAGTGTGAAATGGAATGTGGAAAGGAATGTGGAACGGAATGAAAAGGAACGTCGAATGGAATGGAATGGAACGTGGAATGGAATGGAATGGAACCCGGAATGAAAGGTGGAATGGAACCTGGAATGGAATGTGGAATGCAATGTGGAATGCAATGGAATGTAATGTGGTATGAAATGTGAAATGGAATGGAATGGAATTTTAAATGGAATGTGGAATGTAATGCAATGGAATGAAAATGGAATGTGGAATGTAATGGAATGCAATGTGGAATGGAATGCGGAATGGAATGGATTGGAATGTGGAATGGAATTTTGAATGGAATGCGGAATGTTACGGAATGAAATGTGGAATGGAATGTGGAATGAAACGTGCAACGGAATGCGGATATGAATGCAATGGAACTTGGAATAGAATATGGAATGGAATGGAAGGGAATGTCGAATGAAATGTGGAGTGCAATGGAAAGAAATGTGGAACGGAATGGAATGGAATGTGGAATGGAACAGAATATAATGTGGAATGGAATGTGGAATGGAAAGTTTAATGAAATGGAATGGAATGTGGAATCAAACATGGAATGAAATCGAATGGAACATGGAATGGAAAGTGGAATGGAATATGGAATGGAATGTGGAATGGAATGTGGAATGGAACGGAATGGAATGTAGAAAGGAATGTGGAATGGAGTGTGGAATTGAATGGAATGGAATGTGGAATGGAATGTGGATTGGAATGCAGGATTGCTTGCAAAATGGAATGTGGAATAGAAATTAATAGAATGTGGAATGGAATGTGGAATGGAGTCTGGAATAGAACTTGGAATGGAATGCAAAGGAATATGGAATGGAATATGGAATGGAATTCATTGCAATGTGGAATGGAATGTGGAATGGAATGGAAAGGAACATGGAATGGAACGTGGAATGGAACTGAATGGAAAGTGGAATGGTATGTGGAATGGAACTTGTGATGGAATGGAATGGAATGTGGAATGGAGCATGAAATTCTATCGAATTGAACGTGGAATATAACGTCTAATGGAACGTGGAATGGAATGTGGAATTGAACATGGGATAGAATGTGGTATTAAGTGTGGAATGAAATGGAATGGAATAAGGAGTGCAATGTGGAATTCAGTGTGGAATGGAAAGTGCAATGGAATGGAATGGAAAATGGAATGAAACATGGAATTCAATGGAATGGAATGTAATGGAATGTGGAATGTTATGGAATGGGTTGTGGAATGGAATGTGGAATGGAATGTGCAATGGAATGGAATGAAATGTGGAATTAAATGTGGATTGGAATGGAATGGAATGTGGAATGGAAAGGAATGGAATGGAATGGAATGTGGAATGATATGGAATGGGTTGTGGAATGGAATGTGGAATGGAATGTGAAATGGAATGGAATGAAATGTGGAATGAAATGTGGATTGGAATGGAATGGAATGAGGAATGGAAAGGAATGGAATGTGGAATGGAATTTAATGCACATTGGGATGGAATGTCGAATGGAATGGAATGCAATGAAATGGAATGTGGAATGGAATGGAATGGAATGTGGAATAAAATGTGGAAAGGAATGTGGAATGGAATGGAACGAAATGTGGAATAGAAAGTGAATTTGAATGGAATGGAAAGTGGAAAGGAATGGAATGGACTGCGGAATGGAATGTGGAATGGAATGTGGAATGGAATGAGGAATGGAATGGAATGGAATGGAATGGAATGTGGGATGGAAAGTGAATTGGAATGCAATGGAATGTGGAATGTAATGTGGAATGAAATGCAGTGGAATGAGAATGGAAAGTGGAAAGGAATGTGGAATGGAATGTGGAATGGAATGTAATGGAATGTGGAATTGAATGTGGCATGGAATGTAATGAAATGTGGAATGGAATCTGGAATGGATTGTGGAATGCAACGTGGAATGGAAAGGAATTGGATGTGGAATGAAATGTGGAACAGAATGTGTAATGAAATGGAATGGAATTTGGAAATGAATGGAATGGAATGTGGAATGGGATGTGGACAGGAATGGAATGCAATGTGGAATGAAATGTGGAATGGAGTGGAATGGAATGAGGAATGAAAGCTGGAATGCAACGGAGTGGAATGTGGAATGGAATGTGGAATGGAAAGTGGAATGGGCTCCGGAATGGAATGTGGAATTGAATGGAATGGAATGGAATGCATAAAGGGATGTGGAATGAAATGGAATGGAGAGTGTAATGGAAAGTAGAATGGAATAGAATGTGGAATGGAATTCGCAATTGAATGGAATGAAATGCAATGTATATTGGAATGGAATGGAATATTGAATGGAATGGAATGTGCAATGGAATGGAATGTAATGTGGAATGGAATGAGGAATAGAATGGAATGTAATGTGGAATGGAATGAGGAATAGAATGGAATGTAATGTGGAATGGAATGGAATGCAATGTGGAATGGAAAATGTAATGGAATGGAAAGCAATGTAGAATGGAATGTGGAATTTAATGGAATGGAACGTGGAATGGAATGGAGTGGAATGGAATGGAATGGAATGGAATGTGGAATGGAATTGAATGGAATGTGGAATGGAATCAAATGGAATGTGGAATGGTATTTGGAATGGAATGCGGAATTCAAAGGAATGGAATGCAATATGGAATGGACCAGAAAGGAATGTGGAATTGAATGGAATGGAAGCTGGAAAAGAATGGAATGCAATGTGGAAAGAATGGAATGCTATCTGCAATGCAAAGTGGAAGTGAGTGGAATGGAATTAGGAACGGAATGTGGAGTGGAATATAATGGACTGTGAAATGGAATGTGGAATGTGATGAAAAAAATGCGGAATGGCATGGAATGGAATATGGACTGGAACGTGGAATGGAAGGTGGAATGGAATGAAATGGAAAGTGGAATTGAAAGTGGAATGGAAAGTGGAATAGAATGGAAAGCAACATGGAATGGAAGACGGAATGGAACGTAGAACTGAAAGTGGAATGTAAGGGAATGGAAAGTGGAACGGAAACTGGAATGGAACGTGGAATAGAACGTGGAATGGAATGGAATGTAAAGTGGAATAGAATTGAATGGAATGTGGAATGGCATGGGATGGAATTTGTAATGGAATGGAAAGGAATGGTATTTGGAGTGTTATGGAATGGAATGGAATGGAATGTGGAATGGAATGAAATGGAATGTAGAATGGAATGGAATGGAATGTGTAATGGTATTGAATGGAACGGAATGTGGACTGGAATGGTATTGAATGGAATGGAATGTGGATTTGAATGAAATGGAATGTGGAATGGAAACCGGAATGGCACAGAATGGAATGTGGAATGCAATGTGGAATGGAATGGAATGGAAAGTGGAATGGAATTGAATGGAAGGTGGAATGGAATGGAAAGCAACACGGAACAGAATGTGGAATGGAACAGAATGGAATGTGGAATGGAATGGAATGGAATGTGGAATGGAACGTCAAATGGAATGCAATGGAACCTGGAATGGAAAGTGGAATGTAATGGAATGGAATGTGTAATGGAACGTAGAATGGAAAGGAATGCAACGTAGAACGGAATGAGGAATGTAACGTGGAATAGAAAGTGGAATGGAATGTGGAATGTGAAATGGAATGGAATGGAATGTGGAATGCAATGGAATGGAATGTGTTATGGAATGGAATGGAAAGTGCAATGGAAAGTGGAATGGAATGTAAAATGAAATGTGGAATGGAATGTGGAATGAAACGGAATGCAATGTGAAATGGAAAGTGCAATGGAATGGACACTGGAATGGAATGGAATGGAATGTGGAATGGAAAGGAATGGAATATGGAATGGAATGTGGAATGGATTGGAATTGTATTGAATGTGAAATTGAATGGAATGGAATGTGGAATGGAATGTGGAGTGGAATGCAATGGAATGAGGAATGGAAAGGAATGGAATGGAAAGGAATGTGCAATGGAATGGAATGGAATGTGGGATGAAATTGGGAGTGGAATGTGTAATGTAATGGAATGGAAAGTGGAATGCAAATGAAAACCATGTGGAAGGGAATGCAGGGGAATTGAATGGAACGGAATTTGGAATGGAATGAAATGGAATGAAATTTGAAATTGAATGGAATATAATGCAGAACGGAACGGAATGGAATGTGGAACGGAATGTGGAATGAAATAGAATGGAATGTGGAATGGAATATGTAATGTAATGGAACGAAATGTGGAATGGAATGTGGAATGGAACGTTGAATTGAAAGTGGAATTGAAACAACTAGAACATGGAATGGAATGGAAGGGAATGTGTAATGGAATAGAATGAAATGTGAAATGGAATGGAGTGTGATGGAATGGAACGTGAAATGGAATGGAAAGGAAAGTGGAATGGAATGTGAAATGGAATGGAATGGAATGTGGAATGGAATGGAATGGAATGTGGAATGCAATGCAATATGGAATGGAATAGAATGGAATATGGAATGGATGGAATGGAATGGAATGTGGAAAGGAATGCAATGGAAAGGAATGGAATGTGGAATACAATGGATGGGAATGTGGAATGGAATGTGGAATGGAATGGAATGGAATTTGGAATGGAATGGAATGGAATGGAATGTGGAATGCAATGGAATGGAATGGAATGTGGAATGCAATGGAATGGAATGGAATGGAAGGTGAAATGGAGTGGAATGTCATGTGGAACGGAATGTTTACTGGAATGGCCTGGAATGTGGACTGCAATGTGGAATGGAGAGGGATGGAAAGGAAAGTGGAATGGAATGGAATGGAATGTGGAATGGAGTGGAACGGAAAGTGATATGGAAAGAAATATAGATTGAAACGGAATGAAATGTGGAATGGAATGGTGAATGGAAAGGAATGGAATGTGGAATGCAATATGGAATGGAATGGAATGGAATGGAATGTGGAATGGAATGGAATGGAAATTGGAATGGAATGGAATGTGGAATGGAATGGAATGGAAGTTGGAATCGAATGTGGAATGGAATCAGGAATGGGGAATGGAACGGAATGGAAAAGAAAGGAACGTGAAATGGAATTCAAAGGAATATGGATTGGAATGTGGAAAACAATGGAATGGAATGAGGAATGGAATGGAATGAATGTGGAATGCAATGTGGAATGGAATGGAATGGAAAGGAATGCAATGTGGAATGGAATGGAATGGAAAGTGCAATGGAATTGGATATGGAATGCAATTGAATGGAAAGTGGAATGGAATGTGGAAAGGAATGTTATGAAATTTGGAATGCAAAGTGGAATGTAATGAAATGGAATTTGTAATGGAATGTGAAATGGAATGGAATGGTATGTGGAATGGGAAGTGGAATGGAATTCAATGGAACGTGGAATTCAAAGCAATGCAATGCAATGTGGAATGGAATGGAATGGAATATGGAATGGAATGGAATGGAACGTGGAATGGACTGAAATTGAACATGGAATGGAACGTGGGATGGAACGTGGAATGGAACGTGGAATGGAACGTGGAATGGAATGTGGGATGGAACGTGGGATGGAACGTGGAATGCAATGTGGAAGGGAATGGAATGAAAGGTGGAAAGGAATGGATTGGAAGGAGGAATGCAAAGAAAGGGAATTGAGTGGAAGGTGGAATGGAAGGGATTGGAATGTGGAATGCAATGGAAGGGAACTGAACGGAATATGGAATGGAGTGAATTGGAATGTATAGTGGAAAGTGGAATGGAATGGAATGTGGAATGGAATGGAATGGAGTGGAATTGAGTGTGAAATGGAATGGAATGGAATGGAATGTGGAATGGAATGTGGGAATGAAAGAAATATGGAATGGAAAATGGAATGGAATGTGGACTGGAATTTGAAATGGAATGCAATGTGCAATGGAATGGAATGGAATATGAAATGGAATGGAATGAAATGTAGAATGAACTGGAATTGAACATGGAAGTGAAGGTGGGATGGAACGTGGCATGGAACGTTGAAAGGAAAGTGGAAAGGAACAAGGAATGGAACGTGGGATGGAACATGGAATGGAACGTGGAAGAGAATGGAATTGAACGTGGAATAAAATGGAATGGAACGTGGAATGGAATGGAAACGAATGGAATGGAATGTGGAATGGAATGGAGTAGAATGTAGATTGGAATATGGAATGGAATGGAATGTGAAATGGAATGGAATGGAATATGGAATTTAATGGAATGGAAGGAGGAATGGAATGGAATGGAATATGGAACAGAATGAAATGAAGTGGAACGTGGAATGGAATGGAATGGAGTGTGGAATGGAATGTGGAATGGAATGGAATGGAAGGTGACATGTAATGTGTAATAGAAGGTGGATTGGAAAGTGGAATGGAACATGGAGTGGAAAGTGAAATGGAATGGAATGGATTCTGGAATGGAATTCAATGGTAGTTGGAATGGAATGGAATGGAATGTGGAACGCAATGGAAAGGAATGTGGAATGGAAAGTGGAATGGAATGGAATGGAAACGGGAATGGAAAGTGGAAGGGAATTGAATGGAATGTGGAATGGAATGGAATGTATTGTGGAATGGAATTGAATGGAATGGAAGTTGGAATGCAATGGAATGGAAATGAATGAAATGGAATGTGAAGTGGAATGCAATGGAAAGTGGAATGGAATGGATTGGAATGTGGAATGGAATGGAATGGAATTGAATGCGGAAAGGAATGCAATGGAAAGGAATGGAATGTGGAGAGGAATGGATGGGAATGTGAAATGGAATGTGGAATGGAATGGAATGGAATGTGGAATGGAAAGGATTGGAATGTGCAATGGAATGGAATGGAATGTGGAATGGAATGGAATGGAATACGGGATGCAATGGAGTAGTATGGAATGTGGAATGAAATAGAATGGAATGCAATGTGGAAAGGAATGTGATGTAATGGAATGGAATGGAATGCAATGTTGAATGGAACGGAAAGCAATGTGGAATGGAATGTGGAAAGGAATGGAATGGAAAGTGGAATGGAATGGAATGTGGAACGGAATGTGGAATGGAGTAGAATGGAATGTGCAATGCAATGTGGAATGGAATGAATTTGATTGTGAAATGGAATGGAATGGAATGGAATGGAATATGGAATGGAATGGAATCGGATGTGAAATGGAATGGAATGGAAGGTGGAATGGAATGGAATAGAGTGGTAAGTGGAAGGCAATGGAATAGAATGTGGAATGGAAAGTAGAATGGAATGTGGAATGGAAAGTGGAAAGGAATGAAATGCGGAAAGGAATGGAATGGAAAGGAATGGAATGGAATGTGGAATTGAATCTAATGGAATGGAATGTGGAATGGAATGGAATGTTGATTGGAATTGAATTTAGTTTTGGAATGGAATAGAATGGAATGTGGAATGGAACGGAAAGGAATGCAATGGATGGGAATTGGAAAGGAATGCAATGTGGAAAGGAATGGAATGGACTGCGGAATGGAATGGAATATTAAGGAATGTGGAAAGGAATGGAATGGAATGTGTAATGGAATTGAATGGAAAGGAATGGAATGGAATTTGAAATTGAATGAGTGGAATGTGGAATGAAATGGAAGGTGGAATGGAATGCAATGGAGTGCAATGTGGAATGGAATGGAATGGAATGTGGAAAGGAATGTGGAATTGAATGTGCAATGCAATGTGGAATGGAATGGAGTGGAATGTGGAATGGAATGTGGAACGGAATATAGTGAAAAGTGGAATGGAATGCAGTGGAATGTGAAATGGGATGGAATGGAATATGGAATGGAATGTTGAATGGAATGGAATGGAATGATGATCGGAATGTGGAATGGAATGGAATGGAATATGGAATGAAATGTAGAATATAATGGAATGGAACCTGGAATGGAACGTGGAACAGAATGAGGAATGGAATGGAATGGAATGTGGAATGGAATGTGGAATGGAATGGAATGGAACGTGGAATGGAATGTGGAATGGAACGTGCATTGGAACACGGAATGAAACGTGGAAAGTAACGAGTAATACAACGTGGAATGGAACGTGGAATGGAATGTGGAATGTAACGTGGAATGGATAGTGGAAAGGAAAGGGGAATGGAGGGTGGAATGGAATGTGGAATGGAATGTGGAATGCAATGGAATGCGAAGTGGAATGGAATGGAATGGAAGGTGGAATGGAATTGAATGGAATGTGGAAAGGTATGGAATGGAATGGAAAGTGGAATACAATGGACTGGTATGTAGAATGGAATGCGGTATGGAATGGAATGGAATTTGGAATGGAATGTGGAATGGAATGGAATGGAAACTGGAATTTAATGTGGAATGCAACGGAATGGAATTTGCAATGGAATATGGAATAGAATGGAATGAAAAGTGGTATGCAATGGAATGCAATGTTGAATGGAATGGAATAGAATAACGAATGGAATGGAATGGAATGTGGAATGGAATGGATTGGAATTGCAAGGAATGTGAAATTGAATGGAATGGAATGTGGAATGGAATGTGGAATGGAATTGAATGAGGAATGGAAAGGAATGGAATGGAATGGAATGTCGAATGGAATGGAATGGAATGTGGGATGGAATTTGGAGTGGGATGCGTAATGGAATGGAAAGGAACGTGGAATGAAATGGAAAGCAACGTGGAAGAGAATGCAGTCGATTGGAATGGAATGTAATGTGGAATGGAATGAAATGGAATGTAATTTGAAATGGAATGTAATAGAATGTGGAATGGAGCGTAACGGAATGTTTAATGGAATATGGAATGAAGTAGAAAGGAATGAGGAATGGAATATGTAATGGAATGGAATGAAATGTGGAATGGAACATGGAATGGATTGGAATGGAACGTCGAATGGGACGTGGAATGGAATGTGGAATGGAACATGGAATGGAACGTGGAATTGAAAGAAATAGAACATGGAATGGAATAGAAGGGAATGTGTAATGGAATAGAATGGAAAGTGGAATGCAATGGAATGGAATGTGAAATGGAATGGAGTGGAATTTGGAATGCAAAGTGGAATGGAATGGAATGGAATGTGGAACGGAATGATGATTCGAGTGGAATGGAATTTGGAATGGAATGGGGAATGTAATGGAATGGAATGTGGAATGGAACGGAATGTGGAATGTAATGAAATGCAATGTGGAATGGAACGGAATATGGAATGGAATGGAATATGGAATGAAATGGAATGGAACGTGGAATGGACTGGAATTGAACATGGAATGGAACGTGGAATGGAACGTGGAATGGAATGTGGAATGGAAAGGGGACTGGAACATGGAATGTAATGTGGGATGGGACGTGAAATGGAACGTGGAATGGAACTTGGACGGAATTTAATTGAAGGTGGAATGGAATGGAACGGAACGTGGAATGGAATGGAAAGGAATTGAAAGGAATGCGGAATGGAATGAATTGGAATGTAGAGTGGAATGTCGAATGCAATGGAATGTGAAATGGAATGGAATGGAATGTCGAATGGAATGTTGAATGGAATGGAATGGAATGAGGAATGGAATGTGGAATGGAATGGAATGCAATGTGGAACACAACGTGGAGAGGAATGTGGAATGGAATGGAATGGAACATGGAAAGGAAAGTGGAATGGAACGTGGAATGGAATGGAATGGAAAGGAAAGTGGAAAGGAATGGAATGGAACGAAAAGTGGAATGGAATGCATTGGTACGTAGAATGGAATGTGGAATGTAATGGAAGGGAATTTGGAATGGAATGAGAATGGAATGGAATAGAATGTGGAATGGAATGTGGAATGGAATGGAATGGAATTTTCAAAGGAATGTGGCATGGAATGGAATGGAATGTGGTATACAATGGAATGCAATGTGGAAAGGAATGGAATAGAATGACGAATGGAATGGAATTGAATGTGGAATGGAATGGACTGGAATTGAATGGAATGTGAATTGGAATGGAATGTATTGTAGAATGGAATGTGGCAAGGAATGGAAATGAATGTATAATTTAAGGTTTAATGCAATGGAATGAAAGGAAAGGATTGTGGAACGGAATATGGAGTTGAATGCGGAATGGAATGTGGAATGCAATGGAATGCAATGTTGAAGGGAATGGAATGAAATGTGGATTGGAATGAAATGGAATGAAATAGAATGTGGAACGGAATGGAATGGAATGTGGAATGGAATATGAAGTGAAATGGAATGAAATGTGGACTGGAACGTGGACTGGAA
Source organism: Pongo abelii (assembly GCF_028885655.2). Taxonomy (NCBI): domain Eukaryota; kingdom Metazoa; phylum Chordata; class Mammalia; order Primates; family Hominidae; genus Pongo; species Pongo abelii. Next base: position 65,612,707 of record NC_072009.2, read on the forward strand.
TGTGGAATGGAACGTGGAATAAAATGGAATGGAACGAAGAATGGAAAGTGGAATGTAACTTGTAATGGAACGTAGAATTGAATGAAAGGGAACTTGGAATTTAAGGGAATGGAAGGGAATGTGGAATGGAATGGAAGGGAATGTGGAATGGAATGCATTGGAATGTGAAATGGAATGTGGAATGGAATGTAATAGAATTTGGAATGCAATGTGGAATGTAATGGAATGGAATTTGCAATAGAATGTGAAATGGAATGGAATGGAATGTGAAACGGAATGGAATGTGGATGGAAAGTGCAACGAAATGCAATGGAATGTGGAATGCAATGCAATGCAACGAAATGTGGAATGGAATGGAAAGGAATATGGAATGCAATGGAATGGAATGCACAATGGACTGGAATTGAACATGGAATGGAACGTGTGATGGAACGTGGAATGAAACATGGAATGTAATGTCGAAGGGAATGGAATGCAAGGTGGAATGGAAATGATTGGAATGTGAAATGCAATGGAAAGGAATTCAATGGAATATGTAATGGAATGGATTGGAAAGTAGAGTGCAAAGCGTAATGGAATCTAATGTGGAATGGAATGGAGAGGAATTGAAGGTGAAATGGAATGGAATGGAATGTGGAATGGAATGTGAAATGGAATGAAATGAAAATGGAATATGGAATGGAATGTGGAATGGAATGTGGAATGGAATGTAATGTGGAATGGAATATGGAATGGAATTGAATGCAATGTTGAATGGAATGGAATGTGCAATGGCATGTGGAATGGAATGGAATGGAATGTGAAATGGAATGGAATGGAATGTGGAATGGAATGTGTAATGCAATGGAATGTAACGTGGAATGAAACGTGGAATGGAACGTGTAATGGAACGTCAAACGGATAGTGGAATGGAACATGGAATGGAACGTGGAATGGAACATAGAATGTAACGTGGAATGGAACGTGGAATGGAAATTGGAATGGAACAGAATGGAATGTGGAATTGAATGAAATGGAACTTGGATGGCAATGCAATGGACTGTGGAATGGAATGGAATGGAATGTAGAATGGAATGGAATGGAATGTTGATTGGAACGTGGAATGAAATGGAATGGATCATAGAATGGAATGGAATGGAATGTGGAATGGAATGGAATATGGAATGGAATATGGAATGGAATGTAACAGAATATCGAACGGAATGTGGAATTGAGAGGAATGGAATGTGGATTAGAATGGAATGGAATGGAATGTGGAAAGGAATGTGAAATTTAATATGGAAAGGAATGAAATTGAATGTGGAATGGGAAGGAATGAAATGGGGAACGGAATGTAAAATGGAATGTGAAATGGAATGTGGAATGGAATGTGCAATGGAATGAGGATTGGAATGTAATGGAATGGAACGGAATTTGGAACGGAATGGAATGGAATGGAATGTGGAATGGAACGTGGATTGGAATGGAATGGAAAGTGGAGTGGATTGGAGTGGAATGTTGAATGGAAGTTGGAATGGAATGGAAAGGAACGTGGAATGGAATGGAATGAAACGAGGAAAGGAATGGAATTGAATGAGGAATGCAATGTGGAATGGAACGTGGAATGAAATGGAATGGAATGTGGAATGGAATGGAATGGAGGGAAATGTGGAATGGAAAGGACACGAATGTGGAATAGAATGTGGAATGGATTGGAATGGAATGTGCAGTGGAATGGAATAGAATGTGGAATGGAATGTGGAATGAAATGTGGAATGGAACATGGAATCTAATAGAATGGAATGTGGAATAGATTGTGGAATGGAAAGTGGCATGGAATGGAATGGAATGTGGAATGGAATGGAGTGGAATGTGAAATTGTACACGGAATGTATCAGAATGGAATGTGGAGTGGAACGGAATTGAACGTGGAATAGAATGGAATGAAACGAGGAATGGAATGGAAGGTAACGTGGAACGGAATGTGGAATGGAGCATTGAATGGAATGCAATGGAACGTGGAATGGAAAGCAATGGAAGGGAAGGTGGAATGGAATGGACCCGAATGAGGAATAGAATGTGGAATGGAATGGAATGGAATGTGGGATGGAATGTGGAAAGGAATGGATGGAATGTGGAATGGAATGTGGAATGGAATGTAATGGAATGTGGAATGGATGGTGGAATGCAAAGTAGAATCGAATGAAATGGAATGTGGAATGGAAAGGAATGGAATGTGGAATGGAATGTGGAATTCAATGGAATGGAATGTGTAATGGAATGTGGAATGGAATGTGCAATGGAATGTGGAATGGAATGGAATGTGTAATGGAATGTGGAATGGAATGTGGAATGGAAGGTGGAATGGAATGTGGAATATAACATGGAATGGAATGTTTAATGGAAAGGATTGGAACCAGGAATAGAACGTGGAATGCAACGTGGAATGGAACGTGGAATGGAACGTGGAATGCAAAGTAGAATTGAAAGGAAAGGAACGTGGAATTGAACGGGGAATTGAATGTGAAAGGGAATGGAATGTGGAATGTCATGGAACAGAATGTGGAATGGAAAGTGGAATGGAATTGAAAAGAATGGAATGTGGAATGAAATGGAATTGAATGGAATGTGGAATAGAATGGAATGTGGAATTGAATGGGATGTAACGTGGAATGGATTGGAATAGAATGTGGAATGGAATGTGGAATGTAGAGGAATGAAACGTGGAATGGAAACTGGAATGCAATGTGTAATGGAATATGGAATAGAATAAATGGAATCTGTAATGGAATGTGGAATGGAATGAATAATGGAATGCAACGAAATGTTGAATGGAATGTGGAATGGAATGTGGAATGGAATGTGGAATGGAATGTGGAATGGAATCGAATTGAAGGTCGAATGGAATGTGGAATGAAATGGACGGGAAAGTGGAATGGAATGGAATGGAATGTACAATGGAATGTGGAATGGAATGGAATTTGGAATGCAATGTGGAATGGAATGGAATGGTATGTGGAATGGAACTTGTAATGGAATGAAATGCAGTGTGGAATGGAAAGAGGAATGGAAAGGAATGCATTGTGAAATGGAACTTGGAATGGAATGTGGAATGGAACGTGGAAAGGAATGGAATGTTGAAAGGAATGTGGAAGGAAACGTGGAATGGAATGGAATGTGGAATGGATTCTGGAATGGAATTTTGAATGGATTGTGGAATAGATTGTGGAATGGAATGTGGAATGGAATGTGAAATGCAATGGATTGAAATGTGGAATGGAATGTGAAATGGAATGTATTGAAATGTGGAATGGAATGTGGAATGGAATGGAATGGACCGTGTAATGGAAAGGGGAATTGAATGGAATGGAACGTGGACTGGAATGTGGAATGGAATGTGCAATGGAATGTTGAATGGCATGTGGAATGGAACGTGGAATGGAACATGGAATGGAAAGTGGAATGGAAAGGAATGGAACTTAGAACTGAAAGTTTAATGGAACGTGGAATGCAACGTGGAATGGAAAGTGGAATGAAACATGGAATGGAACATGAAATGGAATGTAATGGAAAGTGGAATAGAACATGGAATGCAGCGTGTAATGGAAAGTGGAATGGAATGTAAACTAACGTGGAACTGAACATGAAATGGAATGTGGAATGGAATGAAATGGAATGTGGAATGGAATGGAATGGAACGTGGAAGGGAAAGTTTAATGGAATGGAAAGGAACGTGGAATTGAACGTGGAATTGAATGTAAAATGGAATGGAATGGAATGTGGAAAGAATGGAATGGAATGGAATGTGGAATGGAATGGAATGGAAAGTGGAACAGGATGCAATGGAATGTGGAATGTAATGTTGAATGGAATGGAATAGAATGTGGAAAGGCATGGTATGGAATGGAATGTGGAATGCAACGGAATGGAAGGTGGAATGCAATGCAATGAAATGTGGACTGGAATGGAAAGGAATGTGCAATGGAATGTGGAATGGAATGGAACGGGATGTGGAACGGAAAGGCATGGATTGTGGAATGGAATGAAATCTAATGGAATGTGGAATGCAATGGAATGAAATGGAATGTAACCTGGAATGCAATGGAATGCAATGTGGAATCGAATGCAATGGCATGGAATGTGGAATGGAATGTGGAATGTAGAGGAATGAAACGTGGAATGGAATTTGGAATGGAACGTGTAATGGAATCTGGAATAGAATAAATGGAATGCTTAATAGAATGAATAATGGAATGCAATGGAATGTAGAATGGAACATGTAATGGAATGTGGAATGGAATGTGGAATGGAATCGAATTGAAGGTCGAATGGAATGTGGAATGAAATGGACTGGAAAGTGGAATGGAATGGAACGGAATGTACAATGGAATGTGGAATGCAATGGAATTTGGAATGCAATGTGGAATGGAATGGAATGGAATGTGGAATGGAACGTGGAATGGTATGAAATGCAGTGTGGAATGGAAAGAGGAATGGAAAGGAATGCATTGTGAAATGGAACTTGGAATGGAATGTGGAATGGAACGTGGAAAGGAATTGAATGTTGAAAGGAATGTGGAAGAGAACGTGGAATGGAATGGAATGTGGAATTAATTCTGGAATGGAATTTGGAATGGATTGAGGAATGGACTGTGGAATGGAATGTGGAATGGAATGTGAAATGGAATGGATTGAACTGTGGAATGGAATGTGGAATGGAATGGAATGGTCCGTGTAATGGAATGGGGAATTGAATGGAATGGAACGTGGAATGGAATGTGGAATGGAATGTGCAATCGAATGTTGAATGGCATGTGGAATGGAACGTGGAATAGAACATGGAATGGAAAGTGGAATGGAAAGGAATGGAACCTATAATTGAAAGTTTAATGGAACGTGGAATGCAAGGTGGAATGGAAAGTGGAATGAAACATGGAATGGAACATGAAATGGAATGGAATGGAAAGTGGAATAGAACATGGAATGCAGCATGGAAGGGAAAGTGGAATGGAATGGAAACAAACGTGGAACTGAACGTGAAATGGAATGTGGAATGGAATGAAATGGAATGTTGAATGGAATGGAATGGAACGTGGAAAGGAAAGTTTAATGGAAGGGAAAGGAACGTGGCATTGAACGTGGAATTGAATGTGAAATGGAATGGAATGGAATGTGGAAAGAATGGAGTGCTATGGAATGTGGAATGGAATGGAATGGAATGTGGAACAGGATGCAATGGAATGTGGAATGTAATGTTGAACGGAATGGAATGGAATAGAATATGGAAAGGCATGGTATGGAATGGAATGTGGAATGCAACGGAATGCAATGTGGATGCAATGCAATGGAATGTGGACTGCAATGGAAAGGAATGTGCAATGGAATGTGGAATGGAATGGAATGGAATGTGGAACGGAAAGGCATGGATTGTGGAATGGAATGAAATCTAATGGAATGCGGAATGCAATGGAATGGAATGGAATGTAACCCGGAATGCAATGGAATGCAAAGTGGAATCGAATGCAATGGCGTGGAATGTGGAATGGAATGTGGATTTGAATGGAATGGAATTGAATGGAATGTGGAATTCAATGGAAGGGAATGCGGAATGGAATGTGATATGGAATGCAAAGGAATTTGGAATGGAATGGAATGCAATTGAATGTGGAATGGATTGGAAAGGATTGCGGAATGGAATGGAATGCAATTGAATGTGGAATGGAATGGAATGGAAAGAAGTGAATGAAGTGGAATGGAATGGATTGTGGAGTGGAATGAAATGTGGAATGGAATGGAATGGAATGTGGAATGGAGTATGAAATGGAATGGAATGGAAAGTGGAATGGAATGTGGAATGGAATGGAATGGAATGTGGAAAGGAATGGCATGGATTGTGGAATGCAATGGATTGGAATGGAATGGAAAGTGGAATGGAATGGAATGGAATGTGAAAAGGAACGAAATGGAATACGGAATGGAAAGGAAAGGAATGGAATGTGGAATGGAATGTGGAAAGGAATGCAGAATGGAAAGGAATGGAATGTGGACTAGAACGGAAAGAAATGGAATGGAATGTGCAATGGAATGGAATGTAATGTGGAATGTAATGCAATGGAATGTGGAATGGAATGGAATGGAATGTGCAATGTAATGGAATGGAATGTGGAATGGAATAGAACGGAATGTGCAATGGAATGGAATGGAATGTGGAATGTCATGGAATGGAATGTTGAATGGAATGGAATGGAATGTGGAGTGGAATGGAATTGAGTGTAATGTGGAATGGAATGTGGAATGGAATGGAATGGAATGTGGGATGGAATGTGGAATGGAATGGAATGGAAAGTGGAATGCAATGGAATTTGGAATGGAATATAATGCGGAATGCAACGTGGTATGTAAAGGAGTGGAATGGAGAATGGAATTGAAAGGAACGTGGAATGGAAAGGAATGGAATGTGGAATGGAATGGAATGGAATGCAATGTGGAATGCAATTTAATGGAATGAGCAATGGAAAGTGGAATGCAATAGAAAGGAATGTGGAATGGAATAGAATTGAACGTGGAATGGAAAAGATTGTAATGTGGAATTGAACGGAATGCAGAATGGAACGTCGAACGGAATGGAATGGAACGTGCAATTGAATGTCATGAAACGTGGAATGGAATGGAGTGGAACCTGGAATGTAATGGAATGGAAAGTGGAATGGAATGGAATGGGATGTGGAATTGTATGGAATTGAAATTGGAATGGAATGTGGAATTGAATGCAATGGAATGTGGAATGGAACGTGGAACGGAATGTGGAATGGAACGGAATGGAAAGGAAAGTGGAGTGTAATGGAATAGAATGTGGAATGGAATTGAAATTGGAATGGAATGTGGAATTGAATGCAATGGAATGTGGAATGGAACGTGGAACGGAATGTGGAATGGAACGGAATGGAAAGGAAAGTGGAGTGTAATGGAATAGAATGTGGAATGGAATGTGGAATGGAATGTGGAATGGAATGGAATTTATTGGAATTGAATGGAATGTGGAATGGAATGCAATGGAACGTGGAATGGAAAGTGGAAAGGAATGGAATGGAACGTGGAATGGAATGGAATGTGGAATGGAATGGAAAGGAATGGAATGTGGAATGGAAAGGAATGGAATGTGGAATGGAATGGAAAGGAATGTGGAATGGAACGGGGAATGGAATAGAATGGAAAGCAGAATGGTTGGAATGTAATGTAGTGGAAAGTGGAATGGAATGGAATGTAATGTGGAACGGAGTGGAATGGAATGTGGAATGGAATGTGGAATGGAATGGAATGGAATTAAGGTAATGTGGAATGGAAAGGAATGGAATGTGGAATGAAATGGGGAATGGAATGGCGACTGGAATGTGGAATGGAATCGAATAAAAGGCATTGGAATGTGGAATGGAATGGAATGGAATGGAATGTGGAATGGAATGGAATGTGTACTTGAATGGAAGGGAAAGTGCAATGGAATGTGGAATGGAATTTTTGGAATGTGGAATGGAATGTGGAATGGAATGGAATGGAATGTGGAATGGAATGGAATGGAATCGAAAGGAATGTGGAATGGAATGGAATGGATTCGAAAGGAATTTGAAATGGAATGGATTGGAGTGTGGAATGTAATGTAATGGAATTTGAACTGGAATGGAATGGAATGTGCAATGGAATGGAAAGGAATGTGGAATGGAATGGAATGGAATGGAATGTGGAATGGAATGGAATGGAATGGAGTGTGGACTGGAATACTATGGATTGGAATAGAATGGGGAATGGAAAGGAATGGAAAGTGGAATGGAATGTGGAATAGAAAGTGGAATGGAATGTGGAATGGAATGGAATGGAAAGCAGAATGGAATGTGGAATGGAATGGAATGGAATGGAATTGAAATTGGACTTGAAAGTTGAGTGGAATGTAATGGAATGTGGAATGGAACGAAATGGAATATGAAATTGAATGTGGAATGGAATGTTAAATAGAATGTGGAATGGAATGGAATGGAATGTGGAATGGAATGTTTAATGGAATGGAATGGAGTGGAATGGAATGGAACGTGGAATGGAACATGGAATGGAAAGTAATATGGAATGGAAAGGAATTGAATGCAATGGAAAGCGGAGTGGAATGGAATGTGGAATGGAATGTGGAATCGAATGGAATATAATGGTTGGAATAGGTTCCATATTACATTCAATTCCATTCCACTTTCCATTCCACGTTCCATTGGATTCCATTCCACTTACCATTGCATTCAATACCACATTCCATTCCATTCCATTACACATTCTATTCCACATTCCATTCCATTCAATCAACCTATTGGAAACTCTATTCCTTTCCATTCCATTCCACGTTCCATTCCGCATTCTATTCCATTCAATTCCACATTCCACTGGACATTCCATTCCGTTACATTTCACATTCCTTTCCATTGTGTTCCATGTTCCATTCTAATCCATTCCACGTTCCATTCAATTCCATTCCATTCCATTCCACATTCTATTGCATTCCATATTCCATTCCATTTCACATTCCATTCCATTCCATTCCATTCCATTACACATTCCATTCTAATCCATTCCACATTCCATTCCATTTCATTTCATTCCATTCCATTTCATTGCATTCCGCATTCTATTACATTTCACATTCCTTTCCATTCCACATTCCATTGCACTGTATTGTACTCCATTCCATTCCACATTCCATTCCATTCCATTGCATTCCATATTACATTCCATTCCATTCAACATTCCATTCCATTCATTTACTGCATTCCATTCCACATATCATTACATTCCAAATTCCATTCCACGTTCCATTCCACGATCCATTCCACGTTCCATTCCATTCCATTCCACATTACATTCCATTCTATTCCGCATTCCATTCCATTCTATTCCACATTCCATTCCACATTTGATTGCATTCCATTCCACATTCCTTTCCACATTCCATTCCATTCCATTCCATTGAACGTTTCATTGCACATTCCATTCCTTTCCATTGCACATTCCATTCCGTCAATTGCACACTCTATTCCATGTTCCATTCCATTCCATTCCATTTCACATTCCATTCCACATTCTATTCCATTCCATTCCACATTCCAATCCATTCCATTGCACATTCCATTTCATTGCATTCCACATTCCTTTCCATTCCATTCCACTTTCCATTGCATTCCATTCCACATTCTATTCCACATTCAATTCCACATTCCATTCCATTATATTCCACATTCCATTCCATTCCATTCCATTCCACATTCCATTCCACATTCCATTCCATTCCATTCCACATTCCATTCTACATTAAATTCCATTCCATTCCACATTGCATTCCATTCCATTCCATTCCACATTCCATTCAACTTTCAATTTCATTGCATTCCACCTTCCATTCCATTCAATTTCACATTCCATTCCAGATAACATTCCACATTCCACTACATTACATTCCACATTCCATTCCACATTCCATTAAATTCCATTCCACATTCCATACCATTCAATACAAGATTCCATTCTGCATTCCATTCCATTCCTTCCACATTCCATTGCACTTTCCATTGCATCTCATTCAACATTCCATTCCACTTTCCATTACATTGCATTCCACATTCTCTTCCACATTCCATTCCATTCCATTCCACATTCCATTCCAAGTATTCCACATTCCATTCCATATTCCCTTCCTTTCCTTTCCACATTCCATTACATATTCCATACCATTCCAATTCACATTCCATTGCATTCCATTCCACGTTCCATTCTGTTCCACATTCCATTCCTTTCCATTCCACATTGCGTTCCATTCCATTCCACATTCCATTCCATTATATTCGACATTGTATTCAATTCCATACCACATTCCATTCCATTCCATTGCACATTCCATTTCACATTCCATTCCACTTTCCATTGCGTTCCATTCCACATTCCATTCCCCATTCCATTCCCTTCCATTCCATTCCACATTCCATTTCATTCAGTTTCACGTTCCATTCCTTTACATTACATTCAACATTCCGTTCCATTCCATTCCATTCCGCATTTCATTCAATCCATTCCATTCTATTCCACTTTACATTCCATTCGATTCTTTTCCACATTCCATTCCAATCCATTCCACATTCCATTCAATTCCATTCCACATTCCATTCCATTACATTGCACATTCAATTTCACATTCCATTCCACATTCCATTCCACTTTCCATTGCGTTCCATCCACATTCCATTCCATTCCATTCCCCTTTCGATTCCATTCCATTCCACATTCCATTTCATTCAATTTCACATTCCATTCCATTCCATTACATTCCACATTTCGTTCCATTCCATTCTGCATTCCATTCCATTCCATTCCATTCTATTCTACTTTCCATTCCATTCGTTTCTTTGCTACATTCCATTCCAATCCATTCCACATTCCATTCAATTACATTCCACATTCCATTCCAAGTACCATTCCAAATTCTTTTCCATATTCCTTTCCACATTCCATTCCACGTTCCATTCCATTCCATCCCACATTCCATTACACTTTCGATTCCATTCCATCCCACATTGCATTCCACGTTAGATTCCATTCCATTCCACCTTCCATTAAATGTTCCTTTACATGTTCCATTCCCTGTTCCTTTCCACGTTCCATTCCACATTCCTTTCCGTTCCATTCCATATTCCATACCATTCCATTCCATTCCAATCCAAAATCCATGCCATATTCCATACCATTCCATTCCATTCCACAATCCATTCCATTCCATTGCACATTCTATTAAACATTCCATTCCACATTCCATTTCATTCGTTTATACTCCATTCCATTCCACATTCCATACCATTCCATTCCACATTCTTTCCACATTCCATTCCATTCCAGATTATATTCCATTCCATTGCATACCTACTCCATTCCATTCCATTCCATTCCACGTTCCATTCCTCATTCCAATCCACATTCCATTACACGTTGCATTCTATTCAATTCCATGGTCCATTCCACGTTCCATTCCATTCCATTCCACGTTCCATTCTGCATGCAATTGCACATTCCATTCCACGTTCCATTCCACTTTCCATTCCATGTTCCATTACACGTTGCATTCCACGTTCCATTCCATGCCATTCCAGATTCCTCTGCACATTCCATTCCATTCCACATTCCATAGCTTTAAATTCCATTGCATTCCACATTTCATTCCATTCCACATTCCATTCCACATTCCATTCCATTCCATTCCACATTCCATTCTGCATTCCATTAAATTCCATTCCACATTCCATTCCATTCCTTTCCACATTGCATAACATTCCATTCCACTTTCCATTACACATTCCATTCCACGTTCCATTCTATTCCATTCCACGTTCCATGCCACTTTCCATTAAACATTCCATTACACATTCCATTCCACATTCCATTCCAAAATCAATTCCAAAATCCATTCCATTCCATTCCAAATTCCATTCAACATTCCATTCCATTCGATTCTGCATTCCATTCCATTCCATTTCACATTCCATTCCCCATTCCATTCCACATTCCATTCCTTATTCCATTCCATTCATTTCCTCATTCCATTCCACATTCCAATGCATTCCACATTCCATTCCACATTGCATTCCACTTTTCATTCCTCATTCCATTTCACATACCATTGCACGTTTCATTCCGTTCCATTCCACATTCCATTCCACACTCCATTCCACTCCATTCCACATTCTATTCCATTGCACATTTCATTCTGTAGGAATCCACATTCCATTCCATTCCATTCCACATTCCAGTCCATTGCATTGCATTCCATTCCACTTTGCGTTCCACATTCCACTGCATTCCATTCCACATTCCATTCCACATTCCAATACATTAAATTACAGTTTCCATTCCATTCTATTCCATTCCACATTTCACTTCATTCCATTCCATTCCACATTCCATTCTTTTCCATTCCATTTCAAATTGCATTCCATTTTATTCCATTCCACATTGCATTCCATTCCATTCAACATTTCCTTCCTCATTCCATTCCATTCCATTCTACATTCAATTCCACCTTCCATTACATTCCATTCCACATTCCATTCCATTCCATTCCAGTGTATATTCCATTCCATTCGATTCCATTCCACATTCCATTCCATTCTGTTGCACTGCACATTCCATTCCATTCCATTCAAATTCCATTCCATTCGATTCCACGTTCCACACCGAATTCCATTCCACATTCCATTCCATTCCATTCCATTGCTCATTCCATTCAATTCCATTTCGCATTCCATTCTATTCCATTCCACTTTCCATTCCGTTCCACTGCATTCCTATCCATTCCACATTCCATTTGATTCCATTCTTCATTCCATCCCATTTTATTCCACATGCCATTCCAGACCATTCCACATTCTATTCCATGGCATTCCACATTTCATTTCACAATCCTTTCGATTCCATTCCATTACATTCCACATTCCATTCCATTCCTTTTCACATTCCATTCCACATTATATTCCCTTCCATTCCACATTCCATTCCATTCCATTCCACATGAAATCCCTTTCCATTCCACATTCCATTCCATTCCAGATTGCATTCCGTTCAATCCCAAATTCCATTCCATCCCATTCTGCATTACTTGCCATATTCCTTTCCATTGCATTTCATTCCATTCCAGTCCACATTCCATTCCATTCACTGCCATTCGTCATTGCATTCCACATTCCATTCCATTCCATTCCACATTCCTTTCCACATTCCATTCCATTCAATTCCACATTCCATTCCATTCCATTTCACATTCCATTCCTAATTCCATTCCATTCCATTGCACATTCCTTTCCATTACATTCCACATTCAATTCCGTTTCACATTCCATTCCATTCCACATTCCATTCCATTCCATTCCACATTCAATTCAACTCCATTCCATTCCACATTCCATTCCATTCCATTCCACATTTCATTCCATTCCATGTTCCATTGCATTCCGTTCCACCTTACATTTCATTCCATTCCACGTTCCATTCGATTCCATTCCACGTTCCATTCCACATTCCATTTCATTCCAATCCACATTTTTTCCATTCCATTCCACATTCCATTCCAGATTGCATTCCATTCCATTGCACATTCCTTTCCATTACATTCCACATTCAATTCCGTTTCACATTCCATTCCATTCCACATTCCATTCAATTCCATTCCACATTCAATTCAACTCCATTCCATTCCACATTCCATTCCATTCCATTCCACATTCAATTCAACTCCATTCCATTCCACATTCCATTCCATTCCATTCCACATTCCATTCCATTCCATGTTCCATTACATTCCGTTCCACCTTATATTTCATTCCATTCCACATTCCATTCCATTCCATGTTCCATTGCATTCCGTTCCACCTTACATTTCATTCCATTCCACGTTCCATTCGATTCCATTCCACGTTCCATTCCACATTCCATTTCATTCCAATCCACATTATTTCCATTCCATTCCACATTCCATTCCACATTGCATTCCATTCCATTCCACATTCAATTACATTTTCCAATCCATTCCATTCAAAATTCCATTCCACGTTCCATTCCACTCCACATTCCAATGCATTCCACCTTCCATTCCATTCCATATTACATTGCATTCCACATTCCATTCCATTCCATTAAATTCCACCTTCCATTCTATTCCATTTAACATTCCATTCCATGTCATTCCACATTCCATTCCATTTCATTCCACGTTCCTTTCCATTCCATTCCATTCCCTTCTACATTCCATTCCACATTCCATTCCATTCCATTCCACATTCCATTCCACATTCTATTCCAATACATTCCACATTCCCTTCCAATCCCTTCCACATTCCATTCCATTCCATTAGACATTACGCTTTCCGTTTCACTTTCCATTCCACGTTCCATTCCACTTTCCTTTCCACGTTCCATTCCACGTTCCATTCCATTCCATTCCACATTCCATTCCATTCCATTCCATTCCATTCCATGTTCCATTGCATTTCATTCGACCTTACTTTTCATTCCAATCCACTTTCCACTCCATTCTATGCCACGTTCCATTCCACATTCCGTTTCATTACAATCCACTTTATATTTCATTCCATTCCACATTCCATTCCACATTCCAGTCCATTCCACATTCAATTCCATTTTCCAATCCATTCCATTCCACATTCCATTCCACATTCCATTCCATTCCATTCCATTCCACATTAAATTACATTCCAGTTTCCTTTCCATTCCATTCCATTCCACATTCGATGCTACCTTCCATTCCATTCCACTTTCCATTCCACGTACCATTTCGTTCCATTCCACAGTGCTTTCCATTCCATTCCTCATTCCATTCAATTCCATTCCATATTCCATTACATTCCATTCCACATTTTATTCCATTTCACTCCACATTCCATTTCATGTTACATTCCATTCCATTCCATATTCCATTCCACGTTCCGTTCCACATTTCATTCCACTGGCTTCCACATTGCTTTCCACATAACATTCCATTCCATTTTGCATTCCAATCCTTTCCACATTCCATTCCATTCCATTCCAGATTACATTCCATTCCATTCCACATTCCGTTCCTTTTCATTACGAATTGCATTCCATTCTTTGCATTCCACATTACATTCCAAATTCCATTCCACATTCCACTGGATTTCATTCCACATTCAATTCAATTCCATTCGACATTCCTTTCCACTTTGAATTCCATTCCATTCCACATTCTATTGCACATTCCATTCCATTCCATACCACATTACATTCCATTCCATTCCACATTCCTCATTCCATTCCTCTTTATATTCCACGTTCGATTCTACGTTCCATTTGACGAACCATTCCACGTTCCATTCCATTCCATTCCACGTTCCATTTCACATTCCATTCCATTCCACATTCCGTTCCATTCCATTCCACATTGAATTCAACCCCATCCCATTCCACATTCCATTCCATTCCATTCCACATTTCATTCCATTCCATGTTCCATTGCATTCCGTTCCACCTTACATTTCATTCCATTCCACGTTCCATTCGATTCCATTCCACGTTCCATTCCACATTCCATTTCATTCCAATCCACATTTTTTCCATTCCATTCCACATTCCATTCCACATTGCATTCCATTCCATTGCACATTCCTTTCCATTACATTCCACATTCAATTCCGTTTCACATTCCATTCCATTCCACATTCCATTCAATTCCATTCCACATTCAATTCAACTCCATTCCATTCCACATTCCATTCCATTCCATTCCACATTCCATTCCATTCCATGTTCCATTGCATTCCGTTCCACCTTACATTTCATTCCATTCCACGTTCCATTCGATTCCATTCCACGTTCCATTCCACATTCCATTTCATTCCAATCCACATTATTTCCATTCCATTCCACATTCCATTCCACATTGCATTCCATTCCATTCCACATTCAATTACATTTTCCAATCCATTCCATTCAAAATTCCATTCCACGTTCCATTCCACTCCACATTCCAATGCATTCCACCTTCCATTCCTTTCCATATTACATTGCATTCCACATTCCACTCCATTCCATTCCATTCCACCTTCCATTCTATCCCATTTAACATTCCTTTCCATGCCATTCCACTTTCCATTCCATTTCATTCCACGTTCCTTTCCATTCCATTCCACGTTCCTTTCCATTCCATTCCATTCCCTTCTACATTCCATTCCACATTCCGTTCCATTCCATTCCACATTCCATTCCACATTCTATTCCAATACATTCCACATTCCCTTCCAATCCCTTCCACATTCCTTTCCATTCCATTAGACATTACGCTTTCCGTTTCACTTTCCATTCCACGTTCCATTCCACTTTCCATTCCACGTTCCATTCCACGTTCCATTCCATTCCATTCCACATTCAATTCCATTCCATTCCATTCCATTCCATGTTCCATTGCATTTCATTCCACCTTACTTTTCATTCCATTCCACTTTCCACTCCATTCTATACCACGTTCCATTCCACATTCCGTTTCATTACAATCCACTTTATATTTCATTCCATTCCACATTCCATTCCACATTCCAGTCCATTCCACATTCAATTCCATTTTCCAATCCATTCCATTCCACATTCCATTCCACATTCCATTCCATTCCATTCCATTCCACATTAAGTTACATTCCAGTTTCCTTTCCATTCCATTCCATTCCACATTCGATGCTACCTTCCATTCCATTCCACTTTCCATTCCACGTACCATTTCGTTCCATTCCACAGTGCTTTCCATTCCATTCCTCATTCCGTTCAATTACATTCCATATTCCATTACATTCCATTCCACATTTTATTCCATTTCATTCCACATTCCATTTCACGTTCCATTCCATTCCATTCCATATTCCATTCCACGTTCCGTTCCACATTCCATTCCGCTGGCTTCCACATTGCTTTCCACATAACATTCCACTCCATTTTGCATTCCAATCCTTTCCACATTCCATTCCACTCCATTCCAGATTACATTCCATTCCATTCCACATTCCGTTCCTTTTCATTACGAATTGCATTCCATTCTTTGCATTCCACATTACATTCCAAATTCCATTCCACATTCCACTGGATTTCATTCCACATTCAATTCAATTCCATTCGACATTCCTTTCCACTTTGAATTCCATTCCATTACACATTCTATTCCACATTCCATTCCATTCCATACCACATTCCATTCCATTCCATTCCACATTCCACATTCCATTCCTCTTTATATTCCACGTTCGATTCTACGCTCCATTTGATGAACCATTCCACGTTCCATTCCATTCCATTCCACGTTCCATTTCACGTTCCATTCTATTCCATTCTGTGTTCCATTCCACGTTCCATTCTATTCCTTTCCATTCCATTCCACTATCCATTCCATTCCATTCTACTTTGCATTCCGTTCCGTTCCATTCCACTTTCCATTCCATTACATTCCACATTCCATTACATTCCATTCAGCGTTCCATTCCATTACATTTCTAATTCCAATCCATTGCATTCCATTCCATTCCATTCCACATTCCATTGCATTCCCAACCTCATTCCATTCCATTCCAATCCATTCCACATTCCATTCCATTACATTCCAAGTTCCATTCCACATTCCATTCCTCTTTCCATTCAATTCAATTCCACATTCCATTCCACATTGCATTCCATTCCATTCTACATTCCATTCCACATTCCATTCAATTCCATTGCACATTCCATTCCACAATGCTTTCCATTCCATTCTACATTTCATTCCACATTCCTTTCAATTCCATTCCACATTCCATTCCATTCCACACCACATTCCATGCCATTCCATTCCACATTCCATTCCATTCCATTCCACATTCCATGCCATTTCATTCCACATTCCATTCCATTCTACATTCCATTCCATGCCATTCCACCATCCTTTTCATTCCATTCCATTCCATTCCACGTTCCATTCCACATTGCATTCCATTGCATTCCATGATCCATTCCACATTCCATTCCTATACATTACACATTCCATTCCACATTCCATTCCATTTCATTCCACATCCCATTCCACATTCCATTCCATTTCATTCCACATTCCATTCCATATTCGATTCCTTTCCATACCACATTCCATTCCATTCCTTTCCGTATTCAATTCCGTTACACATTCCACACTCCCTTCCACGTTCCATTCCACATTCCATTCCATTCTTTTCTTTTCCATTCCATTCCACGTTCCTTTCCTTTGCATTCCACATTCCATTCTCTTCCATTCTACATTCCATTCTACATTCCAGTCCACGTTCCATTCCTTCCCATTCCACATTAAATTCCACATTCCATTCCTTTGCATTGCATTCCACATTCCATTCCATTCCATTCAATTCCACGTTCCATTCCATTTCATTCAAAATACAATTGCATTCCATTTCACATTCCATTGAATTCCATTCCACATTACATTGCATTCCATTCCACATTACATTCCATTCTTTTCTTTTCCATTCCATTCCACATTCCATTCCATTCTATTCGATTCAGCAATCCATTCCATTCCATTCCGCATTTCATTCCATTCTATTGCACTTTCCATTCCACCTTCCTTTCCACTACATTCAATATTCCATTCAATTCAATTTCACATACCATTGAATTCCATTCCACATTCCATTCAATTTCACGTTGCATTCCATTCCATTCCGTTCCAGTTCAAACTCCATTCTACTATATTCCATATTCGATTCCATTCCATTGCAAATTACATTCCACATTGCACTCCACATTCCATTCTACATTCCATTCCACATTCCATTCTATTCCATTCCACTTTCCATTGAACATCCCAATCCGTTACGCATTCCATTTCATTCCATTCGACATCCCATTCCATTCCATTTCACGTTCCATTTGGCATTCCAATCCATTCCGATCCGCATTCCATTAAATAGCATTCCATATACCATTCAATTCTATTCCATGTTCGAGTCCACATTCCACTTCATTCCATTCCGCATTCCATTTCATTGCATTACAAATACCATTCAATTCCATTTCACGTCACATTCCACATTCCACTCCGTTCAAATCTGCATTCCATTCCATTCCATTCCACATTCCATTACATTGCATTCCGTGTTCCATTCCTCATTCCATTACATTCCATTCTACATTCCATTCCATTCCATTCCAAATTCCAGTTCATTCCATTCCATTCCACGTTCCAATCCTCATTCCATACCATGACATTCCACATTCCATTGCACATACTTTTCCATTCCTTTCCACATTCCATTCCATATTCCATTCCATTCCTCCATTCCATATTCCATTCCATTTTTTCCATATTCCATTCCATTACAGAATCCATTCCACATTCATTTACATCCCATTAGACATTCCATTCCAAAATCCATTCCATTCCACATTCCATTCCATTCCATTCCACTTTCCATTCCGAATTCCGTTCCATTCCATTCCACATTCCATTCCACATTGCATTTTATTCCATTGCATTCGACTTTCCATTCCATTCCACATTCCATTCCATTCCATTCCACATTCCATTCCATTCCATTCCACATTCCATTCCATTCCATTCCACAATCCGTTCCATATCACTTCACGTTCCATTCCATATTCCATTCCATTCAATTCCACATACCATTCCATTCCATTCCACATTCCATTCCATATTCCATTCCATTCCGTTCCACATTTCATTCCATTCCATTCCACATTCCATTCCATTCCGTTCCACATTACATTCCATTCCGTTCCACATTCATTTCCATTCCATTCCTCCTTCCATTCCACTTTCCATTCCGTTCCATTCCGCATTCCATTCCACTTTCCTTTCCATTCCATTCCATTCCACATTCCATTCCACATTCCATTTCATTCCATTCCACTCCACATTCTGTTCCATTCCTTTCCACATTCCATTCCATTCCATTCCATTCCACATTCCATTCCATTTCAAATCCCATTCCAATCCTTTCCGTTTAATTCCAAATTCCATTTCCCATTCCATTCCAACTTCCTTTCCTTTCCATTCCACATTCCATTCCGTTTCATTCCACTTTCCATTCCATTCCATTCCACATTGCATTCCATTTCCTTCCACATTCCATTCCATTCCAGATTCCATTCCAATCCATTCCATTAAATTCCAAATTCCCTTCCACAATCCATTCCATTCCACTCCACGTTGCATTCCATTCCATTCCACATTCCATTCCATTCCACTTCATTCCATTCCATTCCATTCCATTCCATTCCATACTACGTTCCATCCCACATTACATTCCATGTTCCATTCCTTTCCATTCCATGTTCCGTTACGTGTTCCATTCCATGTTGTATTCCGCGATCCTCTACATTCATTTCCACATTCCATTCCATTCCGTTCCACATTCCGTTACATTCCATTCCACATTCCCTTCCTTTCCATTACGCCTTCCTTTCCGTTCCTTTCCATTTCATTCCATATTCCATTTCACATTCCATTGAATTCCATTGCACATTCCATTCCATTCCACATTGCATTCCACATTCCATTCCATTACTTTCCACTTTCCATTCCACATTCCATTCCATTGCATTCCACATTTCATACCACATTCCATTGCATTCCATTCCACATTTCATTCCACAGTCCTTTCCATTCCACTCAACTTTCCATTCCACATTCCCTTCCATTTTCCATTCCATTCCATTCCACTTTCCAATACACGTTCCTTTCCATTACATTCGATGTTTCAATCCACATTCCATTCCACATTCCATTTCATTCCATTCCACATTCCATTCCACATTTCATTCCATTACATTCTACATTACATTGCACATTCCATTCCACATTCCCTTCCACATTCCATTCCATTCCATTCCATATTACATTCCACATTCCAATCCATTCAATTCCGCATACCATTCAACAATTGATTACATTCTTTTCCACATTCCATTCCTTCCATTCCACATCCATTCCATGTTCCATTCCATTCCATTCCACGTTTCACTCCACCTTCCATTCCAAGTTCCATACCACTTTCCATTCCATTCCAGTCCACATTCCATTCTACATTCCATTTCATTGCACATTCCATTCCACATTCCATTCCACATTCCATTCCATTCCACATTCCATTCCATTCCATTCCAAATTGCATTGCACATTCCATTCCATTCCATTATAATTTGCATTACATATTGCATTCCAAATTCCATTCCACGTTCCATTTCTCATTCCATTCCGCATTCCATTCCACGTTCCGTTCCATTCCATTCCATATTTCTTACCATTGCATTCCATTCCATTCCGCATTCCATTCTATTCCGTTTCACATTCTACTGCACATTCCGCTCCATTCCATTCCACATTTCATGCCACATTCCAATCCATTATATTCCACTTTCCATTCCACAATCCATTCCACATTCCACTGCACGTTCCATTCCATTCCATTCAATGTTGAATTCCACTTTCCATTTCATTCCATTCCACGTTCGATTCCGCATTCCGTTTCACTTTCCATTCCACTTTTCATTCCACGTTTTATTACAATTTCCATTCGATGTTCCATTCTATTCAATTCCGCATTCCATTCCACATTACTTTCCATTCCATTACACTTTCCATTCCACATTCCAATCCGCATTCCATTCCACATTCCATTACGTTTCATTCCACATTCCATTACACATTCCATTTCACATTCCATTCCACATTCCATTCCACATTGCATTTCACATTACATTCAGTTCTATTCCACATTCCATTCCACATTCCAATGACACTTTCCTTTCCATTCCATTCCATTCCACATTCCAAACAACATTCCATTCCACATTACATTCCGCACTCCTTTCCACATTCCATTCCACATTCCAGTCTCATTCAATTGCATTTCATTCCGCATTCCATTCCACATTCCATTGCATTCTAATTCACATGCTATTTCACATTCTATTACAAGTTCCATTCCATTATATTTCACATTCCATTCTACATTCCATTCCAAATTCCAATGCATTCCATTCCACATTCCATTGCATTCCAATCAGCATTCCATTCCACATTTCATTCCATTCCATTCCACATTCCATTCTACGTTGCATTCCACATTTCATTACATTTCCATTCCATTCCACGTTCCATTACATTCCATTCCACATTCCATTACATTCCAATCCACGTTCTATTCCACTTTCCATTAAATTCTATTCCACATTCCGTTCCACATTCCTGTCCATTCCATTCCGCATTGGATTCCATTCCAATCCACATTTTATTCCACATTTCATTCAATTCCATTCAACATTACATTCCACTTTTGATTCCTCATTCCCTTACACGTTTCATTCCGTTCCATTCCACATTCCATTACACATTCATTCCATTCCACATTCCATTCCATTCCGTTGCATTCCATTCCAGTTCTATTCTGTATTCCATTCCATTCCATTCCACGTTCCATTCAACTTTGCTTTCCACATTCCATTGCTTTCCATTCCACTTTCCATTCCACACTCAATTCCACATTACATTCCACATTCCATTCCATTCCATATCATTCTGCATTCCATTTCATAGCATTCTACATTCTATTCCCCATTCCATTCCATTCCATTCCACATTCAATTCCACATTCCTTTCCAATCCATTCCACATTTCATTTCATTCCATTGCACATGCCATTCATTTCCATTCTAGATTCCATTCCACATTCCATTCCACGTTGCATTCCACATTCCATTCCACGTTCCATTCCACTTTCCTTTCCATTCCATTCCACCTTCTATTCCACGTTCCTTTCCACATTCCATTCCATGTTACATTCCATGTTCCATTCAATTCCATTCCATATTCCTTACCATTAAATTCCACTTTCATCTCCACCTTCCACTCCATTCTATTCCACATATGATGACACATTCCATTCCATTCGATTCCACATTCCATTTCATTAAATTCCACATTCCATTCCATTCCATTCCACATAACATTCCATTCCATTCCACATTCCATTCCTTTCTATTACACATTCCATTCCACATTCCCTTCCACTTCCTATTCCACATTTCGTTCCACATTCCAATCCACGCTCCATTCCATTCCATTCGACTTTCCATTCCACGTTCCGTTCCACATTCCACTCCACGTCCCGTTCCATTCCATTCCATGTTCCATTCCACGTTCCATTCCATTCCATTCCACGTTCCAATCCACATTCCATTCCACATTGCATTCCACTTTTCATTCCACGTTCCATTCCAAGTTTCATTACAAGTTCCATTCCATATTCCATTCCATTCCATTCCAGTTTCCATTCCTCATTCTTTTCCATTCCATTACACTTTCCATTCCACATTCCTTTCCATTCTGTTACACTTTCCATTCCACAATCCCTTCCACAATCCATTCCACATTCAATTACAAATTCCATTTCGCGTTCCATTCCACTTTCCATTACAGTCCATTCCACATTCCATTTCACATTCCATTCCACATTCCATTCCCTTCTATTCCACATTCCATTCCACATTCCTTTCCACATTCCCTTAGACATACCATGAAATTCCATTCCATTCAACATTCCATGCCATTCCATTCCATTCCACATTCCATGCCATATTCCATTCGAAATTCCATTCCGCAGTCCATTCTACATTTCATTCCACATTAAATTCTCATTCCACTGCTTTTAATTAAACATTAAATTCCACATTTCTTTGCATTCCAATTCACATGCCCTTTCACATTCTATTCCAAGTTCCATTCCATTATGTTCCACAATCCATTCCAGATTCCATTCCGCAGTCCATTCCATTCCATTCCACCTTCCATTCCATTCCAATCAGCATTCCATTCCACATTTCATTCCATTCCATTCCACATTCCATTCCACATTGCATTCCACATTGTATTCCATCCCATTCCAAATTCCATTTCATTCCATTACGTTCCATTTCACGTTCCATTCCACTTTCCATTAAATTCTATTACGCAATCCATTCCACATTCTTGTCCATTCCATTCCACATTGCATTCCATTCGAGTTCACCTTAAATTCCACATTCCTTTCCACATTCCATTCCTTTCCATTCCACATTCCTTTCCACATTCCATGCCATTCCTTTCCACATTCCATTCTATTGCATTGCATTCCATTTCACGTTCCGTTCCGCATTCCATTCCATTCCATTCCACGCTCCATTCCACTTTCCATTCAACATTCCATTCCTTTCCATACCACGTTCCATTCCGCACTCAATTCCACATTCCATTCCACATTCCAATACATTCCATTCTGCATTTCATTACATTGCATTCCACATTCTATTCCTCATTCCATTCCATTCCATTCCACATTCAATTCCACATTCTTTTCCATTCCATTCCACATTCCTTTTCATTCCATTGCACTTTCCATTCATTTCCATTCCATATTGCATTCCACATTCCATTCCGCGTTCCATTCCACATTACATTTCACGATCCATTCCACTTTCCATTCCATACCATTCCACGTTCCATTCCACATTACTTTCCACATTACTTTCCATGTTCCATTCCATTCCATTCCATATTCATTACCTTTGCATTCCTTTCCATTTGGCATTCGATTCCATTCCATTCCACTTTCTTCTCCATATTCCACTCCATTCCATTCTACGTTCCATGCCACATTCCATTCCATTCCATTCTACATTCCATTTCATTCCATTCCACATTCCATTCCATTTCATTCCGCATAATATTCCATTCCATTCCACAGTCCATTCCTTTCCATTACACATTCCATTACACATTCCTTTCCATTCCATTACACTTTCCATTCCACAATACAATACACATTCCATTCCACATTCCATTACACATTACAATTTGCATTCCATTTCACATTCCATTACAGTGCATTCCACTTTCCATTTCACATTCCTTTCCACATTCCATTCCGTTCTATTCCACATTCCATTCCACATTCCTTTCCACATTCCATTAGAGTTTCCATTCCATTCCATTCCATTCCACATTCCATTACACATTCCATCCCGCAGTCCATTGTACTTTCCATTCCACATTCCATTCCACATTAAATTCTCATTCCATTGCATTTCATTCCACGTTACATTCCACATTCCTTTGCATTCCAATGCAGATGCCATTTCACATTCTATTCCAAGTTCCATTCCACTGTATTCCACATTCCATTCCACATTCCATTCCGAAGACCATTCCATTCCATTCCACATTCCATTGCATACCAATCAACATTCCATGCCACATTCCATTCCTTTCCATTCCACATTCCATTCAATATTTCATTCCACATTCCACTCCACGATCCACTGCATTCGATTAAACATTCAATTCCATTCCATTTCATTCCATTCCATGCCATTCCACATTCCATTCCACATTGCGTTCCTTTCCAGTACACACATCTTTCCCTTTCCATTCCATTCCATATAATCTTTGCATTTCATTCCTTCCAAGTTACCTTCCACATTCCATTTCTTTCCATACCATTCCACATTCCATTCCATTCCATCCCACATCCATTCCATTCTATTCCACGTTCCATTCGACGTTTCATTCAACATTCCATTCCACATTCCATTCCACGTTCCATTCCACATTCCATTCCAGATTCCATTCCACGTTCCATTCCATTCCATTCCACACTGCATTCCATTCCTTTCCACATTCCATTTCATTACTTTCCACATACCATTCCATTCAATTTCACTTTCAGTTCCTCTATATTGCATTCCACATTTCATTCCATTCCATTCCATTCCGCATCCAATTCCTTTCCATTCAATTTTATTCCACATTCGGATCCATTCCATTATCTTCCACATTCCATTCCAATCCATTCTATTCCACATTCCATTCCATACCATTCCAAATTCCATTCAATTACATTCCAGATTCCATTCCACATTCCTTTCCACATTCTATTTCTTATTCCATTCCATTCCACATTCCATTCCATACCCTTCCACTTTCCATTCCATTCCATTCCACATCCCATCCCATATCATTCCACATTCCATTCCATTCCATTCCAGTTTCCATTCCATACTCCCTTCCACATTCCAATCCACGTTCCATTCCACGTTCCATTCCACATTCAATTGCGCATTCTATTCCCTATCATTCCAAGTTCCATTCCATATTCCACTGCTTTCCTTTCCACTCCCTTTTCCACATTCCATTCCACATTAAATTCCACTCCATTACTTTCTATTCCACATTTCATTCCACTTTCCATTCCACCTTCCATTCCACATCCCATTCCATTCCATTCCACTTTCCATTCCACATTCCTTTCCATTCCATTCCACATTCCATTCGACATTCCATTTCACATTCCATTCCACATTCCACTCCACATTGCATTTCACATTCCATTCCACATTACATTCCTTTCCATAGCACATTCCATTCCATTCTATTTCATTACTCATTCCATTCCATTCCGTTCCACATTCCATTCCATTCCATTTGACGTTCCCTTCCATTCCATTTGATGTTCCCTTCCATTCCTTTCCCCATTCCATTAGATTTCATTCCAGATTCCATTCCACATTCCAATCCACATTCCATTTCATTCCATTCCACATTCCACAGCATTCCATTCCATATTGCATTCCACGTTCGATTCCATTCCATTCCATTGCACGTTCCATTCCAACTTCCGTTCCACATGCCAATTCCCATTCCATTCAATTCCATTCCACATTCCATTCCATTCCATTCCACATTCCATTCCACATTCCATTCCATTCCATTCCACATTCCATTCCACATTCCAATCCATTCCTTTCCACATTCCATTAAACATTCCATTTCACTATCCATTCTTTTCCTTTTTACATTCCATTCCACTTTCCACTCCATTGCATTCCACCTTCCATTCCACTCCATTCCTCATTACACTCCATATCATTCTACATTCCATTCCACTTTCTACTCCGTTCCATTCCACATTCCCTTCCACAATCAATTCCATTCCATTCCACATTCCATTCCATTCCTTTCCATTCTACATTCCATTCGTTTCCATTCTACATTACATTCCATTCCATTGAGCATTCCATTCCATTCCAATCTACACTCCATTCCATTCCACATTCCATTCCATACAGTTCCACATTCCATTCCATTCCATTCCATGTTCCGTTCCATTCCTTGCCACGTTCCATTCCTTTCGATGCTACGTTCCGTTCCATTCCCTTCCACTTTCCATTCCGTTCCATGCCACGTTCCTTTCCTTTCCATGCTACCTTCCTTTCCATTCCCTTCCACGTTCCATTCAACGTTCCATTCCATTAGATTCCACATTCCATTCCGTATTCCATTCCATTCCACATTCCGTTCGATTCCATAACAATCCATTCCTCATTCCATTCCTCATTCCATTCCACATTCCATTGCATTCCATTCCACATTCCATTCCACATTCTATTCCATTCCTTTCCACATTCCATTCCGCATTCCATTCCACATTCCATTCATTTCCATTCCACATTTCATTCCACATTCCATTCCATTCCATTCCACATTTCATTCCACATTTCATTCCACATTCCATTCCATTCCTTTCCACATTCCATTCCATTCCACGTTCCATTCTATTCCATTCCACGTTCCATTCCACGTTAAATTCCACATTCCTTTCCACAATCCATTCTATTCCTTTCCACGTTCCATTCCATCTTCCATTCCACGTTCAATTCCATTGTATTCCACATTGCATTCCATGTTCCATTCCATTACATTCCTCATTGCATTCCACGTTCCATTCCACTTCCCATTCCACGTTCATTTCCATTCCATTCCACATTCCATTCCTCATTCCAATTCACAATCCATTCCTTTCCATTCCACATTCCATTGCACTTTCCATTCCATTCCATTCCACTTTCCACTCCACTCCATTCCACATTACACTCCATATCATTCTACATTCCTTTCCACATTCTACCCCGTTCCATTCCACATTCCGTTCCACAATCAATTCCATTCCATTCCACATTCCATTCCATTCCTTTCCATTCTTCATTCCGTTCCTTGCCATTCTACAATCCACTCAATTCCATTCTGCATTCCATTCCTATCCAATCTACACTCCATTCCATTCCACATTCCATTCCATTCAATTCCACTTTCCATTCCTCTCCATGTTCTATTCCATTCCATGCCACGTTCCTATCCTTTCCATACTACGTTCCATTTGATTCCCTTCCACGTTTCATTCCATTCCATTCTATGTTCCATTCCACGTTCCATGACACTTTCCATTCCAAGTTCACTTCCATGTTAAATTAAATTCCATTGCATTAATTTCCTTACCATTCCACATTCCGTTTCATTCCATTCCACATTCCATTCCACGATCCATTCCACATTTCATTTCACGTTCCTTTCCACGTTAAATTCCACCTTCCATTCCAGGTTCCATTCCACATTCCTTTCCATTCCATTCCACATTGCATTCCACATTCTATTCCATTCCACTCCATGTTCCATTCACATCCATTCCACTTTGCATTCCACATTCCATTCATTTACATTCCACGTTTCATTCCATTCCATTCCACGTTCCATTCAAAATTCCATTCCATTCCATTCCACATTCCATTCCTTATTCCATTCCATTGCACATTTGGTTCGATTCCATTATATTCCATTCCTCATTCCATTCCACATTCCTTTCCACATTCCATTGCATTTCATTCAAATTTCCATTCCACATTCTATTGCATTGCATTCCAATTTCCATTCCACATTCCATTCCATTCCTTTCCACATTCCTTTCTGCATTCCATTCCACAGCCATTCCATTGCGTTCCACATTCCATTCCAAATACCATTCCATTCCATTCCACATTCCCTTCCACATTCCAATCAATTCCATTGCACATTTAATTCCATTCCATTCCACGTTCAATTCCGTTTCCTTCCACTTTGCATTGCATTCCTTTCAACGTTCCATTCCACCTTCCATTCCACGTTCCATTCCAAATTCCCTTCCATGTTCTATTCCATTCCAGTTCATATTCCATTCCACATTCCTTTCCATTCCACTCCACTTTCCATCCACATTCCATTCCATTTCATTCCACGTTCCATTCCACGTTCCTTTGCATTCCATTCCACGTTCCATTCCACTTTCCACTCCGCATTCCATTCAACATTCCATTCCACGTTCCATTACATTCCATTACACGTTCCATACGTCATTGCATTCCACATTCCATTCCATTCCATTCCACATTCCTTTCCACATTCCAATCTACACTGAATTCCATTCTAATCCACATTCCATTCCATTCCACACTCCATTCCATTCTGTTTCATTCCATTACTCATTCAATTCCACATACCATTCCATTCCTTTCCACATTCCATTCCATGTTCCATTCCTTTCATTTCCACATATCATGCCATTCCCTTCCTTTCCAAATTCGATTCCATTCCATTGCAGCTTCCATTATATTCCTTTCCACATTCCATTCCATTCCATTCCATTCCATTCCATTCCATGTTCCATTCCATTTCAAATTCAATTCCATTCCATTCCACATTTCATTCCATTCCATTCCACATTCCCTTCCGTTATAATCCACATTCCATTCCATTCCATTTCAAATAGCGTTCCATTCCATTCCATTGCATTCCACATTCCATTCCAAATTCCATTCCGCATTCCATTCCACTTAACATTCCACGTTCCATTCCACGTTGCATTCCAAGTTCCTTTCCACGTTCCATTCAACGTTACATTCCACTTTCCATTCCTCAATCCGTTTCACATTCCTTTCCACATTCCATTCCATTCCATTCCACATTCCATTGCACATTCCATTCCACATTCTATTCCCTTCCATTCCATTCCTTTCCACGTTCCATTCCACGTTTCACTAAACATTCCATTCCATTTTCCTTTCCACATTATATTCCGTTCCTTTCCACATTCCATGCTACCTTTCATTCCATATTCCATTCCACATTCCATTCCACATTCCATTCCACGTTCCTTTACACATTCTATTCCACATTCCATTCCATGTTCCATTCCATTCCACTTTCCATTCGACTTTCCATTCTATTCCATTCCACATTCCAATTCATTCTATTCCAAATTCCATTTCACTATCCATTCCATTCCATTCCATTCAACATTCCATTCCATTCCATTCCAATCCACATTCCATTCCATTCCATTCCACTTTCAATTCCATTCCACATTCCATTCCATTCCATTCCATTCCACATTCCATTCCACATTCCGTTGCACATTCCATTCCATTCCATTCTATTCCACATTCCATTCCATTCCATTCCATTCCTCATTCCATTCCATTCCATTCCACATTCCGTTCCACATTCCATTCCACATTCCGCTCCCCGTTCAATTCCATTCATTTCCACGTTCCATTACTTCCCATTGCATTCAACATTCCATTCCATTCCATTCCATTCCACGTTCCATTCAATTCCATTTCTTTCCACTTTCCATTCCATTCCATTCCACATTCCATTCCATGCCGTTCCATTCCAAATTCCATTTCATTCTATTCCAATCCACATTCCATTCCATTCCATTCCAAGCTCAAATCCATTCCACCTTCCTTTCCATTCCATTCCACATTCCATACCAAATTCCATTGCACATTCACTTCCATTCTATTCTATTCCACATTCCATTCCCCATTCAATTCCATTCAATTGCACATTCCATTCGATTCCATTGCATTCAATTCCACGTTCCAGTCAATTCCATTCCACATTCCATTCCACTGCATTCCACATTCCATTCCACATTCCTTTCCACTTTGCATTCAATTCCATTACACATTCCTTTCCTTTCCATATTCCATTCCACATTCCATTCCACATTAAATTCCTTTCTATTCAATTCCATTCCATTCCATTCCACATTACCTTCCATTCCATTCCAATTTCCATTCCCTACCATTTCACATTCCGTTCCACATTCCTTTCCAGGATCCATTCCACTCCATTCCACTCTTCATCCCATACCGCGTTCCATTCCATTTCATTACACGGTCCATTCCATTACATTCCACGCTCCATTCCACATTCCACTCCAAGTTCCATTCTACGTTGTATTACATTCCTTTTTCCATTCCACATTCCATTCCAATCCGTTCCACATTCCTTTCCACAATCCATTCAGCTTTCAATTCCATTCTATTGGACATTCCATTTTACTATATTCCACATTCCATTGCATTCTATTCCATTTCATTCGTCATTCAATTACAAATTCCATTCCATTCCATTCCACGTTCCATTGCATTCCATTCCATTCCATTCCACATTCCATTGCGTTTCATTCCACCTTCCATTCCATTCCATTCCTCATTCCTTTCCATTACATTAAACATTCCATTCCACTTTCAGTACCATTCCTTTCCACGTTTCATTCCTTTCATTCCACATTACATTCCACTCCATTCCACACTCCATTTCATTCCATTCCACATTCCATTCCACTTTCCATTCCATTCCATTCCACATTCCATTCCACATTCCATTCCATTCCATTCCATATTCCATTTCGAATTTCATTCCAGTCCATTCCACATTCCATTCCGCATTCCATTCCATTCCATTCCACGTTCCACTCCAAATTCCATTGCATTCCATTACACATTCCATTCTGTTCCACTTTCCATTCCATTCCATTCCATATTCCTTTTCAAATTCCTTTCCATTCCATTCCACATTCCATTCCATTGCATTCCACTTTCCATTCCAAATACCATTCCATTCCATTCCACATTCCATTCCACATTCCAATCAATTCCATTGCACATTCAATTCCATTCCATTCCACGTTCAATTCCGTTTCATTCCACTTTGCTTTGCAGTCCTTCCAACGTTCCATTCCACCTTCCATTCCAGGTTCCATTCCAAATTCCGTTCCATGTTCCATTCCATTCCAGTTCATATTCCATTCCACATTCGTTTCCAATCCATTCCACTTTCCATCCACATTCCATTCCATTTCATTCCACATTCCATTCCATTCCATTCCACATTACATTCCTTTCCATTTCAAATTCCATTCCATTCCATTCCAATCCATTCCATTCCACATTCCATTCCGTTCCATTCCACGTTCCTTTCCATTCCTTTCCACGTTCCATTCCACCTTCCACTCCGCGTTCCATTCCACATTCCATTCCACGATCCATTCCATTCCATTCCACGTTCCATATCTCATTCGATTCCACATTCCATTCCATTCCATTCCACATTCCTTTCCACATTCCAATCCATAATCAATTCCATTAAAATCCACATCCCATTCCTTTCCACATTCCATTCCATTCTGTTCCATTCCATTCCTCATTCCATTCCACATACCATTCCATTCCTTTCCACATTCCATTCCATGTTCCATTCCTTTCTATTCCACATATCATTCCATTCCCTTCCTTTCCAAATTCAATTCCATTCCATTGCAGCTTCCATTACATTCCTTTCCACATTCCATTCCATTCCATTCCATTCCATGTTCTTTTCCATTTCAAATTCAATTCCATTCCATTCCACGTTTCATTCCATTCCATTTCACATTCCATTCCTTTATAATCCACATTCCATTCCATTCCATTTCACATAGCTTTCCATTCCATTCTATTTCATTGCATTTCACATTCCATTCCAAATTCCATTCTGCATTCCATTCCACTTAACATTCCACGTTCCATTCCACGTTGCATTCCAAGTTCCTTTCCACATTCCATTCAACGTTACATTCCACTTTCCTTTCCTCAATCCATTTCACATTCCATTCCACATTCCATTACATTCCATTCCACATTCCATTCCCTTCCATTCCATATTCCATTCCTTTCATTCTACGTTCCATTCCACATTCCATTTCACATTCCATCCCATTCCATTCCCGTTTCCATTTCCTTCCATTCCACATCCCATTCCACATTCCATTCCATTCCAATCCCCATTCCCTTCCATTCCTTTCCACATTCCTTTCCATTCTTCATTCCATTCCATTCCACTTTCCATTCCACATTCCTTTCTACTGTTTTCCACATTACATTCTGTTCCATTTCACATTCCATTCCATTCCATTCCATTCTGGATACCATTCCACATTCCATTCCATTCCATTCCACATCCCATTGCACGTTCCATTTCACGTTCCTTTCCATGTTCCATTCCAATTTCCTTTCCATTCCAATCCATTCCATTGCACATTCCATTCTATTCCATTCCTCATTAAATTCCGTTCCATTCCATTCTACATACAATTCTATTCCATTTCTTATTATAATCCATTCCATTTCACATTCCATTCCATTCCAATCCAAATGCAATTCAAGTCCACATTCCATTCCACATTCCACTCCACATTCCATTCCACATCTTATTCCATTCCATTCCACATTCAATTCCATTCCATTCCACATTCCATGACATTCCATTGCACATTCCATTATACATTCCATGCCATTGCATTCCATTTCACATTCCATTCTATTCCATTCCACATTCCCTTCTACATTCCATTCCACATTCCCTTCAACATTCCATTCCATTTCTTTCCACCTTCCATTCCAGATTCCAATCCATTCATACCATTGCATTCCATATTCCATTTCACATTCCATTCCACTCCATTCCATTGCATTGCACAATGCATTCTTCATTCCATTCCATTCAACTCCACATTCCATTACATTACATTCCAATCCATTCCACATTCCATTCCATTCAATTCCATTCCAAATTCAATTGCTTTCCGTTTTACGTTCTATTCCACATTCCATTCCATTTCATTCCACTCCATTCCTCATTCGATTCCCTTCCATTCCATTCCGCATTCCATTCCATTCCATATCACATTCCATTCCTCATTGGATTCCATTTAATTCCACATTCCATTCCACATTCCATTCCTTTCCATTCCACATTGCATTCCATTCCATTGCACATTCTATTCCAATCCATTCCACGTTAAATTCCATTCCACGTTCCATTCTATATTGCATTCCATTCCATTTCACTTTCCATTCCACATTTCATACCGTTCCATTCCTCATTCCATTGCATTCAACATTCCAGTCAATTCCATTCCACATTCCATTGCATTGCAATCCACTTTCCACATTCCTTTCCACGTTCCTTTCCACGTTCCATTCCACGTTCCATTCCATGTTCCGTTCCATGTTCCATTCTATTTCCTTCCAAGTTCCATTCAACGTTCCCTTCCTTTCCATTCCTTATTCAATTCCACATTCCATTCTATTCCATTGAACATCGGATTCTATTTCATTCCATTCCAAATTCCTTTCCATTCTATATTCCATTCTGTTCCATTCCACACTCCATTCCATTCCAATCCATACCAGTCCACATTCCATTCCATTCCATAACATTCCACATTAAATTACATTCCATTCAACATTCCATTCCATTCTATTACACATTCCTTTCCATGCCATTCCGCATTCCATTACAAATTCAATTCCATGCAATTCCAGTTTCCATTCCAGATTCCTTTCTATTCAAATCCAAATTCCATTCCACTCCATTACATTCTGCTCCAAATTCCATTCCATTGAATTCCTTTCTACATTCCATTCCATTCCAAATTGCATTCCATTCCACATTCCATTCCATTCAACTC
The DNA here is from genome assembly GCF_028885655.2 of Pongo abelii. Classification (NCBI taxonomy): domain Eukaryota; kingdom Metazoa; phylum Chordata; class Mammalia; order Primates; family Hominidae; genus Pongo; species Pongo abelii. The sequence goes on from NC_072009.2 coordinate 65,646,963, forward strand.
CACATTCCATTCCATTCCATTCCACTCCATTCCACATTCCATTCCATTCCATTCCATTCCAAATTCAATTGCTTTCCATCTTACGTTCTATTCCACATTCCATTCCATTCCATTCCCCTCCATTCCTCATTCCATTCCATTCAATTCCATTCCATTCCATTCTGCATTCCATTCCATTCCATATCACATTCCATTCCTCATTGGATTCCATTAAATTCCACGTTTCATTCCACATTCCATTCCATTCCATTCCACATTCCATTCCATTCCATTCCACATTCTATTCCAATGCATTCCACACTAAATTCCATTCAACGTTCCATTCCATATTGCATTCCATTCCATTCCACTTTCCATTCCACATTTCATACCTTTCCATGCCTCATTCCATTGCATTCAACATTCCAGTCAATTCCATTCCACATTGGATTGCCTTCCATTCCATTCCATTCAACATACCATTCCAAATTCCATTCCATTACACGTTGCATTCCACATTCCTTTCCATTCCATTACACATCCTTTCCACATTCCATTCCATTCAATTGTACTTTCCATTCTTCGTTCCATTCCATTCCAATCCACATTCCATTCCACATCCCTTTCCATTCGGTTCCATTCCATATTCCATTCCATTACACGGAATAGAATTTGGAAAGGAATGTGAAATGGAATGAAATCCATTCCACATTCGATTTCATTTAATAATCCATTACATTCCATACTACATTCCATTCCATTCCATCCACATTTTATTCCACTTTCCATTCCAAGGATGGAATGGAATGTAATATGGAATGTAACTTGGAGTGTAATGGAATGGAAAGTTTAGTGGAACGTGGAATGGGACCTCTAATGTAACATAGAATAGTACGTGTAATGGATTGGAATGGGACGTGTAATTGAACGTGGAATGAAATGTCAAAAGTAATGGAATGGAACGTGGAAGGAAATGTAATGGAACGCGGTATGGGATGTGCAATGTCCTGGAATGGAATATGGAATGCAATGTTGTATGGGATGTGGAATGGAATTTAAAGGAATGTGGAATGGAAACTGGAAAGCAACGGAATGGAATGTGAAAGGGAATGTGGAATGCAATATGGAATGGAAAGTGGAAGGGAATGTGGAATGGATTCTGGAAAAGAATGTGGAATGGAACGTGTAATGGAATGGAATGGAAAATGGAATGGAATGTGGAATGGAACGCGGAATGGAACGTGGAATGGAAAGTGGAGTGGAATGTGCAATGGAATGTGGAATGCAATGTGGAATGGAACGTGGAATGGAATGGAATTGATTGTGTAATGGATCTTGGAATGGACTGGAAATTGGAATGGAATGTGGAAAGTAATGTGGAGTGGAACTTGGAATGTAAAGTACAATGGAATGTGGAATGGAACGTGGAATGCAATGAAATGGAACGTGGAATTGATTGTGCAATGGAATGTCGAATGGAACGTTTAATGGAATGGAAAGGTAAGTGGAATGGAAAGTGGAATGGAACGTGGAATTGGGCGTGGAATTGAATGCAATGGATAGTGGAATGGAAACTGGAAGGGAAGGAAATGGAATTTGGCATGGAATGTGGAATGAAATGTGGAATGGAATTGAATGGAATGTGGAATGGAATTGAATGGAACGTGGAATGGGATGGAAAGGAATGTTGAATGTAACGTGGAATGGAATGGAATGGAACTTGGAATACTACATGGAATGGAACGTGGAATTTAAAGTGGAATGGATCTTGGAATGGAATGTGCAATGGATAGTGGAATGGAACGTGGAATGGAAAGGAATGTAAACTGGAGTGGAAGGTGGAATTGAATTCAATGCAATGTTTAATGGAATGTGGAATGGACCGTGGAATGGAAAGTGAAATGGAATGTGTAACGGAATGTGGCATGGAATGTGAAATGGAATGCAAGGCAATGTGGAATGGAATGTGGAATGGAATATAAAATAATGTGGAATGGAATGTGGAATGGGATGTAATGGAACGTGGAATGGAATGGAATGAAACGTTTAATGGAATGTGGAATGGACTGTGGAATGGCATGTGAAATTGAATGTGGAATGGATTGAAATAGAATGTGGAATGGAATGTGGAAGGGACTGTGGAATGGAATGCAAGGCAACGAGGAATGGAATGTGGAATGGAATGTAAAGTAATGTGGAATGGAATGTGGAATGGAATGTAATGGTATATGGAATGGAATGGAATGGAATCTGGAATGGAATGTAATGGAATATTGAACGGAATGTTGAATGGAATGTAATGGAATGTGGAATGGGTTGTGCAATGGAATGTAATGGAATTTTATAATGGAACAGAATGGAATTTGCAATGGAATGTGGAATGGAATGTGGAATAGGAAGTTGAATGGAACTGAATGGAATGGGAAGTGCAATGGAACTTGGAATGGAATGGAATGGATTGGAATATGGAATGTGGAATGAAACGCTTTATGGAACGTAATGGAATATGGAATGCAATGTGCAATGGACTGTGGAATAGATCGTGGAGTGGAAAGGAATGCAATGCAGTGAAATGTGGACTGGAATGTGGAATGGAATGGAATGAAACGTGGAATGGAATGGAATGGAACGTGGAATGGAACGTAGAATGGAATGGAATGGAACCTGGAATGCAACGTGGAATGCAAACTGGCATGGAACATGGACTGCAATGGAATGGAATACGGAATGGAATGGAATGGAATGTGACATGGAATGTAATGAAGTGGAATACAGAATGGAATGGATTGGAATTGAATGGAATGTTGAATGTAATGGAATGAAATGTGCAATGGAACTGAAGGGACTGGAGTGGAATGTGAAATGGAATGGAATGCAATGGAAAGTGAAATATAATGTGGAACAGAAAGGGAAATGGAATGTGGAATGGAATGTGGAATAGAATGAATTTGAAAGTGGAATGGAATGGAATAGAACGTGGAATGGAATGGAAAGGAATGGAAACTGGACTGGAACGTGGAATGGAACATGGAATGGAATTTGGAATGGAATGGAATGGAATCTGCAAAGGAATGTGGAAATGAATGCAATGGATTGAGAACAGAATGTGGAATGGAATGGAATGGAATGTGAAATGGAATGTTGAATGGAATGTAGAAAGGAATGATTAATGGAATGTGGAATGGAATGTGGAATGGAACAAAACGGAATGAGGAATGGAATGTGGAATGGAATGTGGAACGGAACGTGAAATGGATTGTGGAGTGGAATGGAATGGAATGGAAAGGCATATGAAATGTAAAAGAATGCAAAGTGAAATGGAATGGCATGGAATTTCGAATAGAATCGGACTGGATTGTGAATTGGAATGGAATGGAAAGTGGAATGGAATGGAATGCTACGTGGAATGGAATGTGGAATGGAATGGAATGGAAAGTTGAAATGGAATGTGTTATCGAAAGGAATGGAGTGGAATGTGGAATGGAATGTGGAATGGAATAGAATGGAATGTGGAAAGGAATGTGGAATGGAATGTGGAATGGAATGTGGAATGGAATAAAATGGAATGTGGAATGGAATGTGGAATGGAATGGAATGCAATGGAATCGAATGGAATGTGGAATGCAATGCAATGGAATATGGAATTGAATGGAATGGAATGTGGAATGGAATATGGAATGGAATGGAAAGGAAAGTGGAATTGAATGGAAAGGAATGTGGAATGCAATGGAATGGAATGTGGAATGCAATGTATTGGAATGTGGAATGGAATTTAATGGAATGTGGAATTGAATGTGGAAAGGAATATGGAAAGGAATGGAATGGAATGGAATTTGGAATGGAATGTCGAATTGATGGAATGGAATGTGAAATGGAATGGAACGGAATGTGGAATAGAATGAGCAATGGAATGGAATGGAATGGAATGTGGAACGGAAGGTGGGAATGAACGGAATGGAATGTGGAATGGAATGTGGAATGGAAAGTGGAATGGAATGGAATCGAATGTGGAATAGAATGTGCAATGGAATGTGAACTGGATTGTGGAATGGAAAGGAATGGGATGGAATATGGAAAGGAATGGTGAATGAAATGGAATCAAATGTGGAATGGAATGTGGAATAGAATGGAATGGAATGTGGAATGGAAGGGAATGGTATGTGGAATGGAATGGAATAGAAGGTGGAATGGAACGTGGAATGGAATGTGGAATAGAATGTGGAATGGAATGGTATGTGGAATGGAATGGAGTAGAATGCAATAAATGAATGGAATGGCATGTGGAATGGAAGGGAATACGATGTGCAATGGAATGGAATGGAATGGAATGGGGTTGGAATAGAATACAATGCATTGGAATGGAATGTGGAAAGGAAAGGAATGGGATGTGGAAAGGAGTAGAATGTGGAATGGAATGAAATGGAATGGAAAGAAATGGAATGGAATGTGGAATGGAGTGGAATGGAATGTGGAATGGAATATGGGATGGAATGGAATAGAATGTGGAATGACATGGGGAATGGAGTGTGGAATGGAATGTGGAAATGAATGGAATGGAACGTGGAATGGTATGTGGAATAGAATGGAATGGAATGCGGAATGGAATGGAATGTGAAATGGAAAGGAATGGAATGTGGAATATAAAGTGTAATGGAATGGAATGGAATGGAAAGTGGAATGGGATGGGTTGTGGAATGGAATAGAATGGAAAGGTGAATGAAATGGAATGGAAAGTGGAATGGAGTGCAAAGCAATGTGGAATGGAATGGAATGGAATATGCAATGGAATGCAATTGAATTTGGAGTGGAATGGAATGGAATGTGGAATAGAATGGAATGTGCAATGGAATGTTTGATGGAATGGAAAGGAATGGAATATGGAATTGATTGGAATGAGGAATGCAATCGAATGGAATGCGGAATGGAATTGAATGGAATGTGGAATGGTACGGAATGAAATGTGGAGTGGAATGGAATGCAATATGAAATGAAATGGAATGTGGAATGGAATGGAATTGAAAAGAATGGAAGGTGGAATGGAGTGGAGAGGAATGGAAAGGAATGTGGAATGGAAAGGAATGGAGTGGAATGGAAAGGAATGGAATGGAATGGAATGTGAAAATTGATGGAATGGAATGTGGAATGGAATGGAATGGAGTGTGGAATTGAATGGAATGGAATGTGGAATGGAATGAAATGGATTGGAATGGAATGTGGAATGGAAGGGAATGTGGAATGGAATGTGGAATGGAATGGAATGGAATTCAATGGAATTTGGAAAGGTTTGGAATGGAATGGAATGTGGAATGGTATGGAAATGAATGTGGAAATTAATGGAATGGAATGGGGAATGTAATGGAATGTAATGTGCAATATTATGGAATGGAATGTGTAACGGAATGGAATGGAATGGAATGTGTAATGGAATGATACGGAATGTGGAAGGGAATGGAATGTAATGTGGAATGGAATGGAATGGAATGGAATGTGGAATGGAATGGAAGGGAACGTGGAAAGAATTGAGTGGAATGTGGAATGGAATGGAATGGAATGCCAAATGCAATAGAGTGGGATGTGGAAGGGAATGGAATGAAATGGAATGTGGAATGGAATGGTATGGAATGTGGAATAGAATTAAACGGAATGTGGAATGGAATGGAATGGAATGGAATGGAATGTGTAATTGAATCGAATGAAATGTGGAGTGGAATGGATTTGAATGTGGAATGCAATGTGGAATGAAACGTGGAGTGGAATGGAACGGAACATGGAATGTAACGTGGATAGGAAAGTGGAATGAAACGTAGAAAGGAATTTGGAATGTGGAATGGAATTCAATGGAATGTGGATTAGAATGAAATTGAATGTGGAATGGAATGGAATGGAATTGAAGGCGGAATGGCATGGAATGGAATGTGGAATGGAATGGAAAGTGGAAAGGAATGCAATGTGGAAAGGAATGGATTGGAAAGTTGAATGGAATGCAATGTGGAATGAAATCAAATGGAATGTGCAATGGAATGGAACGGAATGTGGAATGGAAGAGAATGTGGAATGGAATGGAATGGAATGTAAAGTGGAATGCAATGGAATGGAATGTGGAATGGAATGGTGTGGAATGTAAAATGGAATTGTATGGAATTTGGAGTGGAATGGAATGGAATATGGAAAGGAATGTGCAATGGAATTGAATGAAAGGGAATGGGGAATGGAAAGAAATTTGTAATGGAATGTTGAATGGAATGGAATGTGGAATGGAATGGAATGGAATGTGGAATGGAGTGCAACGTGGAATGGAATTTGGAATTAAATGTTATGGAATGTAATGGAATCGGGAATGGAATGGAATGGAATGGAATGTGGAATGGAATCGAATGTTGAATGGAATGGAATAGAATGCAATGTGGAATGGAATGGTATGGAATGTGGAACGGAATTGAACCGAAAGTGGAATGGAATGGAATGCAAAGGAAAGTGGAATGGAATGGAATGGAATGGAATGCAAAGGAAAGTGGAAAGGAATGGAATGAAATGTGCAATGGAATGAATGGAATGTGGAATGAAATGTGGAAGGGAAGTGGAATGGAATCTAATGGAACATGGTATGGAACGTGGAATGGAACATGGAATGAAATGTGGAATGCGGAATGGGTAAGAATGTAATGTGTACTGGTATGGAATGGAAGGCGATATGGCATAGAATGGAATGTGGAATGGAATGGAATGTGGAATTGAATGGAATGGAATGGAAAGTTTTGTGGAATGGAATTGAATGGAATGTGGAATGCAATTGAATGGCAACTGGAATTGAATGGAATATTATGTGGAATGTAATGGAATGGAATATGGAGTGCAATGAGGAATGGAATAGAAATGGAATAGAATGGAATGGAATGTGGAATGGAATGGAATGGAATGCGGGATAGAATTGAATGGAATGTGGAATGGAATGGAATGGAATGTAAAGAGGAAAGGAATGTAACGAAATGGAATGGAAGGTGGAATGGAATAGAATGGAATGTGGAATGGAATCGAATGGAATGTGGGATGGAATGGAAGGGGATGGAATGCAATGTGGAATGGAATGGAATTGAAAGTGAAATTGAATGTAAAAAAGAATGGAATGGTTAACGGAATGGAATGGAATGAAATGGAATGTGGAATGGAATGGAATGTGGAATGGAAGGGAATGGAAAGGAATGTGGAACGGAATTGAATGGAATGTGGAATGGAATTGAATGGCAACTGCAATTGAATGGAATGTTATGTGGAATGTAATGGAATAGAATACGGACTGCAATGAGGAATGGAATGGAATGGAATGGAATGGAATGGAATGGAATGCGGAGTAGAATTGAATGGTATGTGGAATGGAATGGAATGGAATGCAAAGAGGAAAGGTATGCAACGAAATGGAATGGAATGTGGAATGGAATAGAATGGAATGTGGAATGGAATGGAATGGAATGTGGGATGGAATGGAAGGGGATGGAATGGAATGTAGAATGGAATGGAATGGAAAGTGAAATTGAATGTAAAGAATAATGGAATGGTTAACGGAATGGAATGGAACGAAATGGAATGTGGAATGGAATGGAATGTGGAATTGAATGGAAAGTGGAATGGAATGGAATGGAATGGAATGTGGAATGGAATTGAATGGAATGTGGAATTGCAAGAAATGGAATGGAAGATGGAATGGAATGGAATATGGAATGGAATGGAATGTGGAATGGAATGGAATGGAGTGGAAAGGAATCTGGAATGGAATGGAATGGAAGTTGGAATGGAATTGAATTTAATGTGGAATGGAATGGAAGGGAATGGAATTGAATTTGTCATGGAATGGAATGTGTAATGGAATGTTGAATTTAATTGAATGGAATGTGGAATGGAGTGGAATGGAATGTGGAATGGAATGTGGGATGGAATGGAATAGAATGTGGAATGGAATGTGGAATGGAGTGTGGAATGGAATGTGGAAAGGAATGGAATGGAATGTGTAATGGTATGTGGAATAGAATGGAATGGAATGCAGAATAGAATGGAATGGAATGTGAAATGGAATGGAATGGAATGTGGAATGGAATGTGTAATGGAATGGAATGGAATGGAAAGTGGAATGGGATGGGATGTGGAATGGAATAGAATGGAAAGTTGATTGGAATGGAATGGAAAGTGGAATGGAGTGGAACGCAATGTGGAATAAAATGGAAAGGAATACGCAATGGAATGCAATAAAATTTGGAGTGGAATGGAATGGAATGTGGAATAGAATGGAATGTGGAATGGAATGTTTGATGGAATGGAAAGGAATAGAAGGTGGAATAGATTGGAACGTGGAATGAAATCGAATGGAATGCGGAATGGAATTGAATGGAATGTGGAATGGTACGGAATGAAAAGTGGAGTGGAATGGAATGCAATATGAGATGAAATGGAATGTGGAAAGGAATGGAATGCAACGTGCAATTGAATGGAATATGAAATGGAATGGAATGCGGAATGGAAAGGAATGGAATGGAAAGGAATGTGAAAATTAATGGAATGGAACGTGGAATGGAATGGAATGGAATGTGGAATAGAATGAAATGCATTGGAATGGAATGTGGAATGGAAGGCAATGTGTAATGGAATGTGGAATGGAATGGAATGGAATGGAATGGAATGTGGAAACGAATGGAAAGGATTGGGAAGGAATGGAATGTGGAAAGGTATGGAAATGAATGTGGAAATTAATGGAATGGAATGGGGAATGTAATGGAATGTAGTGTGGAATGGTATGGAATGGAATGTGTAATGGAATGGAATGGAATGAAATGTGTAATGGAATGGTATGGAATGTGGAAGGGAATGGAATGGAATGTGGAATGGAATGGAATGGAATGGAAAGGAATGGAATGTGGAATGGAATGCAAAGGAACCTGGAAAGGAATTCAGTGGAAAGTGGAATGGAATGGAATGGAATGTCGAATGCAATGGAGTGGGATTTGGAATGGAATGGAATGGAATGGAATGTGGAATGGAATGGAATGTGGAATGGAATGGTATGGAATGTGGAATGGAATGCAATGTGGATAGGAATGTGCAATGGAATGGAAGGAAATGGAATGGAATGTGGAGTGGAATGTATCGCAAAGTGGAATGGAGTGGAATGATGTGTAATGGAAAGTGGAATGGAATTGAATGTAACGGAATGGGATGTGGAATCGAGTGGAATGGAATGTTGAATGGAATGTGGATTGGAATGGAATGGAAGAGAATGCAATCGGGAATGGAATGGAATGTGGCATAGAAAGGAATGGAATGGAATGTGGAATGGAATGGAATGGAAAGTGGAATGGAATGGAACGGAATGAAGAATGGAAAGGAATGGAATGGAATGCAATGGAAAGTGGAATGCAATAAAATGGAATGGAATGTTGAATGGAATGCAATGTGCAATGAAACGTGGAATGGAATGGAACAGAACGTGGAATGTAACATGGACAGGATAGTGGAATGAAATGTGGAAAGGAATTTGGAATGTGGAATGCAATTCAATGGAATGTGGATTAGAATGAAATTGAATGTGGAATGGAATGGAATGGAATTGAATGCGGAATGGCATGGAATGGAATGTGGAATGGAATGGAATGTGGAATGGAAGGGAATGGAAAGTGGAAAGGAACGGAATGCAATGCGGAAAGGAATGTGGAATGGAATTGAATGGAATGGATTGTGGAATGGAATGGAAAGGAATGTGGAATTGAATGGAATGTAATGGAACGTGGAATGGAATGAAATGGAATGGAATGGAATGGTCAATGGAATGGAATGGAATGGTCAATGGAACGGAATGTAAATGAATGAAATGTGAAATGAAATACAATGTTTAAAGGAATGTGAAATGGAAGGGAATGGAATGGAAAGTGAAATGGAATGGAATGTGGAATGGAATGGATTGCAAAGTTGAATGGAGTGGAATGCAATGTGGAATGAATTCGAATGGAATGTGGAACGGAATGGAAGGGAATGTGGAATTTAAGAGAATGTGGAATGGAATGGAATATAATGTGGAATGCAATGGAATGGAATGTGGAATGCAATGGTGTGGAATGTAAAATGGAATGGTATGGAATGTGGAATGGAATGGAATGGAATATGGAAAGCAATGTGCAATGGAATGGAATGAAATGGAATGGGGAATGGAAATGAATTTGTAATGGAATGTTGAATGGAACGGAATGGGGAATGGAATGGAATGGAATCTGGAATGGAGTGCAACGTGGAATGGAATGTGGAATTAAATGGTATGGAATGGAATGGAATCGGGAATGGAATGGAATGTGGAATGGAATCGAATGCTGAATGGAATGGCATAGAATGGAATGTGGAATGGAATGGTATGGAATGTGGAATGGAATTGAACGGAATGTGGAATGGAATCGAATGCAAAGGAAAGTGCAATGGAATGGAACGAAATGTGCAATGGAAAGAAAGGAATGTGGAATGAAACGTGGAAGGGACGTGGAATGGAATGGAATGGAACATGGAAAGGAACATGGAATGGAACGAGGACTGAAATGTGGAATGCGGAATGGGAAGGAGTGGAATGTGTAGTGGAATGGAATGGAAAGCGGAATGGCATAGAATGGAATCTGTGATGGAATGGTATGGAATGTGGAAGGGAATGGAATGGAATGGAATGGAATGTGGAATGGCATGGAAAGGAACGGGAAAAGGAATTGAGTGGAATGTGGAATGGAATGGAATGGAATGTCGAATGAAATGGAGTGGGATGTGGAATGGAATGGAATGGAATGGAATGTGGAATGGAATGGAATGGAATGTGGAATGGAATGGAATGGAATGTGGAATGGAATGGTATGGAATGTGGAATGGGATGGAATGTGGATAGGAATGTGCAATGGAATGCAAAGTGAAATGGAATGGAATGTGGAATGGAATGGATTGGAATGGAATATGGAATGGAATTGAATGGAATGTGAAATTGCAAGAAATGGAATGGAATATGGAATGGAATGGAATATGGAATGGAATGGAATGTGGAATGGAATGGGATGGAATGGAATGGAATGTGGAATGGAATGGAATGGAATGTGGAATGGAATGGAATGGAATGTGGAATGGAATGGTATGGAATGTGGAATGGGATGGAATGTGGATAGGAATGTGCAATGGAATGCAAAGTGAAATGGAATGGAATGTGGAATGGAATGGATTGGAATGGAATATGGAATGGAATTGAATGGAATGTGGAATTGCAAGAAATGGAATGGAATATGGAATGGAATGGAATATGGAATGGAATGGAATGTGGAATGGAATGGGATGGAATGGAAAGGAATGTGGAATGGAATGGAAAGGAAGCTGGAATGGAATTGAATTTAATGTGGAATGGAATGGAAAGGAATGGAATGGGATAGAATTTGGAATGGAATGGAATGTGGAATGGAATGTGGAAAAGAATTGAATGGAATGTGGAATGGAATGGAGTGGAATATGGAATGGAATGGAATTGAATGTGGAATGGAATGTAGTGGAATGGAATGTGGAAAGGAATGGAATGGAATGCAATGCAATGGAATGTGGAATCGAATGGAATGGAATGTGGAAAGGAATGGAATGGAATGTGGAATGGAATGGACAGTAATGTGGAATGGAATGGAATGGAATGTGGAATGGAATGGAATGGAATGGAAAGTGAAATATAATGTGGAACGGAATGTGAAGTGGAATGTGAAATGGAATGTGGAACGGAATGAACTGGAACATGGAATGGAATGGAATGGATCCTGGAATGGAAGGGAATGGAATGGAATGGAAAGAGGAATGTAACGTGGAATGGAACATCGAATGGGATGTGGAATGGAATGTGGTATGAAATGTGGAATGGAATGTAATGGAATGTGGAAAGGAATGTGGAAATGAATACAATGGACAGAGAACGGAGCATGGAATGGGTTGGAATGGAATGTGAAATGTAATGGAATGGAATGCGAAATGGAATGTCATGGGATTTGGAATGGAATGTGGACTGGAATGTGAAATGGAATGGAATGGAAAGTGGAATGGAATGGAGTGGAATGTGGAATGCAATGTGGAATGGGATGGAATGGAATGTGGAATGGAATGTGGAATGGAATAAAATGGAATGTGGAATGGAATGGAATGGAATGCAATGTGGAATGCAATGCAATCAAATATGGAATGGAATGGAATGCAATGTGGAAAGGAATGAGGAATGGAATGGAAAGGAATGTGGAATGGAATGAGGAATGGAATTGAAAGGAATGTGGAATGGAATGGAAAGGAATATGGAATGCAATGGAATGGAATATAGAATGGAATGGATTAGAATGTGGAATGGAATTTAATGGGATGTGGAATGGAATGTGGAACGGAATGTGGAATAGAATGGAATGGAATGGAATGTGGAATGGAATGAGCAATGGAATGGAATGGAATGGAATGTGGAACGAAATGTGGGAAGGAATGGAATGGAATGTGGAATGGAATGGAATAGAATGTGTAATAGAATGTGCAATGGAATGAGAAACGGATTGTGGAACGGAAAGGAATGGGATGAAATATGGAAAGGAATGGTGAATGGAATGGAATCAAATGTGGAATGGAATGTGGAATAGAATGGAATGTAATGTGGAATGGATGGGAATGTTATCTGGAATGGAATGGAATAGAAGTTGCAATGGAACATGGAATGGAATGTGGAATGAAATGGTATGTGGAATGCAAAGGAATTGAATGCAATAAATGAATGGAATGGAATGTGGAACGGAAGGGAATACGATGTGCAATGGAATGGAATGGAATGGAATGTGGGTTGGAATAGAAGACAATGCAGTGCAATGGAATGTGGAAAGGAAAGGAATGGAATGTGGAAAGGAATAGAATGTGGAATGGAATGAAATGGAATGGAAAGAAATGGAATGGAATGTGGAATGGAGTGGAATGGAATGTGGAATGGAATGTGGGATGGAATGGAATAGAATGTGGAATGGAATGTGGAATGGAGTGTGGAATGGAAAGTGGAGTGGAATGGAATGGAATGGAACGTGGAATCGTATGTGGAATAGAATGGAATGGAATGCGGAATGGAATGGAATGGAATGTGGAATGGAATGGAATGGAATGTGGAATGGAATGGTATGGAATGTGGAATGGGATGGAATGTGGATAGGAATGTGCAATGGAATGCAAAGTGAAATGGAATGGAATGTGGAATGGAATGGATTGGAATGGAATATGGAATGGAATTGAATGGAATGTGGAATTGCAAGAAATGGAATGGAATATGGAATGGAATGGAATATGGAATGGAATGGAATGTGGAATGGAATGGGATGGAATGGAAAGGAATGTGGAATGGAATGGAAAGGAAGCTGGAATGGAATTGAATTTAATGTGGAATGGAATGGAAAGGAATGGAATGGGATAGAATTTGGAATGGAATGGAATGTGGAATGGAATGTGGAAAAGAATTGAATGGAATGTGGAATGGAATGGAGTGGAATATGGAATGGAATGGAATTGAATGTGGAATGGAATGTAGTGGAATGGAATGTGGAAAGGAATGGAATGGAATGCAATGCAATGGAATGTGGAATCGAATGGAATGGAATGTGGAAAGGAATGGAATGGAATGTGGAATGGAATGGACTGTAATGTGGAATGGAATGGAATGGAATGTGGAAAGGAATGGAATGGAATGGAAAGTGAAATATAATGTGGAACGGAATGTGAAGTGGAATGTCAAATGGAATGTGGAACGGAATGAACTGGAACATGGAATGGAATGGAATGGATCCTGGAATGGAAGGGAATGGAATGGAATGGAAAGAGGAATGTAACGTGGAATGGAACATCGAATGGGATGTGGAATGGAATGTGGTATGAAATGTGGAATGGAATGTAATGGAATGTGGAAAGGAATGTGGAAACGAATGCAATGGACAGAGAACGGAGCATGGAATGGGTTGGAATGGAATGTGAAATGTAATGGAATGGAATGCGAAATGGAATGTCATGGGATTTGGAATGGAATGTGGACTGGAATGTGAAATGGAATGGAATGGAAAGTGGAATGGAATGGAGTGGAATGTGGAATGGAATGTGGAATGGGATGGAATGGAATGTGGAATGGAATGTGGAATGGAATAAAATGGAATGTGGAATGGAATGGAATGGAATGCAATGTGGAATGCAATGCAATCAAATATGGAATGGAATGCAATGTGGAAAGGAATGAGGAATGGAATGGAAAGGAATGTGGAATGGAATGAGGAATGGAATTGAAAGGAATGTGGAATGGAATGGAAAGGAATATGGAATGCAATGGAATGGAATATAGAATGGAATGGATTAGAATGTGGAATGGAATTTAATGGGATGTGGAATGGAATGCGGAACGGAATGTGGAATACAATGGAATGGAATGGAATGTGGAATGGAATGAGCAAAGGAATGGAATGGAATGGAATGTGGAACGAAATGTGGGAAGGAATGGAATGGAATGTGGAATGGAATGGAATAGAATGTGTAATAGAATGTGCAATGGAATGAGAAACGGATTGTGGAACGGAAAGGAATGGGATGAAATATGGAAAGGAATGGTGAATGGAATGGAATCAAATGTGGAATGGAATGTGGAATAGAATGGAATGTAATGTGGAATGGATGGGAATGTTATGTGGAATGGAATGGAATAGAAGTTGCAATGGAACATGGAATGGAATGTGAAATGAAATGGTATGTGGAATGCAAAGGAATTGAATGCAATAAATGAATGGAATGGAATGTGGAATGGAAGGGAATACGATGTGCAATGGAATGGAATGGAATGGAATTTGGGTTGGAATGGAAGACAATGCAGTGCAATGGAATGTGGAAAGGAAAGGAATGGAATGTGGAAAGGAATAGAATGTGGAATGGAATGAAATGGAATGGAAAGAAATGGAATGGAATGTGGAATGGAGTGGAATGGAATGTGGAATGGAATGTGGGATGGAATGGAATAGAATGTGGAATGGAATGAAATGGAATGGAAAGAAATGGAATGGAATGTGGAATGGAGTGGAATGGAATGTGGAATGGAATGTGGGATGGAATGGAATAGAATGTGGAATGGAATGTGGAATGGAGTGTGGAATGGAAAGTGGAGTGGAATGGAAAGGAATGGAACGTGGAATCGTATGTGGAATAGAATGGAATGGAATGCGGAATGGAATGGAATGGAAAGTGGAGTGGAATGGAATGGAATGGAACGTGGAATCGTATGTGGAATAGAATGGAATGGAATGCGGAATGGAATGGAATGGAACGTGAAATGGAATGGAATGGAATGTGGAATGGAATGTGTAATGGAATGGAATGGAATGGAAAGTGGAATGGAATGGGATGTGGAACGGAATAGAATGAAAAGTTGAATGGAATGGAATGGAAAGTGGAATGGAGTGGAAAGCAAGGTGGAATGGAATGGAATGGAATATGCAATGGAATGCAATAGAATTTGGAGTGGAATGGAATGGGATGTGGAATAGAATGGAATGTGGAATGGAATGTTTGATGGAATGGAAAGGAATGGAATGTGGATTAGATTGGAACGTGGAATGCAATCGAATGGAATGCGGAATGGAAGTGAATGGAATGTGGAATGGTACGGAATGAAATGTGGAGTGGAATGGAATGCAATATGAAATGAAATGGAATGTGGAATGGAATGGATTGCAACGTGCAATTGAAAGGAATATGAAATGGAATGGAATGTGGAATAGAATGGATTGGAATGGAAAGGAATGTGAAAATTAATGCAATGGAAAGTGGAATGGAATGGAATGGAATATGGAAAGGAATGGAATGGAATGTGGAATAGAATGAAATGGATTGGAATGGAATGTGGAATGGAAGGCAATGTGTAATGGAATGTGGAATGTAATGGAATGGAATGGAATGGAATTTGGAAACGAATTGAAAGGATTGGAATGGAATGGAATGTGGAAAGGTATGAAAATGTATGTGGAAATTAATGGAATGTAATGGAATGTAATGTGGAATGGTATGGAATGGAATGTGTACTGGAATGTAATGGAATGGATTGTGTAATGGAATGGTATGGAATGTGGAAGGGAATGGAATGGAATGTGGAATGGAATGGAATGTGGAATGGAATGGAAAGGAACGCGGAAAGGAATTGAGTGGAATGTGGAATGGAATACAATGGAATGTCGAATGCAATGGAGTGGGATGTGCAATGGAATGGAATGGAATTTAATGTGGAATGGAATGGAATGGAATGTGGAATGGAATGGTATGGAATGTGGAATGGAATGGAATGTGGATAGGAATGTGCAATGGAATGTAAGGAAATCGAATGGAATGTGGAATGGAATGTAACGCAAAGTGGAATGGAATGGAATGATGTGTAATGGAAAGTGGAATGGAATTGAATGTAACGGAATGGGATGTGGAATCGAGTGGAATGGAATGTTGAATGGAATGTGGAATGGAATGGAATGGAAGAGAATGCAATCGGGAATGGAATGGAATGGAATGAGGCATAGAAAGGAATGGAATGGAATGTGGAATGGAATGGAATGGAAAGTGGAATGGAATGGAACGGAATGAAGAATGGAATGGAATGGAATGGAATGGAATGGAATGGGGAATGCAATGGAAAGGAATGGAATATGGAATGGAATGGAATGTGGAAGGGAATGGTATGGAATATGGAAAGAAATGGAATGGAGTTGAAGGGAATCAGGAATAGAATGGAATGGAATGGAATGGAATGTGTAACGGAATCGAATGAAATGTGGAATAGAATGGATTTGAATGTGGAATGCAATGTGGAATGAAACGTGGAATGGAATGAAACAGAACGTGGAATGTAATGTTGACAGGAAAGTGGAATGAAATGTGGAAAGGAATTTGGAATGTGGAATGGAATTCAATGGAATGTGGATTACAATGAAATTGAATGTGGAATGGAATGGAATGGAATTGAATGCGGAATAGCGTGGAATGGAATGTGGAATTGAATGGAATGGAAGGTGGAATGGAAGGGAATGGAAAGTGGAAAGAAACGGAATGCAATGCGGAACGGAATGTGGAATGGAATTGAATGGAATGGAATCTGGAATGGAATGGAAAGGAATGTGGAATGGAATGGAATGTAATGGAACGTTTAATGGAATGAAATGGAATGGAATGGAATGTTGAATGGAATGGAATGGAATGGGCAACGGAATGGAATGTAAATGAATGAAATATGAAATGAAACAGAATGTTTAAAGGAATGTGAAATGGAATGGAATGGAATGGAAAGTGAAATGGAATGGAATGTGGAATGGAATGGATTGCAAAGTTGAATGGAGTGGAATGCAATGTGGAATGAATTTGAATGGAATGTGGAACGGAATGGAAGGAATGTGGAATTGAAGAGAATGTGGAATGGAATGGAATGTGGAATGCAATGGAATGGAATGTGGAATGCAATGGTGTGGAATGTCAAATGGAATGCTATGGAATGTGGAATGGAATGGAATGGAATATGGAAAGCAATGTGCAATGGAATGGAATGAAATGGAATGGGGAATGGAAAGGAATATGTAATGGAATGTTGAATGGAATGGAATGTGGAATGGAATGGAATAGAATGTGGAATGGAGTGCAACGTGGAATGCAATGTGGAATTAAATGGTATGGAATGGAATGGAATCGGGAATGGAATGGAATGCAATGGAATGTGGAATGGAATCGAATGTTGAATGGAATGGAATAGAATGGAATGTGGAATGGAATGTTATGGAATGTGGAATGGAATTGAACGGAATGTGGAATGGAATGGAATGCAAAGGAAAGTGGAATGGAATGGAATGAAATGTACAATGGAAAGAATGGAATGTGGAATAAAATGTGGAAGGGACGTGGAATGGAATGGAATGGAACATGGAATGGAACGTGGAATGGAAAGTTGAATGGAACTTGGAATGGAACGTGGAATGTAATGTGGAATGAAATGTGGAATGGAAGGGAATGGAAAGTGGAAAGGGATGTGGAATGCAATGGCAGGGAAAGTGGATTCGAATGGAATGGAATGTGGAATGCAAAGTGGAAAGCAATGGAATGGAATGTGGAAAGGAAGGTGGAATGGAATGAGCAATGGAATGGAATGGAATAGAATGTGGAAAGGAATGTGGGAAGGAACGGAATGGAATGTGGAATGCAATGTGGAATGGAATGTGAAATGGAATGGAATGGAATGAGGAATGGAATGTACAATGAAATGGAATGGAACGTGGAATGGAATTTGGAATAAAATATGGAATGGAAAGTGGAATGGAATGTGGAATGGAGCGTATAATGGAATGTGGAATGGAATATGGAATGGAACGTGGCATGGAATGGAATGTGGAACAGAATGTGGAATAGAATGGAATGGAACGTGGAATGGAATGTGGAAAGGAATGTGAAACGGAACGTGGAATGGGACGTGGATTGCAAAGTGATACTAGGTGGAATGGAATGTGGAATGGAACGTGGCTTGGATTGGAATGGAACGTTGAATGGAATGTGATGGAACGTGGAATGGAATGGAATGGAATGTGTAATGAAATGTAATGTATTGTGGAATAGAAAGGAATGGAATGGAAAGGATTGCGGAATGGAATGGAACGGAATGCGGAATGGAAAGGAATAGAATGTGGAATGCAACGGAATGAAATGGAATGGAATGTAGAATGGAATGTGGAATAGAATGTGGAATAGAATGTCGAATGGAATGGAATGGAATGGAAAGGAATGGGATGTGGAATGGAATGGATTGGAATGTAGAAAGTAATGTGGAATGGAATGGAATGGAATGCGGTATGAAATGGATTGGAATATAGAAAGGAATGTGGAATGGAATGCAATGAAATGTGGAATGGAACGGAATGGAATGTGGAATGGACTGTCGAATGGAATGTGGAATGGAATGGAAAGTAATGGAATGTGGAATGGAATGGAATGTGGAATGGAATGGAAAGGAATTGAATGTGCAATGGAATGGAATGGAATGGAATGTGGAATGGAATGGAGTGGAAAGTGGAATGGAATGGAAAGGAATGGAATGGAATGTGGAAAGGAATGGAATGGAATGTGGAATGGAATATGGAATGGAATGGAATAGAAAGTGGAATGTAATGCGGAATGGAATGTGGAATGGAATGTGGAATGGAATGGAATAGAATGTGGAATGGAATGTGGAATGCAATGGAATGGAATGTGGGATGGAATGTGGAATGGAAGGTGGGATTGAATTTGGAATGGAATGTGGAATGGAATGTGGAATGTAGTTTAATAGAATGTGGAATAGAATGTGGAATTGAATGGAATGTAATGGAATGGAATGCGGAATGGATTGAAATGGAATGTGGAAAGCCATGTAATGGAAAGGAATGTGAAATGGGATGGAAAGGAATGCGGAATGTACTGGAGTGGAACGTGGAATTGAATGGAATGGAAAGTGGAATGGAATGTGGAATGGAATGTGGAATAGAATGTGGAATGAAATGGAATGGAATGTGGAAAGGAATGGAATGGAATCTGGAATAGAAAGCAATGGAATTGAAAGTGAAATTAGATAGAATGGAATGTGGAATGGAATGGAATGGATTGTGGAATGGAATGGAATGGAATGTGGAATGGAATGGAATGGAATGTGGAACAGAATGGAATGGGATGAAATGTGGAATGTAAAGTGGAATTGAATGTGGAATATAATAGAATGGAATGTGGATTGGAATGGAATCGAATGCGGAGTGGAATGGAATCGATTGTGAAACGGATGGGAACATGGAAAGGAATGGAGTGGAATGTGGATTGGAATGGAATGGAATGTGGAATGGAATGGAATTGAACGGAATGGAAAGTGAAATGGAATGTGGAATGGACTGTTAAACGGAATGTGGAATGGAAAGTGGAATGGAATGAAATGGAACGTGGAATGGAACCGAATGGATCGTGGAATGGAATGTAATGAAAAGTGGAATGGATCGTGGAATGGAACGTGGAATGGAAAGTGGAGTGGAATGGAATGGAAAGTGTAATGGAATGTGGAATGGAATGGAATGGAATATGGAATGGAATGGAATGGAACGTGTAATGGAATGTGGAATAGAATGTGAAATGGAATGTGCAGTGGAATGGAATGTGGAACGGAATATATTGGAATGTGGAAAGGAAAGTGGAATGGAATGCAATGGAATGTGGCATGGAACGGAATGGTATGTGGAATGCAATGTGGAATGTAATGTGAAAAGGAATGGAATGGAATGTGGATTACAATGTGGAATGGCTTGTGGAATGGAATGTGGAATGGAAGGGAATAGAATGTGGAATGGAATGCGGAATGGAATTTGCAATGGAATGGAATGGATTTTGGAATGGAATGGAATGGAATAGTATGGAATATGGAATGGAGTGGAATGGAATGTGGAATGCACCATGGAAAGGAATGTGGAATGGAACGCGGAATGGAACATGGAATGGAAAGTGTAATGGAATGCAATGGAACGTAGAATAGAATGTGGAATTGATTGGTATGCTAAATGGAATGGTTTGGAATGTGGAATGGATTGGAATGGAATGGAAAGTGGAATTAAAGTTGGAATGGAATGGAATGGAATGTGGAAAGTAATGTGGAAAGGAGTGGAATGGAATGTGGAAACTAATTTGGAAAGGAGTGGAGTGGAATATGGAATGGAAGGTGGAATGGAATGTAATGTTGAAACGAAAGGAATGGAACCCGGAATTGAAAGTGGAATGGAATGTGGAATGGAATGTATTGGGTCATGGAATGGAACGTGCAATGGAATAGAAAGGAACGTGGAGGGGAAAGTGGAATGGAACGTGGAACGGAACGTGGAATGGAATGGAATGGAATGTGGAATGGATCGTGGAATGTAACGTGGAATGGAATGGAATGGAACATGGAATGGAATGTGGAATGGAATGTGGAATGCAACGTGGAATTGAATGTGAAATTGAATGTGGAATGGAAAGTTATGGAAAGTGGAAAGGAATCGAAAGGAATGTGGAATGGAATTTAATGGAATGCAGAATGGAATGTGGAATGGAATTGAATGTAATGAGGAAGGGAATGAGAAATGGAATGGAATGTGGAATTTAATGGAATTTAATGCAATGGAATATGGAATGGAATGGAATGTAGCATGCAGTGCAATCTAGAATGGAATGAAATGGAACGTGGAATGGAAAGTAGAATTGAACATGGAATGGAACGCGGAATGGAACGTGGAATGAAATGTGGAATGGAATGTAATGGAATGTGGAATGGAAGGGAACGTAATGTGTAATCGAATGTGGAATGGAACGGAATGAAATGAAATGGAATGCGGAATGGAATGTGCAATGGAAAGAAATGGAATGTGGAATGGAATGGAATGATATGTAATGTGGAAAGGAATTGAATGGAATGGAATGGAATGTGGAATAGAATGAAATGAAACGTGGAATGGAATGTGAAAGGGAATGTGGAATGGAACGTAGAATGGAATGTGGAATGGAATGTGGAATGGAATGGAATGTGGAATGGAATGTGAAATGGAATGAAAAGTAATGCGGCATCGAATGGAATGGAATGTTGAAAGGGATGTGGAGTGGAATGGATTGGAATGTGGAATGGATTGTGGAATAGAAAGTGGAAGAGAATGGAAGATAATGTGGAATGGAATGTGCAATGGAATGGAATGGACTGTGGAATGGAATGTGCAATGGAATGGAATGTAATGTGGAATGGAATGTCGAATTGAATGTGGAATGCAAAGTGGAATGGAACGTGGAATGTAATGTGGAATAGAATCGAATGGAACGTGTCATGGAAGGTGCGATGGAATGGAATGTGGAATGAAATATGGAATGTAAAGTGGAATGAAATGTGGAATGGAATGGAATGTTGAATAGAAAGTGGAATGGAATGGAATGGAATTTGGAATAGAATGCAATGAAACGTGGAATGGAATTTGAAATTGAATGTGGAGTGGAACGTGGAATGGAATGTGGAATTTAATGGAATGCAATGGGGAATGGAATGTGGAATTTAATGGGTAATGGAATGAGGAATGTAATGGAATGCAATGTGGAATCGAATGGAATGGAATGTTGAATGGAATGTCAAATGGAATGGAATGGAATGTGGAATGTACTGTGGAACGGAATGTGGAATGCACAGAATAGAATGTGGAATGTAATGTGCAATGGAATGTGGAAAGGAATGGAATGAAATGGAATGGAATGTGGTATGGAAATCAATGGAATGTGTAATGGAAAGGAAGGGAATGGGGAATGGAATGGAATGTTATGGAATGTGGAATGGAATTGAATGGTATAGAATGGAACGTAGAATATAATGGAATGGAATGTGGAATAGAGTGGAATGAAACATGCAATGGAAACTGAAATGGAATGTGGAATGGAACGTAGAATGGAATGCGGAATGGAATGTGGAATGGAATGTTATGGGATGTGGAATGGAATGGAATAGAATGTGGAGTGGAATGGAATGGAATAGAATGTGGAATGGAATGGAAAGGAATGTGGAATGGAATGAAATGGAATGTTGAAAGGAATGAGGAATGCAATGTCGAATGGAATACGGAAAGGAATGGAATGGAATGTGGAATGGAATGGAATGAAATGTGGAATGACAGGGAATAGTATGGAATGTGGAAGGGAATGAAATCGAACAGGGAATGCAATGTGGAATGGAATGTGGAATGAAAAGTGGAATGGAATGGATTCTAATGCAATGTGGAATGGAATGCGGAATGCAATGAAAAGGAATGTGGAATGGAATGGAATGGAATGTGGAACGGAATGGAACGTGGAATGGAAAGGAATGCAATGTGGATTTTAATGGAAGGGAATGTGGAATTCAATGTGAAATGGAATGTATAATGGAATGTGGAATGGCATGAAACGGATCATGGAATGGAATTAAATGGAACGTGGAATAGAAAGGAATGTGAAGTGGAATGGAATGTGGAATGGAACGTGGAATGGAAGGTGCAATGGAATGCGGAATGGGACGTGGAATGGAATGTGGAATGCAACGTGGAATGGAATGGAATGGAAATTGTAATGGAATGTAAATTGAAATGTGGAAAGGAACCTGGAATGGAATGTGGAATGGAATGGAATACAACATGGAATGGAACTTGGAAAGGAACGTGAACAGGAACGTGGAATGTAACGTGGAATGGAAAGGAATGGAATGTGGAATGAAATTAAATGGAATGGAATGTGGAATGGAATTTGGAATGCAATGTGGAACAGAATGTGGAATGGAATGTGGAATGGAATATGGAAAGGAATGTGGAATGGAACGGAATGGAATGTGAAGTGGAATGGATTGGAATGTGGAATGGAATGTGGATTGGAATGTGGAATGGAATGTGGAATGGAACGGAATGGAATGTGTAGTGGAATGGATTGGTATGTGGAATGGAATGTGGATTGGAATGTGGAATGGAATGTGGAACGAAATGTGTAATGGATGGTGGAAAGGAATGTGGAAACCAATGTGGAACGCAATGGAATGGAAAGTGAAATGGAATGGATTGGAACATGGAACGGAATAAAATGGAATGTGGAAAGGAATGTGGAATAAAATGGAATGGAGTGTGGAATCGAATGGAATGGAATGTAGAAGCGAATGTGGGACAAAAGGTGTAATGGAATGTGGAATGGAATGTGGAATTGAAGGGAAGGGATTGTGAAATGGACTGGAATGGAATGTGGAATTGTATGTGGAAATAAATGTGGAATGGAATGGAATGGAATGTGGAATGGAATGTGAAATTTAATGGAATGGAATGTGGAATTGAATGTGGAAAGGAATGTGTAATGCAATGGAACAGAATGTGGAATATTCGGAATGGAACGGGGAATGGAATGTGGAAGGAAATGTTGCATGGAACGTGAAATGGAATGGAAATGACTGTGGATATGAACGTGGACAGAAATGGAATGGGAAGTGGAATGGAATGTGGAATGTAACATGGAATGGAAAGGAATGCAATGTTAAATGGAATGCGGAAGATAATGTGGAAAGGAATGGAAAGGAATGTGGAATGGAATGTGGAATGGAATGAGAAGTGGAATGTGGCATGGAATGGAAAGGAATGTGGAAAGGAATGTGGAATGTAATGTGGAATGTAAAGTGGAATGGAACGGAATGGAATGTGAAATGTAAAGTGGAATGGAATGGAATGGAATGTGGAATGGAATGGAATGGAATACGAAATGGAATGTGGACGCAATGTGGAATGGAATGTGGAAAGGAATGTGGGTTGGAATGGCATGGAATGTGAAATGGAAGGGAATGGGATGTTAAATGTAATGAGGAATGGAATGGAATGCAATGTGGAATGGAATGTGGAAAGGAATGTGGAATGGCACAGAATGGAATATGGAATGGAATGTGGAATGGAGTGTGGAATGGAATGTGGAATGGAGTGTGGAATGGAATGTGGAATGGAATGTGGAATGGAATGTGGAAAAGAATGTGAAAAGGAATGTGAAATGGAGCGGAATGGAATGTTTAATGGAATGCACAATGGAGTGTGGAATGGAATGTGTAATGGACCGGAATGCAATGTGAAATGGAATGTGGAATGGAATGTGTAATGCAATGTAAAATGTAATGCAATGGAATGTGGAATTTAACCTAGAATGGAATGGAATGCAACATGGAATGGAACATGCGATGGAATGTGCAATGGATTGTGGAATGGAATGTGGAATGGAATGTGGAACGGAAGCGAGATGAATGTGGAATGGAATGTGAAATGGATTGGAATAGAATGTGAAATGGTTTGTGGTTTGGAACTTGGAATGGAACGTGCAAAGCAACGTGGAATGCAATGGAATGGAAGGTGTAATGGAATGTGGAATGGAATGGAATGGAATGTGAAATGGACTGGAATGCAAAGTGGAATGGAATGGAATGGAAGGTTGAATGGAATGTGGAAAGGAAAGTGGAAAGGAATGGAACGCAATGTGGAATGGAACGTGGAATGGAATTGATTGGACCTTGGAATGGAACGTAGAATGGAAAGTGGAATTGGGTGGAATGTAATGGGAAATGGAATGGAATGTAATGTGGAATGGAATGGAATGGAATGGAATGGAATGGAATGGAATGTGGAAAGGAATGTGGAATGGAATGGAATGCAATGTGGACTGGAATGTGAACGCAATGTGGAATGAAATCTGGAATGGAATCCGAAATTGAATGTGGAATGGAAAGTGGAATGGAATGGAGTGGAATGTGGAAAGAAATGTGGAATGGAATGAAATGAAATGTGGAATGGAATGTGGAATGGAAAGTGGAATGCAATTTGGAACAGAATGTAATGTAATAGAATTTATTGTGGAATGGTATGTGGATGGTAATGTGGAATGGAATGTGGAATGGAACGTGGAATGGAATGTGGAATAGAATTGAATGGAACATGTAATGGAATGTGGAATGGATGGAATGTGGAATGAAATCTGGAATGTAATGTGGAATGAAATGTGAAATGGAATGGAATGGAATGTTGAATGGAATGTGGAAAGGAATGGAATGGAATGTGGAATAGAATGGAATGAAACTTGGAATGGATTGTGAAATGGAATGTGGAGTGGAAAGTGGAATGGAATGTGAAATGCAATGTGGAAATTAATGGAATGAAATGGGGAATGGAATGTGGAATGGAATGGGTAATGGAATGAGGAATGTAATGGAATGCAATGTGGAATCGAAGTGAATGGAATGCTGAATGGAATGTCAAATGGAATGGAATGGAATGTGGAATGTATTGTGGAACGGAATGTGGAAAACAAAGGAATAGAATGTGGAATGGAAGGTGCAATGGAATGGAATGGATTGTGGAATGGAATGTGGAATGCAATGTGGAATAGTACGGAATGGAATGTGGAATTGAATCTGGAAGGGAAGGTGGAATGGAACTTGGAATGGAACGTGGATTGGAATGGAATGGAACGTGGAATGGAATGTGGAATGGAATGGATTGGAATGTGCAATGGAAAGTGGAGTCGAATGGAATGGAACGTAGAACGGAATGAAATGGGATGTGGAATGGAATCTGGAACGGAATGGAAAGGAATATGGATTGGAATGTTGAATTTAATGAGGAATGCAATGTGGAATGGAACGTGGAGTAGAAATGTGAATGGAATGTAGAATGGAACATGGAATAGAATGTGGATTGGAATACAATGGAATGGAATGGAGAGGAATGTGGAATGGAATGTTGAATGGAATGTGGAATGGAATGCGAAATGGAATGTGGAATGGAATGGAATGGAATGTGAAAGGAATGTGAAATGGAAAGCAATGGAACGTGGAATGGAAGGGATTGGAATGTGTAATGGAATGTGGAATGGAACGTGGACACGACAGTGTAATGTAACGCAGAAAGGAGTGGAATGGAATGTGGAATGGAATGAAACGGAGTGTGGAATGGAATGTGGAATGCAATGGAGTAGAATGTGGAATGGATTGTGGAATGGAACGGAATGGAATGTTGAATGGAATGAGGAATGGCCTGGTAATGGAATGTGGAATGGATTGTGGAATGGAACGTAAAATGGAATCTGAAATGAAATGGAATGGATTGTGCGATGGAAAGTAAAATGGAATGGAATTCAACGTAGAACTGAACGTGTAATGGAATGCAATGGGACGTGGAATGCAACGTGGAACGGAACGTGCAATGGAATGGAATGGAACATGGAAAGGAATGTGGAATGGAATGTGGAAAGGAATGGAGTGGAATGTGGAAAGGAACGTGGAATGGAACGGAAAGGAATGGGGAATGTAATGGAATGCACTGTGGAATGGGATGGAATGGAATATGGATTGTAACGTGGAATGGAATGTCGAAAGGAACGGAATGGAACGTATAATCTAATGTGGAATGGAATGTAAAGGAATGTGGAATGAAATGTGTAATGTAATGGAATGGAATGTGGAATGTAATGGAAAGGATGGTGGAATAGGATGGACTGGAATATGAAATGTAGCATGGAATGGAACGTCGAATGGGACGGAATGGAACGTATAATGGAATGTGGAATGGAATGGAATGGAATGTGGAATGGAATATGTGATGTAATGGAATCGAATGTGGAATGGAATGTGGAATGGAATGGAATGGAATGTGGAAAGGAAGGTGGAATAGAATGGAATGGAATGGAGAATGGAAAGTGGAAGGGAATGGAATGGAAAGTGTAATGGAATGTGGGATGGAATGGAATGGAATGTGAAATGGAATGTGGAATGGAAAGTGGAATAGAAATTGGAATCGTAAGTGGAATGGAATGTGCAATGTAATTGAATGGAATGTGGAATGCAATGGAATGGAATGTGGAAAAGAATGGCATGCAATGGAATGTGGAATAGAATGGAATGGAATGGAATGGAATGCGGAATGGAATGGAATGGAATGGAATGTGGAATGCACTGTAATGGAATGGAATGTGAAATGGAATGGAATGAAATATGAATTTGAATGAAATGGAATGTGGAATGGAATGGAATGGGGAATGGAATGGAATGCAATGTGTAATGGAAAGGGATGGAAAGGGGAATGGAATGTGGAATGGAATATGCAATGTAATGGAATGGAATCTCGAATGGAATGGAATGTGCAGTGTAATGGAAAGGAATGTCTAATGGAATGGAATGGAATGTGGAATGGAATGGAATGGAATGTCGATAGGAATGGAACGTGGAATGGAAAGACGTGTAATGTGGATTGGAATGGAATGCAATATGTAATGGAATGCAATGCAATGCAATGGAAAGTGAAATTGAATGTTTAATGGAATGTTAAATGGAATGAGGAATGGAATGTGGAATGGAAAACCAAATGGAATGAAATGGAACGTGGAATGGAAAGAAATGGATCGTGCAATGGAATGGAATGAAACTTGGAATGGAATGTGGAAAGGATCATGGAATGATACGTGGAATGGAATGTGGAATGCAATGTAGTGCTAGGTGGAATGGAATGTGGAATGGAATGGAATGGAATTTGGAATGGAATGAGGAATGGAATGGAATGGAATGGAATGTCGTTGGAACATGGAATGGAATGTGGAAAGGATTGTGGAATGAGATGTGGAATGGAATGTGTAATGGATTCGAATGGAAGGTAGAATGGAATGTGGAAAGGAGTGTGGAATTGAACGTGGAATAGAACGTGGAATGAAACGGACTAGATCGTGGAATGGAATGTGGAATGGAAAGGAATGGAATGTGGAAAGGAATGTGGAGTGAAATGGAATGTGGAATGGAATGGGATGAAATGTGTAATGGAATGTGGAGTGAAATGGAATGGAATTAGGAATGGAATGCACTGGCATGTTTAATGGAATGTTGAGAGCAATGTGGAATTGAATGTGGATTGGAATGGAATGGAATAGGGAATTGAATGTGGAATGTAATGTGGAATGGAGAGGAATGCACTGTCGAATGTAATGAGGAATGGAATGTGGAATGGAAAGTGGAATGGAATGGAATGGAATGCGGAATGGAATGTGGAATGGAATGGAATGCAACGTGGTGTGGAAGGTGGAATGCATTGTGGAAGGGAACGTGGAATGGAAAGAATGTGAAGTGGAATGGAATGGAAAGTGGAATGGAATGGGAGATGGAATGTGGAATGGAATGCTGAATGGATTGTGGAATGGAATGGAATGTTATAGAATACGGAATGGAATGGAACGGAATGTGGAATGGAACGTGAAAAAGAACGTGGAATGGAACGTGTAATCTAATGGAATGGGACGTGGAATGGAATGTGAAATGGAATGGAATGGAATATGCAATAGAATGTGGAATGGAATGGAAGGGAATGTGGAATGGAATGTGCAATGTAATGTGGAATGGAATGTGGAATGGAATGTTGAATGGAAAGTGGAATGCAATGGAAAGGAATGGGGAATGGAATGAATGGAATGTGAAATGGAATGTAGAACGGAATGTGGAACGGAATGTGGAATGGAACGTAGAACAGAAAGTCGAATGGAATGGAATGGAACGTGTAATGGAATGTGGAAAGGAATGAAATTGAATGTGCAATCGTATGTGTAATATTAAAAGGAATGCAATGGAATGCAATCTGGAATGTAATGTAGAATGGAATGGAATGGAAAATGGAATGCAACATGGAATGGAACGTCGAATGGAATGGAATAGATCGTGTAATGGAATGTGGAATGGAATGGAATGGAATTTGGAATGGAATGTGGAATTGAATGTGGAATGTAATGGAATGGAATGTGGAATGTGGAATAGAATGTGTAATGGAATGGAATGGAATGTGGAATGGAAAGTGGAATGGACTGGAATGGTATGTAGAATGGAATGTGGAATGGACAGGAATGGAATGTGGAATGGAATTTTGAGTGGAAGGTGTAGTGGAATGTGGAACGGAATGGAATGGAATGTGGAATGGAAAGGAATTGAATGTGGAATGGAATGTAAAATGGAATACGCAATGTAATGGAATGGATTGTGGAATGGAATGGAATGGAATGGTATGGATTATGGGATGGAATGTGGATTGGAAGGGAATGGAATTGTATGGAATATGGAATGGAACGGAATGGAATGTGGAATGGAACGTGGAAAGGAACGGGGACTGGAACGTGTAATGGAACATGGAACAGAAGGTGGAATGGAATGTAATAGAACGTGGAATGCAATGTGGAATGGAATGGTATGGAAAGTGTAATGGAATGTGGGATGAAATATCATGGAATGTGGAATGGAATGTGGAATAGAATTTGGAATGGTACTTGGAATGGAATGTGGAATGTATTTGAATGGAATGTGGAATGGAATGGAATGCAATGTGGAATGGAATGGAATTGAGTGTGGAAAGGAAAGTGGAATGGAAAGTGGAATGTACCGTGGAATGGAATGTGGAATGGAATGGAATGGAAGGGAATGTTGAATGGAAAGTGGAATGGAATGGAGTGGAATCAGAAATGGAAGGTGGAATGGAATGGAATGTGGAATGAAATGGAAAGGAATGGAATGTGGAATGGAATGGAATATGGAATGAAATGTGGAATGGAATGCAATGGAATGTGGAATGGAATGAGGAATGGAATGGAAATGAATGTGGAAAGGAATGTGGAATGGAATTGAATGGAATGTGGAATGGAATTGAATGGAATGTTGAATGGAATGGAATGGATCATGGAATTGAACGTGGAATGGAACGTGGAATGGATTGGAATGTGGAATGGAAAGAGGAATGGAATTGAATGGAATGTGGTAACGAATGAGAAATTGAATGGAATGGAATGTGGAATGGAATGTGGAATGGAATATGGAATGTAATGGATTGGAATGTGCAATGGAAAGTGGAATGGAATGTGGAAAGGAAGGTAAAGGGATGTGAAATTCAATTGATGCAATGTGGAATGGAATGTGGAATGGGAAGGAATGGAATGTGGAATGGAATGTGGAATGGAATGAGAATTTGAGTGGAATGCAATGGATTGGAATGTGGAATGGAATGGATTGGAATGTGGAATGCAAGGTGGAATGGAATGGATTAGTATGGAATGTGGAATTCCATGAAATCGAATGGAATGTTGAATGTAAAGCAATTGAATGGAAGGTGGAACGCAATGGAATGAATTCTGGAATGGAATGGAAAGTAATATGGAATGGAATGGAACAGAATTGAATGGGGAATTGAATGGAATATAATGGAATATAAAACCGAATGGAATTGAATGTGGAACGGAATGGAATTGAATGTGGAATGGAATGTAGAAAGCAATGGAATGGAAGGTGGATTGGAATGTAGAATGGAAGGGAATGAAATGTGGAATGGAATAGAATGGAATGTGAAATGGAATGTGGAATGGAATGGAATAGAATGTGGAATGGAATGAAATGGAAAGTGGAATGGAATGGAATGGAATGTGGAAAGGAATAGAATCGAATGTGGAATGGAATGGAATGGAAAGAGAAATGGAATTGAATGGAATGTAGAATGAAATGTAAAGGAATTTGGAATGAAATTGAATGGAAGGAATGCAATGTGGAATGGAATATGGAATGCTAAGGAATGGAATGTGGAATGGATTGTGGAATGAAAACGAATGGAAAGGAATGTGGAATGAAATGGAATGGAATTGAACGGAATGGAAAGTGTAATGGAAAGGAATGGAATGTGGAATTTAATGGAATGGAATGGAATGGAAAGTGGAATGACACGTGAAATGGAATTTGGAATGGAAAGTGGAATGGAATAGAATTGAATCTGGAATGCAACGGAATGGAATGGAACGAAGATTGGAATGCGGAATGGAAAGTGGAATGGAATGGAATGTGGAATTAAATGGAATGGGATGTAATGTGGAATGGAATGGAATGGAATTTGGAATTGAATGGAAAAGAATGTGGAATGGAATGGAATGGAACGTGGAATAGAATGTGGAATGGAATGTGGAAAGTAATGTGTATTGGAATGAGGAATGCAATGTTGAATAGAATGGAATGGAATGTGGAATGGAATCGAATAGAATCGAATGGGTAATGGATTGTGGAATGGAATGTGGAATGGATTTGAATGTGGAATGCAATGGAGTGGAATGTGGACGGAATGGAATGGAATGAGGAATGGAATGGAATGTGAAATGGAATGTGGAATGGAATGTGAAATGGTATGTGGAATGGAATGGGAAATGGAATGTGGAATGGAATGTGAAATGGAATTTGGAATGGAATGTAAAATGGAATGTGTAATGGAATGTGTAATGGAAAGAAATGGAACATGGAATGGAATGGAATGGAATGTGAAATGGAATTGAATGGAACGTGGAATGGAGTGGAATGGAATGCCAAATGGAATGGACTGGAACGTGGAATGGATTGGATGGTAGAATGCAATGGTAGGGAACCTGGCATGAAATGGAATGAAACGTGTAATTTAAAAGAATGGAATGCAGAATGGAATGGAATGGAATGTGGAATGCAATGAAATGGAATGCGCAATGGAATGTGGAATGGAATTGAATGCAATGAGGAATGGAATGTGGAATGGAATGGAATGTGGAATGGAATGGAATAGAATGGAATGCAATGTGATATGGAATGTAGTTGAATGGAATGGAATTTGGAATGGAATGTGGAATGGAATGGAGAGGAATGTGTAACAGAATGCGGAATGGAATGGAATGGAATGTGGAATGGAATGTGGCATGGAATGGAATCTAGTGTGGAACGCAACGTGGAATGGAAAGTGAACTACAAAGTGGAATGGAATATAGAATGGAATACAATGGAATGGAATGTGGAATGGAAAGTGGAATCGAATGCAGTGTAATGATAAATGGAATGTGGAATGGAATGGAATGTGGAAAGGAACGGAAAGGAATGGAATGTGGAATGGAATGGAATGGAATGGAATGGAATTTGGAATGGAATGTAATGGAAATTGAAATGGAAGGGCATGGAATGGAATGGAATAGAATTTGGAACGGAATGGAATGGAATGGGATGTAGAATTGAACGGAATGGAAAGTGGAACGGAAGGGAATGGAATGGATTGTGGAATGGAATGGAAAGTAACGTGAAATGGAATGGAATGGAATGTGGAAAGGAATGGAATGGAATTTGGAATAGAATGTGGAATGGATCGTGCAATGGAATGTGGATTGGAAAGTGTAATGGAACGAAATGGAATGTGGAATGGAATGGAATAGCGAATGGAATGGAACGGAATGGAATTTGGAATGGAATGTGGAGTCGAATGTGGAACGGATTGAAATGGAATGTGGAATGAACTTGGAATGGAATGGAAAGCAATGAGGAATGGAATGCGGAATGGAATGGAATGGAATGTGGAGTGCAATGTGGGATGGATTTGAATGTGGAATGGAACGTGGAATGGAATGGAATGGAATGTGGAATGGAATGTAGAATTGAATGGAATGGAATGTGGAATGTAATGTAGAAAGGAACGTGGAATGGAATGTTGAATGCAATGGGGAATGGAATGGAATGGAATGCAGAATGGAATAAGGAATGGAACTTGGAAGGGAATGTGGAATGAGATTTGGAATGCAATGGAATGGAATTTGGAAAGGAATGTGTAATGCAATAGCATGGAATGTGGAATTAAATGGAATACTATGAGGAATGGAAAGTGGATTGCAATGGATTGGAATGTAGAGAGGAATGTGGAAAGGTACGTGGAATATAATATAATGTGTAATGTAATGGAATGAAATGGAATGTGGAATGGAATTCAATGGAATGGAAAGAAAAGTGGAATGGAATGGAATGGAATGTAGAATGGAATGTTCAATGGAATGGAATGGTATGTGGATTGGATTGTGGAATGGTATGTGGAATGCAATGGAATGGAAAGTGTGGTGGAATGTGGAATGGAACATGGAATTGAATGTAACGTGGAATGAATTGGAATGTGGAATGGAATGCGGAATGAGATGGAATGAAATGTGGAATGTAATGGAATGGAAGGTGGAATTCAATGGAACGGAATGGCATGTGGAATGGAATGGAATGGAATGGCATGGAATGGAATGTGGAATGGAATGGAATGCAATGTGGAATGGAATATGGAATGGAAAGGGATGCAATGTCGAATGGAATGTGGAATAGAAAGGAAATGGAATGTTTAGTGAAATGTATAAAGGAATGGAAAGTGGAAGGGAATGGAATGGAAAGTGGAAAGGATTGGAATCTGGAGTGGAATGGAATGGAATGTGGAAGCGAATTTGGAATGGAATGGAATGGAATGGACTGGAATATGGAATGGAATGGAATGGAATTTGGAATGGAATGGAATGGAATGTGGAATGCAATGGAATGGAATGGAACGTGGAAGGTAAACTGGAATGGAATGTGGAATTGAATTGAATGAAATGTGGAATGTAATGGAATGCAATCTGGAATGGAATGCAATGGAATGTGGAATGGAATGGAACGTGAAATGGAATGGAATTGAATGTGGAATGTGAAATGGAATATAGAATTCAAAGTGAAACGTAATGCGGAATTGAATGTGGAATGGAAAGTGATAAGGAATGTGGAATGGAATGTGAATCAGAATGTTGAATGGGCTGTGGAATGGAATGAAATGGAACACGGAATGAAATGGAAGGGAAAATGGAATGGAATGGAATGTGGGATGGAATGGAATGGAATGTGGAAAGGAATGAAATGGAATGTGGAATTCAATGGAAAGCAATTTGGAATGGAATCGAATCGAATGGTTTGAAATGTGGAATGGAATGGAATGGAATGTGGAATGGAATTTGCAATTAAATGGAATGGAACGGGGACTGGAACGTGGAATGCAACGTGGAATGGAACGTGCAATGGAACGTGGAATGGAACGTGGAATGGAAGGAAAAATGCAATGGAATGGACTGTAGAATGGAAGGGAACGGAATGCGGAATGGAATGTGGAATGAACATGGAATGGAAAGTGGAACGGAACAGAAAGTGGAATGGAATGGAATGGAAAGTGGAATGGAATGGAATGGAGTGTGGAATGGAAGGGACTGGAATGCGGAATGGAATGTGGAATGGAATATGCAATGGAATGTGGAACGGAATGTAATGGAACGTGCAATGGAATGCAATGGAATGTGGAATGGAATGGAATGGAATGTGGAATCGAATGGAATGCAAAGGAATGTTGAATGGAATGGAAAAGAATGTGGAATGGAACGGAATGGACTGTGGAATTGAATAGAATGGAGCCGAATGTTGAATGGAACAGAATGGAATGTGGAATTGAATGGAATAGTATGTGAAATGGAATGGAATGGATCGTGGATTGGAAAGTGGAATATAATATGGAATGCAATGTGAAATGGAATGTGGAATGGATTGTGGAATGGAAGGAAATGGAAAGAGGAATGGAATGGAATGGAACGAGGAATGGAATGGAATGGAACTTGGAATGGAACGTGGAATGGAATGGAATGGAATGTGGAAAGGAATGGAATGGAATGTGGAATGGGATGGAATGGAATGCGAAATGGAATGTGGAATGGAATGTAATGCAATGGAATGTGGAATGGAATGGAACGTGGAATGGAATGTGGAATGGAACGCGCAATGGAACGTGGAATGGAATGAGTCACGGAATGCAATGGAATGTTGAATGGAAGGGAGAGGAATGCGGAATGGAATGTGGATTGGAATATGGAATTTAAAGTGGAATGGAATGGAATGAACGTGAAATGGAATTTAACTGAACGTGGAATGGAATGGAATGCAATGTGGAATGGAATAGAATGGAAAGCGGAATGGAATGGAATGGAATGTGGAACTGAATGGAATGGAATGGAATGTGGAATGGAATTGAATCAATCGTGGAATGGAATGATGAATTGAATGTGGAATGGAATGTGAAATGGAATGTGGAAAGTAATGTGGAATGGAATGGAATGGTATGTGGATAGGAATGGAGTGTGGAATGCAATGGAATGGAATGTGGAATGGAATGGGATGTGGAATGCAATGGAATGGAACATGAATGGAACGGAATGGAATGTGGAATGGAATGGAATGGAGAGCAATGTAATGTGAAATGGAATGTGGAATGGTATGTGGAATGGAATGGAACGGAATCTGGAACGGAATGTGGAATGGACTGTGGAATGTAATGTGGAATGGAACTGAATTGAAGGTGGAATGGAATGTGGAATGGAACGGAAAGGAAGGTGGAATGCAATGTAGAATGGAACGTGAAATGTATTGGAATTGAACGTGTAATTGAACGTGGAATGGAATGAAATGGGACATGTAATGGAACGTGGAATGGAACATGGAATGGAAAGGAATGGAAGATGGAATGGAATGTGGAATGGAATGTAGAACAGAACGTGAAATGTATTGGAATTGAATGTGAAATTGAACTTGGTATGGAATGGAATGGGACGTGTAATGGAACACGGAATTTAATGTGGAACGGAATGGAACAGAACGTGGAATGTTATGTGGAATGGAATGTGGAAAGTGATGGAATGGAATGTGGAATGGAATGTGGAAAGGAATGGAATGTATTGCAGAATGGAATGGAATGGAATGTGGAATGGAACGTATAATGGAATAGCGACTTTAACGTGGAATTTAACGTGGAATGGAATGGAATGGAATGTGGAATGGAAAGGAATGAAATGTGTAATGGATTATTTAATGGAATGGAATGGAATGGAATGTGGAATGGAATGCAATGGAATGAGAAATGGAATACAATGGAACGTGGAATGGCATGTGGTATGGAATGTGGAATGGAATGTGGAATGGAATGGACTGCAATGTGGAATGAATTGTGGAAAGGAATGTGGAATGAAATGTGGAGTGGAACGGATGGGAATGTGGAATGGAATATGGACTAGATTGTGGAATGGAATGTGGAACGTAACGGAATGGAAAGTGGAATGTAATGTGGAATGGAATGTGAAATGGAACGTAAAATGGAATGGAATGGAATGTGAAATGGAACGTGGAATGGAATGTGGAAAGTTTTGGAATGTGGAAAGGAATGGAGTGGAATGTGGAATAGAATGAAATGTAATGCTGAATGGAATGCGCAATGGAATGTGGAATGGAATGGAAAGGAATGTGCAATGGAATGTGAAAAGGAATGGAATGAAATGTGGAATGGAATGGAATGGAATGTGGATTGCAATGTGGAATGGAATGGAATGGAATGTGGAATGGGAAGTTAAATGCAATGTGAAATGTAATATGGAATGGAATGTCAAATGGAAAGGAATGGAAAGTTTAAATGGAATGGAACGGAATGTGCAGTGGAATGGAATGCAATGTGGAATGGCATGTTGAATGGAGTGGAATGGAACGTGGAACGTAATGGAATCCAATGTGGAATGGAATGGAATGGAATGTGGAATGGAATGGAATGTGGAATGGAATGGAATGAAATGGAATGTGGAATGGAATGCAAGGCAATGTGGATAGGAATGTGGAATGGAATGTGGAATGGAAAGCAATGGAAAGTGGAATGGAATGTGGAATGGAAAGTGTAATGCAATGGAATGGAATGTGGAATGGAACGTGGAGTGGAATGGAATGGAACATGAATTGGAAATTGGAATGAAACTTTGAATGGAACCTGGAATGGAATGTGGAATGTAATGTGGAATGGAAAGGAATGGAATATCGAATGGAATGGAATGGAACGTGGAATGGAATGGAATGGAATGTGGAATTGAATGTGGAATTGAATGGAATGGAATGAGAATAGAATGTGGAACGGAATGTAATGGAATGCAGAATGGAACGCAATGTGGAATGGAATTTAATGGAATGTGGAATGTAACCTGGAAAGGACTGTGGAATGGAATGGATAGTAATTTGGAATGGAAGGGAACGGAAAGAGGAATTGAATAGAATGGAAAGGACTGGGATGTGGAATGGAATGCAACGGAATGTAGTATGGGCAGGAATGGAATGTGGAGTGGAATGAAATTGTAGGGAAGGTGGAATGGAGCAGAAAGTAATGTGGAATAGAATGGAATGGTATGTAATGTGGAATGGAATGGAATGGAATGTGAAATGGATTGACATGGAGTGACGAATGGAATGGAATGGAATATGGAATTTAATGGAATGGAACGGAATGAGGAATGGAATGGAAACGAATGGAATGCGGAAAGGAACGGAATGGAATGTGGAATGGATGGAAATGGTATGGAAACGAATGTGGAATTGAATAGAATGTATGTGGAGTGGAATGGAACGGAAAGTGGAATGGAATGTGGAATGGAATGCAATGTGGAATGGAATGCAATGTGAAATGGAATGTGGAATGGAATGGAAAGAAATGTGAAATTGAATGGAATGGAATGGAGAATGGAAAGGAATGTAATTCGGAATGGAATGGAATGGAATGGAATGTGGAATGGAAAGGCATGGAATGTGGAATAGCATGGAATGTAATCTGGAATTTAATGTAATGGAATGGAATATGGAATGCATTGGAATGGAATGGAATGCGGAATGAAATGGAATGGAATGAGGAATGGAATGGAATGCTATGGAATGTAGAATGGAAAGGAATGGAATGTGGAAAAGAATGGAATGCAATGGAATGTGGAATGGAATTGAATGGAATGGAATGTGGAATGGAATGGAATGGAAGGGAATGCGGAATGGAATGGAATGGAATCTGGAAGGGAATGTAATTGAAGGTGGAATTCAAAGGAGAGGATAGTGGAAAGGAATGTGGAATGGAATGGAATGCGGAATGGATTGGAATGGAATGTGGACTGCAATGGAAATGGAATGTAATGTAATGTGCAATGGAAAGGAATGGTTTGTGGAACGGAATGTGGAATAGAATGTTGACTGGAACATGGAATGGAATGGATTGGAACGTGTAATGGAAGATGTAATGGAACGTGGAATGGAATGTGGAATTGAACGTGGAATGGAATGTGCAATGGAATGTGGAATGGAAAGTGGAATTGAAAGAAAAGGAGAGTGGAAAGTGGAATGGAACGGAATTGAACATGGAATGGAATGTGGAAAGGACGGCGGAATGGAACGTGAAATGGAACATGGAATGGATTGGTATGGAAAGTGGAATGGTAAGTGGAATGGATTGTGGAATGGAATGCTAGGCAATGTGGAATGGAATGTGGTAAGAAATGTAATGGAATGTGGAACGGAATGTGCAATCGAATGTTGGAATGTGGAATGGAATGTAACGGAAAGTGGAATGGAAAGCAATGGAATATGGTATGCAATGTGGAATGGAATGTGGAACAGAAAGTGGAATGGAATGGAATTGATTGTGCAATGGAACGTGGAATGGAATGGAATATAATGTGGAATAGAACTAGGAATGCAACGTGGAATGGAAAATGGAATGGAATGTGGAGTGCAGCGTGGAATGGAATGTGGAAGGGAATGTGGAATGGAACGTGGAATGGAATGGAATGGAACGTGAAATGGAATCTCGAATGGAGTGTGAAACAGAATGGAATGGAATGTGGAATGGAAGGGATTGGAATGTGTTGTGGCACACGGAATGGAACGCAGTGCAATGTGGAATGGAATGAGGAATAGAATGTGAAATAGAAAATGGAATGGACTGCAATGTGGAATCGAACGTGGAATGAAATGGAGTGGAGCACGGAATGCATCGTGGAATGGAACGTGGAATGGAATGTGGAAAGGAAAGTGGAATGGAATGGAATGGAATGTGGAATGCAAAGCGGAATGGAACGGAATGGAACGTGGAGTGGAATATGCAATGGAAGGTGGAATGAAAGTGGAATGGAATGGAATGGAAAGTCCAATGAAATGTGGAAAGGAATGGAATGGAATGTGGAATCTAATGTGTAATGGAACGTGGAATGGAACGGAATAGAACGTGGAATAGAATGTGGAATGGAAAGGAATGGAATGTGGAATGGAAAGTGGAATGTAACGTGGAATGAAATGGAAAGGAATGTGGAATGAAACATGGAAAGGAATGGAATGGAATGTGGAATGGAAGGAAGAATGGAAAGTGGAATTTAATGTAGAAAGGAATGTGGAATGGAATGCAATGGAATGTGGAATTTAATGTGGAACGGAATGTAGAATGGAACAGAATGCAATGTGGAATGGAATGTGGAATAGAATGAAATGTAATGTGCAATGTACAGGACTGGAATGTGGAATGGAAGGGAATGGAATGGCATGGAATGTGGAGTTGAATGGAATGGTATGCGGAATGGAATGGAATAGAAAGTGGAATGGAAAGTGCAATGGAATGGAACGTTAAATGGAATGAGTAATGGATTGGAAAGGAATGTGGAAGGGAAGGGAATGTAATGTGGAATGGCATGGAATGGAATGGATTTCAATGTGGAATGGAATTGAACGGAATGTAGAATGGAAAAGAATGGAATGTGGAATGGAATGGAATGGTATGGAAAGTGGAATGGAAAGGAATGGATAGTGGGATGCAATGGTATGGAATCTGCAATGGAAAGGAATTGAATGTGGAATAGAATGGAATGGTATGGAATGTGGAATGGAATGGAATGGAATGTGGAATGGAATGTGGAATTGAGTGGAATGGAATTTAGTTTAGAATGGAATGGAATGTGGAACGGAAGTTCGAATTGAATGTCGAAAGTAATGTGGAATGGAAAGGAATGGAATGTGGAAGGCAATGGAGTGGAATGTGGAATGAAATGGAATGCAATGTGGAATAGAAGGTGGAACAGAATGGAATGGAATGTGCAATAGAATGTGGAATGGAAACGAATGGAATCTGGAAGGGAATGGAAACGATTGGAGCCTAATGGAACGTGAAATGCAACGTGTAATGGAAAGTGGAACGGAATGAGGAATGAAATGGAAACGAATTTGGAATGGAAGGTAATGGTATGTGGAATTGAATGTGGAATGGAATGCAAAGGAATGTGGAATGGAATGGAAAGGATGTGGAATGGAAGGTAATGGAAAGTGGAATGGAATGTGGAATGGAAAGGAATGGAATGGAACGGAATGTGGAAAGTTACGGAAAGAAAACTGGAATGGAACATGAAATGGAATGGAACGGAACGTGGAAAGGAAAGAGGAAAGGAACGTGGAATGGAATGGAATGGAACGTGGAATGGAACGTGGAAAGGAATGTGGAATGTAAGGTGGAATGGAACGTGGAATGGAATGTAAATGAATGTGGAATGGAATGCAATGCAACGTGCAAAAGAATGGAAAGGAAAGTTGAATATAATGTGGAATGGAATGGAAAGGAATCCAGAATGGAGTGGAATGGGATGGAATGCAATGGAATGCAATGGATAGTGGAATGGAACGTGGAATGCAACGTGGAATAGAATGTGGAATGGAAAGGAATTGAATGTGGAATGAAAGGGAATGTAATGTGCAATGGAATGTGTAATGGAATAGAATGGAATGGAATGGAATGGAATGTGGAATGCAATGGAATGTGGAATGGAATGCGGAGTGGATGAAATGGAACGGAATGTGGAATGGAATGAAATGTGGAATTTAATGGAATGTAATGTGGAATGAAATGGAATGAAATATTTAATGGAGTGGAATGGAATGTGGAATGAAATGTGGAATGGAAAGGAATGGAATGTTGCATGGAATGGAATGGAATGCTAATGGAATGGAGTGGAATGTGGCATGGAATGGAATGGAGTGTGGAATTTAATGCAATGGAATATGGAATGGAATGTAATGGAATGTGGAATGGAATGGAATGCGGAATGGAATTTGGAGTGGAATGGAGTGGAAAGGAATGGAATATGGAACGCAATGGAATGGAATGAAATGTCGAATGGAATGGAATGTGGAATGGAAAGTGAAATAGAATGGAAGGGAATGGAATGGAATGGGGAATGCAATGCAATGGAATCGAAAGTGGAATGCAAAGGAATGTGTAATGGAATGGAATGGAATGTGGAATGGAATGCAATAGAATGTGTAATGGAATCGAATGGAAAATGGAATGGAATGGAGTAGAATTTTGAATGGAATGGAATTGAATGTGGAATTTAATGGAATGTGGAATGGAATGTGTAATAGAATGGAATGGAATGGAATGTGGAATGGAATGGAATGTGGAATGGATTGGAATGTGGAATGGAATGTGGAATGGATGGAATGGAAAGGAATGTAGAAAGGAATGAAATGTGGATTTTAATGGAATGTAATGTGGAATGAAATGGAATGAAATATTGAATGGAGTGGAATGGAATGTGGAATGGAATGGAAAGTGGAATGGAATGGAATGGAATGTGGAATGGAAAGGAATGGAATGTTGCAGGGAAAGGAATGGAATGTCTAATGGAATGGAGTGGAATGTGGCATGAAATGGAATGAAGTGTGGAATTTAATGCACTGGATTGTGGAAAGGAATGGAATGGAATGTGGAATGGAATGGAATGGAATGTGGAGTAGAATGGAATGGAATTCGGAATGGAAGTTGGAGTGGAATGGAGTGGAATGGAATGGAATGTGGAATGAAATGGAAAGGAATGGAATGTCGAATGAATGGAATGTGGAATGGAATCAAATTGAATATGGAAAGGAATGGAATAGAATTTGGAATGGAATGGAACTGAATGTGGAATTTAATGGAATGTGTAATAGAATGGAAGGCAATGGAATGTGGAATGGAATGGAATGTGCAATGGAATGGAAAGTGGCAAGCAATGGAATGGAATGCGGAATGCAAATGAATGGACTGTGGAATGGAATGGAATGAAATGTGGTGTGGAATGGAATGCAAAGTGAAATGGAATGGAATGTGGAATGGAATGGAATGGAATGTGGAATGGAATTGAATGGAATGTGGAATTGCAAGAAATGGAATGGAATATGGAATGGAATGGAATACGGAATGGAATGGAATGTAGAATGGAGTGGAATGGAATGGAAAGGAATGTGGAATGGAATGGAATGGAAGCTGGAATGGAATTGAATTTAATGTGGAATGGAATGGAATGGAATGGAATAGAATTTGGAATGGAATGGAATGTTTAATGGAAAGTGGAATGGAATTAAATGGAATGTGGAATGGAAAGGAGTGGAATATGGGATGGAATGGAATGGAATTGAATGTGGAATGGAATGTAGTGGAATGGAATGTGGAAAGGAATGGAATGGAATGCAATGGAATGTGGAATCGAATGGAATGGAATGTGGAATGGAATGGACTGTAATTTGGAATGGAATGGAATGGAATGTGAACGGAATGGAATGGAATGTCGAGTGAAATGGAATGGAAAGTGGAAACGGATGTGTAATGGAATGGAATGAAAAGGAATTGAATGTGGAATGGATTTGAATGGAATATGGAAGGGCATGCAATGTGTAACGCAATGTGGAATGGAATGGAATGGAATGGAATGGAACGTGGAATTGAATGGAATGGAATGTGGAATGTAATGGAATGTGGAATGGAATGTGGATTGGAATGGAATGGAATGGAATGGAATCAGGAACGGAATGGAACGGAATGGAATGTGGAATGGAATAGAATGTGGAATGGAATGGAACGGAAAATGGAATAGAAATGAATGGAATGGAACGTAGAACAGAATGTGGAATAGAATGTGGAATATAATGGAATGGAACGTGAATGGAATGTGGAATGGGAAGTGGATTAAAATGGAATGGAATGTGGAATCAAATGTAGTGGAATGTGGAATGAAATGTGGACTGGAATGCAATGGGATGTGGAATGGAATGTGGACTGAAATGGAATGGAATCTGGAATGCAATGTGGAACAGAATGGAATATAATGTGGAATGGAATGCGGAATGGATTGGAATGGAAAGTGGAAAGGACTGTGGAATAGTACGTGGAATGGAATGTGGAATGGAAAATAATGTAACGTGGAATGGAATGTTAAATGAAACGTGGAATGGAAAGTGGAATGGAATGGAATGGAAAGTGAAATGGAACGTGGAATGCAACGTGGAATGGAACGTGGAATGGAACGTGGAAAATAATGTGAAATGGAATGCGCAATGGAATGTGGAATTGATCATGGAATGGAATGTGCAGTGCAATGTGAAATGGTACGTGGAATAGAATGGAATGGAATGTGGAATGTAATATGGAATGGATCGTGGAATGGAATGTACAATGCAATGTGAAATGGTACGTGGAATAGAATGGAATGGAATGTGGAATGTAATGTGGAATGGATTGGAATGGAAATTGGAATTGAATGTGTAATGGAACGTGGAATGGAATGGAACGTGAAATGGAATGGAAAGGAAGGTGGGATGCAAAGGGGAATAAAATGTGGAATGCAACGTGTAATGGAATGTGGAATGGAATGTGGAATGGAAAGTTATGGAATGTGGAAAAGAAT
Organism: Pongo abelii; assembly: GCF_028885655.2. Lineage (NCBI taxonomy): Eukaryota > Metazoa > Chordata > Mammalia > Primates > Hominidae > Pongo > Pongo abelii. The sequence goes on from NC_072009.2 coordinate 65,690,919, forward strand.
GGAATGGAATGTGGAATGAAATTTAATACAATGCAGAATGGAATGTGGAATGGAATTTAATGCAATTCAGAATGAAATGTGGAATGGAATGGAATGTGGAATGGAATGGAACTTAATCGTATGGAATGTGGAATGGAATGGAATGGAATGTGCAGTGGAATCTGGAATGGAATGGAATGGAATGTGGAATGAATAGTGGAATTGAACGTGGAATGGAACGCAGAATGGAACGTGGAAAGGAACGTGGAATGAAATGTGGAATGGAATGTAATGGAATGTGGAATGGAAGGGAATGTAATGTGCAACGGAATGTAGAATAGAATGGAATGAAATGGAATGGAATGTGGAATGGAATTTAATGGAATGTGTAATTGAAAGGACTGGAATGTGGAATGGTATCGAATGGAATGGAAAGTGGAATGGAATTGAATAGAATGGAATGGAACATGGAAAGGAATGGAATGGAACGTGGAATAGAATGGAATTAAACGTGCAATGGAACGTGAAATGGAATGTGAAATGAAATGTGGAATGGAATGTGGAATGGAATGTGGATTGGAAAATTTTGGGAGGTGGAATGTAATGGAATAGAATGTGGAATGAAATGGAATACAATGTGGAATGGAATGGAACTTGCAAAGGAAAGGAATGGAATGTGGATTGGAATGGAAAGGAATGTAGAATGGAATGCGAAATGGAACGTATAATGGAAAGTTGAATGGAATGAAATGGAACGTGGAATGGAATGATTGGAATGTGGAATGGAAAGGAATGGGACGTGGAAGGGAACGTGGAATGGAACGTGGAATGGAATGTGCAATGGTATTCGGAATGAAACGTGGAATGGAATGGAATGCAACATGGAATGGATCGTGGAATGCAATGGAAAGGTACGTGTAATGGAATGTGGATTGGAATGTAGAATGCAACATGGATTGGAACGTAGAATGGAATTGAATGGAATGTGGAATGGAACGTGGAATGGAACTTGGACAAGAACGTGGAATGTAACGTGGAATGGAAAGGAATGAAATGTGGCATGAAATGTAATGGAATGTGGAATGGAATGTGGAATGGAATGTGGAATGGAATGTGGAATGGAATGTGGAATGCAATGGAATATGATGTGGAATGGAATGGAATTGAATATCAAATGGAACGTGGAATGGAAAGTGGAATGGATCATGGAATGGGATGTGGAATGGAATGTGGAATGGAATGGAAAGGAATGTGGAATTGAAGGGAACGGAACATGCAATGGAAAGAATGGAATGTGTAATGCAAACGAACGGAATGTGGAATACAATGGAATGGTATGGAATGTGGAAGGGAATGGAATGAAATGGAATGGAACGTGAAATGTAAAGAGGAATGGAACGTGGAATGGAACGTGGAATCGAATGTGGACTGTAATGTAACGGAATGTAGATTGGAAGGGAATGGAAAGCGGAATTGAAGGTATAATGGAGTGTAATGTAATGGAATGCAATGGAATGTGGTATAGAATGGAATGGAATGTGGAATGGAAAGGAATGCAATGTGGAATGGAATGGTATGCAATGTGGAATGGAATGGAATTGGAAGGAATTTTGAATGGAATGGAGTGGAATGTGGAATGGAATGTAATGGAATGTGGTAAGGAATGCAATGGAACGTGTAATGCAATGGAATGTAGTGGAATGTGGAATGGAATGGGAATGAATGGAATGGAATGTGGAATGGAATGGAATGTAAAGTAGAACGGAATGGAATTTAATGCAATGTGGAATGGAATGGAATGGAACGTGGAATGGAATGTGGAATGGAATGAGGAATGGAATGGAATGTGTAAGGTAATGAAATGGAGTGTGGAATACTATGGAATGAAATGCAATGTGGAACGGAATGTGGAACGGAAAGCGGAAATGAATCAAATGGAATGTGGAAAGGAATTGAATGGAATCTGGAATAGAATGGAACGTGAAATGGAAAGGAATAGAATGTGGACTGGAATGTAATGGAATGTGGAACGCAATGCAACATTGAATGGAATGGAATGGAATATGGAATGGAATGGAATGTGGAATGGAATGGAATGGAATGGAATGAAATGGAATGGAATGTGAAATGGAATGTGGAATGGAATGTGAAATGGAATGTAGAATGGAAATTGGAATTGAAGGAAATGGAATGTGGAATCGAATGGAATGGAACGTAGAATGGAATGGAATGCAACGTGGAATTGAATGTGGAATGTAACCGAATGGAATGTGGAATGGAATGTGCAATGGAATCGAATGGAATGTGGAATGGAATGTGGAGAGTAATGGAATGGAAAGTGTAAAGGAATGTGTGGCGGACTAGAATGGAATGTGTAAAGGAATGGAATGGAATGTGGAATGGAATGTGGAGAGGAATGGAATGGAATGTGTAAAGGAATGTGGGGTGGACTAGAATGGAAAGTGGAATGCAATGCAATGGAAAGTGGAATGCAGTGTGGAACGGAATGGAATGTGGAATCGGAAGTTGATTGCAATGTGGAATGGAATGCTTTGGAATGTGGAATGGAATGTCAAATGTAATGGAGTGAAATGTGGAATGCAACGTCAAATGGAATGGAATGGAATGTGGAATGGAATGTGCGATGGAAAGGAATGGAATGTGGAATGGATGGTGGAATGGAATGTGGAATGGAATGGAGTGGAATGTGGAGTAGAATGTGAAATGTAATATAATAGAGTGTGAAATGAAATGTGGATTGGAATGTGGAATAGAACGTGGAATGGATCATCGAATGGAAAGTGGAATTAAATGGACTGGAATAGAGAATGGAATGTGGAATGGATTGGAATGGAATGTAATGTGGAATGGAATGTGGACTGCAACGGAATGTAATGTGGAATGGAATGTGGAATGGAATGTGGAAAGGAAAGTGGAATTACATGTAATGTAACATGGAATGGAAAGTGGAATGGAGTAGAATGGAACTTGGAATAGAACGTGGAATGGAACGTGGAATGGAATGTGGAATGCAAAGGAATGGAATAGGGACTGTAATATGGAATGGAATGTGGAATGGAATGGAACGGAATGGAATGGAATCGAATGTGGAATGCAATGGAAAGGAATGTGGAATGCAATGGAATGGAATGTGAAAGGAATGGAATGGAAAAGAATGTGGAATGGAATGGAACGGAATGTGGAATGGAAAGTTGAATGGAATGGAATGGAATGTGGAATGGAATGTGGAATGGAATGGAACGGAATGTGGAATCGAATGTGGAAGGGAAAGTGGAATAGAATGTGGAATGGAATGTGGAATGGAATGTGAGATTGAACGGAATGAAATGTGGAATGGAATGTGGAATGGAATGGAAAGGAACGTGGAATGGAATGGAATGGAATGAGGAATGGAATGTGGAGTGGTATGGAATGGAATGTGGTGTGGAATGTGGAATGGAAGGTGGAATTTGGTGAAATATGGTGTGGAATGCCGAATGGAACGTGGAATAGAATGGAATGTGGAATGGAATGGAATGGAATGTGGAAAGAAATGGAATCGAATGGAATGGAATGAGGAATGGAATGGAATGCAGTGTAATGTGGAATGGAATGTGGAATGGAATGGAATGGAATATCAAATGGAATGGAATGGATTGTGGAATGGAATGGAATGTATTGTGGAATGGAATGGAATATATTGTGGAATGGAATGGAATGGAATGTGAGTGGAATGGAATGGAATGGAATATGAATGGAATGGAATGGATAGTGGAAGGGAATGTAATGGAATGTGGAATGGATTGTGGAATGGAATGGGATACGGAATGGAAGGTGGAAAGGAATGGAATGGAAAGTGGAAAGGAATGGAATGCGATGTGGAATGAATTGGAATGGAAAGCTGTGGAATGTGAAAAGGAATGGAATGGAATGTGGAATGGAACGTGGAATGGAACGTCGAATGGATTGTGGAATGCAACATGGAATGGAATGTGGAATATAAGCAGAAATGGAATGTGGAATGGAATCTGCAGTGGAATATAATGGAATGTTGAATGGAACGGAATGCATTTGGAATGGAATGCTGTATGGAATAAAATGGAATGCAGAATGGAATGGAATTTAATGGAATGTGGAATTGAATGGAATGGAATGTGGAATTGAATGGAATGGAATGTGGAAGGGAATGGAATGGAATGTGGAATGGCATGGAATGGAATATGGAATAGAATGGAATGGAATGGAATATGGAATGGAATATGCACTGGAATGGAATGTGGAATGGCATGGAATGTTATGGAATGTGAAATGGAATATGGAATGGAATGTGGAGTGGAATGAATTTTAATGTGAAACGTAATGTGAAGTGGAATAGAATGGAATATGGAATGGAATGCGGAATGGAATGAAGAATGGAACGTGGAATGGAACTTGGAATGGAATGGAATGGAACATGGAATGGAATATGGAGTGGAAAGGAGTGGAATGGATTGTGGAAAGGAATGTAGAATGGAATGTGTAATGGAATGGAATGTGGAATGGAATGTGGAGAGGAATGGAATTGTACGTGTAAACGAATGTGGAGTGGAATAGAATGGAATATGGAATGCAATGCAATGGAATGTGGAATGGAATGGAATGGAATGTGCAATGGAAAGTTGATTGGAATGTGGAATGGAATGCTTGGAATGTGGAATGGAATGTGGAATGGAATGTCAAATGTAATGGAACGGAATGAGGAATTAAAAGGGGAATGGAACGTGCAATGGGATGTGCGATGGAATGGAATGGAATGTAGAATGGATTGTGGAATGGAATGTGGCATGAATTTTGGAATGGAATTTAGTGGAATGTGGAATAAAATGTGAAATGGAATGTAATGCAATGTGAAATGGAATGTGGATTGGAATGTAGAATGGAACGTGGAATGGAACATCAAATGGACAGTGGAATGGAACGGAATGTAATGCAGAATGGAATGTGGAATGGAATGGAATGGAATGGGGAATGGAATGGAATGGAATGTGGAATGGAATGTGGAATGGAATGGAATGGAATGCGGAATGGAATGGAATGGAATGTGCAATAAATGGAACGTAACGGAATATTGAATGGAATGGGATGCAATGTGGAACGGAATGTGGAAAGGAATGGAATGTTATCGAATGCAATATGGAATGGAATGGAATGCAATGTGGAATGGAATGTGGTTTGGAATGGCATGGAATGTGGAATGGATTCTGAAATGGAATGGAATAGAATGGAATGTGTAATGGAATGGAAGGGAGTTGAATGGAATATTGAACGGAGTGGAATGGAATGTGCAACGGAATGTAATGGTATGTGGAATGGAATAGGATGTGGAATGTGATTTGGAATGGAAAGGAATGGAGTGTGGAGTGGAATGCGGAATGAAATGGGATGGAATGTGGAATGGAATATAGAAAGGAATGGAATGGAATGGAATGTTTAACGGAATGGAATGGAATGTGGAATGGAATCTAAAAATATTGAAATGCAATGTGGAAGTGAATGGAATGGAATGTGGAACGGAATGGAATGCAATGAGGAATGGAATGTAGAAGTTATTGGAATGAAATGTGGAATGGAAAGTTTAATGAAATGAAATGCAATGCAATGTGGAAAGGAATGGAGTGGAATGTGGAATGGAATGGAATGAAATGTGGAATAAAACTGAATGGAATGGAATGGAATGTGGAATGGAATTGAATGAAACGTGGAATGGAATGTGGAATGGAAAGTGGAATGGAATTGAACGTGAAATGGAATGTGGAATGGAAAGGAATGGAATGTAGAATGTATTTTGGAATAGACTGGAATGGAATGGAATGGAATGGAATTGAATGCAACGGAAAGTGGAGTGGAATGGAATGTAAAGTAATGTGGAAAGGAATATTATACAATGGATTGTGAAACGGAATGGAACGGAATGTGGAATGGAATGGAATGGAATGTGGAATGGAATGTGGAATGGAATGGAATATGGAATGGCAAGGAATGGAAAGTGTAATGGAATGTAATGGAATGTGTAATGGAATGGAATAAGGCATGGAATGGAACGGAATGGAATGTGAAATGCAATGTGGAGCGGAATGTGGAATGCAATGAAATTTAATGTGGAACGGAACGTGGAATGGAATGGAAACCAATGTGGAATGGAATAAGGAATGGAATGGAATAGAATGTGGAATGGAATGTAATGGAAAGTGGAATGGAACGTGGAATGTAATGGGTTGGAATGTGGAATGCAATGTGGAATGCAATGTGAAATTGAATGTGGAAAGGCATGTCTACCTTAATGTGGAATGGAATGTGGAATGGCATGTCAACTTTAATGTGGAATGGAATGTGGAATGGCATGTCAACTTTAATGTGGAATGGAATTAGGAAAGGTAGGGAATGTGATATGGAATGCAATGTGGAATGGAATGTGGAATGGAATGTGGAATTGAATGTCTACTTTAAATTGGAATGGAACGCCGACTGGAATGGAATGGAATGTGAAATGCAATGGAATGGAATGGAATGTGGAATTTAATGTGGAATTGAATTAAATGGAATGTGCAATGGAACGAAATGGAATGTGGAATTGAATGTAATGGAGTGTGGAAAGGAATGGAACGTACAAAGGAAGGGAACTGAATGTGGAATGTGAAATGGAATGTGGAATTCAATGTAAAATGGAATGTGGAATGGAATGTGGAATGGAATGTGAAATGGAATGTGGCATGAATTGTGGAATGGAATGTTGAATGGAACGTGGAATGTATTGTGGAATGGAATGAAATGGAAAGTGGAACGGAATGGAAAGGCGTGTGGAATGGAATGGAATGGAACGTGGAATGGAATGAAATGGGACGTGGAAACGAAAGGATTGGAATGCAGAATGGAATGTGGAATGGAATGGAATGGAATGTGGAATGGAATGGAATGCAATGTCGAATGGAATGGTATAGAATGTGGAATGGAATGGAATGGAATTTGGAATAGAATGTGGAATGGAATGGAATGGAATGTGTAATGAAATGTGGAATGGAACGTGTAATGGAACGAGCAATGGAACATGGAACAGAACGTGTAATGGAAGTAGTAATGGAATGGAATGGATTGTGGAATGGAACGGAATGGAATGCGGATTGGAATGTGGAATGGAATGTGGAATGGAATTTGGAAAGGAATGTGGAATAGAATGCACTGGAACATGGAAACGAATGGAATGGAACGTGGAAAGTAATGGAATGGAATGGAATGTGGAATGGAATGGAGTGAAATGTGGAATGGAGTGCAATGGAGTGTAGAAAAGAATGGAATTCACTGTGGAATAGAATGGAATGGAATGTGGAATGGAATGGAATGGAATGGAATGTGGACTGTAATGCAAAGGAATGGAATGGAATGTGGAATGGAATGAAATATGGAATGGAATGGAAAGTATTGTGGAATGCAATGGAATGGAACGCGGAATGAAATATGGAATGGAATGTGGAATGGAATGTGGAATGGAATGGAATGGAATGTGGAATGGAATGGAATGGAATGGAATGGAATAGAAATTGAAATGGAATGCAATGTGCAATGGAATGTGGAATGGAACAGAAAGTGGCATGGAATGGAATGGAAAGTGGAATTCAATGGAACGGATTGGAATGTATTATAGAATGGAATGGAATGGCTTGGAATGGAATTTGGAATGGAATGTAAGGGAATGTGCACTGGAATATGGAATGGAATGGATGCAACGTGGAATGGAATGTGGAATGGAATGGGATGCAATGTGGAAAAAATGTGGAATAGAATGGAATGGAATGTGGAATGGAATGCAATGGAAAGTGGAATGGAATGGAATGGAATGGAATGGAAAGTGGAATGGAACTTGGAATGGAACACGGAATGGAATGTGGAATGGAAGGGAATGGAAAGTGGAAAGGGATGTGGAATTCAATGGCAGGGAAAGTGGATTTGAACGGAATGGAATGTGGAATGCAATGTGGAAAGCAATGGAATGGAATGTGGAAAGGAATGTGGAATGGAATGGAAAGGAATGTTGAATGGAATGTGGAAGGGAGTGGAATGGAAAGTGGAATGCAATGGAACGGAATCAGGAATGGAATGTGGACAGCAATGGAATGCAATGTGGAATGTAATCTGGAATGGAATGTGGAATGGAATGGAATGGAATATGGAATGGAAAGGAATGGAATGTGGAATGGAATGGAATCGAGTATGGAATGGAATGGAATGGGACGTGGACTGAAATGGGATGCAATGTGGAATAGAATGTGGAATGGAGTGGAATGGAACGTGGAATGGAAAGTAGAATGGAAAGGAATGGAAGGTGGAATGGAATGTGAAATGGAAAGGAATGGAATGTGGAATGGAATGAGCAATGTATTGTGGAATGGAAAGGAATGTAACGTGGAACAGAATGTGGATGGGCATGGAATGGAATCCAGAATGGAAAGTAATGGAATAGAATGGTCAGGAAAGTGGAATAGAATAGAATGGAACGTGGAATGTAGCTTTGAATGGAAAGTGGAATGGAATGTGGAATGGAATCCAATGGAATGTGGAATGGAAGGGAATGGAATGTAGAATTGATTGTGGAATGGAATGGAATGAATAGAATGAAATAGAATGGAATGCTTAATGAAATGGAATGGAATGTGGAACGGAAAGTAATGGAATGCAGAATGGAATAGAATTTTATGGAATGTGTAATGGAATAGAATGGAATGGAAAGAAAGTTGAATGGAATGGAATGGAATGGAATACAGAATAGTATGGAATGGGATTTGGAATGAAATGTAATGGAATGGAAAGGAATGTGGAACGGAATGGAATAGAATGGAATGGAATGTGGAATGGAATTTGGAATGGAATGTGAAATGTGGAACGCGGAATGGAATATGGAATGGAATGGAATGGAAAGTGGAATGGAACGCCTAAAGGAAGGTGGAATGGAACGCGTAATGTAGTGGAATGGAATGCAAAATGGAATGGAATGGAATGTGAAATAGAATGGAACGGAATTGAAGATGGAATGGAAGGTGGAATGGAACGTGGAATGGAATGGAAAGGAACGTGGAATGGAACGTGGAATGGAATGTGGAATGGAAAATGGAATGGAAGGGAATTGCACGTGGAATGGAATTTGGAATGGAATGTGGAGTGGAATGTGGAATGGAATGGAATGGAATGTGGAATGGAAAGTGGAAAGGGATGTGGAAAGGAATGTGGAATACAATCAAATGGAATGTGGAATGGAATGTGGAATGGAAAATAGAATGGAATGTATTGGAATGTGGAATGGTATGTGAAATGGAACGTGGAATGGAAAGTGGAATGGAACTTAATGGAATGTGGAACGGAAAGGGGAATGGAATGTGGAATTGAATGTGTAATGAAACGTGGAATGGAATGTAATAGAACGTGGAATGGAACATGGAATGGAATGGAATGGAACGTGGATTGGAATGTGGAATGGATCGTGGAATGGAAAGTGGAATGGAATGGAATGGAACGTGGATTGGAAAGTGGAATGGAATGTGGAATACAAAGTGGAATGGAATGTGGAATGGAACGTGTAATGGAAAGGAATGGAAGGTGGAATGGAATGGAATGGAATGTTGAATGGAATGGAATGGAAAGTGGAATGCAATGAAATGGAATGTGGAATGCAACGGAATGGAATGTGACATGGAATGTGAAATGGAGTGGAATGGAATGTGGAGTAGAATGTGGAATGGAATGGGATTGAATGCGGAATGAAATGGAATGCAATGGTAAGGAATATGGAATGCAATGGATTGGAACATGGAATGTAAGGTGGAATGGAACGTGGAATGGAAGGTGGAGTGGAATGCAATGGAAACTGGAGTGGAACGTGGAATGGAATGTGGAATAGAACGTGGAATGGAATGTGAAACGGAAAGTGGAATGGAAATGAATGGAAAGTGCAATGGAATGTAATGGAATATGGAATGGAATGGAATGGAATGTGGAATTGAATGTCGAATGGAATGGAATGGCATCTGGAATAGAATTTGGAATGGAATGGAATGGAAAGCAGAATGTAATGGAATCAGAGGGTATGGAATGTGGAATGGAACGGAATGCAATTTGGAATGGAATGGAATGGAACGTGGAATGGAAGGTGGAATGGAATGTGGAATGGAAAGGAATGGAATGTGGAATGGAATGCGGAATGGACAGGTATGGAATGAACAGATGGAATGTGGAATGGAATGCGGAATGGAATGTGGAATGGAATGGAATGGAATGTGGAAAGGAGTGTGGAATGGAATCGAATGGGTTGTGGAATGGAACGTGGATTGGATTGTACAATGGAATGTGGAAATGAACGAAATGGAATGTGGAATGGAATGTGGAATAGAAAGTGGAATGGAGTGTGGAATGTAAAGCATAATTGAACGGAAGGTAAGGTGAAATGGAATGTGGAATGGAATGTTGAATGGAATGAGGAATGGAAAGTGGAATGGAGTGTGGAATGCAAAGTGTAATGGAACGGAATAGAATGTGGAATGGAATGTGGAATGGAATGGGATGGAATGTGGGATGGAATGTGGAATGGAACGTGGAATTGAATTTGGAATGGAATGTGGAATATAGTTTAATGGAATGTGGAATGGAATGTGGAATTGAATGGAATGGAGTGGAATGGAATGAGGAATGGATTGAAATGGAATGTGGAAAGCCATGTAATGGAAAGGAATGTGAAATGGGATGGAAAGGAACGCGGAATGTACTACAGCGGAACATGGAATTGAATGGAATGGAAAGTGGAATGGAATGTGGAATGGAATGTGGAATAGAATGTGGAATGAAATGGAATGGAAAGTGGAACGGAATGGAATGGAATCTGGAATAAAATGGAATGGAATTGAATGTGAAATTAGATGGAATGGAATGTGGAATGGAAGGGAATGGAATGTGGAATGGAATGGAATGGAATGTGGAATAGAATGGAACGGGATGGAATGTGGAATGGAAAGTGGAATTGAAAGTGGAATATAATAGAATGGAATGTGGAGTGGAATGGAATCGAATGTGAAGTGGAATGGAATCGATTGTGAAACGGATGGGAACGTGGAAAGGAATGGAGTGGAATGTGGATTGGAATGGAATGGAATGTGGAATGGAATGGAATGGAACGGAATGGAAAATGAAATGGAATGTGGAATGGACTGTTAAATGGAATGTGGAATGGAATGTGGAATGGAAAGTGGAATTGAATGAAATGGAACGTGGAATGGAATCGAATGGATCGTGGAATGGAATGGAATGAAAAGTGGAATGGATCGTGGAATGAAACGTGGAATGGAAAGTGGAGTGGAATGGAATGGAAAGTGTAATGGAATGTGGAATGGAATGGAATGGAATGTGGAATGGAATTTTGAGTGGATTATGGAATGGAATGTGGAATGGAAAGAAATGGAATGTGGAATGGAATGTGGAATGTAATGAGGATTGGAAAGGAATGTAATGTGGAATGGAATGTGGAATGGAATGTGGAATGGAAAATGGAATGGAATAGAATGCAATGTGGAATGGAACGCGGCATGGAATGGAATGGAACGTGGAGTTGAAAATGGAATACATCATGGAATGGAAAGTGGAATGGAATGGAATGGAATGTGGAATGGAAAGGAATGATATGGAATGTGGAAACGAATTGAATGTAATGGAGAGGAATGTTGGAATGTAATGGAACGGAATGTGGAATAGAAGGCGATGAAACGTGGAATGCAACGTGAAATGGAATGTGGAATAGAACGTGGAATGGAATGTGGAATGGAATGTGGAATGGAATGTCGAATTTAATGGAATGGAATGGGGAATAGAATGTGGAATGGAATGGGGAATGGAATCAGGAATGGAATGGAATGGAATGTGGAATCAAATGGAAAGGAATGTTGAATGCAATGTGGAATGGAATATAATGGAATGCGGAAACTATTTTGGAATGGAATGCGGAATGCAATGGTATAGAATTTGGTATGGAATGTGGAATGGAGTGGAATGGAATGTGGAATGGAATGTGGAGTGGAATGGAATGTGAAATGGAAAGTGGAATGGAATGTGGAATGGAACGCAATGCAATTTGCAATTGAATGTAAAAGGGAATGTGGAATGGAACGTGGAAGTGAACGTGGATTGGAATGGAAGTGAACGTGGAATGGAATGTGGAATGGAATGGAATGGAAAGTTGCATGGAACACGGAGTTGAATGGAATGTGGAATGGAACGTGGAGTTGAATGGAATGGAATGTGGAGTGGAATGAAATGGAATGTGGAATGGAATCTGGAAAGGAATGGAATGGAATTTGGAATGGAATTCTGAATTTAATGTGGAATGGAATATTGAATGGATCGTGGTATGTAAAGTGGAATGGAACTTGGAATGGCACGTGGAATAGAATGTAAAATGGAATAGAATGGAATGTGGAATGGAATCGAAGGGAATGGAATGGAATTGAATGTGGAATGGAATATAATGGAATGTGTAATGAAATGATGAATTGCATGGAATGGAATGGAAAGGAATGTAGAATTGAAGATGGAATGGAATGGAATGGAATGTGGAATGGAATATGGAATGGAGTGTAGAATGGAATGGAATGGAATGTTGAATGGAATGGAATGGAATGGAATGTGGAACGGAAGGTGGAATTGAATGGAATGGAAAGTGGAATAAAATGTGGAATGGAATGGAATGGAATGTGGAATGGAAGAGAATAGAATGTGGAATTGAACGGAATGGAATGTGGAATGGAATGGAATGGAATGTGGAAAGGATTGGAATGGAATTGAATGGAATGTGCAATGGAATGTAATGCAATGGAATGGAATGTGGAATGGAATGTAATTGAAAGGTATGTGGATAGCAATGGAATGGAATGTGGAATGGAATATAATGGAATGTGTAATGAAATGATGAATTGCATGGAATGGAATGGAAAGGAATGTAGAATTGAAGATGGAATGGAATGGAATGGAATGTGGAATGGAATATGGAATGGAGTGTAGAATGGAATGGAATGGAATGTTGAATGGAATGGAATGGAATGGAATGTGGAACGGAAGGTGGAATTGAATGGAATGGAAAGTGGAATAAAATGTGGAATGGAATGGAATGGAATGTGGAATGGAAGAGAATAGAATGTGGAATTGAACGGAATGGAATGTGGAATGGAATGGAATGGAATGTGGAAAGGATTGGAATGGAATTGAATGGAATGTGCAATGGAATGTAATGCAATGGAATGGAATGTGGAATGGAATGTAATTGAAAGGTATGTGGATAGCAATGGAATGGAATGTGGAATGGAATAAAATGGAATGTGGAATTGAAGTTGGAAAGCAATGGAATGGAATGTGGAAAGGAATGTGGAAAGGAGTGGAGAGGAATGTGGAATGGAAGGTGTAATGGAATGGAATGGAATGTGTAATGGAATGGAATGAAACGTGGAATGAAACGTTAAATGGAACCTGGAATGGAACTTGGAATGGAACGTGGAATGGAAGGTAGAATGGAATGGAATGGATTGTGGAATGGAATGGAACGACACGTTTAATGGAACGTGGAATGGAAAGTGGAATGGAATGTCGAATGTGATTTGGAATGGAATGTGGAACGGAATGGGATGGAATGTGGAATGGAACGGATTGGAACGTGGAATGGAATGGAATGGAACGTGGAATGGAAATGAAATGAATGTGGAATGCAATGGAATGCTATGGAATATTGAATGGAATGGAATGCAAAGGAATGGAAAGTGCAATGGAATGCAATATTCACTGGAATGGGATGTGGAATGGAATAGAATGGAATGTGGAGTGGAATATATTGTAATGTGGAGGGGAATGGAATTGAATGGAATGTGGAATGGAATGCATTGGAATAGAATGAAATGTGGTGGAATGAGGAATTGACCATGGAATGGAAGGTGGAATGGAATGGAATGGATTGAGGAATGGAAGGTAATGGACAGTGGAATGGATTGTGGACTGAAATGGAATGGAACGTGGAACTGAATGTGGAAAGGAATGTGGAGTGGAATTTGGAATGGAATAGAATGTAATGTGGAATGGAATGTGGAATCTAATGGAATGGAATGTGGAATAAAATGTGGAATGGAAAATAATGTAATGTGGAAGGGAATGTGGAATGGAAAGTGGAATGGAATGGAATTTGCAAAGGGAAGTGGACTGGAATTGAATGGAACATGGAATGGAAACTGGAATGAAACATGGAAAGGAACGTGAAATGGAACATGGAATGGAAGATGGAATAGAACGTGGAATGGAACGTGGAATGGAACATGGAATAGATCTTGGAATGGAACTTGCAATGGAAGGTGGAATGGATCATGGAATGAAATGTGCAATGCAATATGAAATGGAAAGTTCAATAGAATGTAATGGAATGTGGAATGAAACGTGGAATGGAATGAAATGGAATGCGGAATTGAATGTGGAATGAAACCTGAAATGGAATGGAATGGATCATTGAATGGAACGTGGAACGGAAGGGAAAGCAACTTGGAATGGAATGAGAAATGGAATGCGGAATGGAACGTGGAATGGAATGTGGAATGGAATGTGGAATGTAACGTGGAATTCAATGTGGAATGAAATGTGGAATGGAAAGTTACGGAAAGTGGAATGGAAGGAATGGAAGGAGGAATGGAAATTAATGGAATGCAGAATGGAATGTGGAATGGAACGTGGAATGGAACGTGAAATGAAATGTGGAATGGAATGTAATGGAATGTGGAATAGAACGGAATGTAATATGTAGTGGGATGTGGAATAGAATGGAATGTAATGGAATGGAATGTGGAATGAAATCGAATGGAATGTGTAATGAAAAGGAATGGAATGTGGAATGGAATGGAATGATATGAAATGTGGAATGAAATTAAATAGAATGGAATCGAATGTTGAAAGGAATGGAATGGAAAGTGGAATAGAATGGAATGAAACTTGCAATGGAATGCGAAATAGAATGTGGAGTGGAACGTGGAAAGGAATATGGAATGGAATGTGTAATGGATTGGAATGGAATGGGGCATGGAATGTGGAATCGAAAGGGGAATGAAATGTGAAATGCATTGAAATGGAAAGGGGAATTGAAAGGAATGGAATGTTAAATGGAATGTGGAATGGAATGGAATGGAAAGGAATATGGAATGGATTGTGGAATAGAATGTGGGATGGAATGAATAGAATGAGGAATGGAATGTGTAATGGAATGAAATGGAATGTGGAATGCAATGTGGAAAGGAATGTTATGAAATTTGGAAAGCAAAGTGGAATGTAACGGAAAGGGATTTGGAATGGAATGTGAAATGGAATGGAATGGAAAGTGGAATGGGAAGTGGAATGGAATGCAATGGAATGTGGAATGCAAAGCAATGCAATGCAATGTGGGATGGAATGGAATCTAATAGGGAATGGAAAGGAATGGAATGTGGAATGGACTGGAATTGAACATGGAATGGAACGTGGGATGGAACGTGGAATGGAACGTGGAATGGAAAGTGGAAAGGAACATGGAATGGAACGTGGGATGGAAAGTGGAATGAAACATGGAATGGAATTTGGAAAGTAATGGACTGGAAGGTGGAAAACAATGGATTGGATGGTGGACTGCAAAGGAAGAGGATTGAGTGGAAGGTGGAATGGAATGGACTGGAATGTGGAATGCAATGGAAGGGAACTGAATGGAATATGGAATGGAATGGATTGGAATGTAGAGTGGAAAGTGGAATGTAATGGAATGTGGAATGGAATAGAATGGAGTGGAATTGAGAGTGAAACGGAATTGAATGGAATATGGAAAGGAATGTGCAATGAAAGAAATGTGGAATGGAAAATGGAATGGAATTTGGAATGGAATTTGAAATGGAATGCAAGGTGGAATGGAATGGAATGGAATATGGAATGGAATGGAATGGAATTTGGAATGAACTGGAAATGAACATGAAAGGGAAGGTGGGATGGATCGTGGAATGGAAAGTGGAAAGGAACATGGAATGGAACGTGCAATGGAACGTAAAATGGAACTTGGAAGAGAATGGAATTGAAGGTGGAATTGAATGGAATGGAATGTGGAAAGGAATGGAAAGAATGGAATGAAATGTGGAATGGAATGGAGTAGAATGTAGATTGGAATATTGAATGGAATTGAATGTGAAATGGAATGGAATGGAATATGGAATTTAATGGAATGAAAGGAGGAATGGAATGGAATGCAATATGAAATGGAATGGAATGAAGTGGAACGTGGAATGGAATTGAATGGAGTGTGGAATGGCGTGGAATGGAATGGAATGGAAATGAAAGTGACATGGAATGTGTAATGGAAGGTGAATTGGAAAGTGGAATGGAACGTGGAGTGGAACGTGAAAAGGAATGGAATGGAATCTGGAATGAAATTCAATGGAATTTGGAATGGAATGGAATGGAATGTGGAGCGCAATGGAAAGGAATGTGGAATGGAAAGTGGAATGGAATGGAATGGAAAGTGGAATAGAATGTGGAAGGGAATGGAATGGAATGTGGAATGGAATGGAATGTATTTCGGAATTGAATTGAATGGAATGGAAGGTGGAATGGAATGGAATGGAAACGAATGAAATGGATTGTGGAGCGGAATGCAATGGAACGTGGAATGGAATGGATTCGAATGTGGAATGGAATTGAATGTGGAAAGGAACGCAATGGAAAGGAATGGAATGTGGAGTGGAATGGACCAGAATGTGCAATGGAATGTGGAATGGAATGGAATGGAATGTGGAATGGAAAGGATTGTAATGTGGAATGGAATGGAATGGAATACGACATTCAATGGAATGCTACGGAATGTGGAATGGAATGGAATTGAATGGAATGTGGAAAGGAATGTAATGGAATGGAGTGGAGTGGAATGCAATGTTGAATGGAATGGAAAGCAATGTGGAGTGGAATGTGGAATGGAATGGAATGGAAACTGGAATGGAATGGAATGTGGAAACAAATGTGGAACGGAGTAGAATGGAATGTGGAATGAAATGTGGAATGGAATGAAGTTGAATGTGAAATGGAATGGAATGGAATGGAATGGAATGGAATGTGGAACGGAATGGAATCGGATGTGAAATTGAATGGAATGGAAGGTGGAATGGAATGGAATGGAGTGGTAAGTGGAAAGGATTTGAAGCGAATGTTGAATGGAAAGTAGAATGGAATGTGGAATGGAATGTGGAAAGGAATGAAATGTGGAAAGGAATGGAATGGAAAGGAATTGAATGGAATGTGGAATTGAATGGAATGCAATCCAATGTGGAATGTAATGCAATGTAATGGAATGTGGAATGGAATTGAACGGAATTTTGGAATGGAATGGAATAGAATGTGGAATGGAATGGAAAGGAATGTGCAATGGATGTGCATTGGAAAGGAATGCAATGTGGAATGGAATGGAATGGATTGCAGAATGGAAGGGAATATTATGGAATGTGGAAAGGAATTGAATGGAATGCGTAATGGAATGGAATGGAAAGGAATGGAATGGAATTTGAAATGGAATGAGTGGAATGTGGAATGGAATGGAAGGTGGAATGGAATGCAAAGGAGTGCAATGTGGAATGGAATGGAATGGAATGTGGAAAGGAATGTGGAATTGAATGTGCAATGCAATGTGGAATGGAATGGAGGGGAATGTGGAACAGAATTTGGAACGGAATATAGAGAAATGTGGAATGGAATGCAGTTGAATGTGAAATGGGATGGAATGGAATGTGGAATCGAATGTTGAATGGAATGGAGTGGAATGTTGATTCGTATGTGCAATGGAATGGAATGGAATATATAATGAAATGTAGAATATAATGGAAAGGAACGTGGAATGGAACGTGGAACAGAATGAGGAATGGAATGGAATGGAATGTGGAATGGAATGGAATGGAACATGGAATGGAATGTGGAATGGAACGTGGATTGGACCGTGGAATGGAACGTGAAATGAAACGTGAAATTGAAAGTGGAATGGAATGTGGAATATAACGTGCAATGGAACGTGGAATGGATAGTGGAATGGAAAGTGGAATGGAGCGTAGAATTTAACGTGGAATGGAATGTGGAATGGAATGGAATGCAAAGAGGAATGGAATGGAATGGAAGGTGGAATGGAATTGAATGGAATGTGGAAAGGTATGGAATGGAATGGAAAGTGGAATGGAATGGATTGGTAAGTAGAATGGAATGCGGTATGGAATGGAATGGAATTTGGAATGGAATGTGGAATGGAATGTATTGGAAACTGAAATGGAATGTGGAATGCAATGGAATGGAATTTGGAATGGAATGTGGAATGGAATGGAATGAAAAGTGGTAGGCAATGGAATGCAATGTGGAAAGGAATGGAATAGAATGACGAATGGAATGGAATGGAATGTGGAATGGAATGGATTGGAATTGTGAGGATTGTGAAATTCAATGGAATGGAATGTGGAATGGAATGTGGAATGGAATTGAATCAGGAATGGAAAGGAATGGAATGGAATTGAATGTGAAATGGAATAGAATGGAATGTATGATGGAATTTGGGGTGGGATGCGTAATGGAATGGAATGGAACGTGGAATGAAATGGAAAGCAACGTGGAAGGGAATGCAGTGGATTGGAAAGGAAAGTAATGTGGAATGGAATGAAATGGAATGGGATTTGAAATGGAATAGAATAGAATGTGGAATGGAGCATAATGGAATGTGGAGTGGATTATGGAATGAAATAGAATGGAATGTGGAATGGAATATGTAATGGAATGGAATGAAATGTGGAATGGAATATGTAATGGAATGGAATGAAATGTGGAATGGAACATGCAATGGATGGGAATGGAAAGTCGAATGGAATGAGGAATGGAATGTGGAATGGAAAGTGGAATGGAACGTGGAATTGAAAGAAATGGAACATGGAATGGAATAGAAGGGAAAGTGTAATGGAATAGAATGGAATGTGGAATGCAAGGGAATGGAATGGAATGGAACATGAAATGGAATGGAGTGGAATTTGGAATGCAAAGTGGAATGGAATGGAATGTGAAATGGAATGAGGATTGGAGTGGAATGGAATTTGGAAGGGAATGTGGAAATTAATGGAATGGAATGTGGAATGGAATGTGGAATGGAATGGAATATGGAATGTGGAATGGAATGGAATGGAATATGGAATGGAATGGAATATGGAATGAAATGGAATGGAATGTGGAATGGAATGGAATTGAACATGGAGTGGAACGTGGAATGGAAAGTGGAATGGAACGTGGAATGGAAAGGGGAATGGAACATGGAATGTAATGTGGGATGGAACGTGTAATGGAATGTGGAATGGAACGTGGACGAGAATTTAATTGATGGTGGAATGGAATGGAATGGAACGTGGAATGGAATGGAAAGGAATGCAATGGAATGGGAATGGAATGAAATGGAATGTAGAATGGAATGTAGAATGGAATGGAATGTGAAATGGAATGGAATGGAATGTCGAATGGAATGTGGAACGGAATGGAATGTAGTGAGGAATGGAATGTGGAATGAAATGGAATGCAATGTGGAACACTACGTGGAAAGGAATGTGGAATGGAATGGAATGGAACGTGGAATGGAGAGTGGAATGGAATGTGGAAAGGAATGGAATGAAAAATGGAAAGGAATGGAATGGAAAGTGGAAGGGAATGGAATGGAAAGTGGAATGGAATGGAATGGAATGTGGTATACATTGGAATGCAATGTGGAATGGAATGGAATAGAATGACGAATGGAATGGAATGGAATGTGGAATGGAATGGATTGGAACTGAATGGAATGTGAAATGGAATGGAATGGATTGTAGAATGGAATGTGGAATGGAATGGAAATGAACGTGTAATGCAATGGAATGAAAGGAAAGGATTGTGGAATGGAATATGGAGTTGAATGCGGAATGGAATGGAATGGAATGTGGAATGCATTAGAATGCAATGTGGAAGGGAATGGAATGAAATGTGGATTGGAATGAAATGGAATGGAATTTGAAATGGAATGGTATAGAATGTGGAACTTAATGGAATGGAATGTGGAATGGAATATGAAGTGGAATGGAATGAAATGTGGAATGGAACGTGGAAGGGAACGTGGAATGGAACGTGGAATGGAATGGAATGGAACGAATAATGGAACGTGGAATGGAAATTGTAATGGAACGTGGAATTGAATGAAAGGGAACTTGGAATTTAATGGAATGGAATGGAATGTGCAATGGAGTGGAAGTTAATGTGGAATGGAATGGAAGGGAATGTGGAATGGAATGGACTGGAATGTTAAATGGAATGTGGAATGGAATGTAATGGAATTTGGAATGCAATGTGGAATGTAATGGAATGGAATTTGGAATGGAATGTGAAATGGAATGGAATGGAATGTGGAACGGAAAGTGGAAGGAAATGCAATGCAATGTGGAATGGAATGGAATGGAATACGGAATGCAATCTAATGGAATGCGGAATGGACTGGAATTGAACATGGAATGGAACGTGGGATGGAACGTGGAATGAAACATGGAATGGAATGTGGAAGGGAATGGAATGGCATGTGGAAGGGAATGGAATGGAAGGTGGAATGGAATGGAATGGAAGGTGGAATGGAATTGACTGGAATGTGGAATGCAATGGAAAGAATGGAATGGAATATGGAATGTTATGGATTGGAATGTAGAGTGGAAAGCGGAATGGAATGGAATGTGTAATGGAATGGAATGGAGTGGAATTGAATGTGAAATGGAATGTAATGGAATGTGGAATGTAATGTGGAATGGAATGAAATGTGGAATGGAATATGGAATGGAATGTGGAATGGAATGGAATTTGGAATGGAATATGGAATGGAATTGAATGCAATTTTGAATGGAATGTAATAGAATGTGCAATGGCGTGTAGAATGGAATGGAATAGAATTTGAAATGGAATGGAATTGAATGTGGAGTGGAATGTGGAATGGAATGTGCAATGCAATGGAATGGAACGTGGAATGGAACAGAATGGAACGTGCAATTGAACGATATGGAACTTGGATTGCAATGGAATGGAATGTAGAATGGAACGGAATGGAATGTAGAATGGAATGTGGAATGAAAAGGAATGGAATGCTATGGAATGGAAAGAGGAGTGGATTGGAATGCAATGTGGAATGGAAGGTGGAATGGAATGGAAAGGAACGTGGAATGGAATGGAATGAAACGAGGAAAGGAAAGGAATTGAATGTGGAATGCAATGTGGAATGGAACGTGGAAAGGAATGGAATGGAATGTGGAATGGAATGGAATGGAGGGGAATGTGGAATGGAAAGGACTCGAATGTGGGATAGAATGTGGAATGGATTGGAATGGAATGTGGAATGCAATGTGGAATGGAATCGAATAGAATAGAATGGAATCCATTCCACTTACTATTCCATTCAATACCACATTCCATTGCATTCCATTCCACATTCTATTCCACATTCCATTGCATTCAATTCAACCTATTGGAAACTCTATTCCTTTCTATTCCATTCCACATTTCATTCCGCATTCATTTCCATTCCATTCCACATTCCATTGGACATTCCATTGCATTCCATTCCACATTACTTTCCATTGCATTCCACGTTCCATTCTAATCCATTCCACTTTCCTTACCACGTTCCATTCCACGTTCCATTCCACTTTCCATTTCACATGCCAATTCACATGCCATTCCACTCCATTCCAATTTCCATTCCACATTCCATTCCATTCCATTCCCCTTTCCATTCCATTCCATTCCCCTTTCCATTCCATTCCATTCTACATTGCAGTCCACATTCCATTCCACATTCCAGTCCAGGTTAGATTCCATTCCATTCCACCTTCCATTCCATTCCATCCCATTCCATTCCACATTCTATTCCAGATTCCATTCCTTTCCATTCCATTCCATATTCCATTCCATTCCATTCCACATTCCTTTCCATTCCATTTCACATTCCATTCCATTTCATTCCATTCCACATTCTATTCCATTCCACTTTCCAATCCATTCCATTCCACATTCCATTCAGGTGCATTCCATTCCATTCCACACTACTTTCTGTTCCACAAACCATTCCACTTCATTCCATTCCACATTGTATTCCATTCCACATTTCATTCCATTTCATTACATTCCACATTCTATTCCACTCAATAATTAACTGCATTCCATTCCACATTCCATTGAATTCCATTCCATTCCATTCCACTTTCTATTCCATTCCACATTTCACTGCATTCCATTCCACATTCCATTCAATTCCATTCCATTCCATTCCACATTCCATTCCATTCCATTCCATTCCACATTGCATTAAACTTCATTCCATTCCACTATCTATTCCATTCCACATTCCATTCCATTCCTATAAACATTCCATTCAATTCCATTCCATGCCATTCCCCATTCCATTCCATTCCTTTCCATTCCACATTCTATTCCATTCCACACTATATTCAACTCCATTTCACATTCCATTCCATTCCGTTCCATTCCATTCCACATTCCATTCGATTCCATTCCACATACCATTCCATTTCTTCCCATTCCATTTCAATACATTCCACATTCCATTCCATTTCTTTCCATTCCATTTTAATCCATTCCACATTCTATTCTATTCCACATTCCATTCCTTTCCTTTCTACATTCCATTCCACTGCATTCTATTTCATTACAAACCATATTCCATTCCATTCCATTCCATTCCACATTCTATTCCACTCCATTCCACATTCCATTCCATTCATTTATTGCCTTCTATTCCATTCCATTCCACATAACATTCCATTCCTCATTCCCTTCCACATTCTATTCCACGTTCCATTCCATATTCCATTGCACATTCCATTCCACATTCTATTCCATTCCATTCCACTTTCCATTCCACATTCCCTTCCATTACTTTTCACATTCGGTTCCACATTCCTTTCCATTCCATTCCATTGCTCATTCCGTTCCACATTCCATTCCATTCCATTTCAAACTTCATTCCATCAATTCCACATTCCATTCGATTCCATTCCATATTCCATTCCACATTCCATTAAATTCCATTCCATATTCCAATCCATTCCATTCCACATTCCATTCCTTTTCATTCCCCGTTCCTTTTCATTCCATTCCACATTCCTTTCCATTCCATTCCACATTCCATTCCACCTTCCATTCCATTCCATTCCATATTCCATTCCATTTCATTCCACATTCCATTCCATTTCATTCCACATTCCATTCCACATTCCATTCCATTCCATTCCACATTCCATTCCACATTCCACTCCATTTCATTCGATACCACTTATCATTCCACTTTCCATTCCATTCCATTCCACATTCCATACAACATTCCATTCTATTCCATTCAACTTTCCATTCCATTGCATTTCACTTTCCAGTCCACATTCCATTCCAAATTCCATGCCATTCCATTTCACATTCCATTCCATTCCATTTCATATGCCTTTCAATTCCATTCTATTCCACTCCACATTCCATTCCAAATTCAATTCCACGTTCCGTTCCACATTCCATTCCACATTCCATTCCTCATTCCATTCCATGCCATTCCACATTCCATTCCACATTCCATTGCACGTTCCATTCCATTCAGTTCCAGGTTCCATTGCATTCCATTCCACCTTCCATTCCACGTTCCATTCCATTCAATTCCAATTTCCATTCCACGTTCCATTCCACATTCCATGCCTTTCCACTCCACATTGCATTCCATTCCTTTCCACATTCCATTCCATTCTATTCCACATTCCATTCCACGTTCCATTCCTCATTCCATTCCGTTCCATTCCACGTTCCATTCAACATTCCAATCCATTCAATTTCACATTCCATTCCATATTCCATTACACATTCCATACCACATTCCATTCCAGTTCCATTCCACAACCCATTCCACGTTCAATTACAGAAACAATTGCACGATCCTTTCCACTTTCCATTCCATTCCATTCCATGCCACATTGCCTTCCACATTCCATTCCACGTTCCATTCCACTTTCCTTTCCATGTTCTATTCCACGTTCCATTCCACTTTCTATTCCATTTCTTTCCACATTCCATTCCACGTTACATTCCTTTCCATTCCACTTTCATTCCACATTCCATTGCACATCCCATTCCACTTTCCATTCCATGTTCCATTCCATTTTCCATTCCACATTCCATTCCACGTTCCATTCCACTTTCCATTCCATTCCATTCCACTTTTCAATCCACAATCCATTCCACATTCCCTTCCACATTCCACTGCAAATTCCATTCCATATTCCAATCCACATTGCATTGCACATTCGATTCCACATTCAATTACATTGCATTCCACATTATATTGAACATTCCATTTCATTTCATTCCACCTTCTTTCCATTGTATTCCATGTTCCATTCTAATCCATTCCACGTTCCTATCCATTCCATTCCATTCCACATTCTATTGCATTCCACATTCCATTCCATTCCATTTCACATTCCTTTCCATTCCATTGCATTACACATTGCATTCAAATACATTCCACATTCCATTCCATTTCATTCCATTCCATTTCATTCCGTTCCACATTCTATTCCATTTCACATTCCATTTCATTCCATTCCACATTCTATTCCATTTCACATTCCATTCCATTCCACATTCCATTCCACGGTATTCTATTCCATTCCATTCCACATTACATTCCATTCCATTCCATTCCATATTCCATTCCATTCCGTTCCATTCCATTCCATATTCCATTCCATTCCATTCAACATTCCATTCCATTCATTTATTGCATTCCATTCCCTTCCACATGCCATTACATTCCACATTCCCTTCCACATTCCATTACACGTTCCATTCCTCGTTCCATTCCATTCCACATTCCATTCCATTCCATTCCGCATTCCATTCCATCTCATTCAACATTCCATTCCACTTTCCATTATATTGCACTCCACATTCCCTTCCACATTCCATTCAATTCCATTTCACATTCCATTCCATTCCATTTCACATTCCATTCCAAGCATTTCCACATTCCATTCTATATTCCCTTCCTTTCCCTTCAACATTCCATTACATATTCCATACCATTCCAATTCACATTCCGTTCCATTCCATTCCACGTTCCATTCTGTTCCACATTCCATTCCATTCCGTTCCAAATTCTGTTCCATTCCATTCCACATTCCCTTCCATTCCATTTTATTCGACATTCCATTCAATTCCATTCCACCTTCCATTCCGTTACATTGCACATTCCATTTCACATTCCATTCCACATTCCATTCCACTTTCAATTGCGTTCCATTCCACATTCCATTCCCTTATATTCCCCATTCCATTCCATTCAATTCCACATTCCATTTCATTCAATTTTACATTCCATTCCATTACATTACTTTCCACATTCCATTCCATTCCATTCCGCATTCCATTCCATTCCTTTCCATTCTATTCCACTTTCCATTCCATTCGATTCTTTTCCACATTCCATTCCAATCCATTCCACACTCCATTCTATTACATTCCACATTCCATTCCAAGTACCATTCCAAATTCTATTCCACTTTCCTTTCCACATTCCATTACACTTTCCATTCCTTTCCATTCCACATTGCATTCCACGTTACACTCCTGTCCATTCCACTTTCCATTCAATGTTCCATTACACGTTCCATTCCAGGTTCCTTTCCACGTTCCTTTCCACATTGCATTCCATTCCATTCCATATTCAATACCATTCCACTCCATTCCAATCCACAATCCATGCCACATTCCATACCATTCCATTCCATTCCATTGCACAATCCATTCCATTCCATTTCACATTCCATTAAACATTACATTCCACATTCAATTCCTTTCCATTCCACATTCCATTCCATTCCATTACACATTCCACTCCACCTTCCACCCAAAATTTCATTACACATTCCATTCCCGTCCATTCCACTTTCCATTCCACATTCCATTCCATTCCATTCCACATACTATTCCACATTGCACATTCCACTCCATTACATTCCACATTCAATTCCACATTGCATTCCAAATTCCATTCCATTCCATTCCACATTCCATTACACTTTCCATTCCATTCCATTCCATTCGACGTTCCATTCCATGTTCCATTCCATTTTCCATTCCATTCCATTCTACATTGCATTCTGAATTCCATTCCATTGCATTCCACATTCCATTACACATACCATTGCATGTTCCATTTCATTCCTTTCCACATTTCATTACTCGTTCCATTCCATTCCGTTCGATGTTCCGTGGTAGGTTCCATTCCACATTCCTTTCCACATTCCAATCTACATTCCATTTCACATTCCATTCCATTCCATTCCATTCCACATTCCGTTCCATTCCATTCCACTTTCTATTCAACGTTCCATTCCACATTCCAATCTACATTCCATTTCACATTCCATTCCATTCCATTCCATTCCACATTCCGTTCCATTCCATTCCACATTCCATTCCACGTTCCATTCCATTACATTCCACATTCCATTCCACGTTCTTTTCCACGTTCCATACCTACTCCATTCCATTCCATTCCATTCCACATTCCATTCCACGTTCCAGTCCTCATTCCAATCCACATTCCATTACACATTGCATTCCATTCAATTCCACGGTCCATTCCACGTTCCATTCCATTCCATTCCATGTTCCGTTCCGCATGCAATTGCACATTCCTTTCCACGTTCGATTCCAGTTTACATTCCGTGTTCCATTCCACGTTCAATTCCGCATGCAATTGCACATTCCTTTCCACATTCCATTCCACTTTACATTCCGTGTTCCTTTCCAGGTTCAATTCCAGGATGCATTCCACGTTCCATTCCATGCCATTCCAGATTCCTCTTCACCATCCATTCCATTCCTTTCCACATTCCATACCTTTAAATTCCATTGCATTCCACATTCCATTCCATTCCACATTCCATTCCACAATCCATTCCATTCCATTCCACATTCCATTCTGCATTCCATTAAATTCCATTCCACATTCCATTCCATTGCTTTCCACATTACACAACTTTCCATTCCACATTCCATTACACATTCCATTCCACATTGCATTCCATTCCATTCCACTTTCCATGCCACGTTCCATTCCACATTCCATTCCACATTCCATTCCGCGTTACTTTCCCTTCCATTGCACGTTCCATTCCATGATCCATTCCATTCAATTCCACGGTCCACTCCACGTTCCATTCCATTCTATTCCACGTTCCATTTCACACTTCATTGCACATTCCATTCCGTGATCCTTTCCACATTCCATTGCACTTTCCATTCCACATCCCATTACACGTTCCATTCCACGTTTCATTCCACGTTCCATTGCACGTTGCATTCCACCTTCCATTCCACGCTCCATTGCATTCCATTCCATTCCACTCCACAATCCATTCCACATACCATTCCAATCCACATTGCATTCCACATTCCATTCTACATTCCAATCCATATTCCAATCCATTACATTCCATTCCACATTTCACTCTTGCATTCCACATTCCAGTCCACATTCCACTCCACATTCCTCTTCATTGCGTTCAACATTCTATTCCACATTCCATTCCACTTTCCATTCGACGCCATTCCACTTTGCATTCCATTCCATTCCATTCCACTTTCCATTCCGTTACATTCCACATCCAATCCATCCCATTCCACATTCCATTCCACTTTAATTTACACATTCCTTTCCAGGTCCCATTCCTTTTCATTCCACATTCCATTCCACATTCCATTACATTCCATTCCACATTCCATTTCACATTCCATTCCATTACATTCACATTCCATACCAAATTTCATTCCATTCACTTCCATATTCCATTCCAATACACTCCACATTCCATTCCCTTCCATTCCATCTTCCATTTCTTTCCAATCCACATTGCATTCCATTCCCTTCCACTTTCCATTCCACGTTACTTTCCTCTTTCCACGGCACGTTCCATTCCTTTCCATTCCATGTTCCACTCCATGATCCATTCCAATTTCTATTCCATTCCATTCCACATTCCTTTCCATTCCATTCCATCTCACATTCCATTCCATTCCATTACATTTAACCTTCCATTCCACATTCCATTCCATTTCATTCTCATTCCATTACATTATATTCCACATTCCATTACAATCCATTCCAATCCATTACATTCCTTTCCAGATTCCATTCCATTCCTTTGCATTCCACATTCCATTCCGTTCCATTCCATATTACATTCCATTCCATTCCACTTTCCATTCCTTTGCATTCCACATTCCGTTGCATTCCATTCCAATTTCAATTCCACATTCTATTCCATGTTCCATTCCTTTCCATTCCATATTGCATTCCATTCCATTCCATATTCCATTTCATTCAATTCCACAATACATTCCATTCCATTCCTTTCCACATTGCATTGCATTTCATTCCATTCCATTCCATTTGATTGCATTGCATATTCCATTCCATTCCCTTCCATTCCAAATTGGATTCCATTCCATTCCATTCCACATTCCATTCCACATTCTTTCCATTCAATTCCACATTCCATTCCCCAATCCATTCCATTCAAATTTCCATTCCACGTTCCATTGTATTCCATTCCACATTTCATTCCATTCCATTCCAAAATCCATTGCACATTCCATTCCATTCCACATTCCAATCCATTCTGTTCAATCCGATTCCATTCCACATTCCATTGCACATTCCATTTCATTCCATTCCACCTTCAATTCCATTCAATTTCACATTCCATTCCTTTGAATTTCACGTTGCATTCCATTCCATTCCTTTCCATACTGCATTCCATTCCATTCCATTCCATTCCTTTCCACTGCGCATTCTGTTCCATTTCATTCCACATTCCACTCTTTTCCATTCCACATTGTATTCAACTCCATTCCATTCCACTTCCCAAAGCACATTCATTTCCATTCCTTTCCACATTCCATTCCAGATTGCATTCCATTCCATTCCACATTCGAATCCACATTTCATTCCAGATTCCATTCCATTCCACATTACATTTCTCATTCCACTCCTAATTCCATTCCGTTCCATTCCACATTCCATTACATAACATTCCATTCCACATTCCATTCTATTCCATTCCACATTCCATTCCATTCCATTCCATTTCACATTCCATTCCACATTCCACTCCAATCCATTCCAAATTCCGGTCAATATTCCACTCAATTCCATTCCATATTGCATTCCATCTCTTTCCACATTATATTCCATTACATTCCATTCCAATCCACTTTCCAATCCACATTGCATTCCAATCCAGTCCACCTTCCATTCCACGGTCCATTCCATTCTATTCCAC
The DNA here is from genome assembly GCF_028885655.2 of Pongo abelii. Classification (NCBI taxonomy): domain Eukaryota; kingdom Metazoa; phylum Chordata; class Mammalia; order Primates; family Hominidae; genus Pongo; species Pongo abelii. Next base: position 65,720,366 of record NC_072009.2, read on the forward strand.
TTTACATTCCATTTCATTCCACATTGCATTCTATTCCATTCCAGATTGCATTCCATTGCATTACACTTTGCATTCCATTCCACATTCCATTCAATACCATTCCATTCCACATTCCATTCCATACCATTCCATTCCAAATTCCATTCCACATTCCATTCAAATCCCCTCCATATTCCATTCCATTCCATTCCACATTCCTTTACATTCCATTTCATTCCATTCTGCGTTCCATTCCGTGTTCCATTCCACGTTCCTTTCCATTCCATTCCACCATCCATTTCACGTTCCCTTCCACGATCCTTTCCATTGAATTCTACATTCCATTCCATTCCATTCCGCATTCAATTCCATTCCGTTCCACAGTCCATTCCATTCCATTCCATATTCCATTCCATTGCATTGCACATTCCATTCCATTCCATTTCGCATTCCATTCGATTCCATTAAATATTCCATTCCATTCATTCTACATTAAATTCCATTGCATTGCATTCAATTCCATATTCCATTCCACTTTGCATTACTTTCCATTCCACATTCCATTCCATTTCATTCCACATTCCATTGCACATTCCATTCCATTTCATTCCACATTCCATTCCGCTTTCCATTCCATTCCATTGCACATTCAATTCCATTCCATATTAGATGCCATTCAATTGCACGTTCCATTCCATTCCATTCCACATTCCATTCCTTTCCATTCCACTTTCCATTCCAATCCATTCCTCATTCCATTCAATTCCATTCCACATTCCATTTCACATTCCATTGCATTCAATTTCACATTCCATTCCGTTACTTTCCAAATTCCATTCCAATACCTTCTACATTGCATTCCACATTCCATTGTATGCCGTTCCACTTTCCATTTGATTCCGATCCACATTCCATTACATTGCATTCCTTTCCACATTTTATTCAATTCCATCGCATTCCACATTCCTTTCCACATCCCATCCTCTTCTATTTCACATTCCATTCCATATTCCATTCCATTACATTCCACATTCCCTACCAGATTCCATTCCACTCCACATTCCATTACATTTCTTCCCACTTTCCATTCTATTCTGTTCAACATTCCAATATACTCCATTACATTCCATTCCACATTCCATTACATTCCGGATTCCATTCCACATTCCATTCCATTCCATCCCACATTCAATTTCATTCCACATTCCATTCCACTTTGTATCCCATTGCTTTCTGTTTTCCATTCCACATTCCATTCCATTCCATTCCACATTCAATTCCATTCCATTCCATTCCAAATACAAATCCATTCCACATTCCATTCCATTCCATTGCACATTGCATTCCAATCCAAATTCCATTCCATTCCATTCCATTGCACATTCCATTCCACTCCAAACCACGTTCCGTTCCATTCCATTCCACAATCCACATTCCGTTCCACGTTCTGTTCCACGTTCCATTTCACCTTCCATTCCATTCCATTCCACATTCCATTCCATTCCATTCCCTTCCACATTACATTCCGCCTTACAATCCATTATATTCCACATTCCATTCCACATTCCTTTCCATTCCATTTCTCATTCCATTCCACATTCCGTTCCACATCCCATTCCACATTCCATTCCATTTGATTCCATTCCACATTCCATTCCACATTCCATTCCACATTCCATTCCATTCCATTCCATTCCTTTCCATTCCATATTCTATTCCATTCAATTCCACATTCCATTCCATTCCACTCCCCATTCCATTCCATTCCACGTTCCATTTAACTCCATTCAATTGCAGTATGTTCCATTCCACACTCCATTCCATTCCTTTCCATTCCACATTCCGTTCCATTCCACATTCCATTTCACATTATATTCCACGTTCCGTTCCATTCAATTCCATTCCATTGCTTTACATTCCAGATTCCATTCTATTCCATTCCACTACCCATTGCATTCCATTCCATTCAATTCCACATTCCATTCTATTCCATTCCATTCCACATTCCATTCCCCATTCTATTCCATTCCATTCCACACTACATTCCACATTTCATTCCACATTACATTCCACGTTCTAGTCCACGTTCCATTCCACCTTCCATTCCACAATCCTTTACGTTCCATTCCACATTCCATTCCACTTTCCATTCTGTTCCTTTCCCCTTTCAATTCCATTCCACATTCCATTCCATTGCATTACGTTATACAGTCCATTCCACATTCCATTTCATTCCAATCCACGTTCCATTCCATTCCATTCCACATTCCATTCCATTCCATTCCATAGGACATTCCAATGCGTTCCACATTCCATTGAATTGCATTAAATTAAACGTTCCATTCAATCCCATTCCACATTCCATTCCATTCCATTGCACGTTCCATTCCATTCCAAATTCCATTACATTCCATTCAATTCCACTTTCCATTCCATTCCATGCCATGTTCTTTTGAATTCCGTGCCACATTCCATTCCATTCCATTCCAGATTCCATTCCACATTCCATTCCATTCTGTTACACATTCCATTCCATTATGTTCCACATTGAATTCCACATTCAGTTCAATTACTTTCCACATTCCATTCCACATTCCATTGCATTGCATTCCACATTCCATTTTACATACCATTCCACATTCCATTCCATTCTGTTACACATTCCATTCCATTATGTTCCACATTGAATTCCACATTCAGTTCAATTACTTTCCACATTCCATTCCACATTCCATTGCATTGCATTCCACATTCCATTTTACATTCCATTCCACATTCCATTCCACATTCCATTCCGCTATCCATTCCAATTCATTCCACTTTCCATTCTGCATTCCATTACAAATTCCATTCAATGTTCCATTCCATTCAATTCCACTTTCCATTCCACATTCCATTGCATTCCTTTCCGTGTTCCATTCCACATTCTATTCCAGATTCCATTCCCCATTCCATTCCATTCCACATTCCAAACAATATTTCATTCCATTCCACATTCCAATCCATTCCATTCCATTCCTTTCCATGCCAAATTCTATTCCACATTACATTACATTCCATTCTGCATTCCATTCCATTCCATTCCATTCCATATTCCACTCCACATTCTAATATATTCAATTGCACATTCCATTACAAATTACATTCCATTCCATATCTCTTTCCATTCCACATTCCATTCCATTCCACATTCCATTCCACTTTCCATTCCATTTAACATGCCATTCCTTTCCATTCCACATTCCATTCCATTCCATTACACATTGCATTCCATAACAAATTACATTCCACATTCCATTCTATTACATTCACATTCCATTCCATTCAATTCCATTCAACATTCCATTCCATTCCACATTCCATTCCTTTCAATTCCATTCCTATCTATTCCACAGTCCATTCCATTCCATTCCATAATCCATTTCATTCCATTCCATATTCCATTCCATTCCACATTTTATTCCATTCCATTCCACATTCCTTTCCACCTTACATTCCATTCCATTTCACATTCCATTCGATACCATTCCGCATTCTATTCCATTCTTTTCCATTCCACATTTCATTCCATTCCTTTCCATTCCACAGTAAATTAAATTCCATTCCACATTCCATTGCATTCCTTTCAATTCCATTCCTTATTCCATTCGTTTCCATACCACATTCCATTTCACATTCCATTCCATTCTATTCCACTTTCCATTCCGTATTCCATTCCATTCCATGCCACATTCCATTCCACATTCCATGCCACATTCCATTCCACATTCCATTCCATTCCATTCCACATTGCATTCCATTCCATTCCAATTTACATTTCATTCCATATTTCTTTCCATTCCATTCCACTCAATTCCAAATTCCATTCCACTTTCCATTCCATTCCACACCATATTCCATTCCATTCTATCTCATTCCATTCCATTCCACTTTCCTTCCACGTTCCATTCCAAGTTCCATTCCATTCCATTCCACGTTCCATTCCATTCCGTTTCATATTCCATTGAACATTCCATTGCAAATTCCATTCCATTCCATTCCATTCCACATTCCATTCCATTCCATTCCTTTCCTTTCCTCTTTCCATAATTTTCCATTCCACATTCCATACCATTCCATTCCATTCCATATTCCATTCTTTCAATTCCACATTCCTTTCCTTTCTATTTCACATTCCTTTGCATTGCATTCCATTCCACATTCCATTCCACATTCCTTTCCGTTCCATTGCACATTCCATTCCAATCCTTTGCATTCCATGCCCGATTCCATTCCACGTTGCATTCCAAGTTGCCTTCCACTTTCCATTCCACGTTCCATTCCACTTTCCATTCCATTCCATTACACCTTCCATTCCACATTCCATTCCATTCCATTACACTTTCCATTCCACATTCCATTCCACATTACTTTCTATTCCATTGCAAATTGCATTCCACATTCCATTCCACATTCCGTTCCATTCCATTGCATTCCACATTCCATTGCACATTCCATTCCTTTGAATTCCACATTGCATTCCACATTCCATTTCATTCCATTTCACTTTCAATTCCGTTCCATTACATGTTCCATTGCATTCCAATGCATTCCACATTCCATTCCATTCCATTCCACATTTCTTTCCATTCCATTCCATTCCACATTCCTTTCCACATTCATTTCCATTCTGTTTCATATTTCATTCCACATTCCATTCCACATTCCATTCCATTCCATTCCACATTCCATTGCACATTCCTATCTATTCCATGCCACATTCCATTCCAAATTCCACAACATTCCGTTCCACATTCCATTCCACTATCCATTCCATTCCACATTACATTCCACGTACCATTCCATTCCAATCCACGATCTATTCCACATTCCATTCCGTTCCATTCCACATTCCATTCCATTCCATTCCATTACACATTCCATTCCATTCCATTTCACTTTCCATTCCATTCCGTTCCACGTTCTATTCCATTACATTCCATTCCATATTCCATTCCATTCCATTCCAAATTCCATTCCATTCCAATCCATTCAACATTCCATTCGATTCCATTCCGCATTATATTCCATTTTATTCCATTCCACATTGCATTCCATTCCATTCCATTCCACATTAAATTCCATTCCATTCCACCCTCCATTCCATTCCATTCAATTCCATTCCACATTCCATTCATTTCCACACCACATTCCATTTCACATTCCATTCCATTCTATTCCACATTCTGTTCCACATTCCATTCCATTCCATGCCACATTCCATTCCACATTCCATTCCATTCCATTCCACATTCAATTCCATTCCATTCCACATTCCATTCCATTCCTTTCCACATTGCATTCCATTCCGTTCCATTGCACATTGCATTCCGTTCCACTCTATTCCACATTCCATTCCATTCCATTCCACATTACATTGCCTTCCATTCTACATTGCATTCCATTCCGTTCCATATTCCATTCCATTCCATATGCCATTTTATTCCATTCCACATTCCATTCCATTCCAATCCATTCAACATTCCATTCGATTCCATTCCGCATTATATTCCATTCTATTCCATTCCACATTGCATTCCATTCCATTCCATTCCACATTAAATTCCATTCCATTCCACCCTCCATTCCATTCCATTCAATTCCATTCCATATTCCATTCATTTCCATACTGCATTCCAATTCACATTCCATTCCATTCTATTCCTCATTCCATTCCATATTCCATTACATTCCATGCCACATTCCATTCCACATTCCATTACATTCCATTCCACATTCAATTCCATTCCATTCCACATTCCATTCCATTCCTTTCCACATTGCATTCCATTCCATTCCATTGCACATTGCATTTCATTCCGCTCTATTCCTCATTCCATTCCATTCCATTCCACATTACATTGCCTTCCATTCCACATTTCACTCAATTCCATTCCATTCCATTCCTTTCCACATTGCATTTCATTCCATTCCGTTGCACATTGCAATCCATTCCATTCTAATCCACATTCCATTCCATTCCATTCCACATTACATTTCATTCCATTCCACATTGCTTTCAATTCCATTCCATTCCACATTTCATTCCATCCCATTCCATTCCATTGCACTTTCAATTCTACATTCCTTTCTACTTTCTATTTCATTCCATTCCATTCTCCATTCCATTCCACTTTCCATTCCATTAAACATTCCTTTCCATTCCAATCCATTGATTTCCAAATTCCATTCAACATTCCATTCAACATTCCATTCCTTTCCACTCCATTCCATTCCACATTCCATTCCATTAAATTCCATTCCACTTTCCATTCCATTCCACATTCCTTTCCACGTTATATTCCATTCAATTCCAAATTCCATTCCCCATTCCATTCCACATTCCATTCCCCTTTCCATTGCATTGCTTTCCACTTTCCACTCCCCATTCCATTCCACATTCCAATCCACATTCCATTCCACTCCATTCCACTTTTCATTCCACTTTCATTTCAATTCCTTTCCACATTCCTTTCCATTCCATTTCACATTCCGTTCCACGTTTCATTCCTCTTTCCATTCCACTTTCCATTGCACGTTCCATTCCATTCCATTCCACTTTCCATTCCACATTCACTTGCAATCCATTACACTTTCCATTCAACCTTCCATTCCACTTTCCATTCATTTCCATTCCACATTCCATTCCTCATTCTATTCAACATTCCATTCCACATTCCATTCCATTCCGTTCCACATTCCATTCCTCATTCCATTTCATTCCATTCCACATACCATTCCATTCCACTACACTTTCCATTCCACATTCCTTTCCATTCCATTCCACATTCTATTACAAATTCCATTCCACATTCCATTCCTTTCCATTCCACATTCAATTCCGTGTTCTATGCCATTCTTCTCCACATTCCATTCGACTTTCCATTCCACATTCCAATACACATTACATTCTGTTTTATTCCAGGTTCCGTTCCACATTCCATTCCACGTTCCATTCCATTCCTTTCCACTTTCCATTCCACAGACCATTCCATTCCATTCCACATTCGATTCCATGTTCCATTCCATTCCATTCCACTTTCCTTCCACATTACATTCTACGTTCCATTCCATTCCATTCCATGTTCAATTCCATTCCGTTTTATTCCACATTCCATTCCACATTCCATTCTACATTCCATTCCATTCCTTTCCACATTCCAGTCCACAGTCCATTCCAGTCCATTCCACATTCCATTCCACGTTCCATTCCATTCCATTCCACTTTCCTTCCACATTACATTCTACGTTCCATTCCATTCCATTCCATGTTCAATTCCATTCTGTTTTATTCCACATTCCATTCCACATTCCATTCCACATTCCATTCCATTCCTTTCCACATTCCAGTCCACAGTCCATTCCATTCCATTCCACATTCCATTCCACGTTCCATTCCATTCCATTCCACTTTCCTTCCACATTACATTCTAAGTTCCATTCCATTCCATTCCATGTTCCATTCCATTCTGTTTCACATTCCATTGAACATTCCATTGCAAATTCCATTCCATTCCATTCCATTCCATTCCACTTTCCATTCCATTACATTCCACATTATATTCCATTCCATTCCTTTCCATTCCACATTCCATGACTTTCCATTCCACATTCCATACCATTCCATTCCACTCCGTATTCCATTCTTTCAATTCCACATTCCATTCCATTCTATTTCACATTCCATTGCGTTGCATTCCATTCCACATTCCATTCCACATTCCATTCCAATCCATTCCTTTCCATTCCAGGTTCCATTCCGCGTTGCATTCCACGTTGCCTTCCACTTTTTATTCCACGTTCTATGCCACTTTGCATTCCATTCCATTACACCTTCCATTCCACATTCCATTCCATTCCATTACACTTTCCATTCCGCATTCCATTCCACATTACTTTCCATTCCATTCCACATTGCATTCCACATTCCATTCCACATTCCGTTCCATTCCATTGCATTCCACATGCCATTGGACATTCCATTCCATTGAATTCCACATTCCATTCCACTTTCCATTTCACTCCATTTCACATTCATTTCCGTTCCATTCCATGTTCCATTACATTCGATTGCATTCCACATTCCATTCCTTTCCATTCCACATTCCATTGAATTTCATTCCACATTCCATTCCATTCGATTCCACATTCCTTTCATTTCCATTCCACATTCCATTGAATTTCATTCCACATTGCTTTCCATTCCATTCCACATTGCATTCCACATATATTCTCTTCCATTCCAGAATAGATTCCATTCCCTTCCACATTCCATTCCACGTTCCATTCCACGGTTTATTTCTTGTTCCATTCCATTCCATTGCACATTCCATTTCAGATTCCATTCCATTCCATTCCACATCCCACACCATTCCATTCCATTGCGTGTTCTTTTCCATTCCCTTCCAGATTGTATTCCACATTCCATTCCATTACATTCCACATTCCATTCAACATTTCATTCCATTCCATTCCACATTCAATTCCACATTGCCTCCCATTCTATTCCATATTCCATTCCACTATCATTTCCATTCCATTCCACATTCCATTCCATTCCTTTCAACATTCGATTCCATTCCATTGAATTCCACATTCCTTTCCATTCCATTCCACAATCCATTCAACTCCATTCCATTCCACATTCCATTCCATTCCATTCCACGTTCCATTCTTTTCCATTCCACGTTCCATTCTTTTCCATTCCACATTCCATTCCGTATTCCACATCACATTACATTCTGCATTCCAGTCCCTTCCATTCCACATTCCATTCCATTCCATTCCTCGTTCCATTCTATTCCAACCCACATTCCATTCCACATTCCATTTCGCATTGTATTCCCTTCCATTCCACATTCCATTCCATTACTCATTCCATTCCACTTTGCATTCCGTGTTCCATTCCATGTTTCCATCCATGTTCGTTTCCATTCCATTCCACATTCATTCCATATTACATTCCATTCCATTCCACATTCCAGACCATTCCATTCCTTTCCATTCCACATTCCATTCCTTTCGATTCTACTTTACGTTCCATTCTATTCTACATTTCGTTCGACATTCCATTCCCTTCCATTCCATACTCCATTCCATTCCATTCCACATTCCATTTCACATACCATTCCACATTCCATTTCATTCCATTCCACATTCTCTTCCATATTCCATTCCAAATTCCATGCCACTTTCCATTCCCATCCATGCCACATTCCATTCCACATCCCATTTCACATTCCATTCAGTTCCATTGCAGATTGAATTCCATTCCACATTACATTCAATTCCGTTCCATGTACCATTACACATTTCATTCCATTCCATTCCACGTTCGGTTCCACTTTCCATTCCACCATCTATTCCACCCCATTCCACATTGCATTCAACTCCTTTGCACATTTCATTCCACATTCATTTCCATTTCATTCCACATTCCATTCCACATTCCTTTCCATTCCATTCCACAATCCATTCCATATTCCATTCCATTAAATTCCATTCCACATTCCATTCCTTTAAATTCCATTCCACATTGCATTCCATTCCACATTCCATTTCTCATTCCAGTCCATTCCCTTCCACTTTCCATTCCACATTCCCTTCAATTCCACTCCATTCCACATTCCATTCCACGTTCTAGTCCACTTTCAATTCCACGCTCCATTCCACACTCCATTCCATTGCATTCTACATTCCATTCCGCATTCCATTCCTTTGCATTCCACTCCACATTCCATTTCTCATTCCACTTCATTCCATTCCACTTTCCATTCCACATTCCCTTCCATTCCATTCCATTCCACTTTCTAGTCCACTATCCATTCCTCGTTCCATTCCACACTCCATTCCAATCCATTCCACATTCCATTCAACAATCCTTTCCATTCCATTGCACAGTCCATTACACATTCCACTCCATTCCATTCCACATTCCATTCCAAATTGCGTTCCGTTCAACTCCATTCCATAATACGTTGCATTCCATTCCATTCCACATTCCATTCCATTCCACATTCCATTCCTCATTTCATTCAATTCCTTTGCACATTCCATTGCACATTTCATCTCTTTCCATTCCACATTCCCTTCCATTCCATTCCACTTTCAATTCCATTCCATTCCATGTTCCATTTCATTCCATTCCACATTCCATTCCATTCCATGCCACCATCCATTCCATTCCATGTTCCATTCGATTCCATTCCACATTCCTTTCCGTTCCATTCCACATTCCATTTCACTCAATTCCACGTTCCATTTCATTCCATTAAACATTCCATTCCACTTTCCATCTCACATTCCTTTCCACATTCCATTTCACTTTCCATTCTACATTCCATTTCACATTCCATTCCATTCCACTTTCCATTCCATTCCATCCACATTCCATTCCATTGCATTCCACATTCCATACCTTTCCACATTCCATTCCCCATTCCATTCCATTCCATTCCATTCCACATTCCATTCCATTTCATTCCACATTGCATTCGTCATTCCATTCCACATTCAATTCCACATTCAATTCCGCATTCCATTCAACGTTCCTTTCCATTCCGTTCCACATTGCATTATATTCCAGATAACATTTCTCATTCCTCTCCCTTCAATTCAACTTTCCATTCCCCATTCCCTGCCATTCCATTCAATTTCACATTCCATACCAAGTTCTTGTCCACTTTCCATTCCACACTCCATTCCATTCCATTCCATATTCCTTTCCACATTCCATTCAATTCCATTAAACATTCCATTACACATTCCACTCCATTCCATTCCGCATTCCTTTCCTAATTCCATTGCATTCAATTCCATTCCATAGCACATTGCGTTCCATTTCATTCCATTCCATATTCCATTCCTCATTCCATTCAATAGCATTCCACATTCCATTGCACATTCCACTTCATTCCATTCAACATTACATTTCTTTCCATTCCATATTCAATTATTTTCCGTTCCACATTCCATTCCATTCCATTCCATGTTCCATTCCATTCCATTCCACGATCCACTCCATTCCACGTTCCATTCCACTCCATTCCACTATCAATTCCATTCCATTCCACCTTCCATTGCGTTCATTCCACATTCCGTTCCATTCCATTCCATCCACATTCCATTCCATTGCATTCAACGTTGCATTCCATTCCATTCCACACTCCATTCCATTCCTTTCCATTCCACATTCCATTCCATTCCATTCCTTTCCATTCCATTCCAATTTCCATTCCATTCCATTACATTCCCCATTCCATTCTATTCCAATCCATTCCACATTCCACTCCATTACATAACACATTCCATTCCACATTCCATTCCATTCCATTCCACGTTCCATTCCATGGCACATTCCATTCCATATTCCGTTCCACGTTCCATTCCACTTTCCATTGCATTCCACATTCCGTTCCATTCCATTCCAAATTGCAATGGATATTGCATTCCATTCCACTCCACATTTCATTCCATTCAATTCCAAATTGCATTACACTTCCCATTCCACGTTCCATTCCACATTCCCTTCCACGTTCCATTCAATGTTCCATTCCATTCGATTCCTCATTCCATGCCATTCAATTCCATTCCATTCGATTCCTCATTCCTTACCATTCCATTCCATTCCATACTTGATTCCATTCCATTCCATTCCACATTCTATTAATCATACAATTCAATTCCATTCCACATTCCATTCCTCATTCCATTGCATTCCATTCCACATTCCATTCCATTTCATTCCACATTACATTCCTGTCCATTCCACATTCCATTCCACGTTCCACTCCACATCCCATTCCACGTTCTATTCCACGTTCCATTCCATTCCAATCCACATTGCTTTTCACGTTCCAATCCACAATCCTTTCCACATTTCTTTCCCCGTTTCATTCCATTCCATTCCACGATCCATTCCACGTTCCATTCCATTCCATTCCACGTTTCATTCCACATTCCATTTAACATTCCATTCCACGCACCATTCCACATTGCATTCCATGTTCCATTCCACGTTCTATTCCAAGTTTCATTCCAGGTTCCATTCCATTCCATTGCGTGTTCCATTCCACATTGCATTTCATTCCATTCCACTTTCCATTCCACAGTCCATTCCACATTGCTTTCCACATTCCATTCCATTCCATTCCACATTCCATTCTACTTTCCATTCCATATTCCATTGCATTCCATTCTACATTCCATTCCACATTGCATTCCATTCCAGTCCACATTCCTTTGCACGTTCCATTCCATACCATTCCACATTCCATTCCATTCCACATTCCATTCCACATTGTATTCTACTCCAGTCCACATTGCATTCCACTCTCCATTCCATACATTTCCACTTTCCATTCTATTATACTGCACATTCAATTCCACGTTGCATTGCACGTTCCATTTCATTATTCATTGCACATTCCATTGCATTCCATTCCACGTACCATTCCACATTCTATTCCATTCCATTCCACTATCTATTCAACTTTCCATTCCATATTCCATTCCATTCCGTTCCACATTCCATTCCTCATTCCATTTCATTCCTTTCCACATTCCATTCCATTCCACTCCACATTCCATACCACATTCCATTCGATTCCATTCCACATTCCATTACAAATTCCATTCCACGTTCCATTCCATTCCATTCCGCATTCCCTTCCACTTTCCATTACATTCCCCTCCACATTCCATTCCACATTCCATTCCGTTCTATTCCACATTCCATTCCACATTCCATTCCACATGCCATTCCTCATTCCATTCCATTCCATACCTCATTCCATTCCACAGTCCTTTCCATTCCATTCCACATTCCATTCCACATTCCATTCGATTCCATTCCACATTCCCTCCACATTCCATTCCACTTTCCATTCCAACTTCCATTCCACGTTCTATTCCACTTTCCATTCCATTGCATTCCATGTTCCATTGCATTCCTTTCCGTGTTCCTTTTCATTCCGTTTTACATTCCATTCCACATTTCATTTCACTTTCCATTCCATTCCATTCCATTCCACACTCCATTCCATTCCACTCCACATTACATTCCAATTTCCATTCCACATTCCATTCCACTTTTCAATGCACATTCCAATCCATTCCATTCCAACTTCCATTCCAAATTCCATTTCACATTACTTTCCACATTCCATTCCATAATCCTTTCACCATTCCATTTCACACTGCATTCCATTCCGTTCCACTTTCCATTCTTCATTCCATTTCATTCCATTAAACGTTCCCATCCATTCCACTCCACATTCCATTCAACATTCCATTCCATTCCATTCCACATTCCGTTCAATTCCATTCCACACTCCATTCGACATTCCATTCCGTTCCATTCCACATTCCATTCCACATTGCATTCAACATTCCATTCCATATTCCATTCTGTTCCATTCCTCATTCCATTGCTTTTCATTCCACATTCCTTTCCGCATTCTACTCCATTCCATTCCACGTTCCTTTCCATTCTATTACACATTTCACTCCACATTCTATTCCACATTCCATTCCACGTTCCATTCCATTCCATTCCAGGTTCATTTCCACATTCTATTCCATTCCATCCCACATTCCATTCCACATTCCATTGCATTCCATTCCACATTCCATTCCAGATGCCATTCCATTCCATTCCAAGTTCCATTCCATTGAATTCCACATTCCATTTCACTTTCCATTACATTCCATTCCACTTACATTTCCACATTCCTTTCCACATTCCTTTCCACATTACTTTCCGTTCCATTCCGCAACCCTTTCCACATTCCATTCCACATTCCATTTCATTCCATTCCACATTTCATTCCACATTCCATTGCATTCCATTTCACATTCATTTCCACCTGCCATTCCATTCCATTCCACTTTCCATTCCATTCAACTCCACATTCCATTCCACATTCCATTTCACATACCATTCCATTCCATTCCACATTCCATTGCATTTCATTGCCCATTCTATTCCATTCCTTTCCACATTCCATTCCTTTCCACATTCCATTCCGCTTTACATTGCATTTTCCATTCCATTCCATTCTACGTTGCATTCCACATTCCATTCCATGTTCTACTCCATTCCATTCCACGTTCCCTTCCACAATCCATTCCATTCCAATTCAACTTCCCTTCCACATTCCATTCCACAGTCCATTAGACTTTCTTTTGCGTTCCATTAGACATTGCATTCCACACTCCACTCCACATTCCATTGCACAGTCCATTCCACATTCCATTCCACATTCCATTCCACATTCAATTCCATTCCATTCCACATTCCATTCCACATTCCATGAAACATTCTATTCCACATTACATTCTGCACTCCATTCCACATTCCATTCAACATTCCAGTCTCATTCCATTGCATTTCATTTCACATTTCATTCCACATTCCATTCCTTTCCATTCCTCATTTCATTCCACATTCCATTCCATTCTATTCCACATTCCATTCCTTTCCGTTCCATGTTCCATTCCACGTTCCATTCCACATTGCATTCCATTCCATTCCAAATTCCATAGCATTCCATTTCCTTCCATTCCGCATTCCATTCCATTATGTTCCATAACTCATTCCATTCCATTTCATTCCGTATTCTACTCCATATTCCATTCCATTCCATTCCACATTCCATTACATTGCATTGTACATTCCATTCCACGTTCCGTTCCACATTCCTTTCAATTCCTTTCCAATTTCCTTTTCACGTTGCATTCCACATTCCATTCCACGTTCCATTCCACCTGACATAACATTCCTTTCCTCGTTCCATTCCACATTCCATACCATTCCATTCCACATTGCATTCAAATTTTCATTCCATTTAATTCCACGTTCCATTCCACAATTCATTCAACGTTTCATTCAACGTTCCACTCCATGTTCCATTCCATTATATTCCACCATCCATTCTACTTTCCTTTCCATTCCATTCCACGTTCCATTCAACATTCCCTTCCACCTTCCATTCCGTATTCCATTCCATTGCATTGCACATTCCATTCCACAGTCCATCCCATTACATTCCACATTCCATTCCACATTCTAGTCCACTTTCCAATCCATTCCATTCCACTCTCCATTACTCATTCCATTGCGTTCAATTCTACATTCCATTCCACATTCCATTCCATTTCTTTCCAGATACCATTCCACATTTCTTTACATATTGCATTCCACATTCCCTTTCACTTTCCGTTCCATTCCATTCCACATTCCATTCCACATTCCATTCCTTTCCATTCCACCTCCCATACCTCATTACATTCCACATTCCATTCCACATTCCATTCCATTCCTTTCCACATTCCATACCACATTCCAATTCTTTCCATCCCACGTTCCATTGCATTAAATTCCACATTCCATTCCACCTTCCATTCCACGTTCCATTCCTTTCCATTCGACGTTCCATTCTACTTTCCATTAGACGTTTCATTCCATTCCATTCCACGTTCCATTGTACATTCTATTAGAAGTTCATTCCACGTTCCATGCCACGTTCCATTCCATTCCATTCCACGTTACATTCTGTATTCCATTCCGTGCCATTCCACATTCCTTTCCATTCCATTCAACATTCCATTCCATTCCATTCCACGTTCCATTCCATGTTCCATTCCACGTTCCATTCCATGTTCCACTCCACGTTCCATTCCATTCCATTCCACGTTCCATTCCATTCCATTTCACGTTCCATTCCATTCCATTCCACATTCCATTTCACATTCCATTCCTCCTTCCATTCTTTTCCATTCCATTCCATTCCACCTTCCATTCCATACCATTCCGAATTCGATTCCATTCCATTCCATTCCTTTCCACATTCAATTCCATTCCATTCCTCATTCCATACCATTCCTTTCCATTCCACATTCCATTGCACTTTCCATTCGACTTTCCATTCCATTGCATTCCACATTCCATTCCATTCCATTCCATTCCATTCCATTCCACATTACATTCCATTCCACATTCCATTCCACATTCCCTTCCACGTTCCATTCCACCTTCCCTTCCATTCCATTCCATTCCATTCCATTTTGGATTCCTTTCCATTCAATTCCAAATTATTTTCTTCATTCCTTTCCATTCCATTCCACATTCCATTAAATTGAATTCAACATTCCATTCCATTCCATTCCACATTCCAATCCATTCCATTCCACCTTACATTACACTTTCCTTTCCGCGTTGCATTCTGCGTTCCATTCCATTCCATTTCAAGTTCTTTTAGCTTCCATTCCTTTTCCATTACTTTCCATTCCACATTCCGTTCCATTCCATTCAAAATTCCCTTCCAAATTCCATTAACTTCCATTCTCATTGTTTTCCATTTCATTTCATATTCCATTCCACGTTCCATTCCACTTTCCATTTTGCGTTGCTCTCAATTCCATTCCATTCCATTCCGGATTACTTTCCATTCCATTGCACATTCTATTCCTCATTCCATTCCATTCCCTTCCACATTCCATTACATATTCCATTGAATTCCATTCCACCTTCCACTCCATTCCATTCCACATTCCATTTATTTCCATTTCACTTTACATTACGCATTCAATTCAAACTTCCATTTTAGATTCCATTCCATTCCTTTCCAAAGTATATTCCATTCCATTCCACGTGCTATTCCATTCCATTCCACATTCCATTCCGCATTGCATTCCATTTCATTCCGCATTCCATTCCACATTTCATTACATATTGCATTCCACTTTCCCTTTCACATTCCATTTCATTCCATTCCATATTCCATTTCACGTTCCATTCCATTCCATTCCACATTCCATTCCACATTCCTTTCCTTTCCTCCATTCCACATTCCATTCCGTTCTTTCCACATTCCATTCCATTCCGTTCAATATTCCATTCTATTACACTACACATTACATTGCACATTCCATTCCATTCCATTCCATTCCACATTCCCTTCCACATTCCATTACATTACATTCCACTTTCCATTCCACGTTACATTCCACATTCCTTTCCACATTCCCTTTCACTTTCGTTTCCACGTTCCTTTGCTCCTTCCATTCCACTTTCATTCCACATTCCATTCCACATTCCATTCCATTCCATTTCACATTCCATTTCTTTACATTCCACTTTCCATTCCAAGTACCTTTCTATACCGTGGCAGATTCCATTCCACACTCCATTGCATTCCATTCCACATTCCTTTTCACATGCTGTTCCATTCCAATCCACATTCCCTTCCATTCCATTCCACGATCCATTCCAGTTTCCTTTCCTCCTTCCTTTCCATTCCATTCCACTTTCCATTCCACATTCCATTCCATTCCATCACACATTAATTTGCATTCCATTCCACTTCCCATTCCATTCCATTCCATTCCATTCCAATCCATTCCACATTCCATTCCACATTCCATTCCACATTCCGTTGCATTCCATTTCACATTCCATTCTTTTACATTCTACTTTGCATTCCAAATAACTTTCTATTCCATTCCACAGTCCATTCTTTTACATTCCACTTTCCATTCCAAATACCTCTCTATTCCATTCCACATTCCATTCCACATTTCACTGCATTACATTCCACTTTCCATTCCACATTCCATTTCACATGCTGTTCAATTCCTTTCCACATTCCCTTCGATTGCTTTCCACGATCCACTCCACTTTCCTTTCCTCCTTCCATTGGATTCCATTCCACGTTCCATTCCACATTCCATTCCATTCCATTCCACGTTCATTTCCTCTTTCTATTCCATGTTCCTTTCCACGTTCATTTACAATTTCCATTCCACATTCCATTACTGTCCATTCCACGTTCCATCCAATTCCATTCCACATTCCATTCCACAATCCCTTCCATTCAGTTTGATTCCACTTTCCATTCTTTTCCACATTCAATTCCAATACTTTCCATGTTCAATTCCACATTCCATTCCATTCCATTCCACATTCGAAGCATTCCATACCTCGCTCCATTCCACATTCCATTCCATTCCATTCCACGTTCCATTCCACATCCCATTTCATTCCATTCCACATACCATTCCATTCCATTCCACTGCATTCCACATTGCATTCCACATTCCATTCCATTCCATTCCACATTCCATTCCACATTCCATCCCATTGCATTCCACATACCATTCCAGATTCCATTGCTTTCCATTCCACATTCCATTCAATTCCATGCCAGTCCATTCCACATTCCGTTCCATTCCATTCGATATTCCGTTCTATTGCACCCTGCATTCCATTCAGTTCCTTTCCAAATTCCATTCAATTCCATTGCATTCCAAATTCAATTTCATTCCATTCCATTCCACCTTCCAATTCACATTCCATTCCATGACATTCCACATACCATTCCACATTCCTTTCCATTCATTTCCACATTCCATTCCACATGCCATTCCATTCCTCCATTCCACATTCCATTCCATTCTTTCCACATTCCATTCCATTCCATTACAGAATCCCTTCCACATTCATTTCCATTCCATTAGACATTCCATTCCAAAGTCCATTCCATTCCACATCCCATTGCATTCCATTCCACAGTCCATTCCGCATTCCATTACATTCCATTCCACATTCCATTCCAGACTGTATTTTATTCCATTCTATTCGACTTTCCCTTCCATTCCACATTCCACTCCATTCCACATTCCATTCCATTCCATTCCCCATTCCCTTCACTTACATTCCATTCCACATTCCATTCCATTCCGTTCCACATTCCTTTCCCTTTCATTCCATTCCACATTGCATTCCATTCCATTCCTCCATTCCACATTTCAAACATTCCATTCCTCATTTCATTCCATTCCATTCCACATTCCATTCCATTCTTTTCAAATTCCATTGCACATTCCATTCAACTCCTCCATTCCACATTCCATTCCATTCCATTTCACCTTCCATTCCATTCCATTGCACATTCCATTCCACTCCATTCCACATTCCATTCCACATTCTCTTCAATTCCATTCCACATTCCATTTCACATTCCATTCCGTTCCACATTCCGTTCTACATTCCATTCCATTCCTAATTGCCACATTCCATTCCATTCCATGCCACATTCCATTCCACTTCTTTCCGCATTCCATTCCACATTCCATTCTATTCCAGTCCACATTGTTTTTCACATTCCAGTTCATTCGATTCCAAATTCCATTCCATTCCATTCCACATTCCAATCCACATTCCATTCCCTTCTATTCCACATTCCATTCCACATTCAATTCCATTCATTTCCATTCCACAGTGCATTCCATTCCATTCGACATTCCTTTCCATTCCACATTCAGTTCCATTCCCTTCTACATTCCATTACATTAAATTCCACATTCCATTCCCTTTCTTTCCTTTCCACATTCCATTCCATTCCATTCCTCTGTTTGACATTCCATTCTCTTCCATTCCACATTGGATTCCATACCATTCCACATTTCATTCCATTCCATTCCACAATCCATTTCATTCCAATCCACATTGCATTCCACACTCCATTCCCTTTCATTCCACATTCCATTCCACATTCCAATAAACTTTCTATTCCACATTCCATTCCTTTCCATTCGGTTCCGCATTCCATTCCGTTTCATTCCATATTCCCTTCCATATTCCAAACCATTCCTACATTACACATTCCATTCAATTCCATTCCACATTCCATTCCATTCCATTCCATATTCCTTTGCATTCAATTCCAAATTCCTTTCCATTCCATTGCTTTCCGCAATCCATTCCACATTCCATTAAACATTTGGTGCTATATTCCATTCCATTCCATTCCACTTTCCACATTATGTTCCACCTTCCTTTCCACATCCCAATCCATTGCATTCCACATTCCATTACATTCCATTTCACGTTCCATTCCATTCCATGTCAAATTCCATTCCATTCCAGTCAGTTCCATTCCATATTCTATTTAATTCCTTTCTGCATTCCAGTAGATTCCATTCTATTCCATTCCACATTCCATTCCTTTCCATTCCACGTTCCATTCCACATTCCATTCCACGTTCCATTCCACGTTCCGTTCCACGTTCCATTCCACGTTCCATTCCACGTTCCATTGCTTTACAATTCACAATCAGTTCCACATTTCATAACATTTCATTCCACGTTCCAGTCCACATTCCATTCCATTCCATTCAATATTCCATTTCATTGCATTACACATTATATTGCATATTCCATTCCATTCCATTCCATATTCCTTTCCACTTTCCATTCCATTCCATTCCACTTTCCATTCCATTCCATTCCACATTGCATTCCACATTCCATTCCAAGTTTCATTCCATGTTCTGCTCCACGTTCCCTTCCACGTTCGTTTCCACGTTCATTTACATGTTCCCTTCCACTTTCCATTCCACGTTCCATTCCATTCCATTCCACATTCCATTCCATATCACCCCACGTTCCATTCCACATTCCGTTCCATTCAATTCCACAGTCCATTCCATTCTATTCCACATTCCATTCCATATTCCTTTCCATTACTTTCCATTCCATTCCACTTTCAATTCCACATTCCTTTGCATTCCATTCCACTTTCCATTCCATTCCACGTTCCATTCCATTCCTTTCCACATTCTATTCCTCATTCCATTCCGTATCATTCCACATTCCATTCCACCTTCCATTCCATGCCATTCCACATTGCAATCCATTCCATTCCACAGTCCACTCCATTCCATTTCACATTCCATTCCACATTCCTCTCCGTTGCAATCCACATCCCATTCCACAATCCATTCCACATTCCCCTCCATTCGTTTCTACGTTCCACTCGATTCCATTCCATTGCAAATTCCAGTCCGTTACATTCCACGTTCCATTATATTCCATTCCACATTCCTTCCCATTCCATTCCACATTCCATTCCATTCTATTCCACATGCATTCCATTCCATTCCGCATGCATTCCATTCCATTCCATTCCAATTTCCATTCCATTCCGTTCCACATTCCATTCCATTCCACATTGCATTCCATTTCATTCCACTTTCCATTCCATTCCATTCCACTTTCCATTCCACATTTCATTCCTTTCCATTCCACATTCCATTCCACTTTCCATTTCATTCCATTCCACTTCCAATCCATTCCATTCCATTCCATATCCTTTCCATTCCATTCCACATTACATTCTATTCCATTTCACTTTCCATTCCATTCTTTTCCACATTCCATTCCACATTCTATTCCATGCCATTCCATTCCATTTCATTTCAATTTCTATTCCATTCCAATCCACATTCCATTCCATTCCATTCCACATTCCCTTCCAATCCTTTCCACATTCCATTCCACATTCCCTTACAATCCTTTCCACATTCCATTCCATTCAATTCGACATTCCATTCCATAACATTGCGTCCCTTATTAAAATCCATTCCATTCCATTCCTTTCCACAATTCCTTCCATTCCATTCCGTTCCATTCCACATTCCATTATATTATATTCCACATTCGTTCCATTCCATTCCAATTTCCATTCCATTCCATTCGACATTCCATTCCACACTTCACTCCATTGCATTCCACTTTCCATTCCATTGTATTCCACTTTCCATTCCTTTCCATTTCACATTAAATTCTGCTCCACATTCATTTCCACATTCCATTCCATTACTTTCCACACTCCATTCCATTCCATTCCACATTCCTTTCCATTCCACACTCCACTCCATTCTGTTCCATTCCACATTCCACTAAATTCCATTCCATTCCAAATTACATTCCATTCCATCCCATTCCAAATTCCATTCCATTCCATTCCACATTCATTTCCATTCCATTCCACATTCCATTCCACATTCCATTCCGTTCCATTCCACGTCAATTTCATTCTGTTCCATTTCACATTCCATTCCATTCCCTTCCACATTACATTACATTACATTTCTGATTCCATTCCATTCCATTCTACATTCCATTTCACCTTCCTCTCCATTCCACTCCATTCCATCCCACGTTCCATTCCATTACATTCCATTCCACATTCCTATACATTCCATTCTACACACCACTCTATTCCATTCCACATTCCATTCCATTTATTTCCACATTCCATTCAACGTTCAATTCCACATTCCACTCCATTCCATTCCACATTCCATTATATTCCATTCTACGTTCCATTGCACTAAATTTCACATTCCATTCCATTCTACATTCCTTTCCACATTACGTTCCGCATTCCATTCCATTCCATCCCACCTTCCATTCCTTTCCACATTCCATTCCACATTCCATTCCAAGTTCCATTGCACTTTCCATTCCATATTATTCCATGTTGCATTCCACATTCCACTCCACTTTCCATTCCAAGTTCCATTCCACATTTCATTCCGTTTCATTCAAAGTTCCAATCAACTTTCCGTTCCACATTCCATTGCCCATTCCTGTACATTCCATTCCACATTCCACTGAAAATTCCATTCCATAATCCATTCCATTCAATTCCACATTCCATTCCACAGTGCATTCCATTCCAGTGCACATACCTTTCCACATTCCCTTCCTTTCCATTTACACATTCCATTCCTTTCCATTCCACATTCCATTCCATTTCACATTCTATTACACATTCCATTCCATTCCATTCCAGATTCATTTCCACATTCCATTCCATTCCATTCCAGATTCCATTCCACATTCCAGTAAATTGCATTCCAGATTACATTCCACATTGCATTCCGCTTTCCCTTCTACATTCCTTTCCATTCCATTCAAATTTCCATTCCACATTCCTGTCCACATTCCATTCCACCTTCTATTCCATTCCATTCCATGTTTCATTCCAACTTCCATTGCACGTTCCTTTCCACTTTCCATTCGAAGTTCCATTCAACTCCATTCCACGTTCCATTCCAACTTCCATTTCACATTCCATTCCATTCCATACCATTCCAGTCCACAAATCATTCCATTCGTTTCCGCATTCCATTCCTTTCAATTGAATATTTCATTCCACATTCCTTTCCACTTCCTATTCCAAATTCCAATCCACATTCAAATCCACATTCCATTCCATTCCATTCCACTTTCCATTTCGTTCAATTCCACATGCCTCTCCACATTCCTTTCCACATTCCAGTCCACATTCCATTCCATTCCATTCCACGATCCATTCCACATTCCATTCCACGTTCCATTCCACATTCCATTCCACTCCATTCCACTATCCATTCCACATTCCATTCCACATTACATTCTATTCCATTTCACTTTCCATTCCATTCTTTCCACATTCCATTCCACATTCTATTCCATGCCATTCCATTCCATTCCATTCCATATTCCATTCCACTCCATTCCACTATCCATTCCACATTCCATTCCGTTCCATAGCACGTTACATTCCACATTCCATTCCACTTTCCATTCCACGTTCCTTTCCATTCAATTCCACATGCCCCTCCACATTGCATTCCACATTCCATTCCAAATTCCGGGCCTCATTCCATTCCATTCCATTCCACTTTCCATTCCATTCCATTCCACATTCTATTCCACATTCCCTTCCATATTGCATTGCATTCCATTCCAGAATCCTTTCCACATTCCATTCCATTCCATTCCACATTCCATTCCACTTTCTATTCCATTCCATTCCACATCCCAGTCCATATTCCATTCCACATTCCCCTCCACATTCCATTCCATTCCATGAAACTTTCCATTCAACATTCCATTCCATTCCATTCCACATTATATTCAACATTCCAGTACACATTCCATTCCATTCCATTCCACATTCCATTCCATTGCATTCCACATTCCGTTCCATTCCATTCCACATTCCATTCCACATTCCACTGCGTTCCAATCCACATTCCATTCCACATTCCATTGCGTTCAAATCCACATTCCATTCCACTGTCAATTCCACTTTCCTTTCCACATTCCATTCCATTCTATTCCACATTCCACTCCACATTCGATTCCATTCCATTCCACATTCCGTTCCACATTCTCTTCCACATTCCCTTCCACATTCCATTTCACTCCATTTCATTACACTTTACATTCCACATTCCCTTCCACATTGCATTCCATTCCATTCCACATTCCATTCCACATTCCATCCCGTTCCATTCCACTTTACATTCCACATTCCATTCCTCATTCCCTTCCACATTCCATTCCATTGCATTCCACATTCCATTCTACATTCCATCACATTCCATTCCACGTTTCATTCCACATTCCATTGTTCATTCCCTTCCACATTCCATTCCATTCCATTCCACGTTCCATTCCACATTCCGTTCCATTTCATTCCACATTCCATTCCACGTTCCACTCCATTCCTTTCCACGTTCCATTCCGTCTTCCATTCCTCGTTCCATTCCAAGTTCCATTCCATGTTCCATTCCATTCCATTCCACGTTGCAATCCACCTTCCATTCCACATTCCATTCCGTTCCATTCCATTCCATTCCAGTCCACATTCCATTCCATGCCATTCCTCGTTCAATTCTATTCCATTCCACGTTACATACTCCGTACCATTACACATTGCATTACATTGCTATCTACTTTCCATGCTATTCCATTCCACGTTCCATTTCATTCCATTCCACGTTCCGTTTCATTCCATTCCAATTTCCATTCTGAATTTCATTTTACTTTCCATTCCGTTGCATTCTACATTCTATTCCATTCCAATCCTCTTTCAATTCCATTCCATTCCACTTTCCATTCAATTCCGCATTCCATTCCATTCCATTCCATTACACGTTCCATTCCATTCCATTCCACATTGCATTCCACATTCCACAATGCATTCCACATTCCGTTCCATTCCACATTCCATTCCACATTTGATTCGATTCCATTCCACTTTCCATTCCATTCCATTCCACGTTCCATTCAACATTACATTCCATTCAATTTCATATTCAATATTCCATTCCACATTCCATTCCAGATTCCAATCTATTTTCCATTCCACGATCCATTCCACTTTCCATTCCACGATCCATTGCACGTTCCATTCCACATTCCATTCCACATTCCATTCCATTCCATTACAAATTCCATTCCACATTCCTTTCCATTCCATTCCACACTGCCTTCCACATTGAATTCGATTCCATTCCATTCCACGTTCCATTCCATTCCATTCCGCATTCCAATCTATTCAATTCCACATTCCATTCCACATTCTGTTCCACATTCCATTCCATTCCATTCCACATTCCATTCCTCATTCCATTCCTTACTACTTCACATTCCATTCCACATTCCATTGTCATTCCATTGCATTCCGTTTGACATCCCATTTCACATTCTATTTCATTCCATTCCACATTTCATACCACATTCCATTCCATTCCATTCCAGATTCCATTCCACATTCCATTCCACGTTCCATTCCACGTTCCATTCCATGTTCCATTCCAAGTTCAGTTCCATTCCATTACACGTTCTATTCCATTTCATTGCACTTTCCATTCCATTCCTCTCCACTTTCCATTTCATTCCGTTCCACATTCCATTTCACATTCCATTCCACATTCTATATCACTTTCCATTCCATTGCATTCCATTCCATTCCATTCCAAATTCAATTCCATTCCATTCCACATTCCATTCCATTCCATTACACATTCCATTCCACATTCCGTTCCACGTTCCATTCCTTTCCATTTGAATTTCCATTCCATTACATTCCACATTGCTTTACATTTAATTCCAATTTCTATTAAATTCCATTCCATTCCTTTCGATATTCCATTCCATTCCATTCCATTCCACTCCACATTTCATTCCATTGCATTCCACATTCCATTCCATTCCATTCAATTCCAGTCCATTCCATTCCATTCCACATTCCTTTCCATACCATTCCGCATTCAATTTCATTCCATTTCACGTTCCATTCCAATCCACATTCCATTCCACATTACATTGCACTTTCTATTCCATGTTCCATTCCTTGTTCCATTCCTTTCCATTCCACATTCCAGTCCATTCCATGCCAAATCCCATTCCATTCCATTCCACATTCAATTCCACTTTTAATTCCATTCCATTCCGCTTCATATTCCACGTCCCATTCCACATTCCATTCCACATTCCATTCCATTAGTTTCCACATTCCACTCCACATTTCTTTCAATTCCATTCCATGTTCCTTCCACGTTCCATTTCACGTTCCATTCCACGTTCCTTTCCACGTTCCATTCAACCTTCCATTCCATTCCATTCCACGTTCCATTCCACTCCATTCCTCTATCCATTTCATTCCATTCCACGTTCCATGCCACATTCCAATTCACATTCCAATCCACCATCCATACCTTACCCTTCCATTCCATTCCACATTTCACTCCATTCCATTAGACTTTCCATTCCATTCAATTCCACATTCCATTCCATTCCTTTACTTTCCATTCCACATTCCATTCCATTCCATTACTTTCCATTCCACATTCCATTCCATTCCATTACTTTCCATTCCACATTGCATTCCATTTCATTACATTCCATTACACAATCCATTCCATACCATTCTGCATTCCATTCCATTCCATTCCATTCCAAATTCCATTCCATTCCACATTCCATTCCATTCTATTCCACATTGAGTTCCATTCCTTTCCCTTCCTTTCCACATTCTATTCCATTCCATTCTCATTCCTTTCCATGTTCCATTCCACGTTCCATTCCACATTCCTTTCCATTCCATTCCACATCCCATATCATTCCTTTCCATTTCATTCCATTCCGGATTCCATTCCATGTCAATCCTCATTCTATTCCACATTGCTTTCCTTTCCTTTCCATTCCATTCCATTCCAGATTCCATTCCATGCCAATCCACATTCTATTCCACATTGCATTCCTTTCCTTTCCACATGACATTACACATTCCATTCCATGTTTCATTCCTCGTTCCATTCCACGTTCCATTCCACGTTCCATTCCACAATCCATTCCACTTTCCGTTCCACTTTCCATTCCATTCCATTCCACGTTCCATTCCACATTCCATTCCATTCCGTTCCATGTTCTATTTAACATTCCACTCCACATTCCATTCCACGCTCCATTCTACATTCCATTCCATGTTCCATTGCAAGTTCCATTCCACGTTCCATTCCCTTCCATTCCACATTGCATTCGAAATTCCAATTCATTCCATTCCACTTTAAATTCTATATTCCATTCCACATTCCATTCCATTGCTCTCCACGTTCCATTCGACATTCCATTCCTTTCCATTCCACTTTCCATTCCACATTCCATTGCACATTACATTAAACATACCATTAATTTCCATTCCACATTTCATTCCACATTCCATTCCACATTCCATTCTACATTCAATTACATTCCATTATACATTCCATTCCATTCCATTCCTCATTCCATTTCACATTCCTTTCCATTACATTCCACATTCCATTCCACATTGCATTCCATTCCAGTCCGCATCCCTATCCACATTCCATTCCATTCCCTTACACATTCCATTCCAGATTTCATTCCATATTCCATTCCATTCCATTCCACATTCCATTCCATTCCATTCCACGTTTCATTCCAAGTTCAATTCCACATTCCATTCCAGGTTCCATTCCACGTTCCATTCTATTCCATTCCACGTTCCATTCCACTTTCCTTTCCATTACATTCCACATTACATTCCACATTCCATTGCCTATTCCATTCCACGTTCCATTTCATTCCACATTTCCTTCCATTCCTTTACATTTCATTCCACATCCCTTTCCACTTTATATTACATTGCATTCCATGTTCCATTCCACATTCCATTGCCCCTTCCATTCCACGTTCCTTTCCAATTTTCATTAAACGTTCCATTTCATTTTATTCTACGTTCCTTTCCACTTTTCTTTCCATTCCATTCCACGTTCCATTCCACTGCATTCCACTTTCCATTCCACATTCCATTCCATTGCTTTCCACATTCCTTTCCACATTCCATTCCATTCCAATCCATATTAAATTCCATTCCATCCAAACTTCCTTTCCATTCCACATTCCATTCCACTTTCCATTCCACATTCCATTCCTTTCCATTCCACATTCCATTCCAGAATCCTTTCCATTCCATTCCACATGCCATTCCACATCCCTTTGCATTCCATTCCACATTCCATTCTATGTTCCATTCCACGTTCCTTTCCATGTTCCATTCTATGTTCCATTCCACATTCCATTGCATATTCCATTTCATTCCTTTCCACTTTCCTTACCTTTCCTTTGAATTCCATTCCACATTCAATTCCATTACATTCCCATTCCATTCCATATTCCATTCCAACCATTCCACATTCCATTCCAAATACCGTTCCATCCCACTCCACATTCAATTCCACATTCCATTCCATTCCAATCCATATTCCATTCCATTCCATCCAAACTTCCTTTCCTTTCCACATTCCATTCCACTTTCCATTCCACTTTCCATTCCATTACATTCCACATTCCTTTCCAGAATCCTTTCCATTCCATTCCACACTCCATTACACGTTCCATTCCATTACATTCCACTTTCCATTCCATTTCAGAAACCATTGCATTCCATTCCACATTCCATTGCATTCCATTCCATTCCTTTCCACATTCCATTCCTTTCCACATTCGTTTCCACATTCCATTCCACGTTCCATTCCATTCCATTCCACGTTCCATTCAATGTTCCACTCCATTCCTCTCCAGGTACCATTACACATTCCTTTCCATTCCATTTAACATTCCCTTCCACATTCCATTCTGCATTCCTTTCAACTTTCCATTGTGTTCCATTCCACATTCAATTCCACATGGTATTCCACATTCCATTCCACATTCCATTCCACATTTTATTCCACATTCCATTCCGATCCATTCCACATTCCATTCTTCATTTCTTTCCACATTCCATTCCATTCCATTCCACATTCCCTGCCATTCCATTCCACATTCCATTACACTGTCCATTTCACGTTCCATTCCACGTTCCATTCCACCTTCCATTCCATTACATTCATCGTTTCATTCCACATTCCATTGTATTACATTCCACTTTACTTTCCACATGCCATTCCACATTCCATTCCACATTACATTCCGTTGAATTCCACATTCCAATCCATTCCATTCCACATTCCATTCCTTTCCATTGCACATTCCATTCCACATTCAATTCCACATTCCATTCCGTTCCATTTCACGTTACATTTCACATTCCCTTCCACATTCCATTAAATTACTTTCCACATTCCATTCCACACTCCATTAAATTACTTTCCACATTCCATTCCTCACTCCATTACACATTCCATTCCACATTCCATTCCATTCCACTTTCCATTCCATTCCATTCGTTTCCACATTCCACTCCTCATTCCATTCCATTCCACATTCCATTCCATTCCAAATTTCGTTCCCTTCCATTCCACATTCCTTTACATTCCATTCCGTATTCTATTCCATTCAGTTCCACATTCCATTCCACTTTCCATTGCATTCCATTCCACATTCCCTCCACTTTCCATTCCATTCCATTCCACATTGTAATCCACATTCCATTCCATTCCATTCTGCATTCCATTGCACATTCCGTTCTATTCCATTCCACATTTGATTCCATTCCATTCCATTCCACATTCCATTCCACGTTCCATTCCATTCCACATTCTATTCCACATTCCATTCTATTCCATTTCACATTTCATTCCATTCCATTCCACATTCCATTCCATTCCGCTCCACATTGCATTCCATTACGTTCCACATTCTATTCCATTCCATTCCACATTCCGTTGCATTTTCCATTCCATTCCATTCCGCATTATATTCCACTTTCCATTCCATTCCATTCCATTCCACATTCCATTCCACCTTACATTCCATTCTACATTCCATTCCACATTCCATTCCATTCCATTCCACATTCCATTCCATTCAATTCCACTTTGCTTTCCATTCCATTCCTTTCCACATTGCATTCCATTCCATTCCTTTTAATTACATTGCATTCCACGTTCCGTTCCATTGAATTCCGCATTCCAATCCATTCCTTTAGACATTGCATTACACTCCATTCCATTCCACATTCAAAGCCAGATTCATTTGCATTCCATTCAGCATTCTATTCCACAATCCATTCCATTCCATTCCACATTCTATTCAACATTCCATTGCATTTCATTCCACGTTGCCTTCCACATTCCATTCCACATTCAATTCCATTCCATTCCAGATACCATTCCACGATCCGTTCCATTACAGATTCTATTCCACATTCCATTCCATTCCATTCCAGTCCGCCTTCCTTTCCATTCCATTCCATTCCACATTCCATTCCACTTTCCATTCCAATCCGTTTCACATTCCATTCCATTCCATTCCACATTCCATTCCACTTTCCATTCCATTCAATTCCACATTCCATTCCACTTTCCATTACATTCCAATCCACATTCCATTCCACTTTCCCTTCCAACCCATTCCACATTCCATTCCATTTCATTTCGCCTTCCATTCCATTCCATTCCACATTCCATTCCTTTCCATTCCATATTCCATTCCATTCCATTCTGCATTCCGTTCTTTTCAATTCCAATTTGCATTGCATTCCATTCCATTCCATATTCCGTTCCATTCCATTCCACATTCCATTCCACTGCATTCCGTTTCATTCCTCATTGCATTCCACATTCCTTTCCAGTTCATCCCACATTCCATTCCACATTCCATTCCATTCCATTTAACTTTCCCATCCATTCCATTAAACATTCCATTTCATTCCATTACACATTCCATTCCATTCTATTCCACATTCTATTCCATTCTTTCCCTACTCCATTCCATTCCATTCCAGATTCCATTCCACTTTGTTTTCCACATTCCATTCCATTCCACATTCCACAGCATTCCATTCCATATTCTATTGCACATTGCATTCCATTCCATTCCACGGTCCATTCCACCTTCTTTTCCACATTCCAATTCCCATTCGGTTCAATTGCATTCCAGATTTCATTCCCTTCCATTCCACATTCCATTCCACGTTCCATTGCATTCTATTCCACATTGCATTCCACATTCCCTTCCAAATTCCCTTCCATTCCAAATTCCATTCCATTCAATTCCATTCCATTCCAAATTCCATTCCATTCCACTCCACCTTCAATTCCATTTCATCCCACATTCCATTCCACATTCCATTCCATTCCATTCCACATTCAATTCCACCTTCCATTCCACATTAAATTCCATTCCTTTCCATTCCATTCCACTTTCCATTTCATTCCATTCCACATTCCATTTCACATTCCTTTCCATATTCCATTTCACTTTGCATTCCATTCCACTCCACTTTCTATTCCACTTTCCATTCCCCGTTAATTTCTGTTCCACTCCATTCAATTACACCTTTCATTTCATTCCATTCCACATTCCAATCCACGTTCCATTTCTCATTACTTTCCACATTCCAATCCACATTCCATTTCTCATTCCTTTCCACATTCCATTTCACATTCCATTCCATTCCATTGTACATTCCATTCCACTCTCCTTTCCATTCCATTCCACATTCCACACCACATTCCATTCCATTGCATTCCACATTCCATTCCACTTTCCATTCTACGTTCCTTTACACGTTGCAATCCAGTCCATTCCAATTTCCGATCCATTCCATTCCACGTTGCGTTTCATTCCACTTCACATTGCCTTCCACTTTCCGATTCACATTCCATTCCAAATTCCATTTGACATTCCATTTCACATTCCATTCCTTACATTCCATTACAATCCACATTCCATTCCATTCCATTAAACATCCCATTCCTTTCCATTCCACATTCCATTCCATTCCATTACACATTCCTTTCCACATTCCATTCCACATTCCATTCCATTATTTTCCACATTCCTTTCCATTCTATTCCACATTCCATTATATTCATTTCCATATTGCATTCCATTCCATTCCACTTTGGATTCCATTCCATTCCATTCTGTTCCATTTCAATCAATTCCCCGTTCCATTCCATGGTCCATTCCACGTTAATTTGCATTCCATTCCACGTTATATTGCACATTCCATTCCACGATCCTTTCCAGTGAGTTCCACATTCCATTCCATTCTATTCCACATTCATATTCCATTCCATTCCACATTCCATTCCATTCCACGATCCATTGCACATTCCATTCCACGATCCTTTCCATTGAATTCCACATTCCATTTCATTCCATTACACATTCAATTCCATTCCGTTCCACATTACATTGCATTCCATTCCACATTCCATTCCTTTCCATTCCACATTCCACACCATTCCATTCCACAGTCCATTCCACATTCCATTCCTTTCCACTCCACATTACATTCCAAATTCCATTCTATTCCATACCACATTGCTTTCCATTGCACTGCTCGTTCCGTTGCATTCCACATTCCATTCCACCTTCCATTCCATTCCATTCCACATTCCATTCCACATTCCATTCCATTCCATTCCAAATTCCATTCCATTCCATTCCATTAAAAATTCCATTCCATTCCATTCCATTAAAAATTCCATTCCATATTTTATTCCATTCCATTCCACATTCCATTCCCTTGCATTCCACATTCCATTCCATTCCATTGCACATTCCATTCCATTCCATTCCACATTCATTTCCACTCCATTCCACCTTGCATTCGATTCCATTCTGTTCAATATTGCATTCCATTCCAATCCATTGCATTCCGCATTCCATTCCACATTCCATTCCATTCCATTCCATATTCAATTCCATTCCATTCCACATTCCATTCCATTCCATTCCACATTCCAATCCATTCCATTGCACTTTCCATTCCATTCCATTCCGCATTCCATTGCATTCCATTCCACATTTGATTGCGTTCCATTCCATTTCAACTTGCATTCCATTCCATTCCATTGTACATTCCATTCCATTGCACTTTCCATTGCACATTCCATTCCATTCCATTCCACATTCCAGTCCATTCCATTCCACATTGCATGCCATTCCATTCCATTCCACATTCCATTCCATTCCATTCCACATTCCAGTCCATTCCATTCCACATTGCATGCCATTCCATTCCATTCCACCTTGCATTAGATTGCGGTGCATTTCATTCCATTCCTCATTCCATTCCACATTCCATTCCGTCCCCTTCCACATTCCATTCCATTCCATTCCACGTTCCATTCCATTCCACATCCAATTCCATTCATTTCCTTTCAATTCCAAATTCCATTCCACATTCTATTATATACCATTCCGCTCCACATTCAATTGCATTCCATTCCACTTTCCATTCCATTCTATTCAACATTGCCTTCCACATTTCAAACCATACCATTCCATTCCACATTCCATTCCACATTCCATTCCATTCCATGCCACATTCCATTCCATTTCATTCCATTCCACATTTCCTTCCATTTCATTCTGCATTCCTTTCAATTCCATTCCATTGCAATCCATTCCACATTGCATTCCTTTCCTTTCCATTGCATAGTCCATTACATTCTATTCCGCATTCCATTCCTTTCCATTCCAAATTGCATTCCATTCCATTTTATTCTACTTTCAATTCCATTCCATTCCACATTCCATTCCATTCCATTCCACATTCCATTCCATTCCATTCCATTGCACATTCCATTTCACATTCCATTTCAATCCATTCCACAATCCACTCCACATTAATTTCCAGCCCATTCCAATCCATTCCACATCCATTCCACATTCCATTCCATTGCATTCCACATTCCATTCCATTCCATACCCCTTTCCACTCCATTCCATTATACATTCTGTTACACTTACTTCTCCATTCCATTCTGCATTCCATTCCACATTCCATTCCATTCCATTCCACATCCCTCACCGTACCATTCCATTCCGCATTCTATTCCATTCCATTCCACATGTCGCTTCAATCCATTGCACTTTCCATTCCAGAATACATTCAATTCCATTCCACATTCCATTCCCTTCTATTGCGCATGCAATTCCACCTTCCTTTCCATTCCATACCATTCCATTCCCCACTCCATTCCAATCCATTACACATTCCATTCCACATTCCATTCCATTCCGTTCCATTCCATTTCACATTCCATTCCATTCCCCTCCAAATTCCATTGCATTCCATTCCAAGCCACATTCCATTCCATTCCATTCTGCCTTCCTTTCTATTCCATTCCACGTTCCAGTCCATTCCATTGCACATTCCATTACACATTCACTTCCATTCCATTCAACGTTGCATTGAACACTAAATTCCATTCCATTCCACGTTGCACATTCCATACCACATTCCACTGCATTCCAGTTGGCATTCCATTGAACATTCCATTCCATTGCATTCCATTCCACATTTCATTCCATTCTATTCCACATTCCACTCCATTCCATTCTGTATTCCGTTCCACATTCTACTCCATTCCATTCCACATTCCATACCACATTACATTCCACATTCCATTCTTTTGATTCCACATTCCATTCCATTCCTTTCCACATTCCATTCCGCATTCGATTCCATTGCTTTCCACCTTCCATTCCACTATCCGTTACATTCCACAATAACTTCCCTTCCATTCTACTCCACTTTCCATTCCACTTTCCATTCCATGTTCCATTCCATTCCATTCCACATTCCATTCCACATTCGATTCCATTCCTTTCCACATTCCATTAAATAGTCTATTCCATTCCATTGCATATTCCATTCCATTCCATTTCACATTCAATTCCATTCCATTCCACGTTACATTCCATTCCATTCTGCCTTCCATTCCACATTCCATTTCACGTTCCATTACACATTCCATTTCATTCCATTCCACATTCCATTCCATTGCATTCCACATTCTATTCCTTTCTATTCCCCATTCAATTCCACGTTACTTTCTATTCAATTCCACATTCCATTCCATTTCATTCCACATTCCATACCATTCCTTTGCCGTTGACATTCCTTTAAATTACATTCCGCATTCCATTCCATTCCTTTCCACATTCAATTCCATTCCGTTCCAAACTGTATTCCATTAGATTCCATTCCAATCCACTTTCCTTTCCATTCCATTCCAATCCACATTCCATTCCATTCCAGTAAAATTTCCATTCCATTCCATCTGATTCCACATTCCATACCATTCCATTACATTCCATTCCACTATCCATTGCATTGCATTCCACATTCCATTCCACATTCCATTCAATTCCATTGCACATTCAATTCCATTCCATTCCACGTTACATTCCATTCTATTCCGCGTTCCATTTCACGTTCCATTCCACGTTCCATTCCACATTCCATTTCATTCCATTCCACATTCCATTCCATTCCACATTCCATTCCATTCCATTCCGTTCCATTACACATTCCATTCCACATACCATTCCACTTTATTCCACATTCAATTCCATTCCTTTCCACGTTGCATTCCACATTCCATTCCATTGAATTCCTCATTCCATTCCAATCCATTCCACATTCCATTCCACATTCCTTTCCATTCCATTCTCCATTCCATTCCTTTCCACATTCCATTCCATTCCACACACAATTCCACATTCCAATCCATTCCTTTCCACATTCCGTTCCATTCCACATGCCATTGCATTCCATTCCCTTTGTTTCCATTCCACATTCCATTCCACATCCGATTCCATTCCATTCCACATTCCTTTCCAGAGTCTATTCCATTCCATTGCATATTCCATTCCATTCCATTCCACATTCAATTCCATTCCCTTCCGCATTACATTCCATTCCCTCCACATTCCATTCCACGTTCCATTCCAATTTCCATTGCACGTTCAATTCCACTTTCCATTTCATTGCTTTCCAAGTTCTATTGCATTCCTTTACGTGTTACTTTTCATTCCGTTTTACATTCCATTCCACATTCCAGTTCACGTTCCAGTCCATTCCATTCCATTCCATCCCACACTCCATTCCATTCCACTCCACATTCCATTCCACGTTCCATTCCGCGTTCCATTCCACTTTTCAATGCACATTCCAATCCATTCCATTCCACTTTCCATTCCACGTTGCATTTCACAATCCATTCCACATTTCATTCCATAATCATTTCACCATTCCATTTCATATTACATTCCGTTCCGTTCCACTTTCCATTCCTCATTCCATTTCATTCCATTCCACTTTCCATTCCATTCCAATCCACGTTCCATTCGAAATTCCATTCCATTCCATTCCACATTGCATTCAATTCCATTCCACACTCCATTCGACATTCCATTCCACATTCCATTCCACATTCCATTCCATATTCCATTCCGTTCCATTCCTCATTCCATTGCTTTCCATTCCACATTCCCTTCCACTTTCTACTCCATTCCGTTCCACGTTCCTTTCCATTCTATTACACATTATATTCCACATTCTATTCCACAATCCATTCCACTTTCCTTTCCATTCCATTCCAGGTTCCCTTCCACATTCCATTCCATCCCATTCCACATTCCATTCCATTCCATTCCACATTCTATTCCACCTTCCATTGCATTCCATTCCACATTCCATTCCAGATGCCATTCCATTCCATTCCATGTTCCATTCAATTGAATTCCACGTTCCATTTCACGTTCCATTATATTCCATTCCACTTACATTTCCACATTCCTTTCCACATTCCATTCCACATTACATTCCGTTCCATTCCACATCCCATTCCACATTCCATTCCACATTCCATTCCATTCCATTCGACATTTCATTCCACATTCCATCGCATTTCATTTCACTTTCCATTCCAACTTCCATTCCATTCCATTCCACTTTCCATTCCATTCAATTCCACATTCCATTTCACATAACATTCCATTCCATTCCATTCCACATTCCATTGCATTTCATTGCACATTCTATTCCATTCCTTTCCACATTGCGTTCCTTTCCACATTCCATTCTACGTTACATTCCGTTTTCCATTCCATTCCATTCCACGTTTCATTCCACATTCCATTCCATGTTCTAGTCCATTACATTCCACGTTCCATTCCACAATCCATTCCCTTCCATTTCAACTTCCCTTCCACATTCCACTACACATTCCATTAGACTTTCCATTGCGTTCCATTACACATTGCATTCCACATTCCACTCGACATTCCATTGCACAGTCCATTCCACATTCCATTTCACATTTCATTCCACATTCAATTTTATTCCATTCCACCTTCCATTCCACATACCATGCCACATTCCATTCCGCACTTCATTCCACATTCTATTCCACTTTCCAGTCTCATTCCAGTGCATTTCATTTCCCATTCCATTCCACATTCCATTCCTTTCCATTCCTCAATTCATTCCAAATTCCATTCCATTCCATTCCACATTCCATTCCTTTCCGTTCGACGTTCCATTCCATGTTCCATTCCACATTGCATTCCATTCCATTCCACATTCCATAGCATTCCATTTCGTTCCATTCCACATTCCATTCGATTTCGTTCCATTCTTCATTCCATTCCATTCCATTCCGTATTCTACTCCAGATTCCATTCCATTCCATTCCGCATTCAATTCCACATTCCATTCCATTCCATTCCACATTCCATTCCATTCCGAATTCCATTCCATTCCATTCCACATTCTATTCCTCATTGCATTCCATTCCATTGCACATTCAAATCCACATTCCATTCCATTCCACATTCAATTCCATTCCATTCCACTTTCCATTCATTTCCATTCCACATTCCATTCCACGTTCCTTTCCACATTCTATTACACTTTCCATTCCACTTTCCATTCCATTCAATTCCAACTACCATTCGACGTTCCATTCCACTTTCCGTTCCTTTCCATTCCATATTCCTTACCATTGCATTCCATTCCATTCCCCATTCCATTCCATTCCGTTCCTCATTCTACTCCACATTGCACTCCATTTCATTCCACATTTTATGCCACATTCCAATCCACTTTCCATTCCACGTTCCATTCCACGTTTCATTACAATTTCCACTTGACGTTCCATTCCATTCCATTCCGCGTTCCATTCCACATTACTTTCCATTCCATTACACTTTCCATTCATCATTCCCATCCACATTCCATTCCACATTCCATTCCACGTTGCATTTCACATTCCATTCCATTCCTTTCCACATTCCATTACATTCCATTACGTTCCAATCCACGTTCCATTCCACTTTCTATTAAATTCTATTCCACTTTCCGGTCCATTCCATTCCACATTGCATTCCTTTCCAATCCACATTTCATTCCACATTTCATTCAATTCCATTCCACATTACATTCCACATTCGATTCCACATACCCTTCCACATTCGATTCCACATTCCCTTCCACATTCCATTCCGTTCCATTCCACATTCCATTCCATTCCATTCCACATTCCATTCCATTCCATTGCATTCCATTCCATGTTCTATTCCGCATTCCATTCAATTCCATTCCACGTTTCGTTCCACTTTCCATTCCACATTCCATTCCTTTCCATTCCACATTCCATTCCACACTCAATTCCCCATTACATTCCACATTCCATTCCATTCAGTTCCGTTCTGCATTCCATTTCATTGCATTCTACATTCTATTCCTCATTCCATTCCATTCCACAATCAATTTGACATTCCTTTCCAATCCATTCCACATACCTTTCCATTGTATTGCACATTCCATTCATTTCCATTCTACATTCCATTCCACTTTCCATTCCTTGTTGCATTCCACATTCCATTCCAAGTTCCATTCCACTTTCCATTCCATTCCATTCCACCTTCCAGTCCACGTTCCATTCCACAATCCATTCCACATTACAGTCCATGTTCCATTCCATTCTTTTCCATATTCCTTACCATTCCATTCCACTTTCTTCTCCACATTCCACTTCATTCCATTCCACATACCATGCCACTTTCCTTTCCATTGGATTCCACATTCCATTTCATTCCATTCCACATTCCATTCGATTCCATTCCACATAACATTCCATTCCATTTCGCATTCCATTCCTTTCCATTACACATTCCATTCCACATTACTTTCCACTTCCTATACCACGTTTTGTTCCACATTCCAATCCACGTTCCATTCCATTACATTTCACTTTGCATTTCACGATCCATTAACATTCCACTCTACGTCCCATTCCATTCCATTCCATGTTCCATTCCACGTTCCATTCCATTCCATTCCACGTTCCAATCCACATTCCATTCCACATTGCATTCCACTTTCCATTCCACGTTCCATTCCACGTTTCATTACAAGTTCCATTCCACGTTCTATTCAATTCCACTCCACTTTCCATTCCACATTCCTTTCCATTCCATAACACTTTCCATTCCACAATCGAATCCACATTCCATGCCACATTCCATTAAAGTCCATTCCACATTCCATTTCACATTCCGTTCCGCATTCTATTCCACATTCCATTCCGCTCTATTCCACATTCCATTCCACATTCCTTTCCACATTCCAATAGACATACCATGCCATTCCATTCCATTCCAGATTTCATGCCACATTCCATTTTAAATTCCATTCCGCAGTCCATTCTAAATTCAATTCCACATTAAATCCTCATTCCAATGCTTTTCATTCCACATTAAATTCCACATTCCATTGGATTCCAATTCACATGCCATTTCACATTCTATTTCAAATTCCATTCCATTATATTCCACAATCCATTCCGCATTCCATTCCACAGTCCATTCCATTCCATTCCACCTTCCATTCCATTCCAATCAGCATTCCATTCCACATTTCATTCCATTCCATTCCACAATACATTCCACATTGCATTCCACATTCCATTCATTTCCATTCCACAATCCATTCCGCATTCCATTCCACGTTCCTTTCCACATTCCGTTACACGTTCCATTCCACTTTCCATTCCATTCAATTCGAACTTCCATTCCACATTCCATTCTGCATTCCATTCCACTCTCCATTCCGTTCCATTCCATATTCCTTACCATTGCTTTCCATTCCATTCCGCATTCCATTCCATTCCGTTCCACATTCTACTCCACATTCCATACCATTACATTGCATTCCATATTTCATTCCAATTTCCATTAAATTCCATTCCACCTTCAATTACATTCCATTCCAAATTCCATTCCACACTTCTTTCCATTCCTTTCCACATTCCATTCCACATTACATTCCATTCCATTCCACATTCCATTTCAATTTCAATTAAATTCCGTTACACATTCCATTCCATTCCATTCCACGTTCCTTTCCACACTCAATTCTACTTTCCATTCCACATTCCACTGCATTCCATTCCATGTTCCATTACACATTCCATTCCATTCCATTAAACATTGCATTCCTTTCCCTTGCACATTTCATTCGACATTCCATTCCACGTTACATTCATTTCAATTCCACATTGCATTCCACGTTCCATTCCAAATTTCATTACACTTTCCATTCCATTCCACGTTCCATACCACATTACATTACATTCCATTCTACGTTACTTTCCACAATCCATTACACTTTCCATTCCACGCTCGATTCCACATTCCGTTCCACGTTCCATTCCAGATTCCATTCCAAGTTCCATTCCACGTTCCATTCCTTTCCATTCCACGTTCCACTCCAGGTTGCATTCCACTTTCCATTCCACATTCCATTCCACGTTCCATTCCATTCCATTCCACTTTGCACTCCACAATCCATTCCACATTCCACTCCACTGCATTCCACATTGCATTCCACATTCCATTCGATTCCATTCCACATTCCACTCCACATTGCATTGCATTCCAGTCCACATTCTAAGCGACATTCCATTCCATTCCATTGTACTTTCCATTCCATTCCACATTCCTTTCCAGATTACATTCCACCTTCCATTTAATTCCATTCCTCATTCCATTCCACTTTCCATTCCAGAATCGATTCCACATTCCATTCCATTCCATTCCACATTCCATTCCACATTGCATTCCATTCCAGTAAACATTCCATTCCACATTCAATTCCATTTCAGTCCTCATTCCATTCCATTCCATTCCACATTCCATTTCATTCCATTCCGCTTTCCATTCCATGTTCCATTCCACATTCCATTCCATACTGCATTCCACTTTCCATTTCATTCCATTCCACATTCTTTCCCACGTTCCATTCCATATACCATTCCATTCTACGTTACACTTCACATACCATTCCACACTCCATTCCACATTCCATTCCATTCAATTGCATTACACATTCCATTCCACATTCACTTCCATTCCACTCCACCTTCTATTCGATTCATTCCAGTTTATATTCCAGTTTCTATTCTTCGTTCCTTTCCATTCCATTCCACTTTCCATTCCACATTCCATTCCACGTTCAATTCCACATTCCATTCCATTATATTCCACATTCCATTCCATTCCATTCCACGTTCCATTCCACATTCCAATTCACATTCCATTCCAGGTTCCATTCCATTGCATTCCACATTCCATTACAAGGTCCATTCCATTCCATTCCACGTTCCATTCCACAATCCATTCCATTCCATTCCACGTTACATTCCGCATTCCATTCCACATTCCATTCCGTTCCATTCCACATTCTATTCTACATTCCATTCCACTTTCCATTCCACATACAATTCCATTCCATTCCACAATCAATTGCATTCCATTCCACATACCTTTCCAGATTCCATTCAACGTTTCATTCCTCATTCCTTACCACATTCCATTCCACTTTCCATTCCACGTTCCATTCCATGTTCCATTCCATTCCATTCCGCGTTCCATTGCACATTCCGTTCTATTCCTTTCCTGTTTCTTTTCCACATTCCATTCCACATTCCTTTCCACATTCCTAAGATTCCATTCCACATTAAATTCCACTTTCCATTCTGTTCCATTCCACATTCCATTCCACAATGCCTTGCACTCCATTCCCTATTCCATTCCACATTCCATTAAAATCCATTCCAAGTTCCATTTCATGTTCCATTACACATTCCGTTCCACATTCGATTCCACGTTCCATTCAATTCCATTCCACGTTCCACTCCACTGTCCACTCCTTTCCTTTCCATGTTCCATTAAATATCCCACTCCACATTCCATTCCATAATCCATTCCGTTCCATTCCATTCTATTACACATTACAATCCACATTCCATTCCACATTCCATTCCTTTCTATTCCACATTCCTTTCCACATTCCTTTCCACATTCCATTCCACATTCCATTCCATTCCATTCAATTCCACATTCCATTCCACATTCAATTCCATTCCACTCCACCTTCCATTCCTTTCATTCCAGTTTATGTTCCACTTTCTATTATTCGTTCCTTTCCATTCCATTCCACTTTCGATTCCACATTCCATTCCACATTGAATTCCACATTCCATTCCATTACATTTCACATTCCATTGCATTCCATTCCACTTTCCATTCCTCTTTCCATTCCACATTCCATTCCACATTCCATTCCATGTTCCATCTCATTGCATTCCACATTCCATTCCACTTTCCATTCCATTCCATTCCACATTCCATTCCACATTCCATTGCCCATGCCATTCCACGTTGCATGCCATATTCCAATTCATGTTCCATTCCACGTTCCATTACAAGGTCCATTCCATTCCATTCCACGATCCATTCCACAATCCATTGCATTCCATTCCACGTTACATTCTGCATTCCATTCCACATTTTATTCTACATTCCATTCCACTTTCCATTCCACATACAATTCCATTCCGTTCCTCATTCAACTGCGTTCCATTCCACATACCTTTCCAGATTCCATTCCACGTTGCATTCCACATTCCTTTCCACGTTCCATTCCACTTTCCATTCCACGTTCCATTCCATGTTCCATTCCATTCCATTCCACGTTCCATTGCACATTCCATTCCACATTCCATTCCACTTTCCATTCATTTCCATTGCACTTTCCTTTCCACATTCCATTCCACATTCCATTAAATTCCATTCCATTCCAAATTCCATTCCACTTTCCATTCCAAATTCCATTCCGTTCCACTCCACATTCCCATTCACACTCCATTCAACATTTCATTCTCATATTCCATTCCATTCCATTCAACATTGCATTCCATTGCAGTCCACACTCCATTCAACATTCCATTCCATTCCATTTAAACCTTCCATTTCATCCCATTCCACACTCCATTCAACTTTCCATTCCATTCCACATTCCATTTCACACTCCATTCCATTCCATTCCACATTCCATTCCACATTCCATTCCATTCCATTCCACGTTGCATTCCACTGTCCATTCCACATTCAATTCCAAATACCATTCCACATTCCATTCCACTCCATTCCATTCCATTCCACATTCCATTCCACATTCCGTTCCCTTGCATTGCACTTTCCATTCCACATTCCATTCCACAATGCATTCCACATTACATTCGATTCCATTCCAGGTTCCATTACACGTTCCATTCCACTTTATATTCCACGTTCTTTTCCACGTTTGATTGCATTCCATTCCATTCCATTCATCATTCCCTTCCACACTCCTTTCCATTCCATTCCAATTTCCATTCCATTACATTTCACCTTCCACTCCACATTCCATTCAACATTCAACATTTCATTCCATTCCATTGCACATTGCATTCCATTCCACTCCATTCCGTTTAATTCCATTCCATTCCATTCCATTCCATTTTCCATTCCATTCCATTCAATTTCACATTCCTTTCCTTTCCATTCCATATTCCACTCCATATTCCCTTCCATTCGATTCCACATTCCCTTCCATTCCATTCCACATTCAATTCCATTCCATTCCATTCCATTCCCCATTGCATTGCTTTCCATTCCATTCAACATTTCATTCGATTCCATTCCACATTCTTTTCCATTCCATTCTATTCCATTCCATTCCACAATGCATTCCATTCCATGCCACTTTCCTTTCCATTTCATTACATGTTCCTTTCCACATTCCATTCTATTCCACATTCCATTGCATATTCCATTCCATTCCATTCAACCTTCCATTCCATTCTAATCCACATTCCATTCCATTCCATTCCATTCTTTCGCATTCCATTCAATTCCATTCCTCACTCCATTGCATTCCATTCCTTTCTCCTTTCAATTCCATTCCTTTCTACGTTCCATACCACGTTCCTTTCCATTCAATTCCACGTTCAATTCCATTGCATTCCACATTTCATTCCGCATTCCATTCCATTGCATTCCACATTGCATTCCACATTCCATTCCACTCCATTCCACATTGATTTCCATATTCCGTTCCATTCCATTGCACTTTCCATTCCAGATTCCATTCCATTGATTTCCACATTCCATTCCACATTCCATTCCATTCCATTCCACATCGCATTCCGCATTCCATTCCATTCCATTCCACTTTCCATTCCATTGCATTCCACATTCCATTCCACATTCCATTACATTCCATTCCACTTTGCATTCCACATTCCATTCCATTCCATTCCACTTTCCATTACACATTTACATTCCATTCC
The DNA here is from genome assembly GCF_028885655.2 of Pongo abelii. NCBI lineage: Eukaryota > Metazoa > Chordata > Mammalia > Primates > Hominidae > Pongo > Pongo abelii. The sequence continues at coordinate 65,764,955 of NC_072009.2, forward strand.
ATTTCACATACCAGTCAACATTCCCTTCCACATTCCATTCCATTCCATTCCACCGTGATTTACACGTTCCATTCCATTCCATTCGAGGTTCCATTCCAATTTCCATTCCACTTTCCATTCCATTTCTTTCCATTCCATTCCACATTTCATTACACATTCCTCCCCACCTACCATTGCATTCAATTCCACATTACATTCCACGTAACATTCCATTCCATTCTCCATTACTTTCCACATTGCATTCCATTCCACATTACATTCCACGTAACATTCCATTCCATTCTCCATTACTTTCCACATTGCATTCCACATCAACTTCCACATTCCATTCCACTCTATTCCACTTTCCATTCCACTCTATTCCACTTTCCATTCCACATTCCTATCCATTCCATTCCACATTCCATTCCACATTCCATTCCACATTCCATTCCATTCCATTCCACGTTCCATTCCATTGCACATTCCATTCCATATTCCGTTCCACGTTCCATTCCACTTTCCATTTCATTCCACATTCCGTTCCATTCCATTCCAAATTGCACTGGATATTGCATTCCATTCCACTCCACATTCCATTCCATTCAATTCCAAATTGCATTACACTTCCCATTTTACATTCCATTCCACGTTCCATTCCACGTTCCATTCAATATTCCATTCCATTCGATTCCTCATTCCATGCCATTCAATTCCATTCCATTCGATTTCTCATTCCTTTCCATTCCATTCCATTCCATATTGATTCCATTCCATTCCATTTCACATTCTCTTAATCATACAATTCAATTCCATTCCACATTCCATTCCTCATTCCATTGCATTCCTTTCCACATTCCATTCCATTTCATTCCACATTACATTCCTGTCCATTCCACATTCCATTCCACGTTCCACTCCACATCCCATTCCACGTTCTATTCCACGTTCCATTCCATTCCAATCCACATTGTTTTCACGTTCCAATCCACAATTCTTTCCCCATTTCGTTCCCCGTTTCATTCCATTCCATTCCACGTTCCATTCCACGTTCCATTCCACGTTCCATTCCATTCCATTCCAGGTTTCATTCCACATTCCATTTAACATTCCATTCCACGCACCATTCCACATTGCATTCCACGTTCCATTCCACGTACTATTCCAAGATTCATTCCACGTTCCATTCCATTCCATTGCGTGTTCCTTTCCACATTGCATTCCATTCCATTCCACTTTACATTCCAGATTGCTTTCCACATTCCATTCCATTCCATTCCACATTCCATTAAACTTTCCATTCCACATTCCATTCCACATTCCATTGCATTCCATTCCACATTCCATTGCATTCCATTCTACATTCCATTCCACATTGCATTCCATTCCAGTCCACATTCCTTTCCACGTTCCATTCCATACCATTCCACATTCCATTCCATTCCACATTCCATTCCACATTCCGTACCACTTTGTATTCTACTCCAGTCCACATTGCATTCCACTCTCCATTCCATTCCTTTCCACTTTCCATTCTATTATATTGCACATTCCATTCCACGTTCCATTGCACGTTCCATTTCATTATTCATTGCACGTACCATTGCATTCCATTCCACGTACCATTCCACATTCTATTCCATTCCATTCCACTATCTATTCAACCTTCCATTCCATATTCCATTCCATTCCATTCCACATTCCATTCCTCATTCCATTTCATTCCTTTCCACATTCCATTCCATTCCACTCCACATTCCATACCACATTCCATTCGATTCCATTCCACATTCCATTCCAAATTCATTCCAGGTTCCATTCCATTCCATTCCGCATTCCCTTCCACATTCCATTCCATTCCCCTGCACGTTCCATTCCACATTCCATTCCGTTCTATTCCACATTCCATTCCACGTACCATTCCACTTTTCAATGCACATTCCAATCCATTCCATTCCACCTTCCATTCCACATTCCATTTCACATTTCTTTCCACATTCCATTCCATAATCCTTTCACCATTCCATTTCACATTGCATTCCATTCCGTTCCACTTTCCATTCCTTATTCCATTTCATTCCATTAAACGTTTCCATCCATTCCACTCCACATTCCATTCAACATTCCATTCCATTCCACTCCACATTCCATTCAATTCCATTCCACACTCCATTCGACATTCCATTCTGTTCCATTCCACATTCCATTCCACATTCCATTCAACATTCCATTCCATGTTCCATTCCGTTCCATTCCTCATTCCATTGCTTTCCATTCCACATTCCTTTCCACATTCTACTGCATTCCATGCCACGTTCCTTTCCATTCTATTACACATTACATTCCACATTCTATTCCACATTCCATTCCACGTTCCTTTCCATTCCATTCCAGGTTCATTTCCACATTCTATTCCATTCCATTCCACATTCCATTCCACATTCCATTGCATTCCATTCCACATTCCATTCCAGATGCCATTCCATTCCATTCCAAGTTCCATTCCATTGAATTCCACATTCCATTTCACTTTCCATTACATTCCATTCCACTTACATTTCCACATTCCTTTCCACATTACTTTCCGTTCCATTCCACAACCCTTTCCACATTCCATTCCACATTCCATTCCATTCCATTCCGAATTTCATTCCACATTCCATTGCATTCCATTTCACTTTCATTTCCACCTTCCATTCCATTCCATTCCACTTTCCATTCCATTCAACTCCACATTCCATTCCACATTCTATTTCACAAACCATTCCATTCCATTCCACAGTCCTTTGCATTTCATTGCACATTCTATTCCATTCCTTTCCACATTCCATTCCTTTCCACTTTCCATTCCGCTTTACATTGCATTTTCCATTCCATTCCATTCTACGTTGCATTCCACATTCCATTCCATGTTCTACTCCATTCCATTCCACCTTCCATTCCACAATCCATTCCATTCCATTTCAACTTCCCTTCCACATTCCATTCCACAGTCCATTAGACTTTCCATTGCGTTCCATTACACATTGCATTCCACACTCCACTCGACATTCCATTGCACATTCCATTCCACATTCCATTCCACATTCAATTCCATTCCATTCCATATTCCATTCCACATTCCATGCCACATTCCATGCCACATTACATTCCGCACTCCATTCCACATTCCATTCCACATTCCAGTCTCATTCCATTGCATTTCATTTCACATTTCATTCCACATTCCATTCCATTCCATTCCTCATTTCATTCCATATTCCATTCCATTCCATTCCAAATTCCATTCCTTTCTGTTCCACGTTCCATTCCACGTTCCATTCCACATTGCATTCCATTCCATTCCACATTCCATAGCATTCCATTTCGTTCCATTCCACATTCCATTCCATTATGTTCCATAACGCATTCCTTTCCATTCCATTCCGTATTCTACTCCATATTCCATTCCATTCCATTCCACATTCAATTCCACATTCCATTGCATTCCATTCCACTTGCCATTCCATTGCTTTCTACATTCTATTCCTCATTCCATTCCATTCCATTGCACATTCCAGTCCATTCCATTGCACATTCCATTCATTTCCATTCCACATTCCATTCCACATTCCATTCCACATTCCATTCCACATTCAATTCCATTCCATTCCACATTCCATTGCACATTCCATTCCACATTCCATTCCACATTCCATTCCACATTCCATGCCACATTCCATTCCACAATACATTCCGCACTCCATTCCTCATTCCATTCCACATTCCAGTCTCATTCCATTGCATTTCATTACACATTTCATTCCACATTCCATTCCTTTCCATTCCTCATTTCATTCCACATTCCATTCCATTCCATTCCACATTCCATTCCTTTCCGTTCCACGTTCCATTCCACGTTCCATTCCACATTGCATTCCATTCCATTCCACATTCCATAGCTTTCCATTTCGTTCCATTCCGCATTCCATTCCATTATGTTCCATAACGCATTCCATTCCATTCAATTCCGTATTCTACTCCGTATTCCATTCCATTCCATTCCACATTCAATTCCACATTCCATTCCATTCCATTCTGCATTCCATTCCATTGCTTCCTACATTCTATTCCTCATTCCATTCCATTCCATTCCACATTCCATTCCATTCCATTGCACATTCCATTCATTTCCATTCCACTTTCCACTCCGCAATCCATTCCACGTCCCTTTCCTCATTCCATTCCATTCCGCATTCCATTCCACGTTCCGTTCCATTCCATTCCATATTCCTTACTATTGCATTCCATTCCATTCTGCATTCCATTCCATTCCATTCCACATTTTCCTCCACATTCCACTCCATTCCATTCCATATTGCATGCCACATTCCAATCCATTCCATTCCACTTTCCACTCCACGATCCATTCCACGTTCGACTGTACATTCCATTCCATTCCATTCAATGTTGAATTCCACTATCCATTTCATTCCATTCCACGTTCCATTCCACATTCCGTTCCACAATCCATTCCACGTTCCATTCCACATTCTGTTCCACATTCCATTCCACTTTCCATTCCACGTTCCATTCCACGTTTCATTACAATTTCCATTCGAAGTTCTATTCCATTCCATTCCGCGTTCCATTCCACATTACTTTCCACTCCATTACACTTTTCATTCCACATTCCAATCCACATTCCATTCCACATTCCATTATGTTTCATTCCACATTCCATTAGACATTCCATTTCACATTCCATTCCACGTTCCATTACATTCCATTCCACATTCCATTACACATTCCATTCAGTTCTATTCCACATTCCATTCCACATTCCAATGACACATTCCATTCCATTCCATTTAATTCCACATTCCATGCCACATTCCATTCCACATTACATTCTGTACTCCATTCCGCATTCCATTCCACATTCCAGTCTCATTCAATTGCATTTCATTCTGCCTTCCATTCCACATTCCATTGCATTCCAATTCATATGTCATTTCATATTCTATTCCAAGTTCGTTTCCATTATATTCCACATTCCATTCCACATTCCATTCCGCAGTCCATTCCATTCCATTCAACATTCCATTGCATTCCTATCAACATTCCATTTCACATTTCACTCCATTCTATTCCACATTCCATTCCACGTTGCTTTCCACATTCCAGTCCATTCCGTTCCACATTCGATTACATTCCAATCCACGTTCCATTCCACTTTCCATTAAATTCTATCCCACATTCCGTTCCACATTCCGATCCATTCCATTCCACATTGCATTCCATTCCATTCCACATTTCATTCCACATTTCATTTAATTCCATTCCACGTTCCACTCCACTTTCCAGTCCTTTCCATTCCACGTTCCATTCCATATTCCATTCCACATTCCATTCCAGAATCCATTCCGTTCCATTCCATTCCATTCCACATTACATTCCGCATTCCATTCCACATTCCTTTCCACATTCCATTCCATTCCATTCCACATTGCATTCCATTGCAGTCCATGTTCCATTCAACATTGCATTCTATTCCATTTAAACATTCCATTCCATACCATTCCACATTCCACTCCACCTTCCATTCCATTCCACATTCCATTCCACTCCCCATTCCATTCATTTCCACATTTAATTCCACATTCCGTTCCATTCAATTCCACGTTCCCTTCCACGATCCATTACACATTCAATTCCACTTTCCAAACCACATTCCATACCTTTCCATTCCATTCCATTCCACATTGCATTCCACATTCCATTCCATTCCACGTTCCATTCCACATTCCATTCCACATTGCATTCCACAATCCATTCCATTCCATTCCATTCCATTCCACGTTCCATTCCACATTCCATTCCACATTCCATTCCACTTTCCTTTCTTTCCATTGCACTTTCCTTTCCACATTCCATTCCACATTAGATTAAATTCCTTTCCATTCCAAATCCTATTCCACATTCCATTCCATATTGAATACCGTCCCATTCCACATTCCAATGCACATTCTATTCAACATTCCATTCCATATTACATTCCATTCCAATCAACATTGCATTCCATTGCATTCCATTCCATTCAATTTAAACCTTCCATTTCATCCAATTCCACATTCGATTCCACTTTCCATTCCATTCCACATTCCATTTCACACTCCTTTCCATTCCATTTCACATTCGATTCCACATTCCGTTCCATTCCATTCCACGTTGCATTCCACTATCCATTCCACATTCAATTCCGAATTCCATTACACATTCCATTCCATTCCAGTCCATTCTATTCCACATTCCATTCCACATTCCATTCCCTTGCATTCCACATTCCATTCCACATTCCATTCCACATTGCATTCCACATTCCATTCCAATCCATTCCACGTTCCATTCCACGTTCCATTCCACATTCCATTCCATTTTCTTTTCCACGTTCGATTCCATTCCATTTCATTCCATTCCACGTTCCATTCCATTCCATTCCACTTTCCATTCCATTCAATTCCACATTCCATTCCGATCCATTCCCTTCCATTCCACATTCCATTTCATTCCATTCCAGGTTCCATTCCACATTCCATTTCACATTACATCACACATTCCATTCCATTCCATTCCATTCCACCTTCCATTCCATTCCATTTCACTTTCCATTCCATTCAATTCTATTACACATTTGATTCTATTCCTTTCCACATTCCATTCCATTCGATTCCACATTCCATTCCATTCCATTACATTCCATTCCACACTTCAGACCATTCCATTCCATTGCACAATCCCTTCCACATACCATTCCACATTCTATTCCATTCCATTACAGATTCCATTCCATTCCATTCCACATTCCATTCCATTCCATTCCAAGTTCCATTCCGTTCCATTCCTTTCCATTCCATTGCTTTCCATTCCATTCCATTCCATTGCATTAGACATTCCATTCCACATTCCATTCCCTTCCATTCCACATTCCATTCTATTCCATTCCACATTCCATTCCACATTCCGTTCCATATTCCATTACACGTTCCCTTCCATTCCATTCCATTCCTTTCCATTTCATTCCATTCCACTCAATTCCATTCCATTCTTTTCCAATCCACATTTCAGACCATTCCATTCCATTCCACAATACATTACATTCAATTCCACATTCCCTTCCATTCCATTCCACGTTCCATTCCATTCCATTCCATTCCACATTCCATTCCACATTCCATTCAACCTTCCATTCCACTTTCCATTCCACATTCCATTCCATTCCTTTACACATTCCACTGCATTCTATTCCATATTCCATTCCTTTCCATTCCACGTTACATTCCACATTCCATACCACCTTCCATTCCACATTCCACTCCAATCCATTCCAAAATCCATTCCATTCCATTCCGCATTAAATTCCACATTACATTCCACATTCCATTCAATTCCACTTTCCATTCCATTCTTTTTGTCCTTCTATTCCCCGTTCCCTTCCACATTCCGTTCCACATTCCACTCCACATTCCATTCCATTCCATTGCACATTTCTTTCCATTTTCCATTCCATTACATTCCACTTTCTGTTCCACATTCCATTGCCCATGACTTTCCACGTTCCATGCCACATTCCATTTCACGTTCCATTGCACGTTCCATTCCAAGGACCATTCCATTCCATTCCACGTTCCATTCCACATTCCATTACTTTCCATTCCACCATCCTTTCCACATTCCATTCCACATTCCCCTCCGTTCCACTCCACATTCTATTCCACATTGTGTTCCATTCCATTCCACATTCCATTCCACATTCGATTCCATTCCATTCCACATTCCATTCCATTCCATTCCACATTCCAGTCCAGGTGGCATTCCACATTCCATTCCACTTTCCATTCCACTTTGCATTCAAAGTTCATTCCACGTTCCATTCCATTCCATTCCACGTTCCTTTCCACGTTCCATTCCATTCCATTCCACGTTCCTTCCACATTCCATTCCTTTCCATTCCACATTTCATTACATTCCTTTCCACATTGCATTCCACATTCCATTCCATTCCATTCCACATTCAATTCCAAATTCCATTCCACTTCTTTGCACTTTACATTCCACAGTAATTTTAAATCCATTCCACATTCGATTCCACATTCCATTCAAATACTTTCAACGTTCTATTTCACTTTCCATCCCACGTTCCATTCCACAGTCAATTCCTCATTCTACTCCACGTTCCATTCCATTCCATTTCACGTTCCACTCCACTTTCCTTTCCTTTCCATTCCACTTTCCATTCCACTTCCCACTGTACATTCCAGTCCACGTTCCTTTCCATTTTCCATTCCACGTTGCATTCCATTCCACTCCACGTTCCATACCACATTCAATTCCATCACTTTCCAAGATCCATTCCATTCCATTCCACGTTCCATACCAGATTCCATTCCATATTGCATTCCACAATCCACACCATTCCATTCCATTCCATTCCACATTCCATTCCACATTGCATTCCACATTCCATTCCAATCCATTCCACGTTCCATTCCTCATTCCATTCCACATTCCTTTCCACGTTCTATTCCACGTTGGATTCCATTCCATTCCATACCACATTCCATTCCATTCCATTCCACTTTCCATTCCATTCATTTCCACATTCTAATCCCATCCAATCCGTTCCATTTCACATTCCACTTCATTCCATTCCACGTTCTTTTCCACATTCCATTTCACATTCCATTGCACATTCCATTCCATTCCATTCCATTCCATTCCACATTGCATTCCATTCCATTCCACTTTCCATTCCATTCAATTCTATTAAATATTAGATTCCATTCCATTCCATTCCACATTCCATTCCATTTCATTACATTACATTCCACACTTCAGACCATTCCATTCCATTCCACAATCCATTCCACATAACATTCCACATTCCATTCCATTCCATTCCAGATTCCATTCCATTTGTTCAACATTCCATTCCATTCCATTCCACGTTCCATTCCCTTCCATTATATTCCATTCCATTCCTTTCCATTCCATTCCATTCCATTCCATTCCACATTCCATTCCCTTCCATTCAACATTCCATTCCTTTCCATTCCACATTCCATTCCAACTTCCATCATACTTTCCGTTCCATTCCATTCCATTCCTTTGCATTCCATTCCATTCCATTCCATTCCATTCCACTCATTTCCAATCCACATTTCAGACCATTCCATTCCATTCCACAATACATTCCGTTCAATTCCACATTCCATTCCTTTCCATTCCACATTCCATTCTTTTCCATTCCATTCCATATTCCATACCGTTGCATTCCATTCCACATTCCATTCCTTTGCATTCTCCATTCCATTCCATTCCATTCCACATTCCAATCCACTGCATTCCTTTCCATTCCACATTCCATTACATTCCATTCCACATTCTATACTCATTCCATTCCATTCCATTCCACATTCCATTCCATTCCATTCCATTCCACGTTCAATTCCACATTCCATTCCACGTTGCATTCCATTATCCCTTCCATTCCATTCCACATTCCATTCCATGTTCCATTCCACATTTCATTCCACTTTCCATTAAATATTAAATTCCACATTCCATTCCATTCCATTCCACATTGCATACCATTGCAGTCCACATTCCATTCCACTTTCCAATCCACATTCGATTCCATTCCATTCCACATTCCATTACACCTTCTATTCCATTCCACATTCCAGTCCACATTCCTTTCGAAACTCCATTCCACATTCCATTCCACATTCCACTCCACATTCCATTCCATTCCATTCCATTCCATTACACATTCCATTCCACATTCCATTACATTGCATTCTACATTCCATTCCACGTTCCATTCCACATTCCTTTCAAGTCCATTCCAATTTCCATTTCACGTTCCATTCCACATTCCATTCCACGTTCCATTCCACCTGACATAACATTCCTTTCCACGTTCCATTCCACATTCCATACCATTCCATTCCACATTCCATACCATTCCATTCCACATTCCATTCAAATTTCCATTCCATTTAATTCCACGTTCCATTCCACAATTCATTCAACCTTTCATTCAACGTTCCATTCCATGTTCCATTCCATTACATTCCACCTTCCATTCTACTTTCCTTTCCATTCCATTCCACGTTCCATTCCACATTCCCTTCCACCTTCCATTCCATAATCCATTCCATTGCATTCCATATTCCATTCCACAGTCCATCCCGTTACATTAGACATTCCATTCCACATTCCAGTCCACTTTCCATTCCATTCCATTCCACTTTCCATTACTCATTCCATTCCATTCAATTCCACATTCCATTCCACATTCCATTCCATTTCTTTCCAGATGCCATTCCACATTTCTTTCCATATTGCATTCCACATTCCCTTTCACTTTCCATTGCATTTCATTCCACATTCCATTCCACATTACATTCCACATTCCATTCAATTCCTTTCCACATTCCATACCACATTCCATTTCATTCCATCCCACGTTCCATTCCATTACATTCCACTTTCCATTCCACGTTCCATTCCACGTTCCATTCCTTTCCATTCGACGTTCCATTCTACTTTCCATTCGACGTTTCATTCCATTGCATTCCACGTTCCATTGTACATTCTATTAGAAGATCATTCCACGTTCCATGCCACGTTCCATTCCATTGCATTCCACGTTACATTCTGTATTTCATTGCATGCCATTCCACATTCCATTCCATTCCACTCAACATTCCGTTCCATTCCATACCACCTTCCATTCCATGTTTCATTCCACGTTCCATTCCATGTTCATTCCACGTTCCATTCCATTCCATTCCACGTTCCATTCCATTCCATTTCACGTTCCATTCCATTCCATTCCACGTTCCATTCCACATTCCATTTCACATTTCATTCTTCCTTCCATTCTTTTCCATTTCATTGCATTCCACCTTCCATTCAATACCATTCCGAATTCCATTGCATTCCATTCCATTCCACATTCAATTCCATTCCATCCCTCATTCCATACCATTCCATTCCACATTCCATTGCACTTTCCATTCGACTTTCCATTCCATTCCATTCCACATTCCATTCCATTCCATTCCGTTCCACATTCCATTCCATTCCACATTCCATTCGACATTCCATTCCACGTTCCGTTCCACCTTCCCTTCCATTCCATTCCATTTTGGATTCCTTTCCATTCAATTCCACATTATATTCGTCTTTCCTTTCCATTCCATTCCACATTCCGTTAAATTGAATTCAACATTCCATTCCATTCCATTCCACATTCCATTCATTTACATTTCACTTTACATTACTCATTCAATTCAAACTTCCATTTTAGATTCCATTCCATTCCTTTCCAAAGTATATTCCATTCCATTCCACGTGCTATTCCATTCCATTCCACATTCCATTCCGCTTTGCATTCCATTTCATTCCCCATTCCATTCCACATTTTATTACATATTGCATTCCACTTTCCCTTTCACATTCCATTTCATTGCATTCCACATTCCATTTCACATTCCATTCCATTCCATTCCACTTTCCATTCCACATTCCTTTCCATTCCTCCATTCCACATTCCATTCCATTCTTTCCACATTCCATTCCATTCCATTCAATATTCCATTCTCTTCCACTACACATTACATTGCACATTCCATTCCATTCCATTCCATTCCACATTACTTTCCACATTACATTACATTACATTCCACTTTCCCTTCCACGTCACATTCCACCTTCCTTTCCACATTCCCTTTCACTTTCGTTTCCATGTTCCTTTGCTCCTTCCATTCCACTTTCATTCCACATTCCATTCCACATTCCATTCCATTCCATTTCACATTCCATTTCTTTACATTCCACTTTCCATTCCAAATACCTTTCTATTGTGTTGCAGATTCCATGCCACACTCCATTGCATTCCATTCCACATTCCATTCCACATTCCATTTCACCAGCTGTTCCATTCCATTCCACATTACCTTCCATTCCATTCCACGATCCATTCCACTTTCCTTTCCTCCTTCCTTTCCATCCCATTCCACTTTCCATTCCACATTCCATTCCATTCCATCACACTTTAATTTCCATCCCATTCCACTTCCCATTCCATTCCATTCCATTCCATTCCAATCCATTCCATTCCAAATTCTATTCCACATTCCATTCCACTTTCCATTGCATTCCATTTCACATTCCATTCCTTTACATTCCACTTTCCATTCCAAATACCTTTCTATTCCATTCCACATTACATTCCACTTTGCATTCCACATTACATTCCACAATCCCTTCCACTCAATTTTATTCCACTTTCTATTATTTTCCACATTCAATTCCAATACTTTCCAGGTTCAATTCCACATTCCATTCCATTCCATTCCACATTCGAAGCATTCCATACCTCGTTCCACTCCACATTCCATTCCATTCCATTTCACGTTCCATTCAGCATCCCATTTCATTCCATTCCACATACCATTCCATTCCATTCCACTGCATTCCACATTCCATTCCACATTCCATTCCATTCCTTTCCACATTCCATTCCACATTCCATCCCATTGCATTCCACATTCCATTCCAGATTCCATTGCTTTCCATTCCACATTCCATTCAATTCCATTCCAGTCCATTCCACATTCCGTTCCATTCCATTCGATATTCCGTTCTATTTCACCTTGCATTCCATTCAATTCCTTTCCAAATTCCATTGCATTCCAAATTCAATTTCATACCATTCCATTCCACCTTACAATTCACATTCCATTTCATGACTTTCCACATTCCATTCCATGTTCCTTTCCATTCATTTCCACATTCAATTCCACATGCCATTCCATTCCTGAATTCCACATTCCATTCCATTCTATCCACATTCCATTCCATTCCATTACATAATCCACTCCACATTTAATTCCATTCTATTAGACATTCCATTCCAAAGTCCATTCCATTCCACATCCCATTGCTTTCCATTCCACATTCCATTCGGCATTCCATTCCATTCCATTCCACATTCCATTCCACATTGTATTTTATTCCATTCTATTCGACTTTCCCTTCCATTCGAAATTCCACTCCATTCCACATTCCATTCAATTCCATTCCACATTCCCTTCCCTTACATTCCATTCCACATTCCATTCCATTCCCTTCTATTTTCCTTTCCCTTTCATTCCATTCCAGATTCCATTCCATTCCATTCCTCCATTCCACATTCCAAACATTCAATTCCTCATTCCATTCCGTTCCATTCCACATTCCATTCCATTCTTTCCAAATTCCATTTCACATTCCATTCCATTCCTCCACTCCACATTCCATTCCATTCCATTTCACCTTCCATTCCATTCCATTGCACATTCCATTCCATTCCATTCCACATTCCATTCCACATTCTCTTCCTTTCCATTCCACATTCCATTTCACATTCCATTCCATTCCACATTCCGTTCTACATTCCATTCCATTCCTAAATGCCACATTCCATTCCATTCCTTGCCACATTCCATTCCATTTCTTTCCGCTTTCCATTCCACATTCCATTCTATTCCAGTCCACATTCTTTTTCACATTCCATTACATTCGATTCCAAATTCCATTCCATTCCATTCCACATTCCATTCCACATTCCATTCCCTTCCATTACACATTGCATTCCACATTCATTTCCATTCCTTTCCATTCCACAGTGCATTCCATTCCATTCGACATTCCTTTCCATTCCACATTCAGTTACATTCCATTCCACATTCCATTCCATTAAATTCCACATTCCATTCCCTTTTTTTCCCACATTTTTTCCCATTTTTTCCCACATTCCATTCCACATTCCATTCCATTCCATTCCTCCGTTTGACATTCCATTCTCTTCCATTCCACACTGGATTCCATACCATTCCATATTTCATTCCATTCCATTCCACAATCCATTCCATTCCATTCCACATTCCATTCCACACTCCATTCCCTTTCATTCCACATTCCATTCCACATTCCGTTAATCTTTCTATTCCACATTCCATTCCATTCCATTCAGTTCCGCATTCCATTCCATTTCATTCCATATTCCGTTCCATTTTCCAAACCATTCCTGCATTCCATTCCACATTCCATTCCATTCCATTCCACATTCCGTTCCATTCCATTCCAAATTCCATTCCATTCCATTATATTCTGCATTTCATTCCACATTCCATTAAACATTTGGTACTATATTTCATTCCATTCCCTTCCACTTTCGACATTATATTCCAGCTTCCTTTCCACATCCCTATCCATTGCATTCCACATTCCATTACATTCTATTTCACGTTCCACTCCATTACATGTCAAATTCCATTCCATTCCATTCAGTTCCATTCCATATTCTATTTAATTCCTTTCCGCATTCCAGTAGATTCCATTCCATTCAATTCCACGTTCCATTCCGCGTTCCATTCCACATTCCATTCCATTACAATTCACAATCAGTTCCACATTTCATAACATTTCATTCCACATTCCATTCCACATTCCATTCCGTTCCATTCAATATTCCTTTTCATTCCATTACACATTATATTGCACATTCCATTCCATTCCATTCCATATTCCTTTCCACTTTCCATTACATTCCATTCCACTTTCCATTCCATTCCATTCCACATTGCTTTCCATTCCATTCCACATTGCATTCCACATTCCATTCCACGTTTCATTCCACATTCTCTTCCATGTTCCCTTCCACGTTCGTTTCCACATTCATTTACACGTTCCCTTCCACTTTCCATTCCACGTTCCATTCCATTCCATTCCACATTCCATTCCGTATCACTCCACGTTCCATTCCACATTCCGTTCCATTCAATTCCACAGTCCATTCCATTCTATTCCACATTCCATTCCATATTCCGTTCCATTCCATTCCATTCCATTCTTCTTTCAATTCCACATTCCTTTGTATTCCATTCCACATTCCATTCCATTCCACGTTCCATTCCACGTTGCATTCCATTCCTTTCCTCATTTTATTCCTCATTCCATTCCGTATCATTCCACATTCCTTTCCACCTTCCATTCCATGCCATTACACATTGCAATCCATTCCATTCCACAGACCACTCTATTCCATTTCACATTCCATTCCACATTCCTCTCCGTTGCCATCCACTTCCCATTCCACAATCCATTCCACATTCCCCTCCATTCTTTTCTACATTCCACTCCTTTCCATTCCATTGCAAATTCCATTCCGTTACATTCCAGGTTCCATTACATTCCATTCTACATTCCTTGCCTTTCCATTCCACCTTCCATTCCATTCTATTCCACATCCATTCCATTCCTTTCCACATTCTACTCCATTCCATTCCAATCCACGTTACATTCCATTCCATTCCACATTGCATTCCATTTCATTCCACTTTCCATTCCATTCCATTCCACTTTCCATTCCACATTCCATTCCATTCCAAATTCCATTCCACTTTCCATTTCATTCCATACCAGTTCCAATGAATTCCATTCCATTCCAAATCCATTCCATTCCATTCCACATTACATTCTATTCCATTTCACTTTCCATTCCATTCCTTTCCACATTCCATTCTACATTCCATTCCATGCCATTCCATTACATTCCATTCCAATTTCCATTCCATTCCAATCCACATTGCATTCCATTCCATTCCAAATTCCATTCCACATTCCCTTCCAATCCTTTCCGCATTCCATTCCTTTCCATTCCTTTCCATTCCGTATTCCATTGCATTCAAATCCATTCCACATTCACTTCCATATATTACACATTCCATTCAATTCCACTTCACATTCGATTTCATTCCATTTCGAATTCCATTCCATTCCATTCCACATTCCATTCCATTCAATTCGACATCCCATTCCATAACATTGCGTTCCTTATTAAAATCCATTCCATTCCATTCCTTTCCACAATTCCTTCCATTCCATTCCGTTCCATTCCACATTCCATTATATTATATTCCACATTCATTCCATTCCATTACAATTTCCATTCCATTCCATTCGACATTCCATTCCACACTTCACTCCATTGCATTCCAGTTTCCATTCCATTGTATTCCGCTTTCCATTCCTTTCCATTTCACATTAAATTCTGCTCCACATTCATTTCCACATTCCATTCCATTACTTTCCACACTCCATTCCATTCCATTCCACATTCCTTTCGATTCCACACTCCACTCCATTCTGTTCCATTCCACATTCCACTAAATTCCATTCCATTCCAAATTACATTCCATTCCATCCCATTCCAAATTCCATTCCATTCCATTCCACATTCATTTCCATTCCATTCCACATTCCATTCCACATTTCATTCCATTCCATTCCACGTCAACTTTATTCTGTTCCATTCCACATTCCATTCCATTCCCTTCCACATTCCATTCCATTACATCTCTGATTCCATTCCATTGCACTCTACATTCCATTCCACCTTCCTCTCCATTCCACTCCATTACATTCCACGTTCCATTCCATTACGTTCCATTCCACATTCATATATATTCCATTCTACACGCCACTCCATTCCATTCCACATTCCATTCCATTTATTACCACATTCCATTCAACGTTCCATTCCACCGTCCATTCCATTCCATTCCACATTCCACTCCATTCCATTCCACATTCCATTATATTCCATTCTACGTTCCATTGCACTAAATTTCACATTCCATTCCATTCTACATTCCTTTCCACATTACATTCCGCATTCCATTCCATTCCATCCCACCTTCCATTCGTTTCCACATTCCATTCCACATTCCATTCCAAGTTCCATTTCACGTTCCGTTCCATATTATTCCATGTTGCATTCCACATTCCACTCCACTTTCCATTCCACATTCCATTACACATTCCATTCCGTTTCATTCAAATTTCCAGTCCACTTTCCGTTCCACATTCCATTGCCCACTCCTGTACATTCCATTCCACATTCCATTCCACATTCCATTGAAAATTCCATTCCATAATCCATTCCATTCAATTCCACATTCCATTCCACAGTGCATTCCATTCCAGTGCACATACCATTCCACATTCCCTTCCTTTCCAGTTAAACATTCCATTCCTTTCCATTCCACATTCCATTCCATTTCACATTATATTACACATTCCATTCCACATTCCATTCCACATTCCAGTAAATTGCATTCCAGATTACATTCCACATTCCATTCCGCATTCCCTTCTACATTCCATTCGATTGCATTCAAATTTCCATTCCCCATTCCTGTCCACAATCCATTCCACCTTCTATTCCATTCCATTCCATGTTTCATTCCAACTTCCATTGCACGTTCCTTTCCACTTTCCTTTCGAAGTTCCTTTCCATTCCATTCCACCTTCCATTCCACATTCCATTCCATTTCACATTCTATTACGCATTCCATTGCATTCCATTCCAGATTCCATTCCACATTCCAGTAAATTGCATTCCAGATTACATTCCACATTCCATTCCGCATTCCCTTCTACATTCCATTCCATTCCATTCAAATTTCCATTCCACATTCCTGTCCACAATCCATTCCACCTTCTATTCCCTTCCATTCCATGTTTCATTCCAACTTCCATTGCACGTTCCTTTCCACTTTCCATTCGAAGTTCCGTTCCATTCCATTCCACGTTCCATTCCAACTTCCATTTCACATTCCATTCCATTCCATACCATTCCAGTACACAAATCATTCCATTCGTTTCCACATTCCATTCCTTTCAATTGAATATTTCATTCCACTTTACTTTCCACTTCCTCTTCCAAATTCCATTCCACATTCCAGTCCACATTCCATTCCATTCCATTCCACGATCCATTCCACATTGCATTCCACGTTCCATTCCACATTCCATTCCACTCCATTCCACTATCCATTCCACATTCCATTCCACGTTCCATTCCACATTCCATTCCGTTCCATAGCACTTTACATTCCACATTCCATTCCTCATTCCATTCCACGTTCCATTCCGTTCAATTCCACATGCCACTCCACATTTCATTCCACATTCGAATCCAAATTCCAGGCCTCAATGCATTCCATTCCATTCCACATTCCATTCCACTTTCCATTCCATTCCATTCCACATTCTATTCCACATTCGCTTCCACATTGCATTGCATTCCATTCCAGAATCCTTTCCATATTCCATTCCATTCCACATTCCATTCCATGTTCCATTCCATTGCATTCCACTCCCAGTCCATATTCCATTCCACATTCCCCTCCACATTCCATTCCATTCCATTCCACTTTCCATTCAACATTCCATTCCATTCCATTCCACATTATATTCCACATTCCATTACACATTCCATTCCTTTACATTCCACATTCCATTCCATTGCATTCCACATTCTGTTCCATTCCATTCCATATTCCATTCCACATTCCACTGCGTTCCAATCCACATTCCATTCCACATTCCATTGTGTTCCAATCCACATTCCATTCCACAGTCAATTCCGCTTTCCTTTCCCCATTCCATTCCATTCTATTCCACATTCCACTCCACATTCGATTCCATTCCATTCCACATTCCATTCCACATTCTCTTCCACATTCCCTTCCACATTGCATTTCACTCCATTCCATTACACATTCCATTCCACATTCTCTTCCACATTCTCTTCCACATTCCATTCCATTCCATTCCACATTCCATTCCACATTCCATCCCGTTCTATTCCACATTACATTCCACATTCCATTCCTCATTCCCTTCCACAATCCATTCCATTCCATTCGACATTCCATTCCACATTCCATCACATTCCATTCCACATTACATTCCACATTCCATTCTTCATTCCCTTCCTCATTCCATTCCATTCCATTCCACATTCTATTCCATTCCATTCCTCATTCCATTCCTCATTCCATTCCATTTCATTCCACATTAAATTCCACGTTCCACTCCATTCCTTTCAACGTTCTATTCCACCTTCCATTCGTCGTTCCATTCCATATTCCATTCCGTGTTCCATTCCATTCCATTCCACGTTCCAATCCACCTTCCATTCCACATTCCGTTCTGCTCCATTCCATTCCATTCCAGTCCACATTCCATTCCATGCCATTCCTCATTCAATTCTATTCCATTCCACGTTACATTCTGCGTACCATTACACATTCCATTACATTCCTATCTACTTTACATGCTATTCCATTCCACGTTCCATTTCATTCCATTCCACATTCCATTTCATTCCATTCCAAATTCCATTCTGAATTTCATTTTACATTCCATTCCTTTGCATTCCACATTCCATTCCATTCCAATCCACTTTCAATTCCATTCCATTCCACTTTCCATTCAATTCCACATTCCATTCCATTCCATTCCATTACACATTGCATTCCTTTCCATTCCACATTCCATTCCATTCCAATCCACATTGCATTCCACATTCCACAATGCATTCCACGTTCCATTCCATTCCACATTCCATTCTACTTTCGATTCGATTCCATTCCACTTTCCATTCCATTCCATTCCACGTTCCATTCAACATTCCATTCCATTCAATTTCATATTCCATATTCCATTCCACATTCCATTCCAGATTCCAATCTACGTTCCATTCCACGATCCATTCCACTTTCCATTCCACGATCCATTGCACGTTCCATTCCACGTTCCAT
Source organism: Pongo abelii (assembly GCF_028885655.2). Lineage (NCBI taxonomy): Eukaryota > Metazoa > Chordata > Mammalia > Primates > Hominidae > Pongo > Pongo abelii. The sequence continues at coordinate 65,784,637 of NC_072009.2, forward strand.
TCCACATTCCATTCCATTCCATTCCATATTCCATTCCACACTCCATTACATTCCATTCCACATTCCTTTCCATGCCATTCCACACTGCCTTCCACATTGAATTCGATTCCATTCCATTCCACGTTCCATTCCATTCCATTCCACATTCCAATCTATTCAATTCCACATTCCATTCCACATTCTATTCCACATTCCATTCCACATTCCATTCCATTCCATTCCACATTTCATTCCATTCCATTAGACTTTCCTTTCCATTCAATTCCACATTCCATTCCATTCCATTACTTTCCATTCCACTTTCCATTCCATTCCATTACTTTCCATTCCACATTCCATTCCCTTCCATTACTTTCCATTCCACATTGCATTCCATTTCATTACATTCCATTACACATTCCATTCCATATCATTCTACATTCCATTCCTTTCCATTCCATTCCATTCCACTTTCCATTCCATTCTATTCCACATTGAGTTCCATTCCATTCCCTTCCATTCCACATTCTATTCCATTCCATTCCTCATTCGTTTCCATGTTCCATTCCACGTTCCATTAAACATTCCTTTCCATTCCATTCCACATTCCATATCATTCCTTTCCATTGCATTCCATTCTGGATTCCATTCCATGCCAATCCTGATTCTATTCCACATTGCTTTCCTTTCCTTTCCATTCCATTCCATTCCGGATTCCATTCATGCCAATCCACATTCTATTCCACATTGCATTCCTTTCCTTTCCACATTACATTACACATTCCATTCCATGTTTTATTCCACGTTCCATTCCACATTCCATTCCACGTTCCATTCCACGTTCCATTCCACAATCCATTCCACTTTCTGTTCCACTTTCCATTCCATTCCATTCCATGTTGATTCCACATTCCATTCCATTCCGTTCCATGTTCCATTTAACATTCCACTCCACATTCCATTCCACGCTCCATTCTACATTCCATTCCATGTTCCATTGCAATTTCCATTCCACGTTCCATTCCATTCCATTCCACGTTCCATTCGACATTCCAATTCATTCCATTCCACTTTCCATTCTATATTCCATTCCACATTCCATTCCATTGCACCCCACGTTCCATTCGTCATTCCATTCCTTTCCATTCCACTTTCCATTCCACATTCCATTCCACATTACATTACACATACCATTAATTTCCATTCCACATTTCATTCCACATTCCATTCCAGATTCCATTCTACATTCAATTGCGTTCCGTTATACATTCCATTCCGTTCCATTACTCATTCCATTTCACTTTCCTTTCCCTTACATTCCGCATTACATTCCACATTGCATTCCATTCCAGTCCACATCCCATTCCACATTCCATTCCATTCCCTTACACATTGCATTCCATATTTCATTCCATATTCCATTCCATTCCATTCCACATTCCATTCCACCTTCCATTCCATTCCATTCCACGTTTCATTCCAGTTTAAATTCCACATTCCATTCCAGGTTCCATTCCACGTTCCATTCCATTCCATTCCACGTTCCATTCCACTTTCCTTTCCATTACATTCCACATTACATTCCACATTCCATTGCCCATTCCATTCCACGTTCCATTTCATTCGACATTTCATTCCATTCCTTTACATTTCATTCCACATCCCTTTCCACTTTATATTCCATTGCATTCCAAGTTCCATTCCACATTACATTGCCCATTCCTTTCCACGTTGCTTTCCACGTTTCATTAAACGTTCCATTCCATTCCGTTCTACATTCCATTCCACTTTCCTTTCCATTCAATTCCACGTTCCACTCCACTGCATTCCACTTTCCATTCCACATTCCATTCCATTGCTTTCCACATTCCTTTCCACATTCCATTCCATTCCAATCCATATTCCATTCCATTCCATCCAACCTTCCTTTCCATTCCACATTCCATTCCACTTTCCATTCCACATTCCATTCCTTTCCATTCCACATTACATTCCAGAATCCTTTCAATTCCATTCCACATGCCATTCCACATCCCTTTGCATTCCATTCCACATTCCATTCCATGTTCCATTCCAGGTTCCTTTCGATGTTCCATTCCATGTTCCATTCCATTCCATTCCACTTTGCATTCCATTCCATACCACATTAAATTTCACAAACCAGTCCATTCCATTCCACATTCCATTGCATTCCATTCCATTCCTTTCCACATTCCATTTCTTTCCACATTCCATTCCACGTTCCATTCCATTCCATTCCACGTTCCATTCGATGTTTCACTCCATTCATCTCCACATACCATTACACATTCCATTCTATTCCATTTAACATTCCCTTCCACATTCCATTCTGCATTCCTTTTGACTTTCCATTGTGTTCCATTCCACATTCAACTCCACATTGCATTCCACATTCCATTCCACATTCCATTCCACATTTTATTCCACATTCCATTCCGTTCCATTCCACATTCCATTCTACATTTCTTTCCACATTCCATTCCATTTCATTCCACATTCCCTTCCATTCCATTCCACATTCCATTACACTTTCCATTTCACGTTCCATTCCACGTTCCATTCTACCTTCCATTCCATTACATTCATCGTTTCATTCCACATTCCATTCCATTACATTCCACTTTCCTTTCCACATGCCATTCCACATTCCATTCCACAATACATTCCGTTCAGTTCCACTTTCCAATCCATTCCATTAGACATTCAATACCTTTCCATTGCACATTTCATTCCACATTCAATTCCACATTCCATTCCTTTCCATTTCCTGTTACATTTCACATTCCTTTCCACATTCCTTTAAATTACTTTCCACATTCCATTCCACACTCCATTAAATTACTTTCCACTTTCCATTCCACACTCCATTCCACATTCCATTCGACATTCCATTCCACATTCCATTCCATTCCACTTTCTATTCCATTCCATTCCTTTCCACATTCCATTCCACATTCCATTCCATTCCAATTTTCGTTCCCTTCCATTCCACATTCCTTTGCATTCCATTCTACATTCCATTCCATTCAGTTCCACATTCCAATCCACTTTCCTTTGCATTCCATTCCACATTCCCTCCACTTTCCACTCCATTCCATTCCACATTCTAATCCACATTCCACTCCATTCCATTCTGCATTCCATTTCACATTCCGTTCTATTCCATTCCACATTCCATTCCATTCCATTCCATTCCACATTCCATTCCACGTTCCATTCCATTCCACATTCTATTACACATTCCATTCCATTCCATTTCACATTTCATTCCATTCCATTCCACATTCCATTCCATTCCGTTCCACATTCCATTCCCTTCCGTTCCACATTCGATTCCATTCCATTCCACATTCCATTGCATTTTCCATTCCATTGCATTCCGCATTATATTCCACTTTCCATTCCATTCCATTCCATTCCATTCCACATTCCATTCCACATTATATTCCATTCTGCATTCCATTCCACATTCCAGTCCATTCCATTCCACATTCCATTCCATTCAATTCCACTTTGCATTCCATTCTATTCCTTTCCACATTGCATTCCATTCCATTCCATTTAATTCCATTGAATTCCACATTCCGTTCCATTGAATTCCTCATTCCATTCCATTCCATTCCATTAGACATTGCATTACACTCCATTCCATTCCACATTCAAAGCCACATTCATTTCCATTCCATTCAACTTTCCATTCCACATTCCATTCCATTCCATTCCACATTCTGTTCCACATTCCATTCCATTTCATTCCACGTTGCCTTCCACATTCCATTCCACATTCAATTCCATTCCATTCCAGATACCATTCCACGATCCGTTCCTTTACACTTTCTATTCCACATTCCATTCCATTCCAGTCCGCATTCCATTCCATTCCATTCCATTCCACATTCCGTTCCACTTTCCTTTCCAATCCGTTTCACATTCCATTCCATTCAATTCCACATTCCATTCCACTTTCCATTCCATTCCATTCCACATTCCACTCCACTTTCCATTCCATTCCATTCCACATTCCATTCCACTTTCCCTTCCAACCCATTCCACATTCCATTCCTTTTCATTTCACCTTCCATTCCATTCCATTCCACATTCCATTCCTTTCCATTCCATTCCTTTCAATTCCACTTTGCATTGCATTCCATTTCATTCCACATTCCTCTCCATTCCATTCCACATTCCATTACACTGCATTCCATTCCTCATTGAATTCCACATTCCTTTCCAATCCATCCCACATTCCATTCCAAATTCCATTCCATTCCATTTAACTTTCCCATCCATTCCATTAAACATTCCATTCCATTCCATTGCACATTCCATTCCATTCTATTCCAAATTCTATTCCATTCCTTTCCCCACTCCATTCCATTCCATTCCAGATTCCATTCCACTTTGCATTCCACATTCCATTCCATTCCACATTCCACAGCATTCCATTCCATATTCTATTCCACATTCAATTCCATTCCATTCCACGGTCCATTCCACCTTCTTTTGCACATTCCAATACCCATTCCATTCTATTACATTCCAGATTTCATTCGCTTCCATTCCGAATTCCATTCCACGTTCCATTGCTTTCTATTCTACATTCCATTCCACATTCCATTCCACGATCCATTGCTTTCTATTCCACATTCCATTTCACATTCCCTTCCAAATTCCCTTCCATTCCATTCCACATTCCATTCCTTTCAATTCCATTCCATTCCAAATTCCATTCCATTCCATTCCACCTTCAATTCCATTCCATCCCACATTCCATTCCACATTCCATTCCATTCCATTCCACATTCAGTTCCACCTTCCATTCCACATTAAATTCCATTCCTTTCCATTCCATTCCTCTTTCCATTTCATTCCATTTCACATTCCCTTCCACATTCCATTTCACATTCCTTCCACATTCCATTTCACTTTGCATTCCATTCCACTCCACTTTCCATTCCACTTTCCATTCCCCGTTAAATTGTATTCCTCTCCATTCCATTACACCTTCCATTTCATTCCATTCCACATTCCAATCCCAGTTCCATTTCTCATTACTTTCCACATTCCAATCCACATTCCATTTCTCATTCCTTTCCACATTCCATTACATTCCTTTCTACATTCCATTCCACTCTCCTTTCCATTCCATCCCACATTCCACACCACATTCCTTTCCATTCCATTCCACATTCCATTCCACATTCCATTCCATTCCATTCTACATTCCATTCCACTCTCTTTTCCATTCCATTCCACATTCCACACCACATTCCATTCCTTTCCATTCCACATTCCATTCCACATTCCATTCCCCTTTCCATTCTACGTTCCATTACACGTTGCAATCCAGTCCATTCCAATTTCCGATCCATTCCATTCCACGTTGCGTTTCATTCCATTTCACATTGCATTCCACTTTCCGTTTCACATTCCTTTCCAAATTCCATTTCACATTCCATTTCACATTCCATTCCTTACATTGCATTACAATCCACATTCCATTCCATTCCATTACACATCCCATTCCTTTCCATTCCACATTCCATTCCATTACATTCCACATTCCTTTCCACATTCCATTCCACATTCTATTCCACTCTTTTCCACGTTCCATTCCATTCCATTCCACTTTCCATTATATTCAATTCCACATTGCATTCTATTCCATTCCACTTTCCATTCCATTCAATTCCATTCTGTTCCATTTCAATCCATTCCCCATTCCATTACATGGTCCATTCCACGTTAATTTCCATTCCATTCCGCATTACATTGCACATTCCATTCCACGATCCTTTCCAGTGAGTTCCACATTCCATTCCATTCCATTCCACAATCAATTCCATTCCATTCCACATTCCATTCCATTCCACGATCCTTTGCACATTCCTTTCCACGATCCTTTCCATTGAATTCCACATTCCAATGCATTCCATTCCACATTCCATTCCATTCCATTCCATATTCCATTCCTTCCCATTCCACATTCGACTCCATTCCATTCCACAGTCCATTCCACATTCCATTCCTTTCCATTCCACATTCCATTCCAAATTCCATTCTATTCCATACCACATTTCTTTCCATTCCACTGCTCGTTCCGTTGCATTCCACATTCCATTCCACCCTCCATTCCATTCCATTTCACATTCAATTCCACATTCCATTCCATTCCATTCCAAATTCCATTCTATTCCATTCCATTAAAAATTCCATTCCAAATTTCATTCCATTCCTTTACACATTCCATTCCATTGCATTCCACATTCAATTCCATTCCATTGCACATTCCATTCCATTCCATTCCACATTAATTTCCACACCATTCCACCTTGCATTAGATTCCATTCTGTTCAATTTTGCATTCCATTCCAATCCATTGCATTCCACATTCCATTCCACATTCCATTCCATTCCATTCCACATTCCATTCCATTCCATTCCACATTCCATTCCATTCCATTCCACTCCATATTCCATTCCATTCCATTCCACATTCCAATCCATTCCATTGCACATTCCATTCCATTCCATTCCGCATTCCATTGCATTCCATGCCACATTTGATTGCATTCCATTCCATTCCAACTTCCATTCCATTCCATTCCATTGTACATTCCATTCCATTGCCCTTTCCATTCCAAATTCCATTACATTCCATTCCACATTCCATTCCATGTTCCATTCCTTTCCATTCCGTATTCCACTCCGCTTTCCATTCCATTGCATTCCACATTTCATTCCACATTCCAATAAGTTCCTTTCCACTTTCCATTCCATTGAATTCCACATTGCATTCCAGTCCATTCCACATTCCATTCCATTCCATTCCACATTCTATTCCATTCCACATTCCATTGCACATTCCAGTCCATTCCATTCCACATTGCGTTCCATTCCATTCCATTCCGCCTTCCATTAAATTGCGGTGCATTTCTTTCCATTCCTCATTCCATTCCACATTCCATTCCATCCCCTTCCACTTTCCATTGCATTCCATTCCGCATTCTATTCCATTCCACACTGCATTCCATTCCACATCCAATTCCATTCATTTCCAATCAATTCCAAATTCCATTCCACATTCCATTATATTCCATTCCTCTCCATATTCAATTGCATTCCATTCCACTTTCCATTCCATTCCTTTCCATTTCACATTCTATTCCATCCCATTCCACATTCCATTAAATTCCATTAAACATTGCATTCCACATTCCAATCCATTCCATTCCACATTCCATTCCTCATTCCATTTCATTCCATGCCACATTCCATTCCATTTCATTCCATTCCACATTTCGTTCCATTCCATTCCGCATTCCATTCAATTCCATTCCGTTGCAATCCATTCCACATTTCATTACATTCCATTCCATTCCACATTCCATTCCATTCCATTCCGCATTCCATTCCATTCCATTCCATTCCCATCTATTCCACATTGCATTCCATTCCATTCCATTCTACTTTCAATTCCATTCCTTTCCACATTCCATTCCATTCCATTCCATTCCATTTCACATTCCATTTCAATCCATTCCACAATCCACTCCACATTAATTTCCATTCCATTCCAATCCATTCCACATCCATTCCACATTCCATTCCATTGCATTCCAAATGCCATTACAGGTTCCATTCCAATCGATTCCACAGTCCATTCCACGTTGCTTTGCATTCCATTCCACCTTCCATTCCTTTCCCTTCCACATTCCATTCCATTTCGTTCCACATTCCTTTGCATTCCATACCACATTGCATTCCATTATATTTCACATTCCATTCCATTCCAGATTCCATTCCATTACATTCCATTAAATTCCAAATTCCGTTCCACATACCATTCCATTCCATTTCTACTTCAATTTCATTCCATTCCACATTCCATTCCATTCCATTCCGTTCCATTCCATTGCATTCCATTCCATTCTATTCCATTCCATTCCTTTCTACGTTCCATCCCACATTCCAATTCAATTTCCATTCCATTCCATTCCACGTTCCATTACATGTTCCAATCCACGTTCCATTCTATGTTCTTTTCCATTGAATTCCACATTCCATTCCATTCCATTGCACATTTTATTCCATTCCATTCCACACTCCATTACTTTCCATTCCACCTTCCACTCCAATGCATTCCATTCCATTCCATATTCCATTGCACTTTCCATTCAGTTCCGCTGCACATTCCATTCCATTCCACATTCCATTCCACATTCCATTCGTTTCTGTTCCACATTCCATTCCATACCATTCTACATTCCATTCCATTCCATTCCACATTGCATGGCATTCCGTTGCATATTCCATTCCATTCCACATTCATTTACACTCCATTCCATTCCAAATTTCATTCCATTCCATTCCATTCAACATTCCATTCCACATTCCATTCCTTTCCATTCCACATTCCATTCCACTTTCCATTCCACATTCCATTACACGTTCTATTCCACGTTCCAATCCACGTTCAATTCCATTCCATTCTACGTTCCATTCCACGGTTCTTCCGGTTCAATTCCACGTTCCATTCCATTGCATTCCGCTTTCTATTCCACATTCCAATCCATACCATCCCACATTCCATTCCACATTCCATTCCATTCTATTCCACATTCCACATTCCATTTCATTCCACTTTCCATTTCACATTCCATTCCTTGTTCCATTCCACGTTCCATACGACATTCCATTCCAATCCGTTGCACCTTCAATTCCACATTACATTCCCTTACATTCCTGATTCCATTCCACATTCCATTCCATTGCATTCCACATTCCATTCCTTTCTATTCCCCATTGAATTCCACGTTACTTTCCATTCAATTCCACATTCCATTCCATTTCATTCCACATTCCATACCATTCCTTTCCCACTGACATTCCTTTAAATTACATTCCGCATTCCATTCCATTCCTTTCCACTTTCCATTCCATTCCATTCCAAATTCTATTCCATTCCATTCCATTCCAATCCTCTTTCCATTCCATTCCATTCCAATCCACATTACATTCCATTCCAGTCCACTTTCCATTCCATTCCATCTGATTACACATTCCATACCATTCCATTACATTCAATTCCACTATCCATTGTATTGCATCCCACATTCCATTCCCCGTTCAATTCAATTCCATTGCACATTCCATTTTATTCCATTCCACGTTCCATTCCATTACATTTCTCGTCCCATTCAATTTCCTTCCACTTGCAATACATTCCATTCCACGTTCCATACCACTTTCCATGCCACGTTCCATTCCTCTTTCCATTCCACGTTCCACTGTATGCCATTCCGCGTTCCATTCCATTACATTCCATGGTCCATTCCACTTTCCTTTCCAGCTTCCATTCCATTACATTTCACATTTTATTCCACATTCCTTTCCATTCCATTGCACATTCCATTCCACGTTCAATTCCATTCCATTCCATTCCACTTTCCATTCCACATTCCATTCCACGTTCCATTCCATTCCATTCCACATGTCATTCCATTCCATTGCATATTCCATTCCAGTCCATTCAGTTCCATTCCATTCCACATTGCACTCCACATTCAATTCTATTCCATTCCACATTTCATTCCATTCCATTCCATTCTAGTCCACAATTCATTCCATTGCATTCCTTTCAACATTCCATTCCACTTTCCTTTCCGCATTCCATTCCATGTTCCATTCCACGTTCCATTCCATTTTCCATTCCATTCCATTCCACATTGCATTCCATTCCATTCCATTCCACATTCCATTCCATTTCACATTCCATTCCATTCCATACACCTTTCCACTCCATTCCATTATACATTCTATTACACTTACTTCTCCTTTCCATTCTGCATTCCATTCCACATTCCATTCCATTCCATTCCACATCCCTCACTGTACCATTCCATTCCACATTCCATTCCATTCCATTCCACCTGTCGCTTCAATCCATTGCACTTTCCATTCCAGAATACATTCAATTCCATTCCACATTCCATTCCCTTCTATTGCGCATGCAATTCCACCTTCCATTCCATTCCATACCATTCCATTCCCCATTCCATTCCAATCCATTACACATTCCATTCCACATTCCATTCCATTCCGTTCCATTCCATTCCAGATTCCATTCCATTTCCCTGCAAAGTCCATTGCATTCCATTCCAAACCGCATTCCATTCCATTCCATTCTGCGTTCCTTTCTATTCCATTCCACGTTCCTGTCCATTCCATTGCACATTCCATTACACATTCACTTCCATTCCATTCCACGTTGCATTGAACACTAAATTCCATTCCATTCCACGTTGCACATTCCATACCACATTCCATTGCATTCCAATCGGCATTCCATTGTACTTTCCATTCCATTTCATTCCATTCCACATTCCTTTCCATTCTATTCCACATTCCACTTCATTCCATTCTATATTCCATTCCACATTCTACTCCATTCCATTCCACATGCCATACCACATTCCATACCACATTCCATTCCTTTAGATTCCACATTCCATTACATTCCTTTCCACATTCCATTCCGCATTCTATTCCATTGCTTTCCACCTTCCATTCCACTATCCATTACATGCCACAATAACTTCCATTCCATTCTACTCCACTTTACATTCCACTTTCCATTCCATGTTCCATTCCATTCCATTCTACATTCCATTCCAAATTCGATTCCATTCCTTTCCACATTCCATTCCATTGTCTATTCCATTCCATTGCATATTCCATTCCATTCCATTCCACATACAATTCCATTCCATTCCTCGTTACATTCCATTCCATTCCGTGTTCCATTCCACATTCCATTTCACGTTCCATTCCACATTCCATTTCATTCCATTCAACATTCCATTCCATTGCATTCCACATTCCATTCCTTTCTATCCCCCATTCAATTCCACGTTACTTTCTATTCAATTCCACATTCCATTACATTTAATTCCACATTCCATACCATTCCTTTCCCGTTGACATTCCTTTAAATTACATTCCGCATTCCATTCCATTCCTTTCCACATTCCATTCCAAACTCTATTCCATTCCATTCCATTCCAATCCACATTCCGTTCCATTCCATTCCATTCCACATTCCATTCAATTCCAGTCCACTTTCCATTCCATTCCATCTGATTCCACATTCAATACCATTCCACTACATTCCATTCCACTATCCATTGCATTGCATTCCACATTCCATTCCACATTCCATTCAATTCCATTGCACATTCCATTGCATTCCATTCCACGTTCCATTCCATGACATTTCTCATCCCATGGAATTTCCTTCCACTTGCAATACATTCCAATCCAGGTGTCATTCCATTTTCCATGCCACGTTCCATTCCACATTCCATTCCACGTTCCAGTGTATGCCATTCCAAGTTCCATTCCACTACATACCATGGTCCATTCCACATTCCATTCCAGATTACATTTCATTCCATTTCACATTTCATTCCACATTCCTTTCCATTCCATTGCACATTCCATTCCACATTCCATTCCATTCCATTCCACGTACCATTCCACATTCCGTTCCACGTTCCATTTCTTTCCATTCCACATTCCTTTCCACATTTCATTCCTTTCCATTGCATATTCCATTCCACTCCATTCCGTTCCATTCCATTCTATATTGCACTCCACATTCCATTCCATTCCATTCCACATTTCATTCCATTCCATTCCATTCTAGTCCACATTTCATTCCATTCCATTCCTTTCAACATTCCATTCCACATTCCATTCCACGTTCCATTCCATGTTCCATTCCACGTTCCTTTCCACATTCCATTCCATGTTCCATTCCATGTTCCATTCCACTTTCCATTCCATTCCATTCTACATTCCATTCCACATTGCATTCCATTCCATTCCATTCCACATTGCATTCCATTCCATTCCATTCCACATTCCATTCCATTCCATACCCCTTTCCACTCCATTCCATTATACATTCTATTACACTTACTTCTCCATTCCATTCTGCATTCCATTCCACATTCCATTCCATTCCATTCCACATCCCTCACCGTACCATTCTATTCCGCATTCTATTCCATTCCATTCCACATGTCGCTTCAATCCTTTACACTTTCCATTCCAGAATACATTCAATTCCATTCCACATTCGTTTCCCTTCTATTGCGCAGCAATTCCACCTTCCATTCCATTCCATACCATTCCATTCCCCATTCCATTCCAATCCATTACACATTCCATTCCACATCCCATTCCATTCCGTTCCATTCTATTACACATTCCATTCCATTCCCCTCCAAATTCCATTGCGTTCCATTCCAAACCGCGTTCCTTTCCATTCCATTCCATTCTGCGTTCCTTTCTATTTCATTCCACGTTCCAGTCCATTCCATTTCAGATTCCATTACACATTCAATTCCATTCCATTCCACGTTGCATTGAACACTAAATTCCATTCCATTCCACGTTGCACATTCCATACCACATTCAATTGCATTCCAATCGGCATTCCATTGAACATTCCATTCCATTTCATTCCATTCCACATTCCATTCCATTCTATTCCACATTCCACTCCTTTCCATTCCACATTCCTTACCACATTCCATTTCACATTCCATTCCTTTAGATTCCACATTCCGTTCCATTCCATTCCACATTCCATTCCGCATTCGATTCCATTGCATTCCACCTTCTATTCCACTTTCCATTGCATTCCACAATACCTTCCATTCCATTCTACTCCACTTTCCATTCCACTTTCCATTCCATGTTCCATTCCATTCCATTCCACATTCCATTCCACATTCGATTCCATTCCTTTCCACATTCCATTCCATAGTCTATTCCATTCCATTGCATATTCCATTCCATTCCATTCCACATTCAATTCCATTCCATTCCACTTTACATTCCATTCTATTCCGCGTTCCATTCCACGTTCCATTCCACGTTCTGTTGCACATTTCATTTCATTCCATTCCACATTCCATTCCATTCCACATTCCATTCCTTTCCATTCCGTTCCATTACACATTCCATTCCACATACCATTCCACTTTATTCCACATTCAATTCCATTCCTTTCCACGTTGCATTCCACATTCCATTCCACTCCATTCCACATTCCATTCCACATTCCTTTCCATTCCATTCTCCATTCCATTCCACATTCCAGTTCACTTTCCTGTCCATTACATTCCATTCCATCCCACACTCCATTCCATTCCACTCCACATTCCATTCCACGTTCCATTCCCCGTTCCATTCCACATTTCAATGCACATTCCAATCCATTCCATTCCACTTCCCATTCCACATTGCATTTCACATTCCATTTCACATTCCATTCCATAATCCTTTCACCATTTCATTTCACATTGCATTCCGTTCCGTTCCACTTTCCATTCTTCATTCCTTTTCATTCCATTCCACTTTCCATTCCATTCCACTCCACGTTCCATTCAAAATTCCATTCCATTCCATTCCACATTGCATTCAATTCCATTCCACACTCCATTCGACTTTCCATTCCGTTCCATTCCACATCCCATTCCACATTCCATTCCACATTCCATTCCGTTCCATTCCTCATTCCATTGCTTTCCATTCCACATTCCTTTCCACATTCTACTCCATTCCATTCCACGTTCCTTTCCATTCTATTACACATTACATTCCACTTTCTATTCCACATTCCATTCCACTTTCCATTCCATTTCATTCCAGGTTCCTTTCCACATTCCATTCCATTCCATTCTACATTCCATTCCACCTTCCATTGCATTCCATTCCACATTCCATTCCAGATGCCATTCCATTCCATTCCACGTTCCATTCCATTGAATTCCATGTTCCATTTCACGTTCCATTACATTCCATTCCACTTACTTTTCCACATTCCTTTCCACATTCCATTCCACATTACATTCCTTTCCATTCCACATCTCATTCCACATTCCATTCCACATTCCATTCCATTCCATTCCACATTTCATTCCACATTCCATTGCATTCCATTTCACTTTCCATTCCAACTTCCATTCCATTCCATTCCACTTTCCGTTCCATTCAATTCCACATTCCATTTCACATACCATTCCATTCCATTCCACATTCCACTGCATTTCATTGCACATTCTATTCCTTTCCTTTCCTCATTCCATTCCTTTCCACATTCCAATCTACATTACATTCCATTTTCCATTCCATTCCATTCCACTTTGCATTCCACATTCCATTCCATGTTCTACTCCATTCCATTCCACGTTCCATTCCGCAATCGATTCCCTTCCATTTCAACTTCCCTTCCACATTCCACTCCACATTCCATTAGACTTTCCATTGTGTTCCATTACACATTGCATTCCACATTCCACTCGACATTCCATTGCACAGTCCATTCCACATTCCATTTCACATTTCATTCCATATTCAATTCTATTCCATTCCACATTCCATTCCACATACCATGCCACATTCCATTCCACATTACATTCCGCACTCCATTCCACATTCTATTCCACATTCCAGTCTCATTCCAGTGCATTTCATTTCGCATTCCATTCCACATTCCATTCCTTTCCATTACTCAATTCATTCCAAATTCCATTCCATTCCATTCCACATTCCATTCCATTCCGTTCCACGTTCCATTCCATTCCATTCCACGTTCCAATCCACATTCCATTCCACATTGCATTCAACAATCCAATCCTCATTCCATTCCACATTCCATTACAGTCCATTCCACAATCCATTTCACATTCCTTTCCACATTCCATTCCGTTCTATTCCACATTCCATTCCACATTCCTTTCCACATTCCGTTAGACATACCATGCCATTCCCTTTCATTCCACATTCCATACCGCATTCCATTCCAAATTCTATTACGCAGTCCAATCTACATTCCATTCCACATTAAATTCTCATTCCATTGCTTTTCATTCCACATTATATTCCACATTCCATTGCATTCCAATTCACATGTCATTTCACATTCTATTCCAAATTCCATTCCACTATATTCCACAATCCATTCCACTTTCCATTCCACAGTCCATTCCATTCCATTCCACCTTCCATTTCATTCCAATCAGCATTCCATTCCACATTTCATTCCATTCAATTCCACATTCCATTCCACATTGCATTCCACATTCCATTCATTTCCATTCCACATTCCATTCCACATTCTATTCCACATTCATTTCCATATTCCGTTACACGTTCCATTACACTTTCCATTCCATTCTATTCCAACTTCCATTCCACGTTCCATTCCACAATCCATTCCGCATTCCATTCCACTTTCGGTTCCATTCCATTCCATATTCCTTACTGTTGCATTCCATTCCATTCCGTTCCACATTCTACTCCACATTCCACTCCATTCCATTCAACATTGCATGCCACATTCCAATCCATTCCATTCCACTTTCCATTCCACAATCCATTCCACATTCCACTGCACGTTCCATTCCATTCCATTCAAAGTTGAATTCCACTATCCATTTCATTCCATTCTTTCTTCCATTCCACATTCCGTTGCACATTCCATTCCACTTTCCATTCCAAGTTACATTCCACGTTTCATTACAATTTCCATTCGACGTTCCATTCCATTCAATTCCGCGTTCCATTCCTCATTACTTTCCATTCCATTACACTTTCCATTCATCATTCCTATCCACATTCCATTCCACATTCCATTACGTTTCATTCCACATTCCATTCCACATTCCATTCCACATTCCATTACACATTCCATTACATCCCATTCCACATTCCATTACACATTCCATTCAGTTCTATTCCACATTCCATTCCACATTCCAATGTCACATTCCATTCCATTCCATTCCATTCCACATTCCATGCCACATTCCATTCGACATTACATTCCGCACTCCATTCCACAATCCATTCCTCATTCCAGTCTCATTCAATTGCATTTCATTCCGCATTCCATTCCACTTTCCATTGCATTCTAATTCACATGCCATTTCACATTCTATTCCAAGTTCCATTCCATTATATTCCACATTCCATTCCACATTCCATTCCACAGTCCTTTCCATTCCATTCCACATACCATTGCATTCAAATCACCTTTCCATTCCACATTTCATCCCATTCCATTCCACATTCCATTCCACGTTGCATTCCCCATTCCATTCCATTCCTTTCCAAATTCCATTACATTCCATTACGTTCCAATCCACGTTCCATTCCACTTTCCACTAAATTCTATTCCACATTCCGGTCCACTTTCCGGTCCATTCCATTCCACATTGCATTCCATTCCAGTCCACATTTCATTCCACATTTCATTCAATTCCATTCCACATTACATTCCACATTCGATTCCACATTCCCTTCCACATTCGATTCCACATTCCCTTCCACATTCCATTCTGTTCCCTTCCACTTTCCATTCCGTTCCATTCCACAATCCATTCCATTCCATTCCACATACCATTCGATTCCATTCCACATAACAGTCCATTCCATTTCGCAATCCATTCCTTTCCATTACACATTCCATTCCACATTACTTTCCACTTCCTATACCACATTTCGTTCCACATTCCAATCCACTTTTCATTCCATTACATTTCACTTTGCATTTCACGATCCATTCCACATTCCACTCCACGTCCCTTTCCATTCCATTCCATGTTCCATTCCACGTTCCATTCCATTCCATTCCACGTTACAATCCACATTCCATTCCACATTTCATTCCACTTTCCATTCAACGTTCCATTACAAGTTCCATTCCACGTTCCATTCCATTCCACTCCACTATCCATTCCACATTCCTTTCCATTCCATAACACATTACATTCCACAATCCAATCCACATTCCATTCCACATTGTATTCAACAATCCAGTCCTCATTCCATTCCACATTCCATTACAGTCCATTCCACAATCCATTTCACATTCCTTTCCACATTCCATTCCGTTCTATTCCACTTTCCACTCCACATTCCTTTCCACATTCCATTAGCCATACCATGCCATTCCCTTTCATTCCAGATTCCATACCACATTCCATTCCAAATTCTATTCTGCACTCCATTCTACATTCCATTCCACATTATATTCTCATTCCATTGCTTTTCATTCCACATTATATTCCACATTCCATTGCATTCCAATTCACATGCCATTTCACATTCTATTCCAAATTCCATTCCATTATATTCCACAATCCATTCCACTTTCCATTCCACAGACCATTCCATTCCATTCCACCTTCCATTTCATTCCAATCAGCATTCCATTCCACACTTCATTCCATTCAATTCCACATTAAATTCCACATTGCATTCCACATTCCATTCATTTCCATTCCACATTCCATTCCACATTCCATTCCACGTTCCTTTCCACATTCCGTTACATGTTTCATTCCACTTTCCATTCCATTCTATTCCAACTTCCATTCCACGTTCCATTCCACAATCCATTCCGCATTCCATTCCACTTTCAGTTCCATTCCATTCCATATTCCTTACCATTGCATTCCATTCCATTCCGCATTCCGTTCCATTCCGTTCCACATTCTACTCCACATTCCACTCCATTCCATTCAACATTGCCTGCAACATTCCAATCCATTCCATTCCAGTTTCCATTCCACGATCCATTCCACATTCCACTGCACGTTCCATTCCATCCCATTCAATGTTGAATTCCACTGTCCATTTCATTCCATTCTTCCTGCCATTCCACATTCCGTTCCACATTCCATTCCACTTTGCATTCCACGTTCTATTCCACTTTTCATTACAAATTCCATTTGACGTTCCATTCCATTCCATTCCGCGTTCCATTCCACATTATTTTCCATTCCATTACACTTTCCATTCATCATTCCTATCCACATTCCATTCCACATTCCATTACGTTTCATTCCACATTCCATTACACATTCCATTTCACATTCCATTCCACATTCCATTACATTCCATTCCACATTCCATTACACATTCCATTCAGTTCTATTCCACATTCCATTCCAGATTCCAATGACACATTCCATTCCACTCCATTCCATTCCACATTTCATGCCACATTCCATTCGACATTACCTTCCGCACTCCTTTCCACATTCCATTCCACATTCCAGTCTCATTCAATTGCATTTCATTCCGCATTCCATTCCACTTTCCATTGCATTCTAATTCACATGCCATTTCACATTCTATTCCAAGTTCCATTCCATTATGTTCCACATTCCATTCCACATTCCATTCCACAGTCCTTTCCATTTCATTCCACATTCCAATGCATTCCAATCACCATTCCATTCCACATTTCATTCCATCCCATTCCACATTCCTTTCCACGTTGCATTCCACATTCCATTCCATTCATTTCCAAATTCCATTACATTCCATTACGTTCCAATCCACGTTCCTTTCCACTTTCCATTAAATTCTATTCCACATTCTGTTCCACATTCCGGTCCATTCCATTCCACATTGCATTCCATTCCAGTCCACATTTCATTCCACATTTCATTGAATTCCATTCCACATTACATTCCACATTCGATTCCACATTCCCTTCCACATTCAATTCCACATTCCCTTCCACATTCCATTCTGTTCCCTTCCACTTTCCATTCCGTTCCATTCCACATTCCCTTCCACATTCCATTCCATTCCATTCCACATTCCATTCCATTCCATTGCATTCCATTCCGCGTTCTATTCCGCATTCCATTCAATTCCATTCCACGTTCCGTTCCACTTTCCATTCCACATTCAATTCCTTTACATTCCACGTTCCATTCCACACTCAATTCCACATTACGTTCCACATTCCATTCCATTCCATTCCATTCTGCGTTCCATTTCATTGCATTCTACATTCTATTCCTCATTCCATTCCATTCCATTCCACATTCAATTTGACATTCCTTTCCAATCTTTTCCACATACCATTCCATTCTATTGCACATTCCATTCATTTTCATTCTACATTCCATTCCACATTCCATTCCATGTTGCATTCCACATTCCATTCCACGTTCCTTTCCACTTTCCATTCCATTCCATTCCACCTTCCATTCCACGTTCCATTCCACATTCCATTCCACATTCCATTCCATGTTCCTTTCCATTCCATTCCATATTCCTTACCATTCCATTCCACTTTCTTCTCCACATTCCACTTCGTTCCATTCCACATTCCATTGTATTCCATTCCACATAACAGTCCATTTCGTTTCACATTCCATTCCTTTCCATTACACATTCCATTCCACATTACTTTCCACTTCCTATACCACATTTCGTTCCACATTCCAATCCACGTTTCATTCCATTACATTTCACTTTGCTTTTCACTTTGCATTTCACGATCCATTCCACATTCCACTCCACGTCCCATTCCATTCCATTCCATGTTCCATTCCACGTTCCATTCCACATTGCATTCCACTTTCCATTCCACGTTTCATTACAAGTTCCATTCCACGTTCCATTCCATTCCACTCCACTTTCCATTCCACATTCCTTTCCATTCCATAACACTTTCCATTCCACAATCCAATCCACATTCCATTCCACATTCTTTTCCACAATCCAATCCACATTGCATTCCATATTCCATTAAAGTCCATTCCACATTCCATTTCACATTCATTTCCACATTCCATTCCACATTCTATTCCGTTCTATTCCACATTCCATTCCACATTCCTTTCCACATTCCATTAGACATACCATGCCATTCCATTCCATTCCTCATTCCATGCCACATTCCATTCCAAATTCCATTCCGCAGTCCATTCTACATTCCATTCCACATTAAATTCTCATTCCAATGCTTTTCATTCCACATTAAATTCCACATTCCACTGCATTCCAATTCACATGCCATTTCACATTCTATTCCAAATTCCATTCCATTATATTCCACAATCCATTCCACATTCCATTCCACAGTCCATTCCATTCCATTCCACCTTCCATTCCATTCCAATCAGCATTCCGTTCCACATTTCATTCCATTCCATTCCACAATACATTCCACATTGCATTCCACATTCCATTCATTTCCATTCCACATTCCATTCCACATTCCTTTCCACATTCCGTTACATGTTCCACTCCACTTTCCATTCCATTCAATTCCAACTTCCATTCCACATTCCATTCCACATTCCATTCCACTTTCCATTCCGTTCCATTCCATATTCCTTACCATTGCATTCCATTCCATTCTGCATTCCATTCCATTCCGTTCCACATTCTACTCCACATTCCACTCCATTCCATTCCACATTCCATTCCACATGCCGTTCCATTCCATTCCACATTCCATACCATTACATTGCATTCCACATTCCATTGCAATTTCCATTAAATTCCATTCCACCTTCCATTACATTCCTTTCCAAATTCCATTCCACATTTCTTTCCATTCCTTTCCACATTCCATTCCACATTCCTTTCCATAATCTATTCCACATTCCATTCCATTCCATTCCACATTACATTTCATTTCAATTATATTCCGTTACACATTCCATTCCATTCCTTTCCACGTTCCTTTCCACACTCAATTCCACTTTCCATTCCACATTCCACTGCATTCCATTCCATGTTCCATTACACATTCCATTCCATTCCATTAAACATTGCGTTCCTTTGCCTTGCACATTTCATTCAACATTCCATTCCACGTTACATTCATTTCAATTCCACATTGCATTCCACGTTCCATTCCAAATTTCATTACACTTTCCATTCCATTCCACGTTCCATACCACATTACATTACATTCCATTCTACGTTACTTTCCACAATCCATTACACTTTCCATTCCACGCTCGATTCCACATTCCATTCCACGTTCCATTCCAGATTCCATTCCAAGTTCCATTCCACATTCCATTCCATTCCATTCCATGTTCCACTCCATGTTTCGTTCCATTTTCCATTCCACATTCCATTCCACGTTCCATTCCATTCCATTCCACTTTGCACTCCACAATCCATTCCACATTCCACTCCATTCCATTCCACATTCCATTCGATTCCATTCCACATTCCACTCCACATTGCATTCCATTCCAGTGCACATTCTAAGCGACATTCCATTCCATTCCATTCTACTTTCCATTCCATTCCATTCCACATTCCATTCCACTTTACATTCCACCTTCCATTTAATTCCATTTCTCTTTCCATTCCACATTCCATTCCAGAATCGATTCCACCTTCCATTCCATTCCATTCCACATTCCATTCCAGTAAACATTCCATTCCACATTCAATTCCATACCAGTCCACATTCCATTCCATTCCATTCCACATTCCATTTCATTCCATTCTGCTTAACATTCCATGTTCCATTCCACATTCCATTCCACAATGCATTCCTCTTTCCATTTCATTCCATTCCACATTCTGTCCCACGTTCCATTCCACGTACCGTTCCATTCCACGTTCCATTTCACATACCATTCCGCATTCCATTCCACATTCCATTCCATTCAATTCCATTCCACATTCCATACCACATTCAATTCCATTCCACTCCACCTTGCATTCCATTCATTCCAGTTTATATTCCACTTTCTATTCTTCGTTCCTTTCCATTCCATTCCACTTTCCATTCCACATTCCATTCCACGTTCAATTCCACATTCCATTCCATTATATTCCACATTCCATTCCATTCCATTCCACGTTCCATTCCACGTTCCTTTCCACTGTCCAATCCACATACCATTCCAGGTTCCATTCCATTGCATTCCACATTCCATTACAAAGCCCATTCCATTCCATTCCACATTCCATTCCACAATACATTCCATTCCATTCCACTTTCCATTCCACATACAATTCCATTCCATTCCACAATCAATTGCATTCCATTCCAAATACCTTTCCAGATTCCATTCCACGTTTTATTCTTCATTCCTTTCCACGTTCCATTCCACTTTCCATTCCACATTCCATTCCACGTTCCATTGCACATTCCGTTTCATTCTTTCCAGTTTCTTTTCCACATTCCATTCCACATTCCATTCCACATTCCTAAGATTCTATTCCACATTCAATTCCACTTTCCATTCTATTCCATTCCACGTTTCATTCCACAATGCCTTGCACTCCATTCCACATTCCATTCCACATTCCATTAAAATCCATTCCAAGTTCCATTTCATGTTCCATTACACATTCCGTTCCACATTCGATTCCACGTTCCATTCAATTCCATTCCACATTCCACTCCACTGTCCACTCCTTTGCTTTCCATGTTGCATTCCATATCCCACTCCACATTCCATTCCATAATCCATTCCATTCCATTCCATTCTATTACACATTACAATCCACATTCCATTCCACATTCCATTCCTTTCCATTCCACATTCCTTTCCACATTCCATTCCACATTCCATTCCATTCCATTCAACTACACATTCCATTCCACATTCAATTCCATTCCACTCCACCTTCCATTCCATTCATTCCAGTTTGTGTTCCACTTTCTATTATTCGTTCCTTTCCATTCCATTCCACTTTCCATTCCACATTCCATTCCACGATGAATTCCACATTCCATTCCATTACATTTCACATTCCATTGCATTCCATTCCACGTTCCATTCCACTTTCCATTCCACATTCCATTCCATGTTCCATTCCATTTCATTTCACATTCAATTCCACTTTCCATTCCATTACATTCCACATTCCATTCCACATTCCATTGCCCAAGCCATTCCACGTTGCATGCCATATTCCAATTCACGTTCCATTCCACGTTCAATTACAAGGTCCATTCCATTCCATTCCACGATCCATTCCACATTCCATTCCATTCAATTCCACGTTACATTCTGCATTCCATTCCACATTCCATTCCATTCCATTCCACATTCTATTCTACATTCCACTCCACTTTCCATTCCACATACAATTCCACATTCAATTGCATTCCATTCCTCATACCTTTCCAGATTCCATTCCACGTTGCATTCCACATTCCTTTCCACGTTCCATTCCACTTTCCATTCCACGTTCCATTCCATGTTCCATTCCATTCCATTCCACGTTCCATTGCACATTCCATTCCACATTCCACTCCACTTTCCATTCCTTTCCGTTGCACTTTCCTTTCCACATTCCATTCCACATTCCATTCCAAATTCCACTCCACTTTCCATTCCAAATTCCATTCCGTTACATTCCACATTCCAATCCACACTCCATTCAAGATTTCATTCCATATTCCATTCCATTCCATTCAACATTGCATTCCATTGCAGTCCACACTCCATTCAACATTCCATTCCATTCCATTTAAACCTTCCATTTCATCCCATTCCACACTCCATTCCACTTTCCATTCCATTCCACATTCCATTTCACACTCCATTCCATTCCATTCCACATTCCATTCCACATTCCATTCCATTCCATTCCACGTTGCATTCCACTATCCATTCCACATTCAATACCAAATTCCATTCCACATTTCATTCCACTCCATTCCATTCCATTCCACATTCCATTCCACATTACTTTCCCTTGCATTACACTTTCCATTCCACATTGCATTCCACATTACATTCGATTCCATTCCAGGTTCCATTCCACGTTCCATTCCACTTTACATTCCACGTTCTTTTCCACGTTCGATTGCATTCCATTCCATTCATCAATCCGTTCTACACTCCATTCCATTTCATTCCAATTTCCATTCCATTACATTTCACATTCCATTCCACATTCCATTCAACATTTAATCCATTCCATTGCACATTCCATTCCATTCCACTCCATTCCGTTTAATTCCATTCCATTCCATTCCATTCCACTTTCCATTCCATTCCATTCAATTTCACATTCCTTCCCTTTCCATTCCACATTCCATTTCATATTCCCTTCCATTCCATTCCACATTCCATTCCATTCCATTCCATTCCATTCCCAATTGCATTGCATTCCATTCCATTCCATTTACATTTCATACGATTCCGCTCCACATTCCTTTCCATTCCATTCTTTTCCATTCCATTCCACAATGCATTGCATTCCATGCCACTTTCCTTTCCATTTCGTTACATGTTCCTTTCCGCATTCCATTCTATTCCACATTCCGTTGCATATTCCATTCCACTCCATTCAACATTCCATTCCATTCTAATCCACATTCCATTCCATTCCATTCTATCGCATTCCATTCAATTCCATTCCTCATTCCATTGCATTCCATTCCTTTGTCCTTTCAATTCCACTTCTTTCTACGTTCCATTCCACGTTCTTTGCATTCAATTCCACGTTCAATTCCATTGCATTCCACCTTTCATTCGGCATTCCATTCCATTGCATTCCACATTGCATTCCACATTCCATTCCACTCCATTCCACATTGCGTTCCATATTCCATTCCATTCCATTGCACTTTCCATTCCAGATTCCATTCCATTGATTTCCACATTCCATTCCACATTGCATTCCATTCCATTCCACATTGCATTCCGCGTTCCATTCCATTCCATTCCACTTTCCATTCCCTTGCATTCCATATTCCATTCCACATTCCATTACATTCCATTCCACTTTGCATTCCACATTCCATTCCATTCCATTCCACTTTCCGTTACACATTCCATTCCATTCCATTTCACATACCATTCAACATTCTCTTCCACATTCCATTCCATTCCGTTCCACCGTCATTTTCACGTTCCATTCCATTCCATTCGAGGTTCCATTCCAATTTCCATTCCACTTTCCATTCCATTTCTTTCCATTCCATTCCACATTTCATTACACATTCCTTCCCACATACCATTGCATTCAATTCCACATTCCATTCCACATACCATTCCATTCCATTCTACATTACTTTCCACATTACATTCCACATCAACTTCCACATTCCATTCCATTCTATTCCACTTTCCATTCCACATTCCAATCCATTCCATTAAGCATTCCATTCCACATTCCATTCCACATTCCATTCCATTCCATTCCACGTTCCATTCCATTGCACATTCCATTCCATATTCCGTTCCATGTTCCATTCCACTTTGCATTCCTTCCACATTCCATTCCATTCCATTCCAAATTGCACTGGATATTGCATTCCATTCCACTCCACATTCCATTCCATTCAATTCCAAATTGCATTACACTTCCCATTCCACGTTCCATTCCACGTTCCATTCCACGTTCCATTCAATGTTCCATTCCATTCGAGTCCTCATTCCATGCCATTCAATTCCATTCCATTCGATTCCTCATTCCTTACCATTCCATTCCATACCATTCCACATTCTATTAATCATACAATTCAATTCCGTTCCACATTCCATTCCTCATTCCATTGCATTCCATTCCACATTCTATTCCATTTCATTCCACATTACATTCCTGTCCATTCCACATTCCATTCCACGTTCCACTCCACATCCCATTCTCCACGTTCCATTCCACGTTCCATTCCATTCCAAGTTTCATTCCA
Source organism: Pongo abelii (assembly GCF_028885655.2). Classification (NCBI taxonomy): domain Eukaryota; kingdom Metazoa; phylum Chordata; class Mammalia; order Primates; family Hominidae; genus Pongo; species Pongo abelii. The sequence goes on from NC_072009.2 coordinate 65,810,144, forward strand.
CATTCCATTTAACATTCCATTCCACGCACCATTCCACATTGCATTCCACGTTCCATTCCACGTTCTATTCCAAGTTTCATTCCACGTTCCATTCCATTCCATTGCGTGTTCCATTCCACATTGCATTCCATTGCATTCCACCTTCCATTCCACATTCCATTCCACATTGCTTTCCACATTCCATTCCATTCCATTCCACATTCCATTCAACTTTCCATTCCACATTCCATTCCACATTCTATTGCATTCCATTCCACATTCCATTGCATTCCATTCTACATTCCATTGCATTCCATTCTACATTCCATTCCACATTGCATTACATTCCTGTCCACATTCCTTTCCACGTTCCCTTCCATACCATTCCACATTCCATTCCATTCCATTCCACATTGTATTCTACTCCAGTCCACATTGCACTCCACTCTCTATTCCATTCCTTTCCACTTTCCATTCTATTATATTGCACATTCCATTCCAGGTTCCTTTGCACGTTCTATTTCATTATTCATTGCATGTTCCATTACATTCCATTCCACGTACCATTCCACAATCTATTCCATTCCAGGTTCCTTTGCACGTTCTATTTCATTATTCATTGCATGTTCCATTACATTCCATTCCACGTACCATTCCACATTCTATTCCATTCCATTCTACTATCTATTCAACTTTCCATTCCATATTCCATTCCATTCCGTTCCACATTCCATTCCTCATTCCATTTCATTCCTTTCCACATTACTTTCAATTCCACTCCACATTCCATACCACATTCCTTTCGATTCCATTCCACATTCCGTTCCAAATTCCATTCCACATTCCATTCCATTCCATTCCTCATTCCCTTCCACTGTCCATTCCATTCCCCTCCACGTTACATTCCACATTCCATTCCGTTCTATTCCACATTCCATTCCACATGCCATTCCTCATTCCATTCCATTCCATACCTCATTCCATTCCACAATCCTTTCTATTCCATTCCACATTCCATTCCACATTCCTTTCGATTCCATTCCACCTTCCCTCCACATTCCATTCCACGTTCCATTCCAACTTCCATTCCACTTTCTATTCCACATTCCATTCCATTGCATTCCATGTTCCATTGCATTCCTTTCCATGTTCCTTTTCATTACGTTTTACATTCCATTCCACATTTCATTTCACTTTCCACTACATTCCGTTCCATTCCATTCCATCCCACACTCCATTCCATTCCACTCCACAGTCCATTACAATTTCCATTCCACGTTCCATTCCACTTTTCAATGCACATTCCAATCCATTCCATTCCACCTTCCATTCCACATTCCATTTCACATTCCTTTCCACATTCCATTCCATAATCCTTTCACCATTCCATTTCACATTGCATTGCATTCCGTTCCACTTTCCATTCCTCATTCCATTTCATTCCATTAAACGTTTCCATCCATTCCACTCCACATTCCATTCAACATTCCATTCCATTCCATTCCACATTCCATTCACTTCCATTCCACACTCCATTCGACATTCCATTCCGTTCCATTCCACATTCCATTCCACATTCCATTCAACATTCCATTCCATATTTCATTCCGTTCCATTCCTCATTCCATTGCTTTCCATTCCACATTCCTTTCCACATTCTACTCCATTCCATTCCACGTTCCTTTCCATTCTATTACACATTACATTCCACGTTCTATTCCACATTCCATTCCACGTTCCATTCCATTCCATTCCAGGTTCAATTCCACTTTCTATTCCATTCCATTCCACATTCCATTCCACATTCCATTGCATTCCATTCCACATTCCATTCCAGATGCCATTCCATTCCATTCCAAGTTCCATTCCATTGAATTCCACATTCCATTTCACTTTCCATTACATTCCATTCCACTTACATTTCCACATTCTTTTCCACATTCCTTTCCACATTACTTTCCGTTCCATTCCACAACCGTTTCCACATTCCATTCCACATTCCATTCCATTTCTTTCCACATTTCATTCCACATTCCTTTGCATTCCATTTCACATTCCTTTCCACCTTACTTTCCATTCCATTCCTCTTTCCATTCCATTCAACTCCACATTCCATCGCACATTCCATTTCACACGCCATTCTATTCCATTCCACATTCCATTGCATTTGATTGCACATTCTGTTCCATTCCTTTCCACGTTCCATTCCTTTCCACATTCCAATCCGCTTTACATTCCATTTTCCATTCCATTCCATTCTACGTTGCATTCCACATTCCATTCCATGTTCTACTCCATTCCATTCCACGTTGCATTCCACAATCCATTCCATTCCAATTCAACTTCCCTTCCACATTCCATTCCATAGTCCATTAGACTTTCCATTGCGTTCCATTACACATTGCATTCCACACTCCACTCGACATTCCATTGCACAGTCCATTCCACATTCCATTCCTTTCCATTCCACATTCCATTCCTTTCCGTTCCACGTTCCATTCCACGTTCCATTCCACATTGCATTCCATTCCATTCCACATTCCATAGCATTCCATTTCGTTCGATTCCGCATTCCATTCCATTATGTTCCATAACGCATTTCATTCCATTCCATTCCATATTCTACTCCATATTCCATTCCTTTCCATTCCACTTTCAATTCCACATTCCATTCCATTCCATTCCACATTCCATTCCATTCCATTCCACATTCCATTCCATTCCATTCCGCATTCCATTCCATTGCTTTCCACATTCTATTCCTCATTCCATTCCATTCCTTTCCACATTCCATTCCATTCCATTGCACATTCCATTCATTTCCATTCCACATTCCATTCCACGTCCCTTTCCTAATTCCATTCCACGTTCCATTCCAATTTCCATTCCATTCAATTCCAACTTCCGTTCCACGTGTCATTAAACATTCCACTCCACCTTCCATTCCACGTTCCGTTCCATTCCATTCCATATTCCTTACCATTACATTCCATTCCATTCCGCATTCCATTCCATTCCATTCCATTCCACATTCTACTCCACATTCCACATCATTCCATTCCATATTGCATGCCACATTACAATCCATTAGATTCCACTTTCCACTCCGCGATTCATTCCACATTCCACTGTACGTTCCATTCCATTCCATTCAATGTTGAATTCCACTATCCATTTTATTCCATTCCACGTTCTATTCCACTTTCCATTCCACGTTTCATTCCACATTTCATTACAATTTCCATTCGACGTTCTATTCCATTCCATTCCGCGTTCCGTTCCACAGTACTTTCCACTCCATTACACTTTTCATTCCACATTCCAATCCACATTCCATTCCACATTCCATCACGTTTCATTCCACATTCCATTAGACATTCCTTTTCACATTCCATTCCACATTCCATAACATTCCATTCCACATTCCATTCCACATTCCATTCAGTTCTATTCCACATTCTATTATACATTCCAATGACACATTCCATTCCATTCCATTCATTCCACATTCCATGGCACATTCCATTCCACATTACATTCCGCACTGCATTCCACATTCCATTCCACATTCCAGTGTCATTCAATTGCATTTCATTCCGCATTCCATTCTAAATTCCATTACATTCCATTTCATATACCATTTCATATTCTATTCCAAGTTCCTTTCCATTATATTCCACATTCCTTAGCACATTCCATTCCGCAGTCCATTCCATTCCATTCCACATTCCATTGCATTCCAATCAACATTCCATTTCACATTTCACTCCATTCCATTCCATGTTCCATTCCACGTTGCTTTCCACATTCCACTCCATTCCGTACCACATTCCATTACATTCCAATCCACGTTCCATTCCACTTTCCATTAAATTCTATCCCACATTCCGTTCCACATTCCGATCCATTCCATTCCACATTGCATTCCATTCCAATCCACATTTCATTCCACATTTCATTCAATTCCATTCCACGTTCCAGTCCACTTTCCACTCCTTTCCATTCCACGTTCCATTCCATATCCTATTCCACATTCCATTCCACAATGCATTCCGTTCCATTCCATTCCATTCCACATTACTTTCCACATTCCATTCCACATTCTATTCCACATTCCATGCCTTTCCATTCCACATTCCTTTCCAAATTCCATTCCACAATCCATTCCATTCTATTCAATTCCACTTCACGTTCCACATTCCATTCCACATTCCATTCCAAATTCCTTTTGGTTCCATTCCACATTCTAATCCACATTCCATTCAACATCCCATTCCACATTCCATTCCACTCCATTCCACATTGCATTCTATTCCATTTAAACATTCCATTCCATACCATTCCACATTCCACTCCACCTTCCATTCCATTCCACATTCCATTCCACTCCCCATTCCATTCAATTCCACATTTCATTCCACAATCCGTTCCATACAATTCCACGTTCCATTCCACGATCCATTACACATTCAATTACACTTTCCAAACCACATTCCATTCCTTTCCATTCCATTCCATTCCACATTCCATTCCGCAATCGCTTACATTGCATTCCACATTCCATTCCACATCCCATTCCACATTGCATTCAACATTCCATTCTATTCCATTCCACGTTCCATTCCACATTCCATTCCACATTGCATTCCACAATCCATTCCGTTCCATTCCATTCCATTCCACTTTCCATTCCACATTCCATTCCACATTCCATTCCACTTTCCTTTCTTTCCATTGCACTTTCCTTTCCACATTCAATTCCACATTAGATTAAATTCCATCCCATTCCAAATCCCATTGCACATTCCATTCCAGATTGCATTCCGTCCCATTCCACATTCCAGTCCACATTCTATTCAACATTCCATTCCATATTCCATTCCATTCCATTCAACATTGCATTCCATTGCAGTCCACATTCCCTTCAACATTCCATTCCATTCAATTTAAACCTTCCATTTCATCCAATTCCACATTTGATTCCACTTTCCATTCCATTCCACATTCCATTTCACACTCCATTCCATTCCATTCCACATTCCTTTCCACATTCCGTTCCATTCCATTCCACGTTGCATTCCACTATCCATTCCACATTCGATTCCAAATTCCATTACACATTCCATTCCTTTCCATTCCATTCTATTCCAAATTCCATTCCACATTCCTTTCCCTTGCATTACATATTCCATTCCACATTCCATTCCACATTGCATTCCACATTCCATTACAATCCATTCCACGTTCCATTCCACGTTCCATTCGGCATTCCATTCCATATTCTATTCCACGTTCGATTCCATTCCATTCCATTCTATTCCATTCCACGTTCCATTCCATTGCATTCCACTTTCCATTCCATTCAATTCCACATTCCATTCAGATCCATTCCCTTCCTTTCCACATTCCAGTTCATTCCATTCCATGTTCCATTCCACATTCCATTTCACATTACATTGCACATTCCATTCCATTCCATTCCATTCCACATTCCATTCCATTCCATTTCAATTTCCTTTCCATTCAATTCTATTAAACATTAGATTCCATTCCATTCCACATTCCATTCCATTCCATTCCACATTCCATTCCATTCCATTACATTACATTCCACACTTCAGACCATTCCATTCCATTCCACATACCATTCCACATTCCATTCCATTCCATTCCAGATTCCATTCCATTCGTTCAACATTCCATTGCTTTCCTTTCCACGTTCCATTCCCTTCCATTATATTCCATTCCATTCCTTTGCATTCCATTCCATTCCATTCCATTAGACATTCCATTCCACATTCCATTCCCTTCCATTCAACATTCCATTGATTTCCTTTCCATATTCCATTCCTCATTCCATTCCAACTTCCATTATACGTTCTGTTCCATTCCATTCCATTCTTTTCCATTCCATTCCATTCCACTGCATTCCATTCCATTCCTTTCCAATTCACATTTCAGACCATTCCATTCCATTCCACAATATATTCCATTCAATTCCACATTCCATTCCTTTCCATTCCACATTCCATTCCTTTCCATTCCATTCCATATTCCATTCCACTTTCCATTGAACCATCCATTCCACTTTCCATTCCAGATTCCATTCCATTCCATTCCAGATTGCATTCCATTCCATTCCATATTAAATTCCACATTACATTCCACATTCCATTCCATTTCACTCCACATTCAATTCCACATTCCATTCCATGCCTTTCCACGTTCCATTCCATTCAATTCTACGTTCCATTCCACATTCCATTCCACTTTGCATTCCACAATCCATTCCATTCAATTCCATTCCATTCCACATTCCATTCCACACTCCATTCCTCATTGCATTCCATTCCATTCCACATTCCTTTTCACATTCTTTTCCACATTCCATTCCATTACATTCCATTCCACATTCCATTCCGCATTCCATACCACAATCCATTCCAAATTCCATTCAATTCCATTCCAATTTCCCTTCCACATTCCAAACCATTCCATTCCACATTCTATTCCATTGCAGTCCACTTTCCACTCCACATTCCATTCCATTCCCTTTAATCTTTCCATTCCATTCCATTGCACATTCAATTCCTCCTTCCATTCCATTCCGAATTCCATTCCACAGTCCATTCCAATCCATTCCACATTCCATTCCACTTTCCGTTTCATTCCATTCCACATTCCATTCCACGTTCCATTACACGTTCCATTCTACGTTCCATTCCACATTCAATTCCTCATTTCTTTCCATATTCCATTCCATTCCATTCCGTTCCACATTCCTTTCCACATTCCATTCTATTGCATTCCACATTCCATTCCACATTCCATTCCACATTGCATTCCCCATTCCATTCCATTCCATTCCACATTCCATTCCACGTTCCATTCCACATTCCATTCCACTTTCTTTTCCACGTTCCATTCCATTCCATTGCACGTTCCATTCCACGTTCCATTCCATTCCATTCCAAGTTCCATTCCACGTTTCATTGTACAATCCATTCCAAGTTCCCTTCCACATTCTATTCCACTTTCCATTCCACGTTCCATTCCATTCCATTCCAAATGATATTTAATTCCATTCCACATTCCATTCCATTCCATTCGACTTTCCATACAACATTGCAATCCACATTCCATTCCATACCTTTCCACATTCCTTACCACATTCCATTCCATTCCACGTTCCATTGCATTACATTCCACATTCTGTTCCACATTCCAGTCCACTTTCCATTGCGTTCCATTCCACGTTCCATTCAACTTTCCAATAGCTGTTCCATTGCATTCCATTCAACGTTCCATCTACATTCTATTACAGGTTCCATACCACGTTCCTTGACACTTTCCATTCCATTACACTCCACGTTACATTCTATATTCCATTCCATGCCATTCCACATTCCATTCCATTCCATTCCACTTTCCATTCCATTCCATTCCACTTTCCATTCCACATTCCATTCCACGTTGCATTCCATCTTCCGTTCCACATTCCATTCCATTCCCTTCCACCTTCGATTCCATTCAAACCCACGTTACATTTCATTCCATTGCACGTTCCATTCCACATTCCATTTCACATTCCATTTCACATTCCATTCTACCTTCCATTCCATTCCATTCCACATTCCATTCCATACAATTCTGCTTTCCATTCCATTCCTTTCCATTTCACAATCGATTCCATTTCATTCCACATTGCATTCCATTCCATTCCACAATCCATTCCATTCCAATCCATTCCATTCCTCATTCCAAACCATTCCATCCCATTAAACATTCCATTCCACATTCCATTCCACATTCCTTTCCATTCCATTCCACATTCCATTCCATTCCAATCCATTACATTCCATTGCAAAATCCATTTCACACTGTTTTCCCTTCCATTCCACATTCCATTTCATTCCACTTCACATTCCATTCCACGTTCCATTCCACTTTCCATTCCAGGTTCCATTCCATTCCATTCCATTCCATTCTATTTCATTCCATTCCATTCCATTCCATTCCATTCTGGTTTCCTTTCCATTCCATTCCATTCCATTCCACGTTCCATTGCATTACATTCCACATTCTTTTCCACATTCCAGTCCACGTTCCATTGCGTTCCATTCCACGTTCCATTCAACTTTCCTTTAGCTGTTCCATTGCATTCCATTCCACGTTCCATCTACGTTCTATTACAGGTTCCATACCACCTTCCATGACACTTTCCATTCCATTACACTCCACGTTACATTCTATAATCCATTCCATGCCATTCCACATTCCATTCCATTCCATTCAACTTTCCATTCCATTCCATTCCACTTTCCATTCCACGTTCCATTCCACGTTGCATTCCATCTTCCGTTCCACATTCCATTCCATTCCCTTCCACCTTCCATTCCATTCAAACCCACGTTACATTTCATTCCATTGCACGTTCCATTCCATATTCCATTTCACATTCCATTTCACATTCCATTCTACCTTCCATTCTATTCCATTCCATTCCATTCCACATACCATTCCATACAATTCTGCTTTCCATTCCATTCCTTTCCATTCCACAATCGATTCCATTTCATTCCACATTGCATTCCATTCCATTCCACAATCCATTCCATTCCAATCCATTCCATTCCTCATTCCAAACGATTCCATCCCATTAAACATTCCATTCCACATTCCATTCCACATTCCTTTCCATTCCATTCCACATTCCATTCCATTCCAATCCATTACATTCCATTACAAAATCCATTTCACACTGTTTTCCCTTCCATTCCACATTCCATTTCATTCCACTTCACATTCCATTCCACGTTCCATTCCACGTTCCATTCCAGGTTCCATTCCATTCCATTCCATTCCATTCCATTCCATTCCATTCCATTCCATTTCATTCCATTCCATTCCATTCCATTCTGGTTTCCTTTCCATTCCATTCCATTCCATTCCACGTTCCATTGCATTACATTCCACATTCTGTTCCACATTCCAGTCCACTTTCCATTGCGTTCCATTCCACGTTCCATTCAACTTTCCTAGAGCTGTTCCATTGCATTCCATTCCACGTTCCATCTACATTCTATTACAGGTTCCATACCACGTTCCATGACACTTTCCATTCCATTACACTCCACGTTACATTCTATATTCCATTCCATGCCATTCCACATTCCATTCCATTCCATTCAACTTTCCATTCCATTCCATTCCACTTTCCATTCCACGTTCCATTCCACGTTGCATTCCATCTTCCGTTCCACATTCCATTCCATTCCCTTCCACCTTCCATTCCATTCAAACCCACGTTACATTTCATTCCATTGCACGTTCCATTCCACATTCCATTTCACATTCCATTTCACATTCCATTCCACCTTCCATTCCATTCCATTCCATTCCACATTCCATTCCATACAATTCTGCTTTCCATTCCATTCCTTTCCATTTCACAATCGATTCCATTTCATTCCACATTGCATTCCATTCCATTCCACAATCCATTCCATTCCAATCCATTCCATTCCTCATTCCAAACCATTCCATCCCATTAAACATTCCATTCCACATTCCATTCCACATTCCTTTCCATTCCATTCCACATTCAATTCCATTCCAATCCATTACATTCCATTACACAATCCATTTCACACTGTTTTCCCTTCCATTCCATATTCCATTTCATTCCACTTCACATTCCATTCCACGTTCCATTCCACGTTCCATTCCAGGTTCCATTCCATTCCATTCCATTCCATTTCATTCCCTTCCATTCCATTCCATTCTGGTTTCCTTTCCATTCCATTCCAAATTGTATTCGACATTCCACTCCATTCCATTCCACATTCCAGTAAATTGCATTCAAAATTCCATTCCATTCCATTCAAAATTGGATTCCTTTCCATTCCTGATTCCACTACATTCCATTCCACATTTTATTCCACATTCCATTACATTCCTTTCCACATTCCTTTTCACATTTAATTCAATTAAATGCCACATTCCAATGCATTGCATTCCACATTCCATTCCTGTCCATTCCACGTTACATTCCACATTCAATTCAACCTTCCTTTCCACATTCGATTCCACTCCATTCCAAGTTCCATTCCATTACATTCCACATTCTATTCCACATTCTGTTCCACATTCTATTCCATTCCATTACACATTCCATTACATTACGTTCCTGGTTCCTTTCTAGGTTCCATTCGACATTCCATTCCACATTCCATTCCACATTCCATTCCTTAACATTCCGAATTCCATTCCACATTCCATTCCACATTCCATTCCGTTCCTTTCTTCATTCCATTCCAATCCACTCCCTACCATTCCACATTCCTTTCAATTCCATTCCTCAATCCATTCCATTCCATTCCATTCCAAATTCCATTCCATTCCATTAAATTCCACATTCCATTGCATTCCATTCCACATTCCATTCCATTCCATTTCACTTTCCATTCCACATTCCATACCATCCCATTCTATTCCACATTCCATTCCTTTCCATTCCACATGACATAGAATTGCATTCCATTCCACATTCCATTCCTTTCCATTCTACATTGTATTCCATAACATTCCATATTCCAATACATTCAATTCCATTCCATTTCACATTCCATTCCCTTCCAATCCACATTCCTTTTCATTCCATTCCACATTCTCTTCTCATTCCGTTCCATTCCACATTCCATTCCACATTCCATTCCCTTGATTCCACGTTCAATTCCACATTCCATTCCACGTTGCATTCCATGATCCCTTCCATTCCATTCCACATTCCATTCCACGTTCCAGTCCACATTTCATTCCACTTTCTATTAAATATTAAATTCCACATTCCATTCCATTCCATTACACATTGCATTACACCTTCTATTCAGTTCCACATTCCTGTCAACATTCCTTTCGAAACTCAATTCCACATTCCATTCCACATACCATTCCACATTCCATTCCATTCCATTCCATTCCATTACACATTCCATTCCACATTCCATTACATTGCATTCTACATTCCATTCCACGTTCCGTTCCACATTCCTTTCAATTCCATTCCAATTTCCATTTCACGATCCATTGCACATTCCATACCATTCCATTCCACTTTCCATTCAAATTTCCATTCCATTTAATTCCACGTTCCATTCCACAATTCATTCCACATTTCATTCAACGTTCCATTCCATGTTCCATTCCATTACATTCCACCTTCCATTCTTCTTTCCATTCTATTCCATTCCACGTTCCATTCCACATTTCCGTCCACCTTCCATTCCATATTCCATTCCATTGCATTGCACATTCCATTCCACAGTCCATCCCATTACATTCCACATTCCATTCCACATTCCAGTCCACTTTCCATTCCATTCCATTCCACTTTCTGTTACTCATTCCATTCCATTCAATTCCACATTCCATTCCCCATTCCATTCCATTTCTTTCCAGATGCCATTCCTCATTTCTTTCCATATTGCATTCCACATTCCCTTTCACTTTCCATTCCATTGCATTCCACATTCCGTTCCACATTCCATTCGATTCCATTCCACCTCCCATAAGACATTCCATTCCACATTCCTTTAAACATTCCATTCCACATTCCATTCCATTCCTTTCCACATTCCATACCACATTCCATTTCGTTCCATCCCACGTTCCATTCCATTACATTCCACATTCCAATCCACCTTCCATTCCACGTTCCATTCCTTTTCATTCGACGTTCCATTCTACTTTCCATTAGACGTTTCATTCCATTGCATTCCACGTTCAATTGTACATTCTATTAGAAGTTCATTCCACGTTCCATGCCACGTTCCATTCCATTCCATTCCACGTTGCATTCTGTATTCCATTCCATGCCATTCCACATTCCATTCCATTCCATTCAACATTCCATTGCATTCCATTCCACGTTCCATTCCATGTTCCATTCCACGTTCCATTCCATGTTCCATTCCACGTTCCATTCCATTCCATGTTCCATTCCATTCGATTTCACGTTCCATTCCATTCCATTCCATGTTCCATTCCATTCCATTTCACGTTCCATTACATTCCATTCCACTTTCGATTCCACATTCCATTTCACATTCCATTCCTCCTTCCATTCTTTTCCATTCCATTCCATTCCAACTTCCATTCCATACCATTCCGAATTCCATTCCATTCCATTCCATTCCACATTCAATTCCATTCCATTCCTCATTCCATACCATTCCATTCCATTCCAAATTCCATTACACTTTCCATTTGACTTTCCATTCCATTCCATTGAACATTCCATTCCATTCCATTCCATTCCATTCCACATTCTATTCTACATTCCATTCCACATTCCATTCCACCTTCCCTTCCATTACATTGCATTGCATTCCGTTCCATTCCATTTTGGATTCCTTTCCATTCAATTCCAAATTATATTCGTCATTCCTTTCCATTCCATTGCACATTCCATTAAATTGAATTCAACATTCCTTTCCATTCCATTTCAAGTTCCGTTAGCTTCCATTCCATTTCCATTACCTTCCACTCCACATTCCATTCCATTCCATTCAAAATTCCATTCCACATTCCATTAGATTCCATTCTCATTCTTTTCCATTTCATTTCATATTCCATTCCACGTTCCATTCCACTTTACATTTTGCGTTGCTCTCAAATCCATTCCATTCCATTCCGGATTCCATTCCATTCCATTGCACATTCTATTCCTCATTCCATTCCATTCCCTTCCACATTCCATTACACATTCCATTGAATTCCATTCCACCTTCCACTCCATTGCATTTCACATTCCATTTATTTCCACTTCACTTTACCTTACGGATTCAGTTCAAACTTCCATTTTAGATTCCATTCCATTCCTTTCCAAAGTATATTCCATTCCATTCCACGTGCTATTCCATTCCATTCCACATTCCATTCCGCATTGCATTTCATTTCATTCCACATTCCATTCCACATTTCATTACATATTGCATTCCACTTTCCCTTTCACATTCCATTTCATTCCATTTAACATTCCATTTCACATTCATTCCATTCCATTCCACATTCAATTCCACATTCCTTTCCATTCCTCCATTCCACATTGCATTCCATTCTTTCAACATTCCATTCCATTGCATTCAATATTCCATTCTCTTCCACTACACATTACATTGCACATTCCATTCCATTCCATTCCATTCCACATTCCTTTCCACATTCCATTACATTACATTCCACTTTCCATTCCACGTTACATTCCACGTTCCTTTCCACATTCCCTTTCACTTTTGTTTCCACGTTCCTTTGCTCCTTCCATTCCACTTTCATTCCACATTCCATTCCATATTCCATTCCATTCCATTTCACATTCCATTTCTTTACATTCCAATTTCCATTCCAAATACCTTTCTATTCCGTTGCACATTCCATTCCACATTCCATTTCGCATGCTGTTCCATTCCATTCCACATTCCCTTCCATTCCATTCCACGATCCATTCCACTCTCCTTTCCTCCTTCCTTTCCATTCCATTCCACTTTCCATTCCACCTTCCATTCCATTCCATCACACATTAATTTCCATGCCATTCCACTTCCCATTCCATTCCATTCCATTCCATTCCAATCCATTCCATTCCAAATTCCATTCCACATTCCATTCCGCATTCCATTCTACATTCCATTGCATTCCATTTCACATTCCATTCCTTTACATTCCACTTTCCGTTCCAAATATCTTTCTATTCCATTCCACATTCCACTGCATTACATTCCACTTTCCATTCCACATTCCATTCCACAGTCCCTTCCATTCAGTTTGATTCCCCTTTCCATTCTTTTCCACATTCAATTCCAATACTTTCCACATTCAATTCCATATTCCATTCTATTCCATTCCACATTCGAAGCATTCCATACCGCGTTCCATTCCACATTCCATTCCATTCCATTCCACTTTCAATTCCACATCCAATTTCATTCCATTCCACATAACTTTCCAATCAATTCCACTGCATTCCACATTCCATTCCACATTCCATTCCATTCCATTCCACATTCCATTCCACATTCCATCCCATTGCATTCCACATTGAATTCCAGATTCCATTGCTTTCCATTCCACATTCCATTCAATTCCATTCCAGTCCATTCCACATTCCGTTCCATTCCATTCGATATTCCGTTCTATTGCACCCTGCATTCCATTCAATTCCTTTCCAAATTCCATTCCATTCCATTCCATTCCAAATTCAGTTTCATTCCATTCCATTCCACCTTCAAATTCACATTCCTTTCCATGATATTCCACATTCCATTCCACATTCATTTCCATTCATTTCCACATTAAATTCCACATGCCATTCCATTCCTCCATTCCACATTCCATTCCATTCTTTCCACATTCCATTCCATTCCATTCCAGAATCTGTTCCACATTCAATTCCATTCCATTAGACATTCCATTCCAAAGTCCATTCCATTCCACATCTCATTGCATTCCATTCCACATTGCATTCCGCATTCCATTCCATTCCATTCCACATTCCATTCCACATTGTATTTTATTCCATTCTATTCGACTTTCCCTTCCAATCCACATTCCACTCCATTCCACATTCCATTCCATTCCATTCCACATTCCCTTCCCTTACATTCCATTCCACATTCCATTCCATTCCGTTCCACATTCCTTTCCCTTTCATTCCATTCCACATTCCATTCCATTCCGCCATTACACATTCCAAACATTCCATTCCTCATTCCATTCCATTCCATTCCACATTCCATTCCATTCTTTCGAAATTCCATTTCACATTCCATTCTATTCCTCCATTCCACATTCCATTCCATTCCATTTCACCTTCCATTCCATTCCATTGCACATTCCATTCCATTCCATTCCACATTCAATTCCTGAATCTCTTCCATTCCATTCCACATTCTATTTCACATTCCATTCCGTTCCACATTCCGTTCTACATTCCATTACGTTCCTAAATGCCACATTCCATTCCATTCCATGCCACATTCCATTCCATTTCTTTCCGCATTCCATTCCTAAATGCCACATTCCATTCCATTCCATGCCACATTCCATTCCATTTCTTTCCGCATTCCATTCCACATTCCATTCTATTCCAGTCCACGTTCTTTTTCACATTCCATTTCATTCGATTCCAAATTCCATTCCATTCCATTCCACATTCCATTCCCTTCCATTCCATATTCCTTTCCACATTCATTTCCATTCCTTTCCATTCCACAGTGCATTCCATTCCATTCGACATTCCTTTCCATTCCACATTCAGTTCCATTCCATTCCACATTCCATTCCATTAAATTCCACATTCCATTCCCTTTCTTTCCTTTCCACATTCCTTTCCATTCCATTCTTCCGTTTGACATTCCTTTCTCATCCATTCCACATTGGATTCCATACCATTCCACATTTCATTCCGTTCCATTCCACATTCCATTCCATTCCAATCCACATTCCATTCCACACTCCATTCCCTTTCATTCCACATTCCATTCCACATTCCATTAAACTTTCTATTCCACATTCCATTCATTTCCATTCCACATTCCATTCCATTCCATTCCACATTCCTTTCCATTCCATTCCAAATTCCATTCCATTCCATTCCAAATTGCATTCCATTCCATTGCATTCCGCATTCCATTCCACATTCCATTAAACATTTGGTACTGTATTCCATCCCATTCCATTCCACTTTCCACATTATATTCCACCTTCCTTTCCACATCCCAATCCATTGCATTCCACATTCCATTACATTCCATTTCACGTTCCATTCCATTCCATGTCAAATTCCATTCCATTCCATTCATTTCCATTCCATATTCTGTTTAATTCCTTTCCACATTCCAGTAGATTCCATTCCATTCCATTCCAAATTCCATTCCTTTCCATTCCACGTTCCATTCCACATTCCATTCCACATTCCATTCCACGTTCCGTTCCACGTTCCATACCATTACAATTCACAATCAGTTCCACATTTCATAACATTTCATTCCACATTCCATTCCACATTCCGTTCCCTTCCATTCAGTATTCCATTCCATTCCATTACACATTATATTGCACATTCCATTCCATTCCATTCCATATTCCTTTCCACTTTCCATTCCATTCCATTCCACTTTCCATTCCATTCCATTCCACATTGCATTCCACATTCCATTCCACGTTTCATTCCACGTTCTGTTCCACATTCCGTTCCACGTTCGTTTCCACGTTCATTTACTCGTTCCCTTCCACTTTCCATTCCACGTTCCACTCCATTCCATTCCACATTCCATTCCATATCACTCTGCGTTCCATTCCACATTCCGTTCCATTCAATTCCACAGTCCATTCCATTCTATTCCACATTCCATTCCATATTCCGTTCCATTCCTTTCCATTCCATTGCACTTTCAATTCCACATTCCTTTGCATTCCATTCCACATTCCATTCCATTCCACTTTCCATTCCACGTTCCATTCCATTCCTTTTCACATTCTATTCCTCATTCCATTCCGTATCACTCCACATTCCATTGCACCTTCCATTCCATGCCATTCCACATTGCAATCCATACCATTCCACAGTCCACTAAATTCCATTTCACATACCATTCCACATTCCTCTCCGTTGCAATCCACATCCCATTCCACAATCCATTCCACATTCCCCTCCATTCGTTTCTACATTCCACTCCATTCCATTAAATTGCAAATTCCATTCCGTTACATTCCACGTTCCATTACATTCCATTCCACATTCCTTCCCTTTCCATTAAGCCTTCCATTCCATTCTATTTCACATCCATTCCATTCGTTTCCACATTCCACTCCATTCCATTCCATTCCACATTCCATTCCATTCCATTCCACATTGCATTCCATTTCATTCCACTTTCCATTCCATTCCATTCAACTTTCCATTTCACATTCCATTCCATTCCATTCCACATTCCATTCCACTTTCCATTTCATTCCATTCCACTTCCAATCCATTCCATTCCATTCCAAATCCATTCCATTCCATTCCACATTACCTTCTATTCCATTTCACTTTCCATTCTATTCCGTTCCACATTCCATTCCACATTCCCTTCCAATCCTTTCCACATTCCATTCCTTTCCATTCCATTCCATTCCATATTCCATTGCATTCAAATCCATTCCACATTCCCTTCCATTATATTACAAATTCCATTCAATTCCATTTCACATTCGATTTCATTCTATTTCGAATTCCATTCCATTCCTTTCCGCATTCCTTTCCATTCAATTCGACATTCCTTTCCATAACATTGCTTCCCTTATTAAAATCCATTCCATTGCATTCCTTTCCACAATTCATTCCATTCCATTCTGTTCAATTCCACATTCCATTATATCATTTTCCACATTCGTTCCATTCCATTCCAATTTCCATTCCATTCCATTCGACATTCCATTCCGCACTTCACTCCATTGCATTCCACATTCCATTCCATTGCACTCCACTTTCCATTCCTTTCCATTACACATACAATTCTGCTACACATTCATTTCCACATTCCATTCCATTCCTTTCCACACTCCATTCCATTCCATTACACATGCCTTTCCATTCCACACTCCACTCCATTCTGTTCCATTCCACGTTCCATTCCACATTCCATTCCGTTCCATAGCACGTTACATTCCACATGCCACTCCACATTCCATTCCAAATTCCAGGCCTCATTCCATTCCATTCCATTCCACTTTCCATTCCATTCCACATTTTATTCCACATTCTCTTCCACATTGCATTGCATTCCATTCCAGGATCCTTTCCACATTCCGTTCCATTCCATTCCACATTCCATTCCACGTTCCATTCCATTCCATTCCACATCCCAGTCCATATTCCATTCCACATTCCCCTCCACATTCCATTCCATTCCATTCCACCTTCCATTAAACATTCCATTCCATTCCACATTATATTTCACATTCCATTACATATTCCATTTCATTCCATTCCACATTCCATTCCGTTGCATTCCACATTCCGTTGCATTCCATTCCACATTCCACTGCGTTCCAATCCACATTCCATTCCACATTCCATTGCTTTCCAATCCACATTCAATTCAAAGTCAATTCCGCTTTCCTTTCCACATTCCATTTCATTCTATTCCACATTCCACTCCACTTTCGATTCCATTCCATTCCACATTCCATTCCACATTTTCTTCCACTTTCCCTTCCACATTCCAATTCACTGCATTCCATTACACATTCCATTCCACATTCCCTTTCACATTCCCTTCCACATTCCATTCCATTCCATTCCACATTACATTCTACATTCCATCCCGTTCCATTCCACATTACATTCCACATTCCATTCCTCATTCCCTTCCACATTTCATTCCATTCCATTCCACAGTCCATTCCACATTCCATCACATTCCATTCCACATTCCATTCCACATTCCTTTCCATTTCATTCCACTTTCCTTTCCACGTTCCCCTCCATTCCTTTCCACGTTCCATTCCACCTTCCATTCCTTGTTCCATTCCGTGTTCCATTCCATTCCATTCTACGTTCCAATCCACCTTCCATTCCACATTCCATTCCGTTCCATTCCATTCCATTCCAGTCCACATTCCATTCCATGCCATTCCTCATTCAATTCTATTCCATTCCACGTTACATTCTGCGTACCATTACACATTCCATTACATTCCTATCTACTTTCCATGCTATTCCATTCCACTTTCCATTTCATTCCATTCCACATTCCATTCAATTCCATTCCAAATTCCATTCTGAATTTCATTTTATATTCCATTCCATTGCATTCCACATTCCATTCCATTCCAATCCACTTTCAATTCCATTCCATTCCACTTTCCATTCAATCCACATTCCATTCCATTCCATTCCATTACACATTCCATTCCATTCCACATTGCATTCCACATTCCACAATGCATTCCACATTCCATTCCATTCCACATTCCATTCCACATTCGATTCGATTCCATTCCACTTTCCATTCCATTCCATTCCACGTTCCATTCAATATTCCATTCCATTCACTTTCATAGTTCATATTCCATTCCACATTCCATTCCAGATTCCAATCTATGTACCATTCCATGATCCATTCCACTTTCCATTCCACGATCCATTGCACGTTCCATTCCACGTTCCATTCCACATTCCATTCCATTCCATTCCAAATTCCATTCCACACTCCATTACATTCCATGCCACATTCCTTTCCATTCCATTCCACACTGCCTTCCACATTGAATTCGATTCCATTCCATTCCACGTTCCATTCCATTCCGTTCCACATTCCATTCCATTCCATTCCACATTCCAATCTATTCAATTCCACATTCCATTCCACATTCTATTCCACATTCCATTCCACGTTCAATTCGATTCAATTCCACATTCCATTCCACATTGCATTCCATACTACATTCCATTCCTTTCCACATTCCATTGTCATTCCATTGCATTCCATTCGACATCCCATTTCACATTCCATTTCATTCCATTCCACATTTCATACCACATTCCATTCCATTTCTTTCCAGATTCCATTCCACATTCCCTTCCACGTTCCATTCCATGTTCCATTGCACGTTCCATTCCAAGTTCAGTTCCATTCCGTTACACGTTCTATTCCATTTCATTGCGCTTTCCATTCCATTCCTTTCCACTTTCCATTTCATTCCATTCCGCATTCCATTTCACATTCCATTCCACATTCTATATCACTTTCCATTCCATTGAATTCCATTCCACTACATTCCTCATTCCATACCATTACATTCCACATTCCATTCACATTCCATTCCACATTCCATTCAGTTCCATTCTATTCCACATTCCATTCCGTTCCATTACACATTCCATTCCAGATTCCATTCCACTTTCCATTCCATTCCATTTGACTTTCCATTCCATTCCATTCCACATTACATTATATTTAATTCCAAATTCTATTATATTCCATTCCATTCCATTCGATATTCTATTCCATTCCATTCCACTCCACATTTCATTCCATTGCATTCCGCATTCCATTCCATTCCATTCTATTATAGTCCATTCCATTCCATTCCACATTCCATTCCATCCCATTCCACATTCAATTTCATTCCATTTCACATTCCATTCCATTCCACATTCCATTCCACATTGCATTGCACTTTCTATTCCATGATCCATTCCTCGTTCCATTCCTTTCCATTCCACATTCCATTCCATTCCATGGCAAATCCCATTCCACTCCATTCCACATTCAATTCCACTTTTAATTCCATTCCATTCCGCTTCACATTCCACTTCCCATTCCACTTTCCATTCCACATTCCATTCCATTCGTTTCCACATTCCACTCGTTTCCACATTCCACTCCACATTCCTTTCAATTCCATTCCACATTTCTTCCACGTTCCATTGCACGTCCCATTCCATGTTCCTTTCCATGTTCCATTCAACCTTCCATTCCTTTCCATTCCACGTTCCATTCCACTCCATTCCTCAATCCATTTCATTCCATTCCACGTTCCATTCCACATTCCAATTCACATTCCAATCCACCATCCATACCTTTCCATTCCATTCCATTCCACATTTCATTCCATTCCATTAGACTTTTCATTACATTAAATTCCACATTCCATTCCATTCCATTACTTTCCATTCCACATTTCATTCCATTCCATTTCTTTCCATTCCACATTGCATTCCATTTCATTACATTCCATTACACATTCCATTCCATACCGTTCTGCATTCCATTCCATTCCATTCCATTCCACCTTCCATTCCATTCTATTCCACATTGAGTTCCATTCCATTCCCTTCCATTCCACATTCTATTTCATTGCATTCCTCATTCCTTTCCATGTTCCATTCCACGTTCCATTCCACATTCCTTTCCTTTCCATTCCACATTCCATATCATTCCTTTCCATTGCATTCCATTCCGGATTCCATTCCATGCCAATCCACATTCTATTCCACATTGCTTTCCTTTCATTTCCATTCCATTCCATTCCAGATTTCATTCCATGCCAATCCACATACTATTCCACATTGCTTTCCTTTCCTTTCCACATTACATTACACATTCCATTCCATGTTTCATTCCACGTTCCATTCCACGTTCCATTCCACGTTCCATTCCACAATCCATTCCAATTTCCGTTCCACTTTCCATTCCATTCCATTCCACGTTCCATTCCATTCGGTTCCATGTTCCATTTAACATTCCACTCCACATTCCATTCCACGCTCCATTCTACATTCCATTCCATGTTCCATTGCAAGTTCTATTCCACGTTCCATTCCATTCCATTCCACGTTCCATTCGACATTCCAATTCATTCCATTCCACTTTCCATTCTATATTCCATTACACATTCCATTCCATTACACTCCACATTCCATTCGACATTCCTTTCCTTTCCATTCCACTTTCCATTCCACATTCCATTCCACATTACATTAAACATACCATTAATTTCCATTCCACATTTCATTCCACACTCCATTCCACATTCCATTCTACATTCAATTGCATTCCATTATACATTCCATTCCATTCCATTCCTCATTCCATTTCACATTCCTTTCCATTGCATTCCACATTCCATTCCACATTGCATTCCATTCTAGTCCACATCCCATTCCACATTCCATTCCATTCCCTTACACATTCCATTCCAGATTCAATTCCATATTCCATTCCATTCCATTCCACATTCCATTCCACATTCCATTCCATTCCATTCCACGTTTCATTCCAGGTTCAATTCCACATTCCATTCCACGTACCATTCCACATTCCATTCCATTCCATTCCACGTTCCATTCGACTTTCGTTGGCATTACATTCCACATTACATTCCACATTCCATTGCCCATTTCATTCCACGTTCCATTTCTTTCCACATTTCATTCCATTCCTTTACATTTCATTACAAATCCCTTTCCACTTCATATTCCATTGCATTCCAGGTTCCATTCCACATTCCATTGCCCATTCCATTCCACGTTCCTTTCTACGTTTCATTAAACGTTCCATTCCATTCCATTCTACGTTCCATTCCAATATCCTTTCCATTCAATTCCAAGTTCCACTCCACTGCATTCCACTTTCCGTTCCACATTCCATTCCATTGCTTTCCACATTCCTTTCCACATTCCATTCTATTCCAATCCATATTGAATTCCATTCCATCCAACCTTCCTTTCAATTCCACATTCCATTCCACTTTCCATTCCACATTCCATTCCATTCCATTCCACATTCCATTCCAGAATCCTTTCCATTCCATTCCACATGCCATTCCACATCGCTTTGCATTCCATTCCACATCCCATTCCATGTTCCATTCCACGTTCCTTTCCATGTTCCATTCTATGTTCCATTCCACATTCCATTGCATATTCCATTCCATTACTTTCCACTTTCCATACCATTCCATTGAATTCCATTCCACATTCAATTCCATTACATTCCCATTTCATTCCATATTCCATTACAACCATTCCACATTCCATTCCAAATACCATTCCGTTCCATTCCACATTCAATTCCACATTCCATTCCATTCCAATCCATATTCCATTCCATTCCATCCAACCTTCCTTTCCATTCCACATTCCATTCCACTTTCCATTCCACATTCCATTCCATTCCATTCCACATTCCATTCCAGCATCCTTTCCATTCCACTCCACATTCCATTCCACGTTCCATTCCATTCCATTCCACTTTCCATTCCATTCCATACCACATTCCATTTCACAAACCATTCCATTCCATTCCACAGTCCATTGCATTCCATTCCATTCCTTTCCACATTCCATTCCTTTCCACATTCCTTTCCACATTCCATTCCATGTTCCATTCCATTCCATTTCATGTTCCATTCAATGTTCCACTCCATTCCTCTCCACGTACCATTACACATTCCATTCCATTCCATTTAACATTCCCTTCCACATTCCATTTTGCATTTCTTTCGACTTTCCATTGTGTTGCATTCCACATTCAATTCCACATTGCATTCCACATTCCATTCCACATTCCATTCCACATTTTATTCCACATTCCATTCCGTTCCATTCCACATTCCCTTCCATTCCATTCCACATTCCATTACACTTTCCATTTCACGTTCCATTCCACGTTCCATTCCACCTTCCATTCCATTACATTCATCGTTTCTTTTCACATTCCATTCCATTAGATTCCACTTTCCTTTCCACATGCCTTTGCACATTCCATTCCACATTACATTCCGTTCAATTCCACATTCCAATCCATTCCATTCCACATTCCATTCCTTTCCATTGCACATTCCATTCCACATTCAATTTCACATTCCATTCCGTTCCATTTCACGTTACATTTAACATTCCCTTCCACATTCCATTAAATTACTTTCCACATTCCATTCCACACTCCATTAAATTACTTTCCACATTCCATTCCACACTCCATTACACATTCCATTCCACATTCCATTCCACTCCACTTTCCATTCCATTCTCTTCCTTTCCACATTCCATTCCTCATTCTATTCCATTCCACATTCCATTCCATTCCAATTTTCGTTCCCTTCCATTCCACATTCCTTTGCATTCCATTCCACTTTCCATTCCATTCAGTTCCACATTCCATTCCACTTTCCATTGCATTCCATTCCACATTCCCTCCACTTTCCATTGCATTCCATTCCATTCCACATTCTAATCCACATTCCATTCCATTTCATTCTGCATTCCATTGCACTTTCCGTTCTATTCCATTCCACATTCCATTTCTTTCCATTCCATTCCACATTCCATTCCACGTTCCATTCCATTCCACATTCTATTCCACATTCCATTCCATTCCATTTCACATTTCTTTCCATTCCATTCCACATTCCATTCCATTCCGTTCCACATTACATTCCCTTCCGTTCCACATTCAATTCCATTCCATTCTACATTCCATTGCATTTTCCATTCCATTCCATTCCGCATTATATTCCACTTTCCATTCTATTCCATTCCATTCCACATTACATTCCGTTCTACATTGCATTCCACATTCCATTCCATTCCATTCCACATTCCATTCCATTCAATTCCACTTTGCATTCCATTCCATTCCTTTCCACATTGCATTCCATTCCTTTCCATTTAATTCCATTGCATTCCACGTTCCATTCCATTGAATTCCGCATTCCAATCCATTCCATTAGACATTGCAATACTCTCCATTCCATTCCACATTCAAAGCAACATTCATTTCCATTCCATTCAACATTCTATTCCACATTCCATTCCATTCCATTCCACATTCTATTCCACATTCCATTCCATTTCATTCCACGTTGCCTTCCACATTCCATTCCACATTCAATTCCATTCCATTCCAGATACCATTCCACGATCCGTTCCATTACACATTCTATTCCACATTCCATTCCATTTCATTCCAGTCCGCATTCCATTCTACATTCCATTCCACATTCCATTCCACGTTCCATTCCATTCCATTCCACTTTCCATTCCACGTTCCATTCCACTTTCCATTCCATTTCAGTCCGCATTCCATGCCACATCCCATTGATATTCTAGTCCACATTCGATTCCACATTCCACTCCATTCCATTCCACATTCCATTCCATTCCAATTCACTTTCCATTCCACATTCCATTCGATTGTATTCCACATTCTATTCCACGTTAAATTCCACATTGCATTCCATTCCATTGCACATTCCATTCCACAATCCATTCAATTTCATTCCTCGCTCTATTCCACGTTCCATTCCACATTCCATTCCATTCCATTCCACAATACATTCCATTCCATTCCAATTTCCGCTCAATGTTCCATTCCAAGTTCCTTTCCACTTTCCATTCCATGATCCATTCCACGTTCCATTCCACGTTTCATTCCATTGCATCCCACATTCCATTCCATACCATTCCACCTCCCATTCCACATTCCACTCCACTCCTTTCCACATTCCTTTCCACGTTCCATTCCATTCCACTTCAACTTCAATTCCACATTCCATTCCATTCCATTCCATTGCACATTCCATTCCATTCCATTCCATTCCACATTCCATTCCATTCCATTCCATATACCACTCCATTCCATTCCACATTCCCATCCATTCCATTCCATTCCATTCCACTTCCCATTCAATTCCATTCCATTCCATTCCACATTCCAAGCGATTACATTTCACATTCCATTCCATTCAATTCCACATTTCCTTCAATTCCATTCCACATTCCGTTCCATTCCATTTCATATTCTACTCCACATTCCATTCCATTCAGGTGCACCTTCCATTCCACGCTCCATTCCATTCCATTCCATTCCACTTTCCATTCCATTCCATTCCACAATGCATTCCACATTCCAATGCACATTCCATTCCATTCCATTCCATTCCATCTTCATTTCCACGTTCCATTCCATTCCATTCCATTGAACATTCCATTGCCCATTGCATTCCATTCCATTCCATTCCACATTCGGTTACATTCCATTCCACATTCCATTCCACATCCCATTCCTATCCATTCCACGTTCCATTCCACGTTCCATTCCACGTTGCATTCCACATTCCATTCCACGTTCCATTCCACATTCCATTTGACATTCCATTCCACGTTTCATTCCATTCCATTCCACATTACATTCCACATTCAATTCCATTCCTTTCCACAATCCATTCCACATTCCATTCCACATTCCATTCCACTTTCCATTCCATAAAATTCCTCTTTTCATTCCACATTCCATTCCAGATTCCATTCCACATTCCATTGCGTTCCATTCCACATTGCATTCCGCATTCCTTTCCATGTTCCATTCCACTTTCCTTTCCATTCCCTTTCACATTCCATTCCATTCCATTCCACATTACATTCCATGTTCCATTCCACGTTCCATTCCATTCAATTCCACGATCTTTTCCATTCCATTCCACGTTCCATTTCATGCCTTTCCACATTCTATTTCACATTCTTTTCCACATTCCATTGCGTTCCATTACACATTCCATTCCACATTCCATTCCATATTCCTTTGCAAATTCATTTCCTTTACATTCCACATTCCATTCCACTTTCCATTCCAGAATCCATTCCTCATTCCATCCCACATACCATTCCACATTCCATTCCATTCCATTCCACGTTCATTTCCACTTTCCATTGCATTTCATTTGAAATTCCATTACACATTCACCTCCACTCTCCATTTCACATTGCATTCCGTTCCATTACACATTCCATTCCACATTCCATTCCACATTCCATTACACATTCCATTCTGTTCCATTCCACACCCCATTCCACACCCCATTCCACATTCCATTCCGTTCAATTCCAAATTCCTTTCCACACTCCATTCCACATTCCATTCCACATTCAATTCCTTTCCATTCCACATTACTTTCCACCTTCCTTACCGCATTCCATTCCACATTCCATTCCACATTCCAATCCACACTGCATTCCACCTTCCATTCCACATTCCATTCCGTACCATTCAACATTCCTCTGCTCCTTCCATTTCACATTCCATTCCACTGCATTTCACATTCCATTCCGTTCCATTCCACATTCCTTTCCACATTCCATTCCACAGTCCATTCCGTTCCATTTTCCAATCCATTCCATTCTACATTCCATTCCATTCCATTCCACTGTACATTTCACATTCCATTCCACTCCATTCCACATTCATTCCACATTCCATTCCACATTCCATTCCACACTCCGTTCCACATTCAATTCCACGTTCGATTCCATTCCTTTCCACAATCCATTCCATTCCATTAAACATTCCATTTCACATTACGTTCCATTACATTCCACATTCCAGTTCGCATTCCATTCCATATTCCATTCCACATTCCATTCCATTTCTTTCAACATTCCATTACACATTCCATTTAACGTTCCATTCCTTTCCATTCCACGTTCCAATCCACGTTCCATTCCACTTCCCTTTCCATTTCATTAAACATTCAATTCCACAGTCAATTCCATTGTATTTCGCTTTCCATGCTACTTTCCTTTCCACATTCCATTCCACGTTCCATTCCGTCCAATCCACGTTCCATTCCACACTCCATTCCTCATTCAATTCCACATTCCATTCCACATTCCATTCCACGTTCCATTCCACATTTCCTTCCATTCCATTCCACATTCCATTCCACATTACATACCATAACACACTAAATTCCAATCCACATTCCATTCCATTCCATTCCACATTCCTTTCCACATTCCATTCCACCTGCCATTCCATGACATTTCACATTCCATTCTTTATTTCATTCCACATTCCATTCCACATTCCATTCCATTCCATCCCACATTCCATTCCACTTTCCATTCCACGTTCCATTCCAGGTTTCATCCCATTCCATTCCACGTTCCATTCCACTTTCCATTCCACTAAATTACACGTTCCGTTCTACTTTCCATTCCATTGCATTCCACCTTGCATTTCACATTACATTCCACATTCCATTCAACATCCCTTTCCATTCCATTCCTCATTCCATTCCACGATCCATTCCACATACCATTCCACGTTCCATTCCAGGTTCCATTCCTTGTTCCATTCCTTTCCATTCCACGTTTCTTTACACATTCCATTCCACATTCCATTCCATTCCATTCCATTCAATTCCACGTTCCATTCCACATTCATTCCACATTCCATTCAATATTCCATTCCATTCCTTTCCACTTTCTTTTCCACTTTCCACTCCACGTTCCATTCCACGTTGCATTCCATTCCATTCCAGTATCCACTCCATTCCATTCGACATTTCTTTCCAAATTTCATGTCACAATCCATTCCTCATTCCATCTGACATACCATTGCATTCCCTTCCACAGCCCATTCCATATTCCTTTGCACATTCCATTCCCCTTCTATTACACATTCCATTCCACATTAAATTCCATTCCATTCCACATTCCATTCCACATTCCATTCCACTCCATTCCTCATTCCATTCCATTCCATTGCACATTCCATTCCCCATTCCATTCCACATTCCATTCCACATTCCATTCCACTTTCCATTCCACTTTCCATTCCATTCCATTCCACTTTCCATTCCACGTTCCATTCCACATTCCATTCCACATTCCATTGCGTTCCATTCCAGATTCCAATCCGTATTCCACTGCACATTCCTTTTCATTCCTTTCCACATTCCATTCCACATTCCATTTCACATTCCAATCCATGTGCCATTCCACGTTCGATTCCACGTTCCACTCAATTTCATTCCACGTTGCATTACATTCCATTCCACGTTCCATTTCATGCCGTTCCACGTTCAATACCGCATTCCGTTTCGCATTCTATTCCGTTCCATTCCTTTCCATTCCACAATCCATTCCGTTCCCTTTCACATTCCATTCCATTCCATTCCATATTCCATTCCATTCCACTCTATTCCACTTACAATTCCATTCCATTCCATTCCACATTCCATTGCATTCCATTCCACATTCCATTCCACATTCGGTTCCACATTCCATTCCGTTCCATTCCGCATTCCTGTCCATATTTCATTCCAATTACCTTTCCATTCCATTCCACATTCCCTTCCGTTCCATTCCACATTCCATTCTGCATTCCATTAAATGCCATTCCACATTCCATTCTATTCCATTCCACATTCCATTACTTTCCATTCCACTTTCCATTAAACATTCAATTCCACGTTCCATGCGTTTCCATTCCACGTTCCATTCCACGTTCCATTCCATATTGCATTCCATATTCCATTCCACGTTCCATTCCACGTTCCATTTCACATTACATTCCACGTTTCATTCCATTCCATTCCACATTCCATTCCACATTCAATTCCATTCCTTTCCACAATCCATTCCACATTCCATTCCACATTCCATTCCAATTTCCATTCCACATTCCATTCCATTCCATTCCACATTCCATTCCTTTCCATTCCATTCCCTTCCACATTCCATTCTATTCCATTCCACATTGTTTTGCACTTTCTATTCCACTTTCCATTCTACTTTCCTTTTCAAGTTCCTTTCCACATTGTATTCCACATTGAATTCAAAATTCCTTTCCACATTCCATTCCCTTCCATTCCACATTCCGTTCCACATTCCATTTCATTCCATTCCACATTCCATTCCATTCATCTACACATTCCATTCCACATTCCATTCCATTCCACATCCCATTGCAGTTTCCTTTCCATTCAAATCCACGTTCCTTTCCACGTTCCATTCCACATTCCATTCCACATTCAATTCCCATTCCATTCCGTTCTATTCCCCAATCCATTCCTCATTCCATTCCACGTTCCGATCCATTCCATTCCACATTTCATTTGACGTTCCTTTGCACTTTGTATTCCATGTTCCATTCCACGTTCCATTCCACATTCCATTAAACTTTCCATTTCATTCCATTTCAGATTCCACTGCACATTATATTGCATTCCATTCCATATTCCATACCATTAAATTCCATTCCATTCCACATTCCATTCCATTCCACATTCCATTCCACATTCCATTCCATTCCGTTCCTCATTCCATTACATACCAATCCACTTTCCATTCCACATTCCAGTCCATTGTATTATACAGTCTATTCCACATTCCCTTCCACATTGCATTCCATTCCATTGCACCTTCCATTCCACAATCCATTCCATTTCATTCCTCTCTCTATTCCACGTTCCATTCCACGTTCCGTTCCATTCCATTCCACATTGCATTGCATTCCATTCCATTCCACTTTCTGTTCAACGTTCCATTCCAAGTTCCATTCTACGTTCCATTCCACGTTTCAATCCATTCCATTCCACATTCCATTCCATACCATTCCACCTTCCATTCCACATTCAACTCCACTCCTTTCCACATTCCTTTCCACATTCCATTCCATTCCTCTTCAAATTCCATTCCACATTCCATTCCATTCTATTCCATTCCGCATTCCATTCCATTCCATTCCACATAACACTCCATTCCATTCCACATTCCATTCCATTCCATTCCATTCCATATTCCATTCAATTCCATTCCATACCATTCCATATTCCAATCGATTACATTTCACATTCCTTTCCATTCAATTCAGCATTTTATTCCGTCCCATTCCACATTCCTTTCCATTCCATTTCACATTCTATTCCACATTCCATTCTATTAAATTCCACCTTCAATTCCATGCTCCATTCCATTCCTTTCCGTTCCGCATTCCCTTCCATTCCATTCCACAATCCATTCCACAATTCATACCTCAATCCATTCCACATTCCATTCCATTCGACTCAACATTCCATTGCATATTCAATTCCATTCCATTCCACATTCTGTTACATTCCATTCCGCATTCCATTCCATTGCATTGGATTCCATTCCACATTCCATTGCATTCCATTCCACGTTAAATTCCGCATTCCATTTCATGTTCCCTTCAACGTTACATTTCACGTTCCATTCCACGTTCCATTCCACATTCCATTCCACATTCCATTCCATACCATTCCAGGTTACATTCCACTTTCCATTCCACTTTCCATTTCACATTCCATTCCACATTCCATTCCATTCCATTCCCCGTTCCATTCCAAATTCCATTTCACATTCCATTCCACGTTCCATTCCACATTCCAATCCATGTTCCATTCTACGTTCCATTCAACGTTCCATTCCATTCCACAGTCCATTGCATTCCCTTCCATTCCACATTCCATTCCTCATTGCATACCATTTCTATCTATTCCATTACATTCCCTTCCACATTCCATTCCATTCCAATCCTCTCCACATTTCATTCCATTCAATTCCATATTCTATTCTATTGCATTCCACATTCCAATCCATTAAATTGCAGATTCCATTCCATTGCATTACATTCCATTCCACATTCCATAACTTTCAATTGCATTCCACATTACCTTCCTTTCCATTACACATTCCATTCTTTTCCATTCCACGTTCCATTCCATTCCATTCCACAATGAATTCCATTCCATTCCACCTTCCATTCCACGGTCCATTCCACATTCCATTACATTTCATTCAATTAAATTGCATTCCATTCCACAATCCATTCAATTCCATTCTATTCCACTTTCCATTCCATTGCATTCCAGATTCCATTCTATGCAATTCCACATTCCATTCCATTCCATTGCACAATCCATTCCATTCCATTCCATTCCATTCAACATTCCATACCATTCACTGCATTCCACATTCCATACCATTCCATTGCATTCCACATTCCATTCCATTCCATTCCACGTAACATTCCATTCCATTTCAATTTCCATTCCATTCAATTTCACATTCCATTCCATTCATATCCACATTCCCTTCGACATCCCATTCCGCTTTCCATTCCACTTTCCTTTCCACGTTCCATTCCACGTTCCATTCCTTTCCATTCCACAATCCATTCCATTCCATTGCACCTTCCATTCAAAGTTCCATTCCAAGTTCCATTCCACGTTTCCTTCCATTCCATTCCACATTCCATTCCATACCTTTCCACCTTGCATTCCACATTCCACTCCACTCCTTTCCACATTCCTTTCCACATTCCATTCCATTCAACTCCAACTTTAATTCCACATTCCATGCCACTCCATTCTATTCCACATTCCATTCCATTCCATTCCACATACCACTCCATTCCATTCCAGTCCATTCCATTCCATGCCACATTCCATTCAATTCCATTCCATTCCATTCCACATTCAAATTGATTACATTCCACGTTCCATTCCATTCAAATCCGCATTCCATTTCATTCCATTCCACATTCCATTCCATTCCATTTCACATTCTATTCCACATTCCATTCCATTCAAATCCATCTTCCATTCCACGTTCCATTCCATTCCATTCCAGTCCAAATTCCATTCCATTCTATTCCACATTCCATTCCATTCCATCCCACCAATCACTCCATTCCAGTGCATATTCCATTCCATTCCATTCCGTATTCCATTCAATACCATTCCATTCCATTCCACATTCAAATCGATTACATTCCGCATTCCATTCCATTCAATTCCACGTTCCATTCTATTCCATTCCACTTTCCATTCCATTCCACTTCTCTTTCTATTCTACATTCCATTCCATTCAATTCCACCTTCCTTTCCATGTTCCATTCCATTCCATTTCATTCCACATTCGATTCCATTCCATTCCACAATCCATTCCACATTTCATTCCGCATTCCATTCCACATTTCATTCCAATCCATTCCATTTTCAATTCCACGTTAAATTCCATTCCATTCCATTTAACATTCCATTCTCATTCCATTCCATTCCATTCCACATTCATTTCCATTACATTCCGCATTCCATTCCATTGCATTCCATTCCATTCCATTGCATTCCTTTCCAATCCACATTCCATTCGTTGCATTCCACGTTCCATTCGACATTCAGTCCACTTTCCATTCCACATTCCATTTAATGTTCCATTCCGCGTTCCATTCCACATTCCGTTCCTTTCCATTCCACATTCCATACCATTCCATTCCATAATCCATTGCACGTTCCATTCCATTCCATTCCACTTTCCATGCTGCCTTCCTTTCCAGATTCCATTTCACATTCCATTCAGTTGCATTCCACATTCCATTCCTTTCCATTATACATTCCATTCCAAAATTCGTACTCCATTCCATTCCATATTCCATTCCTTGTTCCATTCCTTTTCATTCCACATTCCATTCCACCTTCTATTCCACTTTCCATTTCACATTCCATTCAACTACATTCCACTTTCCTTTCCTTTCCATTCCACATTACATTCCACATTGTATTCCATTCCATTCCATATTCCATTAAACATTCCATTCTATTCCATTCCACATTCCATTAAACATTACATTTCACATTCCTTTCCACATTCCATTTCACATTCCTTTCCATTCCATTACACATTCCATTGAACATTGCTTTCCACATTCCTTTTCACATTCCTTTCCGCTTTCCATTTCACTTTCGATTCCACTCCATTCCATTCCACATTACTTTCCACTTTCCATTCCATTCCATTCCACATTCCACACCACATTCCATTCCACTCCATTCCACATTCCATTCCACGTTCCCTTCCACATTCCATTCCACATTCCACTCCACGTTCCATTCCACATTCCATTCCACATTCCATGCCAAGTTGCATTCTATGTTCCATTAAAAGTTGCATTGCATTCCATTCAACGTTCCATTCCATTCCATTCCACGTTGCATTTCTTTCCATTCCACATTGCATTCCACATTCATCTTCCCATTCCATTCCAAATTCCATTTCACATTCCATTTCATATTCCATTCCATTACATTCCATTACAATCCACATTCGAAGACATTCCAACCCACATGCCATTCCCTTCCATTTCATGTTACAATACATTCCACGTTCCATTACATTCCCTTCCACATTCCATTCCATTACAGTCCACATTCCTTTCCACATTCCATTCCACATTCCATTCCACGTTCCATTGTATTCCATTCCACATTCCTTTCCATTCCATGCCACATTCCATTCTATTCATTTCTACATTCCATTCCATTCCAGTCCGTTCCGAATTCCATTCTACATTCCATTCCTTGTTCGATTCCATTTCATTCCATTTTCCATTCCATTCCATTCAACATTCCATTCCATTCAATTCCACATTCCATTCCATTCCATTCCATTCCATTCCACTTTCCATTCCTGTCCATTCCGTTCCATTCCAAATTCGATTCCATTCCATTCCATTGCACATTCCATTCCATTACATTCCACATTCCATTCCATTGAATTCGATTACCTTCTGTTCCATTCCATTCCGCACTCCATTCCATTCCATTTGAATCCATTCCAAATTCCATTCCATGCCATTCCACAATGCATTCAATTCCATTGCACAATCAATTTCATTTCATTCCAAATTCCATTCCATTCCATTTAATTCTATTCTACATTCCATACCGTTCCATTCCATTCCACATTCCATTCCTTTCAATTCCACTTTCCATTCTATTCCATTCCATTCCACATTCCATTCCAATCCACTCCACCTTCCTTTCCACATTCCTTTCCACATTCCATTGCACTTTCCTTTCGATGTTCCATTCCATGTTCCATTCCATTCCATTCCACATCCCATACCATTCCATTCAATTCCATTCCACATTCCATTTCTTTCCATTCCATTCCAAATCCCATTCCATTCCATTCCATTCCATTCCACATTCATTTCCTTTCCATTCCACTTTCCATTCCACATTCCATTTAACGTTCCATTCCAAATTCCACACCGCATTCCATTCCACGTTCCATTCCATTCCATTCCACGTTCCATTTTATTTCTTTCCACTTTCCATTCCTTCTTGTATTCCGCATTGAATTCTGGTTTGCATTCCACGTTGCATTCCATTCCATTCTACGTTCCATTTCATCTTCCATTCCATTCCATTCCATTCCAGATTCCATTCCACAATCCATTCCACGTTCCATTCCACATTCCATTCCACGTTTCTTTCGACGTTCCATTCCAAGTTCCATTCCACATTCCATCTCACATTCAATTCCATTCCATTCCACATTCCGTTCCACATTCAATTCCACATTCCATTCCACATTCCATTACATTCCTTTCAACATTCCATTCCTCATTCCACTCCACATTCCATTCCATTCCATTCCCTTCCGATTTCAATTCCAGTTTTCATTCCACATTCCATTCCACATACCATTCCATTCCATTCCACATTACATTCCACGTTCCATTACATTACATTCCTCTTTTGATTCCACTTTCCATTCCACGTTCTATTCCATTCCATTCCATCTTCCACTGCATTCCATTCCATTCCACATTCCATTCCGTTCTATTCTACATTCCATTCCATATTACATTCCATTCCATTCCACATTCCATTCGACATTCCATTCCATTTCACATTCCTTTCCATTCCATTCTATATTCCATTCCACATTTCATTCGATTCCACATTCCATTCCACATTCCTTCCAATTCCATTCCACATTCCATTCCACAGTCCATTCCACATTCAGTTCCATTCCAATCTACGTTGCATTCCATTCCTTTTCACTTTCGAATCCACGTTCAATTCCATTAAATTCCACGTTCCATTCCATTCAATTCCACGTTCCATTCCACATTACTTTCCAAGTTCCATTCCATGTTCCATTCCACTTTCCATTACACATTCCATTCCACTTTCAATTCCACTTTCCATTCCACATTCCATTCCACATTTCTTTCCATGTTCCATTCCACGTTCCATTCCATTCCATTCCACATTCCATTCCACGTTCCATTCCTCAGTCCTTTCCATTCCATTTCACATTCCATTCCATTCCACATTCCATTCCACATTCCATTCCATTCCATATTCCATTCCACATTTCATTCCATATTCCATTCCACATTTCATTCCATTCCACATTCTATTCCATTCTATTTCACTTTCCTTTCCATACCATTCCACATTCCATTCCACATTAAACTCCCTTCCATTCCACATTGCATTCCACATTCCATTCCAGATTCCATTCCTTTCCATTCCACATTCTATTCCATTCCTTTCCACATTCCATTCAACATTCCATTCCATTAAATTCCACATTCCATTCCACGTTCCATTCCACGTTCCATTCCACGTTCCATTCAACTTTTCTTTCCACGTTCCCTTTAAACTTCCATTCCACTTTCCATTCCATTCCATTCCTCTTTCTATACCGCATTCTATTCCATTCCCTTACACATTGCATTCCACAATCCTTTCCACTTTACATTCGACATTGCATTCCATTCCTTTACACATTCCATTCCACGTTCTATTCCATTCCATTCCACAATCCATTCCACATTGCATTCCACATTCCATTCCACGTTCCTTTCAACATTCCATTCCACTTTCCATTCCATTTCATTGAACTTCCACTTCATTCCATTCCAATGCATATTAAATTCCATTCCATTCCACTTTCCATTCTATTCCATTTCCCATTCCATTCATTGCCATTTCAAATTCCACTCCTTTCCGTTCCACATTCCATTCCACATTCCTTTCCATTCCATTATATTAAATAACATTAAATTCCACATTCAATTCCATTCCATTCCATTCCTGGTTCCATTCCTCATTCCTTTTCACTTTCCATTCCACATTCCATTCCACGTTCCATTCCACATTCCATTCCAAGTTCCATTCCATTCCATTCCACATTGCTGTCCATTTCATTCCACATTCGATTCCTTTACATTCCACATTCCATTCCACATTCCATTCAATTCCATTCCACATTCCTTTCCATTCCATTCCACATTCCATTGCACTCCACTACACATTCCACTCCAAATTCCATTCATTTCCATTCCAATCCATTCCACATTCCACTGCATTCCATTCGGCATTCCATTCCACATTACTTTTCATTCCATTCCATTCCATTCCACATTCCATTTCACATT
Organism: Pongo abelii; assembly: GCF_028885655.2. Taxonomy (NCBI): domain Eukaryota; kingdom Metazoa; phylum Chordata; class Mammalia; order Primates; family Hominidae; genus Pongo; species Pongo abelii. The sequence continues at coordinate 65,846,716 of NC_072009.2, forward strand.
CCATTCTATTCCATTGAACTTCCACTTCATTCCATTCGATTCCAAATTCCAGTCCATTCCACTTTCCATTCCATTCCATTTCACAATCCATTCCATTGCATTTCAAATTCCATTCCATTCATTCTACATTCCATTCCACATTCTTTTCCATTCCATTCCATTCCATAACATTCTATTCCACATTAATTTCCATTCCATTCAACTTTCCATTGTACGTTCCATTCCACGTTCCATTCCACATTCCATTCCAATTTCCATTCAATTCCATTACAGATTCCATTCTATTCCATTCCACATTCGATTCAATTCCATTCCACATTCTATGCCACATTCCATTGAATTCTATTCCACATTCCTTTACATTCCATTAAACATTCCATTCCACTCCATTGCACGTTGCATTCCATTCCATTCCACCTTCCATTCCAATCCCTTCCACGTTCCATTGCACGTTCCATTCCACGTTCCCTCCCACGTTCCATCCATATTCCATTCCACTCTCCTTTCCGCGTTCCATACCACTTTCCTTCCCACGTTCCTTTCCATGTTCAATTACAGTCCATTCCAGTTTCCATTCCTTTCCACATTCCATTGCATTGCATTTCACCTTCCATTCCAATCCATTCCACTTTCCATTCCGCATTCTGTTCCACTTTCCATTCCACGTTCCATTCCCATGCGTTTCACATTCCATTACAAATTCCATTCCATTGCATTCCACATTCCATTCCAAATTCCATTACATTCCATTCCACATAACATTTCCCAATCCATTCCATTCCATTCCACATTCCACTCCATTCCATTCCGCGTTCCATTCCACTTTCCATTCTATTACATTCCACTTCCCATTCCATTCCACTTTCCATAACATTCCATTCCACATTCCATTCCATTCCATTCCACATTGCATTCCACATTCCATTAAATTCCATTCCACATTCCATACCACATTCCATTCCATTCCATTCCACATTCCATTCCACCGTCCATTCCATTCCATTTCACATTGCCTTCCATATCATTCTATTCCACATTTCATTCCATTTCATTCCACGAACCATTCCATGTTGCCTTCCAAGTTCCATTGCACTCCATTCCAGATTCCATTCCACATTCCATTCCATTCTATTCCACATTCCATTCCACATTGCATTCCGCAATCGATTCCACATTCCATTCCATTCCATTCTATTCCACATTCCACTGCATTGCAATATACATTCCGTTAGACATTCCATTCCACATTCCATATTTCATTCCTTTCCACATTCCACTCCATTCCATTTCACATTCCATTCCACTTTCCATTCAACTGCATTCCACATTCCATACCATTCCACATTCCACTCCATTCCATTTCACTTTCCATTCCACTTTCCATTCCACTACATTCCAGATTCCATTCCATTCCACATTCCATTCCACATTCCATTCCATTCCATTATTCTTTGCATTCCACATTCCATTCCATTCCATTCCACATTCCATACCACATTCCAATCCATTCCATTCCACATTCCATTCCACAGTCCATTCCATTCCATTCCACATTGCATTCAATAACATTCCATTCTACATTTCATTCCATTTCATTCCACGAACCATTCCACGTTGCCTTCCACGTTCCATTGCACTCCATTCCAGATTCCATTCCACATTCCATTCCATTCTATTCCACATTCCATTCCACATTCCATTCCATTCTATTCCACATTCCATTCCACATTCCATTCCGCAATCCATTCCACATTCCATTCCATTCCATTCTATTCCACATTCCACTGCATTCCATTATACATTCCATTACACATTGCATTCCATTCCATTCCACCTGCCACTTCATTCCATTCGATTGCAGATTCCATTGCATTCCATTCCAGATTCCATTGCATTCCATTCCACTTTCCATTCCATTCCTTTTAAAATTCCAGTCCATTACACTCCACATTCAACTCCACATTCCATTCCATAACATTCCATTCCACATTCCTTTGCATTGCATTCCACGTTCCATTCCATGTTCCATTCCACGTTGCATTCCACATTCCATTCCACATTTCATTACACATTCCAATCCATTCCATTCAATGACACATTCCCTTCCACATTCCATTCCACATTCCATTCCATTCCATTCCACCTTCCACTTCATTTCATTACCTTCCACTTTCCACTCCATTCCATTCCACATTCCATTCTGTTCCATTCCTCATTCCATTCCATTCAATTTCACATTCCATTCCATTCCATTCAACATACAATTCCACATTTTATTCCACATTCCATTCCATTCCACTCCATTCCATCCCAAATTCCATTCCATTCCATTCGATTCCTCATTCCTTTCCACTCCATTGCACATTCCATTCCATTCCATTCCATTCCATAAAATTCCATTCCATATTCCATTCCATTCCATTCCACATTCCATTCCACATTCCATTCCATTCCTTTCCACATTCCATTTCACATGCCATTCCATTCCATTCCACATTCCACTCCATTCCATTGCATTCCACATTCCACTCTCTTCCACTGCATTGCACATTCCACTATATTCCATTCCACATTCCATTCCACATTCCAATAAACTTTCCATTCCTCATTCCATTCCATTCCATTCCAGCTTTCACTTCCTTCTATTCCATTCCATATTTCATTCCATTCCATTCTGCATTCCTTTCCTTACCATTTCACATTCCATTCCCTTCCATTTCACATTCCATTCCATTCCATTCAACATTCAATTTCACTTTCCATTCCATTCCATCCCATTCCATTCCATTCCACTTTCCATTACATTCTATTCCATTCTACATTCCATTCCACTTTCGATTCTATTCCATTCCTTTACACATTCCATTCCATTCCATTCCACATTCCTTTACTTTCCTTTACATTACATTCCATTTTCCTTTTAATTCCATTCCACTTTCCATTCCTTACCATTCCACTTTTCATATCACGTTCCATTCCATTCCATTTCACACTGCGTTACTTTCCATTCAATTCCATTTCACATTCCATTCCATTCCATTCCATTCCAATCCACATTCTATTCCATTCCATTCCACGTTCTGTTCCATTCATTGCACATTCCTTTCCATTCCATTGAACACTCCACTCCATTCTATTCCACATTGCATTCCAATTTCCACTCCATTCCATTCTACATTCCATTCCACATTCCATTCCATTCCATTCCACATGCCATTCCATTGAATTCCATTGCACATTCCATTGCGTTCGATTGCAAGTTGCATTGCACGTTGAATTCAACGTTGCATTCCACGTTCCATTCAATGTTCTTTTCCACTTCATTCAACAATCTATTCCGCATTCCATTCCGTTCCATTCCACATTAAATTCCATTCCACATTCCATTCCATTCCATTCAACCTTACATTCAGCTTTTCCACATTCCATTACAAATTCCATTCCATTCCATTCCACTTTCAATTCCACAATCCATTCCATTTCATTCCACATTCCATTCCATTCCATTCCACTTTCATTCCACATTGCATTTCATGTTCCATTCCACGTTCTTTAAACGTTGCACTCCATGTTCCATTCCACGTTCCATTTCACCTTCCTTTCCTTTCCATTCCACAGTCCACACCATTCCATTCCACATTCCATTCCTTTCCATTCCACTCCATTCCAGATTCCATTCCATTCCATTCCTTTCCATATTCCATTACATTCCATTCCACATACCATTCCTTTCCATTCCACATTCCATTCCTTTCCATTCCATTCCATTACACATTCCATTCCACATTCCATTACATTCCATAGCACATTCTCTTCCACATTTCATTACACTCCATTTAACATTCCATTCCATTCCCAATTCCATTCCACATTCTAATCCTTTGCATTCCACTCTCCATTACAAATTCCATTCCACATTCCCTTGCACGTTCAATTACACTTTCCATTCCATTTTCCATTCCACTCCATTCCACATTCCATACCATTCCATTCAATTCCTTTCCACATTCCATTTCACATTTCATTCTATTCAACTCCACATTCCTTTCCATTTCATTCCATTCTACCTTCCATTCAATTCCATTTCACTTTATATTCCATTCCGCATTCCATTCCAATACCTTCCACCTTCCATTCCACTTTCCATTCCATTCCGTTCCACATTCCATTCCATTCCATTCCACATTCCATTACTTTCCATTCCATTCCACATTCCATTCCATTCCACGGTACATTCCACATTCCATTCCTTACCACATTCCGTTGCATTCCGTTCCACATTGCATTCTATTCGGTTCCACATTCCATTCCACTCCATTCCATTCCATTCCACATTACATTCCATTGCATTCCATTCCAGATTCCATTCCACATTCCATCCCATTCCATTCCACATTCCATTCCACATTTTGTTCCATTCCATTCCATATTCCATTGCATTCCATACCATACCATTCAACTTTCTTTTCCATTCCATTCCATTCCACGTTGCATTCCATTTCATTCCACATTCCATTCCATTCCACAATCCATTCCACATTCCATTCCATTCAGCATTCCATTCCAAATTTCATCCCATTTCATTACATATTCAGTTCCACATTCCATTCCATTCCACATTCCATTACATTCAATTCCATTCCATTCCATTCCACATTCCATTCCATTCCATTCCATTCCTTATTCTTTTCCACATGTGATTCCATGTTCCATTCCACATTCCATTCCATGTTGCATTGCATTTCATTCCACATTCAATTCCATTCAATTCCACATTCCATTCCATTCCATTCCACTTTCCATTCCATTTCATTGCATTCCGTATTCCATTCCATTCCATGGAATTCCACATTCCATTCCATTACACATTCCATTCTTCATTCAATTGCATTCCATTCCATTCCACATTCCATTCCATTTCATTCCACATTCCTTTCCACACTCCATTCCACATGCCATTCCAAGTTCCATTCTCTTCCATTCCATATCAAATTCCATTCAATTCCACATTCCAATCCATTCCATTCCACATTCCATTCCATTCCTTTCCATTCCATTTGATTCCACATCCCATTCCATTCCATTCCATTCAACAATCAATTCCACATTCCTTTTCGTTCCATTCCACATTCCATTCCACGTTCCACATTCTATTCCATTCAATTTAATTCCACAATCCGTTCCATTTGATTCCACACTCTTTTCAATTTCAGTCCACTTTCCATTCCAATCCATTCCACATTCCATCCCATTCCTTTCCACAACCCATTCCATTCCTTTCCACATTCCATTCCATTCCATTCCACATTCCATTCCACATTCCATTCCATTCCATTCCACATTCCATTACACATTCCACTCCATTCCATTCCACATTCCATTCCAAATTCCATTCCATTCAATTCCATTCCATAACACATTGCATTCTCTTCCATTCCATTCCACTTTCCATTGCATTCCTCTTTCCATTGCATTCCACATTCAATTCCTCATTCCATTCTATTCTATTCCACATTCCATTGCACATTCCATTTCATTCCATTCCACATTGCATTCCATTCCATTGCATTCCACTTTCCATTCCATTCCACATTCCATTCCTCATTGCATTCAATTCCATTCCACATTCCATTGCACATTCCCTTTCATTCCATTCAACATTCCATTCCATAACATTCCACATTCCATTCCATTCCATTCCATTCCAAATTCCATTCCATTCCATTCCATTCCACATTCCATTCCATTCCATTCGACATCGCATTCCACGTTAATTTCTATTCCAATCCATTTCACTCCTCAGTCCATTCTGTTTCATTCCACATTCCATTCCATTCCTTTCCTCATTCCATTTCACATTCCATTCCATTCCATTCCACTTTCCTTTCCATATTCCATTCCGTATTCCGTTCAATTTCATTCCACCTTCCACTCCATTCCATTCCATATTCCATTTCTTTCCATTCCACATTGCATTCCATTCCATTCCACATTCCATTCCATTCCTTTCCACATTCCATTCCACATTCCATTCCATTCCATTCCACATTCCATTACACTCCACATTCCATTACATTCCGTTCCACATTCCATTCCATTCCGACCGATATGGAATTACTTTCCATTCCATTCCATTCCATTCCACATTGCATTCTACCTTACATCCCATTCCATTCCATATTCCATTCTACATTCCATTCCATTCCATTCCACTTCCCATTCCATTCCATTCCACGTTCCATTGCATTCCATTCCTTTCCGCGTTCCATTCCATTCCATTGCATTCCACTTTCCATTCCACTCCATTCCACTTTCCATTGCATTCCATTCCATTCCACATTCCATTCCATTCCATTGAATTCAACATTGCATGGAGTTCCATTCCACATTCCATTCCATACCATTCTCTTCCACTTTCCATTCCACATTCCAATCCACTCCATTCCACTTTCCATTCCACATTCCATTCCATTCAATTTCTCATTCCATACCACATTCAACTCAATTCAATTCCACATTCTATTCCAAATTCCATTCCACATTCTATTCCACGATACATTCCATTCCATTCCACATTGCATTCATTGCCATTTTGCTTTCCATTCCACTTTCATTTCCATTACATTCAACATTCCATTCCACATTCCATTCCATTCCATTCCACTTTCCATTCCATATTCCATTCCATTCCATTCCATTTCACATTCCATTCCTTTCCATTCCATTCCTCATTCCCATCCATTCCCCATTCCATTTCTAATTCCACTTCTGTCCATTCCACTTTTTGTTCCACATACCCTTCCATTCCATCGCATTCCACATTCGATTCCACATTCTAGTCCGCTTTCCATTCCACTTTCCATTCCACACTCCATTTCATTCCATTCCACATTCCATTCCACATTCCATTCCATTCTATTACACATTCCATGCCACATTTCTTTCAAAATTCCATTCCACATTCCACTCCACATTCCATTCCATTCCATTCCACATTCCACTGAACATTCGTTTCCACATTCCATTCCATCGCACATTCCATTCCTCATAGCATTCCGTTCCATCCACATTCCAAAACACTTTCCATTACATTCCATTTTCCATTCCATTCCATTCCACATTCCTTTCCACATTCCATTCCATTTTCCATTCCACGTTCCGTTCCACAATGCATTGCACATTCCATTCCTCATTGAATTCCATTCCATTCCACATTCCCTTCCACGTTCCATTCTATTCCATTCCACATTCCATTCCATTGTATTTCGCATTCCATTGCACATTGCATTGCATTCCACATTCCATTCCATTCCATTCAAAATTGCATTGCACATTCCATTCCATTCCATTCCTCAGTACATTTTACAAATCCATTCCACATTCCTTTCAACTTCCCATTCCACACTGCATTCCACATTCCATTCCATTCCATTGCACACTCCACTTCATTACATTCCAAATTCCATTCCACTTTCCACTCCATTGCATTCCACATTCCATTCCCTTGCATTACACATTCCATTCCATTTGATTCCATATTCAAATGCTTTCCATTCCACATTCCAGGCTAATCCATTGCATTCCACAATCCATTCCATTACATTCCACATTCCGTTCCACATTCAACTTAATTAAATTCAATTCCACATTCCACTACATTCCATTCCCCTTTCCATTCCACATTCAATTGCACCTTCCTTTCCACTTTCTATTCCGTTCCACCCCATCTGTCACTTCATTCTCTTCCTTTCCACATTCCATTCCATTCTATTGCATATTCCATTCCATTCCATTCCACATTCCATTTCACAATCCACTTCATTCCATTCCCTTCCACATTTCAATCCATTCCATTAAACATTCCATTCCACATTCCATTCCATTCCATTCCACATTCCACTTCATTCCATTCCATTCCACCTTAAATTCTATTCCATTTCAATTTCCATTCCATTCCATTGAATTCCATTCCACATTCCATTCCATTCCATTCCACATTCCATTCCTTTCCGTTCCGTTGCACATTCCATTCCATTCCTTTCCACGGTCCATTCCAAATTCCATTCCATTCCATTTCATTCCACATTCCATTCCATTCCATTCAACTACACATTCAATTGAATTCCATTCCACATTCCATTCCACTCTATTCCATTCCACATTCCATTCCTAATTCCCTTCCATTCCATTCCGCATTCAATTCCCTTCCATTCCATTCCACATTCAATTCCACATTCCCGTACATTTCATTCCACATTCAATTATTTCCACTGCATTCCTTTCCATTCTATATTCCTTTCCTTTCAACATTCCATTCCTTTCCATTGCTTTCCATCCCTGATTCCATTCCATATTCCCGTCCATTTCATTCCACATTCCATTCCTTTGCATTCCATTCCATACCGTTCCATATTCCATTCCATTCTACATTCCATTGCATTCCATTCCTTCGAACATTCCATTCCATTCCAAACTCCATTCCATTCCCTTCCACATTCCATTCCATTCCATTCCATATTCCATTCCAAATTCCCTTCCATTCGATTCGACATCCCATTCCTTTCCATTACATTACATTCAACTTTCCATTCCACATTCCAGTCCTTTCCTTTCCGCATTCCATTCCAAATTCACTTGCATTCCATTCCACATTCCTTTCCTTTCCATTAAATTACATTGAACATTCCATTCCACGTTCCCTTCCATTCCATTCCACATTCCATTCCTTTCCATTCCATTCCATTCCATATTCCATTCCATTCCCTTCGACTTTCCATTCCTTTAAATTGCACTTTCCTTTCCTTTAAATTGCACATTCCATTCCATTCCATTGCATTCATCTTTCCATTACACATTCACATCCATTCCATTCCACTTTCCATTCCTTTCCTTTCCATTGCATTACACATTCCATTCCATTCCATTCCATTCCACATTCCATTGCATTCCATTCCACATTCCATTCCACTCGTTTCCAATCCATTCCCTTCCACATTCCATTCCATTTCATTAGATTCCATTACAGGGTCCATTCCTCGTTCCATTCCACTTTCCTTTAAACTTTCCATTCCACGTTCCATTCCACGATCCATTCCACTTTCCATTCCATTCCATTCCATATACCATTCCACGTTCCTTTCCATTCCATTCCACCTTCCATTCCTCATTCAATTTTATTCGATTCCACATTCCATTCCGTTCCCTTCCACTTTCCATTCCATTCCATTCCACATTCCATTCCATTGCTTTTCACCTTCAATTCCAGTCCTTTGAACACTCCATTCCATTCATTTTCACATTCCATTCCATTCCATTCAATTTCACATTCCATTCCATTCCATTCCATTCCATTCCATTCCATTCCATTCCACATTGTGTTCCATTACATTCCATATTTCATTCCACTTTCCATTCCATTCAATTTCAAATTGCATTCAATACCATTCTGTTCCATTTCACTTTCCATTGCATTCCATAGTCCATTCCATTCCTTTCCAATTTCCATTCCACATTGAATTCCTTTCCATTCTACATTCAATTCCATTCCATTCCACATGCCATTCCACTCCATTCCGCATTCCATTCCATTCCATTCCATTCCATGTTGCATTCCATTCCATTCCACATTCCATTCCACATTCCTTTCCACGTTCCATTCCACGTTCCATTCCACGTTCCTTTCCACATTCCATTCCACGTTCCATTCCACCTTCCATTCCATTCCATTCCATAATCAATTCCACGTTGCATTTAACGTGCCATTCCATTTGGTTCCACATTCCATTCCGCATTCTACTTTTTTCCTATCCACATTCTATTCCTCATTCCATTCCACATTCCATTCCGTTCCATTACACGTTCCATTCCATTCCATTCCACTCAAAATTCCATTCCATTGTGTTTCAATTTGCATTTCATTCCATTCCATTCCATTCCACATTCCTTTGCACTCCATTCCACATTCCATTCCATTCCCTTGCACGTACCATTCCATGCCATTTCATGTTCCATCCCCTTTCGATTCCACATTCCTTTCCACTTTCCATTCCATTCCATTCCACATTCCATTCCACATTCCATTTCATTTCATTCCACATTCCACTCCATTCCATTCCAAATTCCATTGCACATTCTACTCCACATTCCACTTCTTTCCATTCCACATTCCATTTCACATTCCATTACACTTTCCATTCTATGCCATTCCACATTGCACACTTCCATTCCCTTCCATTTCACATTCCATTCCATTCCATTCCACATTCCATTCCATTCCATTCCACATTCCATTCCAAATTCCATTCCACATTCCATTCCACATTCCATTACACATTCTATTCTACATTCCATTCCACGTTCCATTGCTTTCCATTCCACAATCTATCCCATTCCATTCCACGTTCCGTTCCATATTCCATTCAATTCCACTCCGCATTCCATTCCAAATTCAATTCCATTCCATTGCACATTCGATTCAATTACTTTCTGCATTCCATTCATTTCCATTCCACATTCCATTCTATTCCATTCTACATTCCATTTGATTCCTTTGCACATTCCATTCCACCTTCCATTCCATTCCATTCCACCTTCCATTGCATTCCATTCCACATTGCTTTCCATTCCATTCCACTCCATTCCACTTTCCATTCCACGTTCCATTCCACGTTCTATTCCATTAAATTCCACATTCCTTTCAATTCCATTCATTTCACATTCCATTGCATTCCATTCCACATTCCATTCCTTTCCATTCCACTTTCCATTCCATTCCATTCCACGTTCAATTCCATTCTACTCCCTTTCATATTCCATTCCTTTCCATTCTATTCCACATTCCATTCCATCCGATTCCATTTCACACTGCATTCCATTCCATTCCATTTCACGTTCGTATCCATATTCCAGTCCATTACATTCCACAATCCATTCTATTCCATTCCATTCCATTTCATTCCTATCCACTTTCCATTCCGTTCCATTCCATTCCTTTCCACTTTCTAATCCATTCCATTCCATTGCACTTTCCATTCCATTGCATTCCACCTTCCGTTCCATTTCATACCACATTCCATTGCATTCCATTCCACATTACATTCCATTCATTTCCTTTCCTTTCCATTCCGCATTCCATTCCATTCGACATTCCATTTAATTCCATTCCACATTAGAATCCACATTCCATACCATTCCATTCCACATTCCTTTCCACATTCCATTCCATAGCATTCCATTCCACATTTATTTCCACATTAAATTCCATTCCATTCCACATCCTTTCCATTCCATTCCATTTAATATTCCAATGCAATCCATTCCATATTTTAGTCCGCTTTCCATTGCATTCCATTACATTACATTCCACTTTCCTTTCAATTCCATTCCATTCCAACTTCCATTTCATTCCATTCCATTCAAAATTCCGTTCCCTTCCATTCCACGTTGCATTCCATTCCATTCCACATTCCATTCCATTACATATTTCATTCCGTTCCATTTCCATTTCCATTTCACATTCCCTTCCGCATTCCATTCCATTCCATTGCATTCCCCATTACATTCCACAATGCCTTACTTTCCATTACACATTCAATTCCACATTCTACTTCATTCCATTAAATTCGTCAATCCACTCCATTCCATTCCACTTTCCATTCCACATTCCATTCCACATTCTATTCCATTACATTTCAAATTCCATTCCATTCCATTCCACCTTCCACTTCATTCCATTCCATTCCGCATTCCATTCCAGTCCATTCCACATTCCATTCCACATTCCATTCCATTCCATTGCACCTTCCCCTTCTTTCCTTTCCATTCCATATTCCATTCCATTCCATTGCACATTCCATTCAGTTCCATTCCACATTCCATTCCAATCCATTTCACATTCCATTATATTCCATTCCACATTCCATTCCATATTCCATTACATTACATTCCATTCCTTTCTACATTCCATTCCATTCCATTCCATTCCATATTCAATTCTATCCCATTCCACATTCCATTCCATTCCATTTCACATTCCATTCCATTCCATCACATATTCGATTCCAAATTCCATTCAATTCCATTCCATTCTATTCCATTCCACATTCCTTTCCATTCAATTCCGTTCCATATTCTATTTCATTCAATTCTATTCCAAATTCCATTCCATTCCATTCCACATTCCATTCCATTCCCTTCCACATTCCTTTCCACTTTCCATTGCATTCCATTCCACATTCCATTCCTTTCCAATCCATTCCATTCCACTTTCCATTCCATTCCAATCCATTCCATTCCACTTTCCATTCCATTCCATTCCAAATGCAATTCCACTCCATTACACATTCCATTCCTTTCCATACCACATTCCAATCAATTCCTTTCCATTCCATTCCATTCCACAATCCATTCCATTCCATTCCTTTCCAAAATCCATTCCATTCCATTCCACATACCATTCCATTCCATTGCATTCCACTTTCTATTCAATTCCATTTCACATTCCATTCCATTCCAATCCACATTCCATTCAACTATAAATTCAATTCCTTTCCACATTGCATTCGTTTCCATTTCTCATTCCATTCAATATTCCATTCCCCATTGCATTCCATTCCATTCCATATTCCATTCCTTTCCATTTCTCATTCCATTTAATATTCCATTCCATTCCTTTTCACCTTCCATTCTATTCTATTCCACCATCCATTCCGCATTCCTTTCCCTTCCATTCCATTCCACATTCCATACAATTCCATCTCATTCCATTCCATTCCACATAAAATTCAATTCCATTCCATTCCACATTCCATTCCATTCCTTTCCATTCCATTCCATTCCATTCCACATTCCATTGAACCCCATTCCATTCCGCAATCCGCTCCATTCAATTCCACATTCCATTCCATTCCATTGCCTTCCATTTCACATTCCATTCCATTCCTTTCCATTCCAGTCCACGTTCCTTTCAATTCCATTCCACTTCATTCCACATTCCGTTCCATTCCATTGCAAACTCCATTCCATTCCGTTCCACATTTCATTCACTTCCATTGCACTTTCCATTCTACATTCCATTCTACATTGCTTTCCATTCCTTTCCACTTTTGAGTCCACATTCCTTTCTACATTCCAATTCCAAATGCCATTCTATTCCATTCCACATTCCATTCCTTTCCATTTCTCATTCCATTTAATATTCCATTCCATTCCATTTCACATTCCATTCCATTCTCTTCCACAATCCATTTCACATTCATTTCCATTCCATTCCATTCCACATTCCGTACAAATCCATTCCATTCCATTCCATCCCACATAAAATTCCATTCCATTCTATTCCACATTCCATTCCATTCCATTCCACCTTCCATTTCACATTCCTTTCCAATGCGTTCCACATTCCATTCCGAATTCAATTCCATTCATTTCCATAATCCATTCCAATACTTTGCATATTCCTTTCCATTCCATGACACCTTCAATATCATTACATTCCACATTGCATTCCATTCTATTACAATTTGTATTCCACGTTACATTCCACATTCCACTCCAAGTTCCATTCCATTCCATTCCATGTTCCACTCCATGTTTCATTCCAATTTCTATTAAATTCTATTCCACATTCTTTTCCATTCCATTCCATTTAACATTCCATTCCATTACACTCCATTTCACTTTCCTTTCCACATTCCATTCCAATCCATTCCAGTCCGTTAATTTCCTTTCCACATTCCATTACATTGCTTTCCATTCCACATTCCCTTCCATTCCATTACATTCCATATTACATTCCATTCCAATCCACATTCCATTCCTTTGTATTCCACGATCCATTCCATTCCATTCCACATTCCATTCCACATTCCATTCCACGTTCCATTCCTTTCCATTCCACATTCCATTACTTTTCATTGCATTCTATTTCACATTCCATTCCATTAAATTCTATTCCACGTTCCATTGCATTCCATTCCACATTCCATTCCTTTCCATTCCAAATTCTTTCCATTCCATTCCACATTGCATTCCATTCCTTTCAATATACTATTGAATTCCATTCCACATTCCATAAGTTTTCACGTTTCATTCCATTCCATTCCATTCCAGTACACAATGCGTTCCACTACATTCCACATTCCATTCCAAGGTACATGCGACATTCCATTCTACATTCCATTCCACATTCCATTCCATTCCATTCCACATTCCACTCCATTTCATTCCATTCCGCATTCCATTCCATTTCATTCCACTTTCCATTCCACATTCCATTCCATTTCATTCCGCTCTCCATTCCATTCCATTCCACATTCCATTCCATTCCAAGTTCCATTCCACATTCTATTCCATTCCTTCATACCTTCCATTCCATTCCATTCCATTCCGCTTTCCATTAGATTCAATTAGACTTTCCAGTCCTTTCCATTCCACGTTCCATTCCACGTTCCATTCCACATTCCATTCCACCTTCCATTACTATTTCCAATCCACTTTCCACTCAAAGTTCCATTCCACCTTCCATTACTATTTCCAATCCACTTTCCACTCCACGTTCCATTCCATATCATTCCACGTTTCATTCCACGTTCCATTCCACTTTCCACTCCACTTTCAATTCCACGTTCCTTTCCAAATTCCATTCCACATTCCATTCCGCTTTCCATTCCACGTTCCATTCAACGTACCATTCCTCGTTCATTTCCGCATTGCATTTCACGTTACATTCCATTCCATTTCATTCCATATTCCGTTCCACATTCCATTAGATTCCATTCCACTTTCCATTCCATATTCCATTCCACTGCATAAGACATTCCACTCCATTCAGTTCCGCATTCCTCTCCATTCCATTCCACATTCCATTCCACATTTCACTCTATTCCATTCCACATTCCATTGCATATTCCATTCCACATTCCAATGCACATTCCATTCCATATTCCATTCCACATTCCATTCCATTCAATTCCACGTTTCATTCCATTCCATTCCTATGCACATTGCTTCTCAGTCCATTCCATTCCATTTCATTCCATTCCAAATTCATTTTCAAATCATTCCACATTCCATTCCATTCCAATCCACATTGCAGTCCACTCCATTCCATTCCACATTCCAATCCACATTCATTTCCATTCCATTCCACATTCCATTCCGCCATCCATTCCATTCCATTCCACATTCCATTCCACATTCTATTCCACTCCAATCCATTCCACATTCTATTCCAAATTCCATTCCATTCCATTCCACTTTCCATTCCACATTCCATTCCATTCCATTACACATTACATTCCACGTTCCATTCCATTCCGTTCCACATTACGTTCCATTCCTTTTTACATTCCATTCCTTTACATTCCACATTCCATTCCAAATTCCTTTCTATTCCATTCCACATTCCATTCCACATTCCATTCCATACCTTTCCACATTCCATTCAATTCCACTGCACATTCCAATCCATTCAATTCCACCTTCCATTTCAATCCATTCCAATCCACCTTCCATTCCATGCCATTCCTCGTGACATTCCATTCTATTCCACATTCCACATTCCATTCTACTTTCCATTCCACGGTGTATTCCACATTCCATTCCACGTTACATTCCATTCCATTCCACGTTGCATTCCAAGTTCCATTCCTTTCCATTCTAATTTCGTTTCCACCTTCTATTCCGTTCCATTCCACGTTCCATTTCTTTGCTTTCCAAATTCCATTCCACCTTCCATTCCATTCTATTCCACATTCCATTCCTTTCCATTCCATTCCACTTCCATTCTATTCCACATTCCATTCCACATTCCATTCCACTCCATTTTACATTCCATAGCAATCCATTCCATTCCATGCCCCATTCCATTCCATTCCGTTCCACTTTCCATTGCATTCTATTCCACATTCAATTCCAATCCATTCCATTCCATTGCAAATTCCATTCCATTCCATGCCATTCCACATTCCATTACTCATGCCATTCCACATTCCATTCCACATTCCATTGCATTCCATTCCACATTCCATTCCATTCCATTCCACATTCCATTCCATTCCATTCAATTCCACATTCCATTCCATTGCATTCCATTCCCTTCCACATTCCTTTCCATATTCCATTCCATTCCAAATTCCATTCTGTTCCATTCCACATTGCATTCCATTCCATTCCACATTCCATTCCATTCCATATTGAATTCCTTTCCATTTCACGTTGCATTAAACTCCACTTGATTCCACATTACTTTCCATTCCATTCCACATTCCATTCCATATTCCATTCCACATTCCATTCTACTGCATTCCATTCCATTCCACATTCCATTCCATATTCCATTCCACATTCCTTTCCACTGCATTCCACATTCCATTACATTCCACTCTGAATTCCATTCCATTCCACATTCCATTCCATTCCACATACCTTTCCATTGCTTTCCACATTCCATTCCATTTCACATTGCATTCCACATTCCATTTCATTCCACATTCCATTCCAGATTACATTCCATTCCACTATATTCCATTCCACATTCCATTCCCTTCCAAATTGCATTCCGTATTCCATCCATTCCATTCCATTCCATTCCACATTTCATTCCATTCCATTCCATCCCACGTACCATTCCAATGCATTCCATACTCCATTCCATTCCATTCCTTTCCATTCCATTCCAGTCCATTCCTTTCCTTTCCATTCAACATTCCTTTCCTTTCCAGTCCATTCCTTTTCTTTCCATTCGATTTTCCGTTCCTTTCCTTTCAATTTCACATTCCATTCCATTCAATTCCATTCCACATTCCATTCCATTCCATTCCACATTCCATTCCACATTCCATTCCACCTTCCCTTCCACATTCTAATCCATTCCGATCCACATTTCATTCCATTCCATTCCACATACCGTTTCATTCCATTTCACATTCCATTCCATTCCATTTCACATTCCATACCTTTCCATTCCACATTCCATTCAACATTCCATTCCACATTCCATTTCATTACATTCCACATTTCATTCCACATTCCATTCCATTCCATTCCACGTTCCATTCCATTACATTCCACATTGCTTTCCCAATTCAAGTACTTTCGATTCCATTCAACATTCCATTCCATTCCATTCCACATTCCATTCCACTCCATTCCGTTCCACTTTCTGTTCCATTCCACATTCCATTCCATTTCACATTCCATTCATTTCCATTCCAAATTCCTTTCAACTTTCCATTCCATGTTCCATTCCGCATTCCGTTCCATTCCATTCCACATTGCATTCCTTTCCATTCCACATTCCTCTCCACTTTCCAGTCCATTCCATTGCACATTCCATTCCATTCCATTCTATATTCCAATCATGATTCCATTCCAATCCACATTCCATTCCATTCCATTCCATTCCACTCCACATTTCATTCCATTCCATTCCATTCCACATTCCTTTCCATTACAAATTCCATTCCATTCCATTCCATTCCACGTGTCATTCCATTCGATTTCAATTTCCATGACATTCCTTTCCTTTCCATTCCACATTCCTTTCCACATTCCATTCCACATTCAATTCCACATTCCATTCCATTCCACTCCACATTCCATTCCATTCCATTCCACGTTCCATTCCACTCAATTCTATTCCACATTCCATTCCTTTAAATTCCACATTTCATTCCATTCCACATTGCATTCCATATTCCATTCCATTCCATTCCACTTTCCATTCCACGTTCCATTCCATTCCATTCCACATTCCATTCCACGTTCCTTTCCATTCTATTCCATGGCATTCCGCATTACATTCCATTCCATGCCATATTCAATTCCATTCCATGGCATTCCGCATTACATTCCATTCCACGACACATTCAATTCCATTCCATTCCACATTCTACTCCATTCCACATTCAATTCCATTCCACATTCCAATCCATTCCTTATCTTTCCACTTTCCATTCACTCCATTCCACATTCCGTTCCAGTCCATTCCACGTTGCATTCCATTCCGTTCCAAGTTCTATTCCACATTCCATTCCATTCCATTCTACTTTCGATTCCATTCAATTCCACATTCCGTTCCAAATTCCTTTCCATTCCATATTGCATTCCATTGCATTAAACACTCCATTCCCTTCCATTCCACATTACAGATTCCATTCTATGTTCCTTTCCGCCACACATTCCATTTCATGCCACATTCAATTCCATTCCATTTCATTCCGCATTCCATTCCATTCCATGACACATTCAATTCTATTGCAATCCACATTCTACTCCATTCCACTTTCAATTCCATTCGACATTCCATTCCATTCCATTTCATTGCACGTTCCATTCACTCCATTCCACATTCCATTCCATTCCATTCCACATTCCAATCCATTCCATTAAATTCTACAATCAATTCCACATTCAATTCCATACCACGTTGCATTCCAAATTCCATTCAATATTACATGCCATTCCACGTTCCATTCCACTTTCCATTGCACTTTCCATTTCACATTCCTTTCCATTCCATTCTGCATTCCATTCCATTCCAATCCACAATCCTTTCCATATTGATTTCCATTCCATTCCATGTTTCATTCCACATTCCATTCTATTCCATTCTACATTCCATTCCATTCCATTCCACATTCCATTCCATTCCACATTCCATTACAGTTTGCTTTCCATTTCCTTCCACATTCCATTCCACTTTCCATTCCATTCCGTGCCACCTCCCATTGCATTCCATTCCAGATTCCATTCCATTCCAATCCACATTCCACATTCTATTCCACGTTGCAATCCACGTTAGATTCCACATTCCATTCCAGGTTGCATTCGATGTTCCATTCCATTCTGTTCCAGGTTCCATTCCACATTCCATTCCATTCCAATCCATTACGTATTCCATTCCATTCCATTCCACATTCTATTCCACATTGCATTCCATTCCGTTTCACTTTGCATTCCACATTGCCTTTAATTCCATTCCACATTCCATTCCATTACATTCCATTCCATATTCCATTCCATTCCATTCCAAATTGCATTCTGTGACATTCCACATTCCACATTCCATTCCACTTTCCATTCCATCTTGCCTTCCATGATCCATTCCATGGTGCTTTCCACATTGCATTCCATTCCATTCCACGTTTCTTTCAACGTTCCATTGCATTCCATTCCACGTTGGATTCTTTCTTGCATTCCATTTCATTCCACTTTCCATTCCATTCCATTCCACATTCTATTCCACATTTCATTCCATTCCATTCCACCTTCCATTCCATTCTGATCGACAGTCAATTGCAAATTCAATTTCATTCCATTCCATTGCACATTCCATCCCATTCCACTCCATATTTCATTCCATTCCACTCCACATTCCGTTCCTTTCCAAATTCCATTCCACATTGCATTCCATTCCATTCCACATTGTACTCCAATTTCCATGCCATTCCATGCTACTTTCCATTCCATTCCAATCCAAATTCCATTCTATTCCATTACATATTCCATTGCATTCCATTCCATATTCCACATTGCATTCGATGTTCCATTCCACGTCCATTCCACGTTCCATTTCACTCTACTCCTCTTTCCATTCCACGTTCCTTTCCATTCCATTCCATGTTCCATTCCACATTTCATTCCTTTCCATTCCACTTTCCAGTCCCCATTCCATTTCACCTTTCATTCCACATTCCATTCCATTCCATTCCACATTCCATTGCAGATTCCTTTTCATTCCATTCCACATTCCATTGCAAATGCCATTCTATTCCATTCCACTTTGAATTCCACATTCAATTCCATAATCCATGCCAGATTCCATTCCATTCCACGTTTCATTTCACTTTCCATGCCACATTCCATTCAATTCCATTTTCCATTCCGCATTCCATTCCACATTCCATTCCGCATTCCTGTCCACGTTCCATTCCACATTCCATTTCATTCCATTCCACGTTCCATTCCACATTCCTTGCCCTTCTATTCCTCTATCCATTCCACATTCCGCTCCATTCCATTTCACATTCCATTCCATTCCATTCCACATTCCACTCCATTATATTCCGTGTTCCATTCCACATTCTATTCCACATTCCATTCCATTCC
This sequence comes from Pongo abelii, assembly GCF_028885655.2. Taxonomy (NCBI): domain Eukaryota; kingdom Metazoa; phylum Chordata; class Mammalia; order Primates; family Hominidae; genus Pongo; species Pongo abelii. Next base: position 65,866,825 of record NC_072009.2, read on the forward strand.
TTTCCACATTCCTTTCCATTGCACATTGCATTCCATTCCATTCCACATTCCACTCCATTATATTCCGTGTTCCATTCCACATTCTATTCCACATTCCATTCCATTCCTTTCCACATTCCTTTCCATTGCACATTGCATTCCATTCCATTCCACATTCCACTCCATTCCTTTCCATTCCATTCCATTCTGTTCAACATTGCATTCCATTCCGTTCCTTACCATATTGCAATCCACGTTCCAATCCGCATTCCATTCCACATTCCATTCCGCATTCTGTTCCACTTTCCATTCCACATACCATTCCACTTTCCATTGCACATTCCATTCTATTCCATTCCACAAACCATTCCACATTCCATACATTTCCTTTGCACATTCCATTCCTCGTTCCACTCCACATTCCATTCCATTCCATTCCACATTCCATTCCACATTACAATCAATTCCATTCCACATTTGATGCCATTACTTTCAACATTCCATTCCACGTTCCATTCCATTCCATTCCACATTCCATTCCACACTCCATTCCACATTCTATTCCACAATCCATTCCACATTCCATTCCATTCAACGTTCCATTACACAATTAATTCCACATTCATTCCATTCCACTATCCATTCGACATTCAATTCTACGCTCCATTCCACATTCCATTCTGTTCTATTCCATGTTCCATTACAATTTCCATTCCAATCCATTCCACATTCCTTTCCATCTCATTCCACATTGCATTCTACATTCCATTCCATTCCATTCAACATTGAATTCCACATTCCATTCAACAATCCATTCCACATTCCTTTCCATTCAACGTTCCAATCCACATTCCCTTCCACATTCCATTTCATTCCACTTTCCATTCCATATCCCATTACACGTTCTTTTCCACATACCATTCCATTCCATTACATGTTGCATTTCACATTCTATTCTCTTCCATTCCACATTCCATTCCACATACCATTCCATTCAATTCCACTTAACATTCCACATTCCATTTCATTATTTCCACATTCCCTTCCACATTATATTCCAATCTATTCTACATTCCATTCCATTCCATTGCACTTTCCATTCCATTCCTTTCCACATTCCATTCCATTACTTTCTACATTCCATTCCATTACACATTCCATTCCATTCCATTCCATTTTCCATTCCACATTCCTTTCCATTGCATTCCACAATCCATTCCACATTCCTTTCATTCCCATTCCATTCAATTCCACATTGCATTCCACATTTCATTCCATTCCATTACACAATTCATTTCACATTACAATGCATTCCATTCCACATTCCATTTCATTCCATTCCACATTCCATTCCACATTCCTTGCCATTCCTTTCCACAAATCACTAAATTCCATTCCTTTACATTCCACATTCCATGCCATTCCATTCATCATTCCATTGCACATTGCACGCCATTCCATTCCATTCCACTTTCCGTTCGATTGCATTCCAGTTTCAATTCCCTTACATTCCACATTCCCTTCCATTCCATTCCATGTTCCGTTCCATTCCATTCCAAGTTCCATTCCATTCCATTTTACGGTTCATTCCATTCCATTCCACATTCCATTCCATTCCATTCTACGTTCCATTTCACCATCCATTCCATCCCATTCAAAGTAGCATTCCATTCCATTCCATGTTACATTCCACATTCCATTCCATTTTATTCCACATTCCATTCAACGTTGCATTCCATTGCATTACTTTCCATATGCCATTACATTCCATTGAATTCCACTTTCCATTCATTTGTATTCTATTCCACATTCCATTCCATTCCATTCCATTCCACTCCATTTCATTCCACGTTGCATTCCATTCCATTCCACATTCCATTCCATTCCATTCCACGTTCCATTCCATTACATTCCATTGCATTCCACATTCCTTTCCATTCCATTCCATTCCACATTCCTTTCCGTTCCATTCCACATTCCATCCCATTACATTCCACATTCAATACAAAGTTCCATTCCATTAAATTCCACATTCCATTCCATTCTATTAAATATTCCATTATGTTCCATTCTAATAAACATTCCATTCCATTCTAATAAACATTCCATTCTATTTCCATATCACATTCCATTACATTCCATTCCATTCCCTATTCCACTCCATTCCCTTCCATTCTATTCCACATTCCATCACACTTTCCAGTCCATTTCATTTCACATTCCACTCCATTCCATTCCACATTCCATTCCACATTCCATTCCAATACATTCCACGTTCCGTTCCATTGCACTCCATTCCACATTCCATTCCATTCCACTCTATTCCATTCCACATTGCATTCCACTTCATTGCATTCCACATTCCATTCCCTTCCCTTACACATTCTATTCCACATTCCATTCAATTCCTTTCCACATTGCATCGCACATTCCATGCCATTTCATTCCACATACCATTCCACATTCCATGACATTACATTCCATTCCACATTCCATTCCACTGCATCCCACTTTCAACTCCTTTCCATTCCACATTCAATTCCATTCCATTCCACGTTCCGTTCCAATCCATTCAAAGTTCCATTCCATTCCATTTCTCTCTCCATGACATTCCATTCTGCGTTCCATTTCACATTCCGTTCTTTTCCATTCCACGTTCCATTCCTTTCCATTCCATTCCACGTTCCACTACACATTCCATTCCATTCCATTGAATACCATATTCCATTACATTCCATTCTATTCCACATTCCATTCCATTGCATTCCATTCCATATTCCATTCCACTCTATTCATTTCCACGTTCCATTCCAGTTTCCATTCCACATTCCCTTCCATTCCATTCCACGTTCCATTCCACGTTCCATTCCATTCCATTCCAGGTTCCACTCCATTATTTTCCACATACCATTCCATTCCATTCCACATTCCATTCCATTCCATTCCATTGCTTTCCGCATTCCATTCCATTCCATTCCATTGCATTCCGCCTTCCATTCCATTCCATTGCATTCCACATTCCATTCCATTCCAGTCACATTCCATTCCATTCCTTTCCACATTCCATTCCACGTTCCTTTCCATTCCATTCCACATTCCATTCCATTCCACATTCCATTAAATATTCCATTCTATTTCCATTTCACATTCCATTACATTCCATTGCATTCTACATTCCACTCCATTCCATTCCATTCCATTCTGCATTCCATCCCACTTTCCATTCCATTCCATTTCACATTCCATTCCTTTTCATTACACATTCCTTGCCACATTCCATTCCAATCCATTCCAAATTCCGTTCCTTTCCATTCCACTTTCCATTCCACATTCCATTTCGCATTCCATTCCATTCCACATTCCATTCCATTCCATTCATTTTACATTCCGTTCTTTTAAACATTCCATTCAATTTCAATTTCATATTCCATTGCATTCCACTCCATTCCACATTCCGTTCCATTCCATTCCATTCCATTCCACACTCCATTCTATTCCACATTCCATTCTACATTGCATTCCATTGCATTCCACATTGCGTTCCACATTCCAATCCATTGCTTTCCAAATTTCATTCCATTCCTTTCCACATTCCATTCCACATTGCATTATATTGCATTCCACATTGTGTTCCACATTCCAATCCATTGCTTTCCACGTTTCATTCCATTCCTTTCCACATTCCATTTAATTTCATTCCACATTCCATTCCATTCCTTTCCATTCCACATTCCGATACATTCCATTCCATTCCATTCCATTCCACATTCCTTTCTATTTCATTGAACTCCACATTCCATTCCATTCCCTTTCACATTCCTTTCCACATTCCATTCCATTCCTTTCCACATTTCATTGCACATTCCTTTCCATTACATTCCACATTCCTTTCTATACCATTTCACATTGCATTCCACATTACATTACGTTACTTTCCACGTTGCATTCCATTCCATTCCACATTCCTTTCCATTCCATTTCGCACTCCATTCAATTCCTTTACATTTCACATTCCATTCCATTCCATTCCACATTCCATTCTATTCCGTTGCATTGCATTACACATTCCATTCCACATTCCTTTCTACATTCCATTCCATTCCACATTCCATTCCATTACATTCCGCAGTCCATTCCATTCCACATTCCATTCCATGTTCCATTCCACGTTCTATTGCATTCCATTCCACGTTCCATTCCACATTCCTTTCCATTGCATTCCTGTTTCATTTCCACATTCCTTTCCACATTCCGTTCCCCATTATATTCCGTTCTATTCCACGTTCCATCCCACATTCCGTTCCACATTCCATGCCATTTCATTCCACATTACATTCCACTTTCTATTCAACATTCCATACATCATTACATTCCATTCCAACCACATTGCACTCCACGTGGAATTCCATTCCATTTCACATTCCATTCCACATTCCATTCCGCCTTCCATTCCATTCCATTCCTCATTCCATTATATCTTTCATTCCATTCCATTCAACGTTCTATTTCACGATCCTTTCCATATTCCATTCCACAATCTATTGCATTTCATTCCTCATTCCATTCCATTCTTCTCCACATACCATTCCACATACCATTCCTTTCCTCTCCACATTCCATTCCATGTTACATTCCATTCGATTCCTCGTTCCATTCCAAAATCCATTCCATTCCATTCCTCTTTCCTTTCCACATTCCATTCCACATTCCATTCCTTTTTACATTCTGTTCCATTCCACTTTCCATTCCACATTGCATTCCATTCCATTCCACATTCCTTTGTACGTTCCAATCAACATTCCGTTACACATTCCAGTCCATTCGTTTCCATATTGCATTCCACTTTCCATTCCATTCCATTCCACTTTCCATTAAGCATTCCATTTCGCATTTCATTCCATTCCATTCCACATTCCATTACACATTCCATTCCACAGGATTCCATGTTAATTTCGAAGATCCATTCCACATTCCATTCCACATTGCATTCCACATTTCATTTCACATTCCATTCCATGTTACATTTCACATTCCACTCCATTCCATTTCACATTCCATTCCACATTCCATTTCACATTCCATTCCACATTCCATTCCATTCCATTCCACTTTCCATTCCATTACATTCCACATTCCATTCCACGTTCCATTAAACGTTACATTACACGATCCTTTCCACGTTCCATTCCATTCCATTCCATTCCATGTTCCATTCCACATTCCTTTCTGTTCCATTCCACTTTCTATTCACTTCCCTTTCCACATTCCTTTCCACATAACATTCCTATCTTTTCCTCATTCCATTCTGCTTTCCATTCCTCATTCCGTTCCACATTCCATTCCACATTCCATTCCAAATGCCATTTCACATTACATTCCACTTTCCATTTCACATTCCATTGCATTCCATTTCACATACCATTCCTCCTTCCATTCCATTCCATGCAACATTCCATTCTATATTGCATGACACATTCCATTTATTCCCATTCCACATTCCATTCCACATTCCATTCAACATTCTATTCTATTCCATCCCACTTTCCATTCTACATTCCATTCCATTCCTTTCGGTGTTGCATTCCACATTTCATTCCATGTTCAATTCCACATTCCATTCCATTCCATTCCACAATCCATTCCATTCCATTTCAATTTCCATTCCACATTCCATTCCACATTGCAATCTGTTCCATTCCACTTTCTATTGCATTCAACATGCCATTCCATTAAATTCCACGTTCGATTCCACATTCCATTCCTTTCGATTCCACATTCCATCGCATTCTATTCCACATTTCTTTCCACACTCCTTTCCATTCCATTCCACATTCCATTCCATTCAGTTCCACATTCCATTCCACATCCTTTGACACATTCCATTCCATTCAATTCCACATTCCATTCCACATCCTTTGACACATTCCATTCCACATTCCATTCCATTCCATTCCACATTCCATTCCATTCCACATTAAATTCCACATTCTCTTTCACATATCTTTACACATGGCATTCAATTCCATCCAACATTCCATTGCATTCTAATAAACCTTCCATTCAATTCCATTCTAATAAACATTCCATTCCATTCTAAAAAACATTCTATACTATTTCCATTTCACATTCCATTTCATTCCATTCCATTCTCTATTCCACTCGTTCTCTTCCATTCCATTCCACATTCCATCACAATTTCCAGTCCATTCCTTTTCACATTCCATTCCATTCCATTCCACGTTTCATTCCAATCCATTCCACGTTCAATTCCACTGCATTCCATTCCACATTCCGTTCCATTCCACTCTATTCCATTCCACAATCCATTCCATTTCATTGCATTCCACATTCCATTCCCTTCCCTTACACATTCTATTCCACATTCCATTCCATTCCTTTCCACGTTGCATTGCCCATTCCATGCCATTTCATTCCACATTACATTCCACATTCCGTGCCATTATATTCCATTCAACATTCCATTCCATTGCATTCCAGTTTCAATTCCTTTCCATTCCACATTAAATCCCATTCCATTCCACGTTCCGTTCCAATCCATTCGTAGTTCCATTCCATTCCATTTCGCGTTCCATAACATTCCATTCCACGTTCCATTTCACATTTCATTCCATTCCATTTCACATTCCATTCCACATTCCATTCCATTCCATTCCATGTTCCATTCCATTCCATTGAATTCCGTATTCCACTACATTCCATTCTATTCCACATTCCATTCCATTGCATTCCATTCCACATTGCATTCCATACTTTTCCTTTCCAAGTTCCATTCCACATTCCATTCCAGTTTCCATTCCGTTCCATTTTCCATTCCACATACAATTCCATTCCTTTCCACGTTCCATTCCATTACTTTCAACATACCATTCCCTTTCATTCCACATTCCATTCCACTCCATACCATTGTATTCCGCATTCCATTCCATTCCATTTCACATTCCATTCTATTCCATTCACATTCCATTCCATTCCTTTCCATTCCACATTCCATTCCATTCCACATTCCATTCCATTCCATTCCACATTCCATTAAACATTCCATTCTATTTCCAGTTCACATTCCATTACATTCCATTGCATTCTACACTCCACTCCATTCCATTCCATTCCATTCCGCATTCCATCCCACTTTCCATTCCATTCCATTTCAAATTCCATTCCATTCCATTACACATTCCATTCCACCTTCCATTCCAATCCATTTAAAATTACATTCCTTTCCATTCCACTTTCCATTCTACATTCCATTCCTCATTCCTTTGCATTCCTCTTTCCATCCCATTCCAATCCACATTCCATTCCATTCCATTAAACCTTAGATTCTATTTCTTTTTCATATTCCATTCCGGTCCACTCCATTCCACATTCCATTCCATTCCCTTTCATTCCATTCCATGTTCCATTCTATTCCACATTCCATTCCACATTCCATTCCATTCCATAGCACATTGCATTCCACATTCCAATCCATTGCTTTAAACATTCCATTCCATTCCATTCCACATTCCCTTTCATTTAATTCCACATGCCATTTCATTCCACATTCCATTCCTTTCCATTCCGTTCCGCATTCCATTCCATTCCATTCCACATTCCATTCTATTTCATTGTACTCCACATTCCATTCCATCGTCCCCTCCATTCCTTTCCACATTTCATTGCACATTCCATTCTATTCCACATTCCTTTCTATACCGTTCGACATTGCATTCCACGTTCCATTACATTACATTTCACGTTGCTTTCCATTCCATTCCACATTCCTTTCCATTCCTTTTCACACTACATTCAATCCCATTGCATTCCACTTTGCATTCCCTTCCATTCCACATTCAGTTCAATTCCATTGCATTCCATTCCACATTGCATTCTACATTCCATTCCATTCCATTCCACATTCCATTCCATTCCATTCCGCAGTCCATTCCGAGTTCCATTCCACGTTCCATTCCATCTTCCATTCCATGTTCCATTGCATTGCATTCCTGTTTCGTTTCCACATTTCTTTCCACATTCCGTTCCACTTTATATTCCTTTCCATTCCACATTCCATCCCACATTCCCTTCCACATTCCATACCATTCCATTCCACATTACATTCCACTTTCTCTTCAACATTCCATACAACATTCCATTCCATTGCATTCCACATTACATTCCAAATGGAATTCCATTCCATTTCACATTAGATTCCACATTCCATTCCGCACTCCATTCCATTCCATTCCACATTCCATTCCTTTCCATTCCATATTCCATGCCACATTCCATTCCATTCCATTCCACAGTCCATTCAACATTCCCTTCCATTCCATTCTACATTCCATGCCACATTCCATTCCATTCCATTTAATTTCATTCCACTTTCCTTTCCATTTTATTCCACAATCCATTCAATTTCATTCCACATTCCATTCCATACCTTTCCACATTCCATTCCATTCCATTCCATTCCACATTTCATTCCATTCCACTTTCCATTCCACATTCCATTCTATTCCATTCCACATTCCATTCCAGTGGATTCAACATGCTATTCCACATTCCATTCCATTGCCTTCTTCATTACATCCCACATTCCATTCCTTTCCGTTCCACATTCAATTCCATTCGGTTCCATATTCCATTATATTCCATTCCATTACACATTCCATTTCGTTCGATTTCATTCCACATTGAATTCCGCATTCCATCCCATTCCATTCCACATTCTATTCAACATTTCATTCCATTCCATTCCACATTAATTTCCATTGATTCCACCTTCTATTGCATTCCATTCCATTCCATTCTATTCCACATTCCATTCCATTCCATTCCATTCCATATTCCATTCCTTTCCATTCAACATTCCATTCCATACCAATCCACATTCCATTCCATAGCATTCCATTCCATTTCACAATCCTTTCCATTTCATTCCTCACTCTATTCCATTCCATTCCACATTCCATTCCACATTCCATTCCATTCCATTCCATTCCATATTCCATTTCATTCCATTCCACATTCCCTTCTATTCTATTCCACTTTCCATTCCATGCTATTCCGTTCCACATTCCATTCCACGTTGCATTCCATTCCATTGCACTTTACATTCCATTCCATGCCATTCCACATTCCATTCCATGCCATTCTGTTTTCCATTCCATTCCATTCCTTTCCATATTCAATTCACTTCCAATCCACATTGCATTCCATTCCATTCCACTTTCCATTCCATGTACCAATCCATTCTATTCCACATTCCGTTCCATGCCATTCTGTACTCCATTCCATGCCATTCCGTATTCCATTCCATTATACATACAATTCCATCCCAATCCATCTTCCATTCCATTCCATTCCACTTTCCATTCCACATTCCAATCCATTGAATTCCACATTCCATTCCACATTCCAATCCATTCAATTTGTCATTCCATACCACATTACATTCAATTCCAGTCCACATTCCGTTCCACATTCCTTTCCATTGCTTTCCACGTGCCATTCCACGTTCCATTCCACGATACATTCCATTCCATTCCCCATTCCATTCATTCCATTCCACATTCCATTCCATATTCCATTCCATTAAATTCCATTCCACATTCCTTTCCATTAAATTCCATTCCACATTCCATTCCATTCAACACTCCATTTCTCTTTCCACTCCATTGCATTCCACTTTCCATTTCACATTCCTTCCATTCAATTCCATTCCACTTTCCTTTCCAAATTCTAGTACACTTTCCATTCCTCTTTCCATTCCACACTGCATTCATTTCCATTCCTTTTTCCATTCAATTTCATATTTCATTCCATTCCATTCCACATTCCATTACACATTCCACTCCATTCCATCCCATATTCCATTCCAAATTCCATTCTGTTCAATTCCATTCCATTCAATTTCATTCCATAACACTTTGCATTCCATTCCATTTAACTTTCTATTCCATTCCACATTCCATTCCTCACTCCATTCAATTGCATTCAACATTCCATTGCGCATTCCATTCCACATGCCATTATTCCATTCCATTCCACATTCTATACCACATAGCATTCCATTCAATTCAATTTCATTCCATATTCCTTTACATTTCGTCCCACATTCCATTCCATTCCATTCCACATTCCATTCCATTCCATACCACATTCCATTACATTCCATCCTACATTCGATTCCACTCTATTCCACATTCCATTCCTTTCCATTCCACATTCCCTGCCACATTCCATTCTATTCCATTCCACATTCCATTCCATTCCGTTCCACATTCCATTCCACTTTCCACTCCATTACGTTCTACTTTCCATTCCACATTCAATTCCATTCCGTTCCACATTCATTTCCATTCGGTCCCATATTCCACTATATTCCATTCCATTCCACTTTCCATTCCATTTGATTACATTCCAGATTCCATTCCATATTCCACTCCATTCCATTACACATTCCATTCAAATCCTTTCCACATTCAATGGCATACCATTAAACATTCAATTCCAATCTATTCCACATTCCATTCCTCGTTCCATTACATTCCATTCTGCATTCCATTCCACATTCCATTCCATTCCATTCTACATTCCATTCCATATTCCATTACATTTCATTCTACATTCCATTCCATTCCATTCCACATTCCATTCCATTCCATTACATTACATTCCACATTCAATTCAACTGTATTCCCCATTCCATTCCATTTGATTCCATTCCATTCAACATTCAATTCCATTCCATTTCATTTGACATCGCATTCCACATTAAATTCCATTCCAATCCATACCATTCCTCAGTCCATTCCATTCCATTCCACATTCCATTCCATTTCACTCCACATTCCATTCCACATTCCGTTCCAATCCATTCAACTATCCATTCCACATTCCATTCCATTCCTTTCCACATTCCATTCCACAATCCATTCCATTCCATTCGACTTTCCATTCCAAATTCCATTCCACATTCCACTCAATTCCTTTTGATATTTCTGTCAATTCCATTCAATTGCATTCCACATTCCATTCCATTCCATTCTGTATTGCATTCTTTTCCATTCCACTTTTAATTCCATTCCATTCCATGTTCCATTGCATTCCATTCCACATTCAATTATTTTCCATTCCACATTCCATGCCACATTCCATTCTATTCCATTCCACATTTCATTCCATTCCGTTCCGCATTCCATTCCACTTTCCATTCCATTACCTTCTACATTCTGTTCCACATTCCATTCCATTCCGTTCCACATTCATTTCCATTCGGTCCCGTATTCCACTATATTCCATTCCATTCCAGTTTCCATTCCATTTGATTCCATTCCACATTCCATTCCACATTCCACTCCATTCCATTACACATTCCATTCAACTCCTTTACACATTCAATGGCATACCATTAAACATTCCATTCCAATCCATTCCACATTCCATTTCTCATTCCATTACATTCCATTCTGCATTCCATTCCACATTCCATTCCATTCCATTCTAATTTCCATTCCATTTTCTATTCCATTCCATTCTACATTCCATTCCATTCCATTCCACATTCTATTTCATTCCATTACATTCCATTCCACATTCATTTCAATTCTATTCCACATTCCATTTCATTCCATTCCATTCCATTCAACATTCCATTCCATTCCATTTGACATCGCATACCACATTAAATTCCATTCCAATCCATACCATTCCATAGTCCATTCCATTCCATTCCACATTCCATTACATTTCACTCCACATTCCATTCCACATTCCGTTCCTTCCCATTCAACTATCCATTCCACATTCCAATCCATTCCTTTCCACATTTCATTTCACATTCCATTCCATTCCATTCCACTTTCCATTCCATATTCCATTCCACATCCCATTCAATTTCTTTCGACATTCCTGTACATTCATTCAATTGCATTCCACATTCCATTCCATTCCATTCCATATTCCATTCCTTTCCATTCCACATTTAATTCCATTCCAATCCACAAACCGTTCCATTCCATTCCACATTCCATTACTTTCCATTTCACATTCCGTGCCACATTCCATTCTATTCCATTCCACATTCCATTCTATTCCGTTCCACATTGCATTCCATTCCGTTCCACATTCCATTCCACTTTCCATTCCATTACCTTCTACATTCCATTCCACATTCCATTCCATTCCGTTCCACATTCATTTCCATTCGGTCCCATATTCCACTATATTACATTCCATTCCACTTTCCATTCCATTTGATTACATACCACATTCCATTCCACATTCCACTCGATTCCATTACACATTCCATTCAACTCCTTTCCACATTCAAAGGCATATCATTAAACATTCCATTCCAATCCATTCCACATTCCATTCCTCATCCCATTATATTCCATTCTTCATTCCATTCCACATTCCATTCCATTCCATTCTACGTTCCATTCCATATTCCATTCCATTCCATTCTACATTCCTTTCCATTCCATTCCACATTCCATTCCATTCCATTATATTCCATTCCACATTCCATTCCATTCCATTATATTCCATTCCACATTCAATTCAATTCTATTCCACATTCCATTCCATTCCATTCAACATTCCATTCCATTCCATTTGACATCGAATTCCACATTAAATTCCATTCCAATCCATACCATTCCTCAGTTCAATCCATTCCATTCCACATTCCATTCCATTTCTATCCACATTACATTACACATTCCGTTCCATTCCATTCAACTATCCATTACACATTTCATTCCATTCCTTTCAACATTCCATTCCACAGTCCATTCCATTCCATTCCACTTTCCATTTCATATTCCATTCCACATTCCATTCATTTCCTTTCGACATTCCAGTCCATTCCATTCAATTGCATTCCACATTCCATTTCATTCCATTCCATATTCCATTCCTTTCCATTACACATTTAATTCCATTCCATTCCACATTCCATTCCTTTCCCTTCCACATTCCATTCCATTCTGTGCGACATTCCATTCCATTCCGACCCATATTGAATTCCATTCCATTCCATTCCATTCCATATTCCATTCCACTCCATTACATCCAGATTCCATTCCACGTTCCATCCAAATTCATTCCACATTCCATTCTACATTCCATCCCATTCCATATTCCATTCCACTCCATTACATCCAGATTCCATTCCACGTTCCATCCAATTTCATTCCACATTCCATTCTATATTCCATCCCATTCCATTCCTCGTTCCATTCTAAATTCCATTGCATTCGATTCCACATTCCATTCAATTCCATTCCATTCCACATTCCATTACATTCCGTTCGATTCCACGTTTCATTCCATTCCTTTCCATTCCACATTCCATTTCATTCCATTCAATTAAACGTTTCTTTCCATTCCATTCCATTCCACATTCCATTCCATTCGATTCCAAGTTCCATTCCATTCCATTCCACTCCACATACCATTGCACTCCATTCCATTCCAAATTCCATTCCATTCCATCCCACATTCCATTCCATTCCATTTCATTCCACATTCCAATACATTCCATTCCAAATTCCATTCCACTTTACAGTGCATTCAATTACTCATTCCATTCCACATTCCATTCCACATTCCATTCCATTCAATTCCACATTCCATTCCACATTGCATACACTTCCATTCCATATTCCATTCCACAATCATTTCCATTCCATTCCACATTCCATTGCATTCCATTCCGTTCCAAATTACATTCCATTCCATTGAATTCCACATTCCATTCCATTCCATTCCATGTTCCATTACTTTCCATTCCACATTCCATTCCATTCCATTCCTCATTTCATTCCATACCATTCCACGTTCAATTCCATTCCAATCCACATTCCATTCCATTCTAATCCACATTCCATTCCGTTCCATTCAACATTCCATTACATTCCGCATTCCATTCCATTCCATTCCACATTACATTCCATTCGGACCCACATTCAATTCTTTTCCATTCCATCCCATTCCACATTCCATTCCATTCCATTACATGCATATTCAATTCCACATTACATCCCATTCCATTGCACATTCTATTCTACATTCCATCCCTTTCCATTCCAAATTCGTTTCTACATTCCCTCACATTCCATTCCACATTGCATTCCACTGCGTAGCATTCCATTACACATGCCATTAAATTCCATTCCGTTTCATTCCATTCCACATTCCATTCCATTCTATTCCATTCCGCATGCCTTTCCTTTCAATTCCATTCCAGGTTCCATTCCATTCCATTCCACCTTCCATTCCAGGTTCCATCCCATTCCATTCCATTCCACATTCCATTCCACATTCCATTCCATTCAATTTCTCATTCCATTCCATATTCCATTCCACTTTACATTCTATTCCATTACACAATCCATTCCACATTGCATCCCATTCCATTCCATATTCCATTCCACAATCATTTCCATTCCATTCCACATTGCATTCCTTTCCATTAAATTCCATATTCCATTCCTTTCCATTGAATTCCATGTGCCATTCCATTCCACATTCCATTCCATTCCATTCCATTCCACTTTCCAATCCATTCCATTCTACATTACATTGCACATTCCATTCCATTCAATTTCTCAATCCATACCACATTCCATTCCATTCCATTACACCTTCCATTCCACATTCCATTCCATTGCATTCCACGTTCCATTCCACGTTCCATTCCATGATCCATTCCTTTCCATTCCACATTCCATTCTATTCCATTCCACATTCATTTCCATTCCATTCCACATTCCATTCCACATTCCATTCCACATTCCATTCCATTCCTTTCCATTCCATTCCACATTCCATTCCTTTCCATTCCATTCCACATTCCATTCTGTTCCACATTCCATTTCTCATTCCACTCCATTCCATTCCACTTTCCATTCCACAATCACTTCCGTTCCATTCCATTCCACATTCCATTCCATTCAATTACTTTCCATTCCATTCCACATTCCTTTCCATTCCAGTCCATTACACATTCCATTCCATTCCATTCCATTCCATTTTCCATTCCTCATTCCATTCCACATTTCTTTCCATATTCCATTCCACGTTCCATTCCATTCCATTCCACTTTCAATTCCATTCATTTCCAAATTCCATTCCATTCCATTCCACATTCCATTCCTTTCTTTTGAATTCCACATTCCATTCCATTCCACGTTCTATTCCACAATCCATTCTTCATTCCTTTCCTTTCCATTCCATTCCACATTCCATTACATTCCAGTCCACATTCCATTCCACATTGCATTACACATGCCATTACAAGTCGCATTCCATTCCATTCCATATTCAATTTCATTAAATTCCCCATTCCATTCCATTGCATTCCACATTCCATTCCATTCCATTTCATTAAAAATTACATTCCATTCCTTCCCATTCCATTCCACCATTCATTCCACATTCAATTCCATTCCATTCCACTTTCCAGTCCACATTCAATTACTTTCAATTCAGGTTCATTCCACATTCCTTTGAATTTCAATCCACAGTCCTTTCAATTCAATTCCACATTCCATTCCATTCCGTTGCACATTCCATTCATTTCCATTCCATATTCCGTTCCATTCCTTTCCAGACTCCATTCCATTCCATTCCACATTCCATTCCATTCCGTTGCACATTCCATTCATTTCCATTCCATAATCCGTTCCATTCCTTTCCGCATTCCATTCCATTCCATTCCACTTTCCATTCCATTC
This sequence comes from Pongo abelii, assembly GCF_028885655.2. Classification (NCBI taxonomy): domain Eukaryota; kingdom Metazoa; phylum Chordata; class Mammalia; order Primates; family Hominidae; genus Pongo; species Pongo abelii. Next base: position 65,882,553 of record NC_072009.2, read on the forward strand.
CTTTCCACATTCCGTTCCATTCCATTCCACATTCCGTTCCATTCCATTCCACATTCCATTTCACATTCCATTCCATATTCCATTCCATTCAATTCCACAGTATATTCCACATTCCATTCCAAACTCCATTCCACAATCCTTCGCATTCCATTCCGTATTCCATTCCACATTGCATTACACATTCCGTTCCACTCCATTAAACATTCCATTCCATTCCATTCTACATTAAATTCCACGTTCCATTCCAATCCTTTCCACTTTCCATTCCACTTTCCATTCCACATTCCATTTCACATTCCATTCTTCGTTCAATTCCATTCCATTCCATGTTTTATTCCATTCCATTCCACGTTTCATTCAACATTCCATTCCTTTGCATTTCACATTGCATTCCACATTGAATTCCACATTCCAATCCACATTCCATTCTGTTCCTTTCCACATTGCATTCTACATTCCTTTCCACATTCCATTAAAAATTCCTTTCCATTCTATTCCATTCCATTCCACAATCTATTCCACATTCCATTCCATTCAATTCCACATTGGATTCCACATTCTTTCCACATTCCATTCCATTCCATTCCACATTGCATTCCACATTCCATTCCATTCCATTCCATGTTCCATTCAACATTCCATTCCATTCCATTCCACATTCCATTTCACATTCCTTTCCAAATTACATTTCACATTTAATTCCAAATTCCATTTCACATTCCATTCAATTCCATTCCACATTCCATTCCATTCCATTCCACATTCCATTCCACATTCCATTCCATATTCCATTCAATTCCATTCCCCATTACATTTCACATTGCGTTACATTTCATTCCATATTCCATTCCACATTCCATTCCAAGTTCCATTCCATTCCATGTTCTATTCCAAGTTCGATTCCATGTTCCATTCCACGTTCCACTCCAATCCATTCCATGTTCCATTCCACATTACATTCCTTTTCATTCCACGTTCCATTCCACTTTCAATTCCACATTCCATTCCACATTTCATTCCATTCCATTCCATTACCTTCTGCATTCCATTCCACATTCCATTCCATTCTGTAGCACGTTCAATTCCATTCGTTTCCATATTCCATTATATTCCATTACATTCCACATTCCATTACATTCGATTCCATTCCACATTCCAATCCACTTTCCATGTCATTCCATTCCAAATTCCATTCAACATTCCATTCCATTCCATTCCACATTGATTTCCATTCCATTCCCCAATCCAGTCCATTCCATTCCATTCCATTCTATTCCACATTCCATTCCATTCCATTCCATTCCATTCCATATTACATTCCCTTGCATTCCACAATCCTTTCTATTCCATTCCGGATTGCATTCGTTTCCATTCCATTCCACAATCTATTCCATTCCATTGAATACCACTTTAAACTCCATTTCATTCCACATTTCATTCCATTCCATTCCATTCCACCTTCCAGTCCTCATTCCAATCCATTCCATTACATATTACATTCCACATTCCTTTCCATTCAATTTCTCATTCCACTCTACATTCCATTTCACATTCCATTCCATTCCATTCCACATTCCATACCATTCCATTCCAATTCACATTCCAATCGTTTCCATTCTACATTCGATTGCATTCCATTCCACATTTTATTCCATTCAGTTTCACATTCCATTCCATTCCATTGCATTCCATATTCCATTCCACTCCATTCTGCATTCCATTAAATTCCATTCCATTCTATTCCACATTCCATTCCATTCCATTTCACATTCCATTGAACATTTCATTTCACATTCTGTTCCATTTTCCATTCCTTTGCTGTTTCCATTCCACAGTCCATTCCATTCATTTCTACGTTCCATTCCACGTTCCATTCCACATTCCATTCCACGTTCCATTCCACATTCAATTCCACATTCCATTCCACATTTCATTCCATTCCATTCCATTACCTTCTGCATTCCATTCCACATTCCATTCCATAGCACGTTCAATTCCACTCGTTTCCATATTCCATTATATTCCATTCCAATCCACATTCCATTACATTTGATTCCATTCCTCTTTCCAATCCTCATTCCATGTCATTCCGTTCCAAATTCCATTCAACATTCCATTCCATTCCATTCCCCAATCCAATCCATTCCATTCCATTCCATTCTATTCCACATTCCATTCCATTCCATTCCATATTACATTCCCTTGCATTCCACAATCCTTTCTATTCCATTCCGGATTGCATTCATTTCCATTCCATTCCACAATCCATTCCATTCCATTGAATTCCACTTTAAACTCCATTTCATTCCACATTCCATTCCATTCCATTCCTTTCCACCTTCCAGTCCTCATTCCAATCCATACCATTACACATTACATTCCACATTCCTTTCCATTCATTTTCTCATTCCATTCTACATTCTATTTCACATTCCATTCCACATTCCACTTCACATTCCATTCCATTCCATTCCACATTCCATAGCATTCCATTCCAATTCACATTCCATTCCTTCCCATTCTACATTTGATTGCATTCCATTCCACATTTTATTCCATTCAGTTTCACATTCCATTCCATTCCATTGCATTCCATATTCCATTCCACTCCATTCTGCATTCCATTAAATTCCATTCCATTCTATTCCACATTCCATTCCATTCCATTTCACATTCCATTGAGCATTTCATTTCACATTCTGTTCCATTTTCCATTCCTTTTCTGTTTCCATTCCACAGTCCATTCCATTCATTTCTACGTTCCATTCCACGTTCCATTCCACATTCCATTCCACGTTCCATTCCACGTTCCATTCCATTACATTCCAGGTTCCATTCTACGTTTCATTCAATTCCATTTCACGTTCCATTCCATATTCCGTTCCACATCCCATACCACATTATATTCCACGTTCCATTCCACATTCCACTCCACGATGCATTCCTCTTTCCATTCCACGTTAAATTCCTTTCCATTATGCATTCCATTCCATATTCCAATCCAATCCATTCCACGTTGCATTCCATTCCATTGCACATTCCATTCCAAATTCCATTGCAAATTCCATTCCATTCCATTCCACATTCCCTTAAATATGGCCTTCCACATTCCTTTCCATTGCATTCCACATTCCATTCCACATTCCATTCCATTCCATTCCAAATTCCATTCCACATTGCATTCCATTGAATTCCACTTTGCATTCCATTCCTTTCCTCGTTATATTTCACGTTCCATTAAACGTTCCATTCCATTCCAATCCACGATCCATTACACTTGCCATTCCAGATAACATTCCATTCAACATTCCATTCCAGTCCATTCCACATTCCATTCCATTCCATTCCACATTTAATTCGATTCCAATACACGTTCCATTCCAATCCATTCCACGTTCTATACCATTCAATTCCGCGTTCCATTCCACTTTCCATTCCACGTTCCATTCCACATTACATTCCATTACTTTCCACATTCCATTCCACATTCCGATGCATTCCTTTCCACATTCCATTCCGTTCCATTGCATTTCACATTCCATTTCATTCCATTCCAAGGTCCATTCCATTCCATTCCTCGTGTGATTCCATTCCATTCCATTGCAATCTACTTTCGATTGCATTCCAATCCACATTCAGTTCCATTGCATGAGCCATTCCATTACTTTCCATTCCATTCCATTCCACATTCCATAAAATTCCATTCCATTCCGCATTCCATTCCTTTCCATTTCACATACAATTCCGTTTCTTTCCACATTCCATTTCATTCAATTCCATTCCAATCCTTTCCAGATTCCATTCCATATTCCATTCCCTTCCATTTCATATTCCATTCCATTCCATTCCACATTCCATTGCACGTTCCTTTCCACCTTCCATTCCACGTTCCATTCCACGTTCCATTCTTTTCCATTCCACATTACATACCATTGCATTCCGGATACCTTTCCATTTCATACCACATTCTGTTCCACATTCCATTCCTTTGCATTGCACATTCCATTGCAAATTACATTCCTCATTTCATTCCACATCCCATTCCATTCCATTCCACATTACATTCCGGTCCATTCCAAGTTCCATTCCAGGTTACATTCCACATTCCATTCCAGATTCCATTCCACTTTCCTTTCCATTTCATTCCACGTTCCATTCCACATTCCATTCCAGTCTATTCCACAACGCATTCCATTAAAATATATATTTCATTCCACATTTCATTGCACTCCATTCCACATTCCATTCCACGTCCCATTCCAAATTCCATTCCACACACCATTCCACATTCCACTTCACATTGGATTCCATTCTATTCCCTTGTATTCCACTTTCCATTCCACACTCCATTCTATTCCATTCCACGTTCCATTCCACATTCCATTCCATTACATTCCACTTTCCATTCCACTCTCATTTCCACTTTCCAATCCACATTCCATTTCTTTCCATTCCAAATTCCATTCCACATTCCATTCTGCATTCCATTCTGCGTTACGATCCATGATAATTTCCATTCTATTTCACGTTCCATTCCACAATCCAATCCACGTTCCATTCCACATTCCATTGCATTTCATTCCATTCCATTCCACATTCCATTCCACATTCCACTCCATTCCATTCCATTCAATTCCACATTCCATTCTACTTTCCATTAAATTCTGCTCCACATTACATTCCGTTCCATTCCACATTGCATTCCATTCCAATCCACATTTCATTCCACATTTCATTCCATTCCATTCCACATTCCATTCCACATTCCATTTCACATTCCATTCCATTTCATTACACATTCCATTCCATTCCATTGCATTCCACGTTCCATTCCACTTTCCAGTCCGTTGCATTCCACAATCCATTAAACATTCCATCCCACATTCAATTCCACATTCCATTCCACGTTGCATTCCACTTTCCATTCCACACTCAATTCCACATTCCATTACAGATTTCATTCCTTTCCATTCCACTTTCCATTCCACTTTCCATCCCACTTTCCATTCCACATTCCATTGCGCATTGCATTCAAAGTTCCATTCCACTTTCCATTTCACGTTCCATTGCACGTTCCATTCCACGTTCCATTCCACGTTCCATTCCATTCCACTTCACGTTCCATTCCACGTTCCATTGCATTCAATTCCTCCTTCCTTTGCACATTTTATTCCACATTCTGTTCCACATTGCATTCTGTTCCTTTCCACATTCCATTCCAAATTCCATTCCACATTACTTTCCATATTCCTTTGCATTCCATTCCACATTCATTCCACAGGCCATTCGACAATACATAACACATTCCTTTACATTCCATTCCTCATTCCATTCCACATTCCATTTCATTGCATTCCACGTTGCATTCCAAATTCCATTAAAGACGCCATTCCATTCCATTGAAATTTACATTCCACATTCCGTTCCACTCATTTCTACGTGCTATTCCACGTACCATTCTACATTCCATTCCACTTTCCTTTCCACGTTCCATAACATTACATTCCATGTTCCATTCAATTTCATTTCACTTTCGATTCATATTCCATTCCACATTCCATTCCACATAATATTCCACGTTCCATTCCACGTTCCATTCCATGATGTATTACACGTTCCATTCCACGTTACATTCCATTCCATTATGCGTTCCTTTCCACATTCCATTCCAATATATTACACGTTGCATTCCATTCCATTACACATTCCATTGCACATTCCATTCTATATTCCATTCCATTCCATTACACATTCCCCTAAATATTCCCTTCCACATTCCATTCCATTCAATTCCACATTCCATTCCACATTCCAATCCATTCTATTCCACATTCCATTGAACGGTCCATTCCCTTCCATTCCACTTTGCATGCCATTCCATTCCTCGTTACATTTCACGTTCCATTCCATGTTCCATTCCATTCCCATGCACGTTCCATACCATTCTATTCCACTTTCCATTTTATTCTATTCCTCATTCCATTTTATTTCATTTCACATTCTATTCCGCATTCCATTTCACATTCCATTCCATTCCATTACATTGTATTCCACGTTCGAATCTCATTCCAATCCATATTCCTTTCCATTGCACTATCCATTCCATCGCACATTCCATTCCATTCCATTCCACATTCCATAAAATTCCATTCCATTTCGCATTCCATTCCTTTCCATTCCACATTCCATTCCATTTGTTTCCACATTCCGTTCCATCCCATTCCATTCCATTCCATTCCACATCCCATTTCACATTCCATTCCATTCAATTCCACATTCCATTCCATTCCATTCCACATTCCATTCCACGTTCCTTTCCACGTTCCATTCCACATTCCATTCCCTTCCATTCCACATTCCATACCATTCCATTCCATTCCATTCCGGTTTCCTTTCCATTCCAATCCACATTCTATTCCACATTCCATTCCTTTCCATTCCACATTACTTTCCACATTCCATTCCACGTTCCATTCCACATGCCATTCCACGTTCCATTCGAAGATCCATTCCATTCCTTTCCACGTTCCATTCCACGTTCCATTGCACATTACATTCCACATTACATTCCACATTCTATTCCATTCCATTCCATTCCGTGATCCATTCCACATTTCGTTCCCCATTCCATTCCATGCTCCATTCCAAATATCATTCCATGTTGCATTCCACGTTCCGTTCCACTTTCCATTCCACTTTCCATTTCATTCCATTCCACTTTCCATTCGACATTCCTTTCCATTCCGTTCCACATTCCTTTCCACATTCCATACCATTCCATTCCACTTTCCATTACACATTTAATTCCATTCCCTTTCACATATCATTCCATATTGCGTTCCATTCCATTCCACATCTCATTACACATTACATTCCATTCCTTTCCACAATCCTTTCCATTACATTACACATTCCACTCCACATTTCATTCCGCATCCCATTCGATTCCATTCCATATTCCATTCCATATTCCCTTCCACGTTCCATTCCATTTCATTCCACTTTCCATTCCATTACATTCCACCTTACATTCCAGATTCCATTCTACTTTCTATTCCACATTCCAATCCATTGCATTCCATGTTCCATTCGACATTCCATTCCATTCCATTCCACTTTCCATTCCACATTCCATTCCACATTCCATTCCATTCCATTAGACATTCCATTTCACATTCCATTCCATTCCACGTTCCATTCCACATTGCATTCCATTCCTGTCCACATCCCTTTCCACATTCCATTCCATTCCTATCCACATTCCATTCCATTCCATTATATATTCCATTTCACATTTCGTTCCACATCTCATTGCATTCCATTCCACATTCCATTCCACATTCCATTCCTTTCCATTCCACGTTCCATTCTAGGTACCATTCCACATTCCATTCCATATTCCATTCCACAATCCATTCCATTAAATTCCACGTTCCATTCCACTATCTATTGCATTACATTGCACTTTACATTCCACACTCCATTGCCCATTCATTCCACGTTCCTTTCCATGTTCCATTCCACGTTGCATTCCACCTTACTTTCCACTTTCCATTCCATTCCATTCCACGTTCCACTCCACGTTACATTCTATTACATTCCATGTTCCATACCGCATTCCATTCCACATTCCATTCCCCATTCCATTCCGTTTCATTGCACATTCCATTCCACTTTCCATTCCACATAACATTTCTCCCTCCATTTCATGTACAATTCCATGTTCCATCCACTTTCCATTCCACTCAATTCCACGTTGCATTCCACATTGCTTTCCGTTCCATTCCACTTTACTTTGCTTATTTCATTCAACATTCCATTCCACATTGCATTCTGTTCCATTCCGCATTCCTTTCCTCTTTCCATTCCACGTTCCATTCCATTCCATTGCACCTTCCATTCAATTCCATTCCAGATTGCTTTCCAGATTCCTTTCCACATTCCATTTTACATTCCATACCATTCCATACCATTCCATTCCACATTCGTTTCCACATTCCATACCGTTCCATTCCAAATTCCATTCCACATTCCATATTCATTCCATTGCATTTCATTCCTCATTCCATTCCACATTCCATTGCATTCCAATTCACATTCCATTCCACATTCCATTCCATTCCATTCCACATTCCATTTCACCTTCCATTCCACATTCAATTCCTTTCCATTCCACATTCTATTCCGTTCCATTTCATTGCATTCCACTTTCCATTCCAATTTCCATTAAATTCCATTCCACATTCCATTCCACATTCAATTCCATTTCATTCCACATTCCATTCCATTTCATTCCATTCTGTTCCACATTCCATCACACTTTCCATTCTGTCACGTTCCACGTTCCATTCCACATGCCGATCCCTTCCATTCCACGTTCCTTTCCACACTCAATTCCACATTCCATTCCACATTCCATTCCACCTTCCATTTCATATTCCATCCCACGTTCAATTCCACATACCATTACACGTTATATTCTAATTTATATTCCAAGTAAAATTCCATTCCATTTCACGTTCCATTCCATATTCCATTCCATGTTGCATTCCACATTCTTTGCATTCCATTCCATTCCATTCGAAATTCCATTACACATTCCAGTCCATTCCATTCCATTCCACGTTCCATTCCACTTTGAATTAAATTCTGTTCCACATTCCATTACATTCCATTATACTTTCCATTCCATTCCATTCCATTACACGTTCCATTCCACACTCCATTCCACATTGCATTCCACATTGCATTCCTTTGCATTCCACATTCCATTCCGCATCATTGCATTCACATTCAATTCCACATTCAATTCCACGTTGCATTCCAAGTACCATTCCACACTCAAATCCACATTCCATTCCAGATTCAATTCCTTTCCATTCCACTTTCCATTCCACATTCTATCCCACGTTCAATTCAACATTCCATTCCAGGTTGCATTACCCTGTACCTTCCACTTTCCATTACATACCATTCCACGTTCGATTCCACGTTCCATTCCACTACATTCCCCGTTACGTTCCACATTCCATTCCACGTTCCATTCCATTCCATTCTACATTTCATTCCACATTCCATTGCATTCCATTCCAAGTTCCATTCCACACTTCATTCCACATTCCATACCACATTCCAATCCGTTCCATTACACATTCCATTCTACAATGGATACCACATTTCATTCGACTTTCCATTCTACATTCCATTAAATTCTATTCCACATTCAATTCCACATTCCATTCCATTCCATTCCACACTCAATTCCACATTCCATTCCACATTCCATTCAATTCCTTTCCACATTTCATTCCACATTCAATTACACATTCCATTCCACTTTCCATTCCACGTTCCATTCGATTTCTTTCCATGTTCCATTCCACATTCTATTCCATTCAATTCGACATTTCTTTCTACTTTCCATTCCACATTCCATTCCTCATTCCATTCCGTTCCATTACACATTCCATTCCACATTCCATTCCATATTCCAATCCATTGCATTCCATTCCTCTCTAAATTGATTTCCATTCAATTCCATTCCATATATCATTGCATTCCATTCCTCATTCCATTCCTTTCCATTCCACTTTCCTTTCCATTCCACTCCACATTCCATTCCTCATTCCATTCCGTTCCATTCCACATTCCATTCCACATTCCTTTCCGTATTCCAATCCATTCCTTTCCACATTCCATTCCATTCCATTCCACATTTCATTCTCATTCGTTTGCATTCCGTTCCAACTTTCACACTGCATTCCTTTCCATTCCATTACACATTCCACTCAACTTTCCATTCCACGTCCCATTCCATATTCCATTCCATGCTGCATTCCACGTTCCTTTCCATTCCATTCCATGTCCCATTCCTTTCCTTTCCACGCTCCATTTCAATTTGTTCCACATTACATTGCACATTCAATTTCACATTCCTTTCCACATTCTGTTTCACTTTCCATTCCATTTCATTCCATTCCTTTACACATTACATTCCATTCTTTCCACATTCCATTCAATTACACATTACATTCCATTCCTTTCCACATTCCATTCCATTCCATTCTACATTCCTTTACACATTCCATTCCACATTCCATTCCATTCCACTCTGTTCCACTTTCCATGCCATTCCATTACACAATACTTTCCACATTCCATTCCACATTCCATTCCACGTTCCATTCCATTCCATTCCACATTGAAATCCATTCCATTCCATTCATTTCCACATTCCATTCCATTCCATTCCATATTCCATTCCATTGCATTCCACATTCCTTTCAATTCCACTTTCCAGTCCATTGCATTTCACATTCCATTGCATTCCTTTCCATTCCATTCCACATTCCACTCCATTCCATTAATTCCCACATTCGATTGCATTCCATTCCACATTCCATTCCATTCAATTCAACTGCACGTTCCATTCCACTCTCCATTCCATGTCACTTTCCATGTTCCATTCCACCTCCCATTACACGTTCCATTCCTTTCCATTGCACATTACATTCCATTCATTTCGACATTCAATCTCATTCCATTCCATATTCCTTTCCATGTTCAGTTACATTCTATTCCACATTCCATTCCATTCCATTCCACTCTCCATTCCTTTCCATTCCATTCCACATTCCATTCCACATTCTATTCCACACTCCATTCCATATTCCATTCCATTCCATTCCACATTCTATACCACATTCCATTCCATTCCATTCCACATTCCAGCCCATTGTATTCCACTTTCCATTCCACATTGCATTGTATGTTCCATTCCAAGTTCCTTTCAACGTTCCACTCCATGTTCCATTACATTCCATTCCATGATATTTATCCACGTTCCATTTCACATTCCATTCCATTCCGTTCCACCTTCCATTCCACATTACTTTCCATTGCATTAGAAGTTCCATTCCATTCCATTACAGGATCCATTCCACATTCCATTTCACATTCAATACCACCTTCCATTACATACCATTCCTTTCCATTCCACATTCCTTTTCATTCCATTCCACTCCACATTCCATTCCATTCCGTGCCACTTCCAATTCCTTTCAATTCCACATTCCTTTCCTTTCCATTCCATTCCATTCCACATCCATACCATTCCTTTCCATTCCACATCCCGTTACTTTCCATTCCAAGTTCCATTCCATTCCATTCCACATTCCAATCAATTAGACTCCATTCCATTCCATTCCACATTCCATTCCACATTCAATTCCCTTCCATTTCACATTCTGTTCCATTGCATTCAACATTACATTCCACGTTCCATTCCTCATTTCATTCCATGTTCCATTCCATTCCATTCGACATTCCATACCATTTCATTCCTTTCCATTCTGGAATCAATTCCATTGCATTCCACATTCTATTCCACATCCCATTCCATTCCATTCCACATTCCATTTCACATTCAATTCAATTCCATTCCACGTTCCATTCCACATTCCAATCCACTTTGCATTCCATTCCATTCCACATTCCATTCCACTTTCCATTCCACATTCATTCCACATTCCATTTCACGTTCCATTCCATTGCATTCTGCGTTCAATTCCACTTTCCATTCCATGTTCCATTCCACTTTCCATTCCACGTTCCATTCCACTTTCCATTCCATTCAATTCCACTTTCCATTCCACTTTCCATTGTGCTTTGCATTCCTCATTCCTTTCCTGATTACATTCCACGTTCCATTTCACGTTCCATTCCTTTGCATTCCACCTGACTTTACACATTCCGTTACATTCCAATCCACTTTCCATTCCACATTGCTTTCCCCATTCCATTCCACATTCCATTCTGCATTCCATTCCACATTCAATTCCATATTCCATTCCAAATACCATTTGTCATACCATTCCGCATTCCATTGCACATTCCATTCCATTCCACTCCATTCCACATTCCATCTCACATTTCATTCCACATTGCATTCCTAATTCTGTTCCATTCCATTCCACATTCCATTCCACATTCTATTCCATTCCATTCCACTCCATTCCACATTCTAATCCAAATTCTATTCCACAATCCATTCCACATTCGACTTCATTCCATTCCACATTCCATTCCATTCCATTTCACATTCCATTCCATATTACATTCCATTAAACTCCATTTCACTTTCCAAACCACATTCTATTCCACATTCCATTCCACAGTCCATTTCACGTTCCATTCCACGTTATCTTCCTTTCCATTCCACGTCCCATTGCACATTCCATTACATTCCATTCCACGTTGCATTCCAAATTGGTTTCCACATTCCATTCCATAGTTCATTCCTCATTCCATTCCACATTGCATTCCACTTTCCATTCCATTCCACTCCATTCCACATTCCATTCCACATTTCTTTCCACGTTGCATTACTGGTTCCATTCTTTTCCATTCCAACTTCCATTCCAAATTCCATTCCTTTCCATTCCACATACCATACCAATCCATTCCACATTCCATTCCATTCTATTCTAAGTTGCATTTCACATTCCATACCACTCCATTCCACATTCCATTCCATTCCATTCCACGTTTAATTTCACATTCCACTCCACATTCCTTTCCGTTCCATTCCACATTCCGTTACACATTCCTTTACCCATTCCATATAGCATTTCATTCCATTCCATTCCACATTCCATTCCCCATCCCACAACATTACATTTAACTTTCCATTCCAAATTGCACTACATTCCAATTCGCATTCCATTGCACATTCCATTCCATTCAGTTCAACGTTCCATTGCATTCCATTAGGCATTCCATTGAACATTCCATTCCACAATCCATTCCAATCCCTTTAACATTCCATTCTTCATTACATTCGGTTCCATTCTACGTTCAATTCCACGTTCTATTCCACATTCCATTCCACGTTCCATGCCATTGCATTCCACGTTTCATTCCATTGCATTCCACGTTCCATTCCGCATTCCATTCCACATTCGGTTCCACATTCCTTTCCAATCCATTCCACTTTCCATTCCACAATGCATTCCACGTTACTTTCCACATTCCATTACCCATTCTTTTCCACGTTTCATTCTGCATTAAATTCCACGTTCCATTCCACGTTCCATTCTACATTCCGTTCCATTTCATTCCACGTTCCATTCCATGTTCCATTCCACATTCCGTTCCATTCCAGTCCACGTTCCATTCCACGTTGAATTCCATTCCTTTCCACCTTCCATTCCACAAAGCATTCCACATTCCTTTCCTTTACATTCCACATTATATTTCCATTCTTCATTCCATTCCACATTGCATTCCGCATTCCATTCCTTTCCACTCCACTCCACATTCCATTGTGTATTTCATTCCACATTCCATTCCTCACTCCATTCTATTGCATTCCACATTGCATTCCACATTCCATTCCATTCCATTCCATTCCACCTTCCAATCCACATTCTATTCCACATTCCATTTCACATTTCTTTGCGTTCTATTCCACATTCCTTTCCCCATTCGATTCCATTCCGTTCCACATTCCTTTCAAATGCATTCCACATTCCATTCCACATTCCATTTAATTCCATTCCACATTCCCTTCCACATTCCATTCCATTCCATTCCACGTTGCATTCCACATTCCATTGCACATTCCATTTCATTCCATTCCACATTCCATTCCACATCTCATTCCATTCCATTCCACGTTGTATTTCACATTCCATTGCACATTAAATTTCATTTCACTCCATTCCACATTCCACTCCACATTTCATTCCACATATTGTACCTCATTCCATTCCACATTGCATTCCACATTGTATTCCATTCCACTCCATTCCTCATACCATTCCACGTTTCATTCCATTCAATTACACATTCCATTCCCTTCCACATTCCATTCTACATTCCATTCTTTTCAATTCCACATTCCATTCCATTCCATTCAACATTCCATTCAACATTCCATTCCACATTCCATTCCACATTCCATTCCTTTCCATTTTACATTACATTCCACATTTCATTCCATTGAATTTCACATTCCTTTCCATTACATTCCAGATTCCATTCCATTACATTCCATGTTCCATTCCACATTCCATTAAACATTACATTAAACTTTCCATACAGTTTTCCTCTCCATTCCATACCACTTTTCATTCTACATTCCATTCCTTTCCATTCCACATTCCATTCTTCATTTCATTCCACATTCAATTCCACATTCCATTCCATTCTACATTCCATTCCACACACCATTCACTTCCATTCCATTCCACATTCCATTTCATTCCACATTCAATTGCACATTCCATTCCATTCTATATTCCATTCCATTTTAAACGCCATTGCATTCCGTTCCACTTACGATTCCATTACATTCCATTGCAAATATCATTAAAAAGCATTCCACTTTCCATTCCATTCCGCTTTCCATTCCATTCCATTCCATTCCACATTCCATTGCATTACATTCCAGACAGCATTTCATTACACATTCCACTGCACTCCACATCCCATTAAACATTCCATTCCATTCCATTCCATTCTATTCGACATTCCATTCCATTACACATACCATTCCATGACATTCCACATTCCATTCCATTCCATTACATTCCAAATTCGATTCCATTCCATTTCACTGTAATGTCAAATGGATTGTGGAATGGAATGGAATTGAATGTGGAATGGAATGGAATGGAATGGAATGGAATGTGGAGTGGAATGGAATGGAATGTGGAGCAGAATGGAATGGAAACTGGTGTGTAATTAAACGGAATGTGGATTGGAATGTAATGTAATGTGGAATGAAATGTGGAATGTAATGGAATGGAATGTGGGATGGAATGTGTAAAGGAATGTTGATTGGAACGTGGAAAGATATGGAATGGAAAGTGAAATGGAATGGAATGGAAAGGAATGGAATGAGGAATGGAAAGTGGAATGGAATATTGAATGGCAAGTGGAAGGGAATGTGGAATTCAATGTAATGGATTGTTGAGTGAAATGGAATGGATTGGAATGGAAGGGAAATTGGAATGCAATGCTATGGAATGGAATGCAATGTGGAATGGATTGTGGAATGGAATGCAATGGAAAATGGAATGGAATGTGGAATAGAATGGAATGTAATGTGGAATGGAAAGACATGGAATATAGAATGGAATTGAATGGAAATTAGAATGGAACGTAGAATGGAATGGAATGGAATGTGGAATGGAATATAGAATGGAAGGTAGAATGGAATGTGGCATGGAATGGAATGGAATGGATAATGGAACGTGGAATGGAATGTAGAATGGAACGTGGCATGGAAAGGAATGGTCTGTGGAATGGAAGGGAAGGGAATGAGGAATGGAATGAAAGTGAAAGTGGAATGGAATGGGACGGAATGGAATGTGGAATGGAATGCAATGGAATGTGGAATGGAATGATATGGAATGGGGAATGGAATACGGAATGGATTGGAATGGAATTTAGAATGCAACATGGAAAGTAATGGAATGGAATTTAATGGAATGGAATATGTAATGGAAAGATACGGAATGTGGAATGGAATTAAATGGAATGTGGAATGGAATGGAATGGAATGTGAAATGGAACACGGAATGGAACGGAATCTAATGTGGAATGGAATGTGGAATGGAATGAAATGAATGTGGAATGGAGTTAAATGGAAAGTGGAATAGAATGTGGAATGGAAAGGAATGGAATGGAATGTGAAATGGAACAGAATGGAATGTGAAATGGAACACGGAATGGAATGGAATCGAATGTGGAATGGAATGTGGAATAGAATGGAATGGAAGAGAACATGGAATAGAATAGAATGAAATACGGATTTCAATGTGGAATGGAATGGAATGGAATAGAATGCGGAATGGAATGGAATGTAGTGTGGAATGGAATGGAATGAGGATTGTAATGGAATGGAATATGGAATCTAATGGAAAGTGGAATGGAATGGAATGATACTTGAAATGGATGGAATGGAGTGGAATGTGGAACAGAAAGCGGAATTGAACTTGGAATGCAATGGAAAGGAACGTGGATTGGAATGGAATCAAATGTAGTATGGAATGAAATGGAATGTGGAATGCAATTGAAGGGAATGTGGAATAGAATGGGATGGAATGTGGAATAGAATGGAATTGAATGGAATGTGCCAATGGAATGTGAAATGGGATGTAAAGTGGAATGCAATGGAATTTAATGGAATGTGGAATGGAATGGATAGGAATGGAATGTGGAAGGGAATGTGGAATGGAGTCTAATTGAATGTGGAATGGATTGGAATGGAAAGGAATGTGCAGTGGGATGTGGAATGGAACGGAATGGAATGTGGAATGGAACGGAATGAAATGTGGAATGGAACGTGGAATGGAATGGAATGGAATGTGGAACGGAATGTGGAATGGAAAGGAATGGAATGGAATGAGGAATGGAATGAAATGGAATGGAGTGAGGAATGGAATGGAATGTCGGTTTTAATGGAATGAAATGTGGAAAGGAATGGAATAGAAAGTGGAATGGAATGGAACGGAACGCAATGGAATGTGGAATGGAATGGAAAGGAATATGGAATGGAATGGAATGGAATGTGGAACGCAATGTAATGGAATGTGGAATGGAATGGAATGGAATGTGGAACGGAACATGGAATGGATCGTGCAATGGAATGGAATGGAACGTGGAATTGAATGGAATGGAATGCGGAATGGAATGGAATGGAATATGGAATGGAATGGAAGTGAATGTTAAATGGAATTGAATAGAAGGGAATGCGGAATGGAAAGGAATTGAATGGAACGTGGAATGGAATGCAATGGAATGTGGAATGGAATGGAATGTAACGTGGAATGGAATGGAGTGGATAGCGGAATGGAAAGTAACGGAAAGTGGAATGGAATGGAATTGAATGTCGAACGGAAATTGGAATGGAAGGTGGAATGGAATGCAAAGGAAAGTGGAATGGAATGGAATGGAATGTGGAGTGGAATGAAATGGAATATGGAATGGAATGGAAAGTAATGTGGAATGGAAAGGAATTGAAGGGAATGTGGAATGGAATGGAATGGAATGTGGAATGGAATGGAATTGAATGGAATGTGGAATGGAATGTCGAATGGATTGGAAAGGAATGTGGAATGGAAAGTGTAGTGGAATGGAATGCAATGTGGAATGGAATGGAATGTAAAGGAAAGGAACCTGAAATGGAATGGAATGGAATGAGGAACGGAATAGAATGCTGTGTGGAATGCAAAGTGGAATAGAATAGAAAGGAATGTGGATTGGAATGAAATGGAACGGAATGTGAAATGGAATGTGGAATGGAATGGAATATCATGTGGAATGGAATGGAAAGGAAAGTGCAATGGAATGGAATGGAATGTGGAATGGAATATGGAATTTAATATAATCGGATGTGCAATGAAAAGTGAAATGGAATGGAATGGAATGTGGAATGGAACGTGGAATGGAAGGTGGAATAGAATGGAATGGAAAGTGCAATGGAACATGCAATGGAAAGTGGAATGTAATGGAATGTAACATGGAATAGAAAGTGGAGTGTAACGTGGAATTTAATGGTATGGAACTTGGAATGTAACGTGGAATGGAGTGGAAAGGAATAGAAGGGAACGTGGAATGGATGGCAATGTAATGTGGAATGGAATGTGGAATGTGGGATGAAATGGAATGAAATGTCTTATGAAATGGAATGGAATGCGGAATAGAATGTGGAATGGAATGGAATGCAATGTGGAAAGGAATGTGGAATGGAATTGAATGTAATGTGGAAAGAAATCGAATGGAATATGGAATGGAATTGGGAATTGAAAGTGGAATGCAATGGAATGGAAAGCAATGTGGAATGCAAAGGAATGGAATGTGGAATGGAATGGAATTGAAAGGAATGTAGAAAGGAATGGAATGGAATGTAGTATAGAATGGAATGCAATGCGGAAAACAGTGTGGAAGGGAGTGGAATGGAACGTGGAACGGATTGTGGAATGGAATATGGAATGGAAGGGAATGCAAAGTGAAATGCAACGTGGAATGAAATGGAAGAAAATGTGGAATGGAATGGAATGCAATGTGGAATGGAACGGAATGGTACGTGGAATGGAATGTGGAATGGAATGGAAGGAGGAATAGAATGTGGAATGGAATGGAATGGAATGTGGAAAGAAATGTCGAATGTATTGCAACGGAATATGGAATGTAATGTGGAATGGAATGGAATGGATCGTGGAATGGAATGCAATGGAATATGGAATGGAAAGTGGAATGGAATGGAACGGGATGTGGAATGGATTGTGGAATGGAATGTAATGGAATGTGGAATGAAATTTGGAATGGAATGCAATGGAATGTGGAATGGAAAGTAATAGAATGTGGGATGGAATTGAAAGGAATGGAATGTGGATTGGAAAGGAATGGAACGTGGAATGGAAACTGCAAAGGCATGGAATGGAAAGTGGAAAGGAATGTAGAATAGAATGGAATGGAATGAGGAACGGAATGTGGAATGACATGGAATGGAACGTGCAATTCAATGTATTGTAATGTGGAATGGAACGTGGAATGGAAAGCGGAATGGAATGGAATGGAAAGTGTAATGGAACGTGGAATGAAACAAGGAATGGAATGTGGAATGTTGAATGGAATGGAATGGAATGTGCAATGGAATTGAACAGAAAGTGGAATGGAATGTAGAATAGAATGGAAAGTAATGTGTAATAGAATGTGAAATGGACTGGAACTTGGAATGGAATGGAATGGAATGTGGAATGAAATGTCGAATTGAATGGAATGTGGAATGAAATGTCGAATGGAATGCAACGGAATGTGGAAAGTAATGTGGAAAGGTATGGAATGGAACGTGGAATGGAATGGAACATGTAATGGAATGCAGTGGAATATGGATTGGAAAGTGGAATGGAAAGTGGCATGAAATATGGAATGGAACGCGGAATGGCATGGAATGGAACGCGGAATTGAATGGAATGGTACGTGGAATGGAAAGGAATCGAACGTGGAATGGAATGCAATGAAATGCAGAATGGAATGGAATGGAATGGAATGTGGACTGGAATGGAATGGAAGGTAATGGAATGTGGATTGGAGTGGAATGGAATCTGGAATGGAATGTGGATGGAATGGAATCAAATATGGAATGGAAAGTTGAATGGAACGCAATGGAATGTGAATTGGAATATGGTATGGCATGGAATGGAATGTGGAATGAAATGGAAAGTAACGCAGAATGGAATGGAAGGGAAGTTGGAACGGAGAGGAATGCAGTGCAGAATGGAGTGGAAAGGAATGGAAGGGAACGTGGAATGGACTGCATTGTAATGTGGAATGGAATGTGGAATGTGGAATGGAACAGAATGTGGAATAGAATGCAATGGAATGCGAAATGGAACGTGGAACGGAATGGAATGCTATGCGGAATGGAATGGGGAATGGAATGGAATGGAATGGAACGTGGAATGGAATGGAATGGAATGTCGAATGGAGAGTAATGTAAAGGAACGTGGAATGGAATGGAACGGATTGTTGAATGAAATGGAATGCAATGGGTTATGGAATGTAATGGAAAGTGGAATGGAAAGGAATGTGGAATGGAATGGAAAGGAATGTGGAGTGGAATGTAATGGAAGATAGAATGGAGTCTAATGAAATGTGGAATGGAATGGAATGAAGAATTGAATGGAATGGAATGAGCAATGGAAAGTGGAATGGAATGGAATGGAATGTGGAATGGAATGGAATGCAGATTGGAATGGAGTGGAACGTGGAATGGAACGTGTAATGGAATGGAATTGCATGTGGAATGGAATGAAATGCAATGCGGAATGGTATGCAGTGAAATGCAGAATGAAACGTGGAATGGAATGGAAAGGAATGTGGAATGTAATATAATGGAATGCGGATTGGAATGGAGTGGAAAGTGAAATGAAACGTGAAATGGAATGTAATGGGATGTGGAATGGAATGAAATGGAGTGCCGAATGGAGTGGAATGTTCAATAGAAAGTGGAATGGAATGGAATGGAATGAGGAATGGAATGTAGAATGGAATATGG
This sequence comes from Pongo abelii, assembly GCF_028885655.2. Taxonomy (NCBI): domain Eukaryota; kingdom Metazoa; phylum Chordata; class Mammalia; order Primates; family Hominidae; genus Pongo; species Pongo abelii. The sequence goes on from NC_072009.2 coordinate 65,902,621, forward strand.
AATGCAATGTGGAATGGAATTTGCAATGGAATGGAATGGAATGTGGAATATACTGGAGTGGAATGTGAACTGGAAAGGAATGGAATGGAATGGAAAGTGAAATGGAATGGAATGTGAAATGGAATTCAATGGAATTTGAAATTGAATGGAATGGAATATTGAATGGAGTGCAAAGGAATGTGGAATGGAAAGTGGATTACACTGGAACGGAATGTGGAATGGGATGGAATGGATTTCGGAATTAAATGGAATGGAATGGAATGTGGAATGGAATGGAATGGAAACGAATGCAATGGAATGTGGAATGGAATGCAAAGGAATGAGGAGTGGAATGGAAACGAATGGAATGCAAAGTGGAATGGAATGCAATAGAATGTGGAATGGAATGGAATAGATCTTGGAATGGAACGGAATGGAATGCAATGTAATGGAATGTGGAATGGAATGGAATGGAAAGGAATGGAATGGAATAGAATGTGGAATGGAAAGGAATGGAACGTGGAATGGAAAGTGGAATGGAATGTAGAATGGAATGTAAAGGAATGTAGAATGGAATGGAATGGAATGTGGAATGCAAAGGAATGGAATGTGGAATGGAATGGAAAGGAAATGAATGGAATGGATAGTGGAATGGAATGGAACGCATTGTGGAATGAAATGGCATGGAAAGCAGAATGGAATGGAATGGAAAGTGGAATGGAATTGAATAGAACAGAATGGAATGTGGAATATTACGTGGAATGAAATGGAAAGGAACGTGGAATGGAATGGAACGGAACGTGGAATAGAACGTGTAATGGAATGGAATGGCACGTAGAATGGTACGTTGAATGAAATGTAGATTCGAAAGTAGAATATAAAGAGGAATGGAATGCGGAATGTGGAATGCAATGGAATGTAATGTTTTATCGAATGGAATGTAATGTTTTATCGAGTGGAATGGAATGTGGAATAGAATGTGGAATGGAATGGAAAGCAAAGTGGAAAGTAATGTGGAATGGAATTGAAGGTAATGTGGAATGAAATCGAATGGAATGTGGAATGGAATTTGGAAATGAAGGTGGAATGCAATTGAATGGAATAACATTTGGAATGCAAAGGAATGGAATGTGGAATGGAATGGAATGGAATCTGCAATGGACTGCAATGGAATGTAGAATGGAGGGGAATGCTATGTGGAAAGCAATGTGGAAGCCGGTGCAATGGAATGTGGAAAGGAATGTGGAGTGGAATGTGGAAAGGAATGTGGAGTGGAATGTGGAATGGAATGGAATGTGAAATGGAATGTGGAATGAAGTGGAATAAAATGTGGAAAGGAATAGAATGTGGAATGGAATTGAATGGAATGTGGAATGGATTGGAATGCAATGTGGAATGGAAAGGACTGGTACGTGGAATGGAAAGTGCAATGGAATGGAAGGTAGCATAGAATGTGGAATGGAATGGAATGGAATGTGGAATGAAATGTCGAATGGAATGCAATGGAATGAGGAAAGTAATTTGGAAAGGAATGGAATGGAACGTGGAACGGAATGGAACACGGAATGGAATGGAGTGGAACATGGATTGGAATGTGGAATGGAAAGTGGCATCAAATATGGAATGAAACTTGGAATGGCATGAAATGGAAAGTGGAATTGAATGGAGTGGTACGTGGAATGGAAAGGAATGGAACGTGGAATGGAATGCAATGAAATGCAGAATGGAATGGAATGGAATGGAATGGAATGTGGACTCGAATGGAATGGAAGGTAATGGAATGTGGACTGGAATGGAATGGAATCTGGAATGGAATGTGGAATGGAATGGAAACAAATATGTAATGGAATATTGAATGGAATGCAATGGAATGTGAATTGGAAAATGGTAAGGCATGCAATGGAATGTGGAATGAAATGGAATGTAACGCGGAATGGAATGGAAGGGAACGTGAATTGGAATGCAATGCAGTGCAGAATGGAGTGGAAAGGAATGGAAGGGAACGTGGAATGGACTGCAATGTAATGCGGAATGGAATGTGGAATGTGGAATGGAATGGAATGTGGAATATAATCCAATGGAATGTGAAATGGAACGTGGAACGGAATGGAATGCTATGCGGAATGGAATGTGGAATGGAATGGAATGGAATGGAACATGGAATGGAATGGAATGGAATGTCGAATGGTGTGTAATGTAAAGGAATGTGGAATGGAATGGAACGGATTGTGGAATGAAATGGAATGGAATGTGTTATGGAATGTAATGGAAAGTGGAATGGAAAGGAATATGGAATGGAATGGAAGGGAATGTGGAGTGGAAAGGAACGGAAATTGGAATGGAACATGGAATTGATTGGAATAGAAAGTTAAATGGAATGTGCAATGGAAACAGGAATGGAATCTGGGATGTGGAATGTCATTGAATGGTGTGTGCAATAGAAAGGAATGGAATGTGGAATGGAAAGGAATGGAATATGGAATGGAATGTGGAATGGAATGAATTGGAACGTGGAATGGAATGGAATGGAAGAGTACAAAGTGAAATGGCATAGAATGAAATGCCAATGGAATGTGGAATGGAATGTGGAATGGAATGAAGAGGAATGTGGAATGGAAAGTGGAATGGAATGTGAAATGGAATGGAGTGGAATGTGGAATGGAATGGAATGGAGAGGAAGGTAGAACGGAATGGGATGGAATGTGGAATGGAATATGGAATGGAAAGTGGAATTGAATGGAATGGAATGTGGACTGGAAAGGAATGGATTGGAACAGAATGGAATGTGTAATGGAAAGTGGAATGAAATGGGATGGAATGTGGAATGGAAAGGAATGGTATGTAGAAAGGAATGTCGAATGGAACAGAAAGGAGTGTGGAATGAAATGGAATGGAATGTGAAATGGAATGTGGAATGGAATGGAATGGAAAGTGGAATGGAAAGTGGAACGGAATGGAATGGAACGTGGAATGGAATGTGGAATGGAATGAAGTGGAATGTGGAGTGGAATGTGGAATGGAATGTCAAATGGAACAGAGTGGAATGTGGAATGCAAAGGAATGGAGTGGAATGTGGAACGGAATGGGATGGAATGTGGAATGGAATGTAGAATGGAATGTGGAATGGAATGTGGAATGGAATGGAATGGAATGTGGACTGGAATGGAATGGAATGTGGACTGGAATGGAATGGATTGGAATTGAATGGAATGTGGAATGGAAAGTGGAATGGAATGGGATGGAATGTGGAATGGAATGGAATGGTATGTGGAAATGGGTGTGGAATGGAAAGGAATGGAATTTGGAATGGAATGGAATGGAATGTGGAATGGAGTGGAATGGAATGTGGAATGGAATGGAATGTGGAATGGAATGTGGAATGGAATGGAATGGAACGTGGAATGGAAAGTCGAATGAAACGTGGAAATGAACGTGGAATGGAAAGTGGAGTGGGACGTGGAATTGAATGTGGAATCGAAAGTGGAATGCAATGGAATGTGGAATGGAATGTGGAATGGAACGTGGAATGGAACGCGAAATGAAATGTGAATTGGAATGGAATGAGACGTGGAGTGGAATGTGGAATGGAACGTGGAATGCAAAGTGGAATGGAACGTAGACTGGAAAGTAGAATGGAACGTGGAATGGAAAGTGGAATGTAATGGAATGCAATGGAATGGAATGTTTAATGGAATGGAATGGAGTGGAATGTGGAATGTAATGGAATGGAATGTGGACTGGAATGTGGAATGCAATGTGCATTTGAATGTGGAATGGAGTGGAGTGAAACGTGGAATTGAATGTGAAATGGAATGGAGTGCAACGTGGAATTGAAAGGAGTGGAATGTGGAATGGAATGGAATGGAATGTGGTATGGAATGTGAAATGAAATGGAATGGAACGTGTAATGGAACTTGGAATGCAACTTGGAAAGGAAAGTGGAACGGAACGTGGAATGCAATGTGGAATGGAAAGTGGAATGGAAAGTGAAATGGGATGTAAATTGGAATGGAATGTGGAATGGTATGTGGAATGGAACGTGGAATGGAAAGTGGAAGGGAAAGTGGAATGGAAAGTGGAATGGAACGTGGAATGGAATGGAATGGAACTTGGAGTGGATAGTGGAATGGAATGTGACCAGGAATGTTGATTGGAACGTGGAATGGAAGGTGGAATGGAACGTGGAATGGAAAGTGGAATGGAATGGAATGCATAGTGGAGTGGAATGCAAAGAAGGTAGAATGGAATGTAATGGAAAGTGGAATGGAATGAAATGTAATGGAATGGAATCTGGAAAGGAACGGAATAGAATTGGGAATGGAATGGAATGGAATGGAAGGAGGAATGGAATGTGGAATGGAGTGGAATGGAATGTGGAATGGAAAGTGGAATGGATAGGAATGGAATGTGGAATTGGTTGTGGAATGGATTGGAATGGAATGTGGAAAGAAATATGAAATGGAATGTGGAATCAAATGGAATGGAATATGGAATGGAATCTGGAATGCAATGGAAAGGAACGTTAAATGGAATGCTGAATGGAATGTTGAAACTAATGGAATGGAAGGTAGAATGGAAAGTGGAATGGAACGTGGAATGGAACGTGGAATGGAACGTGCAATGAAATGGATTGGAATCTGAAATGGAATCGAATAGAATGTGTAATGGAATGGAATGGAATGTGGAATGGAATGGAATGGAATTTGGAAAGGAATGTGGAATGGAAAGGAATGGAACGTGTAATAGAAAGTGGAATGGAATGCGGAATGGAATGGAATTGAATGTGGAATGGAATAGAATGGAAAGTGGAGTGGAATGGGATGGATTGTGGAGTGGAATGTTTAATGGAATGCAATGCAAAGGCATGGAATGGAATGTGAAACAGAATGGAATGCAATGTGGAATGGAATGGAATGGAATGTGGAAGGTAATGGAATGGAATGTGGAATGGAATGGAATGAATGTGGAATGGAAGGGAAAGTTATGTGGAATTGAATGTGGAATGGAATACCATGGAATGTGGAATGGAATGGAACGGAATGTGCAACGGAATGGAAAGGAATGTGAAATTGAATGGAATGGAATATGGAATGCAACATGGGATGGAATGGAGTGGAAAGGAGTGGAAAGTGGAATGGAATGGAATGTAATGGAATGTGGAATTAAATGGAATGGAATGTGTAGTGGAATGGAATGGAATGTGAAATGGTATGGAATGGAATGGGGAATGGAATGTATTGGAACGTGTAATGCATTATGGAATGAAATGTGGAATGCAGTCGAATGTAATGTGTAAGAGAGTGGAATGGAATGGTATGGAATGTGAAATTGGGTGGAATGGAATGGAATGGAATGTGGAATAGAATGGAATGGAATGGAGTGAAATGCGTACAGGAATGGAATGGAATGTGCAATTGAAAGTGGAATCGAATGGAATGAAATGGAATGTGGAATGGAACTTAATGTGGAATGCAATGTGGAATGAAATGGAAGGGACTGTGGAATGGAATTTGGAATGGAGTGTAATGTGGCATGGAAAGGAATGGAGTGTGGAATGGAATTGAATGGAATGGAATGTGGAATGGAATAGAATTTGGAGTGGAATTGATTGGAACCGAATGGAACGTGGAATGGAATGGAATCTGGAATGCAATGGAATGGAATGTGGAATGGAATGGAATGGAATGTGGAATAGAATCTAGAATGGAAGGTGGAATGGAATATGGAATGGAATGTGGAAAGGAAAGCAATGGAATGTTATGGAAACTGAAATGGAATTTATTGGAATGTGGAATGGAATGGAAAGCAATGTGGAATGGAAAGGAATGGAATGAGTGTGGAATGCAAGGGAATGTTATGTGGAATCGAAAGTGGAATGGAATGCAATGAAATGTGCAATGGAATGGAATGGAATGTCGAATGGAATGGAAAGGAATGTGGAATTGAATGGAATGGAATGATGAATGCAAACTGGAATGGAACGGAATGGAGTGGAACGAGGAGTGGAATGGAATGTGGAATGGAATGTGGAATGGATTGGAATGGAATGTATAAGGTAGTGGAATGGAATAGAATATATAATGGAAAGGAATGGAAAGGTAGGGAATGTGAAACGCAGTTGAATGGAATGTGGTATGGAATGGAACGTGGAATGGCATGGAATGGAATGGAACGTGAAATGGAATGGAATGAAATTGAATGTGGAATTGAATGGAACGGAATGGAAAGGAATGCAATGGAATAGAAAGAAATGGAATGTGGAATGGAATGGAATGGAATGGAATGTGGAAGAGAATGGAAAGTGGAATGGAATGGAATAGAATGTGGAATGGAAAGGAATGTGGAATAGACTGGAATGTGGAATGGAATGGAGTGTGGAATGCAATGGAATATGAAATCGAATGGAATGTGGAATGGACTGCATTGCATTCTGGAACGGATTGGAATACAATGCAGAATGTAATTAAATGTAATGTGGATTATAATGGAATGGAATGGAATATGGAATGGAATGTAATTGAATGGAATGTGGAATGGAACTTAATGGAATGGAACGAGCATTGCAATGGAATGGAATGGAAAGTGAATGGAATGTGGAATGGAATGGAATGTGGAATGAAATGCGAAATGAAATGGAATGGAATGTGGAATGCAATGTGGAATGGAATGGAAAGTGAAATGGAAAGGAATGGAATGTGGAATGGAAATGAATGGAATGGAAAGTAGAATGGAATGGAATGGAATGGAATGCGGAATGGAAATGAATGGAATGGAAAGTAGAATGGAATGGAATGGAATGGAATGTGGAATGGAATTGAATGGAATGGAATGTGTAATGGAATGTGGAATGGAATGTTGAATGGAATGTGGAACAGAAAGGAATGGAATGTGAAATGTAATGGAATGGAATGTGAAATGAAATGGAATGGAATGTGTAGTGGAATGGAATGGAATGTGGAATGGAATGGATTGGAACACGGAATGGAATGTGGAATGGAATGTGGAATGGAATGTGGAACGGAATGGAAAGGAAGGTGGAATGGAATCGAATGTGGAACGGAATGGATTGGAATGTGAAATGGAATGTGGAATGGAAAGCAGAAGGGAATGGAATGGAAGGTGGAATTGAATGGAATGGAACGGAATGCAGATTAGAATGGAATGGAAATGAATGTGAAGTGGAATCGAATGTGGAATGTAATGGAATGGAATTTATTCTGGAAAGGAATGCAATGGAACGGAATGTGGAATGCAAAGCAACGGAATGGAGTGGAATGGAATGGAACGGAATGTGGAATGCATTGGAATGGTATGTGGAATGGAATGGAATGGAATGTGGAACGCATTGGAATGGTATGTGGAATGGAATGGAATGTGGAATGGAATGCAATGGAATGGTTGGTATGGCGAATGCAAAGTGGAATGGAATGGAATGTGGAATGGAATATAATGGAGTGGAATGTGGAATGCAATGGAATGGAATGGAATGGAATGGAATGTGGAATGGAATGTGGAATGGAGTGGTATGCTGAATGGAATGAAATGTGGAATGGAATGTGGAATGGAATGGAATGTGCAACGCAATGGAGTGGTATTTGGAATGGAATGGAATGTGAAATGGAATGGAATGAGGAATGTAATAGAATGGAATTTGGAATTGTATGGAATGAGGAATGTAATAGAAAGGAATGTGGAATTGAATGGAATGGAAAGTGGAATGGAATGGAATATGGAATGGAATGTGGAAGGGAATGGAATGGAATGGAATGGAAAGTGGATTTCAATGGAATGGAATGTGGAATGGAATGTGAAATGGAATGGAATGGAATGTGGAAAGAAATGGAATGGAATGTGGAAAGGAATATAATCGAATGTGCAATGGAATGTGTAATATAATGAAATGTTGAATGGAATTGAAAGTGGAATGGAATGGAATGAAACGTGGAATGGAATGGAATGGAATGGAATGTGGAAAGTAATGTGGAACGGAACGGAATGGAACATGGAATAGAATGTGGAATGAAATTGAATGGAACGTGGAATGGAATGTGTAATGGAATGCAATGGAATTTTAAAAGGAATGGAATGGAATGTGCAACGGAATGGAATGCAATGTGGAAGGGAATGGAATGGAATGGAAAGTGCAATTGAATGGAATGGAAAGTGCAATGGAATGGAATGGAATGTGGAATTTACTGGAAAGGAATGTGTAATGGAAGGGAATGCAATGTGAAATGAAATGGATTGGAATGTGGAATGGAATGGATTGGAATATGGAATGGAATATAGAATGGAATGTGGAATGGAGTGGAATGGATTGTGGAATTGTATGGAATGAGGAATGTAATGGAACGGAATGTGGAATTGAATGGAATGGAAAGTGGAATGGAATGGATTGGAATGGAATGTAATGGAATGCGGACAGAAATGGAATGGAAAGGAATGTGCAATGGAATGTGGAAGGAATAGATTGGAATGGAATGTGTAATGGAACGTAATGTGGAATGGAATTTGGAATGAAAAGGAATGGAATGTGGATTGGAAAGAAATGTGGAATGGAAAGGAATGGAATGTGGAATGGAATTGCATGGAATGTGGAATTGAATGGAATGCAATGTGGAATGGAATGTGGCATGGAACGGAATGCAGTAGAATGTGGAATGGAATGGAATGGAATGTGAAATACAAAGTGGCATGGAAGAGAATGGAATGTGGAATGCAATGTGGAATGGAATGGATCGTCGAATGGAATGTGTAATGGAATGGAATGGAATGAGAAATGGAAAGTGAAATGTAATTGAATGGAATGTGGAACGCAATGTGGAATGGAATGGAATGGATTGGAATGGAATGGAATGTAGAATTGAATGGAATGGAATGTGTATTGGAATAAAACGGAATGTGGAATGGATTGTGTAATGGATCAGAATGGAATGTGGAATGGAATCAGAAATGAAATGTGGAATGAAATGTGGAATGGAATGTGGAATGGAATGTGGAATGGAATGTCGAATGGAATGTGCAATGGAATTTAGAATGAAATGCGGAATTGAATGGAATGGAATATGGAAAGTAATGTGGAAATGAATGTGGAAAGTAATGTGCAATGGAATGTGGAATGAAAAGGAATGGAATGTGAAATGGAATGGAATGGAATTGGGAATGCAATGCGAAATGGAATGCAATGTAATGTGGAATGGAATGTGAAATGGATTGCAATCGAACGTGGAATGGAATGTGGAATGGAATGGAATGGAATGTGGAACACAACGTGGATAGGAATGTGGAAAGGAGCGGAATGGATCATGAAATGGAATGTGGAATGGAGTGTGGAAAGCAATGTGGAATGGAACGGAGTGGAATGAGGAATTTAACGTGGAATGGAATGTGGAATGGAATGAAATGGAATGCGTTATGGAATGTGGAAATGAATGTGGAATGGAATGGTTTGTAATATAATGTGGAATGGGGTGTGGAATGGAATGGAAAGTAATGTGGAACGGAATGGAATGGAATCTGGAATGCAAAGGAATGGAAAGTGGAATGGAATGGAATCTGGAATGGAAAGGAATGGAATGTGGAATGGAATGGAACATGGAATGTAATTGAATGTAATGTGGATTTGAATTGAATGGAATGTGGAGTGGAATGGAATGGAATGGAAATAATTGCGAAATGCAATGTGGAATGGAATGTGAACCGCAATGTGAAACGGAACGTGGAATTGATTGAAATGGAACGCGGAATGGAATGCAATAGAACTTTGAGTGGAAAGTAATGGAACGTGGAATGGAACATTGAATGGAAAGAGCAATGGAAGGTGGAATGGAAGGGAATGGAATGGAATGGATCGTGGAATGGAAAGTGGAATGGAACATGGAATAGGATGTGGAATGGAATGTGGAATGGAATGGAATGGAATGTGTAATGGAAAGGGATGGAATGTGGAATGCAATGGAATAGTATCGAATGTTGAATGCAATGGATTGGAATGGAATGGAACGTGAAATGGAATGCGATGGAATGTGGAATGGAATGGAATGGTATGTGGAGTGGAAAGGAAATGAATGTGGAATGGAATGTAATGGAGCGTTGAATAGAATGTGGAATGGAATGTGGAAACGAATTTGGAATGGAATGGAATGGAATGTGGAATGTAACGGAATGGAATGCGGAATGGAATTTGGAATGGTTTGTGGAATGGAATGTGGAAAGAAACGGAATGCAATGTGGAATGGAATGTGGAATGCAATGGAATGCAATGGAATAGAATGCAGAATGGAATGGAATGGAACGTGGAATGCAATGGAATGGAAAGGAATGTGGAATTGGATGAAATGGTATACGGTATGGAATGCAATAGTATATGGAATGGAATTGAATGGAATGTGGAAGAGAATGTGGAATGGAATATGGTATAAAATGTGGAATGTAATTGAATGCAGTGTGCAATGGAATGGAAAGGAATGTGCAATAGAATGGAATGGAAAAGAATGACGAATAGAAAGGAATGGAAATGAATGGAATGCGGAATTGAATGGAATGGAATGTGGAATGCAATTTAACGGAACGGAATTTGAAATTGAATGGAATGGAATGTGGAATGGAATGTGGAATGTAATGGACTGGTTTGTGGAATGCAATGTAATGGAATATGGAATGGAGTGGAGTGGAATGTGGAATGGAATCGAATTGAATGTGGAATAGAATGGAATGCAAGGCGATATGGAATGTAAAGTGGAATGTAATGGAATGGAATGTGGAATGGATTGGAAAGGAATGTGGAATGGAATGGAATGGAATGGAAAGGAACTTGGAATGGAATGGAATGGAATGTGGAATGGAATGGAATGTGGAATGGAATGGAATGTGGAATGGAAGGCAATGGAATTGAATGGAATGGAATGTGGAATGGAATGGAATGCAATGTGGATTGGAATGGAACGGAATGTGGAAGGGAATTGAATGGAATGCGGTAAGGAAAGTGCAATGGATTTTAGTGCAATGTAGAATGGAATGAGCAATGGAATTGAAGGTAATGTGTAATGGAATGTAGAATGGAATGGAATGCTGTGTGGAATGGAATGTGGAAAGGAATGGAATGGAAAGAGGAATGGAATGTGGAACGGAACATGGAATGGAATGGAGTGGAATGTGGAATGTATTGGAATGAAATGGAATCTGTATTGGAATCCAAAGGAATGTGGCATTGAATGGAATGGAATGGAATTGAATTTGAAATGGAATGGAATGGAATGTGGAATGGAATAGAATGAATTGTGGAATGGAATGAAATGAAAGTAGATTGGAATGGAATGCAATGCAATCTGGAATACAATCAAATGGAAAGTGGAATGGAAAGGAATGGACTGTGGAATGGTATGGAATGGAATGGAATATGGAATGGAATGGAATGGAATATGGAATGGAATGGAATGAAATATGGAATGGAATATGGAATGGAATGGAATGAAATATGGAATGGAATGGAACTGAATGTGGAATGAAATGGAATGGAAAGAGGAATGGAATGTGGAATGCAATGGAATGGAATGTGGAATGGAACGTGGAATGGAATGGAATCGATTGTGGAATGTAATGTTTAATGGAATTGAATGGAATGTGGAATGGAATGTGGAATGCTATGCAGTGGAATGTGGAAAGGAATGTGGAATGGAAAGGAGTGGAATGTTGAATTTAATGTGGAATGGAATGTGGAAAGTAATGTAATGGAAGGTGAAAAGGAACATGGAATAGAGAGTGGAAAGGAACGTCGAATGGAACGTGGAATAGAATGTGGAAAGGAAAGTAACAGAAGTTGGAATGGAACGTGGAATGGAATGTGGAAATGAAAGTGGAATGGAATTTTAATGGAATGTAGAATGGAATGTGGAATGGAAAGTAATGGAATGTGGAATGGAATGGAAAGGAATGTGGAATATAATGGAATGGTATGTGGAATGGAATGTGTAATGGAATGGAACATAATTTCGATTGGAATTTGGTATTTAATTAAAGGCAACGTGGAATGGAATGGAATACAAAGTGGAATGGAATGGAATTGTATATGGAATGGAATGGAATGGAATGTGGATTGGAAAGAAATGGAATGTGGAATGGAATGTGGAATGCAATGGAATGGAATGTGGAATGGAATGTGGAAAGGAATGGAATGTAGAATGGAATGGAATGGAATGGATTTTGATGTGTAATGGAATGGAATGGAATGTGGAATGGAATGAGGAATGGAAGGGAATGTGGAATAGAATGTATAATGGAATGGAATGGAATGTGGAATGGAATGTGGAATTGAATGTGGAATCGAATGGAATGGAATGTGGATTGTAATGTGGAAAGGAGTGGAATGGAATGTTGAATGGACTGTGGAGTGGAATGTGACAGGGAATGGAATGGAAGGTGGAATGGAATGTGGAATGGAATGTGGAATGAAATGTTTAATGGAATGTGGAATGCAATGGAATGGAATGTGGAATGGAATAGAAAGGAATGTGGAATGTAATGGAATGGAATGTCGAATGGTATGTGGAATGGAATGTGGAATGGAATGTGGAATGCAATGGAATGGAATGGAATGTGGAATGCAATGGAATGAAATATGGAATGGAATGCAGAGGAATGGAAAGCAGAATGGAAAGGATTGGAATGCGGAAAGGAAAGGAAAGGAATGTCGAATGCAATGAGGAATGGAATGGAATGGAATGTGGAAGGGAATGGAATGGAATGTGGAATGGAATGGAATGGAATGTGGAATGGAATGGAATGGAATGTGGAATGGAATGCAAAGGAATGTGGAAGGGAAAGGAATGGAATGTGGAATGGAATGGAATGTGGAATGGAATGGTATGGAATGTAGAATGGAATGGAATGTGGAATTGAATGGAATGTGGAATGGAATGGAATGTGGAATGGAATGGAATTGAATGGAATGTGGAATGGAAAGTGGAATCGAATGCAATGGATTTTGTAATGGAATGTGGAATGGAATGCAATGGAAACTTGGATGGAATGTGCAATGGAATGGAATGGAATGTGGAATGGAATGTGGAAAGGAATGTGGAACGGAAGGTGGAATCGAAAGTTGAATGGAATTTGGAATGGAATGTGACATGGAATGGAAAGGAATGGAATGCAATGCAATGTGGAAAGGAATGTGGAATGGAATGGAATTGAATTTGGAATGGAATGTGGAATGGAACGTAATGCAACGTGGAATGGAATGAAATGCAATGTGCAATGGAATGGAATGGAATGTGGAATGGAATGGAATGGAATGTGGAAAGGAAAGAATGGAATGTGGAATGGAATGTGGAATGGAATGGAATGCATAGTGGAATGGAATGTGGAATGCAATTGAAAGGAATGTAGAATTGAATGTAGAACGGAATGGAAACCATAATGGAATGGAATGGAATTGAAGGGAATGGGATTTAATGGAATGTGGAAAGGAATGGAACGGAATGTTCAATGGAATGGAATGGAACGTGGAGTGGAATGCAAAGGAATGTAATGTGGAATGAAATGGAATGGAATGAAATGGAAAGTAGAATGGAATGGAAAGGGGAATGGAATGAAATGGAATGTCTAATGCAATGGAATGGAATGTGGAATGGAATGGAATGGAATAGAATATCTAATGGAATGTAATTGAAATTGGAATTTAATGGAATGGAATGGAATGTCGAATAGAATCCAAAGGACCGTGGAATGCAATGGAATAAAACGTGGAATGGAACGTAGAATGGAATGTGGAATGGAACGTGGAATGGCACGATTAAGGGAATGGACTGGAAAGTTGAATAGAGTGGAATGGAATGTGGAATGGAATGGAATGGAATCTAATGTGGAATGGAATAGAACAGAATGTGGAAGGGAATGCAATGGAATGTGGAATGGAATGCAACGTGGAATGGAATGGAATGGAATAGAATGGAATATGGAATGGAATGCAATGGATTCTCGAATGGAATTTGGAATGGAATGGAATGGAATGGAAAGTGGAATGGAATAGAACGGAATGTGGAATGTAATGTGTAACGGAATGGCAAGGAATGTGGAAAGGAAAGGAATTGAACTTGCAATGGAATGGAATGGAATGTGGAATGCAACGGAATGGAAAGTGTAATGAAATGGAAAGGAATGAGAAATGGAATGCAGTGGAATATAGAATGGAAAGAAATGGAATGTGGAATGGAATAGAAAGGAATTCAATGAGTACTGGAACAGAATTGAACGGAATGAAAAGTGGAATGTAGTGGAATGGAAAGTGGAAGAGAAAGTGGAAAGGAAAGGAATCGAATGTGGAAGCGAATGTGCAATGGAATGGAACCGAATGTGGAATGGAATGTGGAATGCAATGTGGAATGGAATGTGGAATGGAATCAAATGGAAATTGGAATGGAATGTGGATTGGAATTGGATGGAATGTGCAAAGGAAAGTGGAGTGGAATGGAAAGTAACGTGGACTGGAATGTAGAATGGAATGGAATTTTGAATGGAAAGGAATGTGGAATGGAATGGAATGGAATGGAATGCAGAATGTAATGGAATTGAGTGAGGAATGGAAATTGGAATGGAAAGTGGACTAGAACGTGGAATGGAATGGAATGTAGTGTGGAATGGAACGTGGAATGTAAAGCAGACTAGAACGTGGAACGGAATGTGGAACGGAAAGGAATGGAAGGGAATGTTGAATGGAAAGTGGAATGGAATGGAGGGGAATGAGAAATGGAATGTGGAATGGAATGGAATGGAAAGGAATGGAATGTGGAATGGAATGTGGAATGGAATGGAATGGAGTGTGGAATGGAATGTGGAATGGAAGGTTGATAAGAACGTGGAATGGAATGTGTAATGGAATGGAGTGGAATGAGAAATGGAATGTGGAATGGAATGGAATGCAATCTGGAATGGAATGGAATGTTTAATGAAATGGAAAGGAAATTGGAATGGAAAAAGTGGAATGTGGAATGGAAGGGACAGGAATGAGCAATCCAATATGGAATGGAATATGGAATGGAATGAGAAATGGAAGGGAAATGAATGGAATGTGAAATGGAATTCAATGCTATGTGGAATGGAATGTGGAATGGAATGGAATGGAACGTGGAATGCAAAGTGAAATGGAACGTGGAATGGAATGTGGAAAGTAACGTGGAATGGAATGAGAAATGGAATGGAACGGAATGTAGAATGGCAGTGAATGGAATGCGGAAAGTAATGTGGAAGAGAATGTGGAATGGAATGTGGAATGGAATGGAACGGAACGTGGAATGGAATGGAATGAAATATGGAATGGAAGGGACTGGAATGCGGAATGGAATGTGGAATGGAATATGGAATGTGGAATGCAATGAAATGTTTAATGAAATGGAATGAAATGTAGAATGTAAAGTGAAATTGAATGGGCTGGAATGGGGAAAGGAATGTGGAATGCAAAGGTATGGAATGTGTAATGGAATGGAATGTGGAATGGAATGGAAAGGAATGTGGAATGAAATTGAATGGAATGGAAGAGATTGTGGAATGGAATTGAATGGAATGTGGAATGGGAACTGGAATGGAAAGTGGAATGAAATGGAATGGAATGTGGAAAGTAATGTTGAATGGAACGGAATGGAATGTGGAATGGAATGGAATGGAAAGTGGAATGGAGTGGAATTGAATTTAATCGAATAAGGAATGGAAGAGAATGTAATATGGAATGGAATTGAATGGAACGGAATGGAGTATGGAATGGAATGGAATGGAATGCAATGTGGAATGGAATGGAAAGGAATTCAATGCAATGGAATGTGGAATGGAATGGAAAGTTGAATGGAATGGAATGGAATGGAATATGAAATGGAATGGAATGGAATGTCGAATGAAATGTGGAATGTAATGTGGAATGGAATGGAATGAAATGTGGAATGGAAAGGAATGGAATGTGGAATGGAATGGATTGGAATGGAACGGAATGGAATATGGAATGGAATGTGGAAAGGAATGGAATGGAATGTAGAATGTAATGAGAAATGGAATGGAATTCAATGTGGAATCAAATGTGGAACGGAATGGAATGAAATGTGGAATGGAAAGTGGAATGGAATGGTTTGGAATGTGGAATGGAATGTGGAATGGATTGTGGAATGGAATGTGGAATGGAATGGAATGGAATGTGGAATGGAATGAGAAATGGAAAGGAATGGAATGTGGAATGGAATGTGGAATGAAATGGATTGTAGTGTGCAATGGAATGTGGAATGGAATGGAATGGAATGGAATGTGGAATGGAATGTGGAATGGAATGGAATGGAATGGAATGAGGAAAGAAGTGGAATGGAATGCAATGTGGAATGGAATGGAATGGAATGGGATGTGAAATGGAATTGAATGGAAGGTGGGAGGGAATATGGAATGGAATGGGATGCAATGTGGATTGGAATGTGGAATGTGGAATGGAATGGAATGGAATGTGGAAAGGAATGTAGAAAGGAATGTGGAATGGAATAGATTGGAATGTGTAATGGAATCAGAAATGGAATGGAGTGGAATGTGGAATGGAATGTGGAATGGAATATGGAATGGAATGGAATGGAATGGCATGTGGAAAATTGTGGAATGGAATGGGGAAATCAATGGAATGGAAAGGAATGGAATATGGAACGGAATGGAATGGAATGTGGAATGGAATGTGGAATGGAATGGAATGGAATGGAATAGAATGTGGATGGGAATGGAAAGGAATGTGGAAGGCAATGTAATGGAATATGGAATGGAATGGACTGTGTAATGTACTGTGGAATGGAATGGAATTGAAAGTGGAATGAAATTGAGTGCAATGGAATAGATTGTGGAAAGGAATTGAATGGAATTTGGAACTGATTGTGGAATGGAAAGTGGAATGAAACGGAAAAGAATGTGGAAAGTAATGATGAATGGAATTGAAAGGAATGGGGAATGTAATGGAAAGGAATGTGGAATTGAGTTGAATGGAATGGATTGGAATGATGAATGGATTGGAATGTGGAAGGGAATGGTATGGAATTTTGAATGGAACGGAATGGAATGTGGAATGGAATGGAATGGAATGTGGAATGGAATACCTTGAAATGTGGATTGGCATGGAGTGGAATATGGAGTGGAATGTAATGGAATGGAAAGGAATGTGCAAAGGAAAGTGGAAAGGAATGTGAACTGGGATCTGGAATGGAATGTGAAAAGGAATGGAATTGAACATGGAATGGAATGGAATGGAACATGGAATGAAATAGAATGGAACGTGGAATGGAATGTGGAATGGATTTTGGAATGGACCGTGGAATGTAATGTGGAAGGAATGTGGAATTGAATGGAATGGAATGTTGAATGGAATGTGGAATGGAATGCAATAGACTGTGGAATGGAATGAGGAATAGAATGGAATGGAAAGTGGAATGGAATGGAATGGAATGTGGAATGGAATGGAATGTGAAAAGGAAAGTATTGGAATGTGGAATGGAATGGACTGGAATGTGGAATGGAACGTGGAATGGAATCGAATGGAATGTCGAATGGAATGGAATGAATTGTGGAAAAGAATGGAATGGAATGAAATAGAATGGAATGGAATGTGGAATGGAATGGAATGGGAAATGGAATGGAATGCAATGGAATGTGGCCTGCAATGGTAGGGAATGGAATTGAAAGTGGAATTGAATGGAATGGAATGGAAAGCGGAATGGAATGAATTGGAATGTGCAATGGAATATGGAATGGAATGGAATAGAAAGTAGAATAGAACGTGGAATGGAACGTGTAATGGAACGTAGAAGGGAACATGCAATGGAACGTGGAAAGGAATGTGGAATGCAACGTGGAATGGAACATGGAATGGAAATTGGAATGGAAAGTAGAATGGAACGTGGAATGGAATGGAATGGAATGTGGAGTGGAAAATGGAATGGAACGTGGAAGGGAAACTGGTATGGAACGTGGAATGTAACGTGGAATGGAATGGAATGCAATGTGGCAAGAAATGGGATGGAAAGTGGAATGGAATGGAGTGGAAAGTGGAATGGAAATTAATGGAATGAGGAATCGAATGTGGAATGGAATGAAATGGAATGTGGAATGGAATGTGGAGTGGAATGGAATGGAATATGGAATGGAGTGGAATGGAATGAGGAATGGAATGGAATGGAAGGTGGAATGGAATCTAATGGAATGCGGAATGGAATGGAAGGGAACGGAAGGAAGAATGGAATGGAATGCAATGTGGACTGGAACGTGTAATGGAATGGAAGGGAATGTGGAATGGAACGGAATGGAATGGAACGCGGATTGCAATGGAGTGGAATATGGAATGGGAAGTGAAATGGAATGGAATGGGATGTGGATTGGAATGAAATGGAATGCGGAATGGAATGGAGTGGAATGTGGAATGTAACGTGGAATGGAATGGGATGGAATGTGGAATGGAATGAAATGAAATGCGGAATGGAGGGGAATGTGGACTGGAATGGAAAGGAATGGAATGGGATGTGAAGCGGAATGGAGTGGAATGTGAAATGGAATTGAAAGGAATGTGCAAAGGAATGGAATGGAAAGTGGAATGGAATGTGAAATGGAATGTGCAATTGAACTGAATGGAATGTGGAATTGAATGGAATGGAAAGTAGAATGGAATATGGAATGGAAAGGAATGGAATGTGGAATAGATTGAGGTATGGAATGTGGAATGGAAAGGAATAAAATGAGGAATGGAAGGTGGAATGGAATCGAATGGAATGTGGAACGGAATGGAATAGAATGTGGAATGAAATGTGGAATGGAATGAATGGGAATGTGGAATGGAAAGGAATGTAAAGTGGAATGGAAGGTACTGGAATATGGAATGGAATGTGGAATGGAATGGAATAGAATATGGAATGGAATGGAATGGAATGGAATGGAATGGAATTTGCTATGGAGTGGAATGAAATGTGGAAAGGAATCTAACGTAATGTAAGTTACTGGAATGGAAAGGAATGGAATGGAATGGAATGTGGAATGGAATGAAATTAAATATGGAATGGAATAGAACGGAAAGGAATGGAATGTGGAATGGAATGGAAGGGAATATAGAAAGGAGTGAAATGGAATGGAACTTGGAATGGAATGGAATGGAATGTGGAAAGGAATCTAATGTAATGTAATGGAGTGGAATGTAATGAGGAAAGGTATGGATGGGAATATGGAATGGAATGTGAAATGGAATGGAATGGAATACGGAATGGAATGGATATGAATGGAATTTGGAATGGAATGGAATGGAAAATGGAAAGGAATCTAATCTAATGTAGTCGAAGGGAATGGAATGGAATGGAATGTGGAATGGAATGCAACGGAATATGGAATGGAATGGAATGGAAAGGAATGGAAAGTGGAATGGAATGGAGGGGAATTTGGAATGGAATGTGGAATGGAATGGAATGGAAAGGAATGGAATGTGGAATGGAATGGAAGGCAATTTGAAATGGAATATGGAATGGAATATGGTATGGAATGGAATGGAATGGAATGTGGAATTGAAAGTGGAATGGTATAAGGAATGGAAAGTTTACTGGTATGTGGAATGGAATGCAATGCAATGGGGAATGGAATGTGCTATGTAATGAAATGGAATGTCAAATAGAGTGCAATGGAAGGGAATGGAATGCAATGCATGGGAATGCGGAATGTAATATGGAATGGAATTGAAAGGAATGTGGAATAAAATGGAATGCAATGGAAAGTGGAATGGAATGGAATGTGAAACGGAATGGAATGGAATGTTGAATGGAACGGAATTGAATGAGGAATGCAACGTGGAATGGAATGGAATGGAAGTGGAATGGAATGGAAAGGAAAGTAGAATGGAAAGTGGAAAGGAAGATGGAATGGTATTGAATGGAATGTGGAATGGAAAGTGGAATGTAATGGAAAGAAATGTGGAAGGGAAATGAATGGAAGGGAATGTGGAATGAAGTGGAATGTGGAATGGAATGGAATGTGGAATGGAATGGAAAAGAATGAGGAATGGAATGAAATGGAATGTGTAAAGGAATGGAAAGGAACGTTAAATGGAATGGAATGGAATCTGAAAAGGAATGGAATGGAATGAAATGTGGAATGGAATGGAATGGTATCTGAAAAGGAATGGAATGGAATGGAAAGTGGAATGTAATGGTATGGAATGTGGAATGGAAAGGAATAAAATGAGGAATGGAAGGTGGAATGGAATGGAATGGAATGTGGAAAGGAATATGGAATGGAACGAAATGGAACGTGGAATGGATCATGGAATGGAACATGGAATGGAAAGTGGAAAGGAAAGTGGAATGGAATGTGGAATGGACCGTGGAATGGAATGTGGAATGGAATGGAATGGAATCGAATGGAAAGTGGAATGGAATGTAATGAAATGTGGAACGGAATGTGGAATGGAATGGAATGTGGAATGAAACGTGGAATGGAATGGAATGGAATTTGGAATGGAATGGAATGGAATGTGGAATGGAATGGAATGGAATATGGAATGGAACGGAATGTAAAGGAATGGAATGTGGAATGGAATGGAAGCGAATGTGGAATGGAATGTGGAATGTAATGGAATGGAAAGGAATGGAATGTGGAATGGAATTGAAGGGAATTTGGAATGGAATGTGAAATGGAATTTAATGGAATTTGGAATGGAATGGAACGAAATGAAATGAGGAATGGAATGAAATACGGAATGGAATGGAAAGGAATGGAATGTGAAATGAAATGGAAGGGAATATGGAATGGAAGGTGGAATGGAATGGAATGTAATGGAAAGGAGTGGAATTTGGAACGGAGTGGACGGGAATTTGTACTGGAATGTGGAATGGATTGGAATGTGGAAAGGAATGGAATGGAATGTGCAATGGAATTCAATGGATTGTGGAAAGGAATGGAACGGAAAGTGGAAAGGAACGTGGAATAGGACATGGAATGGAATGTGGAATGGAAAGTGGAATGGATTGTTTAATGGAACGTGGAATTGAATGTGGAATGGAATGGAAGGGATTGTGGAATGGAATGTGCAATGGAATGGAATGGGACATGGAATGGAACGAGGAAAGGAATGGAATGGATGGTGGAATGTTACGTGGAGTGTTCAATTTCATTCCACGTTCCATTCCATTCCACATTCCATTCCTTTCCATTCCAGATTCCATGTCATTACACATTCATTTCCATTCCATTCCACATTCCACTCCACATTATATTCCATTCCAGTCTATTCCACATTCCATTCCATTCCATTACACATTCCATTTCATTCCACTCCACGTTAAATTCCTCATTCCATTACGTTCCATTCCACGTTCCTTTCCACACTAGTTTCCACATTCCATTCCACGATCCATTCTGCTCCTTTCCACATTCCTTTCCACATTCTATTCCACATTCCATTCCATTCCATTCCACATTCCGTTCCACTTTCCATTCCATTCCATTTCACGTTCCATTCCATATTCCATCCCATTCCATTCCGCATTGCTTTCCCCATTCCATTCCATTCTATTTCACATTCTATTCCACATTCCTTTCCACATTCTATTCCATTCCATTCCACATTCCATTCCACATTCCATTTCACATTCCATTCCACATTCCATTTCACATTCCATTCCACATTCCATTCCATTCCAAACCACATTCCATTCAACAATCCATTAATTTCCATTTCACATTCCATTCTATTCCACATCACATTCCATTCCACATTCCTTTCCATTCCATTCCACTTTCCATTCCCCGTTCCATTCCTTTCCATTCCACATTCCATTCCACTTTCAATTCTATTCCATTACACTTTCCTTTTTACATTCCATTCCATTCCATATTCCATTCCATTCCATTAGACATTCCATTCCATTCCACTCCACTTTCCATTCTATTCCATTCCACATTACATTCCATTCCGTTCCATTCCATGCCACATCGCATTCTAGATTCTATCCCATTCCATTCCACATTCCATTCCATTTCATTCCATTTCGCATTCCATTCCACATTGCATTCCATTTATTTCCATTCCATTCCACATTCACTTCCATTCCATTCCATTCCCTTCCACATTACATTCCACATTCCATTCCATTCCATTCCATTGCATTTCAGTCCACACTCCATTCCATTCCATTCCATTCCACATTCCATTCCATTCCATTCCACATTACATTTCATTAAATTCCATATTCACTTCCATTTCATTCCACATTCCATTCCATTTTATTCCAAATTCCATTCCATTCCATTCCATTCCATGCCATTCGACATTTCATTACACGTTCCGTTCCATTCTATTTCACATTCCATTTCATTCCAATCCATTCCAGTCCACAATCCATTCCATTCCATTCCTTATTCCATTCCATTGCAGTGCACATTCCATGAAATTCCATTCAACATTCCATTGTATTCCATTCCACGTTCCATTGCATTCCCTTCCACAATCCATTCCATTCAATTCCACATTCCATTCCATTTCGTTCTGCATTCCATTCCAATCCAGATTGCATTCCTTTCAAATCCACATTCCATTCCATTCCAAATTCCACTCTACATTCCATTCCATCCCTCATTCCATTTTTTCCATACCACGTTCCATTCCACATTCCATTCCATTCCCGTTTCCTTTGCATTCCATTCAACCTTCAATTTAATTCCATTCCAAGTTCCATTCCATTCCATTCCACATTCAATTCCATTCCACTCCAAATTCCATTCCACATTCCTTTCCATTCGAGTCTATATTCCATTCCACTTCCCATGCCATTGCATTCCTCTTTCAATTCCATATTCCATTCCTTTCCATTGTATTCCCTTCCACATTCCATTCCTTTCAATTCCATTCCGCATTCCATTGCATTCCATTAAACATTCCATTCTATTCCATTCCAATCCACATTCCATTCGATTCCATTCCACTTTCAATTCCATTCCATTCCATTCCACAATCCATTCCATACCATTCCACATTCTATTCCATGCCATTACCCATTTCATTCCACATTACATTCCATTCCATTCCACATTCCATTCGATTCCATTCCATTCCATTCCACTGGCCATTCCATTCCATTCCAAATTTCATTCAACATTCCATTCCATTCGATTCCAGATTTCACTCCTTATTCCATTCCATTACATTATACTTTCCATTCCATTCTGCATTCAATTCCCTTCCATTCCACATTTCATTCCACATTCCATTCCATTCCATTCCACATTCCATTCCACATTCCATTCCATTGCATTCCACATTCCATTCCACTTTCCATTCCATTCCATTCCATACCACATTACATTCCACTTTCCTTTCCATTCCTTTCAACATTCCATTCCATTCTATTGCATACCTGTCTGCAATCCATTCCATTCCATTCCGTTTCCATTCCATTCCATTGCACATTCCACTACATTCCAGATGGTATTCCATTTGATTCCACATTCCATTCCTTTCTATTCCACATTCCATTCCATTCCATTCCTCATTCCATTCCAATCCATGCCATTAAATTCCATTCCATTCCACGTTACATTCCTTTCCATTCCAAGTTCCATTCCATTCTATTATAATTTCCATTCCATTCCATTCCACATTCCATTCCATTCCATTCCACACTCCATTCCACATTCCGTTCTACATTCCATTCCCCTTTCCATTCCATTCCTTTCCATATACCATTCCACAATCCATTCCATTCCGTTCCATTCCAGTCCACATTCCATTCCATTCCATTGCACTCCACGTTCCATTCCATTCCAGTCCACATTCCATTCCATTCCATTGCACTCCACATTCCATTCCATTCCATTCCATTCCTCATTCCATTCCATTCCATTCCCATTCCATTTTGAATTCCAACCCACATTCCATTCCATTCCGTTCCATTCCACATTCCATTCCATTCCACATTCTTTTCCATTCCATTCCATTCCACAATCCAATCGATTCCATTCCACATTCTATTCCACTCCTTTCCATATTCCATTCCATACCATTCCACATTCTATTCCATGCCATTCCACATTTCACTGTACATTCCATTCCATTAAATTCCACATTCCATTTGATTCAATTCCATTTCGTTCCATTCCATACCACATTTCATTGCATTCCATTCCACTTTCCATTCTACATTCCATTCCATTACATTCCGCAATCCATTCCCCATTCCATTCCATGCCTTTCCAAACTCCATTCCATTCCCTTCCTCATTCCATTACTTTCCATTGCACAATCCATTCCACATTTCATTTCCAATCCAGTCTGCATTCCATTCCTTTCCACATTCCTTACCATTCCATTCCACATTCCATTCCATTCCATTCCAAATTCCATTCCACATTCCATCCCATTCCTCATTCCTTTGCATTCAATACGATTGTATTCCATTCCATTCCACGTTCCATTCCATTCCATTCGAATTTCCTTTCCATTCCATTGCAAGTTCCATTCCATTATACACCACATTCTATTCCATTCCTCTCCACATTCTATACCACATTCCATTCCATTCCATTCTACCTTCCATTCCACGTCCCATTCCATTCCATTCCAAATTACATTCCACATTGTATTCCATTCCATTACTTTCCATTCCATATTCCATTCCATTCCTTTCTTTTCCGCATTCACTTCCATTCCATTCCATTCCTCATTCCATTCCATTCCATTCCGCATTCCATTCCATTCTATTCCACATTCCATTCCATTCCGTTCTGTTCCAGATTCCATTCTATATCATTACTCATTCCATTGCATTCCATTCCACTTTCCATTCCATACCATTCCCCATTCTATTCCATGCCATTCCACGTTTCATTCCACAATACATTACATTTCATTCTACATTCCGTTTGATTCCATTCCAATGCATTTCACATTCCATTCCTTTCCATTCCATATTCCACTCCCCTTTCAATTCCATTCCATTCCACATTTCATTCCTCATTCTATTCCATTACATTCCACATTCCATTCCATTCTTTTCCACATTCCATTCCATTCCATTCCACATTCAATTCTGTTCCATTCCACATTCCATTCCTTTCCGTTACACCCACCATTCCATGCCATTCCACATTCCAGATTCCATTCCTGGTTCCATTCCACGTTCCATTCCACTTTCCATTCCAATCCATTCCGCGTTCCATTCCATTTTCCATTCCTTTCCACTCCACATTCCTTTCCATTTCATTCCATATTCCATTCCATCCCTCTTTACTTTACATTCCATAAAACATTCCATTCTATTCCATTCCACAATCCGTTCCATTCCATTACACATTCTTTACATTACATTCCATTCGACACTGCATTCCATTCCATTCCACGCTGCATTCCATTGCGTTGCATTCCACTTTCCTTTCCACGTAGCATTCCATTCCACTCCATGTTCCATTTCACATTCCATTGCATTCCATTCCACATTTCATTCCATTCCACGTTCCACATTCCATTCCACGTTCCATTCCAGTCCATTCCACGTTCCCTTCCATTCCTTTCCACTGCATTCTGCATTGCATTCCATTCCATTCCACGTTCCCTTCCATTCCATTCCATTCCACATTCCATTCCATTACTTTCTACTTTCCATTCCACTTTCCATTCCATTTCATTCCACATTCCATTCCATGCCATTGCATATTCCAGTCCAATTTCCATTCCATTCCATTCAAATTTCCATTCCACATTTGATTCCATTCCATTCCACCTTCCATTCTAGATTCCATTCCACTCCAATCCACATTCCATTACCTTCCATTCCATTCCAGTCCACATTCCTTTGCATTGCATTCCATTCTGCATTTCATTAACTTCCATTCCACGTTCCATGCCTTTCCACTCCACGTTCTATTCCAATCAATTCCACGTTCCATTCCATGCCATTCCAAGTTCCAT
Organism: Pongo abelii; assembly: GCF_028885655.2. NCBI lineage: Eukaryota > Metazoa > Chordata > Mammalia > Primates > Hominidae > Pongo > Pongo abelii. The sequence continues at coordinate 65,928,539 of NC_072009.2, forward strand.
TCCATGTTTCATGCCACCTTCCATTCCACTTTCCATTCCATATTCCATTCCATTCTATTCCACGTTCTGTTTCATTCCACGTTCCATTTCATTCCACGTTCCATTACATTCCTTTCCACATTACATTGCACATTCCTTTGTTTTCCATTCTGCATTTCATTCCACGTTCCATTACATTCCATTCCACATTCTATGCTACCTTCCATTCCATTCCACTTTCCATTCCACAAAGCATTCCTTTCCATTCTACATTGCATTCCATTCCATTCCACATTGCATTCCATTCCATTCCACATTCCATTGAATTTCATTCCACATTCCTTTCCATTGCATTCCACATTTTATTCCATTTCTTTCCACATTCCATTTCACATTCCGTTCCATTCCATTCCATATTCCATTCCACTTTCCGTTCCACATTCCATTCCCCTGGCTTCCACATTGCTTTCCACATAGCATTCCATTCCATTCTACATTCCCTTCCATTCCAGATTCCATTCCATTCCATTCTCATTCAATTCCATTGCATTCCAAATTGCATTCCATTCCATTGCATTCCACAATCCATTCTAATTTCCATTCCACTTTCCATTCGATTTCATTCCACATTCCATTCAATTCAATTCCACTTTCTTTTCCACAGTGCATTCCATTCCGTTATACATTGTATTCAACATTCCATTCCATTCCGTACCACATTCCATTCCATTCCATTCCACTTTCCACATTCCATTCCTCTTTCTATTCCACGTTCGATTCTACATTCCATTCCACTTTCCATTCCACGTTCCATTCCTCGTTCCTTACCACGTTCCATTCCAAGTTCCATTCCACCTTCCATTACATTTCTTTCCGCATTCCATTCCACATTCCATTCAGCGTTCCATTGCATTCCATTCCACATTACTTTCCACATTCCTCTGCATTCCATTCCACATTTCATTCCACATTCCATTCCATTCCATATTGCATTCCACATTCCATTCCATTCCATTCCACATTGCATTCCACATTCCATTCCATGGCATTCCACCTTCCATTTAACTTTCCATTCCTTTTCATTCCACCTTCCATTCCACATTCCATTCCATTCCATTCCACATTACATTCAATTCCATTCCATTCTATTCCACATTCCATTCCATTCCATTCCACATTTTATTCCAATTCATTCCACATTCCGTTTCACATTGCATTCCATTCCATTCAATATTCCATTCCACATTCCGTTCCACATTCCATTTCACTCCATTCCACATTGCTTTTCACATAGCATCCCATTCCATTCTACTTTCCTTTCCATTCCGTTCCACATTCCATTCCATTCCATTCCATTCCACATTGCATTCCATTCTATTGCATTAAACATTCCATTCCAAATTCCATTCCACATTCCATTCGATTTCATTCCACATTCCATTCTATTCAATTCCACATTCCTTTCCACATTGCATTCCATTCCATTCCAGATTCGATTCCACATTCCATTCCATTGCATAACACATTCCATTCCATTCCATTCCACATTCCACTTTCCATTCCACTTTTCATTCCACGTTTGATTCTACTTTATATTCGACGTACCATTCCACATTCCATTCCATTCCGTTACACGTTCTAATCCACGTTCCGTTCCATTCTTTCCACGTTCCATTCCACTTTCCATTCCATTCCATTACACATTCCATTCCAAGTTCCATTCCATCACGTTCAACGTTCTATTCCACGTTCCATTCCATTCCATTCTGTTCCATACCACATAATATTCCATTTCATTCCACTTTCAATTACATTCCATTCCACATTGCATTCCTTTCCATTCCATTCCACTTTCCATTCCATTCCATTCCACATTCCATTCCATTCCTTTCCACATTCCATTCCAATTCATTTCAAATTCTATTCCATTCCATTCCAAATTCCATTCCATTCCATTCCATTCCATTCCACATTCTATTGCATTGCAATCCACATTCCAATTCATTCCAATACTTTCCACATTCCATTCCATTCCATTCCACGTTCCATTCCAGGTTCCATTCCTCTTTCCATTCCTTTCCATTGCACATTCCATTCCACATTGCATTCAATTCCATTGCACATTCCATTCCACATTCCATTCAATTCCATTCCACTTTCCGTTCATTTCCAATCCATATTGCATTCAATTCCATTCCATTCAATTCCATTAAATTCGATTCCACATTCCATTCCATTCCACATTCCATTCCATTCCATTCCACTTTCCTTTTCATTCCATTCCATTCTATTCCCCATTCCATTACACATTGCATTCCATTCCATTCCACGTTCCATTCCACATTCCATTCCATTCCATTCAACATTGCATTCCACCTTCCATTCAAAAATCCATTCCACATTCCATTCCATTCAACGTTCCATTACGCATTCCAATCCACATTCCATTTCATTCCACTTTCCATTCCACATTCCATTACACGTTACATTCCACATACGATTCCAATTCATAACACGTTGCATTTCACATTCCATTCTATTCCATTCCACATTCCATTCCACATACCATTCCGTTCAATTCCACATTCCTTTCCACATTCCATTCCACTCCTTTCCACATTCCATTACACATTATATTCCATTCTATTCTACATTCCGTTCTATTCCATTGACTTTCCATTCCATTCCATTCCATTCCACTCCACATTGCATTCCATTCCACTTTCCATTCCATTCCACATTGCATTCCATTCCAATCCATTCCATTCCATTTACAATTCCACATTCCCTTCTATTCCATTCCAAGTTCCATTCCATTTCATTTCACGGTCCATTCCATGCCATTCCACGTTCCATTCCATTCCGCTCCACGTTCCATTTCACCTTACATTCCATTCCATTCCACATTGCATTACATTCCATTCCACGTTCCATTCCACATTCCATTCTATTGCTTTCCATATTCCATTCCACTTTCCATTCCGTTCCATATGCCATTACATTCCAATCTATTCCACTTTCCATTCCTTTGTATTCCTTTCCACATTCCATTCCATTCCATTCCTTTCCACGTTGCATTCCATTCCATTCGACATTCCATTCCATTCCATTCCACATTCCATTCCAATCCATTCCATTCCATTGCATTCCACATTCCATTCCATTCCGTTAAATTCCACTCCACATTCCATTCCATTCCATTCCACTCCACATTCCATTCCATTCCATTCCACATTCCATTCCGTTACATTCCACATTCAACAGAAATTTCCATTGCATTCCATTCCACATTCGGTTCTAGTTTAATAAACATTCCATTCAATTCCATTCTAGTAAACATTCCATTCCATTCTACTAAATATTCCATTCTATTTCCGTTTCGCATTCCATTTCATTCCATTCCATTGTCTATTCCCCTCCATTCCCTTCCATTCCATTCCACATTCCATTCAAATCCATTCCACTTTAAATTCTATTGCATTCCATTCCACATTCCGTTCCACTCCACTCGATTCCATTCCACATTCCATTGCATTTCATTGCATTCCACTTTCCATTCCCTTCTCTGACACCTTCTATTCCACATTCCATTCCATTCCTTTCCACATTGCATTTCACATTCCATTCCATTTCATTCCACATTCCATTCCACATTCCGTGCCATTACATTGTATTGCACATTCCATTCCATTTCGTTCCAGTTTCAATTCCATTCCATTCCACATTGCATTCCATTCTATTCCACGTTCCGTTCCTATCCATTCCAAGTTCCATTCCATTCCATTTTGCGTTCCTTAACATTCCAATCCACGTTCCATTTCACATTCCATTCCATTCCATTCCATGTTCCATTCCATTCCATTCCACGTTCCATTCCATTCCATTCCACGTTCCATTCAACATTCCATTCGATTTCATTCCACATTCCATTCCACATTCCATTCCATTCCTTTGAATTCCATATTCCATTATATTCCATTCTATTCCACATTCCATTCCGTTGTATTCCATTCGACATTCCATTCCACTCTTTTCCTTTCTTCTTTCCATTCCACTTTCCATTCCACATTCCATTCCATTCCACGTTCAATTCCACATTCCATTAAATTCCTTTCCCCATTCCATTCCATTCAATTCCATTGCATTCGGCTTTCCATTTCATTCCATTCCATACCACATTCCATTTCATTCAATTCACATTCCATTCCATTGCATTCCACATTCCATTCCATTCCATTCCACATTCCATTACACATTCCATTAAACATTCCATTCTATTTCCATTTCACATTCCATTATATTCCATTGCATTCCAAATTCCACTCCCTTCCTTTCCATTCCACATTCCATCCCACATTCCATTCCATTCCATTTCACATTCCATTCCATTCCATTACAGATTCCATTCCACATTCCATTCCAATCCATTCCAAATTCCATCCCTTTCCATTCCACAGTCTTTTCCACATTTCATACTGCATTGTATTCCATTCCACATTCCATTCCATTCCATTCCACCTTCCATTCCATTCCATTAAACATTCCTTTCTATTTCCATTTCATATTAAATTCCATTCCTCTCCATTCCACATTCCGTTCCATTCCATTCCATTCCATTCCACATTCCATTCTATTCCACATGCCATTCCACATTCCATTCCATTCCAATCCACATTAATTTCCAATTTCCTATCCATTGCTTTCCACATTCCATTCGATTTCTTTCCACATTCCATTTCATTTCATTCCCCCTTCCAGTCCATTACATTCCATTTCACATTCCATTCAATCCCATTCCATTACATTCCACATTCCATTCCATTTCAGCGCATTCCACATTCCATTCCACTCCCTTCCACATTCGGTTCCACATTCCATTCCATTCCTTTCTAGATTGCATTGCACATTCCATTCCTATCCATTCCACATTCTTTCCATACCATTCCACATTTCATTCCACATTCCATTAAATTACATTCTACTTTGCATTCCATTGAACTCCACATTCCTTTCCATTCCATTTCACACTCCATTCAATTCTGTTGCATTCTACATTCCATTACACGACATTCTACGTTGCATTCCTTTCAATTCCAGATTCCTTTAAATTCCATTTCACACTCAATTCAATACCATTGCTTTACACATTCCGTTCCATTCTATTCCACATTCCATTCAATTCCACTGCATTCCATTCAACATTCCATTCCACATTCCTTTCTACATTCCGTTCAATTCAATTCCACATTCCATTCCATTCTATTCCACCTTCATTTGCATTCCACTCAATTCCATTTCAAATTCCATTACATTCCATTACATTCCACTTTCCATTGCATTCCATTCCACATTCCAATCCATGCCATTCATCATTCCATTCCATATTCCATTCCATTTCATTCCACATTCCATTTCATTCCATTCCACATTCCATTCTATTTCCATTTCACTTTACATTCCATTCCATTCCTTTCCACATTCCATTCCATTCCATTACACATTCCATTCCATAACTTTCCATTCCATTCCACATTTCTTTACGTATTTCATTGCATTCCTCTACAGATTCCATTCCATTCCACATTCCATCGCATTTCACTCCGTATTCCATTCCAATCCATTCTGTATTCCATTCCATTCCATATTCCTTTCCATTCCATTCCACATTCAGTTCCATTCCACAATCCGTTCCGTTCTTTTCCATTCCATTCTAGATTCCATTCTGTTCCATTCCATACCACTTTCCGTTCTATTTCATTCAATTCCATTCCATGTTCCATTCCATATTCCGTTTAATATTCAATTCCTTTCCTTTCCGTTCAACTTTCCATTCCAATCCTGTTTAAGTTCTGTTCCATTCCATTCCATTCCACATTCCATTCCACAGTCCATTCCACATTCCATTCCATTCCATTCCATTTCATTCCACAATCCATTCCACATTCCATTCCACATTCAATTCTACATTCCACTCCACATTCCATTCTATTCCATTCAATTTCTTTGCACATTCCCTTCCATTTCATTCCACATTCCATTTAATTCCATTCAACATTTCATTCCATGATGCATTCCACATTCAATTCCACGATACAGTGCACGTTCCATTCCACTTTCCATTCCAATGCAGTCAACTTTCCACTTCATTCCATTCCACATTCCATTCCATATTCCATTCCCCCTTCCATTCTATTCCATTCCTCATTCCATTCCATTCTATTCCACATTCCATTCCACATTTGATTCCATTCCATTCCACATTCCTTACCACATTCCATTGCTTTCCATTCCATTCCACATTCCATTCCGTATTCCATTCCACATTCTTTTGCATTCCATTCCACATTCCATTCCACAGTACACTCCATTCCTTTCCACATTATATTCCACTTCATTCCATTGCAAATTTCATTGCACATTCCATTCCTTTCCATTTCACATTCCATTACATCAATTCCACCCTCCATTCCACATTCCATTCCAATCCATTTCAATCCACATTCCATTGCATATTCTATACCATTTCATTCCACATTCCATTCCATTCCACATTCCATTCCATTGCATTAAACATTCCTTTCCATTCCATTCCACTTTCCATTGCATTCCAATCCACATTCTCTTCCACATTCCATTCCATACCATTCCACCTTCCATTCCATTCCATTCCACCTTCCATTTCATTCCATTCCATTCCACATTCCATTCCACATTCCATTCCATTCTATTCCACATTCCATTCCACATTAAATTCCATTCCATTCCACATTCCATTCCACATTCAATTCCATTCCATTCCACATTCAATTCCATTGCGTTCTATACCACATTGCATTCCACATCCATTCATATTCCATTCCATTCCATTCCATATTCCATATGATATTCCATTTCACATTCCATTCCTCATTCCATTCCATTTCATTCCACCTTCCTTTCCATTCCATTCCACATTCCATTCCACATTGCCTTCCGTTCCATTCCATATTCCATTTACCATTCCATTCCACGTTCCATTCCACATTCCAATTCAGATTCCATTCCACTTTCCATTCCATTCTATTCCACATTCCATTCCATTCCATTCGGCATTCCATTCCATTCCATTCGATTCTATTCCACTTTCCATTCCATTCGATTCTATTCCACATTCCATTCCAATCCATTCCACATTCCATTCAATTACATTCCATATTCCATTACAAGTACCATTCCAAATTCTATTCCACTTTCCTTTCCACATTCCTTTCCACATTCCTTTCCATTCCATTACACATTCCATTACCCTTTCCATTCCATTCCATACCATTCCACATTGCATTCCAGGTTCCATTCCATTCCATTCCACCTTTGATTCAATATTCCATTGCACGTTCCATTCCCCGTTCCTTTCCACGTTCCATTCCACATTCAATTCCATTCCATTCTATATTCCATATCATTCCATTCCATTCCATTCCACAATCCATGCCTTGTTCTGTACCATTCCATTCCGTTCCATTCCACAATCCATTCCATTCCATTGCACATTCCATTAAACATTCCATTCCACATTCAATTCCTTTCCATTCCACATTCCATTCCATTCCACTTTCCACACCACCTTCCACTCAAAATTCGATTCCATGTTCCATTCCAGTCCATTCCACATTCCATTCCACATACTCTTCCATTCCATTCCACATTCTATTCCCCATTTCACATTCCTTTCCATTACATTCCACATTCAATTGCAAATTGCATTCCAAATTCCCTTCCATTCCATTCCACATTCCATTACACGTTCCATTCCATTCCATTCGACATTCCATTCCACGTTCCACACGATTTTCCATTCCATTCTATTCTACATTACATTCTGCATTCCATTCCATTGCATTCCACATTCCATTACACATACCATTGCACATTCCAATTCATTCCTTTCCACATTCCATTACTCTATCCATTCCATTCCATTCGACGTTCCATTCTACTTTCCATTCCTCAGTCCATTCCACATTCCATTCTGCATTCCATTTCACTTTCCATTCCTTTCCATTCCACATTCCATTCCATTCCATTCCATTCCACATTCCATTCCATTCCATTCCACTTTCCATTCAATATACCATTCCACATTCCATTCGACATTCCATTCCACATTCCATTCCATTCTATCCCACATTCCATTGCACGTACCATTCCATTCATATCACATTCCATTCCACGTTCCATTCCATTACATACCATGTTCCGTTCCTCGTTCTTTTCCACACTCCATTCCACATTCCATTCCATTCCATTCCATATTCTATACCATTCCATTCCATTCCACAATCCATTCAGCATTCCATTTCACATTCCATCTCACATTCCATTCCACTTTCCATTCCATTCCATTACACATTTCATTCCATTCCACGTTCCCTTCCACGATGCATTCTACGTTCCACTTCACGTTGCATTGCATTCCATTCCACCTTCCATTCCTCATTCCATTCCATTTCATTCCACTTTCCATTCCAGTTTCCATTCCCCATTACATTCAACAGTGCATTCCTTTCCATTCCACATTACATTCCACATTCCATTCCATTACTATCCACATTCAATTCCACATTGCACTCAACATTCCATTACACTTGCCATTGCATTCCATTCCACAGTCCATTCCTTTCCACTCCACATTCCATTCGACATTTCATTCCATTCCATTCCACGTTCCATTGCACATCCCTTTCCACATTCCATTCGTTTCCTTTGCAGATTACATTCCATGTTTCATACCATTCCATTCCACATTCCATTCCACATTCCATTCCATTCCATTCCACATTCCTTTACATTACGTTCCATTCCACATTCCATTCCATTATATTCCATTGAATTCCACATTCTATTCTACAACATTCCACATTCCATTCCCTTCCATTCCATTCCACATTCCATTCCACATTCCATTCCTCATTGCATTCCACATTCCAATCCATTCCATTTCACTTTCCACTCCATATTTCATTTCATTCCATTCCACATTCCGTTGAACATTCCATTCGGCATTCCATTCCATACCGTTTAATTTTCCATTCCATTCCATTCCGCTTTCCATTCCATTCCACATTCCATTCCTTTCAATTCCATTCCATTTCATTCCACATTGCATTCCATTCCATTCCATTCCATATTCCATTCCATTTCATTACATTCCATTCCATATTCCATTCCATCCCATTCCATATTCCATTCCATTCCATTCCACTCCATTCCACACACCATTCCATTCCATTGCACTTTCCTTTCCATTCAACATTACATTCCACATTCCATTCCGTTTCATTCCACTTTCCATTCCACATTCCATTCCTCATTCCATTCAACTCCGTTCCACAGTCTGTTCCATTCCATTCAATTTCATTCCACTTTCCGTTCCATTCTATTCAACATTCCATTCCACCTTCCATTCCCTTCCACATTCCATTCCATTCCATTCCACATTCCATTCCATTCCGATCCATATTCAATTCCATTCATTTCAAATCCGTTCCACATTACATTCCACATTCCATTCCATTCCATTCCACATTCCATTCCCTTACATTCCATTCCACATTCCATTCCCTTACATTCCATTCCACATTCCATTCCATTCCATTCCACAGAATTCCACATTCCATTCCAATCCATTCCATTGAATTCCACATTCCATTCCGAAACATTCCACATTCCATTCCATTCCATTCCATTCCACATTCCATTCCACATTCCAATCGTTTCCATTCCACTTTCCATTCCACATTCCATTCTATTCCATTTCTCATTTCATTTCACATTCCAATCCATTACATTCCACATTACATTCCACATTCCATTCCTCATTCCATTCTGTTCCATTCCACATTCCATTCCATTCCATTCTACATTCCTTTACACATTCCATTCCACATTCCATTCCACATTCCCTTCCATTCCATTCCATTCCGCATTCCACATTCCATTCCACATTGCATCCCATTCCATTCCATATACTCTTCCACATTCCATTCCATTCCATTCCATTCTACGTTACATTCCATTCCATTTCACTGATTTCCACATTACATTCCCTTCCATTCCACATTCCATTCCATTCAATTCCTTTCCATTCCATTCCACATTCCTTTGCATTCCATTCAATTCCTTTCCATTCCATTCCACATTCCTTTGCATTCCATTCCACATTCCATTCCATTCCTTACCATTCCATATTCCATTCCATTCCTTCCCATTCCATTCCACATTCCATTCCATGTTCCATTCCACGTATCATTTCACTCCATTCCACATTCCATTAAATTCCATTCCATGTTCCATTTCCTTCCATTCCACATTCCATTCCACATTAAATTTCACATTCCATTCCACTTTACTTTTCACATTCCATTGCATTCCATTCCGCATTCCATTCCATTCCATTCCACATTCCATTTAATTCCATTCCATGTTACATTCCATGTTCCCTTCCACGTATCATTCCACTCCCTTCCCCATTCCATTAAATTCCATTCCATATTCCATTTCCTTCCATTCCACATTACATTCCACATTCAATTTCACATTCCATTCCACATTACTTTTCACATTCCATTCCATTCCATTCCACATTCCATTCCATTCCATTCCACATTATATTCAAATCCACATTCCATTTCATTCCATCCATATGACAGTCCATTGCATTCCACATTCCATTCCATTCCACATTCCATTACACATTCCATTTCTTTCCATTCCATTCCACATTCCATTCCATTCCATTCCACATAACATTTCATTCCATTTCACTCCAAATTCCATTCCATTCCTTTCCACGTTCCATTCCATTCCATTCCACGGTCCATTCCATACCATTCCACATTCCATTCCATATTCCATTCCACTTTCCGTTCCGCATTCCAGTCCCTTCCATTCCACAATCCTTTCCTTCCATTCCAATTTCCATTCCATTCCATTAAACGTTTCATTCCATTCCAGATTGCATTCCATTCCATTCCACATTCCATTCCATTCCATTCCACATTCCATTCAATTGCATTCCATTCCACATTCCATTCCATTCCATGCCACGTTCCATTTCATTCTGTTCCACGTTCCACTTCATTCCATTTCACATTCTATTCCGCATTCCATTCGTCAATCCATTACATATTCCAATTCACGTTCCATTCCACATTCCATTCCACATTCCATTTCATATTCCACAATGAATTCCATTCCATTTCAAGTTCCATTCCATTCCACATCCCACTCCATTGCTTTTCACCTTCCATTGCATTCCATTCTACATTCCATTGAATTCCATTCGACACTCCATTCCACATTCCATTCCATTGCATTCCATTCCACTTTACATTCCATTCCATTCCACATTCCATTCCATTCCTTTCCTTTCCATATTCCATTGCTTTCCATTCCACATTGCATTCCCTTCCATTCCATTCCAACCATTCCATTGCACATTCTAATTCATATTCCATTACATTCAATTCCACATTGCCTTTAATTCCATTCCACGTTCCATTCCATTCCATTCCACTTTCCTTTCCTTTCCATTATACATTCCATTCCATTCCTTTCCATTGAAATCATAATTCCATTCCACATTCCATTCCATTCCATTCCACATTCCATTTCATTACATTCCACATTCCATTCCACTTTCCATTCCACATTCCATTCAACACTCCATTTCACATTTCATTTCACATTACATTTCATATTCCACATTCCATTCCATTCCATTTCACGTTCCATTGCATTCCACATTTCATTCCATTCCGTTGCACATTCCATTCCATTCAATTACACTTTCCATTGAATTCCATTCCACATTCCATTCTGCATTTCTTTCAACATTCTATTATATTCCATTCAATTCCACATTCCATTTCATTCCATTCCACAGTTCATTCCATTCCATTCCATTCCACATTCCATTCCCTTCCATTCCACAATGCATTCCATTCCACGTTCCATTCCATTCCATACTGTGTTCAATTCTATTACATTCCAGATTAAATTCAATTGCATTCCACATTCCAATCCATTCCAATACATTCCACGTTTCATTCCATTCCATTCAACGTTCCATTCCATTGTATTACACTTTCCAATACAATCCATTCCACGTTTCATTTCATTCCACTCCACGTTGCATGCCATTCCGTTCCACGTTACATTGCATTCCATTTTACATTCCATTCCATTTCATTGCATTCCTTTCCACATTCCTTTCCATTCTAAATTCTGTTCCATTTGATTCCACATTCCATTCCAAATTCCATTCCATTCCATTCCACATTGAATTCCATTCCACTCCACATTCCATTCCACATTCCACTCCGTTCCATTCCACATTGCATTCCACATTCTATTCCATTCCATTCAACATTCCATTTCACATTCCATTCTATCCCACATTCCATTCCATTCCATTATATTCCACATTCTATTCCACATTCCATTCTACATTCCATTCCGCAGTCCATTCTATTCCTTTCCACATTCCATTCCATTCCAATCAACATTCCATTCCACATTTCATTCCATTTCGTTCCACATTCCATTCCACATTCCATTCCATTCGATTCCATTCCACGTTCCATTCCACTTTCCATTAAATTCTATTCCACATGACATTCCATTCCAATCCATATTTCATTCCACGTTTCATTCCATTCCATTCCACATTCCATTCCACCTTCCATTCCTCATTCCCTTCCACATTCCTTTCCATTCCATTCCACATTCCATTCCACATTCCATTGCATTCCATTCCTTTGCATTCTATGTTCCATTCAACATTGCATTCCATTCCATTCCACGTTCCATTCCATGTTCCATTCCAGATTCCATTCCATTCCATTCCACTTTCCCTTCCGCACACAATTCCACATTCCATTCCACATTCCATTCCGTTCCATTCCACATTCCATTCCACGTTCCTTGCCACGTTCAATTCCACAGTCCATTCCACGTTCCATTCCACGTTACATTCCACATTCTATTCCATTGCATTTCACGTTCCATTCCACATTCCATTCCATTCCAAGATACATTCCTCGTTCCATTCCACGTTCCACTACATTCCGTTACACGTTCAATTCCACATTCCCTTCCATGTTCGATTCCATGCCATTCTACGTTGCATTCCCTATTCCATTGCATTCCGTTTCAAGTTCCATTCCACACTCCATTGCACATTCCATTCCAATTCCATTACGTTCCATTCCACATTTCATTCCACAATCCGTTCCATATTCCTTTCCACTTTCCATTCCACATTCGATGAAATTCATTCCACATTCCATTCCATTCCATTCCACAATCTCTTCCACTTTCCATTCCACATTCCATTCCATTCCTTTCCACATTCCATTTCACTTTCCATTCCACTTTCCATTACACATTCCATTCCACATTCCACTCCATTCCATTCCACATTTCATTCCATCCCATTTCATTCCATTCCACTTTCCATTCCACTTTCCATTGCATTCCATTCCACATTCCATTCCCCTTTGCATTCCACATTCCATTCCATTCCATTCCATGTTCCATTCCACACTCAATTCCACGTTCCATTCCACATTCCATTCCATTCCATTCCATGTTCCATTCCACACTCAATTCCACGTTCCATTCCACATTCCATTCCATTCCATTCCACGTTCCATTCCACACACAATTCCACATTCCATTCCACATTCCATTCCGTTCCAATCCACGTTCCATTTTACATTCCATTCCATTTCATTCAACTTTCCATTCCACATTCCATTGCACATTCCATTCTACATTACATTCCTTTCCAGTCCACATTCCATTCAACATTCTATTCTATTCCGTTCCACATTCCATTCCAATCCACTCCACATTCCATTCCACATTCTATTCCATTCCTTTCCACATTCCCTTCCATTGAACTGCACATTCCATTCCACATTCCGTTCCACATTCCATTCCACGTTTCATTCCTTTCCATTCCACGTTACATTCCTTTCCATTCCACATTTCATTCCACATTCAATTCCACATTCCAATCCACATGCCTATCCATTACATTCCATTTTCCTTTCCACATTCCATTCCGTTCCATTCCACATTTCAATCCACATTCCATTCCACTTTGCATTCCACTTTCCATTCCATTCCTTTCCACATTCCGTTCCGCATTCTACTCCATTCCATTTCATTCCACATTCCTTCCAATTTCATTCCACATTCCATTCCATTCCATTCCATAGTCCATTCCATTCCATTCCACATTCCATTCAGCATTCCAGTCTCTTCCATTGCACCTTCCATTCCATACCATTCTACATTCCATTCCATTCCATTCCACAATCCATTCCATTCCACTCCACATTCCTTTCCACATTTGATTCCTTTCCATTCCACATTCCATTCCACATTCCATTACACTTTCTATTCCATATTCCATTGCATTAAATTCCACATTCCCTTCCATTCCATTCCACAATCCATTCCATTCAGTTCCACATTCCATTCCACATTCAATTCCACATTCCTTTTCATTATCCATTCGATTACTTTCCACATTCCATTCCACTGCACATTCTTTCCACATTCCATTATACATACCATTCCACATTCCATTCCACATTCCATTCCACATAGCATTCCATTGTATTTCACATTCCATTGCATTCCATTCCACATTCCATTCCACATTCCATTCCTCATGATGTTCCACACTCCATTCCATTCCATGCCACATTCCACTCCTTTCCATTCTACATTCAATTCAACATTCTACTCCATTCCGTTCCACAACCCATTCCTCTCCATTAAACGTTGCACTCCATTCAATTGGATTCCACTTTCTCAACCTTTCCATTCCATTCTACACTCCATTACACTTTCCATTCCACATTGCAGTCCATTCCATTACACATTCCATTCCACATTCCATTCCATTCTATTGCACATTCCAATCCACATTCCATTCCATTCCTTTCCACATTCCATTCCATTGCAGTCAATATTGCATTCCACATTCCTTTCCATTCCGTTCCTTTCCGCATTCCATTCCACCTTCCATTCCATTCCATTCCACTCCACATTCCATTCCATTCCATTCCATTCCATTCCATGACACATTCCATTCCATTCCATAACACATTGCTTTCCATTCCATAACACATTCCATTCCATTGCATACCACTATCCATTCCATTCCATTCCAAATTCCATTCCACATTCCATTCCATTCCATTCCATTCCATGACACATTCCATTCCATTCCATAACACATTGCTTTCCATTCCATAACACATTCCATTCCATTCCATAACACATTGCTTTCCATTCCATAACACATTCCATTCCATTGCATACCACTATCCATTCCATTCCATTCCACATTCCATTCCACATTCCATTCCACGTTCCTTTCCATTCCATTCCACTTACCGTTCCACCTTCCGTTCCCGATTCTGTTCCACATTCGATTCCATTATATTCCACATTCCACTTTCCATTTCATTGTATTCCACATTCCATTCCATTCCACCTTACATTTTATTCCTTTCCACATTCCTTTCCAAATCTCATTCCATTCCCTTCCACAATTGATTCCACTTTCCATTCCATTCCATTCCACATTCCATTTTCTTCCATTCCACCTTCCATTCTAATCAATTCCACATTGCATTCCATTCCATTCCACGTTCCATTCCACTTTCCATGCCACTTTTTATTCCACTTTCTTCTCCACGTTCCATTTCACATTCCATTCCACGTTCCATGGCACGTTCCATTAAATTCCACTCTACATTCCATTCCACTTTCCATTCCACGTTCCATTCCACTTTCATTTCCATTAATTTCCATTCCACAATCCACTCCATTCCATTCCACATTCCATTCCACCTTCCATTCCACATTCCATTCCACTGCATTCCACATTCCATTCCATTCCATTCCACATTACATTCCATTGCATTCCACATTCCATTCCATTCCATTCCACATTCCATTCCATTCCCTTCCACATTCCATTCCATTCCATTCCTTTCTACATTCCAGTAGCTTCCATTCCATTCCGTTCAACATTCCCCTCCTTTCCTTTCCACTTTCTTTCCACGTTTCGTTCCACATTCCATTCCATTACAATTCACATTCAATTCCAGAATTCATAACATTCCATTCCACATTCCATTCCACATTCCATTCCATTGCATTCCATTCCACGTTCCTTTCCATTCCATTCAGTATTCCATTCCATTCCATTACACTTTACATTGCACATTCCATTCCATTCCATTCCACATTCCTTTCCACATTCCTTTCCACTTTCCATTATATTCCATTCCACTTTCCATTCCATTCCATTCCACATTGCATTCCACATTCAATTCCACGTTACATTCCACGTTCCATTCCACATTCCCTTTCCCGTTCGTTTCCACGTTAGTTTGCACGTTCCATTCCACTTTCCATTCCATGTGCAATTCCATTCCATTCCACATTCCATTCCACATTCCGTTCCATATCATTCCACTTTCCATTCCTCATTCCATTCCATTCAATTCCTCATTCCATTCCATTCCATTCCACATTCCATTCCATATTCCATTCCATTCCATTCCATTCCACTTTGCATTCCACTTTCCATTGCATTCCATTCCACATTCCATTCCATTCCACATTCCTTTCCATATTGATTTCCACGTTCCATTCCACGTTCCATTCCATTCCTTTCCACATTCTCTTCCTCATTCCATTCCGTATACTTCCACATTCCATTCCACCTTCTATTCCATGCCAATCCACATTGCATTCCATTCCATTCCACATTCCCCTCCATTCCATTCCACATTCCATTCCCCATTCCTCTCCGTTGCAGTCCACATTCCATTCCACAATCCATTCCACATTCTACTGCATTCCATTCTACATTCCACTCCATTCCATTACATTCCAGATTCCATTCCGTTCCATCCACTTTCCATTGCATTCCATTCCACATTCCTTCCCATTCCATTCCACCTTCCATTCCATTCCTTTCCACATCCATTCCATTCCATTCAACATTCCACTGCATTCCATTCCATTCCACATTCCACTCCATTCCATTCCACATTGCATTCCTTTCCATTCCTATTTCCATTCCATTCCATTCCACATTCCATTCCACATTCCTTTCCATTCCATTCCAGATTCCATTCCACTTTCCATTTCATTCCATTCCACATCCAATCCATTCTATTCCATTCCAAAATCCATTCCACTCCATTGCACATTACATTCTATTCCACTTTCTATGCACTTTCCATTGCATTCCTTTCCATATTGCATTCCACATTCTATTACATGCCATTCCATTCCATTTCATTCCATTCCATTCCATTTCAATTTCCATTCCATTCCACATTCCATTCGATTCAATTTCATTCAAATTTCCATTCCATTCCAAACCACATTCCATTCCATTCCTTTCAACATTCCATTCTACCTTCCCTTCCAATCCATTCCACATTGCCTTCCAATCCATTCCACATTCAATTCCTTTTCATTCCATTCCATTCCATATTCCATTCCATTCAAATCCCTTCCACCTTCCATTCCATTCCATTTCATGTTCCATTCAATACCATTTCACATTCCATTCTATTCCATTTCGAATTCCATTCCATTCGATTCCGCATTCCATTCCATTCAATTCCACATTCCATTCCATAACATTGCATTCCTTATTCCATTCCATTGCATTACGTTCCTTTCCATAATTCATTCCTTTCCATTCCAAATTCCATTCCATTCCATTCCATTCCATTCCACATTCCATTATATTCCATTCCACATTCGTTCCATTCAATTCCAAGTTCCACCCCATTCCATTCGACATTCCATTCCACACTTCACTGCATTACGTTCCACATTCCATTACATTGCATTCCACGTTCCATTCCTTTCCATTTCACATTCAATTCCGTTCCATATTCCTTTCCACTTTCCATTCCTTTCCATTCCACGTTCCATTCCATTCCAATCTACCCTCCATTCCGTTGCATTCCACATTCTGTCATTCATTCCATTCCATTCCATTCCACATACCATTCCACATTCCATTCAATTTCATTTCAAATTCCATTCCCCATACCATTCCACTTTCCTTTCCATTCCATTCCACATTTCACTCCATCCCATTCCACATTCCATTCCATTCCACATTTCATTCCACATTAAATTCCATTACATTCGACATTCCATTCCAAATACCATTCCATTGCATTCCACATGCCATTCCATTCCAATCCATTCCACATTCCATTCCAAATTCCATTCCATTCCATTCCACTTTCCATTCCACATTCCATTCCATTCCGTTCCATATTCCATTCCATTCCATTCCAGATTACATTCCATTCCATGTCACATTCCATTCCTATACATTACACATTCCATTCCATTCCTTTCCATTCCACATTCAATTCAATTCCACATTTCATTCCACATTCCATACCATTCCACATTCCATTCCACTACTTTCCATTCCACGTTCCTTTCCATTCCATTTTATTCTATTGCGCATTCCTTTCCATTCCATTCCATTCCATTGCACGTTCCATTCCAAATTCCATTCCATTCCTTTCCACCTTCCACTTCATTCCATTACATTCCATATTCCATTCCATTCCACTCTATTGCACATTACATTCCATTCCTTTTCACATTCCATTCCATTCCATTTCACGTTCCATTCCATTCCATTTCACCTTCCATTCCATTCTATTTCCAATTCTATTCAACATTCCATTCCATTCCATTCCACATTGCACTCCATTCCACATTCCATTCCATTCCGTTCCATTCCAAATTCCATTCCTTTCCATTCCACAATCAATTCCATTCAACATTCCATTCCACATTCCCTTCCATTCAATTCCACTTTACATTCTTTTCCATTCCATTCCATTCCACTTTCCATTCTTTTCCATTCCATTACACATTCTATTCCATACCATTACACATTCCATTCCGTACCATTCCACATTCCCACCCATTCCTTTCCATTCCATTCCATTCCACATTCCTTTCCATGCCACATTCTATTCCATTCCACATCCCATTCCATTCCTCTCCTTTCAGTTCCAAATTCCATTCCACATTCCATTCCATTTAATTCCACATTCCATTCAATTCAATTCCATATTGCATTTCATTCCATTCCACATTGCATTCCATTCCATTCCATATTCCATTCCTTTCCATTCCACATTCCATTCCACATTACACCCCACGTTCCATTCCACGTTCCATTCCACGTTTCATTCCATTCAATTCCGTGTTTCATTCTGTTCCTTTCCACATTCCCTTCCACATTCCGTTCCATTCCATTCAACATTCCATTCCACGTTCCATTCCACGTTCCATTCCGCATTGAATTCCAGTTTCCAATCCACGTTCCATTCCATTCCATTACACTTTCTCTTCCATTTTCATTGGATTACATTCCATGTTCATTCCATTCCATTCCATTCCACATTCCATTCCACGTTCCATTCCGCATTACATTTCAAGTTCCTTTCCAAGTTCCATTCAACGTTCCACTCCACGTTCCATTACACTTTCCATTCCGTTCCATTCCACATTCCATTCCACATTCCATTCCACATTCTGGTCCATTCCACTCAACATTCCATTCCATATTCCTTTCCATTCCACATTTCTTTTCACATTCCAATCCATTCCATTCCACATTCCATTCCTCATTGCACTCCACATTCCCTCCCATTCCATTCTATTCCAATTTCCATTCCACTTTCCATTCCACATTCCATTCCACATACCATTCCGCTCCACTCCACATTACATTCCAGGTTCCATTCCGTTCCATTCCACTTTCGATTCAACATTCCTTTACGCATTCCATTCCATTTCACATTCCATTCCAAATTCCACTGCATTCCTGTCCACATTCCATTACTCTTTCCATTTCATTGTACATTCCACTCCATTCCAATCCACATCCCATTCCACATTCCATTCGATTCCATTGCATATTCCATTCCACATTCCATTCCATTCCACATTCAATTCCACATTCCATTCCATTCCGTTCCACGTTCCATTTCACGACCAATTCCACATTCCATTACACGTTCCATTCCCTTCCATTCCACGATCCATTCCACGTTTCATTCCATTCCATTTCACGTTCCATTCCGCATTCCATTGCACATTACATTCTACGTTCCATTCCACCTTCCATTTCACGTCCAATTTCGTTCCATTCCACGTTCCATTCCATTCCATTCCACGTTCCATTTCATTCAATTCCACAATCCATTCTACATTCCATTTGACATTCCATTCCACATTCCATTTCACATTGCATTGCATTCCATTCATTTGCTTTCCACACTCCATTGCATTCCATTCTATTCCGCTTTCCCTTCCATTCCTTTCCACATTCAATTCCAGATTCAATTCCATTCCATACCACATTTCATTCCACATTGCACTTCACGTACCATTCCACATTCCATTCCACGTTTCATTCCATTCCATTTAACGTTCCATTCCATGTTCTGTTCCATTCGATTCCGCATTCCATTCCATTCCATTCAACATTCCATTCGACATTCCATTCCATTCCACTAAACGTTCCAATTCACATTGCATTCTATTAAATTCCACATTCCATTCCATTCCATTCCATTTCATTCGGAATTCCATTCCAATTTCCATTCCACTATCCATTCCATTTCATTCCACATTCCATTCCATTCCATTCCACATTCCATTACATTCAATTCCACATTCCATTCCAGTCCACATTCCATTCTATTCCATGCTGCATTGCATTCCATTCCATACCATTCCATTCCATTCAATTCCACATTCCATTCCCTTCCATTCCATTCCACAGTCCATTCCATTCCATACCATTCCACATTCCATTCCATTGCATTCCACAAACCATTCCATTTCATTCCACATTCCATTCCACTCCATTTAATTCTATAGTACTTTCCATACCGTTCCATTCTATTCCACATTCCATTCCTTTGCATTCCATATTCAGTTCCATTCCATTCCACATTACATTTCAATCCACTCCACATTCCATTCCACGTTGCTTTCCACATTCCATTGCACTTTCCATTCCATGATCCATTCCACGCTCCATTCCACGTTCCTTTCCATTCTATTCCACAGTCTATACCATTCCATTCCATTCCATTCCACTTTCCATTCCATTCCATTCCATTCCACATTTCATTCCTTTCCTTTCCACATTCTATTCCACATTCCATTTAACTTCCCTTTCCAAATTCCATTCCACATTCCATTACACGCATTCCATTCCATTCTGCGTTCCATTCCATTACATTCCACGTTGCATTCCCCGTTCCATTACACATTGAATTCCAGTTTCCATTCCACGTTCCACTCCATTCCATTCCAAGTTCCATTCCATCTTCCATTCCATTCCTTTCCGTTCCAGATTCTATTCCCCATTCCATTCCTCG
Source organism: Pongo abelii (assembly GCF_028885655.2). Classification (NCBI taxonomy): domain Eukaryota; kingdom Metazoa; phylum Chordata; class Mammalia; order Primates; family Hominidae; genus Pongo; species Pongo abelii. The sequence continues at coordinate 65,950,039 of NC_072009.2, forward strand.
TTCCATTCCACGTTCCATTCCACATTCCATTCCATTCCATTCCACATTCCATTCCACATTCTATTCCACATTCCATTCCACGTTCCATTCCATTCCCTTCAACATTCCTTTCCACATTGCATTTCACATTCCATTCCATTCCACATTCCTTTCCACGTTCCATTCCATTCCATTCCGCATTCCATTCCACGTTGCACTCCACATTCCATTCCATTCCATTGCATTCCAATTTCCTTTCCACTTTCCATTCCACATTCAATTCCACATACCATTCCATTCCATTCCACACGACATTCCACATTCCGTTCCATTCAATTCCACTTTCGATCCCACATTCCATTGCACATTTCATTCCATTCCACATTCCTTTCCAAGTTCCATTGCATTCCTGTACACATTCCATTCCACTTTCCATTCAATTCCATTCCACGTTCTACTCCATTCCAATCCACATTCCATTTCAACTTCGATTCCATTGCATATTCCATTCCACATTCCATCCCATTCCATTCCACATTCAATTCCACATTCCATTCCATTCCATTCCACGTTCCATTCAATGACCAATTCCACATTCTATTTCACGTCCCATTCCATTCAATTCCACGATCCATTCCATGTTCCATTCCATTCCATTCCACGTTCCATTCAGCATTCCATTGCACATTCCATTCCACGTTCCATTCCATTCCATTCCACGTTCTATTCAGCATTCCATTGTACATTCCATTCCACGTTCCATTCCATCTTCCATTCTATGTCCCATTTCGTTACATTCCATGATTCATTCCATTCCATTCCACGTTTCATTCCATTCCATTCCACATTCCATATCATTGAAATCCACATTCAATTCTACATTCCATTTCACATTCCATTCCACATTCCATTGCACATTCCATTCCATTCCATTCCGTTACATTCCACGTTCCATTCCATACCATTTGAAATTCCAATCCATTCTATTCCAATCCATGCCACATTCAACTCCATTCCTTTACATTCCGCATTCCATTCCACCTTCCATTCCTCTTTCCATTCCACGTTCCATTTCTCATTCCATTCCATTCCATTCCACATTGCATTCCACTTTCAATTTCATTGCATTCCACATTCCATAAAAAACAATTCCATTCAATTCCACATTCCATTCCATTCCATTCCATTCCACATTCCAATCCATTCCATTCCACTTTGCATTCCACATTGAATTCCACATTCCATTGCTTTTCACCATCCATTCCACATTCTATTCCATTCCTTCCCACATTGCATTCCACATTCTATTCCATTCCTATCCACATTCCATTCCCTTCTCTTCCACTTTCCATTCCACATTCCATTGCGTTCCTTTCCACATTCCATTCCATTCCTTTCCACGTTCTGTTCTACGTTTCATTCCACGTTCCATTCCACGTTCCATTCCACATTCCATTCCATTCAATTCCACGTTCCATTGCATACCATTCCACTTTCCACTTAATACCATTCCATATTCCACTCCACATTCCTATTCACATTCCATTCCACAATCCAATTCACATGCCATTTCATTCCATTCCATTCCATTCCATTCCATTCCACTTTCCATTCAATTCCATTCCACATTCCATTCCAATTACCGTTCCACATTGCATACCATTCCATTCCATTCCATTCCACATTCCATTCCATTCCATTGCATTCCAAATTGCATTCCGTTCCATTCCATCCCATTCCATTCCTCATTCCATTCCTTTCCATTCCACATTCCATTCCACATTCCATTGAACGTTCCATTCCCATTTCCATTCCACAGTCCATTCCAGGTTCCATTCCATTCCATTCCACGTTCCATTCGATTCCATTCCACGTTCCATTCCACGTTCCATTCCAAATTCCATTCCACTCAATTCCACATACCATTCCTTTCCATTCCACATTCCATTTAACGTTCCATTTTCCATTCCACGTTCCATTCCATTCCTTTCCATGCTCCATTCGATTCAATTCCAAGCTCCATTCCACTTTATATTCCACATTGAATTCCAGTTTCCTTTCCACGTTTCATTCCATTCCATTCCAGTTTCCATTCCATCTTCCATTCCATTGCATTCCACGTTCCATCCCACATTCCATTCCTCATTCCATTCCATTCCATTCCACATACCATTCCACATTTCATTTCACATTCCATTCTATTCGATTCTGCCTTCCATTCCACATTCCATTGCATTCTATTTCGTTCCATTAAAATTTTTATTCCATTCCATTCCTCATTCCATTCCACATTCCATTCCATTCCATTCCACATTCCATTCCACGTTTCATTCCAGGTTGCATTGCACGTTCGTTTCCACGTTCCATTTCGCGTTCCATTCCATGTCCCATTCCACGTCCAATTCCATTCGATTCCACATTCCATTCCATTCCATTCCATTACATACGACATTGCATTGCATTCCATTCCATTCCATTTCACATTCCATTTCACATTCCATTCCAATCCATTCCACAGTACATTCCACGTTAATTTCCATTCCATTCCAATCCATTGCACATGCATTCCACATTCCATAACATTCCATTCCACATTCCATCCCATATTCCTTTCCCATCTATTCCACATTCGATTCCAAGTTACATGCCATTCCATTCCACATTCCATTCCATTCCATTACGCATTCTATTCCATTCCATTACATCCCATTCCATTCCAATCCACATTCCATTCCATTCCACATTAATATTCACCTTCGCTTCATTTCCATCTCACATTCCATTCAATTTCATTCCACATTCCATTCCATTCCATTCCACATTGCATTCCAATACATTCCACATTCCATTCCATTCCAGATTCCATTCCATTCCATTCCGTTAAATTCGAAATTCCATTCCACATTCCATTCCAATCCACTCCACATTCAATACCATTCCGTTCCACATTCCATTCCATTCCTTTCCATTCCATTCCATTCCATTCCATTCCATTCCATTCTACATTCCATCCCACGTTCCATTTCAAGTTCCATTCCTTTCCATTCCACGTTCTGTTCCATGTTCCATTCCACGTTCCATTCCAAGATCCTTTCCTTTGAATTCCATATTCCATTCCATTCTGATCCTCTTTCTATTCCTTTCCATTCCACATTCCATTCCTTTCCATTCCACCTTCCATTCCATTCCATTCCATTCCATTTCATTCCATATTCCATTGCACATTCCATTCAATTCCGCTGCACATTCTATTCCACTCCACAATCCAATCCACATTCCATTCCATTCCATTCCACGTTCCATTCCATTCCATTACACATTCCATTCCATTCCATTCCACACTGCATTGCATTCCATTCCATATTCTATTCCATTCCACATTCATTTCCATTCCGTTCCAAATTTCATTCCATTACAATCCATTCCATTCCACCTTCCATTCCACATTCCATTCCATTCCATTCCACATTTCATTCCATTCCATTCCACATTTAAATTCACATTCCATTCCATTCCATTCCACGTTACATTCCAATGAATTCCACATTGCTTTCCACTCCATTCCATATTCCATTCCATTCCATTCCACATTCCATTCCTTTCCACATTCCATTCCCTTCCATTCCACATTCCAGGCCATCCCATTCCACATTGCGTTCCATTCCCTTCCTTTCCTCATTCCAGTCCATACTATTCCACAGCGCATTCCATTCCATTCCATTCCACTTTCCATTCTTTTACATTCCATTCCATTCCATTCCACATTGCATTCCATTACATTCCATTCCACATTCCATTCTATTACATTCCATTCCAATCCATTCCACATTCCATTCCAAATTCCATTCCATTCCATTCCACTTTCCATTCAATTCCATTCCTCATTCCATTCCATTCCAAATTCCATTCCATTCCACATTCCATTCCATTCATTTCCCCTCGATGCCAAATTCCATTCAACATTCCATTGAATTCCATTCCACTCCACATTCAATTGCATTCCATTCCATATTCCATTCCATTCCATTCCACATTCCATTCCATTCCATTGCATTCAACATTCCATTCCTTTCCATTCCACATTCCATTCCATTCCACATTTCATTCCATTCCACATTCCATTCCATTCCACATTCTATTCCTTTCCACATCCCATTCAATTCCTTTCAATTCAATTCCAAATTCGATTCCACTTTCCATTCCAACTTCCATTCCTTTCCATTCCACATTGCCTTCCATTTCATTCCACTTTCCATTGCATTCAATTCCACATTGCCTTTCATTCCATTGCACATTCCATTCCATTCCAGATTCCATTCCATTCCATTCCATTAAATTCCAAATTCCCTTCCACATTCCATTCCGTTCCTCTCCACATTCCATTCCACTCCGTTCCCGTTTCCATTCCATTCCATTCCATTCCATTCCATTCCACAATATTCTACGTTCCATCCCACATTCCATTCCATTTTCCATTGCATTCCATTCCACGTTCAGTTCCATGTTCCATTCCACGTTCCATTCCACGTTCCTTTCCATTGAATTCCACATTCCATTCCATTCCATTCTACATTTTATTCCATTCCTTTCCACCTTTCCTTCTTTTCTATTCCACCTTACATTCCATTCCATTCCATTGCGTTCCATTCCGTATTCCATTCCACATTCCATTCAATTCTACTGCACTTTCCTTTCCATTCCACATTTCATTCTACATTCCATTCCATTCCATTCCACATTCCTTTCCATTACATTCCACATTCCATTCCATTCCCTTCCACATTGCATTGCATTCCATTCCATATTCCATTCCATTCCACATTCCTTTCCATTCCATTCCTTTCCATTCCAAATTTCATTCCATTCCAATCCATTGCATTCCTTTCCATTCCACATTCCATTCCACTTTCCACTCTATTCCATTCCACATTCCATTCCATGAGATTTCACATTTCATTCCATTGCATTCCACATTGCATTCCATTCCATTCCATATTCCATTCCATTCCATTCCACATTTCATTCCTTTCCACATTCCCTTCCTTTCTATTCCACATTTCAGTCCATTCCATTCCATATTGCATTCCATTCCATTCCATTCCACATTCCATTTTATTCCATTCCATTCCATTCCATTACATTCCACAATGCATGCCACTTTCCATTCCACATTGCATTCCATTCCATTCCACATTCCATTCCCTTTCACTTTCCATTCCATTCCACATCCCCTTCCATTCCTTTCCATTCCAAATTTCATTCAATTCCATTCCATTCCTTTCCACATTCCATTCCTTTCCATTCCACATTCCATTCCAGTTTCCATTCCATTACATTCCACATTGCATGCCACTTTCCATTACATTCCTTTCCACATTCCTATGCACGTTCCATTCCACGTTCCATTCCATGATCCGTTCCATTGCATTCTGCATTCCATACCGTTCCATTCCATTCAATTCCACATTCCATTCCATTCCATTACATTCCATATTCCATTCCATTCCATTCCATTCCATTCCATTCCATTCCACATTCCTTTCCTTTCCATTCCACATTCCATTTCACATTCCATTTAACGTAGCATTCCCATTTCCATACCACATTCCATTCCAGGTTCCATTAAATTGCATTCCACACTCCATTTGATTCCATTCCAAGTTCCATTCCACATTCCATTCCACATTGAATTCCAGTTTCCATTCCAGAATCCATTCCATTCCATTCCACTTTCCCTTCTATCTTCCATTCCATTGCATTTCACGTTCCATTCCACATTCCATTTCTCATTTCATTCCATTCCTTTCCACATACCATTCCACATTCCATTTCACATTCCATTCTATTCCATTCTACTTTCCATTCCACATTCCACTGCACTCTATTTCATTCCATTAAAATTTTCATTCCATTCCATTCCACATTGCATTCCACGTTCCATTCCACAATCCATTCCATTCCATTCCTCATTCCATTCCACGTTCTATTCCAGGTTCCATTGCATGTTGGCTTCCACGTTCCATTTCACGTTGAATTCCACGTTCCATTCCACGTCCAATTACTTTCGATTCCACATTCCATTCCATTCCATTTCATTCCTTTCCACATTGCATTGCATTCCGTTCCATTCCACAATCGTTTCCATTCCATTCCACATTCCGTTGCATTCCATTAAACATTCCTTTCAATTCCATTCCACATTCTATTCCACATCACGTTCCCTTGGATTCCACATTACATTACATTCCATTTCACGATCTATTCCACTTTCCATTCCACGTTCCATTGCACTTTATATTCCACGTTCCATTCCATTCCATTCCACGTTCCATTCCATTCCATTCCACGTTCCATTGCCTTCCATTGCATCTTCTGTGCCGTTCCGTTCCATGTTGCATTCCATTTTCCATTCCCTGTTCCATTCCACGTTCCATTCCATTCCGTTCCACTTTCTTTATCACATTCCATTCCATTCCATTAAACTTTCCATTCCGCATTCCATTCTGTTCCATTCCACATTCCATTCCACCTTCCATTAAACATTCCATTCCATTCCATACCGCATTCCATTCCACATTACTTTTAGTTCCACATTGCATATCACATAACAGTCCGCATTCCATTCCATTCCACTGCTTTCTCTTCCATTGCACATTCGATTCCACATTCCATTCCATTCAATTTCATATTCCATTCAATTCCATTTCACATTCCATTCCATTCTATTCCATTCCATTTGTCATTCCATTCCATTCCATTACACATTCCATTGCATTCCAATCCGCATTCCATTCCATTCCATTCGATTCCAAATTCCATTTCACTCCATAGACCATTCCATTCCATTCCCCATTCCATTCCATTCCATTCCCTTCCATTGCACTTTCCATTCCAAATTCCATTCCGTTAAACCTTCCATTCCATTGCATTGCATTCCACATTTAATTCCATTCCCTTACATTCCAAATTCTACTAAATTCCATTGCATTCAGTTCCACATTGAATTCGTTTCCATTGCTCTCCATTCCTTTCCACATTCCATTCCATTCCATTCCACGTTCCATTCCATTCCACATTCCATTCCATTCCACTTTCCATTCCATTCCATTCCATTCCACATTCTATTCCCCAATCAATTCCACTTTCCATTCGTTTCCATTCCACATTAAAATCCATTCCATTCCTCTTTCCATTCCATGTCCCATTCCACGTTCCATTATACATTCCATTCCACGTTCCATTTCACGTTCCATTCCACGTTCCGTTCCACATTCCATTCTACGTTCCATTGCACATTCCATTCCACATTCCACTCCATTCCATTCCACATTCCATTCTTTTCCATTCCACATTCCATTCCACATTACACCTCACGTTCCATTCCACATTCCAATCCACGTTTCATTTCATTCCATTCTATGTTCTATTCCATTCCATTCCACCTTCCCTTCCACATTCTGTTCCATTCAATTCCACATTCCATTCCATGTTCCATTCCATGTTGCTTTCCATTCCAATCCACGTTGCATTCCATGTTCCATTCCAGATTCCATTCCACGTTCCATTCCACGTTCAATTCCATTCCATTCCACATTCCATTCCACTTAAAATTCCACATTCCTTTGCATATACCATTCCATTCCATTCCACATTCCATTCTACATTCCAATCCATTCCATTCCACAGTCAGTTTCACATTCCATTCCATTTCGTTCCACATTCCATTCCATATTCCATTCCATTCCTTTCCATTCCACATTCCCTTCAACGTTCCATTCCACGTTCCATTAATTTCCATTGCATTCCATTCCACTTTCCATTTCATTCCATTCCAAATTCCATTCCACTTTCCATTCCACATTCCATTCAACATTCCATTTCACATTCAATTCCATTTCATTCCATTCCAAATTACATTCTACATTCCATTCCACATTCAATTCCACAATGCATTCCACATTCCTTTCCATTCCATTCCATATTCTTTTGTACTTTCCATTACACATTCCTTTGCACGTTCCATTCCATTCCATTCCACATTCCATTCCACATTCCATTCCATTCCTTTCCACATTCCATTGCACATTCCATTCCACGTTGCATTCCACGTTCCATTCCACATTCCATTGCGTTCCATTCCACTTTCCATTCCATTATATTCCACGTTCCATTTCAATCCATTCCACTTTCCATTCAACATTCCATTCCACATTCCATTTCGAAATCTTTTCCTTTCCATTCCATTCCACTCCAGATTCCATTCCATTCCAATCCACCTTACATTCAATTACATTCCATGTTCCATTCCATTCCACTTTCCATTTCACAATTTTTTTCATTCCTTTCCATTTCACTCCACTTTCCGTTCCATTCCAATCCACCTTACATTCAATTATATTCTACGTTCCTTTCCATTCCACATTCCATTCCATTCCATTTCACATTCCATTACTTTCCATACCACATTCCATTCTACATTATATTCCATTCCATTCTATTCCACATTCCATTCCATTCCTTTCCACATTCCATTGCACATTCCATTCCACGTTGCATTCCACGTTCCATTCCACATTCCATTGCGTTCCATTCCACCTTCCATTCCATTATATTCCACGTTCCATTTCAATCCATTCCACTTTCCATTCAACATTCCATTCCACATTCCATTTCGAAATCTTTTCCTTTCCATTCCATTCCACTCCACATTCCATTCCATTCCAATCCACCTTGCGTTCAATTACATTCCATGTTCCATTCCATTCCACATTCCATTTCGCAATTTTTTTCACTCCATTCCATTCCACTCCACTTTCCGTTCCATTCCAATCCACCTTACATTCAATTATATTCTACGTTCCTTTCCATTCCACATTCCATTCCATTCCATTTCAAATTCCATTACATTCCATACCACATTCCATTCTACATTATATTCCATTCCATTCTATTCCACATTCAATTCCATTCCATTCCGCTTTCCATTCCATTACATGCCAGGTTCCATTCCATGATCCATTCCACAATCCATTCCGTTGCATTCCAAATTCCTTTCCACGTTCTATTCCACATTCCATTCTATTCCATTCCACATTTCATTCCACATTCCATTCCATTCGATTCCACATTCCATTCCGTTGCATTCCACATTCCATTCCATTCCACTTTCCATTCCATTCCACATCCCATTCCATTCAATTCCAAATTCCATTCCTCATTCCATTCCATTCCATTCCTCTCCACATTCAATTGCATTCCATTCCATATTCCATTCCATTCAATTCCATTCCACTTTCAATTCCATTCCATTCCACATTTCATTCCATCACATTCCATTCTGCCTTTCATTCCATTCTATCACATTCCATCTTACATTCCATTCCATTCTACATTCAGTTCCATTCCATTCCACATTCCGTTCCTTTCCATTCCACATTCCGTTCCATTCCATTCCACATTGCATTCCACATTCCATTCCATTCCATTCCACATTCCATTCCACTTTCCATTCCATTCCATTCCACATTTCATTCCACATTCCATTTCATTCCATTCCGCATTACATTCCATTGAATTCCACATTGCTTTCTACTCCATTCCATATTCCATTCCATTCCATTCCACATTCCATTCCACTCCACATTCCATTCCCTTACATTACATATTCCAGTCCATTCCATTCCACATTGCGTTCCATCCCCTTCCTTTCCTCATTCCAGTCCATTGCATTCCACATTGCATTCCATTCCATTGCATTCCACATTCCATACTATTCCATTCCATTCCATTCCATTCCATTCCACATTGCATTGCCTTCCATTCCATTCCATTCCACATTCCATTCCAAATTCCATCCCATTCCATTCCACTTTCCATTCCATTCCATTCCGCATTGCATTCCATTCCACATTCCATTCCATTCCACATTCCATTCCATTCATTTCCATTCGATGCCAAATTCCATTCAACATTCCATTCAATTCCATGCCACACCACATTCAATTCCGTTCCATTCCACATTCCATTCCATTCCATTCCACATTCCATTCCACTTTCCATTCCATTCCATTCCACATTCCATTCCACATTCGATTTCATTTTATTCCACATTACATTCCATTGAATTCCACATTGCTTTCTACTCGATTCCATACTCCATTCCGTTCCACATTCCATTCCATTCCACATTCCATTCCCCTCCATTCCATATTCCAGTCCATTCCATTCCACCTTGCGTTCCATTCCCTTCCTTTTCTCATTCCAGTCCATTCCATTCCACATTGCATTCCATTTCATTCCATTCCACATTCCATTGTATTACATTCCAATCCAATCCATTCCACATTCCATTCCAAATTCCATTCCATTCCATTCCACTTTCCATTCCATTATATTCCGCATTCCATTCCACTTTCCATTCCATTCCATTCCACATTCCATTCCATATTCCATTCCAATCCATTCCACATTCCATTCCACGTTGCATTCCATTGCATTCCACATTCCATTGCATTCCATTGCACATTCTATTCCTTTCCATTCCACATTCCATTCCATTCTAATGCACATTACATTCCATTCCACATTAATTTTCACCTTCCCTTCATTTCCATTCCACATTCCATTCCATTTCATTCCACATTCCACTACATTCCATTCCACATTGCATTCCATTACATTCCATATTCCATTCCATTTCAGATTCCATTCAATTCCCTTCCATTAAATTTTAAATTCCATTCCACATTACATTCGTTTCCACTCCGCATTCAATTCCATTCCATTCCACATTCCATTCCATTCCTTTCCGTTCCATTCCGTTCCATTCCATTCCATTCCATTCTACGTTCCATCCCACGTTCCTTTTCAAATTCCATTCCTTTCCATTCCATGTTCCGTTCCATGTGCCATTCTACATTCCTTTCCAAGATCCTTTCCTTTGAATTCCATATTCCATTCCATTCCGATCCTCATTCTATTCCATTCCATTCCTCATTCCATTCCTTTCCATTCCACCTTCCATTCCATTCCATTCCATTCCATATTCCATTACACATTCCATTCATTTCCGCTGCCCATTCTACTCCATTCCACATTCCAATCCACATTCCATTCCATTCCATTCCAAGTTCCATTGAATTCCATTACACATTCCATTCCATTCCATTCCACATTGGATTGCATTCCATTCCATATTCCATTCCATTCCACATTCCTTTCCATTCCATTCCAAATTTCATTCCATTACAATCCATTCCATTCCACCTTCCATTCCACATTCCATTCCATTCCATTCCACATTCCATTCCACTTTCCATTCCATTCCATTCCACTTTTCATTCCACATTCCATTTCATTCCATTCCACATTACATTCCATTGAAATCCACATTGCTTTCTACTCCATTCCATATTCCATTCCATTCCATTCCACATTCCATTCCATTCCACATTCCATTCCCTTCCATTCCATATTCCAGTCCTTTCCATTCCACTTTGCGTTCCATTCCCTTTTTTTCCTCATTCCAGTCCATTCCATTCCACATTGCATTCCATTCCATTGCATTCCACATTCCATTCTATTCCATTCCATTCCATTCCATTCCACATTGCATTCCATTCCATTCCATTCCACATTCCATTCCAAATTCCATCCCATTCCATTCCAGTTTCCATTCCATTCCATTCCGCGTTGCATTCTATTCCACATTCCATTCCATTCCACATTCCATTCAATTCATTTCCTTTCGATGCCAAATTCCATTCAACATTACATTCAATTCCATTCCACTCCCCATTCAATTCCGTTCCATTCCACATTCCATTCCATTCCATTCCACATTCCATTCCACTTTCCATTCCATTCCATTCCACATTCCATTCCACATTCGATTTCATTCAATTCCACATTACATTCCATTGAATTCCACATTGCTTCTACTCGATTCCATACTCCTTTCCGTTCCACATTCCATTCCATTCAACATTCCATTCCCCTCCATTCCATATTCCATTCCATTCCATTCGACATTGCGTTCCATTCCCTTCCTTTCCTCATTCCAGTCCATTCCATTCCACATTGCATTCCATTTCATTCCATTCCACATTCCATTGTATTACATTCCAATCCAATCTATTCCACATTCCATTCCAAATTCCATTCCATTCCATTCCACTTTCCATTCCATTATATTCTGCATTGCATTCCACTTTCAATTCCATTCCATTCCACATTCCATTCCATTCCATTCCATTCCATTTCACATTCCATTTCACATTCCATTCCACGTTTCATTCCACTCCATTGCACGATCCATTTCATTCAATTTCACATTCCATTCCACGTTTCATTTCACATTACATTCCACCTTCCATGCCATTCCATTCCATTCCACATTGCATTCCTTTCCCTTCCACTTCCCATTCCCCTCCATTCCACATTCCATTCCATTCCAATCCACTTTCCCTTCCACTTTCCATTCCACGTTGCATTCCACGTTTCATTCCGCGTTCCCTTCCACGTTCCAGTCCTTTCCACTCCACTTTCCATTCTATTGCATTCCACCTTCAATTCCTTTCCATTCCACATTTCGTTCCAAATTCCACTACCTTCCTTTCCCTTCCATATTTGATTCCATTCCATTCTACATTGCATTCCATATCATTCCATTCCACATTCCATTACATTCCATTCCATTTCACACAACAATTCATTACATTCCATTACACATTCCATTCCATTCCATTCCACATTCCATCCCATTTCATTACTTACCCCATTCCATTCCACTTTCAATTCCATTTCATTACATTCCCCATTTCATTTCATTCAATTCCATTCCATTCCACTTTGCATTCCACATTCCTTTCCATATCACATTCCATTCCATTGTATTCCATTCCACTTTCTCTTCCATTGATTTGCACTCCACATTCAATGGCATTCCATTCCAATCCACATTCCATTCCATTCCATTCCACATTCCATTCCATTCCACATTCCATTCCATTCCATTCCACATTCCATTCCATTCCACATTCCATTCCATTCCATTCCAAATACCATTCCATTCCATTGCATTCCAAATTCCCTTCCGTTTGATTGCATTACACATTCCATTCCATTCCATTGCACATTCCATTCCAATCCACTTTGCAATCCATTCCATTCCCTTCCATATTTCATTCAATTCCATTCCATTCCTCATTATATTGCATTCCACTGCACATTCCATTGCATTCCACGTTCCTCATTCCATTGGACATTCCGTTCCACGTTCCAATTCACGTTCCTTTCCATTCCATTCCACATTCCTTTCCATCCCATCCCATTCCACACGAAATTACATTCCATCCCATTCCACATTCCTTTCCACATTCCTAACCATTATTTTCCACATTCCATTCCACATTCCATTCCACTACATTTCTCATTCCTTTTCACATTCCATTCCACATTCCTTTCCATTCAGTTCCATTCCACATTCCATTCATTTCCATTCCATTCCACTACACATTCCTTTCCGTTCCACTCCACATTCCATTCCATTCCACATTCCATAAAACATTCCACTCCACATTCCATTTCATTCTGTTTCACGTTCCATTCCATTCCATTCCACTACATATTAAATTCCATTCCACATTCCATTCCATTCAATTCAATTCCATTCCATTCCACATTCCTTTCCATTACATTCCATTCCACATTCCATTCCATTCCATTCTATATTCCATTCAACTGCGTTCAATATTCCATTCCATTCCATTCCACATTCCATTCCATTCCATTCCATTCCATTGCATTCCACATTCCATTCCATTCCATTCCATTGCATTCCACATTCCATTCCATTCCTTTCCACATATAATTCCATTCAATTCCACATTCCATTCCACATTCCATTCCATTCCATTCCACTTCCCATTCCACATTACTTTCCACATTCCATTCAATTCCATTCCACATTCAATTCCATTCAGTTCAATTTCATTCCAGCTTCCATTCCATTCCATTCCATTCCACATTCCATTCCAATGCATTCCATTCCACATTCCATTCCATTCCATTCCACATTTCATTCCATTCCACATTCCATTCCATTCCATTGCGCATTCCATTCCACATTGCATCCCATTCCATTCTTTACTCCATTCAACATTCCATTCCATTCCATTCCTTTCCAAATCCATTCCGTTCGATTCCATTACACATTCCGTTCCATTCCATTGCACATTCCATTCTGATCCACATTGCAATCCATTCCATTCACTTCCATATTACATTCCATTCCATTTCATTTGACATTCCATTCCATTCCATTCCACATTCCATTCCATTCCATTCCAAACTCCATTGCATTCCATTGCACATTCCATTCCACAATCCATTACACATTCCATTCCTTTCCATTCCACGTTCCATTCCATTCCATTCTACGTTCCATTACATTCCTTTCCATCTTACCTTCCACGTTCCATTCCGCATTGGATTCCCGTTTCCATTCCACGTTCCATTCCATTCCGTTCCACGTTCAATTCCATCTTCCATTCAATCCCATTCCATTCCAGATAACATTAGACATTCCATTCAACGTTGCATTCCACATTCCATTTCACGTTCCTTTCCAAGTTCCATTCCACATTCCATTCCACGTTCCATTACACATTCCATTCCATTTCATTCCACCTTACGTTCCACATTCCATTCCACATTCCATTCCACATTAAATTCCATTCCATTCAACATTCCATTCCATATTCCATTTTATTCCACATTCCATTGCACATTCCATTCCATTCCATTCCTCATTGCACTCCCCATTCCATTCCAGTTGAATGGCAATTTCCATTCCACTTTCTATTCCACTTCCCATTCCACAAACCATTCCGTTCCATTACACGTTACATTTCACGTTCCATTCGATTCCATTCCACTTTCGATTCCACATTTCATTCCACATTCCATTGCATTCCTCATTCCATTCCAAATTCCACTGCATTCCTGTCCACATTCCATTCCACTTTCCATTCAATTCCATTCCACCTTCCAATCCATTCCAATCCACATTCCAGTCCAGTTTCCATTCGATTGCATTGCACATTCCATTCCACATTCCATTCCATTCCATTCCACATTCAATTCCACATTCCATTCCATTCCATTCTATGTTCCATTCCACGACAAATTCCACATTCCATTACACTTTGCACTCCATTCCATTCCACGATCCATTCCACGTTCCATTCGGCATTACATTGCACATTCCATTCCACGTTCCATTCCACCTTCCATTCCACGTTGCATTTGATTCCATTCCCCGTTCCATTCCATTCCATTTCACGTTCCATTTCAATCAATTTCACAATCCGTTCTACATTCCATTTCACATTCCTTTCCACATTCGTTTTCACATTGCATTCCCTTCCATTCCATTCCTTTCCACATTCCATTCCATTCCATTCTGTTCGACATTCCATTCCATTCCTTTCCACCTACCATTCCATTCCATTCCGTTCTGCCTTCCATTCCATTCCATTCCACATTCCATTCCTCATTCAATTCCATTCCACACCGCATTCATTTCCACATTGGACTCCATGATCCATTCCACATTCCATTCCATGTTTCATTCCATTCCATTCCACGTTCGATTCCATTCCATTCCACGTTCCATTCCATTCCATTCCACGTTCCATTCCATTCCATTCCACGTTCCATTCCATTCCATTCCACGTTCCATTCCATGTTCTGTTCCATTCCATTTCACATTCCATTCCACATTCCTTTCCACTCCATTTCACATTCCGTTCGACATTCCATTCCATTCACCATTCCATTCCACATTCCATTCCACATTACATTCCACATTCAATTCAACATTCCATTCCATTCCATTCCACATTGCATTTGACGCTCCATTACACATTCCATTGCACATTGCAATCCGTTCCATTCGACATTCCATTCCACATTACATTCCACATTGCATTCCACATATTATTCCATTTCATTGCACATTTCATTGCATTCCATTCCACATTCCATTCCACATTCCATTCCACATTCCAATCCACGTTACATTACGCGATCCATTCCTTGCCATTCCACGTTCTGTTCCACGTTCTATTCCACATTTCTTTCCACATTCCATTTCACATTCCATTCCAAATTCCCTTCCATTCCACTCCACATTGAGTTCCACTTTACATTCCATTCCATTCCACATTCATTTCCATTCCATTCCACATTCCATCCCATTCCATTCCACCTTCCATTACCTTCCATTTTATGTTCAATTCCACATTGCATTACATATTCCATTCCACGTGGCATTCCATTCCGTTCCACGTTCCATTCCTTCTTCCATTCTATTCCATTCCACGTTCCATTCCACATTCCATCGCACATTCCTTTCCAAGTTCCATTCTACACTACATTCCACGTTTCATTCATCATTCCATTCCATATTCCATTGCACATTCCTTTCCAAATTTCATTCCACACTACATTCCAGGTTCCTTTCCTCGTTCCATTCCATATTCCATTGCGCATTCTATTCCATACCATTCCAAGTCCCATTCCACATTCCATTCCATTCCATTCCATGTCCCATTCCCCATTCCATTCCACATTCCATTCCACATTCCATTCCATTCCATTCCACTTTCCATTCCACATTTCATTTCTTTCAATTCCACCTTCCATTCCACATTCCATTTCACATTGCATTCCACATTCTATTCCACATTGCATTTCACAATCAATTCCACATTCCATTGCATTCCATTCCACATTCCATTAAATTCCATTCGACGTTCCATTCCGCATTCCTATCCACATTTCATTTCACATTCCTTTCCACATTTCTTCCAGTCCATTCCACATTCAATTTAATTACTTTCGACGTTCTATTCCACGATCCTTTGCACGTTGCATTCCACATTCCAATTCAATTTCCATTGCATTCCACTGCACATTCCATTCCACATTCCATTCCATTCCATTCCACATTCCATTGCACATTCCATTCCATTCAATTCCACAATCCATTCCGTTACATTCCACATTAAATTAATTTCGAAATTCCATTCCATGTTCCTTTCCACTTTCCATTACTTTCCATTCCACCTTCCATTCTACACTCCACTCCACATTCCATTCTTCTTTCTATGCCATTCCACTCCAGATTCCATTCCACATTCCGTTCCACATTTCATTCCACATTCCAGTCCATTCCATTCCACATTCTTTTCCACATTCCATTCCACATTCCTTTCCATTCCATTCCACATTCCATTCCATTCCATTACACATTCCATTCCACATTCCATTCCACGTTCCATTCCAAGTTCAATTCTATTCCATTCCACCTTCCATTACACATTACATTACATGTAATTCAACTTTCCTTTCCACATTCCATTCCACATTACATTCCGTTCTATTCCACATTCCAATCCACATTATGTTCTTCATTCCATTCCATTCCATTACACATTCCATTCCACAGTTCATTCCATTCCATTCCACTTTCCATTTGACGTTCCATTCCATGTTCCATTCCACATTGCAATCCACATTCCATTTCACATTCCAATACATTCCATTTCACATTCTATTCCACATTCCACTACATTCCATTCCTGATTCCATTCCACATTCCATTCCACAATCCATTCCTGACACCACTCCATTCCATCCCACATCCCATTCCACGTTCCATTCCACGTTCCATTCCACGTTGAATTCCGCATTCCATTCCATTATATTTGACATTCCATTCCACAATCCATTCCACATTCCATTGCATTCCATTCTACATTCCAATCAACATCCATTCCTATCCACATTCCATTCTACATTCCATTGCACTGCATTCCGCATTCCATTCTATTCCACTCCACATTCCATTACACATACCATTCCATTCTTCTCCACATTCCATTCCACATATCATTCCATTCCATTACACATTCCATTCCACATTCCATGCCTTTCAATTCCACATTCCATTCCATGTTCCATTCCCTTCCATTCCATGTTCCATTCCACTTTACACTCCACATTCCATTCCACATTCCATTCCACATTCCATTCTATTCCACTCCACACTGCATTTCACATTACAGTCCATTCCATTCCACATTTCATTCCATATGCCAGTTCACTTTCCATTGCTTTCCATTCCTTTCCAGTCCTCTTTCGATTCCATTCCAATCCACATTCTATTCCATCCCATTTCATGTTCCATTCCATTCCAAATTTCATTCCAGTGCACATTCCATTCCACATTCCATTCATTTCCTTTCTACTCCATTATCCCTTCCATTTCATTCCCAATTCCATTCCATTCCATTCAACATTTCATTCCACATTCCATTCCATTTAATTCCACATTCCTTTCCATTCAATTCCGTGTTCCATTCCATTCCATTCCATTCCGCATTCCATTCCATTCAATTCCTCATTCCATTCCATTGCATTCCATTCCATTCCACATTCCGCTCCATTCTATTCAAGATTCCATTCCAAATTCCATTCCTCTTTATATTCCACATTCCATTCCACGTTCCATTCGACGTTCTGTTTCAAGTTCCATTCCACATTCCATTCCATTCCATTTCACATTCCATAGCTTTCCATTCAATTTTATTCCATATTCCATTCCATTCCATTCCGCATTCCATAACATTCCATTCCATTTCATTCCACATTCCATTCCGTTCCATTCCACATTCCATTCCGCATTCCATTCCATTCCATTCCACAATCCATTCCGCATTGCATTCCATTCCCTTCCAGTCCACATTCCATTCCTTTCGATTCCACTTTCTCTTCTACCTTCCATTCCACGTTCCATTCCACATTCCATTCCAAGATCCGTTCCACGTTCCATTCCTACCATTCCACGTTCCATTCCACGTTCCATTCCATTCCAATCCACGTCCCATTCCACAATCCATTGCACTTTCCATTCCACGTTCCATTCCAAATTCCATTCCACGTTCCATTCCATACCAATCCATGTTCCATTCCACATTCCACACCATTCCATTCCACGTTATATTCGGCATTCCGTTCCACATTCCATTCCACATTCCATTCCATTCCATTGCACATTCCATTCCCCATTCCATTCCATTACATTGCACATTCAATTCCACATTCCATTCCATTCCTTTCCACGTTCAATTCCATGATCCATTCCACATTCCATTCGACGTTCCATTAAATTCCATTCCACGATCCATTCCACGTTCCATTCCATTCCATTTCACGTTCCATTCCGCATTCCTTTGCACATTGCATTCCTCCTTCCTTTCCAAGTCCCATTCCATCCAATACCACGTTCCATTCAATTCCATTCCACGTTACATGTCATTCAATTCCACATTCCATTCTACATTGCTTTTCACATTCTCTTCCACATTCCATTTCACATTCCATTCCATTCCATTCCATAGCATTCCACATTCAATTCCATTCCAATCCACATTACATTCTTTTCCATTCCATGTTCCATTCCTTTCCAAATTCCATTCTATTCCATTCCACATTGCATTCCTTTGCATTCCACATTCCATTCCATTCCACATTCTATTCCATTCCATTCCACATTCCATATCATTCCATTCCACTTTCCATTCCATTCCATTCTATTCCACATTCCATTCCATTCCATTCCACATTCCATTTCATTCCATTCCGCATTCCATTCCACTTTCCATTCCACATTCCATTCCATTCCATTCCACATTCCATTCAACATTCCATTCCATTCCATTCCACAATCCATTCCATTCCATTCCACTTTCCATTCCATTGCATTCCACTTTCCATTCCACATTCCATTCCATTCCATTCCACATTCCATTCAACATTCCATTCCATTCCATTCCACAATCCATTCCATTCCATTCCACTTTCCATTCCATTGCATTCCACTTTCCATTCCACATTCCATTCCATTCCATTCCACATTCCATTCAACATTCCATTCCATTCCATTCCACAATCCATTCCATTCCATTCCACTTTCCATTCCATTGCATTCCACTTTCCATTCCACATTCCATTCCATTCCATTCCACATTCCATTCAACATTCCATTCCATTCCATTCCACAATCCATTCCATTCCATTCCACTTTCCATTCCACATTCCATTCCATGTTCCAT
Organism: Pongo abelii; assembly: GCF_028885655.2. NCBI lineage: Eukaryota > Metazoa > Chordata > Mammalia > Primates > Hominidae > Pongo > Pongo abelii. Next base: position 65,970,198 of record NC_072009.2, read on the forward strand.
TCCACATTCCTTTCCACTTTCTATTCCACATACCATTCCACATTACATTCCACATTACATTCCATTTCACATTCCATTCCATTCCATTCCACATTCCATTCCATTCCATTACATATTTCATTCCACTTTTCATTCCACATTTCATTCCACATTCCATTCCACATTCCTTTCCTTTCCATTCCACATTCCATTCCCTTCCATTACATATTCCGTTCCGTATTCCATTCTACTTTTCAATCCACATTTCATTCCACATTCCATTTCACATTCAATTCAACATTCCATTCCATTCCATTCCACATTGCATTTGACGCTCCATTACACATTCCATTGCACATTGCAATCCGTTCCATTCGACATTCCATTCCACATTACATTCCACATTGCATTCCACATATTATTCCATTTCATTGCACATTTCATTGCATTCCATTCCACATTTCATTCCACATTCCATTCCACATTCCAATCCACGTTACATTACGCGATCCATTCCTTGCCATTCCACGTTCTGTTCCACGTTCTATTCCACATTTCTTTCCACATTCCATTTCACATTCCATTCCAAATTCCCTTCCATTCCACTCCACATTGAGTTCCACTTTACATTCCATTCCATTCCACATTCATTTCCATTCCATTCCACATTCCATCCCATTCCATTCCACCTTCCATTACCTTCCATTTTATGTTCAATTCCACATTGCATTACATATTCCATTCCACGTGGCATTCCATTCCGTTCCACGTTCCATTCCTTCTTCCATTCTATTCCATTCCACGTTCCATTCCACATTCCATCGCACATTCCTTTCCAAGTTCCATTCTACACTACATTCCACGTTTCATTCATCATTCCATTCCATATTCCATTGCACATTCCTTTCCAAATTTCATTCCACACTACATTCCAGGTTCCTTTCCTCGTTCCATTCCATATTCCATTGCGCATTCTATTCCATACCATTCCAAGTCCCATTCCACATTCCATTCCATTCCATTCCATGTCCCATTCCCCATTCCATTCCACATTCCATTCCACATTCCATTCCATTCCATTCCACTTTCCATTCCACATTTCATTCCTTTCAATTCCACCTTCCATTCCACATTCCATTTCACATTGCATTCCACATTCTATTCCACATTGCATTTCACAATCAATTCCACATTCCATTGCATTCCATTCCACATTCCATTAAATTCCATTCGACGTTCCATTCCGCATTCCTATCCACATTTCATTTCACATTCCTTTCCACATTTCTTCCAGTCCATTCCACATTCAATTTAATTACTTTCGACGTTCTATTCCACGATCCTTTGCACGTTGCATTCCACATTCCAATTCAATTTCCATTGCATTCCACTGCACATTCCATTCCACATTCCATTCCATTCCATTCCACATTCCATTGCACATTCCATTCCATTCAATTCCACAATCCATTCCGTTACATTCCACATTAAATTAATTTCGAAATTCCATTCCATGTTCCTTTCCACTTTCCATTACTTTCCATTCCACCTTCCATTCTACACTCCACTCCACATTCCATTCTTCTTTCTATGCCATTCCACTCCAGATTCCATTCCACATTCCGTTCCACATTTCATTCCACATTCCAGTCCATTCCATTCCACATTCTTTTCCACATTCCATTCCACATTCCTTTCCATTCCATTCCACATTCCATTCCATTCCATTACACATTCCATTCCACATTCCATTCCACGTTCCATTCCAAGTTCAATTCTATTCCATTCCACCTTCCATTACACATTACATTACATGTAATTCAACTTTCCTTTCCACATTCCATTCCACATTACATTCCGTTCTATTCCACATTCCAATCCACATTATGTTCTTCATTCCATTCCATTCCATTACACATTCCATTCCACAGTTCATTCCATTCCATTCCACTTTCCATTTGACGTTCCATTCCATGTTCCATTCCACATTGCAATCCACATTCCATTTCACATTCCAATACATTCCATTTCACATTCTATTCCACATTCCACTACATTCCATTCCTGATTCCATTCCACATTCCATTCCACAATCCATTCCTGACACCACTCCATTCCATCCCACATCCCATTCCACGTTCCATTCCACGTTCCATTCCACGTTGAATTCCGCATTCCATTCCATTATATTTGACATTCCATTCCACAATCCATTCCACATTCCATTGCATTCCATTCTACATTCCAATCAACATCCATTCCTATCCACATTCCATTCTACATTCCATTGCACTGCATTCCGCATTCCATTCTATTCCACTCCACATTCCATTACACATACCATTCCATTCTTCTCCACATTCCATTCCACATATCATTCCATTCCATTACACATTCCATTCCACATTCCATGCCTTTCAATTCCACATTCCATTCCATGTTCCATTCCCTTCCATTCCATGTTCCATTCCACTTTACACTCCACATTCCATTCCACATTCCATTCCACATTCCATTCTATTCCACTCCACACTGCATTTCACATTACAGTCCATTCCATTCCACATTTCATTCCATATGCCAGTTCACTTTCCATTGCTTTCCATTCCTTTCCAGTCCTCTTTCGATTCCATTCCAATCCACATTCTATTCCATCCCATTTCATGTTCCATTCCATTCCAAATTTCATTCCAGTGCACATTCCATTCCACATTCCATTCATTTCCTTTCTACTCCATTATCCCTTCCATTTCATTCCCAATTCCATTCCATTCCATTCAACATTTCATTCCACATTCCATTCCATTTAATTCCACATTCCTTTCCATTCAATTCCGTGTTCCATTCCATTCCATTCCATTCCGCATTCCATTCCATTCAATTCCTCATTCCATTCCATTGCATTCCATTCCATTCCACATTCCGCTCCATTCTATTCAAGATTCCATTCCAAATTCCATTCCTCTTTATATTCCACATTCCATTCCACGTTCCATTCGACGTTCTGTTTCAAGTTCCATTCCACATTCCATTCCATTCCATTTCACATTCCATAGCTTTCCATTCAATTTTATTCCATATTCCATTCCATTCCATTCCGCATTCCATAACATTCCATTCCATTTCATTCCACATTCCATTCCGTTCCATTCCACATTCCATTCCGCATTCCATTCCATTCCATTCCACAATCCATTCCGCATTGCATTCCATTCCCTTCCAGTCCACATTCCATTCCTTTCGATTCCACTTTCTCTTCTACCTTCCATTCCACGTTCCATTCCACATTCCATTCCAAGATCCGTTCCACGTTCCATTCCTACCATTCCACGTTCCATTCCACGTTCCATTCCATTCCAATCCACGTCCCATTCCACAATCCATTGCACTTTCCATTCCACGTTCCATTCCAAATTCCATTCCACGTTCCATTCCATACCAATCCATGTTCCATTCCACATTCCACACCATTCCATTCCACGTTATATTCGGCATTCCGTTCCACATTCCATTCCACATTCCATTCCATTCCATTGCACATTCCATTCCCCATTCCATTCCATTACATTGCACATTCAATTCCACATTCCATTCCATTCCTTTCCACGTTCAATTCCATGATCCATTCCACATTCCATTCGACGTTCCATTAAATTCCATTCCACGATCCATTCCACGTTCCATTCCATTCCATTTCACGTTCCATTCCGCATTCCTTTGCACATTGCATTCCTCCTTCCTTTCCAAGTCCCATTCCATCCAATACCACGTTCCATTCAATTCCATTCCACGTTACATGTCATTCAATTCCACATTCCATTCTACATTGCTTTTCACATTCTCTTCCACATTCCATTTCACATTCCATTCCATTCCATTCCATAGCATTCCACATTCAATTCCATTCCAATCCACATTACATTCTTTTCCATTCCATGTTCCATTCCTTTCCAAATTCCATTCTATTCCATTCCACATTGCATTCCTTTGCATTCCACATTCCATTCCATTCCACATTCTATTCCATTCCATTCCACATTCCATATCATTCCATTCCACTTTCCATTCCATTCCATTCTATTCCACATTCCATTCCATTCCATTCCACATTCCATTTCATTCCATTCCGCATTCCATTCCACTTTCCATTCCACATTCCATTCCATTCCATTCCACATTCCATTCAACATTCCATTCCATTCCATTCCACAATCCATTCCATTCCATTCCACTTTCCATTCCATTGCATTCCACTTTCCATTCCACATTCCATTCCATTCCATTCCACATTCCATTCAACATTCCATTCCATTCCATTCCACAATCCATTCCATTCCATTCCACTTTCCATTCCATTGCATTCCACTTTCCATTCCACATTCCATTCCATTCCATTCCACATTCCATTCAACATTCCATTCCATTCCATTCCACAATCCATTCCATTCCATTCCACTTTCCATTCCACATTCCATTCCATGTTCCATTCCACATTCCTTTCCACTTTCTATTCCACATACCATTCCACATTACATTCCACATTACATTCCATTTCACATTCCATTCCATTCCATTCCACATTCCATTCCATTCCATTACATATTTCATTCCACTTTTCATTCCACATTTCATTCCACATTCCATTCCACATTCCTTTCCTTTCCATTCCACATTCCATTCCCTTCCATTACATATTCCGTTCCGTATTCCATTCTACTTTTCAATCCACATTTCATTCCACATTCCATTTCACATTCCATTACATTCCATTCCACATTCTATTCCATTCCATTCCACATTCCATTCCATTCCACTCCACATTCCAATCCATTCCGTTACATATTTCATCCCACATTCCTTTCCATTCCATTACACATTCCATTCCACATTGCATTAAATTCGATTCAACAATCCATTCCATTCCATTCCACATTCCATTCCATCCCATTCCACAATCCTTTTCATTCCACTTCACAATCCCTTAAACTCAAATCCATTCCGTTCCAATTGCCATTCCACATTCCATTCCATTCCATTCCGCATTCCATTCAACATTCCATTCCACATTCCATTGCATTCCATTAAAGACTCTTATTCATTCATTTCCAATCAATTCCATTCCATTCCACATTCCATTCCATTCCACATTCCATTCCATATTCCAATTCAATGCTTTCCACATTTCATTCAATTCCATTACACATTCCATTCCATATTTCATTCCATTCCATTCCACATTCCATTCCATTCCTCTCCACATTCCATTCCATTCCACATTCCTTTCCAATCCTTTCCACATTGCATTCAATTACATTCCACACTCCAAACCATTCCATTCTATTCCATTCAACATTACCTTCCACATTCCTTTCAATTCCATTCCACACTAAGTTCCACATTCCATTCAATTCCATTACACACTCCATTCCAATCCATTCCATTCCATTCCACAATCCATTCCATTTCATTCCACATTCCATTCAACGTTCCATTCCACATTCCATTCCATTCCATTCCACATTCCATTCCATTCAATTCATTTCCATTCGATTCTACATTCCATTCCCTTCCATTCCATTCCATAGTGCATTCCATTCCATTCCACATTCCATTCCATTGCATTCCACATTCCATTATATTCCAATACACATTGCATTCTGTTCCATTCCATATTCCATTTCATTCCATTAGATATTCCATTCCATTCCACAATCCATTCCATTCCATTTCACATTCCATTCCATTCCATTCCACTCCATTACCTTCCACATTACATTACATATGAAACAATACGATTCCATTCCATTCCACTTTCCATTCCATTCCATTCCATTCCATTTTCCATTGCATGCCATTCCGTTCCATTCTGTTCCACATTCCATTCCAATCCATTTCACATTCCACGTTCCATTCCACTCCTTTCCATTCCACATTCCATTGCATTCCATTCTATTCCAAATTCCATTTTATTCCATTGCACATTCCTTTCCATTCTACTGTCCATTCCATACCATTCCATTCCACATTGCATTCCATTCCACATTCCATTCCTTTCCACATTCCATTCCATTCCATTCACATTCCATTGCATGTTCTATCTCATGTTCCATTCCACTCCATTCCATTCCACGTTCCATTCCACATTCAATTCCGAATTCCATTCCATTCATTTCCACCTTACATTCCATTTCATTCCATTCCACATTGCCTTCCACTCCACTCAACATTCCATTCCATTCCGCCTTCCATTCCAATCCATTCCTTTCCACATTCCATTGTATTCCATTTCGTTCCACTTTCCATTCCATTCCATATTCCATTACATTGCATTCCATTCCACTTTCCACATTCCATTCCATTCCATTCAATTACACATTCCATTCCACTCCACATTCGATTACATTACATTCCACATTTTATTCCATTCCATTCCACATTCCATTCCTTTCCATTCCATTCCGTTCACATTCCATTGCCTTCCATTGCCTTCCATTGCACGTAATATTCCATTACATTCCGCACCGTTCCACATTCAATTCCATTCCTTTCCATTACATGTTCCATTCCATTCCATTTCATATTCTATTCCACATTCCATTCCACATTCCTTACCATTGCATTCCACATTCCATTCCATTCTATTCCATTCCACATTCCATTCAATTCCATTCCATATTCCATTCCATTCCATTCCACTTTCCATTCCACATTCCATTCCATTCCATTACATATTCCATTCCACTTTTCACTCCACATTCCATTCCACATTCTGTTCCACGTTCCGTTCCCTTCCATTCCACGTTACATTCCACCTTCCATTCCATTCCTTCCCACGTTCCATTCCACACTCCATTCCCCATTCCATTCCATGCTCCTTTCCACATTCCATTCCACGTTCCATTCCACCTTTCATTGCAAGTTCCATTCCACGTTTCATTCCGTTACATTCCACTTTCCATTCGACATTATATTCCATTCCATTCCACTGTCCATTCCACATTCCATTCCACATTCCATTCCACAATCCATTCCTTTCCGTTAAACGTTCCTTTCTACATTCCTTTCCATTCCCTTCCACTTTCCATTCCACATTCCATTCCATTACATTCCACATTCCATTACACATACCATTCGAGATTCTCTTCCACTTTCCATTACATTCCATTCAACATTCCCTTCCACAGACCATTCCACATTCCCTACCACATTCCATTCCAATCCATTCCACATTGAATTCCGCATTCCATTCCATTCCTTTCTACATTACATTCCACATTTCATTACCACATTCCCTTCCACATTCCGTTCTATTCCATTAAACATTCCATTCCACATTCCAATTCATTCCATTCCACATTCCATTCCTCCTTCGATTACATTCTTTTACATACTCCATTCCATTCCACTCCACATTCCCTACCACGTTCTAATCCATTCCATTCGAAGTTTCATTCCACCTTCCATTCCACGTTCTGTTCCACATTTCATTCCACTCCATTCCACATTCCATTCCATTGCACATTCCATTCCCCATTCCATTCCACATTCCGTTCCATTCCACATTCCATTCCATTCCATTGCAAATTCCGTTCCATTTCATTCCACATTCCATTCCACATTCCATTCCACATTGCATTCCATTCCACATTCCATTTGATTCAATTCCACATTCCATTCCACTTTACATTGCACATTCCAATCCATTCCATTCCTCCTTCCATTCCACATTCCATTCCATTCCATTCCACGTTCCATTCAACATTCCACTCCACAATCCATTCCACATACCATTCCACGTTCCATTCTTTTCGCGTTCCATTCCATTCCTTTCCATGTTCCATTCCACTGCATTCCACGTTGCATTCCACTTTCCGTTCCATTCCATTCCACGTTCCATTCCACATTCTATTGCCCATTCCATTGCACGTTCCACTCCACAATTCATTCCCTTTCCATTCCGCGTTCCATTCCACGTTCCATTTCATTCCATTCCACGTTCCATTCCACATTACCTTAAAAATTCCACTACTTATTCCATTCCATTCCATTCCACATTCCATTCCATTCCATTCCAGATTCCATGCCACATTCCTTTCCATTCCATTCCACATTCGATTTCACATTACATTCCACATTCCATTCCACATTCCATTCCATTCCATACCACATTGCATTCCACATACCATTCAATTCCTTTCCACATTACATTCCACATTCCATTACATTCCATTCCACGTTTCATTCCGCGTTGCATTCCACATTCTATTCCACGTTGCATTGCACGTTCCATTCCACGTTCCAATCCATTCCACATTCCATTCCATGGCATTCCACATTCCATTCCATGTTCCATTCCATTCCATTCCACATTGCATTCCACATTCCAATAAATTAAATGCCACTTTCTATTCCACATTCCATTCCATTCCAATCCACCTTCCATTCCATTCGATTCCATTCCAACTTCCATTCCATTCTATTCCACATTCCATTCCATTTCCTTCCATTCCACATTCCATTTGATTCCATTTCACATTCCATTCCATTCAACATTCTATTCGTTTCCATCCCACATTATATTCCACTTCATTCCACATTCCATTGGATTCCATTCCAGATTCCATTCCACTGCATTCCACATTCAATTCCACATTCCAATCCATTCCACTACACATTCGATCCCACATTCCATTCCATTCATTCCACATTCCATTCCATTCCATTCAACATTCAATTCCACATTCCATTCCACATTCCGTTCGATTACATTCCACTTTCCATTCCACGTACTATTCCACATTCGATTCCACATTCCATTCCATTCCATTCCACATTCCATTCCATTATATTTCGCATTCCGTTCCACATTCCATTCCACATTGCATTCGATTCCATTCCACTTTCCATTATTGATAATATTCCACATTCCATTCCACTTTCCATTCCATGTTCCATTCCATTCCATTCCACATTCCATTCCATTCCAATCCACAATCAATTCCACATACCATTCCATTCCTTCGACATTCTGTTCCATTCCATCATCATTCCTTTCCACTCCATTTCACATTATTTTCCATTCCATTACATTCCATATTCCATCCCATTCAACTCCATATTCAATTCCATTCCATTCCACATTCCATTCCATTCCATTCCATTCCATTCCATTTTCCATTCACTTCCATTCCATTCCATTCTATTCCATTCCACATTACATTCCATTCCAATCCACATTCCATTCCATTCCATTCCATATTCCATTCCACATTCCATTCCACGTTCCATTCCTAATTCCATTCCCCGTTCCATTCCATGTTCCATTCCACATTCCATTCCACTTTCTATTCCACATACCGTTCCACATTCCATTCCACATTGCATTGCATTTCACATTCCGTTCCATTCCATTCCACATTCCATTCCCTTGCATTACATATTCCATTCCACTTTTCATTCCACATTTCATTCCACATTCCATTCCACATTCCATTCCATTCCACACTCCATTCCAGTACACTCCACATTCCAATCCATTCCATTACATATTTCATCCCACCTTCCTTTCCATTCCATTACACATTCCATTCCACATTGCATTAAATTCTATTCCACATTCCATTCCATTCCATTCCATTCCACATTCCATTCCATCCCATTCCACAATCCATTCCATCCCATTCCACATTCCATTCCATCCCATTCCACAATCCTTTACATTCCACTTCACAATCCCTTAAACTCAATTCCATTCCGTTCCAATTGCCATTCCACATTCCATTCTATTCCATTCCGCATTCCATTCAATATTCCATTCCACATTCCTTTCCATTCCATTAAAGATTCCTATTCATTCATTTGCAGTCAATTACATTCCATTCCACATTCCATTCCATTCCATATTCCAATCCAAAACATTCCACATTTCATTCCATTCCATTACACATTCCATTCCATATTTCATTCCATTCCATTCCACATTCCATTCCATTCCATTCCATTCCTTTCCTTTCCACATTCCATTCCATCCCATTCCACCTTCCATTCTATTCCATTCCAAACTCCATTCTATTAAATTCCATTCCATTCCACATTCAATACCACATTCCGTTCCATTCCATTCCACATTCCATTCAACATTCCATTCCATTCCATTTCACTATCCATTCCATTGCATTCCACTTTCCATTCAACATTCCATTAAATTCCTTTCCACATTCCATTCCTTTGCGTTCCACTTTCCATTCCACATTCCATTCGATTCCATTCCACATTCCATTCAACATTCCATTCCATTCCATTCCACATTCCATTCCATTCCATTCCACGTTCCATTCCACCTTACATTCCATTCCAGTCCACATTCCATTCCATTCCACATTCCTTTCCAATGCTTTCCACATTGCATTGAATTCCATTCCACACTCCAATCCATTCCATTCTATTCCATTCAACATTACCTTCCACTTTCCTTTCAATTCCATTCCACACTAAATTCCATATCCCATTCAATTCCATTACACACTCCATTCCAATCCATTCCATTCCATTCCACATCCATTCCATTCCAATCCATTCCCTATAGCATTCCATTTCATTCCATTCCATTCCACATTGCATTCCATTCCATTCCATTCCGTTCACATTCCATTGCCTTCCATTGCTCATCATATTCCATTACATTCCGTACCATTCTACATTCAATTCCATTCCATTCCATTCCATGTTCCATTGCATTCCATTTCATATTCTATTCCACATTCCATTCCACATTCCTTACAATTGCATTCCACATTCCATTCCATTCTATTCCATTCCACATTCAATTCAAACCCATTCCACCTTCCATTCCATTCCACATACCATTCAATTCCATTAAATTCCACACATCACTCCATGCCATTCCATTGCATTCCACATTCCATTCCCTTCCCCTCCACATTAAATTCCATTCCATGCCACATTCCATTCCATTCCACATTTCATTCCTTTCCATTCCACATGAAATTCCTTTCCATTCCACATTCTATTCCATTCCATTCCACGTTCTATTCTATTGCAATGCATTGCATTCCATTCGAAAGTCAATTCCTCATTCCATTCCACATTCCATTCCCTTCCATTCCACATTCCGTCCCATTCCATTCCATACAATTCCATTTCATTCCATTCCACATTCCATTCCACATCCCATTCCCTTCCTTTCCATTTTCTATTCCACTCCATTCCACATTCTATTCCCTTCCATTCCATATTACATTCCATTCCATTTCACATTCCATTACACGAATGGAATCGAATGGCAAGTGGAATGGAATGGAATGGAATGTGGAATAGAACGTTGAATGGAATGGAATGCAATGTGGAATGGAATGTGGAATAGAATGTAAAGTAACGTGGGATGATTGGAATGGAATGTGGAGTGGAATGGAATGGAATATGGAATGGAATGAAATGGAATGGAATATGGAATGGAATGGAAGTGAATGGAATGTGGAATGGAATGGAATGGAATGTGGAATGGAATGGAATGGAATGTGGAATGGAATGGAATGGAATGGAATGTGGACATAAATAGAATGGAATGTGAATTGGAATGTGGAATGGAATGGAATTGAATGTGGAATGGAATGTGGAATTTAATGGATTGGAATATGCAATAGAAATGAATGGAATGTAAAGTGTAATTGAGTGGAATGAAATTTGGAATTGAATGTAAAATGGAATGGAATGGAATGGAATGTGGAATGGAAAGTAATGGAATGTAGTGTGGAATGGAATGGAATGAGGATTGTAATGGAATGGAATTTGTAATGGAACAGAATGTGGAATGGAATGGAATGAAACTTGGAATGGATGGAATGGAATGGAATATGGACTGGAAAGTGGAATTGAATGTGGAATGCAATGGAATGGAATGGAATGGAATGGAATGGAAGATAATGTGGAATGGAATTGAAGGGAATGTTGAATGGAATGGAATGGAATGTGGAATGGAATGGAATTGAATGGAATATGGCAAAGGAATGTGGATTGGAATGCAATGTGAAATGCAATGGAATTGAATGCAATGTGGAATGGAATGTAATGGAATGGAAAGTGGAAAGGAATGTGGAATGGAGTGGAATGGAAGTTGGAATGGATTGGAATGCAACGCATTATGCATTGGGATGTGGAATGGAATGGAATGGAATGTGGAATGGAATGGAATGGAATGGAATGGAATGTGGAATTGAATGGAATGGAATAAAAGGTTGAATGGAATGGAATGGAATGTGGAACGGAATGTGGAATGGAAAGGAATGGAATGGAATGTGGAATGGAATGGGATGGAATGGAGTGTGGAATGGAATGGAATGTTGGTTGTAATGGAATGCAATGTGGAAAGGAATGGAATAGAATGTGGAACAGAACTTGGAATGGGTTGTGGAATGAAATGGAATGGAACGCGGAATTGGATGGAATGGAATGTGGAATGGAATGCAATGGAATATGGAATAGAATGGAAGGGAATGTGTAATGGAAAGCAATAGAAGGGAATGCGGAATGGAATGGAATTGCATGAAATGTGGAATTGAACGGAATGTAATGTGGAATGGAATAGAATGGAATGTGAAATGGAATGGAATAGAATGTAATGTGGAATGGAATGGAATGGAATGCAATGTGGAATGCAATTGAATGGAATCTGGAATGGAATGGAATGGAATGTAGAATGGAATTGAAAGGAATACAAATTGAAACGGAAAATGGAATGGAACTTGGAATGCAATGCAATTCAAAGTGGAATGGAATGGAATGGAGTGTGCAATGGAATGGAACGCGTGTTGCAAAGGAATGTAGTCTGGAAAGGAATGGAATCATGTATGGAATGGAATTGAATGGAATTGAATACAATGGAATGGAGTGGAACGGAATGCATTGTGGAATGGAATGGACTGGTATGTTGAATGGAATGGAATGGAAAGTGGAATGGAATGTGAAATGGAATTTGGAATGGAATGGAATGGAAAGTGGAATGAAATGGAATGGAACGTGGAATGTAACGTGGCATGGAACCTGGAATGGCTAGTGGAAGGGAATGTGATTGAACATTTAATAGAAGTTATGGAAAGTGGAATGCAATGGATTGGAATGTGGATAGGAATGGAATGGATCGTGGAATGGTAAGTTTAATGGAACGTGGAATGTGGAATGAAAAGTGGAATGGAATGGAATGGAATGTGGAATTGAATGGAATGGAATGTGAAAGGGAACAAGGAAAAGAATGGAAGGGAACGTTGAATGGAATGAAATGCAATGTGGAATGGAAACTGGAATGGAATGCAATGGAATGTGGAATGGAATGTGGACTGGAATGGAAGGGAATGTGGAATGGAATTTGGAATGGAAGAGAATGGAATATGGAATGGAATGGAATGCAACGTGGAATGGAACGTGGAATGGAAAGTGGCATTGAAAGTGGAATGATATGTGGAAGGGAATGGAATGGAAAAAGGAACAGAATGGAATGGTATGTGGAAAGGAATGGAATGGAATGTGGAATGGAATGGAATGGAATGTGGAATGGAATGTGGAATGGAATCGAAAGGAAAATAGAATGGAATGAGGAATGGAATGTGCAATGGAATTGAATGTGGAATGGAATTGAATGGAAATTGGGATGGAATTAGGAATGGAATGGAATGGAATGTGGAATGAAATGTAGTATGGAATGGAGTGGAATGTGGAATGGAATAGAATGGAATGTGGAATGGAATTGAATGAAACGTAGAATTGAATGGAATGGAAAGGAATGTGGAAAGGAATGTGGAATGGAGTGTGGAATGGAATGGAGTGGAAAGAGGAATGCAATGGAATGGAGTGGAATGTGGAGTGGAATATGGAATGGAATGGAACGGAATGTGGAAAGGAATGCAAAGGAAGGTGGTATGGAATGGAATGCAATGGAACGGAATGTGGAATGGAAGTTGGAATGGAAAGCGGAATGTAACGTGGAATGGAAAATAATGGAATGTGGAATGGAAGGGAGTGGAATGTGGAATGGAATGGAATGTTATGTGGAATGGAATTTGGAATGGAATGGAATGCTATGTGGAATAGAATGTGTAAAGGAATAAAACGGAATCCGGAATGGATTGGAATGCAACGTGAAATGGAACATGGAATGGAACGTGGAATGGAATGTGGAATGAAAAGGAAAAGAATGAGAATGGAAGGTAACGGAATGTGGAATGGAACGTGGAATGGAATGGAAAATAATGTGTAGTGAAAGGTAATGGAATATGGAATGAAATTAGGCGTGGAATGGAAAAAATGTGGAATGGAAGTTAATGGAATGGGGAATGGAATGGAATGGAATGGAATGGAATGTGGAATAGGAAGGAATGGAATGTGGAATGGAAAGGAATGATATGTGGAATGGAATGGAGCGGTATGGAATGTGGAGTGGAATGGAATGCAATGGTTTGTAATGTGGAATGGAATGGAATGGAATGGATTCTGGAATGGAATGGAATGTGGAATGGAATGAAATCGAATTTGAAATGGAATGGAATGGAATGCGGAATGGTATGGAATGGAAAGTTTAATGGAATGCAATTTAACGGAATGGAAGGTGGAATGGAATTATAAATTGAATGTGAAATGGAAAGTGGAATGGAATGAAATGGAACGTGGAATGGAATTGAATGCAACGTGGAATGGAATGAAATGGAACGTGGAATGGGACGTGGAATGGATTGTGGAAAGAAACGTGGAATGGAACGAGGAATGGAATGTGGAATTGAACGTGGAATGGAATGGACTGGAGTGTTGAATGGAATGCAATGGAATGTGAAATGGAATGGAATGGAAAGTGGAATGGAATGTGGAACATAATGGAATGGAACGACGAATGGAACGTAGAATGGAAAGAGGAGTGGAAATTGGAATGGAATGTGGAATGGAATGGAATGGAACGTCCAATGGAATGGAATGGAATGGGGTATGTAATGTGGAATGGAATGGAATGAAATGTGGAATGGAATGTGGTATGGGATGTGGAATGGAATGGAATGGAATGTTTAATGGAAAGGAATGGAATGTGAAAGGGAAAGTGGAATGCAATGTGTAATGAAATGTGGAATGGAATGTGGAATGAAATGGAATGGAATGTGGAATGGAAAGTAGAATGGTACGGAATGGAACATGGAATGTTACTAGGAATAAAATGTGTAAGGGAATGTGGAATGGACGGTGGAATGGAATGTGCAATGGAATGTGGAATGGAACTTTGAATGGAATGCAATGGAAAGTGGAATGGAACGTGTAATGGAATGTTATGGAATGTTGAATGGAGCGTGGAATTGAATGTGGAATGGATCGTGTAATGGAACGTGGAATGGAATGGAACGGAATGTGGACTGGAAGATGGAATGGAACCTGGAGAGTAATGGAATGAAATGTGGAAAGCAATGTGCAATTGAAAGGAATGGAATGTGGAATGGAATCTGGAATAGAATGTGGAATATAATGGAATGCAATGTGGAATACAACGTGGATTGGAATGGAATGGAATACTGAATGGAATGGAATGGAATGTGGAAAGGAATGCGGACGGTAACACAATGAGATGTGGAATGGAATGTGGACTGGAATGGAATGGAACGTGGAATGGTATGTGGAATGGAATGTGGAATGGAATGGAATATAATGTGGAAGGGAATGTGGAATAGAAACGAATGGAATGTGGAATTGAATGTGGAATGAACTGTGGAAAGGTATGTGGAAAGAAATGGTATGGAAAGGGCAATGGAATGTGGAATGGAACATAATGTAATGTGGAAAGGAATGTGGAATGGAACAGAGTTGAAGGTGGAATGGAATGTGGACTGGAAAGTAGAATGGAAAGGAATTGAATTTGCAATTGATTGTCAAATGGAATGGAATGTAAAGTGGATTGTAATGTGGAATGAATTGTGGAATGGAATGGAATGGAATGTGGAATGGAATGTAGAATGGAATTTGGAAATGAATGTGGAATGGAATGTGGAATGGAGTGGAATGGAATGTGGAATGGAATGGAATGGATTGGAATATGCAATGGATTGGAATGGAATATGGAATGGAAGGTGTAGTGGAACGGAATGCAGTGTGGAATGGAATGGAATGCATTGAAAGGAACGTGGAATGGAATGGAATGGAGTGTGGAATGGAATGGAACGTGGAATGGAATGGAATGCTGTGTGGAATGCAAAGTGGAATGGATTGGAATGGAAGGTAGAATGGAATGTGAAATGGAATGGAATGGAATGTGGAATGGAATGGAATGGAATGTGAAATGGAATGTGGAATGAAATGGAATATAATGTGGAATGGAATGGAAAGAAAAGTGAAATGGAATGGAATGGAATGTGCAATGTAATGTGGAATGGAAAGGAATGAAATGTGGAATGGAATATGGAATGGAATGGAAAGTGGAACGGAAATTAACGGAATGTGGAATGCAATTGAATGGAATGGAATGTGGAATGGAATGGAATGAGGTGTGGAATGGAATGGAATCGAAAGGAACGTGGAAGGAAATGCAATGTGGAATGGAATGGAATGTGGAATGGAATGGAATATGGAATGGAATGGAATGGAATGTGGACTGGACTGGAAATGAACGTGGAATGGAATGGAATGGAATGTGGAATGGAATGGAAAGCAGAATGGAATGGAATGGAACGTGGAATGGAATGGAATGGAATGTGAAATGGAACGAGCAATGGAATGGAATGGAACATGGATTGGAATGCAATGCAACGTGAAATGGGATGGAATGCAACTTCAAATTGAATGGAATGGAACGTGGAATGGAATGGAATGGAATGGAGTGTGGAATGCAATTGAATTGAAAGTGGAATGCAATGGAATGGAATATGGAATGGAATGGAATGGAATACGGAATGGAATTGAGTGGAATGTGGAATTCAATAGAATGGAATGAGAAATGGGAGGTGGTACGGAATGGAATGGAATGTGGAATGGAATGGAATGTGGAATGGAATGGAATGGAAAGTGGAATGGAATGCGGAACAGAATGGAATGGAATGTGGAATGCGTGGAATGGAATATGGAATGGAATGGAATGGAATGGGAATGGAATATGCAATGTAATGGAATGTAGAATGGAATGTTGAATGGGATGGAATGGAATGTGTAATGGAATGTGGAATGAAATGGAATGGAATGCAGAATGGAATATTGAAAGAAATGGAAAGGAATGTGGAATGGAATGTGGAATGTAACGGAATGGTATGTGGAATGGTAAGTGGAATGGAAGGTGGAATGGATTGGAATGTAATGTGGAATGGAATGGAATGGAAAGATGAAAGGTATGTGGAATGGAATGGAAATGAATTCAATGTGGAACGGAACAGAATGGAAAGGAATGGAATGTGGAATGGAATAGAATGCAAGGTGAAATGGAACGTGGAATGGAATGGAATGGAAAGTGAAATGGAATGGAATGGAACATGGAATGGAATGGAATGGAACGTGGAATGAAATGGAATGGAATGTGGAATGAAGTGGTATTGAAAGTGGAATTCAATGGAATGGAATGTGGAATGCAATGGAATCGAATGAGGAATGGAAAGGATTGGAATGCGGAATGGAACGTGGAATGAAATGGAATGAAATGTTGATGGAATGTAATGGAATGTAGAATGGAATGTGGAATGCAATGAAATGCAATGCAGAATGGAATGGAATGGAATGTGGAATGGAATGTGGAACGGAATGGAATGGAATGCGGAATGGAATTTGGAATGCTTGGAATGGAATTTAGAATGGAATGGAATTCTATGTAGAATGGAACGTGGAATGCAATGTAATGGAAAGTGGAATGGAATGCTGAATGTAACGGAATGGAAAGTGTAAGAGAATTTTGAAAGGAATGGAATGGAATGTGCAATGGAACGGAATGTAATGTGGAATGGAATGTGGAATGGAATGGAAAGGAATGTGGAATGGAATGTGGAATAGAACGTGGAATGAAAGGAATGGAATGTGGAATGGAAGGGAATGGAAAGTTGAATGGAATGTGGAATGGAATGGAATGGAATAAAATATGGAAAGGAATGGAATGGAATTTAATGGAATGTGTAATGGAATAGAATGGAATTTGGAATGGAATGGAATGGAGTGTGGAATGGAATGGAATGGAAGGTGTAATGGAATGGAATGTGGAATGAAATGTAATGCAATGTGGAATGGAAGGGAATGGAATTGAATGGAAAGTGGAATGGAATGGAATGGAAGTTGGAATGGAAGAGAATGGAATGGAATGATATGTGGAATGGAATGGAATGGAATATGGAATGGAATGAGGAAAAGAATGGAATGGCATGTGGAATGGAAAGTGGAATGGAATGGATTGCCACGTGGAATCGAATGGAATCGAATGTGTAATGGAATGAGGAATGGAATGTGGAATAGAACGGAATGGAATGTGTACTGTAATGGAATGCAATGTGGAATGCAAAGTAATGGAATGGAATGTGGAATTCAATGGAATGCAATGTGGAATGAAATAGAATGTGGAATTGAATCGAATGGAATGGAATCTGAAATGGAGTGGAATGGAATGAAATGTGGAATGGAATAGAATGGAATGGAATGGAAGGTAAAATGGAATGGGATGCAATGTGGAATGGAATGGAAAGGAATGTGGAATGGAATGTGAAATGGAATGGGATGCAATGTGGAATTGAATGAAATGGAATGTGGAATGGAATGGAATGGAATGTGGAAAGCAATGCATTGGAATGGAATGTGGAATGCAATGGAATGGAATTGAAAGGAATGTGGAATGGAATGGAGAGGAAGGTGGAATGGAATTTAAAATGGAATGTGGAATAGAATGTGGAATTGAATGGAATGGAGTGTGGAATGGAATGGAATGGAATGGGATGTGAAAACGAAACGAATGGAATGTGGAATGTAATGGAATGGGATGTGGAATGGAATTTGGAATGCAATGTGGAATGGAAACTGGAATGGAATGGAATGTACTGCGGAATGGAAAATTGAATGGAATGGCATGTGGAATGGAATGGAATGGAATGGAATATGCAATGGAATGGTATGTGGAATTGAATGGAATGGAATCTGGAATGGAATTTAATGGAATGTGAACAGAAATGTGATGGAATGCAGAATGGAATTTAATGGAATGTGGACTGCAATGGAATGGAATGTATAAAGGAATGGAACGGAATGTGGAATGCAATGCGTAATGGAATGTGGAATGGAATGCAATGGAATGTGGAATTAAATAGAATGGAATGTGGAATGGAATGGAATGGAATGAACTGGAAAGTGGAATGGAATGGAATGGAATGTGGAATGGAATGGAATGGAATGGAATTTGGAATGGAATGTAATGGAATCGGGAAAGGAATGGAATGGAATGTGTAGTGGAATGGAACGCAGTGGAATAGTATGTGGAATGGTATGTGGAATGGAATGGGATGGAATGTGGAACGGAACATGGAATCGAAAGTGGAATGGAATGTGGAATGATACGTGGAATTGAATGGAATGTGGAATGCAATGTAATGCAATGTGGAATGGAATGCAATGGAATGTGGAATGGAATGGAATGTGGATTGAAATGGAATGGAATGTGTAATGAAATGGAATGGAATGCTGTATGGAATGCAATGGAACGAAGAATATAATGTGGAATGGAACGTTTCATGTAATGGAATGGAATGTGGAATGGAAAGGAATGTGGAAAGGAATGCAATGGAATATGGAATACAATGGGAGGCAGTCTGCAATGGAATCTAATAGGTTTTGGAAAAGAATTGAACTGAATGTGGAATGCACTGGAAGGGAATGTGGAATGTAATGCATTGTGGAATGGAATGTGGGATGGAACGGAATGGAATGTGGAATGGAATGTGGAATGGAATGTGAAATGGAACGGAATGGAACGTGGAATGGAATGTAGAATGGAATGTGGAATGGAATGAAATGGAAAGTCGAATGGAATGGAATGGAAAGTGGAATTGAATCGAATGGAATTTGGAATGGAATATGAACCTGAATGCAATGGAATGTAGAATGGAATGGACTGGAATGTGGAATGGAATGGAAAGGAATGTGGAATGGAATGAACGGGAATGTGGAGTGGATTGGAATGCAATGGAATGGAATGTGGAATATCTGTGGAATTAAATGGAATGGAAGGTGGAACAGAACATGGAATAGAAAGTGGAATGGAATGTGGAGTGGTACGTGGAATCGAATGTAATGTGGAATGGAATGGAATACAATGTGAAATGGAATGGAATGGAATGTGGAATGAACTGGAAAGTGGAATGAAATGGAATGGAATGTTGAATGGATTGGAGTGGAATGCAGAATGGAATGCAATGCAATGTAGAATATAATGTGGAATGGAATTTTTAATGTAATGGAATGGAAGTTGGAATGGAATTGAATGTGGAATGGAAAGCAGTGGAAGATGGAATACAATGGAATGCAGTCTGGAATGGATTGTAGTGGTTTGTGGAATGAAATGGAATGGAATGTGGAATGGAATGGAAGAGAATGTGGAATTCAATGTGGAATGGAATGCGGGATGGAATGGAATGGAATGGAATGTGGAATGAAATGGTAACGGATTTGGAATTTAATGCGGAATGGAAAGGAATGGAATGTGTTGTGGAATGGAAAGGAATATGGAATGGAATACGAAATGGAAAGTGGAATAGAATGTGGAATTTAATGTGTAATGGAATGGTATGGAATGTGGAATGGAATGGAATGGAATGTGGGATGTAATGGAACTTGGAGTGGAAAGTGGAATTGAATGTGGAATGGAATGTGGGATATAATGGAACTTGGAGTGGAAAGTGGAATTGAATGTGGAATGGAACATGGAAAGGAAAGTGGAATATATTGTGGAATGGAATGGAATGGAATGTGGAATGGAATGGAATGCAAAATGGAATGGAATGGAATGCAAAATGGAATGGAATGGAATGGAATGGAATGTGGAATGGAATGTTGAATCAAATGTAATTTAACGTGCAATGGAAAGTAGAATGTAATGGAATGGAATGTGGAATGGAAGGTTGAATGGAATGGAATGGAATGTGGAATGCAATGTGGAATGCAATGGAATGTGGAATGGAATGTGGAATGGAATGGAATGGAATGCAATGCAATGCAACGTGGAAAGGAATGGAATGGAATGAGGAATGGAATGGAATGGAACATGGAATGGATCTTGGAATGGAATGCACAATGGAATGTGGAAAGGAACGTGGAATGAAATGGAATGGAAAGTGGAATGGAACGTGGAAATGAATGGAATGCAACTATGAATTTAACGTGGAATGCAATGTGGAATGAAACGTGGTATGGAACGTTGATACTAAGGGAATGGAACGTGGAATGGAATGTGGAAAGGAATGTGGAATGGAATGTGCCATGGTATTGACCGGAGTGAGGAATGGAATGGGGAATGAATGTGGAATGGAATGGAAGGTGGAATGGAATGTGGAATGGAATTGATTCGAAAGTTTAAATGGAATGGAATGGAATGTGGAAAGGAATGTGGACTGCAATGCAATGCAATGTGGAATGGAATGGAATGGAATGAGGAATGGAATGTTTAATGTAATGTGGATTGAAATGTGGAGTGGAACTTGGAATGGAACATGGAATGGAAGGTGGAATGGAGCGTGTAATGAAGTGGAATGGATCGTGGAATGGAATGTGGAATGGAATGTGGAATGGAATGGAATGGAATATGTAATGCAATAGATTGGAATGTGGAATGCAATGTGGAAAGGAACACAATGTAATGTGGAATATAACGTGGAATGTAATGGAATGGAATGTGGAATGGAATGTGGAATGGAATGTGGAATGGAATTCAATGAAATCTTGAATGGAATGGAATGGAATGGATTGCAAGGTGGAATGGAATGTGAAATGCAATGTGGAGTGGCAGATGTGATGTAACGGAGTGCAATGTGGAATGGAATGTGGAATGGAATGTGAAATGGAACGTGGAATGGAATGCAATGTGGAATGCAACGTGGAATGGAAAGTGGAATGGAATCTGGAATGGAAACTGGAATGGAATGGAGTGGAATGTCGAATGGATCGTGAAATGGAATGGAATGGAACGTGGAATGGAACATTGAATGGAATGTGGAATGGAACATGGAATGGAATGTGCAATGGAATTTGGAATGGAAATTGGAATGGAATGGAATGGAAAGTGGAATTCAACGTGCAATAGAATGTGGAATGGAAACTGAAATGGAATGGAGAGGAAAGTGGAATGGAACGTGTAATGGAATGGAAAGGGACATGGAATGGAATCTGGATTGGAATGTGGAATGTAATGTGGAATGGAATGGAATGGAATGTGGAAAGGAACGGAATCGAATGTGGAATGGAATGGAATGGAATGAAATGCGGAATGGTATGGAATGTAAGGTGGAATGGAATGGAATTTAATGGAATGGAATGTGGAATTGAAGAGAATGGAAAGTGCAATGGAATGGAATAGAAAGGGAATGGAATGTAATGAAATGGACTGGAAAGTGAAATGCAAAGTGAAATGGAATGTGGAATGGAAAGTGGAATGGAATGAAATGCAATGTGGAATGGAATGGAATGGAAAGTGGAATGGAATGGAATGGAACGTGCAATGGAACGTGGATAGGAACACGAAACGGAACGTGGAAAGGAACGTGGAATGGAATGGAATGGAATGTTGAGTGGAATGGAACCTCTAACGGAACGTAGAATGGAACGTGCAATGGAATGGAATGGAATGTATAATGGAAAGCAGAATGCATCGTGGAATGGAATGGAACGGAACGTGGAATGGAATGGAACGGAACGTGGAAAGGAATGGAATGAAAAGTAGAATGGAACGTGGAATGGAACATACAATGCAACGTGGAATGTAATGTGGAATGGACACATGGAATGGGAAATAGAATGTAATGTGGAATGGAAAGGAACGGAATGTGGAATGCAATGGAACGCAATTTGGAATGCAATGGAATGGAATATTGAATATAATTTGGAATGGAATGGAAAGGAATTCAGAATGGAATGGAATGGAATGGAATGAAATGGAATGGAATGGAATGTGGAATGGAATGTGGAAATCAATGTGGAATGGAAAGTGGAATGGAGCGTGGAATGGCATGAAACAGAATGTGGAATGGAATGTGTAATGGTATGGAATGGAGTGTGGAGTGGAATCTGCAGTGGAATGTTGAATGCAATGTGGAAAGTAATGGAAGGTGGAATGGAATGTGGAATGGATGGAATGGAATGCGGAATGGAATGTGGACTGCAATGGAATGCAGTGTGTAATGGAATGGAATGGAATTTGGAATGGAATGTGGAAAGGAATGTGGAATGGAATGTGGAATATAACGGAATGGAATGTGGATTGAAATGTGGAATGGAATGTTGAACGGAAAGTGGAAAGGAATGGAATGGAATGGAATAGATTCTCGAATGGAATGTGGAATGGAATGTGGAATGGAACGTGGAATGGAATGGAAAGGAACATGGAATGGGATGGAACAGAATTTGGAACGGAAGGTGGAATGGAATGGAATGGAACGTGGAATTGAAAGTGAAATGGAACGTGGAATGGAATGTGAAATGCAACATGGAAAGGAATGTGGAATGGAATGTGGAATGGAATAGAATGCAATGAGGAATGGAATGTGAAATGGAGTGGAATGGAATGTGGAATGGAAGGTGGAATGGAATGGAATGTAATTTGGAATGGATCGTGGAATGGAACGTGAAATGGAATGTGGCATTGAACATGGGATGGCATGGGCAATGGAATGTGGAATGCAAAGAGGAAAGTAATGGAAAGGAGACTGGAATGGAAGGTGTAATGGAATGGAATGGAACGAGGAATGGAATGTGGAATAGAATGTCGAATGGAACGTGGAATAGAACGTGAAAAGGAATGTATTGGAATGTGGAATGGAATGGAATGGAATGTGGAATGGGATGTGGAATGGAATGTGGAATGTAATCTGGAATGGAATGCAATGTGGAATGGGATGAGGAATGGAATGTGGAATGGAATGTGGAATGGAATGGAATGGAATGTGGAATGGTTAGTGGAATGTAATGGAATTTGGAATGAAATGGAATGCAATATGGAATGGAAGGTGGAAAAGAATGTGGAATGTAACGTGGAATGGAATGGAATGGAATGTGGAATGGAATGCAGTGGAATGTTTACGGAATGGCATGGAATTTGTAATGGAACGTGGAATGGAATGGAATGCAATGTGGAATAGAATGTGAAATGGAATGGAATGGAATCCGGAATGGAATGGAATGTAATGGAATTGAAGGCGAAATGTAGTGTGGAATGGAACGTGGATTGGAATATGGAATGGAATGGAAAAGAATGTGGAATGGAAGGTAATGGAATGTGGAATGGAATGTGGAATGGAATGGAATGGAATATGAAATCGAATTTGGAATGGAACATGGAATGGGACATCTAATGGAACGTGGAATGCAAACTGGAATGGATTGCAATGGAACGTGCAGTGGAATGTGCAATGGAATTTTGAATGTAATGGAATGGAATGTGGAAGAGAATGTGGAATGGAATGGAATGTAATGCGAAATAGAATACGGAATGGAACGGAAAGGAATGTGGAATGGAATGTGAAATGGAACGTGGAATGAAATGGAATTGAATGTGGAATGGAAAGTAGAATGGATTGGAATGGAACTTGGAATGGAACGTGGAATGGAAATTGAAATGGCATGTGGCATGGAAAGTGGAATGACATGGGCAATGGAATGTGGAATGGAATGTGAAACGGAACGTGGAATGGAATGGAATCGAAAGTGGAATTGAACTTGGAATGGAATGAAATGGAACGTGAAATGGAAAGTGGAATGGAATGGAATGAAACGTGGAATGGTACGTGGATTGGAACACGGAATGGAACGTGGAAAGGAACGTGGAATGGAATGGAATGGAATCTTGAATGCAATGGAATGGAATGTGGAATGGAATGGAATGAACGTGGAATGGAACCTCTAATGGAACGTAGAATGAAACGTGGAATGGAATGGAATGGAACGTGTAATGGAAAGCAGAATGGAACGTGGAATGGAATGGAACGGAATGTGGAGTAGAATGGAATGGAACGGAATGTGGAATGGAATGGAATGGAACGTAGAATGGGACGTGGAATGGAACGCAGAATGGAAAGTGGAATGGAAATTGGAATGGAACATGGAATGGGAAATTGAATGTAATGTGGAATGGAAAGGAACGGAGTGTGGAATGCAATGGAATGGAATATGGAATGGAATGGAATGGAATGTCCAATATAATTTGGAATGGAATGGAAAGGAATTCAGAATGGAATGGAATGGAATGTGGAATGGAATGTGGAAATCAATGTGGAAAGGAACATGGAATGGAACGTGGAATCGAATGGAACGGAATGTGGAATCGAATGTGGAAAGGTATGGAATGGAGTGTGGAATGGAATCTACGGTGGAATGTTGAACACAATGTGGAATGGAATGGAAGGTGGAATGGAATGTGGAATGGATAGAATGGGATGTGGACTGCAATGGAATGCACTGTGGAAAGGAATGGAATGGAATGTGGAATGGAATGTGGAATGGATAGGAATGGAATGTGGAATGGAATGTTGAATGGAATGTGGAATTGATTGGAATGGAATGGAATAGATTGTGGAATGGAATGTGGAATGGAAAGTGGAATGAAATGGAAAGGAACAAGGAATGGGATGGAACTGAATTTGGAATGGAAGGTGGAATAGAATGGAATGGAAGGTGGAATGGAACATCGAATGGAACGTGGAAAGGAAAGCGGAATGGAACGAGGAATGGAAAGTGCAATGCAGCATGGAAAGGAATGTGGAATGGAATATGGAATGGAACGGAATGGAATGTGGAATGGAATGCAATGCAATGTGGAATGGAATGTGGAATGGAATGGAATGCAATGAGGAATGGAATGTGGAATGGAATGGAATGTGGAATGGAATGTGGAATGGAACGTGGAATGGAATGGAATGGAATGTGGAAAGGAAGGTGGAATGGAATGCAATGCACATTGGAATGGATCTTGCAATGGAACATGAAATGGAATGTGGCATGGAACATGGAATGGCATGGGCAATGGAATGTGGAATAGAACGTGGAATGGAATGGAATGGAAAGTGGAATGGAAGGTGTAATGAAATG
Organism: Pongo abelii; assembly: GCF_028885655.2. Classification (NCBI taxonomy): domain Eukaryota; kingdom Metazoa; phylum Chordata; class Mammalia; order Primates; family Hominidae; genus Pongo; species Pongo abelii. Next base: position 65,996,463 of record NC_072009.2, read on the forward strand.
GAATGAATCTTGGAATGGAATTTGGAATGGAATGTGGAATCGAACGTGGAATGAAACGTGGAGTGGAATGGAATGGAATGTGGAATTGAATGGAATGGAACGTGGAATGGAATGTGGAATGGAAAGGAACGGAATGTGGAATGGAATGTGGAATGTAAGGTGGAATGGAATGGAATGGAATGTGGAATGGAGTGGAGTGGAATGTTGAATGGAATGGTATGGAATGTGTAATGGAACATGGAGTGGAATGGAAAGGAATGTTTAATAGAATGTGGAATGGAATGGAATGGAATCCGGAATGGAATAGAAAGTAATGGAATGGAACGTGAAATGGAGCGTGAAATGGAATGTTGAGTGGAATCTGGAATGGAATGGAAAAGAATGTGGAATGGAAGTCAATGGAATGTGGAATGGAATGTGGAATGGAAAGGAATAGAAAGTGGAATGGAATGGAATGGAATATGGAATGGAACGTGGAATGGAACATGGAAAGGAACATCTAATGGAACGTGGAATGCAACGTGGAATAGATTGGAATGGAACATGCGATGTAATGTGGAATGTAACGGAATGGAATGTGGAAGAGAATGTGGAATGGAATAGAATGGAATGAGGAATGCAATATGGATTGGAATGGAACGGAATGTGGAAAGAAATGTGAAATGGACGTGGAATGGATTGGAATAGAATGTGTAGTGGAACATGGAATGGAATTGAATGGAACTTGGAATGGAACGTGGAATGGAAAGTGAAATGGTATGTGGCATGGGAAGTGGAATGCCATGGGCAATGGAATGTGGAATGGAATGTGAAATGGAACGTGGAAAGGAATGGAATGGAATGTGGAATGGAACGTGGAATGGAATGGAATGACTTGGAATGAAACGTGGAATGGAAAGTGAAATGGCATGTGGCATAGAAAGTGGAATGACATGGGCAATGGAATGTGGAATGGAATGTGGAATATAATGGAATGGAAAGTGGAATGGAAAGTGGGTTGGAATGGAATGGAATTTGGAATGGAACTGAATGGAATGTGGAATGGAAGTAGGAATGGAATGTGAAATGTAACATGGAACAGAAATGAAAGGAATGTGGAATGGAACGGAGTGGAATACGGAATGGAATGGAAAGTAATGTGGAATGGAATGGAAGGTGGAATAGAATGATAAATAGAATGTGGAATGGAAAGTGGAATGGAATGAAATGCAACGTGGAATGGAATGGAAAGGAACGTGGAATGGGATGGAATGGAACCTAGAATTGAATGGAAAGAAACGTGGAATGGAAACTGGAATGGAAGGGAATGGAATATGGAATGGAACATGGATTGGAATGCAGAATGTAACGTGGAATGGAACGTGCAATGGAACGGAATCGAGTGTTGAATGGAATGCAATGGAATGTGGAATGGAGTGGAATGGAATATGCAATGTAACGTGCAATGGAAGGGAATGGAACGTGGAATGGAACGTGCAATGGAATGGAAGGGAGTGCTGAATGGAATGGAATGGAATGTGGCAAGTAATGGAATGCAATATGGAATGTAACGTGGAATGGAATGGAATGGAACGTGGAATGGAACCTCTAATGGAACGTAGAATGGAATGTGGAATGGAATGGAATGGAACGTCTAATGGAAAGTAGAATGGAGCGTGGAATGGAATGGAACGGAAAGTGGAATAGAATGGAATGGAACGTAGTATGGAACGTGGAAGGAATGTGAAATGGTACGTGGAATGGAAAGTGGAATGTAGTGTGGAATGGAAAGGAAAGGAAAGTGGAATGCAATAGAATGGAACATGGAAAGTAATGTAATGGAATGTCGAATATAACTTGGAATGGAATGGAAAGGAATTCTGAGTGGAATAGAATGGAAATGATTGGAATGGAATGGAATGGAAAGAAATGAGGAATTGAATGTGGAATGGAAAGTGGAATTGAATGTGGAATGGAAGGGAATGGAATGTGGAATGGAAGGGAATGGAATGTGGAATGGAAGGGAATGGAATGTGGAAAGGAAAGGGGAAACAAATGGCTTGGAAAGGAATGTAATGTGGAATGGAATGGAATGGAATGGAATATGGAATGGAAAGTGGAATGGAATGTGGAAAGGAATGGAATGGAATGGAATGGAATGGAATGGTATGGAATGTGGAATAAAATGGAACGTAATGGAAAGGAAAGGAATGGAATGGAATGTGGACTGGAATGGAGTGGAATGTAGAATGGAATGTAATGGAATGTGGAGTGGAATGGAATGGAACGGAATGCGGAATGGTTTGGAAGGGAATGTGGAATGCAATGGAACGGAATAGAATGGAATGTGGAATTGAATGGAATGGAAAGTGGAATTGAATGGAATGGAATGGAATGCAATGATATGGAAGGTGGAATGGAATGTGAAAAGGATTGTGGAATGGAAAGTGGAATGGAATGGAATGGAACATGCAATGGAACGTGGAATGGAATAGAATGGAACGAGGAATGCAAAGTGGAATGGAACGTGGAATGGAAAATGAAATGGAACGTGGAATATAATGGAATGGAATGTTGAATGGAATACAATGGAATGTGGAATGGAATGGAATGCAATAAGGAATGTAACGTGGAATGGAATGGAATGGAATATGGAACATAATGTGGAATGGAATGAACTGGAACGTGGAATGGAACGTGGAATGATTCATGGAATTGAACCACTAATGGAATGTAGAATGGAAAGTGGAATGGAATGGAATGCAAAGCCTAATGGAAAGTAGAATGGAACGTGTAATGGAATGGAATGGAACCTGGAGTTGAATGTGCAACGTAATGTGGAATGGAATGGAATGGAAAGTAGAATGGAATGGAATGGAATGTGGTATGGAATGTGGAATGGAATGAAATGGAAGGTTGAATGGAATGTGGTGTGGGATGAAGAATGGAATGTGGTATGGGAAGTGGAATGGAATATGGAACAAAATGGAATGGAATGTAAAATGGAATGTGGAAAAGAAAGGAATGGTATGTGGAATGAAATGGAATTGAATGTGGAATGGAATGGAATGGAATGTGGACTGGAATGTGGAATAGACTGGAATGGATTCTGGAATGCAATGGAATGGAATGTGGAATGGAATGTGGAATGGAATGTGGAATGGAATTTGGAATGGAGCGTGGAATGGAATGAAATGGAATGTGGAATGGAAGATGGAATGGAACGTGAATGGAATTTGTAATGGAAAGTAGAATGGAATGTTCAATGCAATGTGGAATGGAACGTGGAATGGAGTGTGGAACGGAATGTGGAATGGAACTTGGAATGGAATGCAATGGAAAGTGTAATGCAACTTGAATGGAATGGAACATGCAATGGAACGTGGAATGGAACGTGGAATGGAATGTGGAATGGAACTTTGAACGTAATGCACAATGGAACGTGGAAAGGAACGTTGAATGGAATGAAATGGAAAGTGGAATGGACAGTGGAATGGAATGGAATGGAACTTTGAATGGAACGTGAAATGAAGGAACGGAATGGAATGTGGAATGGAATGTGGAATGCAATGGAATGGAATGTGGAATGGAATTTGGAATGGAAAGTGGAATGGAATTTGGAATGCAGTGGAATGGAATGTGGAATGGAGTGGAAGGGAATGTGGAACGGAAAGTGGAATGGAATGGAAAGGAAAGTGGAATGGAATGGAACAGAATGTGGAATGGAACGTGGAATAGAAAGTAGAATGGAATGTGGAAAGGAACGTGTAATGGAATGTGGAATGGAATGTGGAATGGAATGTGGAATGGAAAGTGGAATGGAATGTGGAATGGAATGGAATGAAATGTGTAATGGAACGGGAATGGACTGGAACTGCAATGGAACGTGGAATGAAACATGGAATGGAATGTGGAATGGAAATTGGAATGGAATGCACAATGGAATGTGCAAACGAACGTGGAATGAAATGGAATGGAAAGTGGAATGGAACGTGGAATGGAATGAAATGGAACTTTTAATTTAACATGGAATGAAATGTGGAATGAAACGTGGTGTGGAACGTGGACAGGAACGGAATGGAATGTGGACTGGAATGTGGAAAGGAACGTGGAATGGAATATGGAATGGAAGGTGCAATGGTATGGACTGGAGTGTGGAATGGAATGTGGAATGGAATGGAAGGTGGAATGGAATGTGGAATGGAATGGATTGGAAGGTTTAAATGGAATGGAATGGAATGCGGAAAGGAATGTGGAATGCAAAGCAATGCAATGAGGAATGGAATGGAATGGAATGAGGAATGGAATGTTTAATGCAATGTGGAATGAAATGTGGAGAGGAACTTGGAATGGAACGTGGAATGGAAGGTGGAATGGAGCTTGGAATGAAATGGAATGGATCGTGGAAAGGAATGTGGAATGGAATGTGGAATGGAATGGAATGGAATATGTAATGGAATAGATAGTAATGTGGAATGGAATGTGGAATGTAACGGAATGTAACGTGGAATATATTGTGGAATGTAATGGAATGGAAGGTGGAATAGAATGTGGAATGGAATTCAATGAAATGTTGAATGGAATGGAATGGAATGTATTGCAATGTGAAATGGAATGTAAAATGCAATGTGGAGTGGCATGTGTAATGGAACGGAGTGCAATATGGAATGGAAAGTGGAATGGAATCTGGAATGGAAACTGGAATGGAATAGAATGGAATGTGGAAAGGATCGTGGAAAGGAATGGAATGGAATGTGGAAGGGAATGTGGAATGGAACGTGGAATGGAATGTGGAATGGAACATGGAATGGAATGTGCAATGGAATGTGGAATGGAAATTGGAATGGAATGGAAAGGAAAGTGGAATGGAACGTGCAATGGAATGTGGAATGGAAATAGGAATGGAATGGAATGGAAAGTGGAATGGAAAGTATAATGTAATGGATAGGGACGTGGAATGGAATGTTGATTGGAATGCGGAATGGAATGTGGAATGGAATGGAATGGAACGTGGAATGTAACGTGGATTGGAATGTGGAATGGAATGGAATGAAATGGAATGTGGAATGGAACGTGGAAAGGAATGTGAAATGCAATGTGGAATGGAACGGAATGGAATGTGGTATGGAATGTCGAATTGAACGTGGAATGGAATGCAATGGAACGTGGAATGGAATGTGGAAAGGTTGGTGGAATGGAAAGTAGAATGCAATATAATAGAACATGGAATGGAACATAGAATGGAAAGTGGAATGGAATGTGGAATGGAACGTGTAATGGAATGCGGAACGGAATATGGAATGGAAGGTGGAAAGGAATGGAATGGAAAGGGGAATGGAATGCAATGCAGACAGGAAAGGTATGGAATGGAATGCAATGTGGAATGGAATGTGGAATGGACTGGAATGAAACATCAAATTGAACGTGGAATGGAACATGGAATGGAAAGTGGAATGAAACGTGGAATGGAATGGAACAGTAGGTGGAATGGAATATGGAATGGAATGGAATGGACTCAGGAAGGGAATGTGGAATGGAATGTGGAATATAATGTGGAATGCAATGGAACGGAAAGTGGAATGGAATGTGGAATGGAATGGAAAGGAATGTCTAATGGAATGTGGAATGGAATGGAATGGAATGTGGAACGCAATGCGGAATAGAATGTGGAATGGAATGGAATGGAATTTTGAATGGAATGTCGAATGAAATGGAATGGAATGTGGAAGGGAATGTGGAATGAAATGTGGAATGGAATGTGGAGTGGAATGGAATGGAATGTGGACTGGCATGTGGAATAAAATGTGGAATGGAATGTGGAATGGAAAGTGAACTGGCATGTGGAAGAGAACGGAATGGAATGTGGAATGCAATGTGGAATGGAGTGTGGAATGGATCGTGGAATGGAATGGAATGAAATGAGGAAAGGAAAGTGGAATGGAATGGAAAGAAAGGTGGAATGGAAGGTGGAATGGAACGTGGAATGAAACGTGGAATGGAATGGGGAATGGAATGTGCACTGGAATGTGTAGAAGAAAGTGGAATGGAATGAAATGGAAAGTGGAATGGAAAGTGGAATGGAATGGAATTGAATGTGGAAAGGAAGAAGGAATAAAAAAGAATAGAACGTGGAATGGAAATTGGAATGGAATGTGGAAACGAATGGAATGGAATGTGGAATGGAATGTGGAATGGAGTGTGGAATGAAATGGAATGGAACGAGTAATGGAATGTGGAATATACTTTAATGGAATGTGGAATGGAAAGAGTAATGGAATATGGAATGGGTTGTGGAATGCAATCTGCAATGGAAAGGAATGGAAGGTGGAATGGAAAGTGGAATGGAGTGTGGAATGGAACTTGGAAGGGAATGCAATGGAATTTCAAAAGGAACGTGGACAGAAATGGAATGCAATGTGGAATGGAACGTGGAATGGAACGTGGAATGTAATGGAATGGAATGGATAGTGGAATGGAATGTGGAATGGAAAGTGAAATGGAGTGGAATGGAACGTGGAATGGAACGTGGAAAGGAATGAGGAATTGAACGTTGCATGGAATGTGGAATGGAATGTGCAATGGAACGGAAAGGAATGTTGAATGGAATGTGAAACTGGGTGTGGAATGGAACGTGGAATTGAATGGAATGGAATGTGGAATGGAATGTGAAATGGAACGTGGAATGGAATGGAATGGAATGTGAAATGGAAAGTGGAATGGAATGGAATTCAATGGAATGGAACGTGGAACGGAATGGAATGAAATGTGGAATGGAATGTGGAATGGAATGGAATGAATTGTGGAATGAAATGTGCATTGGAATGGAATAGAATGTGGAATGGAATGGACTCGAATGTGGAATGGAAAGTGGAATAGAATTTAATGGAAAGTGGAATGGAACATGGAATGGAATGGAATGGAATTTGCAATGGAATGGAATGAAATGTGGAATGGAATGTGGAATGGAATATGGAATGGAATGGAATGAAATGTGGAATGTTATGCTGATTGGAATGGAATGGAATGTGGAATGGAATGGAATGGAATGTGGAATGGAAAGTGGAAAGAAATGCAATGGCATGAGAATGGAATGTGGAATGGAATCTGGAATGGAATTTGGAAAGTACTGCGGAATGGAATGTGGAATGGAATGTGGAAAGGAATGTGGAATGGAATGTAATGTAATGAGAAATGGATTGTGAATTAGATTGCAATGGAATGTGGAATGCAATGTGGAATGAAATGCAATGGAATGAGAATGGAATGTGGAATGGAAAGTGGAATGGAATGTGGAATGGAAAGTGGAATGGAATGTGGAATGGAAAGTGGAATGGAATGTGGAATGGGATGGAATGGGATGTGTAATGAAATGTGGAAAGGAATGTGTTATGGAATGGAAGGGAATGTGAAAAAGAATGAAATGGAATGCGAAATGGGATGTGGACTGGAAAGGAATGGAATGTGGAATGGAATGTGGAATGGAATGGAATGGAATGTGGAATGGAATGTGGAATGGAATGTGGAATGGAATGGAATTGTTTGTAGAATGGAACGGAATGGAATTTGGAATGCAATGGAAGGTGGGATGGAATGGAACAAAATGTGGAATGGAATGTTAAATAGAATGTGGAATGGAACGTAGAATAGAATGTGGAATGGAAAGTGGAATGAAGTGTGCAATGGAATGTGGAATGGAACGTGGAATGGAATGCAAAGAAACGTGGAATGGAACGATGAATTGAATGGAATGGAATGTCGAATGGAACGTGGAATAGAATGTGAAATGGAATGTGGAATGCAACGTGGCATGGAACGGAATGGAACGTGGACAGGAACGAGGAGTGGAATGGAAAGGAACGTGGAATAGAATGGAACGGAACGTGGAACGCAATGTTGAATGGATTGTGGAATGTGACGTGGAATGCAATGGAATGCACATTAGAATGGAGTGTGGTACGAAAAGTGGAAAGGAATGGAATGCAATGTGCAATGCACTGAAATGCAATGTGGAATACAAAGGAATACAATGGGAATTGAATGAAATGGACTGTGCAATGCAAAGCAATGGAATGAAATAAGGAATTGAATGGAATTCCATGTGAAATGGAATGGAATTCCGTGTGGAATGTAATGTGGAATGGAATGGAAGGGAATGTGGAATGGAATGTTCAATGGAACGTGGAATGGAAAGTGGAAAGGAATGCCATGGCATGTGGAATGGAATGTTGAATCGAACGAAATATAATGTGGAAAAGAATGTGGAATGGAACGTGGAAAGTAAAGTGCAATGGAGTGGAATGGAAAGTGGAATGGATCGTGGAATGGAATGCAATGCAACATGGAATGGAACATCTAATTTAATGTAGAATGCAACGTAGAATGGAATGGAATGGAACGTCCAAAGGAAATTAGAATGGGAAAGTGGAATGGAATGGAAAGAAACATGCAATGGAATGTGGAAGGGAATGTGGAAATTAATGTAATGGAAAGTGGAATGGAATGGAATGGAATGGAATGTGGTATGGAATGTGGAATGGAATGGAATAGAATGTGGAATGGAATGTGCTATGGGATGTGGAATGGAATGCAACAGAATGTGCAATGGAATGTGGAATGGAATGGAGCGGAACGTAAAAGAGAATGTGGAATGCAATGTGGAAAGGAATGTGGAATGGAAAGAGGAAAAAAATGGAATGGAACGTGGAAAGGAAAGTGGAAAGGAATGGAATGGAATCCGGAAAGGAATGTGGAATGGAATGGAATGGAATGTGGAATGGAATGTCGACTGCAATGGAAAGGAATGTGGAATGGAATGTGGAATGGAATGTGGAATGGAACATGGAATGGAGTGTAATGGAATGTGGAATGGAACATGGAAAGGAATGGAATGGAACATGGAAGGGAAAGTGGAATGGAATGTGGAATGGAATGTGGAATGGAATGGAATCGAACGGAAAGTGGAATGGAACTTGGATGGAATGGAAAGTGGAATGGAACGTGGAATGAAATGTGCAGTGGAACTTGGAATGGAATGTAGAATGGAATGTGCAACGGAAAGTGAAATGGAATGGCATGGAACTTCGAATGGAATGTGGAATTGAAAGTGGAATGGAACGTGGAATGGAAAGTGGAATGTAATGGAATGGAATGGGCAATGGAATGTGGAGTAGAATGTGGAATGGAATGTGGAAAGTAATGTAAAGGAATGTGGAATGGAATGTGCAATGGAATGGAATGGAATGGAATGTGGAATGGAATGTACAACTGAATGTGGAATGGAACGTGGAATGGAACGTGGAATCGAATGGAACAGAATGTGGAATGGAATATGGAATGGTGTGAAATGGATTGTGGAATGGACTGTGGAATGGAACATGGAATGAAATGTGGAATGGAATGGAAGGTGGAATGGAATGTGGAATGGAATAAATAGGAATGCTTAAATGGAATACAATGGAATTTGGACTGCAATGGAATGCAATGTGGAATGGAGTGCAATGGAATGTGGAATGGAATTTTCAATGGAATGTGGCATGAAATACGGAACGGAACGTGGAATGGAAAGTGGAATGGAATGGAATTCATCATGGTATGGAACGTGGAATGGAACGTGGAAAGGAAGGTGGAATGGAGCGTGGAATGGAATGGAAAGGAACGTGGAATGGAATGTGGAACGGAATGTGGAATGGAATGGATTGGAATGTGGAATGGAATGTGGAATGGAAAGTGGAATGCAACGTGGAATGGAATGGAATTGAACATGGAATGGAACTTGGAATAGAACCTGGAATGGAACCTGGAATGGAACGTGAAATGGAACGTGGAAAGGAAGGTGGAATTGAATGGAATGGAAACTGGAATTGAATGTGGAATGGAACGTTGAATGGAACGTAGAATGCAATAGAATGGAATGGAACATGGAATGGAATGGAATGGAATGTGGAATGGAACGTGGAATTCAATGGAATGTGGAATGGAATGAAATGGAATGTGTAATAGAATGTGTAACAGAATGGAAAGGAATCAGGAATGGAATGGATTGGAATGGTACGGAATTAGGAATGGAATGGAATGGAATGTGGAATGGAATGTGGAATGGAATGGAATGGAATGTGGAATGTAATGGAATGGAATGTGTAATGGAATGTGGAATGGAATGGAATGTTATGGAATGTGGAATGGAATGGAATGGAATGGAAAGTACAAAGAAATGGAATTGAATGGAATGTGGAATGGAATGGAATGGAATACGGAATGGAGTGGAATGGAATGCAAAATGGAATGGAATGGAATGGAAAATGTTGGAATAGAATGGAGGGAGGAATTCAATGGAATGGGAAGTGGAATTGAAGAATGGAATGTGGATTGGAAAGAATGTAATGGAACAGAAGGTGGAATGGAGTGTGAAATGGAATGTGGAATAGAATGGAGTGAAAGGTGGAATGGAATGTGAAACGGAATGTGGAATGGAACGTGGAATGGAACGTGGAATGGAATGGAATGCAACATGGAATGGAATAGAATGTAACGTTTAATGGACTGGAATGCAATTTGGAGTGGAATGTGGAATGGAATGGAATGGAATGGAACGTGGAATGAAAAGTGGAATGCAACGTCCAATGGTAAGTGGAATTGAACATGGAATGGAATGGAATGTTAAGTGGAATGGAATGCAATGCAATATGTAATGGAATGGAAAGGAATGTGGTATTGAATGTGGAATGGAGCGAGGAATGTAATGCAATGGAATGTGTAATGGAATGGAAAGGAATGCGGTATGGAATGTGGAATGGAATGTGGAAAGGAATGGAATGGAATGTGGAAGGGAATGTGGAATGGAATATGGAATGGAACTTGGAATTGAATGTGGAATGTAATGTGGAATGGAACGTGGAATGAAATGTGTAATGGAATGGAATGGAACGTGGAAAGGATTGGAATGGAATGTGAAATGGAAGGGAATGGAAAGTAGAATGGAATGGGGAGGAACCTGGAATCGAACGTGGAATGGAATCGAAAGGAACGTGGATGGAATGGAAAGTAATATGCAATGCAATGGAATGGAAACTGGAATATAAAGTGGAATGGAATGTGGAATGTAATGAAATGGATTGTGGAATGGAATGGAATGGAATGTGGTAGGGAATGTGGAATGGAAAGTGGAATGGAATGTAATGGAATCTGAAAGTGAAAGAGGAATGGAATGTAGAATGTAATGTCGAATGGAATGGAATGGAAAGTGGAATGGAATGTGGAGAGGAATGGAATGGAATGTGGAATGGAATGGAATGGAGGGCAATGTGGAATGGAATACATTAGAATGTGGAATGGAAGGAACTTGAAGGTGGAATGGAATGGAATAGAATGCATTGTGGAATGGAATGGAATGGAATCAGGAATGGAATTGAATGAAATGTGGAATGGAATGGAATGGAATGGAATGTGGAAAGGAATTGTATTATATGTGGAATGGAATTGAATGAAATGTGGAATGGAATGGAATGGAATGGAATGTGGAAAGGAATTGTGTTATATGTGGAATGAAATGGAATGGAATGTGAAATGGAATGGAACGGAATGCAATGTGGAATGCAATGGAATTTAAAGCAGAATGGAAAGGAATGTAATGGAAGGTGGCATGGAAATTAACGGAATGGGCATTGGAATGTGTAATGTAATGGAACGGAATGGAATGGAATGGAATGTGGAATGGAATTGAATGGAATATGGAATGGAATGGAACAGAATGGAATGTGGAATGGAATGGAATTGAATTTGGAGTGGAATGCAATGGAATGTGGAATGGAATGGAATTGAATTTGGAGTGGAATGCAATTGAATGTGGAATGGAATGGAATGGAATTCAATGTGGAATGAAATGGAATGCAATGTGGAGTTGAATGGAATGCAAGGAGGAATGGAATGGAATGGAATGTGAAATGCAATGTGCAATGGAATGTGAAATGTAATGGGAATGTGGAACGGAATGAAATGGAACGTGGAATGGAACGGAGTGGAAAATGGAAAGGAGTGGAATGGAACGTCAAATGGAAAGTGGAATGGAACGTGGAATGGAAAGTGGAAAGGAACATGGTATGGAATGTGAAATGGAATGGAATGTGGAATGCAATGGAGTGGAATGCAATCTGGAATGCAACAGCATGGAAGGGAATGAAATGTATTGGAATGCGAAATGGAATGTAATGGAATGTGGAATGGAAAGGAATGGAATGCGGAATGGAATGGAATGGAATGTGGAATGGAATCGAATGGAACTTGGAATGGAATGGAATGGAATTCGGAAGGTAATGGAAAGGATTGCAATGTGGAATGGATTGGAATGGAATGTAATTGAATCGAATGTGGAATGGAATGGAATGGAAGGTGGAATGGAAGAGAATGGAATGTAGAATGGAATGGAATGCAAGGTGGAATTGAATGGAATGTAATGTGGAATTGAATGTGGAATGCAATTGAATGGAAAGGGGAAAGGAATGTGGAATGGAATGGAACGTGGAATGGAATGTGGAATGGAAAGGAATGGAAAGTGGGATGGGATGTGTAATGGAATGGAATGGAACAAGGAACGGAATGGAATGGAATGGAATGTGGAACGGAATGGAATGGAATGTGGAATGGAAAGGAATGGAATGTGGAATGGAAGGGAATGGAATGTGGAATGAAAGGAAATGGACTGTGGAATGGAATGTGGAATGGAATGAGGAATGGAATGGGATGGAATGGAATGCGGAATGGGATGGAATGGAATGAGGAAGGAAATGGAATGGAATGTGCAATTCAATGTGTAATGTAGTGGAATGGAATGTGGAGTGGAAAGTGGAATGGAATGGAATGGAAAGTGAAACGAAATGGAATGGAATGTGGAACGGAATGGAACGGAATGTGGAATGCAATGGAATGGAATTTCGAATGGAAAATAATGGAAAGTGGAATGGAATGTGGAATGGAATGGAATTTGGATGGCAATGAAATGGAATGTGGAATGGAATGGAATGGAATATAGAATGGAATGGAATGGAATGTGGAATGGAATAGAATGAAATGTGGAATGGAATGGAATGGAATTTGGAATAAAATGGAATGGGAAATGCAATGGATTGTGGAATGGATTGGAAAGGAATGTGGAATGGAATGTGGAATGGAACGGAATGGAATGGAATGAAATGTAGAATTGAATGGAATGGAATGTGGAATTGAATGGAAAGGAATGTGGAATGTATACTGGAATGAATTGCAATGGAATGGAATGGAATGTGGAATGGATGGTGGAATGGATTGGAATGCAATGTGAAATGGAATGGAATGGAAGGGAATGGAATGTGGAATGGAAAGGAAAGGAAAGTGGAATGGAATGTGGAATGGAATGGAATGGAAAGTGGGATGGAATGTGCAATGGAATGGAATGGATTGTGGAAAGGATTCTTGAATGGAATGCAATGGAATGTCGAAGGGAATGTGCAAATCAATGTGGAATGGAATGGAATGGAATGTTGAATGGAATGTGGAATGGAATGGAATGGTATGTGGAACGGAAAGTGGAAAGGAATGGAATGGAATTTAGAATGAAATGTGGAATGGAATGGAATGGAATTTGGAATGGAAAGGAATGGAATTTGGAATGAGAAGTGGAATGGAATGGAATGGAATATGGAATGGAAAGGAAAGGAATTTGGAATGAGAAGTTGAATGGAATGGAACGGAAAGTGCAATGCAATGTGGAAAGGAATGGAATGGAATGTGGACTGGAATGTGGAAGGGAATGGAATGGAATCAGGAATGCAATGGAATGGAGTGCAATGAGGAATGGAATGGAATGGAAAGGAACGGAATGTGTAATGGATTGGAATGCAACGCAATGTGGAATGGAATGGAATGGAATGTGGAACGTAATGGAAAGGAATGTGGAAAGCAATGGATTGGACAGTGGGAAGCAATGTGGAATGGAAAGGAATGGAATGTGAAAAGGAATGGAATGGAATTCAACGGAATGTGGAATGGTATGGAATGGAATGGAATTTGAAGTGGAAATAAAATTGAAAGTTTAATGGAATGTAATGGAATGTGTACTGGAATGGAATGGAATGTGGAATGGAATGGGAAGGAATGTGGAATGGAATTTAATGTGGAATGGAATGGAATGGAATGTGGAATGGAATTGAGTGGAATGAGAAATTGAATGGAAATTGGGATGGAATGTGGAATGGAATGGAAAGCAATGGAGGGGAATGAGGAAAGGAATGGAATGTAACTTAATTTTAATTGGAAATAGAATGGAATGTCTAATGGAATGGAATGGAATGTGGAATTGTATGGAAAGAAATGTGGAATGGAATGGAATGGAACACTGAATGGAATGTGGAATGGAATGAAATATGGAACAGAATGGAATGAAATGTGGAAAGGAATAGAATGGAATGGAATGGAATGTGGAATTCAATGGAATGGAATGCAATGGAATGTGGAATGGAATGCAATGGAAAGTGGAATCCAATGTGGAATGAAAGGCGGAACGGAAAGGAAAGGAATGGAGTGTGGATTGGAAGGCACTGGAATGGAATTTGGAAAAGAATGCAATGTAATGGAATATGGAACGGAATGGAATGGAATGGAATGTGGAATAGGACGTGGAATGGAAAGGAATGGAACATGGAATGGAATGAATTTGAACGTGAAATGGAACGTGGAATGGAATGGAATAGAACTTGGAAAGGAATGTTGAATGGAAAGGAATGGAATGTGGAATGGAATATGGAATAGAATGGAATGGATTGTGGAATGGACTGTGGAATGGAATGTGGAATGAAATGTGGAATGGAATGGAAGGTGGAATGGAATGTGGAAAGGAAAGCAATGGAATGTGGAAGAGAATGTGGAATGGAATGGAGTGGAATGTGGATTGGAATAGAATGTAATTTGGAAAGGAAACTGGAATGGAATGGAATAGAATGGAATTTGGAATGGAATGTGGAATGGAATGGAAAGTAATGGAATGGAATGGAATGTGGAATGGAAAGTGGAATAGAATGGAATGGAAAGTGGAATAGAATGTGGAATGGAATAGAATGGAATGGAATGTGAAATGGAATGGAATGGAATTTGGGATGGAATGTTGAATGGAAAGGAATGGAATGTGGAATGGAATACGGAATGGAAGGTGGAATGGAATAGAATGGAATAGAACGGAATGTGGAATACAATGGAATGGAAATGTGAATGGAATGGAATGGAAAGTGAAATGGAATGTGGAATGGAAGGTGGAATGGAATAGAATGGAATAGAACGGAATGTGGAATGGAATGGAACGTTGAGTGGAATGGAAATGAATGTGAAATGGAATGTGGAATGGAACGTGGAACGGAATGGAATGGAATAGAAAGGAATGTGAAACGGAATGGAATGGAATGGAGTCTGGAGTGGAATGGAATTGAACGGAACGGATTGTGGAATGGAATGAAATGTGGAATGCATTCGAATGAAATGTGGAATGGAATGGAATGGGATGTGGAATGGAATGGAATGGAAAGGAATGTGGAATGGAATGGAATGTGGAATAGAATGGAATGGAATGTGGAATGGAATGGAATGGAATGTTGAATGAAATGTGGAATGGAATGGAATGGAATGCAATTTGGAATGGAATGCAATATGCAATGGAATGGAATGGAATGGAATTGAGTGGAATGTGGAATGGATTGGAATGGAATGTGGAATGGAACGCACTGGAATGTGGAATGTAATATGGATTGGAATGGAATGGAATGTGGAATGGAATGTGTAATGGAATTTGGAATGGAATGTGGAATGCAACGTAATGGAATGTGGCATGGAAAGGAATGGAATGGAATGTGGAATGCAATATGGAATGGAATGTGATGGAATGTGGAATGGAATGGAATGGAATCTGGAATGCAACGTGGAATGGAATGGAATGTGGAATTTAATGGAATGTAACAGAAAGCAAAGTGAAATGGAATGGAATGGAATGGAATCTGGAGTGGAATGGAATGGAACGGAATGGAATGTGGAATGGAAAGCAATGGAATGCAATTCAATGGAATGGAATAAGGAATGGATTGGAATGGAATGTGGAATGGAATGTGGAATGGAATGGAATGGAATGTGAAATGGAATTGACTGGAAAGTGGGATGGAATGTGAAATGGAATGGAGTGGAATATGGAATGGAATGTGGAATGGAGTGGAATGGAAAGTGTAATGGAATGAGGAATGGAATGTGGAATGGAACGTGAAAGGAATGTGGAATGGAACGTGGTATGGAATGGAATGTGGAATTGAATGGAATGGAACGTGGAATGGCATGTGGAATACAATGGAATGGAAAGGTGAATGGAATGGAATGGAATGTTGAATGCAATGTGGAATGGAATGTTGAATGCAATGTGGAATGGAATGGAATGGAATGCAATGTGGAATGGAATGCAATATGGAATGGAAAGGAATGGAAATGAATTGAGTGGAATGTGGAATGGATTGGAATGGAATGTGGAATGGAATGCAATGGAATGTGGAATGTAATATGGATTGGAATGGAATGGAATGTGGAATGGAAAGTGGAATGGAATGTGGAATGCAATGGAATGGAAAGTGGCATGGAAAGGAATGGAATGGAATGTGTAATGCAATCTGGAATGGAATGTGTTGGAATGTGGAATGGAATGGAATGGAATCTGGAATGCAATGTGGAATGGAATGGAATGGAATGCAAATTGTAATGGAATGGAATGTGCAATGCAATCTGGAATGGAACTGAGTGGAAGGTGGAATGGAATGGAATGCAAAGGAAAAGAATGTGGAATGGAATGGAATGGAATGTGGAAAGGAATGTGTAATGGAATGGAAAGATATGTGGAATGGAATGGAACCGAAAGTGGAATGGAAAGGAATAGAGACCAATGTGGAAAGGCAGGGAATGGAATGTGGAATGGAATGTGGAATGGAATGAAGTGGAATGTGGAGTGGAATGTGTAATGGAATGTGGAAAGGAATGGAGTGGAATGTGTAATGGAATGGAATGCAGTGGAATGTGGAATGGAATGGAACGGAAAGTGGAATGGAATGTGGAATGGAATGGAATGCAATTAGGAATGGAAAGTGGAATGGATTGGAATGGAATCTGGAATGGAAGGGATTGGAATCTGGAATGGAATGGAATGGAAAGTCGAATGGAAAGTGCAATGAAATGGGAAATTGAACAAGGAAAGGAATGGAAAAGAACGTTCAATGGAATAGAATGGAATGTGGTATGTAGTGCAACGGAATGTGGAATGGAATGGAATGGCATGAAATGGAAATTAAAATAGAATGGAATGGAAGTTTGAATGGAATGGAATGGAGTGGAATGTGCAATGGAACGGAATGGAATGTGGAATGCAATGGAATGGAATGTGGAATGGAATGTGGAAAGGAATGGAATCGAATGTGGAATGGAAATTGGAACGGAACGTGGAGTGGAATTTGGAATGGAATGTTGAATGGAATGTGGAATGGAACGTGGAATGGAATGGAAGGTGGAATGGAATGTGGAATGGAATGTGGAATGGAATGCAATGTGGAATGGACTATGAAATGTAATCGGGAATGGAATGTGGAATAGAATGGAAAGGAATGTGGACTGGAACGTGGAATGGAATGGAATGGAATGTGGAATTTAATGGAATGGAATTTGGAATGGAACGTGGAGTGGAATGGAATGGAATGTGGAATGGAACCTGGAACGAAATGTGGAATGGAACATTAAATGGAATGCTAGAATGGAATGGAATGTCAAGTGAAATGGAATGGAAGGTGGAATGGAAAGGAATGGAGTGCAGAATGGACTGGAATGGACTGTAGAATGGAATGGAAAGGAATGTGGAATCGAATGTGAAATCGAATGAAATGGAATGTGGAATGGAATGGAAGGGAATGATGAATGGAATGTGGAAAGGAATGTGGAATGGAATGGAAGGTGGAATGGAACGTGGAAAGGAACGTGTAAGTGAACGTGGAATCGAAATTGGAATGGAATTTGGAATGGATATGGAATGGAATTGAATGGAATGTGGAAAGGAATGCGCAATGGAATGTAGAATGGAATGGAATGGAATGTGGAATGGAATGTGGAATGGAATGGAATTTAATTTTGAATGGAATGCAATGCAAAGTGCAAAGAAATAAAATGAAATGTGGAATGGAATGGAATGGAATGTGGAATGTAATGGAATGGAATGTGGAATGGAAACGAAAGTAATGTGGAATGGAATGTGGAATGGAATGGAATGTGGAATGCAATGTGGAACCGAATGGGTTGTGGAATGGAATGTAAAGGTATGGAATGTGGAATGGAATGGAATGGAATGTGGAATGGTATGGAATGGACTGGAATGTAATGTAATTTGAAATGGAATGGAAAGGAATGTGGAATGTTATGAGATGGAATGGAATGGAATGTGAAATGGAATGGAATGGAATACGGAAGGGAATCTGGAATGGAATGGAATGTGGAATGGATTGTAATGGAATGGAATGGAATGTGAAATGGAACAGAATGGAATATGGAATGGAATCTGGAATGGAATGGATTGTGAAATGCATTGTAATGGAATGGAATGGAATATGGAATGCAATGGAATGGAATGCAATGCAATGTGGAATGAAATGGAATGGATTGCGGAATGGAATAGAATGGAATGGAATCTGGAATAGAAAGGAATGGAATGGGGAATGTAAAGTGGAATGGAATGGAATGTGAAATGCAATGTGGAATGGATTGGAATGGAATGGAATGGAATGTGGAATGGAATGTGGAATTGAAAGGAATGGAATCGAATGGAAAGTGGAATGGATAGGAATGAATGGCGGAATAGAATGGAATGGAATGGAATGTGGAATTGAATGGAATGTAATAGAATGGAATGTGTAATGGAATGGACTGGAATGTGGAATGGAATGGAAACAAATGTGGAAGGGAAAGTGGAATGGAATGGAGTGGAATGTGGAATGGAATGGAATGGAATGTGGAATGAAATGGAATGGACAGGAATGTGGAATGAAATGGAATGAAACGTGGAATGGAATGTGGAATGGAATGTACTGTGGAATGTGGAATGGAATGGAGTGAAATGTAGAAAGGAACGCGGAATGGAATGGAGTGGAATTTAGAATTGAATGGAGTGGAATGTGGAATGGAGTGGAATGGAATGTGGAATGGAATGTGGAAAGAAAAGTGGAATTTAACAAGGAATGGAACTTTGAATGGAACGTGGAATGTAACGTGGAATGTAATGTGGAATGGAACGACTAATGTAACGTGGAAAGGAATGAGGAATGGAACTTGGAATGGAAAGTGGAATGGTCCGTGGAATGTAATGTGGAATACAAAGTGGAACGGAAAGTGGAATGGAAATTGGAAAGGAACATAGAATGGAACGTGGAATTGAATTGAATGGAACATGGAGTGGTAAGAGGAATGGAACACGGAGTGGAAACCGGAAAGGAACGTGGAATGGAACATGGAATATAATGGAATGCAATGTGGAATGCAAAGGAATAGGAGGTAGAATGGAACGGAATTGTATCTTTAATGTAATGCAATGGAATAAACAATGTAATGTAATGGAATGTGGAATGGATTGGAATGGAATGTGGAATGGAATGAGGAATGTAGTGGAATGGAATGAGGATTATAATGGAATGGAATGTGGAATGGAATGTGAAATGGAAAGAAATGGAACGTGGAACAGAATGTGGAATGGAAAGTGGAATGGAATGAGGAATGAAATGGCATGGAATGGAATGTGGAATGGAATGGAATGGAATGTGGAATGGAATGCAATGGAATGTGGAATGGAATGTGGAATGGAATGTGCAATGGAATGTGGAATGGAATGGAATGAAACGTGGAATGGAATGTGAAATTGAAAGTAGTGGAATCTGGAATTGAATGGAGTGGAATGTGGAATGGAATGTGTAATGGAATGGAATGGAAGTGGAAAGGAACTTGGAATGCAATGTGGAAAGGAACGTCGAATGTGACGTGGAATGGAACGTGGAATGTAATGTGGTTGGAATGTGGAATGGAACGGAATGTGGAATGGAAAGTGGAATTGTACGTGGAAAGGAAATTGGAATGGGAAGTGGAAGGGAAGGTGGAATGGAAAGTGGAATGCAATGTCGAATGGAATGGAATGGAACGTGAAGTGGAAAGTGGAATGGAACGTGGAGTGGAATGTGAAATGGAACGTGGAATGGAAGGTGGAATGGAACGTGGAATGGAACGTGGAATGGAATGAAATGCATTGTGGAATAGAATGCGAAGGAAGGTGGAATGGAATGTGGAATGGAATGTAATGGAATGTAATGGAAGCTGGAATAGACTGGAAAGGAATGTGGAATGGAACGGAAAGGAATTCAAGGTGGAATGCAAGGTGGAATTGACTGGAATGGAAAGTGGAATGGAATGTGGAATGGAATGTGGAATGGAATGGAAAGGAATGTGAAATGGATTGTGGAATGGAGTGGAATAGACTGGGGAAAGGAAGGTGAAATGGAAGGGTCAATGGAATGTTGAATGCAATGTGGAATGGAATGGAATGGAAGGTGAAATGGAAAGTGGAATGCAATGTGCAATGGAACGTGGAATTCTATGTAGAATGGAATGTGGAAAAGAATGGAATGGAACGGGGAATGTAATGGAATGTATTCTGGAATGGAATGTGGAATGGAATGGAATGGAATTTGGAATGGAATGTCGAATGGAATGTGGAATGGAGTGTTAAAGAATGTGGAAAGGAATGGAATGGAATGTGTAGTGGAACGGAATGGAACGTGGAATTCAACTCAATGGAATTTAGAATGGAATGGAATGGAATGTGGAATGGAATTGAAAAGAATGCGGCATGGAAAGTGGAAAGGAATGGATCGGAATGTGGAATGGAATGGAATGGACTGCTTAATGGGATGGAATGGAATGGAATGTGGAATGGAATGGAAAGGAAATTAAAGAAATGAAAAGTGGGATGGAATGCAGTGGAATTTGTAATGGAATGGAATGGAAAGGAATGGAATGTGGAACGGAATGGAATGGAAAGGAATGGAAGGTAGATTGGAATGGATGTGAATGTGGAATGGAATTTGCAATGGAATGGAATTCAATTTGGAATGTAATAGAATGCAATGCGGAGTGGAATGGAATGGAGTGTGGAAAGGAACGAGGAATGGAATGGAATGGAAGGTGGAATGGAATGGAATGGACTGTGGAAGGGAATGGAATGGAATGAATAGAATTTAATGGAATGTGGAATGGAATGAAATGTGAAATTGAACGGAATGCCATGGAATGTTGACTGGAAAGGAATGAAATGGAATGTGGAATGGAATGTGGAATGGAACGTGGAATGGAACGTCGAAGGGAACATGCAATGGACGGTGGAAAGGAATGTGTAATGCAACGTGGAACGGAACGTGGAATGGAAAGCAGAATGGAACGTGGAATGGAACGTAGAATGCAACGTGGAGTGGAATGGAATGGAATGTAGAGTGCAAAATGGAATGAAACGTGGAGTGCAAACTGGAAAGGAAAGTGGAATGGAATTTGGAATGGAAGGGAAAGCAATGTGGAATGGAATGTAATGGATAGTGGAATGGAAAGGAATTCAATGCAGATTGGAATGGAAGGGAAAATGGAAGGTAATGGAATGGAATGTGGAATGGAATGGAATGGAATTTGTAATGGAATGTGGATGAAATGAAATGGAATATGGAATGGAATGGAATGGGATGTGAAATGGAATGTGGAATGCACGGTGGAATGGAATGAGGAATGGAATGGAATGGAATGGAATGTGGAACGGAATGGATTAGAGTGGAATGCGGAATGGCTAGAATGGAATGTGGAATGGAATGAGGCCTGGAATGTGGAATGGAATGTGTAATGGAATGAAGTAGAATATGAAATGGAATGTGGAATGGAATGGAGTGGAATGTGGAATGGAATGGAATGGAATGAGGAATGGAGTATGCAATGGAATGAAATGGAATGTGGAATGGAATGTGGAGTGGAATGGAATGGAATGTGGAATGGAATGGAATGCATAGTGGAATGGAAAGTGGAATGGAATGTGTAATGGAAGGTGAAATGGAATGGAATGGAATGTGGAACGAAATGGAATGGAATGTGGAATTGAATACAACGGAATGTGGAATGGAATGTAAGGGAAAGAAATGGAAGTTAGAATGGAATGCAATAGTATGTGGAATGGAATGAAACGGAATGTGGAATGCAATGGAATGGATTCCAATGTGGAAAGGAACGGAACGGACTGTGGCATGGAATGTGGAACAGAATGTGGAAAGGAATGAAGCGGAATGTGGAATGCAATGTGGAAAGGAATTGAGTGGAATGTGCAATGGTATGCAATGGAGAGGAATGAGGAAATGAAGGCAATGGAATGTGGAATGCAATGGGGAACGTAATACAATGGAATGTGGAAAGGAATGGAATGGAACGAGGAATGGAAACTGGAATGGGATGTGGAATGGAATGGAATGGAATGTGGAATGGAATGGAATGGAGAGGAAAGTGGAATGGAATGGAATGGGATGTGGAATGGAAAGAATGGAATGTGGAACGGAACGGAATGGAGTGGAATGAGGAATGGAATGGTATAGAGTAGAATGTCGAATGGAATTGACTTTAACGAGGAATGGAATGTGGAATGGATTGGAGTGGAGTCTGGAATGGAATGGAATGGAAAGGGGAATCGAATGGAATGGAATGTTGAATGGAATGTAGAATGGAATGGAATGTGAAATGGAATGGAATGGAACATGGAATACAATGGAATGGAATGTGGAATGGAATGGGATGAAATGTGGAACGGAACGTCGAATGGAATGGAATGGAACAGAATGTGGAATGGAATGGAATGGAATGTGGAATGGAATGCAAAGGAATGGAATGTAGAATGGAACGTAATGGAATGTGGAATGGAAAGTGCAGCGGATCGTCGAATGGAATGGAATGGAACGTGGATTGGAAAGGAACGGAATGTGGAATGGAATTGAAAGGAATGTGGAAAGGAATGCAATGAAATGGAATAGAATGTGGAAAGGAAAGTAATAGAATGGAATGGAATGGAATGGAATGTGGCATGGAATGGAGTGGAATGTGGAATATAATGTGAAATGGAGTGGAATATGAAATGGAATGGAATGGAATGGACTGTGGAATGGAATGGAATAGAATGAGGAATGGAATGAGGAATGGATCTTGGAATGCAATGGAAAGGATCCTGCAGTGTAACATGGAATGGAACGTTGAATGGAACGTGGATTTGAATGGAATGCAATGTGGAATGGAATGGAATGGAAGGTGGAATGGAATAGAATGGAATGTGGAACGGAAAGGAATGGAATGCAATGGAAGGTTGTATTTAATGGAATGGAATGTGGAATGGAATGGAATGGAATGTGGTATTTAATGGAATGGAGTGTGGAATGGAATGGAATGGAATGTGCAATGGAATGAGGAATGGAATGGAATGGAATGTGGAATGGAATGGAATGGAATGTGCATTGGAAAAGAATGGAATGCAACGTGGAATGACATGGAATGGAATGTGGAATGGAATGTGGAATGGAATGAAGAGGAAAGTGGAGTGGAATGTGGTATGAAATGTGGAAAGGAATGTAGTGGAATGTGGAATGGAATGAAATAGAGTGGAATGTGGAATGGAATGGAAGGGAATGTTGAATGGAATGTGGAATGCAATGAAATGGAATGTGGAATGGAATGTGGAATTGAATAGAATGGAAAGTGGAATGGAATGGAATGGAATGTGGAATAGAAAGTGGAATTGAAAGTTGAGTGGAACGTGGAAAGGAATGGAATGGATCGTGGAATGGAATGAATGGAAAGTGGAATGGAATGAAATGGAATGAAATGGGAATTGAAACGAATTTAATGGAATTTCGAAAGGAATGGAATGGACTGGAAAGTGGTATGTAACGGAATGGAATGTGGAATGGAATGTGGAAAGGAATGAAGTGGAATGTGGAATGGAATGTGGAATGGAATGGAATGGTATGTGGAATGGAATGTTGAATGGAATGGAATGGAACGTGGAATGGAACGTGGAAAGGAATGTGGAATGGAATGTGGACTGAATGGAACGGAGTATGGAATGGAATGTGTAATGGAATGGAATGGAATGTGGAAAGGAATGGAATGGAAAGTGTAATGGAATGGAAATGTGGGGAATGTGGAATGGAACGTAAAATGGAATGTGGAATGCATTGTGGAATGGTATGGAATGTGGAATGGAATGTGGAATGGAATGGAGTGGAATGGATTGTGGAATGGAATGGAATTGAAAGGAAGGGAATATGTAATGGAATGAAATGGAATGTGGAAAGAAATGGAATGGAATGGAATGTGGAATGGAATGGAATTGAATTTGGAATGGAATGGAATGGAATGCAATTTAAAGTTGAATGGAATATAATGAAATGTGGATAGGAATATGAAATGGCATTGAATGGAATGCGGATTGGAATATGGAATGGAACGTAATAAAATTTTTAATGGAATGTGGAATGGAATGACCAATCGAATGTGGAAAGGAATGGAATGCAATGTTGAAAGAAATGTAGAATGGAATGCAATGGAATGTGGAATGGATTGTGGAATGGAATGGAATGGTATGTGGATTGTAGTGGAATGGAATGGAATGGAATGGATTATGGAATGGAATGTGGAATGCAATGGAATGGAACGTGGAATGGAATGGAAAGGACTGTAGAATGGAATGGAATGGAATGGAAAGGAATGCAATTGAATGGCATGGAATGTTATGGAATGGAAGGGAATGAGGAATGGAATGTGGAAGGGAATGGAAAGCAAAGTGCAATGGAATGGAATGGAATGGAATGTGGAATGGAATGGAATGAAATATGGAATGCAATGTGGAATGGAATGGAATGGAATGTGAAAAGGAATGGAATGGAATGCGGAATGGAATGGAACGGAAATTGAAAAGGAATGGAAAGGAACATGGAATGGAATGGAATGGAATCTGGAGTGGAATGGAATGGAATGAGGAATGGAACGTGGAATGGAATGGAATGAAATGTGGAGTGGAATAGAATGGAATGTGGAATGCAATGGAATGGAATGTAGAATGGAAAGTGGAAAGCAATGTGGAATGGAATTGAATGCAATGTGGAATGGAATGAAATGGAATGTAGAATGGAATGTGGAATGGAATGTTGAATGTAATTCAATGGAAAGTGGAATGTAATGGAATGGAATGTAGAATGGAATGTGGAATGGAATGGAATGGAATGTGGAATGGAATGTTTTATGGATTGGAATGGTATTTTGAATGTAATGGAATGGAATGGAATTTAATGGAATTGAAGGGAAAGCGGAGTTGAATGTGGAATGGAATGGAAAGGAATGTGGAATGGAATGGAATGTGGAATGGAATAGAATGGAATGTGGAATGGAATGGAATGGAATGGATGTGGACTCGAATGGAATATGGAATGGAATGGAATGCAATTGTATGTGTAATGGATTGGAATGGAATGGAATGGAAAGTTGAATGGAATGTGGAATGGAAGGTGGAATGGAACGTGAAAGGGATTGGAATGGAAGGTAGAATAAAATGTGGAGTGAAATGTGGAATGGAACGTGGAATGGAACTTGGAAAGGAATGTGGAATGGAATGGAATGGAACTTGGAATGGAATGAGTAATGGAATGGAATGGAATGTGGAATGGAAGTGAATGGAATGACGAACGGAATTTGGAATGGAATGTGGAATGCAATGTGAAATGGAATGGAACGTGGAATGGAATGGTATGGAAAGTGGAAAGGGATGGAATAGTATGTGGAATGCATTCCATTCCACATTCCATTCCATTCCATTGCATTCCATATTCCATTCCATACCATTCCACTCCATTGTACAATCCATTCAATTCCATTCCACGTTCCATTCCATTCCATACCTCATTTCATTCCACATTACAGTCCATTCCATTCCATATTCCATTCTACATTCCATTCCATTCCATTCCACATTCCTTTCAATTCCATTCCACATTCCATTTCACATTCCATTCTACATTCCATTCCATTGCTTTGCACATTCCATTAAATTCCATTCCACATTCCATTCCCTTCCGTTTCACATTCCATTCCATTCCATTCAATTCCATTCCACATTCCGTTCAATTCCATTACACATTCCATTTCACATTCCATTCTACATTCCATTCCATTGCTTTGCACATTCCATTAAATTCCATTCCACATTCCATTCCCTTCCGTTTCACATTCCATTCCATTCCATTCCATTCCATTCCACACTCCATTCCACTCCATTCCATATTCCATTCCTCATTCCACTCCATTCCATTCCTCATTCCATTTCATTCCAATCCACATCCCATTCCATTCCATTTCACATTCCATTCCACATTTCACTCCATTCCAATCCGCATTCCATTGCATTCAATTCCACATTCCCTTTCATTCCATTCCACATTCCATTACACATTCCATTCCACGTTCCATACCACATTCCAATCAATTCCATTCTACATTCCATTCCATTCCATTCCATTCCACATTCCATTAGATTCCATTCCACCTTCCATTCCATTCCATTCCACATTCCTTTCCACTCCATTCCACATGCCATTCCACATTCCATTATTTTCCATTCTAAATTCCATTCCATTCCATTCCACATTCCATTCGATTCCTTTCAACATTCCCTTCCATTCCTTTCCACGTTCCATTCCATTCCATTCGACGTTCCATTCCACATTTCATTCCATTGCATTCCACATTCCATTCCATTGTATTCGACGTTCCATTCTATTCCATTCCACATTCCATTCCATTACACATTCTATTCCATTCCATTCCTCACTCGACTCCATTCCAATCCACATTCCATTCTACATTCCTATCCATTCCATTCCACCTTCCATTGCATTCCATTCTACATTCCATTCAACATTTCATTTCATTCCATTCCACATTCCATTCCACATTCTTTTCCATTCCATTCTTCACACCACTCCATTCCATTCCACATTCCATTCCGTATTGCACTCCATTCCATTCCACATTCCAAGGCATTAAATTCTACATTCCATCCCTTTCCACATTCAATTCCACTTTCCATTCCACATTCCATTAAAAATTTAATTCCTTTCCATTCCATATTCCAATCCACATTCCATTCAATACCATTTCAGATTACTCTCCACATTTCATTACATTCAATTCCACATTCAATTGCATTGCATTTCATTCCATTACGCATTCCATTCCATAGCATTCCATTCCATTCCATTCCATTCCTTTCCAGATTCCATTTCATTCCATTACACATTCCCTTCCTTTCAATTCCATTTAATTCCACAATCCATTCCAATCCATTCCATTCCATTCAATTCCACATTCCATTTCACATTCCTTTCCACATTCCATACCATTCCCCATTGCATTCCACATTCCATTCTACATTCGTTTCCACATTCCACTCCATTCCATTCCACTACACATTCCATTCCATTCCATTCCAGCTTCCATTCCATTGCATTCAACATTCCATTCCATACTCCATTTCATTCAGTCCACGTTCAATTCCACATTCCATTCCACTTTCCATTCCACATTCCTTTCCATTCCATTCCTCATTCCATTTCACATACCATTCCATTCCATTCCAAATTCCATTCCACGTTCCATTCCACATTCCATTCCATGCCCTTCAACGTTGCACTCCATTCCATTCCATTCCACATTCCATTCCATTCCATTCCACGTTCAATTCCACATTCAATTCCAAATTCCTTTCCACAATCCATTCCATGAAATTCCACATTGTACCCCTTTCCATTCCATTCCATCTTCCACTCCATGCCATTCCACATTGCACAGCATTCCATTCCATTCCACATTCCATTCCATTCCTTTCCACGTTCCATTCCACATTCGATTCCACATTCCATTCCACGTTCCATTCCATTCCATTCCACATTCCAATCCATTCCATTCCATATTCCATTCCATATTGCGTTTCATTCCATTCCACATTCCGTTTCATTCCATTCCACATTCCGTTTCATTCCATTCCACATTCCATCCTACATTCCATTGCATTCCATTCCACATTCCACTCCATTCCATTCCACCTTCCACTCTGTTCCGTTCCACATTCCATTAAACATTTCACTGCACATTCCACTTCATTCCATTCCACATTCCATTCCACATTCCATTCCATTCCATTCTACATTCCATTCCATTCCATTCCACATTCCATTCCAGATTCCATACAACTTTCCATTCCACATTCAGTTCCATGTTCCATTCCTTTCCTTTCCACATTCCATTCCACATTCCTTTCCATTCCATTCCACATTCCATTCCATTAAATCCAACTTTCCTTTCAATTCCATTCTGTTCCATTTCATTCCAAATTCCATTCCATTCCATTCCACCTTCCATTTCATTCCATTCCACATTGCATTCCAATCCATTAAAAGTTCCACTGGACGTTCCATTCCACTTTCCACTCAACATTCCATTCCATTCCATTCCACCTTCCATTTCATTCCATTCCACATTGCATTCCAATCCATTAAAATTTCCACTCGACATTCCATTCCACTTTCCACTCCACATTCCATTCCATTCCATTCCACGTTCCATTCGACATTCCATTCCACATTCTATTCCATTCCATTCAACAATCCATTTCATTCCATTCCATTTCACATTCCATTCCATTCCATTCAATTTCACATTCCATCCCACATTCCATTCCATTCCATTCCATTGCATTACATTCCTTTCCACCTTCCATGCCATTCCATTCCATTCCACATTCCGTTACTTTCCATTCCATTCCATATTCCATTCAATTCCATTCCACATTCCATTCCTTTGCATTCCACATTTCATTCTATTCCATTCCACATTCCATTCCACATTTCATTCCATGTTCCATTCCTTTCCATTCCACATTCCATTCCCTTCCATTCCATTCCATTAAAGATTCCATTCCATTCCACTCCACATTCCATTCCATTCCATTGCATTACATTACTTTCCTTTCCACATTCCATTCCCTTCCATTCCACATTCCATTCAATTCCATTCCATATTCCGTTGCATTCCATGCCACATTCCATTCCATTCCATTGTACGTTTCAGTCCACATTCCATTCCATTATATTCCATTCCATTCCACATTCCATTCCATTCCATTCCACTTTCCTTTCTATTGCATTCCACATTGCATTCCATTCCATTCCACCTTCCATTCCACATTCCATTTCACCTTCCATTCCACGTTCCATTCCACTTTCCACTCCACCTTCCATTTCATTCCTTTAATACTTCCATTCCACGTTCCATTGCTGTTTTGACTCCACGTTCCATTCCATTCCATTCCACGTTCAACTCCACGTTCCATTCCACTTTTCATTCCACTTTGCATTGCACGTTTCATTCCTCATTCTATTCCATTCCATTCTACATTCCATTCCATTCCTTTTCATATTCTATTCCATTCTATTCCACATTCCTTTCTATTCCATTCCACATTCCATTCCATTCCACATTCCTTTCCATTCCATTCCACATTCCACTCCGCTTTTCCTTCAATTCCATTAAATTCCATTACATTCCACTTTCCATTGAATTACATTGTACATTCCATTCCACATTCCATTCTACATTCCATTCCATTCCATTCCACATTCCATTCAATTCCATTCCACATTCCATTCCACTTTCCATTCTACGTTCCATTCCATTGCATTCCACATTCCATTCTATTCCACTCCACATTTCATTTCATTCCGTTCCACGTTCCATTCCTCATTCCATACCGTTCCACTCCAGATTCCATTCCATTCCATTCCACTTTCCATTCCATTCCATTCCACGTTCCTTTCCATTCCTTTTCAATTTCCATTCTATTCCTTTCCGCATTCCATTCCATTCCTTTTCACATTCCATTCCATTCCATTCCACATTGCATTCCATGTTTCATTCCATTCCATTCCACATTCCGTTCCATAACATTCCATTGCACTTTCCTTTCCATTCCATTCCACATTCCATTCCTCATTCCCTTCCATTCCATAACATTCCATGCCATCCAATTGCATTCCTTTCCATTCCATTCCATTCCATTCCATTCTACAGTCCTTTCCATTCCATTCCACATTTCATTCCATTCCATTCCACATTCCATTCCATAATCCATTCCATTCCCTTCCATTCCACTGCAATCCACATAACATTCCATTCCATTCCACATTCCATTCCATTCCATTCCACATTCCATTGCATTCCATTCCACATTCCGTTGCATTCCATTCTACATTTCTTTCAACATTGCATTCCATTCCTTTCCACATTTGATTCCTCATTTCATTCCACATTCCATTAAAAATTTTATTCCGTTCCATTCCATATTCCAATCCGCATTTCATTCAATGCCATTTCATATTCCTATCCACATTTCATTCCATTCCATTCCACTTAAAATTGCATTCCATTCCATTCCATTCGACATTCAGTTCCATTCCATTCCACATTCCATTGCATTCAATTTCTTTCCACATTCCATTTCATTCCATTACTCATTCCCTTCCTTTCAATTCCTTTCCATTCCACAATCCATTCCATCCCACATTCCATTCCATTCCACATTCCATTCCGCATTCCATACCATTCCACATTGCATTCCACATTCCATTCTACGTTCCATTCCACATTCCACTCCTTTCCATTCCATTACACTTTCCATTCCATTCCTTTCCACATTCCATTCCACATTCCACTTCATTCCTTTCCACATTCCATTCCACATTCCATTCCGTTACATCCCACTTTCCAGTCCATTCCATTCCTTTTGAAATTCCATTAAATTCTATTTCAGTTCCCATTTCATTCTATTTCATTCCATTCCACTTTCCATTCCATTCCATTCCACGTTCCATTCCATTCCTTTCCACGTTCCACTCAACATTCAATTCCACTTTCCATTCCGCATTCCATTCCATTCCATTCCACTTTCCATTCTATTCAATTCCACATTCCATTCCACATTCCATTTCATTCCATTCCACATTCCATCCAACATTCCCTTCCATTCCATTCCACATTCCACTCCATTCCATTCCATTCCACATTCCACTCCATTCCTTTCCACATTCCATACCACATTCCACTCCACATTCCTCTTCATTCCATTCCACATTCCATTCCACATTCCATTCCACATTCCATTCCATGTCATTCCACGTTGCATTCCATTCCTTTCCAATGCACATTCCGTTCCATTCCATTCCACATTCCATTTCATTCCATTCCACATTCCATTGCACATTCCATTCCATTCCATTCCACATTCCATTCCATTAAATACAACCTTCCATTCCATTTCATTCCTTTCCGTTCCACATTCCATTCCATTCCATTCCGCCTTCCATTCCATTCCATTCCACATTACATTCCATTCAAATCCACGTTCCTTTCAATGTTCCATTCCATGTTACACTGCAGGATCCTTTCCATTACATTCCATGATCCATTCCTCATTCCATTCCATATTCTATTCCATTCCATTCCACACTCCATTCCATTCTATTCCATTTCATATTCCACTCCATTTCACATTACATTCCACATTCCACACCATTCCATGCCACATTCCGTTCCATTCCATTCCATTCTACTACTTTCCTTTCCACATTCCATTCCATTCCATTGCATTCCTTTCCACATTCCATTCAATTCCATTCCACATTCCGTTCCTTTCCAATCCACGTTCCATTCCATTCCATTCGACGCTCCGCTGCACTTTCCATTCCACATTCCATTACGTTCCATTCTACATTCCATTCCTTTGCATTCCATTCTACATTCTATTCCATTCTATTCCACATTCTGTTCCATTCCATTCCAAGTTACGTTCCTTTCCATTCGACGTTCCTTTCTACATTTCATCCCACTCCATTCCACATTCCATTCCATTGTATTCCTTGTTCCATTCCCTTCCATTTCACATTCCATTCCAATCTACATCTCATTCCACATTCCATTCCATTCCATTCCCCATTCCATTCCATTCCATTCCAGACTCCACTCCAATCCATTCCACATTCCATTCCTCATTAAGGTCAATTCCATTCGACATTCTACTCTATTAAATTCCATTCCTCATGCCACTCCATTCCATTCCGTTCCACATTCCATTCTTTCCATTCCACATCCAATTCCATTCCGTTCCACTTTCCTTTCCATTCCATTCCATTCCACCTTCCATTCCATTCCATTCCACATTCCATTCCACTTTCCATTCCTCGTTCCATTCCATTCCATTCACATTCCATTCTATTATGTTCCACATTGCATTCCACATTCCATTGCCTTCATTTCCACATTCCTCTCCATTCCATAACATTCCACATTCCACTCAATTCCTTCCACATTCCATTCCACATTCTGCTTCATTCCTTTCCACATTCCGTTCCACATTGTATGCCACAGTCCGTTCCATTCCATTCCACATTCGAATCCATTCCATTCCATTGCACATTCCGTTTCATTCCATTCCACATACCATTGCATTCCATTCTAACTTCCATTTCATTCCCTTACATTCCATTCCACATTCCTTTGCATTCAATTCCACATTCCATTCCATTTCATTCTACATTCCATTCCATTTCACCTTCCATTACACATTCCATTCCGCTTTCCATTCCACTATCCATTCCATTCCACATTCCATTCCATTCCACTTCTCATTCCATTCCACATTCCATTTCATCCCATTCCATATTCCATTCCTCATTCTATTCCATTCCATTCCACATTCCACTCCATTCCATTCCACATTCCATTTCATATTCTACTTCATTCCATTCCACATTCCATTCCAAATTCCAGGCCTCATTCCATTCCACATTCCATTCCATTCCACATTCCATTCCATTCCATTCCATTCCTCATTCCATTCCACCTTGCATTCCACATACCATTTCACATCCCATTCCATTCCATTCCATATTCCATTCCATTTCATTCCACATTTCATTACAAATTCCATTCCATTCCACATTCCATTCCATTACCTTCCATTTTCCCTTCCATTCCAATCCACATTCAATTCCATTCCATTCCACTATCCATTACATTCCATTCCACATTGCATTCCCTTCCATTCCAAGTTCCATTCCACTTTCCATTCCAGTTTGTACTCTACTTTTCATTCCATTTTGCAATCTACATTACATTACATTCCATTCCACGTTCCATTCTACGTTCCATTCCACGTTCCATTCTACTTTCCATTCCACCTTCCATTCCACGTTGCATTCCACATTCCTTTCCACGGTCCACTGCATGTTCCCTTCGACGTTCCATTCCACGTTCCATTCCACATTCCATTCCACATTCCATTTCATTCCTTTCCAGTCCACATTCCATGGCATTCCGTTCAATTTCACATTTCATTCCATTCCACATTCCATTAAATTCTCTTCCATTCCATTCCATTCCCTTCCACAGTCCATTTCATTCCCTTCCACAGTCCATTCCATTCCATTCCACATTCCATTCCATTCCATTCCTCGTTCCATTCCACACTCCATTCCATTCCATTCCCCATTCCATTCTTTTCCATTCCACATTGCATTCCATTCCATTGCAAATTCCATTCCACATTCACATCCATTCCAATCCACCTTCCATTCCTTTCCATTCCATTCAATTTCACATTCCAATCCTTTCCATTCCATTCCATTACAAATTCCACTGCATTCCTTCCCACTTTCCATTTCATTAATTTCCATTCCATTCCATTCCACATTCCATTCCATTCCATCTCATTACGCAGTCCATTCCATTCCATTCCACATTCCGATCCATTCCTATCCACTTTCCATGCCATATTCGTTTCAATTCCATTCCATATTCCATTCCATTCCATTACAAATTCCATTGAATTCCATTCCACATTCCATTCCGTCCTGCTACACATTCCATTCCATTTCATTCCACATTCTTTAACACTGCATTCCACATTCCATTCCACATTCCATTCCAAATTCAATTCCATTCCATTCCACATTCCATTCCACAATTCATTCCATTCCATTCCCCATTCCATTCCATTCCTTTCCACATTCCATTCCACATACAATTCCACGTTACATTCCACATTGCATTCCACTTTCCATTTCACCTTCCATTCCATTCCATTCCACATTGCATTCAACATTCCATTCACCCTACCATTTCACCTTCCTTTCCCCAGTCCATTCCAGTCCATTCCACAATCCATTTCACATTCCATTCCATTCCATTCCACATTCCATTCCACATTCCATTCCACTTTCCATTCCACTACACTGCACATTACATTCCACCTTCAATTCCATTCCGTTCCATTCCACATTCCTTTCCATTCTATTCCAGCTTACATTACGTTCCGTTACATTCCATTCCACATTCCATTCCGTTCCATTGCACCTTCCTTCGCATTCCTTTCCACAATGCATTTCATTCCATTCCACGTTCCATTCCACCTTCCATTCCACGTTCCATTTCACATTCCACTCCACGTTCCATTCCACTTTCCACTCCACGTTCCATTCCATTCCATTCGACATTGCATTCCACTTTCCATTCCACCTTCCCTTCCACTTCCCATTCCAATTTCCTTTCCACGTACAATTCCACTTTCCATTCCACATTGCATTCCATTCCACATTCCAACCAGATTACATTCCACGTTCCATTCCTCTTCACATTTGACGTTCCTTTCCACATTGCATTCCAAGTTCCTTTCCACATTCCATTCCATTCCATTACACATTCCATTCCACATTCCAATCCATTCAATTCCAGATTCCACTACTTTCAATTTCACATTCCATTCCATGTTTCATTCCATTCCATTGCACATTCCATTCCACATTCCATTCCACATTCCATTCCACATTCCATTCCATTCCATTCCACATTCCATTTCATGCCATTCCATTCCTCATTCCATTCCACTTTCCATTCCACATTCTGTTCCACGTTCCATTTCTTTCCATTCCACATTCCTTTCCACATTGCATTCCATTCCATTCCTCAAACCTTTCCACATTCCATTCCAATCCTTTCCACATTCCATTACATTACCTTCCATATTCCATTGCACTACATTCCAGATACAATTCCGTTCCATTCTACCTTGCTTTCCTTTGCATTCCACATTGCATTACATTACGTTCCACCTTCCATTCCACGTTCCTTTCCAGATTCCACTCCGCGTTCCATTCCACTTACCACTCCACGTTCCATTCAATTCCATTCCACGTTCCATTCTACATTCCTTTCCAATTTCCATTCCACTTTCCGTTCCACTTTGTATTCCACATTACATTCCATGGTCCATTCCACTTTCCATTCCAAGTTCCATTCCTCATTCCATTCCACATTACATTCGTCGTTCCATTCCACATTACATTCCACGTTACATTCCACATTCCATTCAATGTTCCATTCCTCATTCCATTCCACATTCCATTCCACCTTCCATTCCACATTCCATTCCACTCCATTCCACATTCCACTCCATTCAATTCTAAATTCCAATCCATTCCATTCCACATTCCATTCTACATTTCACTCCATTCCATTCCACATTCCACAGTACATTCCATTCCACATTCCATTCCAAATTTCATTCCATTCCATTCCACATTCCACTCCATTCCATTCCATTCCACATTTCATTCCATTCCATTCCACATTCCACTCCATTCCATTCCACATTCCCTTCCACATTTGTTTCCATTCCATTCCACATTCCAATCCATTCCATTACACATTCCATTCTATTACATTCCATTCAATTCCATATTCCATTCCATTCCATTGTATTACGCCATCCATTCCATTCCATTCCACTTTCCACTCGATTCCATTCCATTCAATTCCACATTCCATTCCACATTGCATTCCATTCCATTCCATTCCATTCCACATTGCATTTCACATTCCATTCCATTCCACTTTACATTCCCCATTCCATTCCATTCTATTCCAGGTTCCATTCTATTCTATTCCATTCCGTAATCCATTCCATTCCAATCCACATTCCATTCCATTACATTACAATCTATTTCACATTCCATTCCATTCCAGATTACATTCCATGTTCCATTCTGTTCCATTTCACATTCCATTCCATTCCAGTACAATCCATTCCACATTCCATTCCATTCCAGATTCCATTCCGTATTCCATTCGATTCCATTTCACATTCCATTCCATTCCATCTCATAACATTCCACATTCCTTTCCATTCCATTTCAAATTACATTGCATTCCAATTCATTCCATACCATTCCACATTCCATTCCATTCCATTCCACATTCCATACCTTTCAATTCCATTCCACATTCCATTCTATTCCACATTCCATTCCACATTGCATTCCATTCCACATTCCAATCCACATTACTTTCGTTTCCATTCCACATTCCATTCCATTACATTCCACATTCCATTCCATTCCATTCCACATTTCATTTCATTCCATAGCACGTTGCTTTGCATTCCATTCCACTTTCCATTCCAAATTAAATTCCATTCCATTCTACATTCCATTCCACATTCCATTCCACATTCCATTCCATTCCATTCTACATTCCATTCCGCATTCCATCCCACATTCCATTCAATTCCATTCCATATTCCATTCCAAATTCCATTCCACTTTCATTTCCACGTTCACTTACACGTTCCTTTCCACGTTCCATTCTACCTTCCATTCCATTCCACATTCCTTTCCACATTCCATTCAGCGTTCAATTCCATTCCATTCCACATTCCATTCCACATTCCATTCCATTCGATTCCACATTCCATTCCACTTTCGTTTCCATTCCATTCCACTTTCCATTCCACATTCTATTCCATTCCATTCCACATTCCAATCCACATTCCATTGCATTCCACATTCCATTCTATTCCGTATTCCATTCCATTCCATTCCACATTCCTTTCCATTCCATTCCACATTCCATTCCATTCCATTCCATTCCACATTCCTTTCCACATTCCTTTCTTTCCTTTCCACTTTCCATTCCGTTCCATTCCAAATTCCATTCCTTTCCATTCCACTATTGATTTATTTCCATTCCATTCCACATTCCATTCCATTTCAATCCTTTGCATTCCACATTCCATTTCACATTCCATTCCTTTCCAGTTCACATTCCATTCCATTACTTTCCACATTCCATTCCATTCCATTACAATCAGTTCCACATTGCATTTCACATTCCATTCCATTCCACTTTACATTTTCCTTTCCATTCCATTCCATTCCATTCCGCAATCCATTCCATTCCATTCCACATTCCATTCCATTCCATTCCACATTCCATTCCATTCCATTCCATTCCACATTCCATTCCACCTTCCATTCCTTTCCATTCCTTTCCTTTCCACTTTCCTTTCCACGTTCCATTCCTCTTTACATTCCATTGCATTCCATTCCGTTGCATTCCATTCCAATCCACATTCTATACAATTCCATTCCATGTTCCATTCCATTCCGTTCCACGTTCCATTCCATTCCATTTCATATTCCATTCCATTCGCCATTCCATTGCAACCCATTCTATTCCATGTTCCATTCCATTCCACCTTCCATTCCATTCCATTCCACCTTCCATTCCATGAAATTCCAAGTCCCATTCCAGTCCATTCCATTCCATTCCAATTCATTGCAAATTCCATTCCAATCCACTTTCCTTTCAATTCCATTTCATTCAACGTTCCATTCCATTCCATTCCATTCCACATTCCATTCCATTCCACATCCCATTCCACTCCACATTCCATTCCATTCCACGTTCCATTCGATTCCACGTTCCATTCCATTCAAATCCACTTTCCGTTCCACATTCCATTCCATTCCATATTCCATTCCATTCCACATTTCTTTTCATTCCATTCCATTCCATTCCACATTCCATTATATTCCACATTCCCTTCCTCTTTACATTCCATTCCTTTCCACATTCCATTCCATTTCATTCCACATTCCAGTCCGTATTCCATTCCACATTCCATTCCATTTCATGCCACCTTCCATTCCACATTCCATTCCATTGCATTCCACATTCCATTCCACATTCCATTCCATACAATTCCACGTTCCTTTCCATTACATTGAATTCCACATTTCATTCCATTCCATTCCGCATTCCATTCCATTCCATTTGATTCCTTTCCACATTCCATTCCATTCCATTCCTCTCCATATTTCATTTCGTTTCATTAATTGCACATTCCGTTCCATTCCATTCCAAGTTCCATTCCATTCCATTCAACATTCTTTTCCATTCAATTCCATTCCTTTCCACATTCCATAGCATTCCATTCCATTCCACATTTCATTACTTTCCCTTCCGCATTCCATTCCCCATTCCATTGCTTTGTATTCCACATTCCATTCCACATTCCATTCCACATCCCTTTCCATTCCCTTTCACATTCCATTGCACGTTCTATTCTATATTCCATTCCACATACCATTACATATTCCATTCCATTCCTTTCCACATTCCATAATATTCCGTTACATTCTATTACACATTCCTTTCCATTCCATTCCACATTCCATTCCACATTCCATTCCATTCAATTCCGCATTATATTCCATTCTCTTCCACATTTCAATCCATTCTATTCCACATTCCATTCCTTTCCATTCCACTTTTGATTCCACATTCCATTACACTTTCCATTCCAAATTCCATTACACATTCCATTCCAACTTCCATTCCATTCATTTCCTCGATCCATTCTATTCCATTCAACGTTGCATTCCACTTTCCATTCCACATTCCATTTCACATTCAAATCCACTTTCCATTCCATTCCATTCCACGTTTCATTCCAAGTTCCGTTCCATTGCATTCCTTTCCATTTCAACTTCCGTTCTACATTGCATTCCACGTTCCATTCCAACTTCCATTCCATTCAATTCCACATTCCATTTCACGTTCCATTTCATTTCATTCTACGGTCCACTCCACGTTAAATTGCACATTCCATTCCGTGTTCCATTCCACATTCCATTCCACGTTCTATTCCATGTTCCATTCGATGATCCATTCCATTCCATTCCACCATCCATTCCACATTCAATTGCACAGTCTATTCCACGCTCCATTCCACATTCCATTCCACGTTCCATTCCATTTTCCATTCCACGTTCCATTCCACGTTCCATTGCTTTCTATTCCTCATTCCATTCCACTTTCCACTGCATTCCTTTCTACATTCCATTCAACATTCCAAAGCTCTTTCCATTGCACATTCCATTCCACATTCCATTCCATTCCATACCACATTGCATTCCATTCCATCATACATACAATTCCACATTCCTTTGCATTCCATACCACATTCCATTCCACATTCTATTACATTCCATTCCACATTCCAGTCAACTCCATTCAACATTCCATTCCACGTTCCATTAAATTCCTTTGCATTACATTCCAGTTTCCACTTTATTCCATTCCATATTCCTTTCCACGTTACATTTCACATTCCATTCCACATTCCATTGCACGTTCCATTCCATTCCACTCCACATTACACTCCATGTTCCATTCTATTCCATTCCACATTCCATTCCACGTTCCATTCCACATTCTATTCCACATTGCATTCCACATTTCATTCCTTTCAATTCCACATTACATTCCGAATTCCATTCCATTGCATTCCACATTTCATTTCATTTCATTGCATTGCACATTCCATTCCATTCCATTCCAAGTTCCATTCCATTCCATTCCACATCCATTCCATTCCTTTCCACATTCCATAGCTTTCCATTCCGATCCACATGTCATTACTTTCCATTCCGCATTCCAATCCATTCCATTCCATTGCATTCCACATCCCATTCCACATCCCTTTAAATTCCATACCACATTCCATTCCACGTTCCATTCTACGTTCCATTCCACATTCCATTAGATATTTCATTCCATTCCTTTCCAAATTCCATACCATTCCATTAGATTCTACGCCACTTTCCATTCCATTCCATTCCACATTCCATTCCAAATTCCATTCCATACTTTTCTACATTCTATTCCATTCCATTCCACATTCCATTCCATTCTATTGCACATTCCGTTGCTTTCCGTTCCACATTTGATTCCACATTCCATTAAAATTTCCATTCCACATTCCATTCCACATTGCATTCCATATTCCATTCCATTCCATTCCTCGTTCCATTCTATTCCATTTTACGTTGCATTCCACTTTCCATTGTACATTCCATTTCACATTCCATTCCATGTTCCATAGCATTCTATTCCACGTTTCATTCCAAGTTCCATTCCATTGCATTCCACTTTTCATTCCTCATTCCATACTATATTTCATTCCATGTTCCATTCCACATTCCATTCCATTCATTTCCACGTTCCTTTCCACGTTTCATTCCAAGTTCCATTCCATTGCATTCCACTTTTCATTCCACATTCCATACTATATTTCATTCCATGTTCCATTCCACGTTCCATTCCATTCAATTCCACGTTCCATTCCACGTTTCATGACATTCCATTCTACTTTCCATTCCACATTCCATTGTGCATTCCTTTCTGCGTTACTTTCCACACTCCATTCCACATTTTATTCCACGTTCCATTCCACGTTCCATTCCATTCCTTTCCACGTTCCGTTCCACATTCAATTGCACAGTCCATTCCACGTTCCATTCCAAATTCCATTCCATGTTCCATTACATTTTCCCTTTCACGTAACATTCCACATTCCATTCCATTCTATTCCACGTTCCATTCCACTTTCCACTGCATTTCATTCTACATTCCATTCAACCTACCATTGTACATTCTATTCCACATTCCATTCCATTCCATTCCACATTCCGTTCCACATCCCATTCCTCCTTCCATTCCATGGAATACCACATTCCATTCCATTCCATTCCACATTCTAGTCCACTTTCCATTCCACATTCCATTCCATTCCATTCCACATTCCGTTCCACTTCCCATTCCACCTTCCATTCCATTGAATACCACATTCCATTCCATTCCATTCCACATTCTAGTCCACATTCCATTCCACATTCCATTTCAAATTCCATTCCACATTCCATTCCACATTCCGTTCCACATTCCATTCCACATTCTGTTCCACATTCCATTCCACATTCCATTCCATTCCATTCAACATTCCATTCCATTCCGTTCCACTTTCCGTTACACATTCCATTCAAAATTCCATTCCACATTCCATTCCATTCTATTCCATTCCATTCCACATTCCATTTGTTTCCATTCCACATTCCATTCCTTTCCATTCCACATTCCATTCCACGTTCCATTCCATGTTCCATTAAAATCCATTGCATTACTTTCCACGTTCCATTTTATTCCATTGCACATTGCTTTCCAAGTTACATTTCAGATTCCATTGCACATTCCATTTCACATTCCATTCCATTTCTTTCCCCATTCCATTCTTCATTCCATTCCAAGTTCCATTCCATTCCATTCCACATTCCACTCCACGTTCCTTACCTTTCCATTCCACTTTCCATTAAACGTCCATTCCACATTTCATTCAACATTCCATTCCACATTCAATTCCATTCAATTCCACATTCCATTCCAAATACGATTCCATTCCAGTCCACATTCCATTCCACATTCCTTTGAAATCCA
This sequence comes from Pongo abelii, assembly GCF_028885655.2. Lineage (NCBI taxonomy): Eukaryota > Metazoa > Chordata > Mammalia > Primates > Hominidae > Pongo > Pongo abelii. The sequence goes on from NC_072009.2 coordinate 66,038,295, forward strand.
TTCCGCATTCCTTTCCACATTCCGTTCCATGTTCCAATCCACATTCCTATCCATACCATTCCACGTTCCATTCCATTCCATTCCATTATCCATTTCATTCTGTTCCACCTTCCTTTCCACATTTCATTTAACATTCTATTTCGCATTCCAATTCGCATTCCATTGCATTCCATTGCATTCCATTTCACATCCCATTCCTTTCCAATCCACATTCCATTCCGTTCTATTCCACGATCCATTCCACTCCACATTCCATTCCATACCATTGCACATTCCATTCCACTTTCCATTCAATTCCATTCCACATTCCATTCAACGTTCCATTCCTTTACTTTCCACGTTCCATTACATTGCAATCCACATTCCATTCCACATTCCATTTCACATTCCATTCCACATTTCATTCCATTCCATACCATTCCACGTTCCATTCCACATTCCTTTCCATTCCAATCCATATTCCATTCCATTCTATTCCAAGTTGCATTCCATTCCACATTCCATTGCATTCGACATCCAATTCCTTTCCATTCCACATTTCTTTCCTTTCCATTCCACATTCCATTCCACATTCCATTGCACATTCCATTCCATATTACATTCCATCCTCCACTCCATATTCCATTCCACATTCCACTCCATCCCTTATTCCATTCCATTTCCTTCCGAATTCCACGTTCCATTCCATTGCATTCCATTCCACATTCCATTTTATTCCATTACATGATCCATTCCATTCCATTCCACATTAGATTCCACTTTGCATTCCTTTACTTTCCACATTCTATACCATTCCGTTCCATTCCAAATTCCATTCCTTTCCATTCCACATTCCATTGCATTCCATTCCACATTCCATTGCATTCCATTCCACATTCCATTCCATTCTATTCCAAGTTCCATTCCACTTTCCCTTCCACATTCCCTTCCATTCCATTCCACATTCTATTCATTCCCATTCCACATTCCTTTCCACACTGCACTCCACGTTCCATTCCACATTCCATTCCACGTTTCATTCCATTCCATTCCACCTTCCATTCCATTCCATTCCACCTTCCATTCCATGTTCCATTCCATTCCATTCCACTTTACATTCCACATTCCATTTCACTTTCCATTCCACATTCCAATCCATTCCATTCAACAATCCATTCCACTTTCCATTCCACATTCCATTCCATTCCATTCCACATTGCACTCCACGTTCCATTCCACATTCCATTCCACGTTTCATTCCATTCCACATTGCACTCCACGTTCCATTCCACATTCCATTCCACGTTTCATTCCATTCCATTCCACCTTCCATTCTATTCCATTCTACGTTCCATTCCATGTTCCATTCCATTCCATTCCGCTTTACATCCCACATTCCATTTCACTTTCCATTCCACATTCCAATCCATTAGATTCGACAATCCATTCCACTTTCCATTCCACATTCCTTTCCATTCCATTCCACATTACATTCCATTCCATTCCACATTCCAATCCATTCCTTTCCACATTCCATTCCATTCCAATCCACATTAAGTTCCCTTCCATTCGACATTCAATTCCAAATCCCAGCCCATTCCATTCCACATTTCATTCCATTCCATAAAACATTCCATTCCACATTTCATTCCATTCCATACAACATTCCATTCCACATTCCAACCCATTCCATTAGACATTCCATTCCACATTCCAATCCACTCCATTCCACATTCCATTCCATTCCACATTCCGTTCCACATTCCAATAAATTCCATTCAAGCTTTCATTCCACATTCCATTCCATTCCACTCCACATGCCATTCCACATTCTATTTCATTCCATTCCACTTTCCTTTGCACGTTCCATTAATTCCATTCTCCAGTCCATGCAATTCCATTCCATTCCACATTCCATTCCACTCCATTCCATTAAATATTCCATCACATTCAATTCCACATTCCATTCCACTCCATTCCATTAAATATTCCATCACATTCAATTCCACTTTCCATTCCACATTCCGCTTAATTCCATTCCACATTCCATTCCATTCCTTTCCACATTTGATTGCATTCCATTCTATTCGATTCCACATTTGGTTCCATTCCATTCCATTCCAGGTTCCAATCCATTCCATTCCACTTTCCATTCCATTCCACGTTCCATTCCTTATTCCGTTGTATTGATTTCCACATTCCATTCCACCTTGCACCCTGTTGCATTCAATATTCCTTTCCACATTCCTTTCCATTCCTTTCCTCTTTCCATTCCGAGCCATTCCATTCAATTCCATTCCACATTGCATTCCGTTCCATTGAATTCGAGATTTCATTCCATTTCATTCCACATTCCATTAGATTCCATTACATTGCACATTGCATTCCATCCCATTCCACTTGCCATTCCCTTCCATGTGACGTTCCATTTCTTTCCATTCCACATTACATTCCACATTCCATTTCATATTACTTTCCACATTCCGTTTGACATTCCATTCCACCGACCTCTCCATTGCATTCCACTTTCCATTCCATTCAATTACGTGTTCCCTTTCATCCATTCCACATTCCAATCCATTTCATTCCATTCCACGTTCCACACCGCATTTCCATTCCGTTTCATTCTGCATTACATTCCACATTCCCTTCCATTCCATTCCACATTCCCTGCCATTCCATTCCACATTCCATTATGAATTCCATTACACATACCATTCCATTCCACATTCCATTCCATTCCATTCCGCATTCCATTCCACATTCCACTCCATTCCATTCCACATTCCGATCAATTCCATTACACATTCTATTCCACATTCCTTTCCATTCAATTCCATTCCACATTCCATTCCATTCCATTCCATTCCACATTACATTTTATTAAATTCTATATTCACTTCCATTTCCTTCCAAATTCCCTTCCATTTCATTCCAAATTCCCTTCCATTCCATTCCATTCCATGCCATTCCACGTTTCATTACACATTCCATTCCATTCCATTTCACATTCCATTTCATTCCAATCCATTCCAGTCCACAATCCATTCCATTCCATTCCATATTCCATTCAATTGCAGTGCATATTCCATTAATTTCCATTCAACATTCCATTGTATTCCATTCCATGTTCCATTGCGTTCCCTTCCACAATCCGTTCCATTCCATTCCACATTCCATTCCATTTCGTTCTACATTCCATTCCAATCCAGATTGCATTCCTTTCAAATCTACATTCCATTCCATTCCAAATTCCACTCTACTTTCGATTCCATCCCTCATTCCATTCTTTTCCATACCACGTTCCATTCCACATTCCATTCCATTCCAGTTTCCTTTTCTTTCCATTCAAACTTCAATTTAATTCCATTCCATGTTCCATTCCATTCCATTCCACATTTATATCCATTCCACTCCGCATTCCATTCCACATTCCTTTCCATTCGATTCTATATTCCATTCCACTTCCCATGCCATTGCATTCCTGTTTCAATTCCACATTCCATTCCATTCCATTCCATTCCCTTCCACATTCCATTCCTTTCAATTCCATTCCGCATTCCATTCCATTCCATTACACATTCCATTCTATTCCATTCCATTCCACATTCCATTTGATTCCATTCCACATCCCATTCCATTCCATTCCACAATCCATTCCATACCATTCCCCATTCTATTCCATGCCATTCCACCTTTTTTTCCACATTCCTTTCCATTTCATTCCACATTCCATTCGATTCCATTCCATTCCGCATTCCATTCCATTCCATTCCACTTTCCATTGCATTCCATTCCATTCCACATTGCATTCGGTTCCATTCCACATTCCGTTCCATTCCATTCCACATTCCATTCCAAACCATTCCACATTCTATTCCATGCCATTACCCATTTGTTTCCACATTACATTCCATTCCATTCCACATTCTATTCAATTCCATTCCATTCCATTCCTCCGCCCATTCCATTCCATTCCAAATTTCATTCAACATTCCATCTCATTCCATTCCAGATTTCATTCCTTATTCCATTCCATTCCATTATACTTTCCATTCCATTCTCCATTCAATTCCCTTCCATTCCACATTTCATTCCACATTCCATTCCATTCCATTCCACATTCCATTCCACTTTCAGTTTCATTGCATTCCACATTCCATTCCACTTTCCATTCCATTCCATTCCATGCCACATTACATTCCACTTCCCTTTCCATGCCTTTCAACATTCCATTCAATTCTATTGCATACCTGTCTGCAATCTATTCCATTCCATTCTAGTTTCCATTCCATTCCATTGCACATTCCACTACATTCCAGATGGCATTCCATTGGATTCCACATTCCATTCCTGTCTAGTCCACATTCCATTCCATTCCATTGCACATTCCATTCCATTCCTCATTCCATTCAAATCCATGCCAATAAATTCCATTCCATTCCACATTCCATTCCATTCCATTCCACCTTCCATTCCATTCTATTATAATTTCTATTCCTTTCCATTCCACATTCCATTCCATTCCATTCCACACTCCATTCCACATTCCGTTCTACATTCCATTCCCCTTTCCATTCCATTCCGTTCCATTCCAGTCCACATTCCGTTCCATTCCCTTGCACTCCACATTCCATTCCAATCCAGTCCCCATTCCATTCCACTCCATTGCACTCCACATTCCAATCCATTCCATTCCATTCCATTCCTCATTCCATTCCATTCCATTCCAATTCCATTCCGCATTCCAATCCACATTCCATTACATTCCGTTCCATTCCACATTCCATTCCATTCCACATTCTTTTCCATTCCATTCCATTCCACATTCCAATCGATTCCATTCCACATTCCATTCCCCTCCTTTCCATATTCCATTCCATACCATTCCACATTCTATTCCATGCCATTCCAGGTTTCATTGTACATTCCATTCCATTAAATTCCACATTCCATTTGATTCAATTCCATTCCTTTCCATTCCATACCACATTTCATTCCATTCCATTCCACTTTCCATTCTACATTCCATTCCATTACATTCCGCAATCCATTCCCCATTCCATTCCATACCTTTCCAAACTCCATTCCATTCCCTTCCTCATTCCATTCCTTTCCATTGCACATTCCATCCCACATTTCATTTCCAATCCAGATTGCATTCCATTCCTTGCCACATTCCTTACCATTGCATTCAACATTCCATTCCATTCCATTCCAAATTCCATTCCACATTCCATACCATTCCTCATTCCATTGTATTCAATACGATTTTATTCCATTACATTCCATGATCCATTCCATTCCATTCCAATTTCCTTTCCATTCCATTGCAAGTTCCATTCCATTATACACCACATTCAATTCCATTGCATTCCACATTCTATACCACGTTCCATTCCATTCCATTCTACCTTCCATTCCACGTCACATTCCATTCCATTCCAAATTCCATTCCACATTGCATTCCATTCCATTGCATTCCATTCCACATTCCATTCCTTTCCATTCCTTTCCGCATTCCATTCCATCCCATTCCGCATTCCATTCCATTTCATTCCGCATTCCATTCCATTCCATTCCACATTCCATTCCATTCCATTCTGTTCCACATTCCATTCTATTCCATTACTCATTCCATTGCATTCCATTCCACATTCCATTGCATACCATTGCACATTCTATTCCATGCCATTCCACGTTTCATTCCACAATACATTACATTTCATTCTACATTCCATTTGATTCCATTCCAATGCATTCCACATTCCATTCCATTCCATTCCATATTCCATTCCCCTTTCAATTCCCTTCCATTCCACATTTCATTCCTCATTCTATTCCATTCCATTCCACATTCCATTCCATTCTTTTCCACATTCCATTCCATTCCATTCCACATTCAATTCTGTTCCATCCCACATTCCATTCCTTTCCATTACAGACACCATTTCATGCCATTCCACATTCCAGATTCCATTCCAGGTTCTATTCCACGTTCCATTCCACTTTGCATTCCAATCCATTCCGCTTTCCATTACATTTTCCATTCCTTTCCACTACACATTCTTTTCCATTCCATTCCATATTCCATTCCATTCCTCTTTACTTTACATTCCATAAAACATTCCTTTCTATTCCATTCCACAATCCGTTCCATTCCGTTCCACATTCATTTACATTACATTCCATTCGAAACTGCATTCCGTTCCATTCCACGTTGCATTCCATTGCATTACATTCCAATTTCCATTCCACGTAGCATTCCATTCCACTCCACGTTCCATTTCACATTCCATTGGAATCCATTCCACATTCCATTCTATTCAACGTTCCACATTCCATACCACGTTCCATTCCAGTCCATTCCACGTTCCCTTCCATTCCTTTCCACTGCAGTCTGCTTTGCATTCCATTCCATTCCACGTTCCCTTCCATTCCATTCTGCGTTACATTCCATTCCATTCCACATTCCATTCCATTACATTCTACTTTCCATTCCACGTTCCATTCCATTTCATTCCACATTCCTTTCCATGCCATTGCATATTCCTGTTCACTTTCCATTCCATTCCATTCAAAATTCCATTCCACATTTGATTCCATTCCATTCCAACTTCCGTTCTAGATTCCACTCCACTCCAATCCACATTTCATTCCATTCCAGTCCACATTCCATGCCTTTCCACTTCACGTTCTATTCCATTCAATTCCACGTTCCATTCCATGCCATTCCTAGTTCCATTCCATGTTTCATGCCACCTTGCATTCCACTTTCCATTCCATATTCCATTCCATTCTATTCCACATTCCATTTTATTCCACGTTCCATATCATTCCACTTTCCATTACATTCCTTTCCACATTACATTCCAAACTACTTTGTTTTCCATTCTGCATTTCAATCCACATTCCATTACATTGCATTCCACATACTGTGCTACCTTCCATTCCATTCCACTTTCCATTCCACATACCATTCCATTCCATTCCAGCTTGCATTCCATTCCATTCCACATTGCATTCCATTACATTCCACATTCCATTCAATTTCATACCCCATTCCTTTCCATTCCATTCCACATTTTATTCCATTTCATTCCACTTTCCATTTCACATTCCGTTCCATTCCATTCCATATTCCATTCCACTTTCCGTTCCACATTCCATTCCACTGGCTTCAACATTGCTTTCCACACAGCATTCCATTCCATTCTACATTCCATTCCATTCCATTCCAGATTCCATTCCATTGCATTCTCATTCAATTCCATTGCATTCCAAATTGCATTCCATTCCATTGCATTCCACAATCCATTCCAATTTCCTTTCCACTTTCCATTCGATTTCATTCCACATTCCATTCAATTCCATTCCACATTCTTTTCCACAGTGCATTCCATTCCGTTCCACATTCTATTCCACATTCCATTCCATTCCATACCACATTCCATTCCATTCCATACCACATTCCATTCCATTCCATTCCACTTTCAACATTCCATTCCTCTTTCAACATTCCATTCCTCTTTATATTCCACGTTCGATTCTACATTCCATTCCACTTTCCATTCCACGTTCCATTCCCCATTCCTTACCACGTTCCATTCCACGCTGCATTCCACCTTCCGTTACATTTCTTTCCACATTCCATTACACATTCCATTCAAAGTGCCATTGCATTCCTTTCCACATTCCTTTCCACATTCCTCTGCATTCCATTCCACAATTCATTCCACATTCCATTCCATTCCATATCGCGTTCCACATTCCATTCCATTCCATTCCACATTGCATTCCACATTCCATTCCATGGCATTCCACCTTCCATTTCACTTTCCATTCCTTTTCATTCCACCTTCCATTCCACATTCCATTCCATACCATTCCACATTACATTCAATTCCATTGCATTCTATTCCACATTCAATTCCATTCCATTCCACATTTTATTCCAATACATTCCACATTCCATTTCACATTACATTCCATTCCATTCAATATTCCATTCCACATTCTTTTCCACATTCTATTCCACTCCTTTCCACATTGCTTTTCACTTAGCATTCCATTGCATTCTACTTTCCTTTCCATTCTATTCCACATTCCATTCCATTTCATTCCATTCCACATTGCATTCCATTCCTTTGCATTAAACATTCCATTCCAAATTCCATTGCACATTCCATTCGATTTCATTCCACATTCCATTCAATTGCATTCCACATTCCTTTCAACATTGCATTCCATTCCATTCCACATTCGATTCCACATTCTATTCCATTGCATAAAACATTCTATTCCATTCCATTCCACGTTCCACATTCCATTCCACTTTCCATTCCACGTTTGATTCTACATTATATTCGACGTGCCATTCCACGTTCCATTCCATTCCATTACACGTTCTATTCCACGTTCCATTCCATTCTTTCCACGTTTCATTCCACTTTCCATTCCATTCCATTACACATTCCATTCTAAGTTCCATTCCATTCCGTTCAACATTCTATTCCACGTTCCATTCCATTCCATTCTGTTCCATACCACATAACATTCCATTCCATTCCACTTTCCATTACATTCCGTTCCACATTGCATTCCATTCCATTCCACTCCACTTTCCATTCCATTGCATTCCACATTCCATTCCATTCCATTCCACATTCCATTACAATTCATTTCAAATTCTATTCCGTTCCATTCCAAATTCCATTCCATTCCATTCCATTCCATTCCATTCCACATTCTATTGCATTGCAATCCACATTCCAATTCTTTCCAATACTTTCCACTTTCCAGTCCATTTCATTCCACGGTCCATTCCACGTTCCATTCCTCTTTCCATTCCTTTCCATTGCACATTCCATTCCACATTTCATTCAATTCCATTGCACATTCCATTCCACATTCCATTCAATTTCATTCCACATTCCATTCATTTCCAATCCATATTGCATTCCATTCCATTCCACATTCTATTGCATTGCAATCCACATTCCAATTCTTTCCTATACTTTCCACTTTCCAGTCCATTTCATTCCACGGTCCATTCCACGTTCCATTCCTCTTTCCATTCCTTTCCATTGCACATTCCATTCCACATTTCATTCAATTCCATTGCACATTCCATTCCACATTCCATTCAATTTCATTCCACATTCCATTCATTTCCAATCCATATTGCATTCCATTCCATTCCACATTCCATTCCATTCCATTCCAGGTTCCTTTTCATTCCATTCCATTCCATTCCCCATTACATTACACATTGCATTCCATTCCATTCCACGTTCCATTCCACATTCCATTCCATTCCATTCAACATTGCACTCCACATTCCATTGAAAAATCCATTACACATTCAATTCCATTCAACTTTCCATTACACATTCCATTCCAAATTCCATGTCACTCCACTTTCCATTCCACATTCCATTACACGTTCCATTCCACATACGATTCCAATCCATAACACATTGCATTTCACATTCCATTCTATTCCATTCCACATTCCATTCCACATAACATTCCATTCTATTCTACATTCCATTCTATTCCATTCCACTTTCCATTCCATTCCATTCCACATTCCATTCCATTACTCTCCACATTCCATTCCATTCCACATTCCATTCCATTCCACATTCCATTCCATTCCAATCCATTCCATTCGATTTACCATTACACATTCCTTTCCATTCCATTCCACAATCCTTTCCACATTCCTTTCCATCCCATTCCAATCCATTCCACATTGCATTCCACTTTCCATTCCATTCCATTCCACAAGATATTCCATATTCCAATGCATTCCATTCCACATTCCATTGCATTGCATACCACATTCCGTTCCATTCCATTCCCGATATCATTGAATTCCATTCCATTCCATTCCACATTCCATTCCATTCCATTCCACATTCCATTCCAAATTTCATTCCATTCCATTCCACATTCCATTCTACATTCCATTTCATTCCGTTCCATTCCATTCCACATTCTACAACACCCTCCATTCCATTCCATTCCAGATTCCATTCCCTTCCATTCAAATTCCATTCCATTCCATTCCACATTCCATTCAACATTCCATTCCACTCCATTCCACATTACATTCCATGCCATTCCACATTCCATTCCATTGCATTCCAGTTTCAATTCCCTTACATTCCACTTTCCCTTCCATTCCATTCCAAGTTCCATTCCATTCCATTCCATTTCACGTTCCATTCCATTCCATTCCACGTTCCATTCCATTCCACTCCACGTTCCATTTCACCTTACATTCCATTCCTTTCCACGTTGCATTACATTCCATTCCACGTTCCATTCCACATTCCATTCTATTGCTTTCCACATTCCATTCCATTCCATTCCTCATTCCATTTTCCGTTGCATTCCATTCAATTCCACATTCCTTTCCATTCCATTTCACACTCCATTCAATTCTATTGCATTTCACATTCCATTACATGACATTCTACGTTGCATTCCTTTCAATTCCACCTTCCTTTAAATTCCGTTTCACCCTCAATTCAATACCATTGCTTTCCACATTCCGTTCCATTCTACTCCACATTCCATTCAATTCCACTGCATTCCATTCAACATTCCATTCCACATTCCATTCTACATTCCATTCAATTCCATTCCACATTCCAGTCCATTCCATTCCACATTCCATTCCACATTCAATTCCATTATATTCCACCTTCCATTCCATTCTATTCCACCTTCATTTGCATTCCACTCAATTCCGTTTCACATTCCATTCCATTCCATTAAAATCCACATTCCAATGCATTCCATTTCACTTTCCAATCCATGCCATTCATCATTCCATTCCATATGCCATTCCGTTTCATTCCACATTCCATTTCATTCCATTCCACATTCCATTATATTTCCATTTCACTTTACATTCCATTCCATTCCTTTCCACATTTCATTCCATTCCATTCCACATTCCATTCTATAACTTTCCATTCCATTCCACATTTCTTTACGTATTTCATTGCATTCCTCTACAGATTCCATTCCATTCCACATTCCATCGCATTTCACTCCATATTCCATTCCAATCCATTCTGTATTCCATTCCATTCCATATTCCTTTCCATTCCATTCCACATCCCATTCCATTCCATTCCACATTCCATTCCAAACCATTCCACTCCAATCCATTCCACATTCCATTCCATTCCACAATCTGTTCTGTTCCATTCCATTCCATTCCAGATTCCATTCCATTCTATTCCATACCACATTACGTTCTATTTCATTCAATTCCATTCCACATTCCATTCCATTCCACTCCCTTCAACATTCCATTCCATTCCACATTAAATTCAATTCCATTCCATTCCATTCCACATTCCATTTCACATTCCATTCCAATCCATTCCAAATTACATTCTTTCCATTCCACATTCCATTCCACATTCCATTCCGCATTCCATTCCATTCCACATTCCATTCCATTCTATTCCACTTTCCATTCCATTCTATTAAACATTCCATTCTATTTCCATTTCATATTCAATTCCATTCCTCTCCTTTCTACATTCCGTTCCATTCCATTCCACATTCCATTCTATTCCACATTCCATTCCACATTCCATTCCATTCCATTCCACATTGCATTCCTCATTGCAATCCATTGCTTTCCACATTCCATTCCATTCCATTCCACATTCCATTTCATTTCATTCCACATTCCATTCGATTCGATTCCATTCCATATTCCATTCCATTTCATTCCTTTCCGTTCCACCTTCCATTATATTTCATTGCATTCCACATTAAATTCCATTCCATTCACATTCCGTTCCATATTCCATTCCACTCCTTAACACATTGCATTGCACATTCCATTCCATTCCATTCCACATTCCATTCCATACCATTCCACATTGCATTCTACATTCCATTACATTACATACCACGTTGCATTCCAATCAATTCCACATTGCATTCCACATTCCATTACATTACATACCACATTGCATTCCGTTCCTTTCCACATTCCTTTCCATTCTATTTCACCGTCCTTTCAATTCCATTGCATTCCACATTCCATTCCATTCCATTCCACATTCCATTCTATTCCACATTCCATTCCACATTCCATTCCATTCCATTCCACATTGCATTCCTCATTGCAATCCATTGCTTTCCACATTCCATTCCATTCCATTCCACATTCCATTTCATTTCATTCCACATTCCATTCGATTCGATTCCATTCCATATTCCATTCCATTCCATTCCTTTCCGTTCCACCTTCCATTATATTTCATTGCATTCCACATTAAATTCCATTCCATTCACATTCCGTTCCATATTCCATTCCACTCCTTAACACATTGCATTGCACATTCCATTCCATTCCATTCCACATTCCATTCCATACCATTCCACATTGCATTCTACATTCCATTACATTACATACCACGTTGCATTCCAATCAATTCCACATTGCATTCCACATTCCATTACATTACATACCACATTGCATTCCGTTCCTTTCCACATTCCTTTCCATTCTATTTCACCGTCCTTTCAATTCCATTGCATTCCACATTCCATTCCATTCCATTCCACATTCCATTCAATTGCACTGCATTCCATTCCACATTCCATTCTACATTCCATTCCATTCAATTCCACATTCCATTCCATTCCATTCCACATTCCATTATACATTCGATTCCATTATATTCCACCTTCCATTCCATTCCATTCAATTGCATTTCACGTTCCATTCCATTCCATTCCATTCCACAATCCATTGCTTTCTATTCCACATTCCATTCCATGTCATTCCACATTGCATTCAATTCCACTTCACATTCCATTGCATTCCATTCCATATTCCATTCTATTTCCATTTCTCCTTTCATTCCATTCCATTCCTTTCCACATTCCATTCCATTCCATTCCACATTCCATTGCATAACTTTCCATTCCATTCCACATTTCTTTACGTATTTCATTGCATTCCCCTACAGATTCCTTTGCATTCCAACTTCCATCGCATTTCACTCCATGTTCCCTTCCAATCCATTCTGTATTCCATGCCATTCCATATTCCTTTCCATTCCATTCCACATCCCATTCCATTCCATTCCACATTCCATTCCAAACCATTCCACTCCAATCTATTCCACATTCCATTCCATTCCACAATCTGTTCTGTTCCATTCCATTCCATTCCAGATTCCATTCCATTCTATTCCATACCACATTACATTCTATTTCATTCAATTCCATTCCACATTCCATTCCACATTCCATTTCACATTCCATTCCATTCCATTCCCTTCAACATTCCATTCCATTCCACATTAAATTCTATTCCATTCCATTCCATTCCACATTCCATTTCACATTCCATTCCAATCCATTCCAAATTACATTCTTTCCATTCCACATTCCATTCCACATTCCATTCTGCATTCCATTCCATTCCACATTCCATTCCATTCTATTCCACTTTCCATTCCATTCCATTAAACTTTCCATTCTATTTCCACTTCATATTCAATTCCATTCCTCTCCATTCTACATTCCGTTCCATTCCTTTCCATTCCATTCCACATTCCATTCTATTCCACATTCCATTCCACATTCCATTCCATTCTATTCCACATTGCATTCCACATTGCAATCCATTGCTTTCCACATTCCATTCCATATCATTCCATTCCACATTCCATTTCATTTCATTCCACATTCCATTCGATTCCATTCCATTCCATATTCCGTTCCACTCCATTCCTTTCCTTTCCACATTCCATTCCATTTCATTGCATTCCACATTAAATTCCATTCCCTTCACACTCCGTTCCATATTCCATTCCACTCCTTAACACATTGCATTGCACATTCCATTCCATTCCATTCCACATTCCATTCCATACCATTCCACATTGCATTCCACATTCCATTACATTACATACCACTTTGCATTCCATTCCATTCCACATTCCTTTCCATTCCATTTCACCCTCCATTCAATTCCATTGCATTCCACTTTCCATTCCAATCCATTCCACCTTCCTGTTCAAACCATTCCACACAACGTTCAATTCAACTCCATTCCATAACATTCCACTCCACATTCCATCCATTCCATTTCATGTTCCATTCCACGTTCCATTCCACTTTTCATTCCACGTTCCATTCCATCCCATTCCACATTCCATTCCACATTGCATTCCATTCCATTCCACAATCCATTCTACATTCCATTACATTCCATTCCACATTCCACTCCATTCCATTCCACATTCCATTCCGCATTCCATTCAACATTCCATTCCACATTCCAATCCATTCCATTTAAACTCCCACTTCATGTCTTTCCATTCCACATTCCATTCCATTCCGTTGCACATTCCATTCCATTCCATTCCACATTCCATTCCATTCCATTTCACTTTCCATTCAATTCCATTCCACATTAAATTCCGCATTCCATTCCATTCCATTCCACATTCCATTCCATTCAATTACATTCCACATTCCATTCCATTCCAATAAATATTCCATGAAATTCCATTCCGCATTCCTTTCCATTCCTTTTATCATTGGATTCCATTCCATACCACATTCCGTTCCATATTCCATTCCGTTCCTTTCCACATTCTATTCCATAGCATTCCTTTCCCCATTCGATTCCATTCCGTTCCACGTATAATTCCACATTCCATTCGACATTTCATTCCATTCCTTTCCACATTCCATTCCACATTCCATTCCATTAGACATTCCATTCCATAAAATTTAATTCCACATTCCATTCCACATTCCATTCCATTCCATTTCACATCCGATTCCATTCCATTCCACATTCCATTCCACTCTCTTTCACATTCAATTTCATTCCATTCCACATTGCATTCTACATTCCACTCCATTCCATTTCGTATTCCATTCCATTCCATTCCACATTCCACCCAATTACATTCCATTCCACATTCCTTTCCATTGCATTTCACATTCCCTTCCACATCCATTCCATTGCATGCCATTCCACATTCAATTCCATTCCATTCCATTCCATTCCACATTGCATTACACTCCATTCCATTCCACGTTCCATTCGATTCGTTTCCATTCCATATTGTATTCCATTCCATTCCACGTTCTTTCCAAGTTTCATTCCACATTACATTCCACTTTCCATTCCACCTTCCATTCCATTCCATTTCATTTTCCATTCCAGGTTCCATTCTGCCATCCATTCCACGTTCCCTTCCATTCCATTTCGCCTTCCATTCCACATTTCATTCCATTCCATTCCACATTCGTTTCCACATACCATTCCACATTTCATTGCAGATTCCATTCCATTCCATTTCACATTCCATTCCATCCCATTCCATATTCCATTCTATTCCATTCCTTTACACATTGCATTCCACATTCCTTTCCATTCCATTCCATTCCCCATCATTCCGCTTTCCATTCCACGTTCCATTCCATTCCATTACACATTCCACTCCATTCCATTTCGTAATCCATTCCATTCCATTCCACATTCCACCCAATTACATTCCATTCCACATTCCATTCCAATCCATTCCACATTCCATTCCATTCTATTCCATTCCTGATTCCATTCCATTCCTTTCCACATTCGATTCCATTCCATTCCATTCCATATTCCATAAAATTCCATTCCACATTCCATTCCATTCCATTCCACATTCCATTTCATTCCATTTCACATGCCATTCCTTTCCATTCCACGTTGCATTCCACTTTCCATTCCACATTCCATTCCATTCCATTCCACATCCATTCCATTCCATTCCATATCACATTCCATTTAACATTCCATTCCATTCCATATTCCATTCCATTTCGTTTCACATTCCATTCCACATTCCATTGCATTCCATTTTGCATTCCACTCCATTGCATTCCACATTCCATTTTGCCTTCCACTCCATTCCATTCCACATTCCATTCCACATTCCTTTCCAAACTCCATTCCACATTCCATTCCTTTCCTTTCCACCTGCCACTTCATTCCATTGCAAGCCACTTTCCGTTCCATTCGACTCCACATTCCATTCCATTCCATTTCACATTCCTTTCCATTCCATTCAACATTCTTTTCCACATTCCATTCCACTCTATTCCATTCCATTTCACATTCCATTTCTTTTCATTCCGCATTCCATTCAACATTCCATTCCATTCTACCTTCCACTTCATTCCATTCCATTCTATACCATATTCCATTCCATTCCATTGCTCCTTCTATTCCATTACTTTCCACATTGAATTCCATTCCATTTCACATTCCATTCCATTCCATTTCACATTCTATTCCATTCCATTCTACATTCCATTACACATGCCATTCCATTACATACCATTCCATTCCACATTGCATTCCATTCCATTCCATTCCACATTCCATTCTTTTCCATTCTCTTACAAATTCCATTCCATTCCATTCCACATTCCATTCCATTCCATTCCACATTCCATTCCACATTCCCTGGCATTCCATTCCACATTCCATTCCTTTCCATTCCACTTTCCATTCCACATCCCATTCAATTCCACAATACTTTCCATTCCATTAAACTTTCCATTCCATTCCATTCCACTTTCCATTCCATTCCATTCTGCATTCTATTATATTCCATTCTTCATTCTATTCCATTCCATTCCATTCCTTTCCAGATAGCAATCCATTCCATTCCATTCCACATTCCATTCCTTTCCATTCCATAATCCATTCCATTCCTTTCCATTTCACATTCCATTCCACATTCCATTCTGATCCATTCCACAATCCATTCCATATTCCATTCAATTCCATTCCACCTTCCATACCATTAAACATTCCATACTATTCCATTCAATTCCATTCCATTCCATTCCACTTTCCTTTCCATTCCATTCCATTCCCTTCCACATTCCATTCCCTTCCATTCCACATTCCATCCCATTGCATTCCATATTGCATTGCGTTCCATTCCAGTTTCCATTCCATTCCATCCCACATTCCATTCCGTTCCACATTCCATTCCATTGCATTCCATTCCATTCCAAATTCCATTCCACATTCCGTTCCATTCCACTCCACTTTCCATTCTTTTCCATTCGACATTCAATTCCAATCCCTTCCATTCAATTCCATTCCATTGCATTTCACGATCCATTCCACGTTCCATTCAATTCCATTCCACGTTTCATTCCACGTTCCATTCCACGTTGCATTCCACAATACTTTCCATTGAATTCCACTTTCCATTCCATTCCATTCCACTTTGAATTCCATTCCTTTCCACATTCCATTCCGTTAACATTCCATTCCGTTAACATTTAATTCCATTCCAGTCCACATTCCATTCCATTCAATATTCCATTTCATTGAATTCCACATTCCATTCCATTCCATTCCATTCCAAATTCCATTCCAAATTCCATTCCATTCCTTTGCACATTCCATTGCATTCAATTCCACATTCCATTCCACTCCATTCCACATTGCATTCAATTCCATCCCATTTCACATTGCATTCCTTTCCATTCCACAATCCATTCCATTCCATTCCTTTCCTTTCCATTTCACATTCCATTCCACATTCCATTCCGATCCATTCCACATTCCATTCAATTCCATTCCACATTCCATACCATTAAACATTCCATTCTTTTCCATTCAATTGCATTCCATTCCATTCCAAATTCCATTCCCTTCCATTCCATCCCACATTCCATTCCCTTCCATTCCACATTCTATCCCATTGCATTCCATATTGCATTGCATTCCATTCCAATTTCAATTCCATTGCATTCCACATTCCATTATGTTCCACATTGCATTCCATTCCATTCCATTCCACTCCTATTTATTCCCTTCCAAATTCCATTCCACATTCCATTCCATTCTGCTCCACTTTCCATTCTATTCCATTCGACATTTAATTCCAATCCCTTCCATTCCATTCCATTCCATTCCATTCCATTCCACATTCCATTCCACAAATCATTCCGCATTCCTTTCCATTCCACTTTCCAATCAACATTCCATTCCATTCTATTACATTCCCTTTTCCATACCACTTTCCCTTCCACATACCATTCCACTTTCCATTCCATTCCATTCCATTCCACGTTCCATTCCACATTCCATTCCATTCCCTTCTGCATTCCATTCCATCTTTTTCCACATTCTGTTACACATTCCATTCCATTCCAGGTTGCATTCCAGATTCCATTCCACATTCCAGTCCATTCGAAGTCACATTCCACATTCCATTCCACGTTCCGTTCCACATTGAAAGTCCTTTCCATTCCATTCCACGATGAATTCCACATTCCATTCCATTCCATTCCACATTCCATTCCATTTCCTTCCACATTGCATTCCATTCCATTCCACATTCCATTCCATTTCATTCCATATTCCATTCCATTCCATTCCACATTCCATTCCATTTCATTCCATATTCCATTCCATTCCATTCCACATTCCATTCCATTTCATTCCATATTCCATTCCATTCCATTCCACATTCCATTCCATTTCATTCCATTCCACATTCTATTCCATTCCGTTCCACATTCCATTCCACATTGCATTCCACATTAAATTGGATTACATTCCACATTCCATTCCACTCCATCCCATTCCACCTTCTTTTCTATTCCATTCCAGTTTCCATTCCATTCGATTCCATTCCACATTACATTCCATTTCGTTCCATATTCCATTCCATTCCATTCCACATTGCATTCCATTTCATTCCATTCCATATTCCATTCCATTCCATTCCACATTCCATTTCATTCCATTGCACATTCCGTTCCCTTCCATTCCACATTACATTCCATTCAACATTCCATTCAACTTTCCATTCCATGCTATTCCATATTCCATTCCATGACATTGCACATTGCATTCCTCTTTCCATTGCATTCCATTCCTCATTCCATTCCATGCCTTTCCAGATTGCATCCCACATTCCATTCCTTTCTGTTCCACTTTCCATTACACGTTCCATTTCATGCCATTCCAGTTTAAATTCCACATTCCATTCCATTCCAATCCATATTCCATTCCATTTCATTCCATTCCAGTCCACTTCCATTCCATTCAATTCCATTCCGCATTCCTTTCCCTTCCACATTCCATTCAATTCCACATTCCTTTCCATTCCATTCCACATTCCATTCCATTCCATTCCATAACAGTCCACATTCTATTCCATTCCATTCCATTACACATTTCAATCCATTACATTACACATTCCATTCCATTCCATCCCAATTTCCATTCCATTCATTTACACGTCCCACTCCACGTTACATTTCACTTTCCATTCACGTACAATTACACGTTCCATTCCGCGTCCCATTCTACGTTCCATTCCACGTTGAATACCACGTTCCATTCCATTACATTCCACGTTCCATACCACGTTCCATTCCAAATTCCATAGCAGATTTCATTACATTCAAGTTCATATTCCATTCCACATTTCATTCTATTCCATTCCACATTACATTCCACGTTCCATTCCATTTCATTCCACATTCCATTCCATTCCATTCCACATTCCATTCCATTCCATTCCACTTTCCATTCTATTCCATTCCATATTCCATTCCATTCCATTCCACTTTACATTCCACATTCCATTCCACTGCATTCCACTTTCGATTCTACATTCCATTCCAATCCACACTCCATTCCATATTCCTGTCCATTGCATTCCATTCCACATTTCATTCCATTCCATTAAACATTCCATTCCATTCCATTCCACATTCCAATCCATTCCATTTGACATTCCATTCCATTCCATTCTACAATCCATTCCACTCTCCATTTAGTTCCACATTCCATTCCACATTCCATTCCACATTCCATTCCATTCCACGTTCCATTCCACTTTCCATTCCCCGTTCCATTCAGTATTCCATTTCATTCCATGCCACGTTCAATTCAACTTGCCATCCCATTCCATTCCACATTCCATTCCATTCCATTCAATTCCACATTCCATTCCATTCCACTGTCCATTCGATTCCATTCCACATTCCATTCCATTCCATTCCACATTCCATTCCATTCCACAATCCCTTCCAAATTCCATTCCATACCACGTTTTATTGCACTTTCCATTCCATTTTACATTGCATTACTCCTTCCATTCCACTTTCCATTCCACCTTGCATTCCACATTTCATTCCATTCCATTCAAAGTTCCAGTCCACTTTCCATTTCACGTTCCATTCCACAATCCTTTCCATTCCATTCCACGTTCCATTGCACATTCCATTCCATTCCAGATTCCATTCCACATTCCGTTCCATTCCATTCCACTTTGCATTCCACATTGCATTCCATTCCATTCCACATTCCATTCCAGTCCATTCTACGTTACTTACCGTTCCATTCCATTCTATTCCATTCCACATTGCATTCCATTTCATTCCATTCCATTCCACATTCTATTCCACATTTCATTCCATTGCATTCCACTTTCCATTCCACAGTCCATTCCAGTCCTTTCCACATTCCAGTCCACATTCCTTTCCATTCTATTCCATTCCAGATTCCATTCCATTACATTCCACAATCCATTCCATTCCATTCCACGTTCCATTGCACATTCCATTCCATTCCATTCCACTTTCCATTCCATTTCCATTTGACGTTCTTTCCATTCAATTCCATTCCATGTTCCATTCCACGTTCCATTGCATTCCACTCCACATTCTGTTCAATTCTACGTTCCATTCCACATTCCATTCCATATTCCATTCCATTCCACTCCACATTTCATTCCATTCCATTCCACATTCCATTCATTTCCATTCCACATTCCATTCAGTTCCATTACACTTTCAATTCCATTCCATTCCATTCCACATTCCACTACATTCTGATGCATTCCACATTCCATTCCATTCCATTCCACTTTCCATTCCATTCCATTCCACATTCCATTCCATTCTGTTCCACATTCCATTCCTTCCCATTCCACATTCCGTTCCAATCCATTACAGATTCCATACCATTCCATTCCATGTTCCATTCCATGTTCCATTCCACATTCCATTTCACGTTCCATTCCACTTTCCATTCCATTCCATTAAATGCTCCATTCCACATTCTATTCCACATTCCATTCCATTCTATTCCATTCCACATTCCACTCCATTCCATTCCACAGTCCATTTCACATTTCATTCCACATTCCATTCCATTCCATTCCAAATTCCTCTTCATTCCTTTCCATTCCACATTCCACTACATTTCATTCCACATTCCATTCCATTCTTTTTCAAATTCCATTCCATTCACTCAATTCCATTCCACATTCCATACCATTCCATTCCACTTTTCATTCCATTCCATTCCATTCTGCGTTCCATTCCATTCCATTGCACATTGCATTCCACGTTCCATTCCGCTTTCCATTCCACATTCCATTCCACATTCCATTCCATTGCGTTGCATAACATTTTCCATTCCACATTCCATTCCATTCCATTCCATTCCATTTCATTCCATTCCACATTGCTTTACACGTTCCATTGCATTCCATTCCACATTCCATTCCACATGCCATTCCACGTTCTATTCCCTGTTTCATTCCGCGTTTCTTTACACATTCCATTTCACATTCCATTCCACATTCACTTCCGTTCCATTCCACATTACATTCCGCATTCCATTCCATATCATTCCACAATCCATTCCAGATTCCATTCCATTCCATTCCACATTCCACTCCATTCCATTTCATTCCACATTCCACTCCATTCTATTTCACATTCCATTCCATTCCATTCCACATTCCATTCCACATTATACTCTGTACATTCCACATTGCATTCCACATTCCATTCCACATTCCATTCCGTTCCATTCAACATTCCACTCCATTCCATTCCATTCTACATTCCATTCCATTCCATTCCTCGTTCCATTCCACATTCCATTGTTTTCCCTTCCACATTCCATTCCATTCCATTCCACAGTCCATTCTACATTCCATTCCTTTCCATTCCACATTACATTCCGTTGCATTCCTCACCCACTCCAT
Source organism: Pongo abelii (assembly GCF_028885655.2). Classification (NCBI taxonomy): domain Eukaryota; kingdom Metazoa; phylum Chordata; class Mammalia; order Primates; family Hominidae; genus Pongo; species Pongo abelii. The sequence continues at coordinate 66,060,365 of NC_072009.2, forward strand.
TCCATTCCACATTCCACTCCACATTCCAATACATTTCATTCCACTATCCATTCCACTTTCAGTTCCTCATTCCATTCCAATCCCTTGCACTTTCCACTCCATTCCATTCCATTCCACATTCCATTCCAGTCCGCATTCCATTCCATTCAATTCCACATTCCATTCTCATTCCATTGCATTTCATTCCACATTCCATTGCATTCCAATTCAGATGTCAATCCACATTCTATTCCAAGATCCATTACTTTATATTCCACATTCCGTTCCACATTCCATTCCACATTCCATTCCGCAGCTCATTCCGTTCCATTCCACATTCTATTCCTTTCCAATCAACATTCCATTCTACATTTCATTCCATTCCACTCCACATACCATTCCACATTCCATTCCACGTTTCATTCTTTTCCTTTCCACATTCCATTCCATTCCGTTCCATTCCAAGTTTCATTCCACATTCCATTAATTTCTATTCCGCTTTCCATTCCACATTCCACTCCATTCCATTCCACATTCCATTCCATTCCAGTCCACATTACATTCCACATTCCATTCCATTCCATTCCACATTTCATTCCATTCCATTCCTTTCCACTTTCCTTTCCATTCCATTCCACATTCCATTCCACGTTGCATTATTTTCCTTTCCGCATTCCATTCCACTTTCCATTCCATTCCATTCTACATTGTATTCCGTTCCACATTCCATTTCCATTGCATTCCACATTCCAGTCCATTTCATTCCACATTGCATTCCATTCCATTCCATTCCACATTCAATTCCATTGCATTCCATTTCATTCCATTCCACATTCCATTCCACATTCCATTCCATTCCATTCCCAATCCATTCCATTCCACATTCCATTCCATTCCATATCATATTCCATTCCTTTGCATTCAATTTCAAATTCCATTGCATAACCCATTGCATTCCATTCCACTCCACATTCAATTGCATTCCATTCCACTTTCCATTCCTTTCAATTCCATTCCACATTCCGTTCCATTCAATTCTGCATTCCATTGCATTCCATTCCATTCCTTTCCACATTCCATTCCATTCCATTCCTTTCCACATTCCATTTCATTCCATTACACATTCCATTCCTTTCCATTCCATTCCATTCCACATTCCATTTCATTCCACATTCCATTTCATTCCAATCCATTCCATTCCATTCCATTCCATTCCATTACAAATTCCGTTCCTTTCCATTCCATTCCTTTCCACGTTCCATTCCACAATGCATTCCATTCCATTCCACATTCCATTCTACATTGCATTCCTTTCCATTCCATATTGGCTTCCATTGCATTCCACACTGGATTCCATTCCATTCTACATTCCATTCCAAATTCAGTTTCATTTCATTCCACATTCCATTTCACATTCCATTCCATTCCGTTCCACATAATATTCCATTCCATTCCACATTCAATTCCACATACCATTCTAAATTCCATTCAAGATTCCATTCCAAATTCCATTCTGTTTCATTCCGCATTCCATTCCACATTCCATTCTATTCCTTTCCATATTCAATTTCACATTGCATTTCATTCCATTCCACATTCCATTCCTTCCCATTCCATTTCATTCAACTTTACTTTCCATTCCATTCCACATTGCATTCCATTCCATTCCACGTTCCATTCCACGTTCCACTCCACGTTGTATTTCACATTCCATTCCACATTCCTTTCCATTCCATTCCACAATCCATTCCAGAATCCATTCCATGTTCCATTCCACGATCCATTCCACTATTCTTTCCACGCTCCATTCCACGTTCCATTCCAAGTTGCATTCCATGTTCCATTCCACCATCCATTCCACATTCCAATCCATTCCATTCCACATTCCATTCCATTCCATTCCACATTCCATTCAACATTCCATTCCACGTTCCATTCCACATTGCATTCCACTTTCCATTCTATTCCATTCCATTCCACATTCCATTCGACTTTCCTTTTCACGTTCCTTTCCAAGTTTCATTCCATGATCCATTACATGCCATTCCACATTCCATTCCACTTTCTATTAAACGTTCCATTTCACGTACCATTCCATTCCATTCCACATTCCATTCCATGTTCCTTTCCACGTTCCATTCCACGTTCCATTCCACGTTCAATTCAACGTTCCATTCCACATACCATTCCACATTCTCTTCCATTCTATTCCACATTCCATTCCACATTCCATTGCTTTCCATTTCACATTCGATTCCACATTCCATTCCATTCCTTTCCATATACATTCCATTCCATTCCATTCCACATTCCATTTCTTTCCTTTCTACATTCCATTCCATTCAATTTCACATTCTATTCTATTCCATTCCACATTCGACTCCACATTCCATTCCTTTCATTTCATTCCATTCCAAATTCCATTCCATTCCTTTCCATTCCAAATTCCATTCCATTCCTTTCCATTCCAAATTCCATTCCATTCCAAATTCCATTGTATCCCATTCCACATTCCATTCCACATTCCATATCAAATTTCCATCCTTTCCATTCCACCTTCCATTCCTTTCCATTCCATTCCATTCCACAATCCATTCTGCATTCCCTTTCATTCCATTCCACGTTCCATTACTTCCTATTGCATTCCTTTCCCTATTCCATCGCATTCCATTTGAAAATCCATTCCATTCCATTTTACTTTCCAATCCATTCCATTCCATATGAAATTCCATTCCATTCAATTCAATTGCATTACATTCTTTTCCACATTCCATTCCCTTCCATTCCACATTCCATTCCATTCCATATTTCTTTCCCTTCCATTCCTCATTCTATTCCTTTCTAATCCACATTCCATTCCATTCCATTCCACATTCCATTCCACATTCCCATCCGTTCCATTCCACATTCATTCTTTTCCATTCCTTTCCATTCCAGATTCCATTCCAATCCATTCCACATTCCATTGATTACCACTCCACATTCCATTCCATTCGTTTCCATTCCACACCATTCCACTTTAAATTCCATTCCATTCCATTCCACATTCCATTTCATTCCATTCCAAGTTCCATTGAATTCCATTCCGCATTCCATTCCATTCCATTTTACATTCCATTCCATTCAATTCCATTCCAGTAAACATTCGATTCCATTGCATTTCACATTCCACTCCATTCCAATCCACATTCCAATCTGCATTCCATTCCACATTCCATTCCATTCCTTTCAATTCCTCTTTCCATTCCAATACATTCAACATTGCATTCCACATTCCAATCCATTCCATTCCACATGCCATTCCATTCCATTCCACATTCCATTCCATTTCATTCCATTACATTCGATTCTAATTCACATTCCATTCTATTCCTTTCCATTCCACATTCCATTCCACATTCCTTTCCATTCCATTCCATTACATTCCACATTCCATTCCATTCCATTCCGTTCCTCATCCCATTCCATTCCATTCCATTCCAAATTCCATTCAATTCCATTCCACATCCCATTCCATTCCATTCCACATTACATTGCAAATTCCCATCAATTCCATTCCACATTCCATTGCTTTCCATGCCATTCCATTCCACGTTCCTTTCCAAATTCCCTTCCATTCCATTCCACCTTACTTTCCTTTCCTTTCCATTCCATTCCACACTCCATTGCATTCCATTCCATTCCACATTCCTGTCAATTCCTTTCCATATTCCATTCCACATTGCCTTCCATTCCATTCCATTCCATTCCCTTTCATTCCACATTCCATTTCATTCCATTCCACTTTCCATTCCATTCCATACCACATTCCATTCCACATTCCATTTCGTTCCATTCCACATTCCATTCTACCTTCCATTCCATTCCATTCCACATTCCATTCAATTCCGTTCCACATTCCATTCCACATTCCATTCTACATTCCTCTCCATTTCATTCCACATTCCACCCAATTCCATTCCACACTCCATTCCATCGCATTCCGCGTTCCATTCCTTATTCAATTCCATTCCATTGCACACTCCTATCCACTCCATTCCATATTCACTTCCCTTCCATTCCATATTAAATCGCATTCCATTCCACATTCCATTCCATACCTTTTCACTTTCCATTCCAATCCATTCCACATTCTATTCCATATTCCATTACATTCCATTCCACATTCCTTTCCATTCCATTCCACATTCCATTATGCATTCCCTTCCATTATATTCCATTCCAATCCATTCCACATTCCATTCCAGTCCATACCACATTCCATTCCATTCCATTCCACGTTCGATTCTACGTTCAATTCCATTCAATTCCACATTCCATTCAATTCCATTCCATTCCATTCCACATTCCATTCCATTCCATTCCACATTCCATTTGACATTGCATTCCACATTACAATCTACATTCCATTCCTTTCCACTCCACGTACCATTCCACATTCCATTCAATTCCATTCCACATCACATTCCATGTTCAATTCCACATTCCATTCCCCATTCCACTCCATTCCATTCTATTCCACTCCCCTTTCCATTCAATTCCATTCCATTCTACTTTCCATTGCATTCCATTCCGCATTCCATTCCATTCCATTCCTCACTGCGTTCCATTTCATTCCAAATTCCATTCCATTCCATCCCACATTCCATTCCATTCCATCCCACATTCCATTCCATTCCATTCCACATTCCCTTCGACTCCATTCCACATTCCACTCCTTTCCATTCCATTCCATTTCATTCCTTTCCACATTCCTTTCCATTCCATTCCATTCCACATTCCATTCCATTCCTTTCCATTCCATATTCCATTTGATTCCATTCCACATTCCATTCCTCTGCATTCCATATTGCATCCCATTCCATTCCAAGTTCCATTCTTTCCATTCTACATTCCATATATTTCCATTCCATTCCATTCCACATTCCTTTCCATTCCATTCCACATTCCATTCCACGTTCCATTCCTCATTCATTTCTATTCCATTCCATATTCCATTCCATTCCATTCCACTTTCCATTCCACTCCATTCCACATTCCATTCCATTCCATTCCACATTCCATTCCATTCCATTCCACATTCCATTCCATATTCCATTCCATTTCTTATCACATTCCATTCCATTCCATTCCACATTCCATTCCATTCCATTTTACATTGCATTCCATTCCATTCCACTTTCAGTTAGAGATTCCTTTCATTTCCATTCCATTCCATTCCACATTCGTTTCTATTCCATTCCAATCCACACTCATTTCCTTTCCATTCCACTTTCCATTCCGCATTCTCTTCCGCTCCATTCCATTCCATTCCATTGCATTCCACATTTTATTCCTTTCCCTTCCGTTCTGTATTCCATTCCAATCCATTCCATTCCATCCCATTGTACAATCCCTTCTATTCCACTCCACATTCCATTCCATTCCATATCACGTTCCATGCCGCATTCCATTCCATTCCATTCCACATTCCGTTCTACTTTCCATTCTATTCCATTCCACTTTCGATTCTATTCCATTCCACATACCATTCCACATTCTATTCTACATTCCATTCCATTCCATTCCACATTCCATTCCACATTCTACTACATTCCATTCCACATTCCGTTACATTCCATTGTACATTCCAGTCATTTCCGTTCCAGATTCCATTCCATTCCATTCCATTCCACGTTCCATTCCATTACACATTCCATTTGATTCCATTCCACATTCCATTGCATTCTATTCCACATTCCATTCCACATTACATTCAACATTCTATTCCTCTTTCCTTTCCATTCCACTCCATTCAATTCCACATTCCATTCCATTCCACTCCATTCCATTCCACATTCCATTCCTATCCACTCCATTCCATTCCATATTCCATTCCACATTCCATTCCAGTTTCCATTGCACATTGTATTCCTTTGCATTCCGCATTCCATTCCACGTTGCATTCCATTCCATTCCACATTCCATTCCATTCTACATTGCATTCCATTCCATATTCTATTTCATTCCATTATATTCCATTCCAATTTCCATTCCACATTCCACTCCACATTCCATTCCATACCACGTTCCATTACACCTTCTATTACACATTCCATTCCACATTCCAGTCCACATTCCATTCCATTCGACATTCCATTCCAACTTCCATTCCATTCCTCCATTCCACATTCCATTCCACATTCCATTCCATTCCTCCGTTCCACAATCCATTCCGTAGTCCATTTCATTCCATTCCGCATTCCATTCCATTCCATTCCATTCCACATTCCATTCCATTCACAACAAATGGTGAATGGAATTATCATTCCACAATTGTGAATGGAATTATCATTCCACAATAAATTCCACATTCTATTCCATTCAAGGTTCCATTCCACATTCCATTGAATTCCATTACAAGATCCATTACACATTCCATGGCATTCCATTCCACATTCCTTTACATCTCATTCCACATTCCATTCTACATTCTATTCTATCCCATATTCCATTCCATTCCACATTCAATTCCATTCCATTCCACATTCCATTCCATTCCTTTCAATATTCCATCATATTCCATTTCACAAACCATTCCACTTTCCATTAAATTCCAATTACCACTCCACATTCCATTCTACATTGTATTATTTCCTATATTCCATTCCATTCCATTTCACTTTCCATTTCATTAAATTCCTCATTTCATTCCATTCCATTCCACATTCCATTCCATTCCATTCCATATTCCATTCCATTCCACATTCCATTCCATTCCATTCCACAATCAGTTCCACATTCCTTTCCATCCCTTTCCATTCCATTCCACATTGCATTCCACATTCCATTCCATTCCATTCCACAATCCATTCCACAATTCAATGCATTCCATTCCACATTTCATTCCATTCTTTTCCACGTATCATTAAATTCCATTCCATTCCATTCCACATTCCATTCCCTTCCATTCCACATTCCATTCCCTTTCATTCCACATTCCATTTGACATTGCATTAGATTCCATTCCACATTCCATTTGACATTGTGTTCCATTCCATTGCACGTTCCATTCCACTCCATTACACATTCCATTCCATTGCACATTCCATTCCATTCAATTCCATTCCATTCCATGTTCCATTACATTCCATTCCTTATTCAATTCGACATTCCATTCCACATTCCATTCTACATTCCTTTCCTTTCAATTCCACATACCATTACACATTCCTTTCAATTCCATTCCACATTACTTTCCACGTTCAATTCCACATTCCATTCCTTTCCATTCCATTCTATTCGACTTCGCTTTCCATTCAATTGCATTCCATTCCACTTTCCATTGCATTCCATTACGCATTCCATTCCATTGCATTCCACACTGAGTTCCATTTCATTCAAAGTTCCATTCCAATCCATCCCAATTTCCATTCCTTTCCATTCCACTTTCCCTTCGATTCCATTCTACATTCCATGCCATTCCATTCCATTCCATTCCATTCCATTCCTTTCCACATTCCTTTTCATTTCATTCCATTCCTCATTCCTTTCCATTTCGTTCAATTCCATATTCCATTCGATTCCATTCCACATTCCATCCCTCTGCATTCCGTATTCCATTCCATTCCATTCCATGTTCTATTCCTTTCCATTCCACATTGCATTCCACATTCCATATCTTTCCATTCCATTCCATTCCACATTCCATTCAATTCCATTTCACATTCCATTCAATTCCATTCCACATTCCATTGCACAGCATTCCACATTCCATTCCACATTCAATTCCATTCCATTCCATTCCACATTCCATTCCATTCGATTCCATTCCACATGACATTCAACTTTCCATTAAATTCCATTCCAGTCGATACTCCATTCCATTCCATTCCATTCCACATTCCATTCCATTCCATTCTACATGGCATTCCATTGCATTCCACATTGCGTTCCATCCTATTCCACCTTCCATTCCTTTCCATTCCACATTCCATTCCATTGCATTCCTCATTCCATTTCATTCCACATTCCATTCCATTCCACTTTCCATTTTATTCCATTGCATTCCAATTTCCATTCAATGTTCAATTCCATTCCATTCCTCGTTTCATTCCATTCCATTCTGCATTCCATTCCATTCCATTCTACGTTCCATTCCATTCCATTCCTGATTCCATTCCATATTCCTTTCCATTCCGTTCAACATTCCATTCCACTTTCCATTCCATTTCGTTCCACATTCCATTCCACGTTTCATTCCATTCCATTCCATTGAATTCCACTTTCACTTCAACTTTCCATTCCAATCAATTCCACTTTCCATTCCAATCTATTGCATTCCACTCCACACTCCATTCCATTCCATTCCAATCCACATTCCATTCCATTCCTTTCCACGTTCCATTCCATTCAATTCCATTCATAATTAAATTCCATTACATTCCACATTCCATTCTTTTAAATTCCACTTTTCATTCCATTCAATTCCATTCCACATCCCATTCCATTCCATTCCACATTCCATTACACTCCATTCCACATTGCATTCCATTCCATTCCACATTCCATTTCACATTCCATTCCACATTCCCGGCTACATTCCAATAAATTACTTTCCACCTTCCATTCAATTCCATTCCATTCCAGTCCACATTCCATTTCATTCCTTCCATTACAGATTCCACTCCTTTCCAATCCACTTTCCATTCCATTCCATTCCACATTCCATTCCATTCCATTCCACATTCCTTTCCACCGTCCATTCCATTCCACATTGCATTCCATGCCATTCAAAATTCCATTCCACTTACCATTTCACTTTTCATTCCATTCAATTAAACTTTCCATTCCATTCCGCATTCCACTGCACATTCCGTTTCATTCCATTCCACCTTAAATTCCACTTTCCATTCCTTTCCATTACAGATTCCATTCCATTTCACTTTCCATTCCGCATTCTGTACCATTCCAATCCATTCCACCATCCATTCCACTCCATTCCACGTTCCATTGCAAGTTCCATGACACATTCCATTCCAATCCATTCCATTCCATTCCACATTTTCTTACACGTTACATGGCATAGCATTCCACCTTCCATTCAACATTCCGTTAAACATTGCATTCCAGATTCCATTCCATTCCACATTCCATTCCATTCCACCTTCCATTCAAATTTCCATTCCATTTTCCACTCCATTCCATTCTATTACAATCCATTCCATATTCCATTCCATTCCATTTCACATTCCGTTCAATTCGTAATTCCATTCCATTCCATTCCAGTTTCCATTGAATTCCATTCCAAATTCCATGCCGTTCCATTCCATTCCACTTTCCACTCGACGTTCCATTGCATTCCATTTCACGTTGAATTCCATTCCATTGCACATTCCGTTCCATTCCATTCCATGTTCCATTCCATATTTCATTCCATTCCATTAAATATTGCATTCCAATCCATTCCACATTCCATTCCCTTCCATTCCACATTCAATTCCACATTCCATTTCATCCCATTCCACATTCCATTCCCCTTTCTTTCCATGCCATTCCAAATTCCATTCCAAATTCCATTCCATTCCATTCCATTCCACTATCCATTACACTTTCTATTCCATTCCATTCAACATTCCATTCCAATTCATTGCATTCCCGTCCAAACTCTATTCCATTCCATTCCAGTCCACATTCCCTTCCATTCCATTCGACATTCCTTTCCATTCCATTCCAGATTCCCTTCCATTCCATTCCACTTTCCATTCCATTCCACATTCCATTACATTCAATTCCACATTGCATTCCATTTCTTTCCATTCCAGTCCACATTCCATTCCATTGGATTCCAATCCACATTTCATTCCATTGCATTCCACATTCCTTTCCATTGCATTCCACAAACTATTCCATTCAATTAGACTTTCCGTTCCATTCCATTCCATGTTCCATTCCATTTTCCATTCAGCGTTCCATTCAGGTGCATTCCACGTTCCTTTCTACATTCCATTCCATTCCGTTTCACATTCCATTCCACATTCCATTCCTTTCCATTCCATTCCACATTCCATTGAATTCCATTCCAGTCCATATTCCATTGCATTCCATTCCATTCCATATTCCATTCCATTCCTTTCTACATTCCATTCCATTGCATAAACATTGCATTCCATTCCATTCCACATTCCATATCAGATTCCATTGCATTCCCCATTCCATTCCACGTTCCGTTCCACGTTTCATTCCATTCCATTCCATATTCCACTCCATTCCATTCCACAATCCATTCAATTCCATTCCTCATTCCATTCCCTTACATTCCACATTCCATTAAACTTTCCACTCCATCGCATTCCACATTCCATTCCACGTTCCATTCCATTCTATTCCACGTTCCATTCCACATTTCATTCAATTCCATTCCACACTCCATTCCATTCCATTCCATTCCACATTCCATTCCACATTCCATTCCACTTTACCTTCCATTGCATGCCACATTCCATTCCTCACACCATTGCATTCCATTCCACTTTCCATTCCGCTTTCCATTCCTTTCCTCTCCACATTCCATTACATTTCATATCACATTTCATTCCATTGCATTCCATTGGAGCCCACATTCCATTCCTTTCCATTTCCATTCCATTCCATTCCACTTTTCTTTCCACATTCCATTCCATTCCAATCCACATTACATTACATTTCATTACACTTTCCATTTCATTCCATTCTATTCCAGTTCACATTCTCTTCCATTCCATTCCTATCCAGTTTCCATTCCATTGCTTTCCACGTTCCTTTCCATTCCATTCCACTTTCCATTCCATTTAATTAGACATTCCATTCCATTTATTTCCACTTTGCATTCCACCTTCCATTCCACTTTCCATTCCACGTTCCATTCAATACCATTCCACTTTCAATTCTACATTCCATTCCATTCGATTCCACATTCCATTCCACATTCCATTCCACATTTCATTCCATTTCATTGCATTCCACATTCCATTCCACATTACATTAATCTCCATTCCAGTCTGTATTCCATTCCTTTCATTTCCTTTCCACATTTCATTCCATAACATTCTACATTCCTTTCCATTCCATTACACTCTCCATTCCATTCCACATTACATTAATCTCCATTCCAGTCTGTATTCCATTCCTTTCATTTCCTTTCCACATTTCATTCCATAACATTCTACATTCCTTTCCATTCCATTACACTCTCCATTCCATTCCAATCTATTCCATTTCATTCCAAATTGCATTCCGTTGCTTTATACATTCCATGCATTCCACATTCCATTTCTTTCCACATTCTATTCCACATTCCATTCCATTCCATTCCATTCCACATTTCATTCCATTCCTTTCAATTGCATTCCATATTCTATTGCATGTTGCATTCCAATTTCCACTCCATTGCATTGCATTCCATTTCACATTTTATTACACGTTCCATTGCATTCCATTCCCCATTCCATTCAACATTCCATTACACATTCCATTCCACATTCCATTCCATTTCCCATTCCATTCCATTCCATTCCATTCAATTCCATTCCACATTCCATTCCTCATTCCATTCCTCATTCCATTCCTCATTCCATTCCTCATTCCATGCCATTCAATTCCACATTCCATTACATTCCACATTCCATTCCATTCCACATTCCATTCCATTCCATTCAATTGCATTCCATATTCCATTCCACGTTCCATTCCACTTTCCATTCCACATTCCTAACCATGTTCCTTTGCACGTTCCATTCCACATTCCATTCCATTCCTCATTTCATTCCATTCTATGCCACGTTCCATTCCATTGCATTCCACATTCCATTCCATTCCATTCCATTCCATTTTCCACTGCACATTTCACTGCATTTCATTGCACGTTTAATTCCATTCCATTTCAGTTTCCGTTCAATTCAGTTCCACATTCCTTCCACATTTCATTCCATTCCACTAAACATTCCTTTCCAATCCATTACACATTCCATTCCTCTCCATTTCACATTTCATTCCACTTTCCATTCCATGCCATTCCACATTCCATTCCACTTTCATTTCCATGCCTTTACACATTCAATTCTACATTCCATTCCTTTGCATTCCATTCCAATTTCCATTACACTTTCTATTCCTTTCCATTCCACATTCCATTCCAGTCAATTGCTTTCCCCTCCACACTTCATTACATTCCATTCCAGTCCACATTCCATTCCGTTCCAATCCGCATTCCTTTCCATTACATTCCACATTCCATTCCTTTCCATTCCGCCTTCCATGCCATTATTTTCCACGTTCCATTCCGTTCCATTCCTTTCCAGATTCCATTCCATTCTATTCCAATCCTTTGCACATTCCATTCCACATTCCATTCCATTCCATTCCATTCCACATTGCATTCCACATAGCACTCCATTGCATTCCACATTCCATTCCATTCCATACAACATTCCATTCCATTCCATTCCATATTCTGTTCCATTACATTCCACATTGCATTCCACATTGCACTCCATTCCATTCCACATTTCATTCCACATTGCACTCCATTCCATTCCACATTGAATTCTATTCCATAACACATTCCATTCCATTCCATTCCATATTCCATTCCGTTACATTGCACATTGCATTCCACATTGTACTCCATTCCATTCCACATTCCATTTCATTCCATACCACATTGTATTACATTCTATTCCACATTCCATTCCATTCCATTCCTCATTCCATTCCATTCCGTACCACATTGCATTACACATTACACTCCATTATATTCCACATTCCATTCCACATTGCATTCCATTTTGCAATGCATTCCACTCCACATTTCATTCCATCCCATACCACATTCCATTCCATTCCATTCCATATTCCATTCCTTTGCATTCCTCATTGCATTCCATTCCACATTGCATTCCATTCCATTGCTTTCCACATTGCATTCCAAATTCCATTCAACATTTCATTCCATTCATTGTATTTCACATTCCATTCCATTACATTCCACATTCCATTCCATTCCATTTCACATTGCATTCCATTCCATTTCATTCCATTCCACGTTCCATTCCATTCCAGTGCAAATTCCATTCCATTCCATTTCACCTTCCATTCCATTCCATTCCACATTCCATTCAATTCCATTCCATATTCCGTTCCATTCCATTGCATTCCATTCCAATCCACTCTATTCCTTTCCTTTCCACTTTCCATTCCACGTTGCCGTCCATTCCACTCCACATTCCATTCCACTTTCCATTCCATTCCATAACACATTGCATTCTATTCCATTCCACTTTGATTTTCATTCCATTCCACTTTTTATTCTATTCCATTTCAGGTTTCTTTCCATTCCATCCCATTCCATTCCACATTCCATTCCACATTCCATTCCTTTTCATTCCACTTTGCATTCCATTCCATTCCACTTTCCATTCTATTCCATTGCACGTTCCTTTCTGCATTTCATTCCATTCCATTCCACATTCCATTTCATTCCATTCCATTCCATTCCACATTCCATTCCACATTACTTTTGATTCTATTCAACATTCCATTCCACTTTCCATTCCATTCAATTCCACTTTCCTTTCCATGTTCCATTCCACTCCATTCCATTGCATTCCACATTCCTTTCCACTTTCCATTCCATTCCATTCCACATTCCATTCCATTCCATTGAATTCCAGTCCACACACCATTCCATTCCATTCCATTCCACATTCAATTGCATTCCATTCCATTCCACATTCCATTCTATTCCGTTCCACATTCCCTTCCATTTCATTCCACCTTCCATTCCATTGCATTCCACATTCCATTGCGTTCCAATACTCATTCCTTTCCACTTTCCGTTAACTTCCATTACACATTCCATTCCATTCCATTCCATGTTCCCTTACAAATTCCATTGCACATTCCCTTCCACATTCCATTCCTTTCCATTCCTTTCCATTCCACATTCCATTCCACATTCCATTTCACATTACATTCCACGTTCTTTCCATTCCACATTACATTCCACGTTCCTTTCCATTCCATTCCACATTCGATTCCATGCCATTCCACATTTCATTCCACTTTCCATTCCATTCCATTCCACATTACATTCCATTCCAATCCATTGCAGTCAACTTTCCATTCCATTCCAAATTACTTTCCATTGCATTGCACATTCCATTCCATTCCATTCAATATTCCGTTCCATTCCACTCCACATTCCATCCCATTCCATTCCACATTCCATTCGAAGTTCCATTCAATTCATTTCCACATTCCATTCCATTCTATTCCACATTCCATTACATTCCATTCCACATTTCATTCCATTCGATTCCACATTCCATTCCATTCCATTCGACATTACATTCCTCATTCCCTTCCTTTCCATTACACATGTCATTCCACATTCCATTCCGCATTCCGTCCCATTCCATTCCACATGGCATTCCACATTTCATTCCATTCCATTCCATATTCCATTCCATTCCATATCCGTCCACATTCCATTTCATTCCGCATTCAATTACATTTCAATCCACATTCCATTCCATTCCATTCATCATTCCATTCCATTCCATTGCACGTTCCATTCCATTCCATTCCATTCCTCATTACATACCACGTTCCATTCTACTTTCCATTCCACTTTGCATTCCCCATTACATTCCATGTTCATTTCCGCTTTCCATTCCACGTTCCATTCCATGTTCCATTCTGCCTTCCATTCCTCATTCCGTTTCCTTTCGTTCCACATTCCTTCCTACATTCCATTCCATTCCATTCTAAATTCCATTCCAAATTCCATTCGATTTAATTACATTCCAGATTCCATCCCACATTCCATTCCATTCCATTCTACATTCCATTACATTCCATTCCACATTGCATCCCATTCCATTAGATACCATTCAATTCCACATACCATTCCATTCCATTCCACATTCCATTCCATTCCATTCCATTCCCTTCCACATTCCAGTCCACATTTCATTCTATTCCATACCACATTCCATTCCACATTCCATTCCAATCCATTCCATATTCCCTTCCATTCCATTTCTCAGTCCGTTCCATTCCATTCCAGATTCCTTAACATTCCATTACATACTACAAATTCCATTCCAAGTTCCACTCCACGTTCTGTTCCACATTCCATTCGAACTTCCTATCTACATTCAATTCCATTCCTTTCCACATTCCATTCCATTCAATTCCACGTTACATTACACATTCCATTCCATCCCATTCCACCTTCAAATTCATTCCATTCCACATTCCACTCCACATTCCATTCCATTCCATTACACTTTCCAACGTACATTCCATTCCATTCCATTCATCATTCCATTCCATTCCATTCCATTCCATTCCACATTCCATTCCACATTCCATTCCACATTCCATTCCGTTCCCTTCCATTCCAGAGTGCATTCCAATCAATGTCACGTTGCATTCCAAGTTCCATCCCACGTTCCATTCCCCATTCCATTCCCCATTCCATTCCACATTCCATACTACTTTCCATTCCATATTCCATTCCACATTCCTTTCCTTTCCATTCCACTTTCCATTCAATTCCATTCTATATTCCATGCCATTCCATTCCACATTGCATTCCATTCCACTCCACATTCCATTCCATTCCACATTCCAATCAATTCCATTCCACTCAATTGCACATTCCATTCCATTCAACATTCTATTCCACTTTGCATTGAATTCCATTCCTTATTCCATTCCACATTCAATTCCATTCCATTCATTTGCATTCTACATTCCATTCCATTACAATCCATTGCTTTCCTCTCCACAATCCGTTCAATTGAATTCCAAGTTTCATTCCACGTTCCATTCAATATTCCATTCCACTTTCCATTCCACTTTCCTTTCCTTTCCTTACCATTCCACGTTCCATTCCAATTTCCTTACCCTTACATTCCATTCCATTCCACATTAAATTCCACATTCCATTCCATTTCTTTCCACGTTCCAATCAACACACCATTCCACTTTCCATTCCACATTACATTTCATGCCATTCCACATTCCATTCCATTACATTCCAGTTTCCTTTCAATTTGAATCCTCATTGCATTCCATTCCACTCCACATTCCATTCCATTCCATTCCATTCCACAATCCATTCAATTTCATTCCAGAATGCAATCCACATTCCAGTGAAATGGAATGGAAAAGAATGTGGAAGGGAATGGAATGGAATGGAATGGTATGTGGAATTGAATTGAATGTATTTGAATGTGGAACAGAATGAAATGGAATGGAATTTAATGTTCAATGGAATGTGGAGTGGAATGAAATGTGTAATGGAATGCAATCTGGAATGTAATGGAATGGAATGTGGAAATTAATAGCATGGAATGTGGGATGTAATGTGAAATGGAATCTGGAATGTAATGTGGAATAAAATAGAATGGAATGTGGAATGGAATGTGCAATGGAATTTGTAAGGGAACATAGAATGGAATGGAATGGAATGTGGAATGGAAGTTAATGGAAAGTGGAAATGAATGTGTATTGGAATGCAATGGAATGTGGAATTGCAGGGAATGGTAAGTGGAATGCAATGGAGTGGAATGTGGAAGGGAAAGGAATGGAATGAAATGTTATGGAATGAAATGTGGAATGGAGCATTCAAAGGAATGGAATGCAACGTGGAATGGAACGGGGAATGGAACATGGAATGCAAAGCAGAAAGGAACGTGGAATGGAATCTGCAATGGAATGTGAAATGGAACGTGTTATGAATGGAAAGTAAAGTGGAATGAAACGTGGAATGGAATGTAATGGAAAGTAGCATTGAACGTGTATTGGAATGTGGAATAGAATGAAAAATGGAACGTGGAATGGAATGGATTGGAATGTGGAATACAATGATATGGAATGTAGAATGGAATGTGTAGTGGAATGGAATGGAATGTGGAATAGAATGTGGAATGGAATGTGGAATGGAAAGTGGAATGGAGCGTGGAATGGAATGGAATGGAAATAGGAATTTAGCATGGAATGGAATGGAATGGAATGTAGAATGAAATGAGGAATGGAATGGAATGGAATCTGTAATGGAATGCAAAATTGAATGTGGAAGGGAATGGAATGGAATCTGGAATGGAATGGAATGGAATGTGGAATGGAATGTCTAATGGAAAGGAACGGAATGGGTTGTAACGGAATGGAACGTGGAATGGAAGGGAATGGAATGTGGAATGGAATGTGGAATGGAATGGAATGTGGAATGGAACGGAACGAAATGTGGAATGGGATGTGGAATGGAATGTTGAATGGAATGACATATGGAATGTGGAATGAAATGTGGAATGGAATATGGAATGGAGTAGAATGGAATGGAATGTGCAATGGTATGTGGAATGCAACGTGGAATGGAATGGAGTGGAATGTGAAATGGAATGTGGAATGGAATGCAATGGAATGCGGAAAGGAATGTGGATTGCAATGCAAAGGAATGTGGAAAGGAATGGAATGGAATGGGGAAAATAATGTGGAATACAATGGAAAGGAATGTGGAATGGAATGTGGAATAGAATGTGGATTGGAATGTGGAATGGAATGGAATGGAATGGAATGGAGAATGCAATGTGGAATGCAATGAACTGGAATGAGGAATAGAATGTGGAATGAAATGCGGAATGGAATATGGAATGGAGTGGAATGGAATGGAATGTGGAAAGGAATGTGGAAAGGAATGAGGAATGGAAAGTGAAATGGAACGTGGAATGGAAAGGAATGGAAAGTGGAATGCACTGTGGAATGGAAAGTGGAAAGAATGGAAAGTGGAAAGAATGGAATGGAATCTGGAATGGAATTTGGAATAGAACATGGAATTTAATGTGGAATGGACTATAGAATAGAATGGGAAACGGAATGTGGAGTGGAATGTGGAACAGAAAGGAATGGAAAGTGGAATGAAATGTAGAATGGAATGGAAAGGGAAGTGGAATTGAATGGAATGGAATGTGAAACGGAATTGAATGGAATATGGAATGGAATTTGTAATGGAATGGAATGCTATGTGGAATGGAAAGTGGAATGGTGTGGAATGGAATGTGGAATCGAATGTGGAATGGAATGTGGATTGGAAGGTGCAATGCAATGGAATGAAACGTGGAATGGAATGTGGAATAGAACGTGGATTGGAACGTGTAACGGAATGGAATGTAATGAGGAATGGAATGTGGAATAGAATGGAATGGATTGCGGAATGGAATGTGGAATGGAATTTGTAATGGAATGCAATGGAACGGGGAACTGAATAGCATGGAATCTGGAATAGAATGTGGATTGGAATGAAGTGCAATGTGCAATGGAAAGTTAAATGAAATAGCATGGAATGGGGAATGAAATGTGGAAAGGAATGGGTAACAGAATGGAATGGAATGTGGAATGGAATGCGAAATGCAACGTGGAATGGAATGGAATGGAATGTGAAATGGAATGGTATGGAATGTGGAATAGAAAGGAATGGAATGAAGAATGGAAGGCGGAACGGAATGGGACGGAATGAGGAATGCAATCTGGAATGGAATGTGGAATGGAAAGTGGAATGGAGTGGAATGGAATGTTGAATGGAATGAGGAAAGTAATGTGGAATGGAATGTGGAATTGATTGTAGAATGGAGGGCGGAATGGAATGTGGAAAGGAATGTGGAAAGCAGTTTGGAATGCAACGTGGAACGGAATGGAATTGTATGTGCAACGGAACGTGGAATGGAATGGAATGGAACATGGAATGAAACATGACATGGAACGTGGAATGGAATGTGGAATAGAATGTGTATTGGAATTTGGAATGGAATTTAATGGAATGTAAAAATGAATGGAATGTGCAATGGAATGGAATGGAATGTGGAATGGAATGAAATGGAATGTGGAATGTAATGTGGAATGGAATGTGGAACAGAATGTGGATTAGAACGTGGAATGGAATGGAATGGAATGGATTGTGAAATGTAATGTGGAATGGAATGGAACGGAATTAGGAATGCAATGTGGAATGAAATGTGGAATGGAATGTGGAATTGAGTGGAATGGAATGGGGAATGCTAGGACAAATGGAATGCGAAATGTAATGTGGAATTGAATGTCGAATGGAATGCGGAATGGAATATGGAATGGAAAGTGGAAAGCAATGTGGAATGGAATGTGGAATGGAATGGAAAGCAATGTGCAATTGCACGTGGAATGCAAAGGAATGGAAAGTGGAATGCAACGTGTTATGGAACGTGGAATGGAATGGGGAATGGAACACGGAATGGAAACGGAAGTGGAATGTGGAATGCGAAGTGGAATTGAATGGAATGGAAATTGGAATGGAATGTGGAATGTAAGGTGGAAATGAACGCTGAATGCAATGGAATGGAACGTGAAATAGAATGTGGAATGAATGTGGAATAAAAAGTGGAATGGAAGGTGGAAACTAATGGAATGTAATGTGGAATGCAATGTGCAATGGAATGCATTGGAACATGGAACGGAATGTGGAATGAAATGTGGAATGAAAAGGAATGGAACGTGGAATTGAATGGAATGGAATCTTGAATGGAATTGAATGGAATATGGAATGGAATGGAACGGAATGTGGAAAAGAATGTGGAATTCAATGAAATGCATTCTGAAATGGAATGAAATGGAATGCTATTGAAGGTCGAATGGAATGGAATGGAACATGGAATGGAACAAAGAATGGAACGTGGAAAGGAATGTTGAATGGAATGGAAAGCCATGTGGAATGAAAGGGAATTGAATGTAGAATGGAATGTGGAATGGAATGGAATGGAATGGAAAGTATTGGAATGTGGAATAGAATGGAATATGGAAAGGAATGGAATGGAACGCAAAGGAATGTGGAATTGAAAGGAATTGGAAGTGGCATGGAATGGAATGGAATGTGGAGTGGAATGGAATGTAATGGAATGTGGAATGGAAAGGAATGGAATGGAATGGAAGGTGGTATGTAATGTGAAATGGGACGTGGAATGGAACCTGGAATGGAATGGAATGGAATAGAACGTGCAACGGAATGGTAAGTATTGTGGAATGGAAGGTGAAATGGAATGGAATAGAATGTAGAATGGAATGTGGAAAGGATCGTGGAGTGGAATGGTATGTGGAAAGGATCGTGGAATGGAATGCAATGGAACATGGAGTGGAACGTTGAATGGAGCTTGGAATGGAACATATAATGGAATGTGGAATGGAATGTGGAACATAATGGGATGGATTGTGGAATGGAATGGAATGGAATGTGGTATGGAATGTAGAATGGAATGGAATGTTATGTGGAATGGAAAGTGGAATAGAATGTGCAATGGAATGTGGAATGGAATGGAAAGGAATGGAAGGTGGAATGGAACGGAATGGAATGTGGAATGGAATGGAATGGAATGTGGAGTGGAATGGAATGGAATGTGGAAAGGAATGGAATGGAATGCGGAATGGAAAGGAATGGAAGTTTGAGTGGCAGGTGGAATAGAACATGGGATGCGATGTGGAATTGAGCATAGAATGGAAAGTGGAATGGAATGGAATGGAATGGAATGTGGAATGGAATGGAATGGAAAGTGGGAAGGAATGCCATGAAGTGGAATGTGGAATGGAATGGAATGGAATGCGGAATGCAATGGAATGGAATGTGGAATGTAATGGAATTGAATGTGGAAATGAACGGAATGGAGTGGATTGGAATGTGGAGTGGAAAGTACTGGAACGTAGAATGGAATATGGAATGGAATGTGGAATTGATTGTATAATGGAATGGAATGGAATGTGGAACAGAATGGAATGGATTGGAATATGGAATAGAATGTGTAAAGGAATGTAGAATAAAATGGAAAGGAATGTGGAATGTAATGTAATGTAATGTGTAATGGAATGGAAAGGAATGCAATGGAAAGTGAAACAGAATGTGGAAAGGAATGTGAATTGGAATGTGGAACGGATTGAAATGTAACGTGGAAAGGAATGGAATGGAACATGGAATGGAATGGAAAGGAACGTGGAATGTAACATGGAATGGAATATGGAATGGGACGTGGAATGAAAAGTTTAATGGAATGTGTAATCGAATGGAAGGGAATCTGGTGTGAAATGTGGAATGGAATGCAAAGGAATGAGAATGGAATGTGGTATGGAATGGAATGGAATGTGGAATGGACTGCACTGGATTATGGAACGGAATGTGGAATGGAATGTGGAATGGAACGGAATGGAATGAGGAATGGATTGTGGAATGACATGGAATGGAGTGTGGAATGGAAAGGAATGGAATGAGGAATGGAATGGAATGAAATACGGAATGTAATGGAATGTGGAAAGGAATGGAAAGGAATGGATTGGAATATAGAATGGAATGTGGAATGGAATCTGGAATGGAATGGACTGGAATGAGGAATGGAATGTGCAATGGAAAGTGGAATGGAATGTGCAATTGAGTGGAATGGAATGTGGAAAGGAACATGGAATTAAATCGATTGGAACGTGGAATGGAATGTGGAATGGAATGTGAAATAGAATGTGGAATGGAATGTGTAAAGAATTGAATGGATTCTGGAATGCAATGTGGAATGGAGTGTGGAATGGAATGGAATGTGGAGTGGAATGTGGAAAGGAATTGAATGCAGTGTGGAATGGAATGTGTAATGGAGCCTGGAATGGAATGGAATTGAATGTGGAATTGAATGTGGAATGGAATTTCATGGAATGGGGAATGGAAAGTGTAATGGAATGTGGTATGCATTGCAGAATGGAATGTGTAATGGAACAGATTGGAATGTGGTATGGAATGTTGAATGGAGTGTGGAATGGAACTTGGAATGGAATGCAATGGAATGTGGAATGGAAAGTGGAAAGAAATGGAATGGGTCGTGGAATGGAACGTGTAATGGAACGTGCAAAGGAATGGAATGGAACGTGAAATGGAATGTGGAATGGAACGTGAAATGGAATGTAATGGAATGTTGAATGTAAAGTGGAATGCAACCTGGAATGGATTGTTGAATTGAACTTGCGATGGAATGTGGAATGGAAAGAGGAATGGATCAGAATCAAATCTGGAATGGAATGTAGAATTGAATTTGGAATGGAACATGAAACGCAATGTGGACTGGAATGTGGAAATGAATGTTGAATGGAACGTGGAATGTAATGAAATGGAATGTGGAATGGAAAGTGTAATGGAATGGAATGGAATGGAATGTGAAATGGAAAGGAATGGAATGTGGAACAGAATTTAATGGAAAGTGGAATGGAACGTGGAACGGAATGGATTTGAATGGAATGGAATGTGAAATGGAATGTGGAGTGGAACGTGAAATGGAATGGAATGGATCGTAGAATGTAACTAAGAATGGAAAGTGAAATGGAATGTGGAATTGAATGCGGGAAGAAATGTGGAATGGAATGTGGAATGGAACGGAATGGAATGTGGAGTGGAATATGGAATTGAGGGTGGAATGGAACGTGGAATGGAATGGAATGGAATTTTGAATGGAAGGTGGAAGGGAATAGAATGGAATGTGGAATGGAACGTGTAATAGAATGGAATGGAATAGAACGGAATGTGGAATGGTATGGAATGACATGTGGAATGGAATGTGGAATGATGTGCAATGAAATATGGAATGAAATATGTATTGGAATGGAATGGATTGTGGAATAGAATGGAATGGAATGTGGATTGGAGTTTAAAAGAAATTGGAATGGAAAGTGGAATGAAATGGAATGGAATGCAATGGAATGTGGAATGGAAGGTGAAATGGAATATGGAATGGAATGGAATAGAATGGAATGTGGAATGGCATGTGAATTGGAATTCAATGGAATGTGGAATGGAATGTGTAATGAAATGCAATGGAATGACAATGGAATGTGGAATGGAATGTGGAATGGAATGTGGAATGGAATGGAAGGGAATGTGGAATGGAATACGGTGTGGAATGTGGAATGCAATGTGGAATGGAACGGAATGGAAAGTTGAATGGAATGTTGAATGGAACGTGGAATGGAACATGGACCGGAACAT
This sequence comes from Pongo abelii, assembly GCF_028885655.2. NCBI lineage: Eukaryota > Metazoa > Chordata > Mammalia > Primates > Hominidae > Pongo > Pongo abelii. The sequence goes on from NC_072009.2 coordinate 66,083,400, forward strand.
GGAATGGGACGTGGAATGGGATGTGCAATGGAATGTGCAAAGAAAAGAGGAATGGAATGTAATGGAAGGTGGAATGAAATGGAATGAAATATGGAATGGAACGTGGAATGGAACGTAACGGAATGTGGAATGGAAAGTGGAATGGAATGGTATTGAATGGAAAGGAATGTGGAATAGAATGTTGAAAGGAATGTGGAAAGCAATCTGGAAAAGAATGGAATGGAATGTGGAATGTAATGGAATGGAACGTGGAATGGAAAGTGGAATGGAATGCGGAATGGAACAGAATGCAATGTGGAATGGAATGTTGAATGGAATGTGCAAAGGAAAGTGGAATGGAATGGAATGGATTGTGGAATGCAACGTGGAATTGATTGGAATGGAAAGTGGGATGGAACGTGGAATGGAATGTGGAATGGAGGGAGAAATGGAATGTTGAAAGGAATGTGGAATGGAATGTAGAACGGAATGGAATGGAACATGGAATGGAATGTGTTATGGAATGTGGAATGGAACATATAATCTAATGGAATGGAACATGGAATGGAACGTGGAATGTAATGGAATGGAATGTGGAAAGGAGGGTGGAATGCAGCTTAAAATGGAAAATGGAATGGAACGTAGAATGGAATGGGCAATGGAATGTGGAATGTAACGTGCAATGTAATGGAATAGAAAGTGGAATGGAACGTGGAATGGAATGGAATGGATCGCGGAATGGAACCTGGAATGGAATGTGGAATGGAACCTAGAATGGATCGTGTAATGGAATGAAATGGAATGTGGAATGAAATGTGGAATGGAATGGAATGGTATGTGGAATGAAATGTGAAATGGAATGCGTAATGGAATGGAATGGAATGTGCAAAGGAATGGAATGGAATGTGGATTGGGATGTGGACACAAATGGAATGCAATGTGGAATGGAATGTGGAATGGAATGTAATGGAGTGTAGAACGCAATGTGGAATGGAATGTGGAATGGAACGTGGAATGGAAAGGAATGGAATCCAGAATGGAATGCGGAAATGAATGTGGAAAGGAAAGTGGAATGTAATGGAAAGGAATTTCGAATGGAAGGTAGACTGGAATGGAATGGATTGTGGAATAGTATGTGGATTGGAATGTAAAGGAAACCGGAATGGAATGGAATGGAATGGTATGGAAAGTGGAATCGAATGGAGTGGAATGTGGAATGGAACATGGAATGGAATGTGGAATGGAATGGAATGGAATTTGGAATGGAAGGGAATGGAATGTGGAATGGAATGTTGAATGGCATGGAATTGAAAGGAATGTGGAAAGAAATGGAATGGAATGTGGAATGGAAAGGAATGGAATGCGGAATGGAATGGAATTTTATGGAATGTGGAATGGAATGGAATGTGCAATGGAATGGATTGTGCAATGCAATGGAATATGGGTTGGAATGTAATGGAATGTGGAATGCAATGTAATGGAAAGCAATGGAATGTGAAATGGAATGTGGAATAGAATGTGAAATGGAATGAAATGGAATGTGGAATGGAATGAAATGGAAAGTGGAATGGAATGGAATGGAATGGAACATGGTTTGGAATGGAATAGAACATGGAATGGAATGTGAAAATTAACGAGGAATATAATGGAAATGTGGAATGGAATATGGAATGGACTGGATTGGAATGTGGAATGGAATGGTATGGAATGTGGAAGGGAATATTTAAGGGAATGTGGAATGCAATGGAACGGAATTTGCAATGGAATGTGGAATGGAAAGTGCAATGGAATGTGGAATGGAAAGTGCAATGTAAGGGAATGCAACGTGGAATGTATTGGAATGGAATATGGAATGCAACGCATAATGGAATGGAATGTAACATGGAATGGAACGTGGAATGCATCGTGGAATGTAACGTGGAATGGAACATGGAATGTTATGTGGAATGGAATGTGGAATGAAATATGCAATGGAACGTAAAAAGAAATTGAATGGAACATTGAATGGAACATTGAACGGTACACAGAATGTAATGGAATGGAAACTGGAATGGAAAGTGGAATGTAATGTTGAATGGAAAGTGGGATGGAAAGTAGAAATGAATGGAATGGAATGTGGAATGGAAAGTGCAATGGAATGGAATGGCATGTGGAATGGAATGTGGAATGGAAAGTGCAATGGAATGGAATGGCATGTGGAATGGAATGTGGAAAGCCTGGTGGAATGGAATGAAATGGAATGTGGAATGGAATGTGGCATGGATTGGAATGGAATGTGTTATGCAGTGTTGAATGGAATGTGGAATGGAATGTGGAATGGAATGCAAAGGAATGTGGAACGGAAAGTGGAATGGAATTTGGAATGGAATGTGGAATGGAACAGAATGCAATGTGGCATGGAATGTGGAATGGAATGTGCGAAGGAAAGTGTAATTGAATGGAATGGAACGTGGAATGGAACGTGGAGTGGAATGAAATGGAACGTTGAATGGAACGTTGAATGGAACGTGGATTGCAATGGGCAATGGAATGTGGAATGCAACGTAGGATGGAATGTGGAATGGAAAGTGGAATGAAACGAAATGGAATCTGGAATGGAATGTGTAATTGAGTGTGGAATGGAAAGTGGAATGCAACGTGGAATGTAATGTGGAATTGAACTTGGGATGGAATGTGGAATGGAATGTGGAATGCAACGGAATGGAATGTGGAATGGAATGTGGAATGCAACGGAATGGAATGTGGAATGGAATTTGTAATTGAGTGTGGAATGGAACGTGGAACATAATGGAATGCCATGTGGAATGGAACGTTGAATGGAATGTCATGGAATGTGTAATGAAATGGAATTGAATGTGGAATGGAATGTAGAAGGAAATGGAATGAAATGTTGAAGGAAATGTGGATTGAAATGGAATTGAATGTGGAATGGAACAGAATGGAATCTGGAACAGAATTTAATGGAAATGGAATTTAACATGGAATGGAATGGAATGGAATGTGGAATGGAATGTGGAATGGAAAGTAATGGAATGGAGAATGGAATGTGGAACGGAAAGTGGAAAGCAACATGGAATGGAAGGGAATGGAATGTGGAATGGATTGTGGAATGGAATGTGGAATGCAAAGTGGAATTGAATGTAAAGGAATGTCGAATGGAAAGTGGAATGGAATGGAATGGAAAGTGGAATGGAAATTGGAATGGAACATGGAATGGATCACTGAATGGAATGTGGAATGGAGCGCGGAATGGAATGTGGAATGGAATGTGGAATGGAACGTGGAATGGAATGGAATGGAATGGAATGTGCAACGGAATGTCAAATGGAATCTGGAATGGAACTTGGAATGGAACGTGCAAACGAATGTAATGGAACTTGTAATGCAATGTGGAATGGAATGTGGAATGGGACATGGAATGGAATCTGGAATGTAATGTGGAATGGAAAGGAATGGAATGTGGAATAGAATGTGGATTGGAATGGAAAGGAAACCAGAATGGAATGGAATGGAATGGTATGGAATGTGGAAATAAATGGAATGGATCATGGAATAGAACGTGGAATGGAACGTGGAATGGAATCTGGAATGGAATGGAATGGACTTTGGAATGGAAGGGAATGGAATGTGGATTGGAATGGAATGGAATTGAATGGAATGGAATGTTTAAAGAAATGGAGTGGAATGTGGAATGGAAAGGAATGGAATGCGGAATGGAATGTAATTTTATGCTATGTGGAATGGAATTTAATGTGCAATGGAATGGATAGTGCAATGGAATGTAATGTGGATTGGAATGTAAAGAAATGTGTAATGCAATGGAATGGACTGTAATGGAATGAGAAATGGAACGTGGAATGGAATGGAATGGAAAGTGGAATGGAATAGAATGCAAAGTGGAATGGAATGGAATGGCACGTGGAATGGAATGGAATGGACCTAGGAATGGAATGAAATGGAACGTGGAATTGAATGGAATGGAATGGAATGTGTAATGGAATGGAAAGGAAGGTGGAATGGAAAGTGGAAAGTAATGGAATGGAATGTGGAATGGAACATGGAATGGAAGGGGGAATTGTACAGAATAGAATGTGGAATGGATTGGAATGTAATGTGGATTGGAATCGAATTAAATGTGGAATGGAATGTAATGTGGAATGGAATGGAATGTGGAATGGAATGTTATCTGGAATGAAATGTGGAATGGATCGTGGATTGGAATGGAATGGAACATGGAATGGAATCTGAAATGTAACAAGAAATGGAATGGAATGCAAAGTGGAATGGAATGGAATGGAATGTGGAATGGGATGTAGAATGGAATGGATTGGAATGTGGAATGGAATGTGGAAGGAAATGTAATGGTGTGTGGAAGGGAATATTTAAGGGAATGAGGAATGGAATAGAATGGAATTTGCAATGGAATGTGGAATGCAAAGTGCAATGGAATGGAATGCAGCGTGGAATAGATTGGAATGGAATGTGGAATGGAACGTACAATGGAATGGAATTTATCATGGAATGGAACGTGGAATGTATCATGGAATGGAAAGTGGAATGCAACTTGGAATGTAATGTGGAATGGAATGTGAAATGGAATATGGAATGGAAAGCGAAATGGAATTTAATGGAACGTTAAATGGAAAGTGGAATGAAATGGAATGGAACGTGGAATGGAATGTGCAATGGAATGTGAAATGGAACATGGAATGCAACGTAGAAATGAATGGAATGGAAAGTGGAATTGAAAATGCAATGGAATGGAATGGCATGTGGAATAGAATGTGGAAAGCAACATGGAATGGCATGAAATGGAATGTGGAATGGACTGTGGAATGAAATGGAAAGGAATGTCTTATAGAGTGTTAAATGGAATGTGGAATGAAATGTGGAATGGAATGCAAAGGAATGAGGAATGAAATGTGGAATGAAATTTGGAATGGAATTTGGAATGGCACTGAATGCAATGTGGAATGGAATGTTGTATGGAATGTGCAAAGGAAAGTGGAATTGAATGGAATGGAATGCGAAATGGAACGTGGAGTGGAATGGAATGGAACGTTGAATGGAACGTGGAATGGAACGTGGAATGGAAGGCAATGGAAACTAGAATTGGACGGGGAATGAAATGTAATGGAAAGTGGAATGGAATTTGGAATGGAATGTGAAATGGAACGTAGAATGGAACGTGGAATGGAACGGAATGGATTGTGGAACGGAAGGAACGGAATGTGGAATGGAATGTGCAATGGAATGTTTAAAGGAATGGAATGGAATGCGGAATGGAATGGAACCTGGAATGGTATGGAATGGAATGTGGAATGGAATGTGGTCTGGAATGGAAAGCAATGTGCAAAGGAAAGGAATGCAATGTGGAAAGGAATGTGGAATGCAATGCAATGCAATGTGGAAAGCAATGTGTAATACAATGTGGAATGGAATGGAATGTGGAATGGAATGGGATGGAATGTGGAATGAAATGGAATGGAAAGTGGAATGCAATGTGGAATGGAATGGAAAGGAATGTGGAATGGAATGGAATAGAATGGAATGTGGAATGGAGTGGAATGTGGAATGGAAAGGAATGGAACGAGGAGTAGAATGTGGAATGGAATGTGCAATGGAATATGGAATGTAATGGAATGGAATGGAATTGAATGTGGAATGGAATGCGGAATGGAATGGAATGGAATGTGCAGTGGAATGGAATGGAATGGAATGTGGAATGGAATTTAATGTGCAATGGAAAGGAATGGAAAATAGAACAGAAAGTTTAATGGAATGTGCAATGAAATGTGAAAAGGAATGGTATGGAACGTTGAATAGGATGGAATGGAATGGAATGAAATGCGGAATGGAGTGGAATGGAATGTGGAATACAATGGAATGGAATGGAATGTGAAATTGAATGGAATGAAATGTGAAATGTAATGCAATCGAATGTAGAATGGAAAGGAATGGAATGTGGATTGGAATGGAATGGTACGGAATGTGGAATGGAAAGGAATGCAATCGAACAGAATGTAGAATGGAATGAAATGGAATGTGTAATGGAGTGGAAAGCAATGTGGAATGGAACGTAATGGAATGGGACATAGAACATGGAATTAAAAGTGAAATGGAATGGAATGGAATGTGGAACAGAATGTGGAATGGAATGTGGAATGGAATGGACTGGAATGTGGAATGGAATGGACTGGAATGTGGAATGGAATGGAATGGAATGTGGAATGGAATGAAATGTGGAATGGAATAGAATGGAATATGGAATGGAATGCGGAGTGGAATGGAATGGAATGGGATGGAATGGAATGCAAAGTGGAACAGAAAGTGGAAAGGAATGTGGAAAGGAATGGAATGGAATGTGGAATGGAAAGGAATGGAATGTGGAATGGAATGGAATGGAATGTGGAATGCAATGGAATGGACTGTGGAATGGAATAGAATGCGGATTGGCATGTGGAATGGATTGTGGAATGGAATATGGAATATAACGGAATGGAATGTAGAATGGAATGTGTAATGGAACGTGGAATGGAACGTGGATTGGAATGGAATGGAACATGGAATGGAATGCAGAATTAAATGGAATGGAATGCGGAATAGAATTTGGAATGGGATGTTGAAAGGAATGGAATGGAATGTGGAATGGAGTGGAACGTGGAATGGAATGCAATGGAATGTGGATTGCAATGGAATGGAATATGGAAGGGAACGGAATGGAATGTGGAATGTAATGTAGACAGGAATGGAATGCAATGTGGAATGGAAAGTGGAATGGAATGGAATGGAATGTGGAATGGAATGTGGAATGGAATGTTTTGGAATGTGGATGGGAATGTGGAATGGAATCTGCAATGGAATGTAGAATGGAACGGAAAGGAATGTGGAATGGAATGTAAAATGAAATGTGGAATGGAAAGTGGAATTCAATGTAATGAAATGTGGAATGAAACGTGGAATGGAATGGATTGAAAAGTGGAATGAAACGTGGAATGGAACATGGAATGGAACGTGGAATTGAGGGTGGAATTGAAAGTGGAATGGAACGTGGAATGGAACGTGGAATGTAGTGGAATGGAACTTGGAATGGAAGGTTGAATGGAGTGGAATGGAATGTGGAATGGGACATGGAATGGAATGTGGAATGGAACGTGGAATGGAACTTAGGATGGATTGTGGAATGGAATGTGGAATGGAACGTGGAATGGAGAGTGGAATGAAATGGAACGGAACGTGGAATGAAACGTGGAATGGAATGTGGAATGGGACGTGGAATGGAATGTGGAATGGAATGTGGAATGGGACGTGGAATGGAATGTGGAATGGAATGTGGAATGGAATGTGGAATGGAAAGGAATGGAATATGGAGTGGAATGCAATGGAATGTGGAACGGAATGTGGAATGGAATGGAATGGAATGTGGAATAGAATGTGGAATGGAATGGAAAGGAATCTGGAATGGAATGGAATGGAATGGTAAGAAATGTGGTATGGAACGTGGAATGGAAAGTGGAATGGAATGTGGAATGCAATTTAATGGAATCTGCAATGGTATGTGGAATGGAATAGAATGGAATGGAATGGAATGTGGAATAAATGTGGAATTGAATGTGGAATGGAATGAGGAATGCAACGTGGAATGTAATGGAATCAGGAAAGGAATGTGGAATGGGTTGGAATGGAATGTGGAATGGAATGTGGAAGGGAATGTGGAATATAATGCAATGTAGAATGGAATGTGGAATTGAACGGAATGGAATTTTTAAAGGAAATGGAATGGAATGTGTAATGGAAGGTGGACTGGAATGGAATGCATAGTGGAATGCAACGTGGAATGTAAGGTAATGGAATTTGAAATGGAAATTTAATGGAATGTTTAATGAAATATGAAGTGGAAAGTGGAAAGGAACGTTTAAAGGAATGGAATGTATTGCGGAATGGAACGTGGAATGGAAGGTGGAATGGAGAGTGGAATGGAACGGAATGAAACGTGGAAAGGAATGTGGAATGGAATAGAATGAAATGTGGATTGGAATGTGGAATTGAATGGAATGTATTGAGGAATGGATTGTGGAATGCAATTTGGAATGGAATGGAATATAATGTGGAAAGTATTGGAATGGATCGTGGAATGGAATGTGGAATACAGTGGAATGGAATTTGGAATGGAATGTGGAATGGAATATGGAAAGGAATGGAAAGGAATGTGGAATTGGATGTGGAATAGTATGGAATGGAATGTGGAATGCAATGTGAAATGGAATGGAATAGAAACTGGAATGGAATGGAATGGAATGTGGAATGCAATCAGGAATGGAATGGAATAGAGAGTGGAATGGAATGCAATGGTATGTAGAATGGAATGCGGAATTGAATGCGAAAAGCAACGTGGAAAGGAATGGAATGTGCAATGGGAAGTGCAATGGAATGGAGTGGAACATAAAATGGAACGTGGAATTGCACGTGCAAGGGAATTGTATGGAAGGTGGAATGGAATGGAACATAGAATGTAACGTGGAGTGGAACGAGGAAAGGAATGGAATGGAAGGTGGAGTGGAATGGAATGGAATGTGGAAAGGAAAGTGGAATGGAATGTGGAATGGAATAGAATGGAATGTAACGTGGAATGGAATGTGGAATTTAATGTGAAATGGAACGTGGAATGGAATAGGACGTGGAATGGAATGTGGAATAGAATGTGGAATGGAATGGAATGGAATGTGGAACTGAAAGTGAAATGGAATGTAGAATGGAACGTGGAATATAATGTGTAATGGAATGGAATGAAATGTCTAATTGAATGGAATGGAGTGGAATGGATCGTGGAATGGAATGTAGAATGGAACTTGGAATGGAACGTGGAATGCAATGTGGAATGGAAAGTGGAATGGAAAGTGGAATGGAATGGACTGGAAAGTGGAATGGAATGTGGAATGGAATGTGGAATGGAATGTGGAATGGAACGTGGAAGAGAAAGTGGAATGGAATGGAATGGATTGTGGAATTGAATGTAGAATGGAATGGAATTGAACGTGGAATGGAATGTAGAATGGAACGTGGAATATAATGTGGAATGGAATCGAATGGAATGTGGAATAGAAAGTGTAAAGCAATGGAATGGAATGAAATGGAATGTGGAATGGAATTGAATGGTATAGAATGTGGAATGGAATGGAATTGAATGTAGAATGGAATCTGGACTGGAATAGAATGCAATGTGGAAAGGAATGTGGAACGGAATGGAATGGAATGTGGAATCGACTCTGGAATGGAAAATGGAATGGAACGTGGAATGAAAGGGAATGCATCGTTGAATCGAAAGTGGAATGGAATGTGGACTGGAATGCAATGTAAAGTGGAATGGAATGGAATGGAAAGTCGATTAGAATGTGGGCTGGAATGAAGTGGAATGTGGAATGGAATGTGGAATGCAATCAAATGGAATGTGGAATGGAATGTGGAAAGGAATGTGGAATGGAATGTGAAATGGAATGTAATGGAATGTGAAACGGAATGTGGAATGGAATGTGGCATGGAGTGTAATGGAATGTGGAATGGAATGTGGAATGGAATGTGAAATGGAAAGTGGAATGCAATGTGGAATGGAACGTGGAAAGGAATGGAATGGAACGCGGGATGGAACTGGAATGGAACCTGTAATGGAACATGTAATGGAAAGTGAAACGGAATGTAGAATTGAATGTGGGATGGAGTGTAATGGAATGTGGAATGGAATGTGGAATGGAATGTGTAATGGAATGTGAAATGGAAAGTGTAATGAAATGTGGAATGGAACGTGGAAAGGAATGGAATGGAACATGGGATGGAACTTGGAATGGAACCTGGAATGGAAAATGTAATGGAATGTGGAATGGAGAATCGAATGGAATGTGGAATGGAATGTGGAATGTAACTTCGAATGGAATGGAAGGGAATGTGGACTGGAATGAAACGTGGAATGGAACGTGGAATGGAATCTGGAATGGAAAGTGGAATGCAATGGAAAGTAACGTGGAATGGAATGTGCTATGAAATGTGAAATTGAAAGGAATGGAATGTGGAATTGAAAGGAAAGGAATGTGGAATGGAATGGAATGGAATGTGGATTAGAATGTGAAATAGAATGGAAGGGAATCAGGAATGGAAAAGAATGCAATGGTAAGGAATACAGAATAGAACTGAATGGAATGTGGAATGGAACGTGGAATGGAATGCCATGCTACGGAATGTGGAATGGAATGTAATGAAATGAAATGGAAAGTGGAATGGAATGGATTGGAATGGAATGTCGAAGGGAATGTGGATTTGAATGGAATATGGAATGAAATTGAACACAATATGGAATGGAATGGAATGGAATACAATAGAAAGAGGAAACGAATGGAATAGGAAGTGGAATGGAATGGAATGGAAAAGAATGTGCATTGCAATGTGGAATGGAATGGAATGGAATGTGGAAAGGAATGGAATGTTGAAAGGAATGTGGAATGGAACGAAATAGAATATTGAATGGAATGATGAATGCAATGATCAATGGAATATGGAATGGAATGTTGAATGGAATGTGGAATGGAACGTGAAATGTAATGGAATGAAATGTGGAATTGAAAGTGCAATTAAGAGGAATGGAACGTGGAATGGAATGGGGAATGGAACGTGGAAAGTGGAATGGAATGGAATGGAATGAGGAATGGAATGGAATGGAAAGTGGAATGGAGTGTGGAATGGAATGGAATGGAATGAGGAATGGAATGTGGAATGGAATGGAATGTGGAATGGAATGGATTGTGGAATGGAATGCGGAATGGAATGTGGATTGGAATGGAAAGGATTGTCGAATGGAAAGGAATGGAATATGGAATGGAACGTGGAATGGAATGGAATGGAATGTGGAATCGAATGCAACGTATCGTGGAGTGGAAAGTGGAATGGAATGTGGAACGGAATGTGGAATGGAATGGAACGGAATGTTCAATGGAATGGAATGGAATGTGGAAGGGAATGGAATGGAATGTGGAAAGTAATGTGGAAGGGAAGGCAATGGAATGTGGAATGTAAAGGCATGGAATGCAGATTGGAATGTGAAATCTAATGTGGAATGGAATGAAACCGTATGTGGAATGGAATGTGGAATGGAGTGCGGAATGGAATGTGGAATGGAAAGGAATGGAATGTGGAATGGAACAGAATGGAACGTGGAAAGGACCGTGGAATGGAATGGGATGGAATGTCGAATTGAATGGAATGTAATGTGGAATGGAATGTGGGATGAAATGGAATGGACCTTGGCATGGAATGTGGATTGGAATAGAATGGATTGTGGAATGGAATGGAATGGAATGTGGCATGGAATGTGGAATGAAATGTGGAATGGAATGTGGAATGAAATGCGGAATGGAATGTGGAATGGAATGTCGAATGCAATGCCAAGTGGAATGGAATAGATCGTGGAATGGAATGTGAAATTGAATAGAATGGAATGAGGAAAAGAATGTAATCGAATGTGGAATGGAATGGAATAGAATGTATATGGGAATGTGGAATGGAATGTGGAATGTGATATAGAATGGAATGGAGTGTAATGTGGAATGGAATGTGGAATTGAATGGAATGGAATGTGGGAGGAAATGTGGAATGGAATGTGGAATGTAATGTAGAGTGGAATGGAATGTAATGTGCAATGGAATGTGGAATTCAATGGAATGGAATGTGGGAGGGAATGTGGAATGGAATGTGGAATGGATTGTGGAATGGAATGGAATGGAATGTGGAATGGAATGTGGAATGAAATGTGGAATGGAATGGAATGTGGAATGGAATGTGGAATAGAAAGTCAAGTGGAATGGAAAGCAAAGTGTAATGGAATGTGGAAAGGAATGGAATGGAATGTGGAAGGGATTGTGGAATGGTGTGTGCAATGGAATAGAATGGAATGTGTTTTGGAATGTGGAATGGATTGAATTGTAAGCAATGTGGAATGCAATGTGGAATTGAATGGAATGGAATGTGGAAAGGAATGTGGAATGCAATCGAATGGAATATGGAATGGAAAGGAATGGAATGTGGAATGGAACGGAATGGAATGTGGAATGGAATGTCGAAACAATGGAATTAAATGTGGAATGGAACGTGGAATGAAATGGGATGGAACATGGAAGGTAAGGTGGAAGGCATCGTGTATTGTAATGGAATAGAACGTGGAGTGGAATGTGGAAAGGAATGTGGAAAGGAATGGAATGGAATATGGATGAAATGTGGAATGGAATGGAAGGGAATGTGGAATGCAGTGGATTGGATAAAGGAATGGAACGGGGAATGGAACGTGGAATCTAATGTGGAAGGAATGTGGAATGTAATGCAATGGAATGTGGAATGGAAGGTGGAAGGGAATGGAATGGACTGTGGAATGGAATGAGGAAGGGAATGGAATGGAATGTGGAAAGGAATGTGGCATGGAATGTGTAATGGTATTTGTAATAGAACGGAATGGAATGTGGAATGGAAGGTGGAATTTAAGGTGGAAAGGAAAGGAATGGACCGTGGAATGGAATGTGGAATGGAATGTGGAATGCAATTGAATGGAATGTGGAATGCAAAGTGGAGTGGAATGGAATGGTGTGTGGAATGGAATGTGGAGTGAAATGGAATGGAATGTGGAATGGAATGCAATGGAATGTGGAATGGAATATGGAATGGACAGTGGAATGGAATATTGAATGCAATGTGATATTTAATGGAATGGAATGTGGAATGCAATGTGGAAAGGAATGAGGAATGGAATAGAATGTGGAATGGAATATGGAATGGAATATTGAATGGAATGTGGAATTTAATGGAATGGAATGTGGAATGGAATGTGGAATGGAAGGTGGAATGAAACGTAGAATGGAATGGAATAGATCGTGGAATGGAATGTGGAATTGAATAGAAAGGAATGTGGAAAAGAAAGTAATCGAATGTTTAATGGAATGTGGAATGGAATGGAATAGAATGTGGAAGGGAATGTGGAATGGAATGTGGAATGGAATGGAATAGAATGTGGAAGGGAATGTGGAATGGAATGTGGAATGGAATGGAATAGAATGTGGAAGGGAATGTGGAATGGAATGTGGAATGGAATGGAATAGAATGTGGAAGGGAATGTGGAATAGAATGTGGAATATAATGTAGAATGGAATGGAATGGAATGTGGAATGGAATGTGGAACTGAATGGAATGGAATGTGGGTGGGAATGTGGAATGGAATGTGGAATGTAATGTAGAATGGAATGCAATGGAATGTGGAAAGAAACGTGTAATTAAATGGAATGGAATGTGGGAGGGAATGTGGAATAAAATGTGTAATGGATTGTGGAATGGAATTGAATGGAATGTGGAATGGAATGTGGAATGAAAAGTTGAATGGAATGTAATGTGGAATGGAATGTGGAATGAAATGTGGAATGGAAAGGAAAGGAATGGAATGGAATGTGGAAGGTAATGTGGAATGGAACGTCAAGTGGAATGGAATGGAACGTGTAATGGAATGTGGAAAGGGAGGGAATGGAATGTGGAAGGGAATGTGGAAAGGTATGTGAAATGGAATGGAATGGAATGTGCAATGGAATATGGAATGGAATGGATTGTAATGTGGAAAGCAATGTGGAATGAAAGTGGTGAGGAATGGAATGGAATGTGGAATGTAATGTGGAAAGAAAGTGGTGAGGAATGGAATGGAATGTGGAATGCAATGTGGAATGGAATGGAATGCAATGTGTAATGGAATGTGGAATGAACGGTGGAAAGGAATGGAAGGGAACGTGGAATGGAATGTGGAAGGGAAAGTGGAATGGAATGCAGAATTTAATGTGGAATGCAATGGAATGGAATGTGGAATGGAAAGTGGAGAGGAATGGAATGGTTTGTGGAATGGAATGTGGAGTGAAATGGAATGGAATGTGGAATGGAATGCAATGGAATGTGGAATGTAATGTGGAATGGAATGGAATGGAATGTGGAAGGGATTGTTGAATGGAATGTGGAATGGAATGTGGAATGGAATGGAATGTGAAATGGATAGTGGAATTCAATATTGAATGCAATGTGGAATTTAAAGGAATAGAATGTGGAATGGAATGTGGAACGGAATATTGAATGGAAAGTGGAATTAAATGGAATGGAATGTGGAATGGAAGGTGGAATTAAACTTGGAGTGGAATGGAATAGATCGCGGAATGGAATGTGGATTTGAATAGAATGCAATGTGGAAAAGAACGTAATCGAATGTGGAATGGAATGCGGAATGGAATGAAATAGAATGTGGAAGGGAATGTGGAATGGAATGTGGAATATAATGTAGAATGGAATAGAATGGAATGTGGAATGGAATGTGGAATTGAATGGAAAGGAATGTGTGAGGGAATGTGGAATGGAATGTGGAATGGAAAGTTGAATGGAATGCAATGGAATGTGGAATGAAATGTGTAATTAAATGGAAAGGAATGTGGGAGGGAATGTGGAATAAAATGTGGAATGGATTGTGGAATGGAATGGAATGGAATGTGCAATGGAAAGTGCAATGAAATGTGGAATGGAATGGAAAGAAATGGAATGGAATGTGGAATGGAAAGTGGAATGGAACGTCAAGTGGAATGGAATGGAATGTGTAATGGAATGTGGAAAGGGAGGGAATGGAATGTGGAAGGGAATGTGGAAAGGTATGTGAAATAGAATGGAATGGAATGTGTAATGGAATATGGAATGGAATGGATTGCAATGTGGAAAGCAATGTGGAATGAAAGTGGTGTGGAATGGAATGGAATATGGAATGCAATGTGGAATGGAATGGAATGGAATGTGGCATGGAATGTGGAATGCAATGGAATGGAATGTGGAATGGAATGGAATGGAATGGAATGTGGAATGGAATAGAATGGAATGTGGAATGGAATGTGGAAACAATGAAATGGAATATGAAATGGAATGTGGAATGGAATGGAATGGAATGTGGAAAGCAATCTGGAATGGAGTGGAATGGAATGTGGAATGGAATGTTGAATGGAATGTGGAAAAGAATGTGGAATGCAATGGAATGGAATGTGGAATGGAATGTGGACAGGAATGGAATGGTGGGTGGAATGGAATCTGGAGTGAAATGGAATGGAATGTGGAATGGAATACAATGGAATGTGGAATGGAATGTGGAATGGAATGGAATGGAATGTGGAAGGGTTTGTTAAATGGAATGTGGAATGGAATGTGGAATGGAATGCAATGTGGAAAGGAATGTGGAATGGAATGTTGAATGGAAGTTGGAATGGAATGGAAAGGAATATGTAATGGAATGTGGGATGGAATGTTTAGTGGAGGGGAATGTAATGTGGAATGAAATGAGGAATGGAATGTGGAAAGGAAAGTGGAATGCAATGTGGATTGGAACCTGGAATATTATTGAAAGGAACTTGTAATAGATTGTAGAATGCAACATGGAATTGAATGTGGAATGGAATGGAATGCAACGTGGAATTGAATGGAATGGAAAGTGGAATGGAATGGCATGGAATGCACAATGGAATGTGGAATGGAATGTGAAGTGGAAAGTTATGCAATGTGGAATGGAATGGAAAGGAATGTGGAATGGATAGTGGAATGAGATGGAATGGAAGGGAATGTGGAATGCAATGGAATGGAAAGTGGAATAGGATATGGAATGGAATGCAATGGAATGGAATTTGGAATGGAATGTGGAATGAAATGGAATGTGGAATGGAATGTGCAACAGAATGGAATGAAAGGTGTAATGGAATGGAATGTGTAATGGAAAGTAGAATGGAATCGAAAGGAATGTGGAATGGAACGGAAGGGATGGTGGAACGGAATGTGGAATGGAATGTGCAACTTATCTGGAATGGAAAGGAATGGAAAGTGGAATGGAATGTGGAATGGAATGGAATGGAATTCAATATGGAATGGGATGGTAAGTGGAATGGAATGGAATGGAATGGAATGTGGAATTGAATGGAATGGAATGATATGCAATGGAATAGAATGGAATGTGGAATGAAATGGATTGGAATGTGGAATGGAATGTGGAATGCAATGGAATGTAAAGTGGAATGGAATGTGTAATGGAATGCAATGGAATTTGAAATATACTGTGTAATGAAATGAAATGGAATGTGGAATGGAATGTGGAATGGAATGGAATGCAATGTAGAATGGAATGTGAAATGGAATCGAATGTGGAATGGAATGGAATGGAATTTCGAATGGAATGAAGAGTATTAAAAAGTGGCATGGTATGTGGAATTCAATGTGGATTGGAATGGAATGGAATTTGGAATGGAACGTACTGGAATGTGGAATGGAATGAAATGGAATGTCAAATTTAACTGCACGGAATGTGGAATGGAATTGAATGGAATGTGGATTGGAATGGACTAGAAAGTGGAATGAAATGGAATGCAATGGAATGGAATATGGAATTGAATGGAATCGAATGTGGAATGGAATGCAACAGAATGTGGAATGGAATGGAATGGAATGTGGAATTGAACGTGAAATGGAATGGAATGGAAACTGGAATAGAATATGGATTGGAATGGAATGGAATGCGGAATGGAATGGAATGGAATTGTATGGAAGGTGAAATGGAATGGAATGCAATATGGAATCCTTGGAATGAGGAATGGAATGGAATGCAATGTGCAATGGAATGGAATTGGAAGTGGAATGGAATGTGGAAGGGAAAGGAATGGAATGTAAAATGGAATGCGGAATTGACAACAATGGAATGGAATGGAATAGAATGTGGAATGGAACTCAATAGAATGTGGAATTGAATGTGGAATGGAATGGATTGGATTCTGGAATAGAATGTAGAACGGAATGGAATGGAATGTGGAATGGAATGGAATGGAATGTGGAATGAAATGTAGAATGGAAAGTGGAATGAAATGTGTAATGGAATGGAATGGAATGTGCAATAGAATGTGGAATTCAAAGGACTGGAACGTGGAATGCACTGTGGAATGGAAAGTGAAATGGAATAGTGTGGAAGGGAATGGATTACAGAATGGAATGTGGAATGGAATGGAAAGGAATGAGGAAAGGAATGTGGAATGCAATGGATTGGAGTTAGGAATGGAATGTGGAATGGTATATGGAATGCAATGTGGAATGGAATGGAAGGGAGTGTGGCATGAAATGTGGAGTGTAACGGAAGGGATTGTGGAACGGAATGAAATGGGATGTGGAATGGAATGTAGAATGGAACTGAATGAAATGTGGAATGGACTTTAAAGGAATGTAGAATGGAAAGTGGAATGGAATGTGCAATGGATTGTGGAATGAAATGTGTAACGGAACGGAATGGAAGGTGGAATGGAATGTAGAATGGAATGTGCAATGGAACGCATTGGAATGTGGAGTGGAATATGGAATTGAGTGTGGAATGGAACGTGGAAAGGAATGGAATGGATTATGGAATGCAACGTGCAATGGAAGGTGGAATGGAGTGGAATGGAAAGTGGAATGGAATGGAATGGAATGGAATAGAATGTGGAATGCAATCTGGAATGGAATGGAATGAATTGTGGAATGAAATGTGGATTGGAATGAAATGGAATGTGCAATGGAATGCACTGGAATATGGAATGGAATGTGGAATAGAATTTAGTGGGAAGTGGAATGGAACATCGAATGGAATGGAATGGAATGCAATGGAAAGTACAATGCAATGGAAAGTGCAATACAATGAAATGGAATGCGGAATGGAATGGAATGGAATGTGGAATGGAATGGAATGGAATGGAATGGAATGGAATGGAATATGGAATGGAATGAAATTGAATGGAATGGAATATGGAATGGAATGGAATGGAATGTGGAATGGAATGGAATGGAATGTGGAATGGAATGTGGAATGGAATGGAATGAAATGTGAAATGGAATGTTGATTGGAATGGAATGGAATGTGGAATGGAATTGAATGGAGTGCGGGATTTAATGTGGAATGGAATGTGGAATGGAATGGAATGGAATGGATAGAAATGTGGAATGGCATGTGAATAGGAATGTAGTGGAATGTTAAATGGAACGAGGAAAGAAATGCAGTGGTATGAAAATGGAATGTGGAATGGAATGTGGAATGGAATTTGGAATGGACTGCGGAATGGAATGTGGAATGGAAAGTGATGTGGAATGGAATGGAATGGAATGTGGAGTGGATTGTGAATTGGAATGCAATGGAATGTGGAATGGAATGTGGAATGAAATGCAATGGAATGAGAATGGAATGCGGAATGCAATGTGGAATGGAATGTCTAACGGAATGTGGAAGGGAAATTGGAATGGAATGGAATGGAATGTGTAATGGAACATGGAATGAAATCGAATGGAAAGTGGAAAGGTAAGTGGAATGGAATGCGGAATCGAATGTGGAATGGAATGGAAGGGAATGTGGAAAGGAATGGAATGGAATGTGGAATTGGATGTGGAATGGAATGGGATGGAATATGGAATGGATGGGAATGTGGAATGGAATGGGGAATTCAATGTGAAATGGAACGTGGAAAGGAAAGTGGAATGGAAAGTGGAATGCAAAGTGGAATGGAATGGAATGAAATGTGGAATGAAACGGGGATAGGAATGGAATGGAATGTGGAACGGAATAGAATGGAATGTGGAATGGAATTTAATGGAAATTGGAATGGAACGTGCATTTGAATGAAATGGAATGAAATGGAATGTGGAATGGAATGGAATGGAATGTGGAAGGGAATATGGAATGGTATGGAATGGAATGTGGAATGGAATGTGGAATAGAATGTGGAATGGAATGTGGAATGGAATGGAATGAAATGTGGAATGAAACGTGGATTGCAATGCAAAGGAAATTGGAATGGAATGGAATGGACTGCGTAAAGGAATGTGGAATGGATTTTGTAATGGAATGTGGAATGGAATGCAATGGAATGGAATGGAATTTAATGTGGAATGGCATGTGAATTGGAATGCAATGGATTGTGGAATGGAATGTGGAACAAAATGCAATGGAATGTGGAACGAAATTCAGTGGAATGAGAACGGAAAATGGAATGGAAAGTGGAATGGATTGTGGAATGGACTGAGGAATGGATTGCGGAATGGAATGTGGAATGTAACGGAAAGGATTGGAATGTGGAATGGAATGTGGACTGGAATAGAATGGAATGTGGAATGGAATGTGAGTTGGAATTCAGTGGAATGAGGAATGGAATTTGGAATGAAATTCAATAGAATGAGAATGCTATGTTGAATGGAAAGTGGAATGCAATATGGAAAGGAATGCAATGGAGTGTGGAATGGAATCTGGAAGGCAATGGAATGGAATGTGGAATGGAATGTGGAATGGAATGGAATGGAATGTGGAATGGAATGTGGAACGGAATGTTGAATGGAATGGAATGGGTTGATGATAGAAATGTGGAATGGAATGTGTAATGGAATGGAAGGGAATGGGGAAAGTAATGGAATGGAATGTGGAATGGGATGTGGAATGGAATGGCATGGAATGTGGAATGGAATGGGAAATGGAATGGAATGCAATGTGGAATGGAATGTGGAATGGGATGTAAAGGAATGTAGAATGGTATACGGAATGGAATGTGGAATGGAATATGGAATGGAAAGCAAAGGAAAGTGTAATGGGATGTGGAACGGATGTGGAACGGAATATGGAATGGAAAGTGGAATGTAATGGGACGTGACGTGGAATGGAACGTGGAAACTAATGGAATGGAATGTGAAATGGAATGTAATGGAATGTGGAATGGAATGGAAAGGAACGTGGAATGGAATGTGGAATAGAATGTTGAATGGACAGTGGAATTAAATGGAATAGAATGTGGAATGGAATGGAATGGAATGTGGAAAGGAATGTGGAATGGAATGCAATCGAATGTGGAATGGAAAGGAATGGAATGTGGAATGGAATGCGGAATGGAATGTGGAATGGAACAGAATGGTATGTGGAATGGAATGTGGAATGGAGTGCAGAATGGAATGTGGACTGGAACAGAATGGAATGTGGAATGGAAAGTGGAATCAAAAGTGGAATGGAATGGAATGGATTGTGTAATGGAATGTGTGATTGAATGGAATGGACCGTGGAATGTAATGTGTAATGAAATGTGGAATGTAATGAAATGGAATGTGGCATGAAATGTGGAATGGAATGTCGAATGGAATGGAATGGAATGTCAAATGGAATATCAAATGGAATGTGGCATGGAATGTGAAACGGAATGTGGAATGGAATGTGGAATGGATTGTGGAATGTATCGTGGAATAGAACGTGGAATAGAATGGAATGGAATGTGTAATGGAATGTGGAATGGAATGGAATGGAATGTGGAATGCAATGTGAAATGGAACGGAACGTAATGTGGAATGGAATGTAGAATGCAAAGTGGAAAGTAAAGTGAAAAGGAATATGGAAAGGAATGGAAAGGAATGTGGAATGGAATGTGGAATGGAGTGTGGAATGGATTGTTGAATGGACTTTAAAGGAATGTTTAATTGAAAGTGGAATGGATTGTGCAATAGATTGTAGAATGAAACGTTGAATGCATCGTGGAATTGAATGGAATATAACTTGCAATAGAATGTGGAATGGAAAGGAAGGGAATGTGGAATGGAATGTGGAGTGGAATGGAATCGACCATGGAACAGAATGGAATGAAATGTGGAATGGAATATGGAAAGGAACGGAATGTAATATGGAGTGGAATGTGGATTGGAATGTGGAATAGATAGTGGAATGGAATGGAATGGAATATGGAATGGAATGTGGATTGGAACGAAATGGAATGTGGAATGGAATGTGGAATTCAGTGTGGAATTGAACGTGGAATGGAATGGAAGGGAATGTGGAATATATAGTGGAATGGAAAGGAATGGAATGTGGAATGGAATGTGGATTGGAACGAAATGGAATGTGGAATGGAATGTGGAATTGAGGATGGAATTGAACGTGGAATGGAATGGAATGGAATGTGGAATGGAACGTGTAATGGAAAGTGGAATACAATGGAAATGAAACTGGAATCGAAAGGGGAATGCAATGGAATGGAATGGAATGAAATGTGGAATCGAATGGAATGGAATGTGGAATGGAATGTGGAATGGAAAGTGGAATGGAAAGTGAAATAGAATGTGGAAAGGAATGGAATGGAATGTGGAATGGAGTGTTGAATGGAATGGAATGGAGTGTGGAATGGAATGGAATGGAATGTGGAATGGAATGTGGAATGGACATTAATGGAATGTGGAACGGAAAGTTGAGTGAAATGTGGAATGGATTGTGGAATGGAACGTGGAATGTAATGGAATGGAATGTGGAATGGAACGTGAAATGGAATGGAATGGAACATGGAATGTAACGTGGAATGCAACGTGGAATGGAATGTGTAATTGAATGTGGCATGCAATGTGGAATAGAATGTGGAATAGAAGGGAATGGAATATGGAAATCAATGTGGAATTGATTGTGGAATGGAACATGGAATGGAATGGAATGCAATGTGGAATGGAACGTGGAACGGAATAGAATGGAATGGAATGGAATGAGGAATGGAATTTAATGGATTCTGGAATGGAATTTAATGGAATATGGAATGGAATGTGGAATGGGATGGAATGGAATGTGGAAGGGATTGTGGAATGGAATGTGGAAAGGAATGTGGAACAGAATGGAATGAAATGTGAAATGAAATGTGGATTGGAATGGAATGGAATGTGTAATTCAATGGACTGGAATGTGGAATAGAATTTAATGGATAGTGGAATGGAACGTGGAATGGAATGGAATGTAATGGAATGGAACGTGGAATGGAATGGAATATAATGGAATGGAATGTGGAACAGAATGGAATGGAATGTGGAATGGAATGCAGAGGAACCTGGAATGGAGTGTGGAATGGAATCTGGAATGGAATCTGCAATGGACCAGAATAGAATGTGGAACGGAATGGAATGCGGAATAGAATGCAATGGAATGGAATGAGAAATGGAATGTGGAATGTAATGTGGAATTGAATGGAACGGAATGTGGAATCTAAAGAAATGGAATGTGGAATGGAATGGAATGGAAAGTGGAATGGAATGTAATGTGGAATGGAATATGGAATGGAATAGAATGGAAGGTGGAATGGAATGTGGAAAGGAAAGTAATGGAATGTGGAATGGAATGCAGTGGAAAGGTATTGAACGTGGAAAGGAATGAATGGAATACGAAATGGCATGTGGAATGCAACATAAAATGGAACGTGGAATGGAATGCGAAATTGAATGGAAATTGATGTTGAATGGAACGTGGAATGCAATGGAATGGAATGCGGAACACAAAGCAATGGACTGTGGAAAGGAGTGGAATGCTATCGAATGTGGAATGGAATGAAATGGAATGAAATGGAATTTGGAATGACATGGAATGCAATTTGGAATTCAACGGAATGGAATGTGGAACGGAATGAAATTCAATGTGGAATAGAATGGAATGGAAAGGAATATGGAATGAAATGAAATGGAATGCAATGGACTGGAATGCGGAATGGAATGGAATGGAATGGAATGGAACGCAGAAAGGAATGCAATGAAATGTGAAATACAATGGAATGGAACGGAACATGGAACGGAATGGAATGGAATGTGGAATAGATTGGAATGGAATGTGGATTGGCATGTGGAATGCAATGGAATGGAATGTGGAAGGAACGTGTAATTGAATGTGGAATGGAATGGAATGGAATGTGGAATGGAATGTGGAATGAAATGTGAAATGGAACGGAAGGTATTGTGGAATGGAATGTGGAATGGAATGTGGAATGCAATGTGAAATGGAATGGAAGGTATTGTGGAATGGAATGTGGAATGGAAAGTGGAATTGAAGGTGGAACGGAAAGAAATGGAATGGAATGGAATGTACAATGGAAGTGAACGGAATATGGAATGGAATGGAATGCAATGGAAAGTGGAATGTAATGGAATGGAATGCAATGGAAAGTGGAATGTAATGGAATGGAATGTGGAACGGAATGTGGAATGGAATGTAACGGACTTTGGAATGGAATGTGGAATTGAATGTGGAATGGAATGTGGAATGGGACAGAATGGAATGTGTAATGCAATGTGGAATGGAATGTGGAAAGGAAAGTGGAATGGAGTGGAATGCAATGTGGAATGGAACAGGCAATGGAATGGAATGAAATGAACGTGGAATAGAACCTGAAATGGAATGTCGAATGGAATGTGGAATGGAATGTGAAATACAATGGAACGGAACATGGAATGAAACGTGGAATGGAATGGAATGGACCATGGTATGTAATGTGGAATGGAACGTGGAATGTAAAGTGGAATGCAACGTAGAATGGAAGAGAATGGAACGAGGAATGGAATGGAATGGAACTTGGAATGGTGTGTGTAATGGAACGTTTAATGGAATGTGGAATCAAATGTGGAATGGAAAGGAATGGGATGTGGAATAGAATGCAATGAACGTGGAATGGAATGGAATGGAATGTGGAATACAATGGAATGGAATTTGGAATGGAATGTGGAACAGAATTTAAAGGAATGTGGAATAGAATGTAATGGAATGGCGTGGAATGTGGAAAGGAATAGAATGGAATATGAAATGGAATGTGGAATGGAAAGTAGAATGGAAACCTGAATGGAATGTGAAATGGAATGGAAACGGATGTGGAGTGGAAAGTGGAATGCAATGGAATTGAATGCGGAAAGGAAAGGAAAGGAATGCGAACGGAAAAGAATGAAATGTGGAATGGAATGGAATGCTATGGAATGTGGAAAGGAATGGAACGGAATGGAATGGAATGTGGAATGGAGTGCAATGGAACTTGGAATGAAATGGAATATAATGTGGAATTGAATGAAATGAAATGAAATGTCGAATGGAATGGAAAGGGATGGAAAGCGGAAAGGAATGTAATGGAATGGAATTCGCAATGGAATGGAATGAAATGTGGAATGCAATGGAATAGAATGAAACATGGAATGGAATGAATGGAAAGGAATGGAATGTGGAATGGAATGTGGTATGGTATTTAATGGAATGGAATGTGGAATTGTATGTATAATGGAATGGAATGAAATGTGGAATGTAATGTCGAATGGAATGGAATGGAATGAGGAATGGAATACTGTATGGAATAGAATGGAATGGGGAATCGAATGGGGAATGGAATGGGGAATTGAATGTGGAATTGAATGGAATGGAATGGGGAATGTAATGTGGAATTGAATGGAATGGAAAGTGGAAACAAATGAATGCAATGTGGAGTGGAATGGAATGGAATGTGGAATGCAATGTGGAATGGAATGCAATGTTGAACGGAATGGTAAGGAATGAGGAAGGGAATGTGGAATGGAATGGGATGTTGAATGGAATGGAAAGGTATGTAGAATGGAATGGAATGGAATGAGGAATGGAATGTGGAATGGAATGGAATGTGGAATGGAATTTAAAGGAATGGAATGGAATGTGGAATGGAATTTGGTATGGAATGGAAAGGAATGTGGAATGGAATGGAATGTGGAATGGAATTTAAAGGAATGGAATGGAATGTGGAATGGAATTTGGTATGGAATGGAATGGAATGTGGAATTGTATGTATAATGGAATGGTTTGGAATGTGGAATGTAATGTGGAATGGAATGGAATGGAATGTGGAATGCAATGTGGAATTGAATGTTGAATGGAATGTAGAACGGAATGCAGTGGAATGTGGAATGGAACGCTTAACAGAATGGAACGGAACGTGGAATGGAACGTGTAACAGAAAGTGGAATGGAATGTGCATTGGAATGTCAAAAGGAACGTGGAATGGAATGGAATGGAAAGGAAAATGGAATGGAACGTAGAATAGAATGTGGAATGAAATGTGGAATGGAACGCAGAATGGAATGTACAATGGACTGTGGAGAGAAACGTAGAATGGAATGTAATGCAATATTTAATGGAACATGGAACTGAATGGAATGGAACTTGGAATGCAACGTGAAATGGAATGCAGAATGGAATGTGGAATGGAATGTGGAATACAATGGAACAGAACATGGAATGAAACGTGGAATGGAAGGTGGAATGGAAAGTGCAATGGAACGTGGAATGGAATATAATGGAACGAGGAATGGAACGGAATGGAACTAGGATAGGAATGTTTAATGCAACGTGGAATGGAAGGTTCAATGGAATGTGGAATCAAATGTGGAATGGAAAGGAATGGAATGTGGAATAGGATGGAATGAATGTGGAATGGAATGGAATGGAATGTGGAATAGAATGGAATGGAATTTGGAATGGAATGTGGAATGGAATTTAATGGAATGAGGAATAGAATGTAATGGAATGGTATGGATTGTGGAAAGGAATGGAATGGAATATGAAAAGGAATACGGAATGGAACGTGGAATGGAAAGTGTAATGGAATGTGGAATGGAATGGAAAGGGATGTGGAATGGAATGTGGAATTCAATGGAATGGAATCAGAAATGGAACGAAATGGAATGCGGAATGGAATGTAATGACATGTGGAATGGAATGGAATGCTATGGATTCTTGAAAGGAATGGAATGAAATGGAATGGAATGTGGAATGGGATGGAACGGAACTTGGAATGTAATGGAATGTAATGTGGAATGGAATGAAATGAAATGAAATGTGGAATGGAATGTAATAGAATGGAATGTGGAATGGAATGGAATGGAAGGGATTGGAATGTGGAATGGAATGGAATGAAAGGTGGAATGCAATGGAATGGAATGAAATGGAACGTGGAATGGATGGAATGGAATGTGGAATACAATGGAATGGAATGTGGAATGGAATATGGAATGGAAGTAGGAATGGAATGGAATGGAATGTGGAATGGAATGTAATGGAATGTGGAATGGAATGGAATGCAATGCAATGTGGAATGGAATGGAATGGAGTGGAATGGAATGTGGAATGAAATGGAAGGGAATATGGAATCGAATGTGGAATGGAATGGAAAAGAATGTGGAATCGAATGGAATGGAATGTCGCATAAAATATGGAATGGAATGGAGAGGAATTCAGAATACAATGAATTGGAATGGAAAGTCGCATAAAATATGGAATGGAATGTAGACGAATTCAGAATGGAATGGAATGGAATGGAACGTGGAATGGACCAGGGAATGGAATTTGGAATGGAACTTGCAGTGGAATGTACAATGGAATGTGGAATGGAACGTGCAATGGAATGGAAAGGAAAGTGGAATGGAACGTAGAATGGAATGGAAGGGAACGTGTAATGGAACATGGAATGGAATTAGGAATGGTACGTGGAATGCAACGTGGAATGGAATGTAACGGAATGTGGAAAGGAATGTGGAATGCAATGTGGAATGCAATGGAATGGAATGGGAAACGAATATGTAATGTAATGGAATGGATTGGAATGGAATGATGATTGGAAAGTGAAATTGAATGTGAATTGGAACGTGGAATGGAACATGGAATGGAATGGAACGGAATGTGGAATGGAATCTGGAATCATACGGTAAGGAATGTGGACTGGAATGTGGAATGCAATGGAATGTGGAATGCAATGGAATGCAATATGCAATGGAATGGAATGGAATGTGGAATGGAATGTTTAATGGAATGTGGAATGAAATGTAGAGTGGAACGTGGAATGGAACTTGGAATGCAATGGAATGTATCATGGAATGGAACGTGGAGTGGAACGTAGAATGCATGTTGAAATGGGGCGTTGAATGAAATGGAAAGAAACATGGAATGGAATGTGAAATGGAATGGAATGGAATATGGAATGGAACGGATTGGAAAGTGGAATGGAATGTGGAATGGAATGGAATAGAATGCGGAATGGAATCTGTAATGGAATGTGGAATGGAATGTGGAATGGAATGGAAAGGAATGGAATGTGGAATGGAAAGGAATGGAAGGTGGAATGGAATGTGGAATGGAAAGTGGAATGAAATGTGGAATGGAATGGAGTGGAATGTGGAATGGAATGTGAAATGAAACGTGGAATGGAATGTGGAATGTAACACAATGAAATGTGGAATGGAATGTGGAATGGAACACAATGGAATGTGGAATTGAATGTGGAAAGGAAAGTGGTACTGAATGTGTAATGAAATGGAATGGAATGTGGAATGGAACATTAAATAGAAGGGAATGGAAAGTGGAATGGAATGGAATGGAATGTGGAATGGAATGGAATGTGGAATTGAATGTGGAATGGAATTGAATGGAATGGAATGACAATAGAATGTGGAATGGAATGTAATGGAATGCAGAATGTAAAGGAATGGAAATTTTGGAATGTGGAATGGAATGGAATGCATAGTGGAATGCAATGGAAAGGAATGTGGAATGGAACGTGTAATGGAATGTGGAATGGAATGGAAAGGAATGAGGGATGGAAGGTAATGTAATGTGGAATGGAATGGAATGGAATGGATTGGAATGTGGAGTAGAATGGAAAGGAAAGGAATGTTTAATGGAATGGAATAGTGTGGAATATGGAATGGAAATGATGGAACGTGGAATAGAATGGAATGATATGGAATATTGAATGGAATGGAATGGAATGTGGAATGGATTGGCATGGAATGTGGAATGGAATGGAATGCAAATTGGAATTTAATGGAATGGAATGGAATATGGAATGGAATGGAATGTGGAATGGAATGGAATGGAATGGAATGCAGAATGGAATGGAATGGAATGCGGAATGGAAGGGAATGGAATGGAATGGAATGTGGAATGGAAGGGAATGGAATGTGGAATTGAATGGAATGGAATGTGGAATTGAATGTGATGGATTGTGGAATGGAACGGAATGGAATGTGGAATGGAATCTGGAATGTAATGTAATGTTGAAAGGAATGTGGAAGTGAATGGAAAGTAATTTCGAATGGCAGGGAATGGAATGGGGAATGGAATGGAATGGAATGGATTTAAATTTGGAATGGAAAGGAATGTAGAATGGAAAGGAATGGAACGTAGAATGGAAAGGAATGGTAAGGAAAGTGGAACAGTAAGGAATCGAATTTGGAAGAGAATAGACTGATATGGAATTTGAAATGGAGTGGAATGGAACGGAATGTGTAATGGAATGGAACTGATTGCGGAATGGATGAAATGGAATGTGGAATTTAATGGAATGAAATTGAATGTGGAATGGAATGGAATGTGGATTGGAAAGGAATGGAAAGTGGAATGGAAGGGAATGGAATGGAAAGGAATGTGAAATGGAATGGAATGGAATATGAAACAGAATGGAAGTTGGAATAGAATGTGTAATGGAATGTGGAATGGAATGGAAAGGAATGTGGTAAGGAATGGAATGCAATTTGGTATGGAATGGAATGGAATGTGGAAAGAAATGTGGAAAGGAATGGAATGCAATATGGAATGGAAGGTGGAAAGGAATGGAATCGAATGTGGAACGGAATGTAACGTGGAATGGAATGGCATCGAATGTGGATTGCAGGAGAATGTAATGTGGAATGTAATGGAATGGAATGTGAACAGGAATGTGGAATGGGATGTGGAATGAAACCTGGAAAGGGAGGTGGAATTGAGCGTGGAAATGATTGTGCAATGGAATGCGGAAAGAACGTGGAATGGAACGGAATGGAACTTGGAATGGAACATGGAACGAAATGGAATGGAACGTGGAATGGAACCTGGAGTGGAATGTGGAATGGAAAGTGGAATGGAACGTCGAACGGAAAGTGGAATGGTACATGGATTGGAATGTGGAATGTAACGTGGAATGGAAAGTGGAATGGAAAAGAATGGAATGTGGAATAGAATGCAATGGAATGTGGAATGCAATGGAATGGAAATTGGAAATGAATGAGGAATGGAACGTGGAAGGGAACCTGGAATGGAATGAAATGGAATGTGGAATGGAATGTGGAGTGGAATGGAATGGAAAGGAATGTGGAATGGAATGTGCAACGGTATTTGGAAAGGAATGGAATGTAGAATGGAATGTGGAATGGAAAGTAAAGTAATTTTTAAAGGTAATGTAATGCAATGTTTAATGTAATGTGGAGTGGAATGGAATGCAATGTGGAATGCAATGTGGAATGGTATATAAT
The DNA here is from genome assembly GCF_028885655.2 of Pongo abelii. NCBI lineage: Eukaryota > Metazoa > Chordata > Mammalia > Primates > Hominidae > Pongo > Pongo abelii. Next base: position 66,112,530 of record NC_072009.2, read on the forward strand.
GGAATGTGGAATGGAAAGTTACTGGAAAGTGGAATGAAATATGTAGTGGAAGGTGAAATGGAACGTGGAAAGCAATGGATTGCTTCGTGGAAAGGAACGTCGAATGATAGGTGGAATGGAGCATGGAAGGGAATGGATTGGAAAGTGCAATGGAATGGAATGAAAGGTGGAATGGAATGGAATGCATCGTGGAATGGAAAGTGGAATGCAAACTGGAATGGAAGATGGAATGGAGCGTGGAATGGAATGGAATCGAACGTTAAATGCAATGCGGAATGAAATGTGAAATGGAATGGAATGGAATGTGAAATGCAATGTGGAATGGAATGGAAAGGAATGAGGACTGAAACGTGGGATGGAACATGGAATGAAATAGAATGGAAGGCGGAATGGATGGTGGAATGGAAAAGAGTGGACTTTGGAATGGAAATTGAATGGAATGGGACGTGGAATTGAACGTGGAATGGAATGTGGAATGAAATGTGGAATGGAACTTGGAATGGAATGTACAATAGAATGTGGAATGGAACGTGGAATGTAATGGAATGGAATGTAGTATGGAACGTGGAATGGAATGGAATGGAACTTGATACGGAAAGTGGAATGGAATGTGGAAAGCAACAGAATGGAACGTGGAATGGAATGTGCAATGGAATGGAATGGTATGTGGAATGGAAAGTGAAATGCAATATGGAATGGAATGAAATGGAATGTGGAAATGAATGTGGAATGGAATGGAATTGAATGTGGTATAGAGTGAGGAATGGAATTTGGAATGAAATACAAAGGAATGTGGAATGGAATGTGGAATGGAATTTGGAATATAATGTGAAATGGAAACGAATGGAATGTGGAATGGAATGTGAAAAGGAAAGTGGAATTGAATGTAATGGAACGTGAAATGGAACGTGGAGCGGAATGGAAAGGAAAGTGGAATGGAACGTGGAAAGCAACGTGCAATGCAATGGGAAATGGAATGTCGAATGGAAGGTGGAATGGAAAGGAATGGAAAGTGGAATGGGACGTGGAAAGGGACGTGGAATGGAATGGAATGGAAAGTGGAATGGAATCTGTAATGGAATGTGGAATGGAACGGAATGGAATGTGGAAATGAATGTAGAATGGAATGGAATGGAATGTGTAATGGAATGTTTAATGGAATGGAATGGAGAGGAATGAAAAGTGGAATGATGTGGAATGGAATGTGGAATGGAATGTGGTCTGCAAAGTAATGCAATGTGGAATGGAATGTGGAATGCAATGAAAAGGAATGTGGAATGGAATGTGGAAAGGGATATAATGGAATCTGGAATGCAATGTGGAATTGAATGGAATGTAAAGTGGAAAGGAATGCAGTGGAATGGCATGGAAACTGGAATGGAAAATTGGAAACGAAACTGTAATCGAATGGAATGGAACAAAAGGTGGAGTGGAATGGAATGGAATGAATGGAATGTAAAATGGAAAGTAAAAAGGAATGAGGAATGGAATATGGAAAGGAATGGAAAGGAATGGAATGGAATGTGGAATGGAATGGAATGGAATGTGAAATGGAATGTGGAATGGAATGTAGAATGGAATGTGGAATGGAATGGAATGGAATGTGAAATTGAATGGAATGGAAAGTGGAATGGAATGTGGAATGGAATTGATTGGAATGGAATGGAATAGAATTGAAAGTGGAATGGAATGTGGAATGAAAAATTGAATGGAATGTGAAATGGAATGTGGAAAGGAAAATGGAATGGAATGTAGAATGGAATGTGGAATGGAATCTGGAATGGAATAGAATGGAATGTGGAATGAAAAATTGAATGGAATGTGAAATGGAATGTGGAATGGAAAATGGAATGGAATGTAGAATGGAATGTGGAATGGAATCTGGAATGGAATAGAAAGGAATGGAATGGAATATCTAATGGAATTGAAAGTAAGGTGGAATGGAATGGAATGGAATGTGTAATGGAATGTGCAATGGAAACAAAAGTAATATAATGGTATGGAATGTGGAATGGAATGGAATGGAATGGAAAGCAATGGAATGCTATGTGGAAAGGAAAGTGGAATGGAACATGGAATGGAATGAGGAATGTAATGTGGGATGGAATGCAATGGAATGTAAGGGAAGTTGGAATGGAAGATAATGGAAAGTGGAATGGAATGGAATGGAATAAAATGGAATGGAATGGAATGTGGAAAGGAATGTGGAATGGAATGGAATGTGGAATGGAATGGAATGGAATGTGGAATTTAATGGAATGGAAAGTGTAATTGGAATGGAAAGGAAGGTGGAAAGGAATGTCGAATGGAACGTGGAATGGAGCGTGGAAAGGAACGTGGAGTGGAACGTGGAATAGAACGTGGAATGGAATGGAATGTGGAATGGAATGGAATTGATTGTGGAATGGAATGGAATGGTATGTGTAATGGAACGCTATGGAATGTGGAATGGAAAGGAATGGAATGTGGAATGGAATGCAATGGAATGGAATGTGGAATGTAATAGAAAGAAACGTGGAATGGAATGGAATGAAATGGAATGTGCTATGTAATGGAATTCAATGAAATGTGGAATGGAATGGAATGGAATGTGGACTGGAATGTGGAAGGGAATGTAGAAAGGAATGTGGAATGGATTGTGGAATGGAATGGAATGCATTGTGGAATGGAATGTGGTATCGAATGGAAAGTCGACTGGAATGTGCAATGGAAAGTGGAATGCAATGGAATGGAATGTGGAATGGAATGTTGAATCGAATGGAATGGAATGGAATGTGGAATGGAAGGTTGAACTGAATGGAATGGAAAGTGGAAAGCAATCTGGAATCGAATGGAATGAAATGTGGATCGGAATGTGGAATGGAATCTGGAATGGAATGGATTGGAATGTGGAATTTAATGGAATGGATTGTGGAAGGGAATGTAGAATGGAATGTGGAATGGAGTGGAATGGAATATGAAATGGAATGGGGAATGTAATGGGGAATTGAACGTAGAATGCATTTGAATGGAATGTAGAATTGAATAGAATGTGGAAAGGAATGAAATGGAATGAATTGTGAAATGGAATGTAATGGGATGTGCAATGCAATGTGGAATGGAAAGTGGAATGGAATATGGAATGGAAAGTGAAATGGAATCTGTAATGGAAAGGAATGGAATATGGAATGGAATGTGGAATGGAATGGGACGGAATGTGCAATGGAATCTGGAATGTAATGAGGCAAGGAATGTGGAACAGAATGTGGAATGGAATGCAATGGAATGTGTAATGGAATGCAGTTGAATGTGTAATGGAATGGAAAGGAATGTAGAATGGAATATGGAATGGAATGGATTGGTATGTGGAATGAAATGTGGAATGGAATGAATGGAATGTGGTATGGAATGTGGAATGTAAAGTGGAATGGATTGTGCAATGGAACGTGGAAATGAATGTGCTTGGAATGTGGAATAGAAAGTGGAATTGAATTTAATAGATTGTGTAATGGATTGTGGAATGGAATGTGGAATGGAAAAGAATGTAATGTGGAATGGAATGTGGAAAGGAATGTGAAAAAGAAAGTGGAATGGAATGGAATGAAATATGGAATGGAAAGTGGAATTGAATGGAAAGGAAAGTGGAATGGAACGTGAAATGGAACGTGGAAATGAATGTGAAATGGAATGTGAAATGCAATGGAATGGAATCTGCAATGGAATGGAATGGAGTGGAATGGAATGTGGAGTGGAATGTTTAATGGAATGAAATGGAATGTGGAATGGAAAGGAAAGTGGAATGGAATGTAATGGAATGTGGAATGGAATGTGGAATGGAATGTGAAATGGAATGGATTCTGGAATGGAATAGAATGTGGAATGGAGTGAAATGGAAAAGAATGAAGAATGGAATGGAATGGAATGTGCAATGGAATGGAATGCAATGTGAAATGGAATGTAACGGAATGTGGAATGGAATAGAAAGTGGAATGAAATGGAATGCAACGGAATGTGGAATGGAATGTAATAGAGTGGAATGGAATGGATTAGACTGAAATGGAATACAATGTGGAAAGGAATGGAATGGAATGTGGAATGGAATAGAATGTGTAACGGAATGAAGTGGAATGGAATGTGAAATGGAATGGAATGGAATATCAAATGGAATGCTATGGAATGTGGAATGGAATGGAATGGCATGCGAAATGGAATGGAATGGAATGGAATGTGGACGGGAATGTGGAATGGAAAGTTGACTGCAATGTGGAATGTAGTGGAATGGAATGTGTAATGGAATGTGGAATGCAAAGGAAAGTTGACTGCAATGTGGAATGTAGTGGAATGGAATGTGTAATGGAATGTGGAATGGAATGGAATGGCATGTGTAATAGAAAGTGGAATGGAACGTGGAATGGAACGTGGAATGCATTAGAAAGTAATGTCGAGTGCAATAGAATGGAATGTGGAATGGAATGTTATGAAAATGTGTATGGAGTGTGGAATGGAATGGAATGCGGAATGGAATGTGGAAAGGAAAGGAATGCCGAATGGAACGTGGAATGGAGTGGAAAGGAATGGAATGTGGAATGGAATGTGGAATGGAATGGAATGGATAGTGGAAAGGTATGTGTAATGGAATGGAATGGAATGTGGAATGGAATGGATAGTAGAATGGTATGTGTAATGGAATGTGGAATGGAATGGAATGTAATATGGAATGGAATGTGGAATGGAATGCAGTGGAATGGAATGTCGAATGGAATGGAATGGTATGTGTAGTAGAATGGAACGGAAAGTGGAATGGTATGTGTAATGGAATGGAATGGAATGTGGAATGGAACGTGGACCCAAATGCAAAGGAAGGTAAAATGGAATGGAATGGAAAGTGGAATGGAACGTGGAATGGAATGGTACGTGGAATGGAACGTGGAAAGGAACGTGGAATGTCACGTGTAATGGAACGTGGATTGCAATGTGGAAAGGAATGTGGAATGGAACGTGGAATGGAAAGTCTAATGGAATGTGGAATGGAAAGTGTAATGGAATGAGGAATGAAATAGATTGTGGAGTGGAATGGAGTGGAATGGAATAAGGAATGGAATAGAATGGAATGTGCAATGGAATGTAATGGAATGGACTGGAATGTGGAATGGAATGGAGTGTGGAATGGAATAGAATATGGAATAGAATGGAATGGAAAGGTATCAGGAATGGAATTGCACGGAACGGAATGGAATGTGGAACTGAATGGAATGGAATCTGTAATGGAATACAATGTGGAATGGAATGAAATGGAATCGAACATGGAATGGAATTGAATGGAATGAGGAATGGAATAGAATGGAATGGAATGGAATGTGTATTGGAATGGAATGGAATGTGGACTGGAACAGAATGTGCAATGGATTGGAATGGAACGGAATGTGGAAGGGAACAGAATGTGCAATGGATTGGAATGGAACGGAATGTGGAATGGAAAAGAATGTGAAATGGAATGGAATGGAATGGATTGTGGAATGGTATGGAATGGAATGTGGAATGGAATGGAATGGAAAACGGAATGGAATGGAATGGAATGTGAAATGGAGTGGAATGGAATGTGGAATGGAACGGAATGCAATGTCTAATGGAATATGGAATGGAATGGAATGGAATGCGGAATGGAATGGAATATAATGTGGAACGGAAAGGAATGGAATGTGGAATGGAATGCGGAACGTAATGTAATGGAATGGAATGTGGAATGTATTGTGGAATGGAATGGAATATAAAGTGGAATGGAATAAAATGGTATGGAATGTGGAATGGAATGGAATGTCTAATGGGATGGATTGGAATGTGGAATCGAAATTAATGGAATGTGAAAAGGAACGGAATGCAGAATGGAATGTAATGTAATGTGGAGTGGAATAAAATGGAATGGAAATGACTGTGGAATTGAATGGAATGGGAAGTGGAATGGAATGGAAAGGAATGGGGAATACAATGGGGAATGGAAAGCAATAGAAGGTGGAATGTAATGTAGAATGGAAAGGAATGGAAAGTTTAATGCAATGGAATCGAATGTGGAATGGAATGCAATGGAATGTGGAATTGAATGTGGAATGGAATTGAATGGAATGAGAATAGAATGTGGAATGGAATGAAACAGAATGTGGAATGGAATGGAATGCAGTGGATTTGAATGTTGAATGGAATGGAATGCAATGTAGAATGGAATGTGGAATTTAATGCAGTAGTATTGAATATGCAATGGAACGTGGAATGGAATGGAATGGAATGTGGAATGGAGTGGGATGGAGTGTGGAATGGAAAGGAATGGAAAGTGGAATGGAATGTGGAATGGAATGTAACGGAATGTGGGCGGGAATGTGGAATGGAATGTGGATTGGTAAGGAATGAAACGTGTAATGGAATGTGGAATGTAATGTGGAATTTAACGTGGAATGGAACGAGGAATGGAATGGAATGGAAAGTTTAATGTAGTGGAATAGAATGCGGAATGGAATGTGGAATGGAATGGAATGGAATTTGTAGTGGAATGGAATGGAAAGTGAAATGGAAGCTTGAATTGAACGTTGAATATAACGTGGAATGGAAAGGAATGGAAAGTGGAATGGAATGGAGTGGAATGTGCAATGGAATTGAATGGCATGTGGAATGGAATGTGGAATGGAATGGAACGGAATGTGGAATACAATGTGGAATGGAATGGAATGGAATCTGGAATGGAATGGAATGGAATGCGTAATGGAATGTGGAATATAATGGAATGTGGAATAGAAAGTTAATGGAAAGTGGAATGCAATATTTAGTGGAAGGTGGAATGGAACGTGGGAAAGAATGGAATGCATCGTGGAATGGAATGTGGAATTATAGGTGGAATTGAGCGTGGAATGGAATGGATAGAAACGTGGAATGGAATGGAATGGAACGTGGAAAGGACTGGAATGCAATGTGGAATGGAACATAGAATACAACCTGGAATGGAAGGTGGAATGGAGCGTGGAATGGAATGGAATGGAACGTAGAACGTAATGCGGAATGGAATGTGAAATGTAATGGAACGGAATGTGTAATGCAATGTGGAAATGAATGAAATGCAATGTGGACTGCAATGTGGAATGGAATGGAATGGAATGTGGAATGGAATGTGGAATAGAATGGAATGGAATGTGGAATGGAATGTGGAATGGAATGTGGAATGGAATGTGGAATCAAATGTGGAATGGAATGTAATGGAAAGGAATGTGGAATGGAATGTGGAATGGAAATTGGAATGGCATGTGGAATGGAATGGAATGGAATGTGCAATGGAATGTTTAAAGGAACGTGGAATAGAATGGATTGCAAAGTGTAATGGAACATGGAATTGAATGTGGAATGGAATGGAATGTAATGTGGAATGGAAGGGAATGGAATGTGGAATAGAATAGAATGGTATGGAATTTGGAATGGAATGGAAATTAATGGAATGTGGAATGGAATGGAATGCGGAATGGAAAGGAATGGAATGTGGAATGGAAGGGAATGGAATGAAAGGTGGAATGGAATATGGAATAGAATGCAAGCAGGAATGGAATGGGTAATGGAATGTGGAATGGAATGGAATGGAAAGTGATAAGGAATGGAAAGGAATTTTGTATGGAATGGAATGGAATGTGGAATGGAATGTGGACTGGAATGGAATGCACTGTGTAATGTAATGTGGAATGGAATGGAATGGAATGTGGAAAGGAATGGAACATCGATTGGAATGGCATGGTATGTGGATTGCAGGGGAATGTAATGTAAAATGTAATGCAATGGAATATGGACAGGAATGTGGAACGGAATGTGGAATGGAATGTGGAATGAAACGTGGAAAGGGAGGTGGAATTGATCATGGAAATGAGTGTGCAATGGAATGAATAATGGAACGTGGAATGGAATGGAATGGATACTGGAATGGAATGTGGAATGGAATGGAATGAAATGTGGAAAGGAACATGGAATGGAATGTGGAATAGAACGTAGAATGGAACGTCAAATGGAATGTGGAATGGTACGTGGATTGGTAAGTGGAATGTAATGTGGAATGGAAAGGAATGGAAAGTTGAATGGAAAGGAATGGAATCTGCAATGGAATGCAATGCAATGTGGAATGGAATGTGGAATGGAATTGATTGCAATGTGGAATAGAATGTGGAATGGAATGGAAAGGATCACGGAATGGAAAGGAATGGAATGGTATTTAATGTGGAATGGAAAGTGGAATGGAAACTGGAATGAAATGTGGATTGCAAAGGAATGGAATCTGCAATGGAATGTGGAATGGAAAGGAATGTGGAATGGAATGTGGAAATGAATGAGGAATGGAACGTGGAATGGAATCTGGAATGGAATGGAATGCAGTGCATAATGGAATGTGGAAAATAATGGAATGTGGGATAGAAACCTAATGGAAAGTGGAATGCAATATGTAGTGGAAGGTGGAATGGAACGTGGGAAAGAATGGAATGCATCGCGGAATGGAATGTGGAATTATAGGTGGAATGGAGCGTGGAATGGAATGGAATGGAACGTGGAAAGGACTGGAATGCGTTGTGGAATGGAACGTAGAATGCAGCCGGGAATGGAAGGTGGAATGGAGCGTGGAATGGAATGGAATGGAACATTGAATGCAATGCGGAATGGAAAGTGAAATGTAATGGAAGGCAATGTGTAATGCAATGTGGAAATGAATGAAATGGAATGTGGACGGCAATGTGGAATGGAATGGAATGGAATGTGGAATGGAATGTGGAATTGACTGTGGAATGGAATAGAATGGAATGTGGAATGGAATGTGGAATGGAATAGAATGGAATGTGGAATGGAATGTGGAAAAGAATGTGGAATGAAATGTGGAATGGAATGTAATGGAAAGGAATGTGGAATGGAATGTGGAATGGAAATTGGAAAGGCATGTGGAATGGAATGGAATGGAATGTGCAATTGAATGTTTAAAGGAACGTGGAATGGAATGGATTGGAAACTGGAATGGAAAGTGGAATTGAATGTGGAATGGAAAGGAATGGAATGTGGAATGGAAGGGAATGGAATGTGGAATGGAATGTGTAATGGAATGGAATGGAACGCAATGGAATGGAATGGAATGTTGAAAGGAATGGAATGGAATGTGGAATAGAATGTGGAATGGAAAATGGAATGAAATGGAATCGAAAGGGGACTGGAATGGAATGGAATGTGGAATGGAATGGAATATGGAATGGTATGGAATGGAATGTTATGGAATTTGAATGGAATGTGAAATGGAATGTGGAATGGAAAGTGGAATGGAATGAAGTGGAACGTGGAATGGAATGTCTTGGAATGTGGAAAGTAATGATATGGAACGTGGAATGGAAAGTGGAATGGAATGAAGTGGAACATGGAATGGAATGTCTTGGAATGTGGAAAGTAATGATATGGAACGTGGAATGGAACGTGGAATGGAATGCAATGGATCGTGGAATGGAATGTGGATTGGATCGCGGAATGGAACGTGGAATGGAACGTGGAATGGAATGTGTAACGGAATGGAATGGAATGTGTAACGGAATGGATGGAATGTGAAAGGGAATGGAATGGAATGGAATGGAACGAGAAATGGAATGTCGAATGGAACCACTAATGGAATGTAGAATGGAACGTGGAGTGGAATGGAATGGAACGTCTACTGGAAAGTAGAATGGAAAGTGGAATGCTATGGAATGGAACAAGTAGAATGGAAAGTGGAATGCTATGGAATGGAACGTGGAATGTAATGTGGAATGGAATGTGGCATGGAATGGAATGGAATGTGGAATGGAATGGAATGGAATGTGGAAAGGAATGGAACGGAATATGCAATGGAATGTGGAATGGAATGGAATGGAACGTAGAATGAAATGGAACGTGGAATGGAATGGAATGGAATGTGGAATGGAATGGAATGGAACGTGGAAGGGAATGAAATGGAATGAAATGGAACTTAGAATAGAACGTGGAATGGAACCCTCTAATGGAAGGTAGAATGGAACGTGGAATGAAAAGGAATGGAAAGTGTAATGGAAAGTAGAATGGAACGTGGAATGGAATGGAACAGATCGTGTAATGGAATGTGGAATTGAATAGAAAGGAATGTGGAAAAGAAAGTAATCGAATGTTTAATGGAATGTGGAATGGAATGGAATAGAATGTGGAAGGGAATGGTGAATGGAATGTGGAATATAAAGTAGAATGGAATGGAATGGAATGTGGAATGGAATGTGGAATTGAATGGAATGGAATGTGGGAGGGAATGTGGAATGGAATGTGGAATGTAAAGTAGAATGGAATGCAATGGAATGTTGAAAGAAATGTGTAATTAAATGGAATGGAATGTGGGAGGGAATGTGGAATAAAATGTGTAATGGATTGTGGAATGGAATGGAATGGAATGTGGAATGGAATGAGGAATGAAATGTGGAATGGAATGGAAAGGAATGGAATGGAATGTGGAATGGAATGTGGAATGGAACGTCAAGTGGAATGGAATGGAACGTGTAATGGAATGTGGAAAGGGAGGGAATGGAATGTGGAAGGGAATGTGGAAAGGTATGTGAAATGGAATGGATTGGAATGTGCAATGGAATATGGAATGGAATGGATTGTAATGTGGAAAGCAATGTGGAATGAAAGTGGTGTGGAATGGAATGGAATGTGGAATGCAATGTGGAATGGAATGGAATGCAATGTGGATTGGAATGTGGAATGCAAGGTGGAAAGAAATGGAAGGGAACGTGGAATGGAATGTGGAATGGAATGCGGAATGGAATGTGGAATCCAATGGAATGGAATGTGGAATGGAAAGTGGAGAGGAATGGAATGGTGTGTAGAATGGAATGTGGAGTGAAATGGAATGTAATGTGGAATGGAATGCAATGGAATGTGGAATGTAATGTGGAATGGAATGGATTGGAATGTGGAAGGGATTGTTGAATGGAATGTGGAATGGAATGTGGAATGGAATGGAATGTGGAATGGATAGTGGAATTGAATATTGAATGCAATGTAGAATTTAATGGAATGGAATGTGGAAAGGAATGTGGAACGGAATGAGGAATGGAATTGAATGGAATGTGGAATGGAATATGGAATGGAATATTGAATGGAATGTGGAATTTAATGGAATGGAATGTGGAATGGAATGTGGAATGCAAGGTGGAATTAAACTTGGAATGGAATGGAATAGATCGTGGAAAGGAATGTGGAATTGAAAATAATGGAATGTGGAAAAGAACATAATCGAATGTGGAATTGAATGCGGAATGGAATGGAATAGAATGTGGAAGGGTTTGTGGAATGGAATGTGGAATATAATGTAGAATGGAATGGAATGGAATGTGGAATGCAATGTGGAATTGAATGGAAAGGCATGTGTGATGGAATGTGAAATGGAATGTGGAATGTAATGTAGAATGGAATGCAATGGAATTTAGAATGAAATGTGTAATTAAATGGAAAGGAATTTCGGAGGGAATGTGGAATAAAATGTGGAATGGATTGTGGAATGGAATGGAATGGAATGTGGAATGGAATGTGCAATGAAATGTGGAATGGAATGGAAAGAAAAGGAATGGAATGTGGAATGGAATGTGGAATGGAACGTCAAGTGGAATGGAATGGAACGTGTAATGGAATGTGGAAAGGGAGGGAATGGAATGTGGAAGGGAATGTGGAACGGTATGTGAATTAGAATGGAATGGAATGTGCAATGGAATATGGAATGGAATGGATTGTAATGTGGAAAGCAATGTGGAATGAAAGTGGTGTGGAATGGAATGGAATGTGGAAAGAAATGTGGAATGGAAGGGAATGGAATGTGGAATGGAATGAGGAATGCAATGGAATGGAATGTGGAATGGAACGGAAAGGAATGTGGAATGGAATGGAATGGAATGTGTAATGGAATGGAATGGAATGTGGAATGGAATGTGGAAACAATGAAATGGAATATGAAACGGAATGTGGAATGGAATGGAATGGAATGTGGAAAGCAATGTGGAATGGAGTGGAATGGAATGTGGAAAGGAATGCGGAATGGAATGTGGAAAGGAATGTGGAATGCAATGGAATGGAATGTGGAATGGAATGTGGAGAGGAATGGAATGGTGGGTGGAATGGAATGTGGAATGAAATGGAATGGAATGTGGAATGGAATAAATTGGAATGTGGAATGGAATGTGGAATGTAACGGAATGGAATGTGGAAGGGATTGTTGAATGGAATGTGGAATGGAATGTGGAATGGAATGCAGTGTGGAATGGAATGTGGAATGGAATGTTGAATGGAAGTTGGAATGGAATGGAAAGGAATATGGAATGGAATGTGGGATGGAATGTTTAGTGGAAGGGAATGTAATGTGGAATGAAATGAGGAATGGAATGTGGAAAGGTAAGTGGAATGGAATGTGGATTGTAACCTGGAATATTATTGAAAAGAACTTGGAATAGAATGTAGAATGGAACATGGAATCGAAAGTGGAATTGAATGGAATGGAAACTGGAGTGGAATGGCATGGAATGCACAATGTAATGTGGAATGGAATGTGAAGTGGAAAGTTATGCAATGCAAAATGGAATGGAATGGAATGGGGAATGCATTGTGTGACGGAATGGAATGGAATGGAATGGAATAGAATGTGGAATGAAATGGAATGGAATGTTGAACGTAATGTGGAATGAAATGTGGAATTGAATGGAATGGAAAGTGGAACACAATGGAATGGAATGAGAAACGGAATGGAATATAATGGAATGGATGGTGGAAAGGAATGTGAAATGGAATGTGGAATGGAACGTGGAATGTAATGAAATGCAACGTGGAATGGAATGGAATGGAACGTGGAATGGAACGTGGAATGGAACGTGGAATGGAACGTGGAATAGAACATGGAATGGAATGGAATGGAATATTGAATGGAATGGAATCGAATGCGGAATGGAATAGAAAGGAATATGGAATGTAACGTGGAATGGAATGGAATGGAACGTGGAATGCAACTTTTAATGGAACCTCTAATGGAACGTAGAATGGAACGTGGAATGGAATGGAATGGAGCGTGGAATTGAATATGGAATGGAATGTGGAAAGGAACGTGGATCGGAATGGAATGGAACGTTTAATGGAATGGAATCGAATGTGGTATGGAACATGGAATGGAATGGAATGGAAAGGATTGTGGAATGGAATGTGGTATGGGATGTGGAATGGAATGGAATGGAATGTGGAATGGAATGTGGAACGGAATAGAATGGAATGTGAAAGGACATGGGGAAAGCAATGTGGAATGGAATGTGGAATTGAATGTGGAATGGAATGGAATGGAATGTGGAATGGAATGTGGAATGAAATAGAATGGAATCCGGAATGGAATGCGGAATGGAATGTGGAATGGAATAGAATTGAATCCACAATGGAATGTGGAATGGAATGTGGAATAGAATGGAATGGAATACGGAATGGAATGTGGAATGCAATGGAATGGATTGTGGAATGGAATGTGCAATGGAATGCAATGGAATGTGGAATGGAATGTGAAATGGAATGGAATTTAATGTGGAATGGAATGTGGAATACAATGGAATGGAAGGTGGAATGTAATGTGCAATGCAATGTGGAATGGAATGTGGAATGGAACGTGGAATGGAATGGAAACGAATGTGCAATGGAACATGGAATGGGATGGAATGGAACATGGAATTGAACGTGGAATGGAACGTGGAACGGCATGTTGAATGGAATGTGGAATGGAATGTGTAATGGAATGGGGAATGGAATGTGGAATTGAATCTGAAATGGAATGTGGAATGGAACGTGGAATGGAGTGGAATGTAATGTGGAATGGAATCTGTAATGGAATGGAATGCAACGTAGAAAGGAATGTGGAATGGAACGTGGAATGGAATGTGGAATGGAACTTGGAGTGGAATGTATAATGGAATGTGATATGAAATGGAAGGGTAAGTGTAATGGAAGTTGGAACGGAATGGAATGGAAGGTGGAATGGAACGTGAAATTGAATGTGGACTGGAACGTGGAATGGAACGTGGAATGGAATGGAATGGAATGTGAAATGGAATGTGGAATGGAGTGGAATGGAATATGGAATGGAATTTGGAATTGAATGTGGAATGAAAAGTGGAAGGCAACGTGGAATGGAATGGAACGAAATCTGGAATGGAATGTGGAATAGTATGGAATTTCGTGTGGAATGGAATATGGAATGGAATCTGTAATGGAATGGAAGGTTGAATGGAATATGGAATGGAATGGAATGGAATGTGGAATGAAATGTGGACTGTAATGGAATGCACTTTGTAATGGAATGGATTGGAATGTGGAATGGAATGTTTAATGGAATGTGTAATGAAATGTGGAGTGGAACGTGGAATGGAACGTGGAATCGAATAGAATCGATCGTGGAATGGAAGGTGGAATGGAAAGTTGAATGGAAGGTGTCATGGAGCATGGAATGGAATGCAATGGAACATGGAATGGAAGGTGGAATGGAATGCGGAATGGAATGAAATGGAATGTCGAATGGAATGAATTTGAATGTGGAATGGAATTGTGGAACGGAATGGAAGGTGGAATGGAATGGAATGGAATGTTTAATGGAATGTGGACTGTAACGAGCAATGGAATGGAAAGAAGAGTGGAATGGGATGTGAAATGGAAAGTAATGGTAAGTGTAATAGAATCTGGAATGGAATGTGGATTTGAACGTGGAATGGAACGTAAAATGGAATGGAATGGAATGTGGAATGGAATGGAATGGAATGGAATGGAAAGTGGAATGGAATGAGGAATGGAATGTGGAAGGCACTCTGGAATAGAATGGAATGGAATGTGGAATGGAATGAAATGGAATGTGGAATGGGAAGTGGAATGGAATGTGGAATGGAACAGAATGCAATGTGAAATGTAATGTGGAATGGAATGTGCAAAGGAAAGTGGAATGGAATGGAATGGATTGTGGCATGGAACGTGGAATTGAGTGGAATGGAAAGTGGAATGCAAAGTGTAATGGAACCTGGAATGGAGCCAGAAATGGAATGTGGAATTGAATGTGGAATGGAACGGAATGGAATGTGGAATGTTGTGTGTAATGGAACATTGAATGTAACAGAATGGAATGTGGAATGGAATGGAATGGAATGGACCGTCTAAGGAAGGTGGAATGGAACGTGGAATGGAATGTAGAATGAAATGCGCAATGGAATGTGGAATGTAACGTGAAATGTAATGGAATGGAAAGTGGAATGGAACCTGGAATGGAATGGAATGGACAGTGGAATGGAATCTGGAATGGAATGCGGAATGGAACCTGGAAAGGAACGCGGAATGGAAAGGAATGGAATGTGGAATGTAATGCGGAACGGAATTGAAAGGGATGTGGAATGAAATGTTAAATACAATGTGCAATCAAATGGAACGGAATGTGGAAAGGAATGGAATGGAATGTGGAATTGGATGTGGACAGGAATGGAATGAATCTGGAATGGATTGTGGAATAGATTAGAATGGAATGTGGAATGGAATATTGAATGGAATGTGTAATGGAATGTGGAATGGAATAGAATGGAATGGAAGGTGTAATGGAAAGTGGAATGGATGTGGAATGGAATGGAATGGAAAGTGCAATGGAATAGATTGTGGAAAGAAATGGAATGGAATGTGGATTGGAATGGAATGGAATGTGGAATGGAACCTGGAATAGAACCTGGAATGGAATGTCGAATGGAACATGGAAAGGAATGGATTGGAATGTGGAAGAGAATGTGGAATGGAACGTGGAATGTAACATGGAATTAAATGGAATGGAAAGTGGAATGGAAAGTGGAATGGAATGGAAAGGAACGTTGAATGGAATCTGGAATGGAATGTGGAATGGAACCTGGAATGGAAGGTGGAATGGAACGGAATGGAATCTGGAATGGAATGTGGAAAGGAATGGAATGGAATGTGGAATGGGATGTGTAATGGAATGAAACGCATTGTGGAATGGAATATCAAGTGGAAAGTGAAATGGAACGGAAAGGAATTTGCAATGGAATGTGGAATGGAATGTGGAATGGAAAGTGGAATTGATTGGAAAGGAATATGGAATGAAATGGAATGAAACGTGGAATGGAACTTGTTATGCAATGTGGAATGGAACATGGAATGGAATGTGGAATGGAGCGTGGAATGGAAAGTGGAATGGAACGTGGAATGGAAAGTGGAATGGAATGTGAAATGGAACGTGGAATGGAATGGAATGGAAGGTGGAATGAAACGTGGAATGGAATGGAATGGAACGGGGAAAGGAATGTTGAATGGAATGTGGAATGGAACGTGGAATGGAACGGAGTGGAACTTGGAATGGAACGTGGAATGGAATGTGGAATGGAACTTGGAATGGAATGTGGTATGTAATGTGGAATGGAAAGGAATGGAATGTGGAATAGAATGTGGATTGGAATGGAATGGAATCCGGAATGGATTGGAATTGAATTCTATGTAATGTGGAATTCAATGGAATGGAAAGTGGAATGGTACGCGGAATGGAATGTGGAATGGGATGGTGTGGAATGTGGAATGGAAGGGAATGGAATGTAGAATGGAAGGGAACGGAATCTGGAATGGAATGTGGAATTGAATGGAATGGGAAGTGGAGTGGAATGGAATGGAATGTGGAATGGAACGGAATGGAAAGGAAAGGAGGGTGAAATGGAACGTGGAATGGAATGTGGAATGGAACGTGGAATGGAATGAAATGAATCATGGAATGGAGTGGAAAGGAACGTGGAATGGAATGGAATGGATCTTTGAATTGAACCTGGAATGCAACATGGAATGGAACTTGGAATAGCACGTATAATGGAATGGAATGGAATGTGGAATGGAATGGAATAGAATGTGGAAAGGGATGGAATATAATATGGAAGGGAACGTGGAATGGAATGGAATGGTACATGGAATGGAAAGCCTAATGGAACGTGGAAGGCAACGTTGAATGGAATGGAATAAAACGTGGGATGGAATGTGGAATATAATGGAATGGAATGTGAAATGGAATGGAATGGAACATGGAACAGAATGGAATGCAAAGGAAGGTGGAATGGAAATTGGAATGGAATGTGGAATGGAATGCAACGGAATGTGCAATGGAATGGATAATGGATTGGAATGGAATAGAATGTGGATTGGAAGGGAATGGAATGTGGAATGCAGTGGAATGGAATGGAATGGTATGTGAAATGGAATGTGGAATGGAATGTGTAACGTAACGTGGAATGGAATTGAAAGGAATGTGCAGTGGAATGGAATTGAAGGGAATGTGGAATGGAATGGAATGGATTGTGGAATGGAAGGTGGAATAGAATGGATTGGAATGTGGAGTGGAATGTGGAATGGAATGGAAGGCAATGTGGAAGGCAATGTTTAAAGGAAGGTGGAATGCAATGTAATGGAATTTGCAATGGAATGTGGAATGGAACGTGCAATGGAATGGAATAGAACATGGAATGGACTGGAATGGAATGCAGAATGGAATGTAGAATGGAACGGAATGGAACGTGGAAAGGAACGTGGAATGCTTCGTGGAATGGAACATGGAATGGAACGTGGAAAGTTTTGTGGAAAGGAATGTGGAATTCAATGGAATGGAATGTGGATTGGAATGTTGAGAGGAATGCAATGGTGTGTGGAATGGAATGTGAAGTGAAATGGAATGGAATGTTGAATGGAATGTAATGGAATATGGAATGGAAAGTGGAATGGAATGGAATAGAATCTGTAAGGGATTGTTGAATGGAATGTGGAATTGGATGTGGAATGGAATGGAATGTGGAATGGAATGTTGAATGGAATGTGGAATGCAATTGAATGGAAAGTGGAATGGAATGTGGAGAGGAATGGAATGGAATGTGGAATGGAATGTAGAATGGAAAGTGGAGTGGAGCGGAATGTAATGAGGAATGGAATGAGGAATGGAATGTGGAAAGGAAAGTGGAATGGAATGTGGAATGGAATGGAATGGAAAGTGGAAAGGAATGTGGAAAGGAATGTGGAATGGAATGTGGAGTGGAGCGGAATTTAATGTGGAATGGAATGAGGAATGGAATGTGGAAATTAAAGTGGAAAGAAATGGAGTGGAATGTGGAATGTAACCTGGAATGGTATTGAAAGGAACTTGGAATAGAATGTAGAATGGAACGTGGAATGGAAAGTAGAATGGAACGTGGAATGGAAAGTGGAATGGAATCGAATGGAATGTGGAATGGCATGGAATGGAAAGTGGAATGGAATGGCATGGAATGTGCATGGAATGTGGAATGGAATGTGAAGTGTAAAGTTGTGGAATGTGGAATGGAATGACAAGTGGAGTGCGGAATGGAATGTGCAATGGAAAGGAATAGAAAGTGGAATGGAATATGGAATGGAATCTGGAATGGAACGTAAAATGGCATGGAATGGAATGAGGAATGGAACGTGGAATGGAAAGTGGAAAGGATTGCAATGTGTAAAGTAATGGAATGGAAAGTAGCATGGAATGGAATGGAATGTGGAATGGAATGTGGAAGAGAATGGAATGCATTGTGCAAAGGAATGTGAAATGCAGTTTGGAATGTAATGTGGAATGGAATGTGAAATGGAATGGAATGCAACGTGGAATGGAATGGAATGGAATGCGGAATATAATGTATTGGAATGCGGAATATAATGTATTCATGTGGAATGGAACGTGGAATGGAATGTTGAATGGAAAGGAATGGAATCTAGAATACAATGTGGAATGTAATGTGGAATAGAATGGAATGGAATGGAATGTGGAATTAAATGAGATGGAATGGAATGGAATTCGAAATGGAATGTAATGACATGTGGAATGCAATGTAATGTAATGACATGTGAAATTGAATGGAATGGAATGTGGAATGGAATGGAAAGGAATGTGGAATGGAATGTGAAATGGAAAGGAATGGAACACGGAATGGATTGTGGAATGGAATGTGCAATGGAATGGAATGGAATGTGGAATGGAATGGAATTCAACGTGGGATAGAATGGAATGGAAAGAAATGTGGAATGGAACGCTGAATGCAATGGAATGGAATGTGGAATGGAATGCAGAATGGAATGTGGAATGAAATGCGATACAAAAAGTAAGGTATCGTGGAAAGGAATGGAATGGAATGTGGAAAGGAACGTGGAATGGAACGTGGACAGGAAAGTTCAATGCAGAACGGAATGAAATGGAATGTGGAACGGAATGGGACGTGGAATGGGTTGGAGTGGAATGTGGAATGGAAGGGAATGGATTCCAGAATGGAATGTGGAATGGAATGATATGGAAGGTGGAATGAAATGTGGAACAAAATATGGAAAGGAAAATGGAATGGAAAGTGGAAAGGAATACGGAATGGAACGGAATGGAATATGAAATGGAATGGAATGGAATGTGGAAGAGAATGTGGAATGAAATGTTGAATGGAATGTGGAACGCAAAGGAATGGAATGTGGAATGGAATGGGGAGTGGAATGGAGTGGAAAGTGGAATGGCATGCAATGAATTCTGGAATGGAATGAGGAATGGAATAGAATGGATTATGGAATGGAATGTTGAGTGGAATGTGGAATGGAATGTGGATAGAAATGGAATGGAATGTGGAAAGGAATGTGGAGTGGAATGGAATGGAATGTGGAATGGAATACATTGGAATGTGGAATGGAATGTGAAATGGAATGGAATGGAATGTGCAATGGAAAGGAATGTAATGTGGAATGTAATGTGTAATGGAATGTGGAATGGAAAGTTCAATGGAATGGAATGGAATGTGGAATGGAACGTGGAAAGGAATGGAATGGAAGGTGGAGTGGAACGTTGAATGGAACGTGGAAGGGAACTTGGAATAAAATGAAAAGAGGAATGGAATGTATGTGAATTTGGAATGGAACGTGAAATGAAATGTGGAATGGAATGTTGAAAGGAATGGAAAGGAAAGTGGAATGGAATGTGGAATGGATTGTGGAATGGAATGAGGAATGGAAAGTGGAAGGGAACATGGAATGGAATGGAACGGGGAATAGAATGTGGAATGTAATGTGGAATGGAAAGGAATGTAATGTGGAATTTAATGTGGAATGGAATGGTATGGAATGTGGAATGGAATGTGGAATAAAATGTGGAATGGAATGTGGAATGGAATGAAATGGAATGTGGAATGGGATGTATTGGATTGTGGAAAGGAACGTGGAATGGAAAGTGAAATGGAATGTGGAATCGATCGTGGAAAGGAACCTGGAATGGAATGTAGAATGGAACGTGGACTGGAAAGTGAAATGGAATGTAATGTAACGTGGAATGGAATGTGCAATGGAATGGATTGAAATGTAGAATGGAACGTGTAATAAAATGGGCAATAGAATGGAATGGAATGTGGAATGGAAAGTGGATTGGAATGCATTGCAATGAGGAATGGAATGGAATGGAATGTTGAATGGAATGTAGACTGCAATTCAAAGGGATGGGGAAGGGAATGTGGACTGGAATGCTATGGAATGTGGAATTGAATGCTATGGAATGAGGAATGATATTGAATGGAATGGAATGGAATGTGGAATGGAATGCGATGTGGAATTGAATGGAATGGATTCTGGATTAGAATGGAATGGAACGTGGAATGGAATGTGATATGGAATGTGGAATGGAACGTGGAATAGAATGTGAAATGGAATGATGAATGGAAAGTTATGTGATGTGGAATGAAATGGAATGGAATCTGGAATAGAATGGAATGCAATGCGGAATGGAATGTGGAATGGAATGAAACGGAATGTGTAATGGGATGTTTAATGGAGAGGAATGGAATATGGAATGGAATGGAATTTACTGGTACAGAATATGGAATGGAATGGAATGGAATGTGGAATGGAATGTGGAATGGAATACGATGGAAAGTGGAATGGAACGTGGAATAGAACATGGAAGGGAACATGGAATGGAACGAAGAATGGAACATGGAATGATATGGGGAATGGAATAGAATGGAATGTGTAATGGAAAGAATGGAATACGGAATGGAATGGAAAAGTATGGAAACTGGAAAGGAATGGAATGATATGGAATGTGAAATGGAGTGTAAAGGAATGTGGAATGGAATGGAATGGAATATGAAATAGAATTGAATGAAATGTGGAATGGAATGGAATGGAATGCAATGTGGATTGGAATGGAATCGAATGTGGAATGAAATGGAACGGAATGGAATGGAGTGTGGAATTTAATGGAAAGGGATGTGGAATGGAATGCAACCGAATGTGGAATGGAATGGAATGGAACGTGGAATGGAATGTGGAATGCAACGGAATAGAAGGCGGAATGGAATGTGGAATGGAATGTGGAATGGAATGGAATGAAATGTGGAATGGAATGTGGAATGGAATGTGGAATGGAATGTAATGGAAAGTGGAATGGAAAGTGGAATGGAATGGAATGGAATGCAATGTGGAATGGAATGGAATGTAATTTAGAATGGAATGTGGAATGGAATGCAATGGAATGGAATGTAGAGTGGAATGTGGAATGGAATGGAATGCAATCTGGAATCGAGTGCAATCAAAAGTGGAATGGAATGTGGAATGGTATGGAATGGAATGTGCAATGGAATGGATTGTGGAATGCAAAGACGAATGGAATGGAAAGGAATGTATAATGGAACGGAAGGGAGTGAGGAATGGAATGTGGAATGGAATGTGCAATGGAATCTGAAATGGAAAGGGTTCCAAAGTGAAATGGAATGTGGAATGGAATGGAATGGAATGCAATATGGAATGGAATGCAACGTGGAATGGAATGGAATGTAATGGAATGTGGAATGGAATGGAAAGGAATGATATGCAATGGAATACAATGGAATGTGGAATGAAATGGAAAGTAATATGGAATGGAATGCAGAATGCAATGGAATGGGACGTGGAATGCAATGCAATGGAATTTGAAATGGACTGTGGAATGAAATGGAATGGAATGTGGAATAGAATGTGGAATGCAATGGAAAGTGGAATGGAATGTGAAATGGAATGGAATGTGGAATGCAATGGAATGGAATTTGGAATGGAATGGAAAGTAATAGAACGTGGAATGGAATGTGGAATGGAATGTCGAATGGAATGGAATCGAATGTGGAATGGAATGGAATCGATTGTGGAATGAAATGTGGAATGGAATTTGCAACAGAATGTGGAATGGAACGGAATCCTATGTGTAACTAAATTTGGAATGGAATGGAATGGAATTCAATATGGAATGGAATGGAAGGTTGAATGGAATGGAATGGAATGTGGAATGGAATGGAACGGAATGATATGCAATGGAATAGAATGGAATGTGAAATGAAGTGGAATGGAATATGGAATGGAATGTGGAACACAATGGAATAGAAAGTGGAATGGAATGCAATGGAATTTGAAATGGACTGTGGAATGGAATGCAATGGAATTTGAAATGGACTGTAGAATGAATTGGAATGGAATGTAGAATGGAATGTGGAATGGAATGGAATGGAATGTGGAATGGAATCTGAAATGGAATGGAATGTGGAATGGAATGTGGAATGGAATGGAAGGGAGTTTGGAATGGAATGGAAAGTAATAGAACGAGGAATGGAATGTGGAATCGAATGTGAAATGGAATGGAGTGGAGTGTGGAATGGAATGGAATTGAATGTGGAATGGAATGTGGAATGGAATTTGAAATGGAGTGGAACGGAATGTGGAATGGAATGAAATGGAAAAGAATGTGGAATGAAATGTGGAATGAAATGGAATGGAATGTGGAATGGAATGTGGAAAGGAACGGAATTTAAAGTAGAATTGATTGGAATGGAATGTGGAAAGGAATGTGGAAAGTAACGGAATAAAATGTGGAATGAATTGTGGAATGGATTGGAATGGAACGTGGAGTGGAACGGAAAGGAATGTGGAATTGAACCTCTAAAGGAATCGATTGGAAGGTGGAATGGAATGTCGAATGGAAAGAGGAATGGAACATGGAATGGAACGTGGAATGTAATGGAATGTAATTGAAAGTGGAATGAAATGGAATGGAAAGGAATGTGGTATAGAATGGAATGGCATGTGGAATGGAAAGGAAAGGAATATGGAATGGAACGTGGAATGGAGCGTGGAATGTAATGTGAAATGGAACGTGGAATGGAAAGGAATGTGGAATGGAATGGTAAGAAGCATGTAATGGAATTGAATGGAATGTGGAATTGGCTGGAATGAAATGGAATGGAATGCGGAATTTAATGGAATGGAACGTGGAATGGAATGTGGAATAGAATGTGTAAAGGAATGTGGAATGGAATGCAACAGAATGTGGAATTGAATTGAATGGAACGTGGAATGAATTGTGGAATGGAATGGAATGGAATGTGTAATGGATTGTGGACAGGAATGTGGAATGGAACGTAATGTAATGTGGAATGGATTGGAATAGAATGTGGAATAGAATGGAATGGATTGGAATGTGGAATGGAATGTGGAAAGGAAAGGAATGTAAAATGCAATGTGGAATGGAATGAGTAATGGAATGGAATGGAATATGGACTGGAACGGAACGGAATATGGAATGGAATGGAAAGTGAAGCTTAATGTGGACTGGAATGTGAAAAGGAATGTGGAATGGAATGTGGACTGGAATGTGGAATGGAGAGAAATGAAACGTGGAAAGGAATGGAATGGAACGTGGAATAGAATAGAATGTAAAGTGGAATGGAACGTGGAATAGAACGTGGAATGGAAAGTGGAATGGAATTTTTAATTCAATGGGATAGAATATGGAATGGGATGTTGAATGGAATGGAAAGGAATGTGTAATAGAATGTGGAATGGAACGGAAAGTAATGTATAAATTAATGTGGAAGAGAACGTGGAATGGAACGTGAAATAGAATGTGAAATGAAATGGAATGGAATGTGGAATGGAATGCAGAATGGAACGTGGAATGGAATGTGGAAATGAATGTGGAATGGAATGGAATGGAATGTGGAATGGAATGTGCAATGGAATTTGTTATGGAATGGAATAGAATATGGAATGGAATGTGGAGTAGAATGGAATGGAATAAGGAATGGAATGCAATGCAATGTGGAATGGAATGTGGAATGGAATGTGGAATGGAAAGGAATGGAATGTGGAATGGAATGTAGAATGGAAAGTTCAGAGGAAAGTGCAATGGAATGGAAAGGAATGTGGAATGGAACGTGGAATGGAATGGAATGGAACTTGGAATGGATCACGTAATGTAACGTTTAATGGAACGTGGAATGGAATGTGGAATGTAATGGAATGGAATGTGGAATAGAATGGAATGGAATGTGGAATGGAATGTGGAATGGAATGTGGAATGGAATGTGGAATGGAATGTAATGGAACGTGGAATGGAATGTGGAATGGAATGTAATGGAACGTGTAATGGAATGTGGAATGGAATGGAATGAATGGTGGAATGGAATGGAATGGAATGAAATAGAATGTGGAATGGAATGTGGAATGGAAAGTGGATTTGATTGTGGAATGGAATGGAATGGATTGTGGAATGGAAAGGATTGGAAAGCTATGGAATGTGGAATGGAATGGAATGCAATGTGGAATGGAACGTGGAAAGGAACGTGGAATTGAACCTGGAATGGAACGCGGAATGTCACAAGGAAGAGAATAGAATGGAATATGAAATGGAATGTGGTGTGGAAAGGAATGCAAAGTGGAATGGAATGTGGAATGGATTGTGGAATGGATTGTGGAATATAATGGTAAGGAATGGGAAATGGAATGTAATGGAATGTGGAATGGAATTTGGAATGCATTGTGGAATGGATCGTGGAATGGAACGTGGAATGGAATGGAACGGAACACGCAATGGAATGTGGAATGGAATGGAATGGAATGTGGAATGGAATGGAATAGAACTTGGAAGGGAATGGAATGAAATGTGGAATGTAATGTGGATTGAATGAAAAGAAATGAAATTTGCAATGGAATGGAAAGAGATGGAAAGTGGAAAGGAATGGAATGGAATGGAATTCGGAATGGAATTGAATGAAATGTGGAATGCAATGGAATGAAATGGAACATGGAATGGAATGGAATGGAAAGGAATGGAATGTGTAAAGGAAAGTGGTATGGAATTGAATGGAATGTGGAATTGTATGTATAATGGAATGGAATGGAATGTGGAATGGAATGTGGAATGGAATGGAATGGATTGTGGAATGGAATGTGGATTGGAATGTTGAATGGAAAGGAATGGAATTTGGCATGGAATGTGGAATGGAATGGAATGGAATGGAATGGGGAATGGAATGTGGAATGGAATGGGGAATTGAATGGGGAATTGAATGGAATGGAATGGCGAATGTAATGTGGAATTGAATGGAATGGAATGTGGAAAGGAACATTGAAAGCAAAGTGGAAGGGAATGGAATGGAATGTGGAATGCAATGTGGAGTGGAATGGAATATTGAACGGAATGAAATGGAATGAGGAAGGGAATGTGGAATGGAATGGAATCTGCAATGGAATGGAATGGAATGTAGAATGGAATGGAATGGAATGAGGAATGGAATGTGGAATGGAATGGAATGTGGAATGGAATTTAATGGAATGGAATGGAATTGAATTGAATGTGGAAAGGAATGTGGTAGGGAATATAATGGAATGTGGGATTCAATGTATAATGGAATGGAATGGACTGTGGAATGTAATGTGGAATGGAATGGAATGGAAGGGGGCATGCAATGTGGAATTGAATGTTGAATGAAATGTAGAATGGAATGCAGTGGAATGTGGAATGGAACACGGAATAGAATCTAATGGAACGTGGAATGGAACGTGGAATGGAAAGTGGAATGGAACGTGGAATACAATGTGCAATAGAATGTGGAAAGGAACGTGGAATTGGAAGGAATGGGATGGAACGTAGAATGGAACCTGGAATAGAATGTGGAATGGAATGTGGAATGGAACACGGAATGGAAAGTGCAATGGAATGTGGAGTGGAACGTAGAATGGAATGTAAAGGAATGTGGAATGGAACGTGGAATTGAACGTAATGGAAGTTGGAATGGAACGTGAAATGGAATGTAGAATGGAATGTGGAATGGAATGTGAAATACAATGGAACGGAACATGGAATGAAAAGTGGAAAGGAATGAAATGGAACGTGGAATGGAATGTGGAAAGGAAAGTGGAATGGAACGCAGAATGGAATAGAATGGAACGAGGAATGGAATGGAATTGAACTTGGAATGGAATGTAGAATGGAATGTGGAATGGAACGTTTGATGGAATGTGGAATCAAATGTGGAATGGAAAGGAATGGAACGTGGAATAGAATGGAATTAATGTGCAATGGAATGGAATGGAATCTGGAATAGAATGGAATGGAATTTGGAATGGAATGTGGAATGGAATTTAATGGAATGAGGTATAGAATGTAATGGAATGGTATGGAATGTGGAAAGGAATGGAATATAAAATGGAAAGTGGAATGGAACGTAGAACGGAAAGTGGAATTGAATTTGGAATGGAATGGAAAGGGATGTGAAATGGAATGTAGAATGCAATGGAATGGAATGGGGAATGGAATGGAATGGAATGTGGAATGGAAAGTAATGAAATGTGAAATGGAATGGAATGCTATGAATGTGGAAAGCAATGGAATGGAATTTGGAATGGAATGCAATGGAACTTGGAATGGAATGGAATGGAATGTGGAATGGAATGTGGTAGGGAATTGAATGGAATGTGGAATTCTATGTATAATGGAATGGAATGGAATGTGGAATGTAATGTGGAATGGAATGGAATGTGGAATGGAATGTGGAATGGAATGGAATGGAATGTGGAATGCAATATGGAATTGAATGTTGAATGAAATGTAGAATGGAATGCAGTGGAATGTGGAATGGAACGCGGAATAGAATGGAATGGAACGTGGAATGGAATGTGTAAAGGAAAGTGGAACGGAACGTGGAATGGAATGTGCAATAGAATGTGGAATGGAACGTGGAATGGAAAGGAATGGAATGGAACGTGGAATGGAACCTGGAATAGAATGTGGAATGGAATGTGGAATGGAACGCAGAATGGAATGTGCAATGGAATGTGGAGTGGAACGTAGAATGGAATGTATTGGAATGCTGAATGGAAGGTAGAATTGAATGGAATGGAACGTGGAATTGAACGTGAAATGGAATGTAGTATGGAATGTGGAATGGAATGTGAAATACAATGGAACGGACATGGAATGAAAAGTGAAATGGAATGAAATGGAACGTGGAATGGAATGTGGAATGAAACGTGGAATGGAATGTGGGACGGAAAGTGGAATGGAACGTGGAATGGAATAGAATAGGACGAGGAATGGAATGGAATGGAATTTGGAATGGAATGGACAATGGAATGTGGAATGGAACGTTTAATGGAATGTGGAATCAAACGTGGAAGGGAAAGGAATGGAATGTGGAATAGAATGGAATTAATGTGCGATGGAATGGAATGGAATGTGCAATAGAATGCAATGGAATTTGGAATGGAATGTGGAATGGAATTTAATGGAATGAGGCATAGAATGTAATGGAATGGTATGGAATGTGGAAAGGAATGGAATATGAAATGGAATGTGGAATGGAACGTAGAACGGAAAGTGAAATGGAATGTGGAATGGAATGGAAAGGGATGTGGAATGGAATGTGGAATGAAATGGAAAGTAATGGGGAATGGAATGGAATGGAATGTGGAACGGAAAGTAATGAAATGTGGAATGGAATGGAATGCTATGGAATGTGGAAAGGAATGGAATGAAATGGAAAGGAACGTGGAATGGAATGGAATGAAACTTGGAATGGAATGGAATGGAATGTGTAATGGAAAGAAATGAAATGAAATGTGGAATGGAATGGAATGGAATGGAATGTGGAATGGAATGGAATGGAATGTGGAATGGAATGGAATGGAATGTGGAATGGAATGGAATGGAATGTGGAATGCAATAGAGAGGAATGGAACGTGGAATTGAATGGAATGGAATGGAACATTGAATTCAATGGAATGGAATGGAAGGTGGAATGGAGTGTGAAATGGAATGTGGAATGGAACCTGGAATGGAATGAAATGGAAGGTGGAATGCAATGTGTAATGGAAAGTGGAATGGAATGTGGAATGGAATGGAATGGAATGTGGAATGGAATGGAAAGGAATGTAGAATAGAATGGAATGGAATGTGCAATGGAAAGTGGAAAGGAATGTGGAATGGAATGGAATGGAATGTGGATTGGAATTGAACTTGGAATGGAATGGAATGGAATGTGTATTGGAATGGAATGGAATGGAATGGAATGGGCAATGGAATATAATGGAATGGAAAGTGAAATGGAATTTGGAATGAAATGTAGAATGGAATAGAATGGAACATGTAATGGAATGTGGAATGGAATGGAACATGGAATGGAATGTGGAATGGAATGTGGAATGGATTGTGGAATGCAATGTGGAATGGAATGTTTAATGGAATATGGAATGAAACGTAGTATGGAACGTGGAATGGAAAGGAGTGGAATGTGGAATGGAAAGGAATGCAATATGGAATGAAATGTGG
This sequence comes from Pongo abelii, assembly GCF_028885655.2. Classification (NCBI taxonomy): domain Eukaryota; kingdom Metazoa; phylum Chordata; class Mammalia; order Primates; family Hominidae; genus Pongo; species Pongo abelii. The sequence goes on from NC_072009.2 coordinate 66,141,202, forward strand.
AATGGAATTTGGAATGAAAAGTGGAATGGAATGCGGATAGGAATGGAATGGAACGTGGAATGAAATGTGGAATGGAATGTGCAATGGAATGTGGAATGGAATGGAATGGAATGTGGCATATTATAGAATGGAAGTGAATGTGCAGTGCAATGTGGAATGGAATGTGGAATGGAATGGAATCAAAGGTGGAATGGAATTGAGCTTGGAATGGAATGGAATGGAATGTGGATTGGAATGGAATGGAACAGAATGTGGAATGGAAAGGACTGGAATGGAATGTTGAATGCAATGGAATGGAATGTGGAATGCGATGGAATGGAATGGAACTTGGAATTGAATGGAATGGAATTGAAGGTGGAATGCAATGCAGCGGAAAGGAACGTGGAAATGAATGGAAATGAACGGGGAAAGGAATGTGGAATGGAATTGAATGGAATGTGGATTGGAATGGAATGGAATGGAATGTGGAATGGAAAGGACTGGAATGTGGAATGAAACGTAATGGAATGTTGAATGGAATGGAATGGAATGTGGAATGCATTAGAATGAAATGGAACATGGAATTGAATGGAATGGAATGTAACGTTGAATGCAATGGAATGGAATGGAAAGTGGAATTCAATGGAATTCAACGGGGAAAGGAATGTGGAATGAAAGTGGAATGGAATGTGGAATGGAATTGAATGGAAAGTGGAATGGAATGGAGTGGAATGTGGAATGGAATGGAATGGAATGTGGAATAGAATAGGCTGGAATGGAATGTGCAATGGAATGTGGAATGAAATGCTGAATGGAATTGAACTTGGAATGGAAAGGAATGTGGATTGGAATGGAATGGAATGAAATGTGGAATGGAATGGAATGGAATGGAATGTGAAATGAAATTTGTAATGGAATGTGGAACGGAATGAAACAGAATGTGGAATGGAATGGAATGGACTGTGGAATGGAAAGTGAAATGCAATGGAACAAGGAATGGAATGCGGAATGGAATGTGTAATGGAAAGTGGAATGGAATGTGGAATGGAATATGGAATGATATGTAGTATGGAATGTGGAATGGAATGGAGTGGAATGTCCAATGGAATGGGAAATGTGATAGAATTGAATGCGAAATAGAATGTGGAATGGAATGGAATGGAATGTGAAATAGAAATAATGGAATGTCGAATGGATTGTGGAATGGAATGGAATGGAATTAAATGTGAAATGGAATGGAATGGTATGTGGAATGGAATGTGGAATGGAATGGAATGGATTGTGGAATGGAATAGAATGGAATGTGGAATGGAATGTCTTGCAATGTGGAATTGAATGTGGAATGGAATGGATTTGAAAGTGGAATGGAACGGAATGGATGTGGAATGGAATGAGAATGGAATGGAATGCAAAGTGGAATGGAATGGAATGGAATTTGGAATGGAATGGAATGGAAAGTGGAAGGGAATTCAGTGGAATGTGGAATTGAATGGAATGGAACGTGGACTTGAAGGGAATTGAACAGGGAATGGAATGTGTAATGGAAGGTTGAATGGAATGGAATGGAATGTGGAATGGAATGGAAAGGAAAGGGGAATAGAATTGAATGGAAATGAATGTGTAATGGAAACTGGAAGGGAATGGAATGGAATGTGGAATGGAATAGAATGAAATTTGGAATGGAAAGGGAAATGCAATGGAACAAGGAAAGGAATGTGGAATGGAATGTGTAGTGGAAAGTGGAATGGAATGTGGAATGGAATATGGAATGAAATGTAGTATGGAATGTGGAATGGAATGAAGTGGAATGTCCAATGGAATGTGGAATGGAATGGAATTGAATGCGGAATGGAATGTGGAATGGAATGGAAAGGAATGTGAAATGGAAAGAAAAGGAATGTGGTATGGAATGTGGAATGGAATGGAATGGATTGTGGAATGGAATGGAATGGAATGGGGAATAGAATAGAATGGAAGAGAATGTGTAATTGAATCTGGAATGGAATGGAATGGAATGTGGAATGGAATAGAACTTGGAATGGAATGCAATGGAAATATGGATTGGAATGGAATGGAATGGAATGTGGAATGGAATGGAATGGAATGGAATGTGGAATGGAAAAGAATGGAATGGAATGTGGAAAGGAATGGAATGGAAAGTTGAATGCAATAGAATGGAATGCAACGTGGTATTGAATGGAATGGAATGGAACGTTGAATTCAATGGAATGAAAAGGAACGTGGAATTGAATGGAATTCAACGGGGAAAGGAATGTGGAATGGAATGGCATGGAATGTGGAATAGAATGGAATGGAATGGAATGTGCAATGGAATGTGGAATGGAATGTGGAATGGAATTGAACTTGGAATGGAATCGAATGGAATGTGGATTGGAAAGGAATGGAATGGAATGTGTAATGTAATGGAATGGAATGGAAAGTGAATTGGAATTTGGAATGGAATGCGGAATGTAATGAAATGAAATGTGGAAAGGAATAGAATGGAATGTGGAATGGAAAGTGAAATGCAATGGAACAAGGAATGGAATGTGGAATGGAATTTGTAATACATTGTGGAATGGTATGTGCAATGGAAAGTGGGATGGAATATGGAATGAAATGCATTATGGAATGAGGAAAGGAATGGAATGGAATTTCCAATGGAATGTGGAATGGAATGAAATTGAATGTGAAATGTAATGTGGAATGGAATGGAAAGAAATATGAAATGGAAAGAAATGGAATGTGGAATGGAATGTGGAAGGGAATGGAATGGAATTGAATGTGAAATGGAATGGAATGGAATGTGGAATGGAATGTGCAAAGGAATGGAATGGACTGGAATGTGGAATGGAATGGAATGGATTGTGGAATTTAATGGGTTGCAAGGTGGAATTCAAAGAGGAATGGAATGGAGTGGAATAGAATTGAAAGTGGAATGGAATGGAATGGAATGTGGAACGGAATTGAATGGAACGTGGAATTGAATGGAATGGAACGTGGAATTGAAGGGAATTGAATGGGGAATCGAATGTGTAATGGAATGTGGAATGGAATGGAATGGATTGTGGAATGGAATTGAATGGAATGTGGAATAGAATAGAATGGAAGTAAATATGCAATGGAATGTGGAATGGAATGTGGAATGTAATTGAATGGAATGTGGATAGGAATGCAATGGAATGGAATGTGGAATGGAATGGAATGTGGAATGGAATGGAATGGAATGTGGAATGCAATAGAGAGGAATGGAACGTGGAATTGAATGGAATGGAATGGAACATTGAATGCAATGGAATGGAATGGAAGGTGAAATGGAATGTGAAATGGAATGTGGAATGGAACGTGGAATGGAATGAAATGGAAGGTGGAATGCAATGTGTAATGGAAAGTGGAATGGAATGTGGAATGGAATGGAATGGAATGTGGAATGGAATTGAAAGGAATGTAGAATAGAATGGAATGGAATTTGCAATGGAAAGTGGAAAGGAATCTGGAATGGAATGGAATGGAATGTGGATTGGAATGGAATGGAATGGAATGTGCAATGGAATATAATGGAATGGAAAGTGAAACGGAATTTGGAATGAAATGTAGAATGGAATAGAATGGAACATGTAATGGAAAGTGGAATGGAATGGAACATGGAATGGAATGTGGAATGGAATGTGGAATGCATTTTGGAATGCAATGTGGAATGGAATGTAGAATGGAATATGGAAGGAAATGTAGTATGGAACGTGGAATGGAAAGGAATGGAATGTGGAATGGAACGGAATGCAATATGGAATGAAATGTGGAATGGAATGTGGAATGAAACGTGGAATGGAATGCGGATAGGAATGGAATGGAACGTGGAATCAAATGTTTAATGGAATGTGCAATGGAATATGGAATGAAATGGAAAGGAATGTGAAATGGAAGGTGGAGTTTAACGGAAAGGAATGTGGAATGGAATGCAATGGAATGTGCAATGGAATATCGAATGTAACGGAATGGAATGTGGAATGGAATGTGAAATGGAATGAAATGGAATGTGGAATGGAATGTGAAATGGAAAGGACAATAATGTGGAACGGAAAGTGGAATGAAATGTGGAGTGCAATTGAAAGGAATGTGGAAAGGAATGGAATGGAATGTGGAATATAATGGAAAGGAATGGAATGGAATGGAATGGGAATGGAATAGAATGGAATGTGGAATGCAATGAAATGGAATGAAATGAGGAACGGAATGGTATGGAATATGGAATGCAATGCAATCGAATGAAAGGAGGAATTGAAAGGAATAGAATGTGGAATGGAATGTAATGCAATGTGAAATGGAATGAAATAGAAAGTGGAATGGAGCGTAGATTGGAATAGAATGGACTGATGAATGAAATGGAAAGGAACGTGGAAAAGAATGTGGAATGAAAGTGGAATGGAAAGTGGAATGGAATGGAATGGAATGGAATGGATTGTGGAATGGAATGGAATGGAATGGAATGTGGAATAGAACGGACTCGGATGGAATGGAATGCAGAATGGAATGGAATAGAATGCGGAATGCAATGGAATGGAGTGAAATGTGGAATTGAATAGTATGGAAAGCGGAATGGAATGGAATGGAAAGTGGAATGCGATGGAATGGAACGTGGAATGGAATGTGGAAAGGAATGTGAAATGGCATGTGGAATGGAATGTGCAATGCAATGGAACGGACTGTTGACAGTAAAGGAATGGAATATGGAATAGAATGGAATGGAATGGAAACGAATGTGGAACTGAATGCAGTGGAATGTGGAAGGTAAGGGAATGGAACGTGGAATACAATGTGGAATGGAGTGTAATGCAACGTGAAACGCAATGTGGAAAGGAATGAGGAATGAAACGTGGAATGGAACGTGTAATGGAATGGAAAAGAACATGAAATAGATAGGAATGGAACGTGGAATGTAATGTGGAGTGGGTTGCAGAATGGGAAGTGGAACGGAATCGAATGCAACTTGGAATGCAATGTGGAAGAATGTGGAATGTAATGGAATGGAATGTGGAACGGAATGGATTGGAATGTGGAAGGGAATGTATTGGAATGGGGAATGGAATGGAATGAAACGTGGAATGGAATGTGGAATGGTACGTGCAATGGATTGTTTAATGGAGTGGAATGGAAAGTGGAATAGAATGCAACGGAATGTAATGAAACGTGGAATGGAAGGTGGAATGGTACGTGGAATGGAACGCAATGTAATGTGAAATGGAGTGTGTAATGAAATGAAATGGAATGTGGAATGGAACGGAATGGAATGTGGAATGGAATGTGGAATGGAATGTGGAATGGAAAGTAATGTAATATAGAATGGAATGTGGAAACGAAAGTGGAATGGAATGCAATGGAATGTGGAATGTAACGTGGATTGGAATGGAATGGAAAGAGGTATTGAACGTGTATTGTAAACTGGAATGGAATGGAATGTTGAATTTAATGTAATGGAATATGGAATAGAATGGAGTGGAATGGAATGTAGAATAGAATGTGGAAAGGAATGTGGAATGGAATGGAATGGAATGTTGAATGGAAAGTGTAAAGGAATGTGGAATGGAATGGAATGGAATGGAATGTGGAATGGAATGGAATTGTATGTAGAATGGAATGGAATGGAATGTGGTATGGAATATACAACTGAATGAGCAGTAGAACGTGGAATGGAATGTGGAATGGAATGGAACGGAATGTGGAAAGGAATATGGAATGGTATGGAAAGGAGTGTGGAATGGAGTGTGGAATGGAAAGTGGAATGGAATGTGGAATGGAATGGAATCTGGATTGGAATGTGGAAAGCAATGGAATGCAATGTGGAATTGAATGGAATGGATTCTGGAATGTAATTTTCAATGGAATGTGGCATGAAATATGGAGTGGAACGTGGAATGCAAAGTGGAATGGAATGGAATGTATCGTGGAATGGAACATGGAATGCATCCTGGAATGGACGGTGGAATGGAGAGTGGAATGGAATCGAAAGGAACGTGGAATGGAATGTGGAATGGAACATGCAATGGAATGGACTGGAATTTGGAATGGAATGGATTGGAATGTGCAATGGAATGTGGAATGGAATGGACTGGAATGTGGAATGGAATGTGTAATGAAATGCAACGGAATGTGGAATGGAATGGAATGGAATGAGGAATGGAAAGTGGAGAGGCACTTGGAATGGAACGGAGTGCAATGTGGAATGGAATGTGAAATGGAACGTGGAAGGAATACAGTGTGGAATGGAACGTGGATTGGAATGGAATGGAACGTGGAATGGAAGGTGGAATGGAATGTGGAACGGAAAGTGGAATGGAACGGAAAGGAATGTGGAATGTATAGTGTAATGGAATTGAATGGAACGTGGAATGGAATGTGGAATGGAACGTGGAATGGAATGCTCAATGGAATATTAAATGGAACTTGGAAAGGAATGGAATGGAAAGTTGAAAGTTACGTGTAATGTAATAGAAAGGAACGCGGAATGGAATGTGGAATGGAATGTGGAATGCAATGGGGAATGGAATGGAATGGAATGTGGAATGGAATGTAGGATGGAATGTGGAATTTAATGTGGAAGAGAATGTGCAATGGAATTGATTGGAATGGAATGAAATGAGGAATGGAATGTGGAAAGGAATGTGGAATGGAAAGTGGAATGGAACTGAATTAAATGTGGAATGGAATGTGGAATGGAATGGAATGGAAAGCGAAATGGAATGGAAGGCAATGCGAAAGGGAACGTGGAATGGAACGTGGAATGGAACGTGGAATGAAACTTGGAATGGAATGTGGAATGGAATGGAAAAGAATGAGAATGGAATGGATTGGAATGTGGAATAGAATGTGGTATGGAATGGAATGCAATGTTGAATGGAATAGAATGGAATGGTATGGAATGTGGAATGGAATGGAAAGGAATGTGGAATGGAACGTGGAATGGAATGGAATGGAACATGGAATGGAATGTGGAATGGAATGTGGAAAGAGACCAGGAATGCAACAGGGAATGGAATGTGGAATGGAAAGTGGAATGGGACGTGGAACAGAATGTTGAATCTAATTTGGAATGGAAAGTTATGAAATGTGGAATGGAAAGGAATGGAAAGTGGAATGGAATGGAATGGAACGTGGAATGGAACGTGGAATGGAATGTGGAATGGAAGGTGGAATTGAATGGAATGGAAGGCGGAATTGAATGGAATAGAAGGCGGAATAGAATGCGGAATGGAATAGATAGGAATCCGGAATGGAATGGAATGGAATGGTATGGAATTTGAAATGGAACGTGGAATGGAAACTGGAATGGAATGTGGAATGGAAAGTGGAATGGAATGTAATTGAATGTGCAATGTAATATGGAAAGGAATGTGGAATACAATGTGGAATTGAATGTGGAATTGAACGTGAAATGGAATGTGGAGTGGAATGGAATGGAATGTGGAATGGAATGGAATGGAATGTTGAATGGAAAAGAATGGAATGAGGAATGGAACATGGAAAACAACGTGGAATGGAATGTGGAATGTAATATGAAATGGAATGGAATGGAATGGAATGGAAAGAGGAATGGAATGGAATGGAATCTAAAGGAATTTGGAATAGAATGGAATGGAATGTGGAATGTAATGGAATGTAATGTGGAATGGAATGTGGAATAGAATGTGGAATGGAAAGTGCAAAGGAAAGTGGAATGTAATGGAATGGAATGTGGAATGGAAAGTGGAATTAAATCTAACGGAACGTGGAATAGAAATTAGAATGGAATGGAGTGGAACGTGGAATCAAAAGTGGAGTCGAGCATCGAATGGCATGGTCAATGGAATGTGGAATTGAACGTGGAATGGAATTGAATGGAAAGTGGAATGGGACGTGGAATGTACTGAAATGGAATGGAAAGGAATGTGGAATGGAATGTGGAATGGAATGTGCAAAGGAAAGTGGAACAGAATGGAATGGATTGTGGAATGGAACGTGGAATTTAATGGAATGTAACATGGAATGGAACTTGGAATGGAACGTGGAATGGGACGAGCAATGTAATGAAGAATGGAATGTGGAATGGAACGGAAAGAGATGTGGAATGGAATCTGCAATGGAATATGGAATGGAACGGGGAATGTAATGGAATGGAAAGTGGAATGGAACATTGAATGGAACGGAATGGAACGTGGAATGGAACATGGAATGGAAGGTGAAATGGAAAGGGCAATGGAATGTGGAAAGTAACGTGGAATGTAATGCAATGGAAAGAGGAATGGAACATGGAATGGAATGGAATGGATTGTGGAATGCAATCTGGAATGGAATGTGGAATAGAATGCAATGGAATGGAAGGTGTAACGGAATGTGCAATGGAATGTGGGATGGAATGTGGAATGGAATGGAATGGAATGGAATGTGGAATGGAATTGAACTTGGAATGGAATGGAATGGAATTGAATGGAATGGAATGTGGAATGAAATGTGGAATGGAACGGAATGGAATATGGAATGGAACGTAGAATGGAACAAGTAATGGAACATGGAATGGGATTTTCTACGGAATATGGAATGGAAAGTTGAATGAAGTGGAATGGAACGTGGAATTGAACGTGGAAAGGAATGGAATGGAATGTGGAATGGAACGTAGAATAAAACGTGTAAAGGAATGTGGAATGCAAATAGGACTTGAATGTGGAATGGAATGTGAAAGGGAATGTGGAGGGGAATGGAATGCAATAGAATAGAATGTGGAATGGAACGTGCAATGTATCGTGGAAATGAGTGTGGGAAGGGTCGTGGAATGGAACGTAAAATGGAATATGGAATGGAATGTGGAATGGAATATGGAATGGAACGTGAAATTGAATGGAATGGAGTGTTGAATGCAACGTGGTTTGGAATGGAATGGAATGTGGAATGGAATGTGGAATAGAATGGAATGGAATGTGGAATGGAATCTGGAAAGGAAAGTGGAATGGAAAGGAATGGAATGTGGAATGGAACGTGCAATTGAAACTGGAATGGAACGAGGAATGGAATGGAATGGAAAGCGGAATGGAACTTGGAAAGAATGGAATGGAACTTGGATTGGAATGTGAAATGGAATGTGGAATGGAACGTGGAATGGAATCAATTGAAATGTAGAATGTAATGGGATGGAACTTGGAATGCAATGTGGAACGGAATGTGAAATGGAATGTGGAATGGAAAGTGGAGTGAAATGGAATGGAATGTGGAATGGAATGGAATGTGGATTGGAATGGGATGGAATGTGGAATGGAATGGAAAGGAATGTGGAATGGAATGGAATGGAATGTTGAATGGAAAGGAAAGGAACGTGAAATGGGTCGTGGAAAGGAACAAGGAATGCATCATGGAATGGAACGTGGAATGGAATGTGGAATGCAATGGAATGGAATGTGGAATCGAATGGAATGGAATATGGAATGGAATTGAATGGAGTGGAATGTGGAAGGGAATCGAATAGAATGGAATGGAAGGCAGAATGCGATGGAATGGAATGTGGAATGGAATTGAATGTAATGCAATATGGAATGGAATGGAATGGAATGGAATGGAATGGAATGCGTAATTTAATGGAATGGAATGAGGAATGGAATGGATTGGAATGTGGAATGCAATGGAATGGAACTTGGAATGGAATGTGGAATGGAATGTGCAATGCAATGGAATGGAATGTGGAATAGATTGGAGTGTATTGGAATGTGGAATGGAATTTGGAAAGGAATGCAGATTGGAATGGAATGGAATGTAGATTGAAATGGAATGGAATGTGTAATGGAATGGAATGGAATGGAATGGAAAGTGAAATACAATGTGGAACGGAATGAGAAATGGAATGTGGAATGGACTGTGTATCGGAATGAAATGGAACGTCGAATGGAATAGAATGGAACGCGAAATGGAATGGAATGGAACGCGGAATGAAAGGTTTAATGGAACATGGAATGGAAAGTGGAATGGAATGTGGAATGGAATGTTGAATGCAATGGAATGTAATGTGGTATGAATTGTGAAATGGAATGGAATGGAATGTGGAAATGAATATGGAATGTAATGCAATGGAATGAGAATGGAATGTGGAATGGAATGGAATGGAATGTTTAATGAAATGTGGTATGGAATGGATTGGAATGTGGAATGGAATGTGGAATGGAATGTGGAATGGTAGGGAATGGAATGTGGAATGGAATGTGGAATGAAACGTGGAATGTACCGTGGATTTCCATGGAATGGAACTTGGAATAGAATGTGGAATGGAATGGAAGGGAATGTAGAATGAAATGTGGAGTGTAATAGAAAGGAATGTGGAACGGAATGGAATGGAATATGGAATGGAACGTGGAATGGAACAAAATGGAATGTTTAATGGAATGTGCAATGGAATGTGGAATAGAAAGTTTAATGGAATGGAATGGAATGTGGAATCGAACAAGGAATGAAATCGAATGGAACGTGGAATGGAAAGTGGAATGGAATGTGGAATGGAATGGAATGGAAGTGGAATGGAATGTGGAACGGAGTGTGGAATGGAATGGAATGGAATGTGGAATGGAATGTGGCAGGGAATTTAATGGAATGTGGAATGGAAAGTGAATCGCAATGTAGAATGGGTTGTGGAATGGAATGTGGAATAGAACGGAATAGAACGTGGAAAGGAAAGTGGAATGGAGTATGGAATAGAACTTGGAAAGGAATGCAATGGAATATGGAATGGAACGTGGAATGGAATGGAATGGAAAGTGGAACGGCATGTGGAATGGAACTTGTAATGGAATGGAATGGAATGTGGAATGCAAAGTGAAATGCAATGGACTTCAACGTGGAATATAACGTCTAATGGAAAGTGGAATGGAATGTGGAATTGAACATAGGATATAATGTGGAATCAAGTGTGGAATGGAACGGAATGGAATATGGAAAGGAATGTGGAATTCAGTGTGGAATGGAACGTGGAATGGAATGGAATGGAATGGAATATGGAATGGAATGTGGAAAGGAATGTGCAATGGAATGGAATGAAATGTGGAATGAAATATGGATTGGAATGGAATGGAATGTAGAATGGAATGGAATGGAATGTGGAATGGAATTTAACGGATATTGGAATGGAACGTGGTATGGAATGTGGAATGGAATATGGAATGGAATGGAATGGAATGGAAAGGAATGTGGAATTGCATGTGAATTGGAATGCGATGGATTGTGGAATAGAATGTGTAACGAAACACAATGAAATGAGAATGGAACGTGGAATGGAATGTGGAATGGAATGTGGAACGGACTGCGGATTGGAATCTGGAATGGAATGTGGAATGGTATGGAATGTGGAATGGAATTTGGAATGGAATGGAATAGGATGTGGAATGGAATGTGGAATGGAACCTGTAATGAAACGAAATGGAATGTGGAAAGGAATGTAATGGAATGAGGAATGGGATCTGGACTGGAATGGAACGTAATGTGGAATGCAATGTGGAATGGAATGGAATGGAATGTGTAATGAAATGTGGAATGCAATGGAATGGAATGTGGAGTGGAATGTGGAATGGAATGGATTGGAATGTGGCAGGTAATGTGGAATGGAAAGTGGAATGGAATGGAAGGAATGTGGAATGGAATGTGAAATGGAATGGAATGGAATGTCAAATTTACTGTGGAAAGGAATCTGAAATGGAAAGTGGAATGGAATGTGGAATGGAATGTGGAATGTATCCAGGAGTGGAATGTAGAATATATCGTGGAATGGAAAGTGCAATAGAATGGAATGCACCGTGTAACGGAAAGTGGAAGGGAATGGAATGGAATGCGGAATGGAATGTTTCATGGAATGTGGGATGGAATGGAGTGGAATGTGGAATGGAATGTGGAATGGAATGGAATGCAATGTAGAATGGAATGTAGAATGAAATGAATTGGAATGTGGAATAGAATGCAACGGAACGTGGAATGGAATGTGGAATAGAATGTGCAATGGAAAGTAACGTAATATGGAATGGAATGTGGAAACGAAAGTGGAATGGAATTCAATGGAATGTTGAATGGAACGTGGATTGGAATGGAATGGAAAGTGGAATTCAACATGTATTGTAAACTGGAATGGAATGGACTGGAATGTGGAATGGAATGGATTGCAATGTTGAATGTAATGTAATGGAATATGGAATAGACTGGAGTGGAATGGAATGTGGAATGGAATGTGGAATGGAATGTGGAAAGCAATGGAATGGAATGTGAAATGGAATGTAATGGATTGTGGAATGGAATAGAATGGAATGGAACGTGGAATGGAATGTGGAATGGAATGGAACTGTATGTAGTATGGAATGCAATGGAATGTGGAATGGAATGTACAACAGAATGAGGAATGGAACGTGGAATGGAACGGAACGTGGAATGGAATGGAACGGAATGTGGAATGGAATAGGGAATGGTATGGAATGGAGAGTGGAATGGAATGTTGAATGGAATGTGGAATGCAAAGGAAGATGGAATGGAATGTGGAATATAATAGATTGGAATGATTAAATGTAATGGAATGGAATGTGGAATGGAATGTGGAATGGAACTCACTGGAATGTAGAATGGAATGTGGAATGCAATGCAAAGGAATGTGGAATGGAAATTAATGGAATGTGGAATGTAATGGAAAGGAATGTGGAATGGAATGAGGAATGGAATGTGCAGTGGCAGTTGGAATGGGCGGAGTGCAATGTGGAATGGAATGTGGAATGGAAGGGAATGCAATGCGAAATGGAACGTGGAATGGATCGTGGAATGGAACGTGGAATGGAACGTGGAATGGAAGTTGGAATGGAATGTGGAATGGAATGGAAAAGAATGAGAATGGAATGAATTGGAATGTGGAATACAGTGTGGTAAGGAATGGAATAGAATGTTGAATGGAATAGAATGGAATGGTATGGAATGTGGAATGGAATGGAAAGGAATGTGGAATGGAACGTGGAATGGAATGGAATGGAACATGGAATGGAATGCGTAATGGAATGAGGAACGGAACGTTGAATGGAATTTAGAATGGAATGGAATGGAACGCGGAATGGAATGTGGAATGGAAAGTGGAATTGGACGCGGAATAGAATGTGGAATGTAATTTGGAATGGAGAGGAATGGAATGTGGAATGGAAAGGAATGGAATGTGGAATGGAATGCAATGGAATGTGGAATGGAATGTGGAATAGAATGGAATGGAAGGCAGAATAGAATGCGGAATGGAATGGAGAGGAATCCGGAATGAAATGGTATGCAATGGTATGGAATGTGGAATGGAACGTGGAATGGAATGTGGAATGCAATGTGGAATGGAACGTGGAATGGAATGGAATGGAATGTGAAATGGAATATGGAATGGAATGTGGAATACATCGTGGAATGGTATGTGGAATTGAACGTGTAATGGAAGGTGGAATGGAATGGAATGGAAAGTGGAATGGAATGTGGAGTGGAATGGAATGTAATGTGGAGTGGAATGGAATGGAATGTGGAATGGAAAGGAATGCAACGAGGAATGGAACATGGAAGGGAACGTGGAAAGTAACGTGGAATGGAACGTGGAATGTAATGTGAAATGGAATGGAATGGAAAGGGGAATAGAACGGAAACGGAATGTGGAATGGAAGGGAATGGAGTGGAATGTGGAATGGAATGGAATGCAATGGAATGGAATGCAGAATGCAATGGAAGGCAATGCGAAATGGAACGTGGAATGGAACGTGGAATGGAACGTGGAATGGAACTTTGAATGGAATGTGGAATGGAATGGAAAAGAATGAGAATGGAATGGATTGGAATGTGGAATAGAATGTGGTATAGAATGGATTGGAATTTGAATGGAATAGAATGGAATGGTATGGAATGTGGAATGGAATGGAAAGCCATGTGGAATGGAACGTGGAATGGAATGGAATGGAACGTGGAATGGAATGCGTAATGGAATGAGGAATGGAACGTTGAATGGAACGTGGAATAGAATGGAATGGAACGTGGGATAGAATGAGGAATGGAATGTGGAATGTGACGTGGAATAGAATGTGGAATGTAATTTGGAATGTAAAGGAATGGAATGTGGAAAGGAATGAAATGGAATGTGGAATGGAGTGTGTAATGAAATGAAATGGAATGTAGAATGGAATGGAACGGAATGTGGAATGGAATGTGGAATGGCAGGTGGAATGGAAAGGAATGTAATATGCAATAGAATGTGGATTGGGATGGAATGGAAAGTGGAATTGAACGTGGATTGTAAACTGGAATGCAATGAAATGGAATGTGGAATGGAATGGAGTGGAATGTTGAATGTAATGTAATGGAATATGGAGTAGAATGGAGTGGAATGGAATGCAGAATGGAATGTGCAATGGAATGTGGAATGAAATGGAATGCAGCGTGGAGTGGAATTTAATGGAATGGAATGTAGAGTGGAATGGAATTGTATGTAGAATGGAATGGAATGGAATGTGGAATGGAATGTACAACTGAATGACGAATGGAACGTGGAATGGAATGTGGAGTGGAATGGAACGGAATATGGAATGGAATATGGAATGGTATGGAATGGGGTGTGGAATGGAGTGTGGAATGGAATGTGGAATGGAATTGGAGGTGGAATGTAATGTGGAAAGGAATAGATTGCAAAGTTTAAATGGAATGGAATGGAATGTGGATTGGAATGTGGATTGAAATGGAAAGAAATGTGGAATGGAATGGAATGGAATGTGGAATGTAATATTCAGTGGAATGTGGCATGAAATATGGAGTGGAATGTGGAATGGAAAGTGGAATGGAATGGAATGGATCGTGTAAAGCAACCTGGAATGGAAAGTGGAACGGAAAATAGAATGGAGCGTGCAATGGAATAGAAAGGAACGTGGAATGGAATGTGGAACGGAATGTGGAATGGAATGCAATGGAATGTGGAATGGAATGGATTGGAAAGTGGAATGGAATGTGGAATGGAACAGACTGGAATGTTGAATGGAATGTGGAATGCAATGCAACGGAATGTGTAATGGAATGTAATGGAATGTGGATTGTAATGTAATGGAATGCGGAATGGAATGAGAAATAGAATGTGGAGTGGCACTTGGAATCGAACGGAGTGCAATGTGTAATGGAATGTGGAATGGAATGTGAAATGGAACATGGATGGAAAGCAGTGTGGAATGGAACGTGGATTGGAATGGAATTGAACATGGAATGTAACGTGGAATGGAATGTGGAATGGAAAGTGGAATGGAATGGAATGGAATGCGGAACGGATCATGGAATGGAATGGAATGGAACGAGGAATGGAATGTGCAATGGAATGTGGAATGGAATGTGCAATGGAATGTGAAATGGAACGTGCAAAGGAATGGAATGAAAAGTGGAATGGTACATGGAATGGAATGGAAAGGAACGTGGAATGGAATGTGGAATGCAATGTGGAATGGAACGTGGAATGGAATGGAATGGAATGTGGAATGGAATGTAGAATGGAATGTGGAATTTAATGTGGAAGAGAATGTGGAATGGAATTGAATGGAATGGAAAGGAATGTGCAATGGAATGTGGAATGGAACGTGGAATGGAACGTGGAATGCAATGGAATGGAAAGTGGAATGGGATGGTCTGGAATGTGGAATGGAAAGTGGAATGCAATGTGGAAGAGAATTTGGAATGGAATGTGGAATGGAACGTAGAATGGAAAGGAATGGAATGTGTAACAGAATGGAATGGAATGTGGAAAGGAATGTGGAATGAAATGGACTGAAATTTTGAATGGTTTGGAATGCAATGTGGAATGGAAGGCAGTGGAATATGGAATGTAATGTAATGTAATGTGGAATGTAATGTGGAAATGAATGAAATGGAATGTGGAATAGAATCTGTAATGGAATGAAATGGAATGCGAAATGGATTGGAATGCAATGCGAAATGGAACGTGGAATGGAACGTGGAATGCAATGTGGAATGGAACTTGGAATGGAATGTGGAATGGAATGGAAAAGAATGAGAATGGAATGGATTGGAATGTGGAATAGAATGTGGTATGGAATGGAATGGAATGTTGAATGGAATAGAATGGAATGGTATGGAATGTGGAATGAAATGGAATGGAACGTGGAATGGAATGCGTAATGGAATGAGGAATGGAACATTGAATGGAACGTGGAATGGAATGGAATGGAACATGTAATGGAATGGAATGGAATGGAACGTGGAAAGGAATGTGGAATGGAATGTGGAATGGGACGTGGAATAGAAAGTGGAATGTAATTTGTAATGGAAAGGAATGGAAGGTGGAATGGAAAGGAATGGAATGAGGAATGGAATGCAATAGAATGTGGAATGGAATGTGGAATAGAATGGAATGGAAGGCAGAATAGTATGCGGAATGGAATTGATAGTAATCCAGAATGGGATGGAATGGAATGGAATGGAATGGTATGGAATGTGGAATGGAAGGTGGAATGGAATGGAATGGAATGTGCAATGGAATATGGAATGGAATGTGGAATAAAAGGGGAATGGAATGTGGAATTGAATGTGTAATGGAAGGTGGAATGGAATGGAACGGAACATGGAATGGAATGTGTAGTGGAATGGAATGGAATGTGGAATGGAAAGGAATGGAACGATGAATGGAACATGGAATGGAACGTGGAATGGAAAGGAATGGAATGGAATACGGAAAGGAATGGCATATAATGTGTAATGGAATGTGTAATGGAAAGTGGAATGGAATGGAATGGAATGGAATGGAAAGTAATGTGGAATGAAATGGAATGGAATGTGGAATGGAAAGGAATGGAATGTGGAATGGAATGGAATTTTATGGAATGTGAAATGGAGTGTAATGGAAAGGAATGGAATATGGAACGAAATGTAATGGAATGCAATGGAATGTCGAAAAGAATGCAATGGAATGGAATGGAATGTGGAATTGAATTGATTGGGAAGTGGAATGTAATGGAATGGAATATGGAATGCAATGGAATGGAATGGAATGGAAGGTGGAATGGAATATGAAATGGAATGACGAATGGAACGTGGAGTGGAATGAAATGGATCTCAGAATGGAAGGGAATGGAACGTGGAATGGAATGTAATGGAACGTTGAAAGGAACGTGCAATGGAACGTGGAAAGGAAAGTGGAATGGATAGTATAATGGAATGCAATGGAATGTGGAAGGGAATGGAATGGAAAGTGGAAAGGAATGGAATGGAATGTGAAATGGAATGGAATATGGAATGGAATGAGGAATGCAATGAAATGGAAAGTGGAATGGAAAGCCTAATGGAAAGTGGAATGCAACTTGGAATGGAATGGAATGGAACGTGGTATGGAATGTGGAATGGAATATGGAAAGGAATGGAATAGAAGGTGGAAAGGAAAGGAATGGAATAGAAGGTGGAAAGGGAAGGAATGGAATAGAAGGTGGAAAGGAAAGGAATGGAATAGAAGGTGGAAAGGAATTGAATGGAATGTAATGGAATGTGAAATGGAATGTGGAATGTAAAGTGGAATGGAATGGAATGGAACGTGGAATGGAAAGGAATGGAATGGAACATGGAATGGAATGGAATGGAATGGAACGTGGAATGTAACATGGAATCGAATGCAATGGAATGTGGAGTGGAACGTGGAATAGAATGTGGAATGGAACGTGGAATGGAAAGTGGAATGGAATGCAATGGAATGTGGAATGGAATGTGGAATTGAATGTGGAACGGAATGTGGGATTCAAACTAATGGAATGTGGCATGGATTGTGGAAAGGAATGCGGAATGGTATGGAGTGGAATGTGGAATGGAATGCGGAATGGAATGGAATGGAATGCGGGATGGAATGTGGAATGAAGTGTGGAATGGAAAGGAATGGAATGTGGAATGGAATGCTCAATGGATTGTGGAATGGAATATGTCGGAATGTGGAATGGAATGTGGAGTGGAACGAGGAATGGAAAGGAATGGAATGTGGAATGGAATGTAGAATGGAAAGTGGAAAAGAATGGAATGTAATGTGGAATGTAATGTGGAATGGATTGTGGAATGTAATGTGGAATGGAATGTGGAAAGGAATGTGTAATGGAAGGTGGAATGGAATGGAATCGAATGTGGAATGGATTGGGGAATGGAATAGTATGGAATGTGCAATTCAATTTGCAATGGAATGGAAAGGAATGTGGAATGGAATGGAACGTGGAATGGAATGTGGAATGCAACGGAATGGAATGGCAATGAAATGTGGAATGCAATGAAATGCAATTTGGAATGGAATGTGGAATGGAATGGAAGGCAATGAGCAATGGAATGTGCAAAGGAAAGTGGAATGTAGCGTGGAATGGAAGATGGAATGGAATGGAATGGAAAGTGGAATGGAATGTGGAATGGAATGGAATGGAATGTGGAATGGAATACAATGTGGATGGAATGGAATGTTTAAATGGAATGGAAAGGAATGTGGAATGGAATGTGTACTGGAATGGAACACTATGTGGAATGGAATGTGGAATGGAATGTGGAATGGAATGGAATGGAATGTGGAATGGAATGGAATGTGGAATGGAATGGAAAGTTTAAATGTAATGAAATGGAATCTGGAATGGAATCTGTACTGGAATGGAACACTTTGTGGAATGGAATGTGGAATGGAATGGAATGGAATGAAATGTGGAATGGAATGTTCAATGGACTGTGAAATGGAATGTGGAATGGAATGGAATGGAGTGTGGAATGGAACGTGGAATAGAACGAGGAATGGAACGGAATGGAGTGCGGCATTGAATATGGAATGGAAAGTGGAATGGAAAGTGGAATGTAACGTGGAATGGAACGTGGAATGGAATGTGGAATGGAATGTAATGCAATGTGGAATGGAACGTGGAATGGAATGGAATGGAATGATTAATGAAATGTGGAATGGTATGGAATGTGATGTGTTATGGAATGGAATGGAATCTGGATTGGAAAGGAATGAAACGAGGAAGGGAACGTGGAATAGAACGTGGAATGCAACGTGGAATGGAACGTGGAATGGAATGTGAAATGGAAGGGAATTTAATGTGGAATTGAATGATATGGAATGTGGAATAGAATGGAATGGATTCAAAGGTGGAATGGAATGGAATGTGGAATGGAATGGAATGTGGAATGGAATGAAATGGACTTTAATGGAATGCGGAATTGAATGGAATAGAATGTGGAATGGATTGGAATGGAATGTCAAATGCAATGGAAAGGAACGTGGAATGGAATGTGGAATGCAATGTGGAATGGAAAGTGGAATGGAATGGAAGGGAAAGTGTAAGAGAATGGAATGGAATGGAATGAGGAATTCAATGTGGAATGGAATGTGGAATTGAATGGAATGGAATGTGGAATGAAATGGAATGGAATGTGGAATGGAATGAAACGAATGAGGAATGAAATGGAATGGAATGGAATGGAAAGTGAAAAAGAACGTGGAACAGAAAGTGGAATTGAATGTGGAACGCAACGTGGAATTGAATGGGATTTGAATCGAATGGATTGTGAAATGGAATGTGCAATGGAATGGTATGGAATGTGGAATGGAATGTTGAATGCAATGTGGAATGGAATGGAAAGAAACGTGGAACGGAATGTGGAATGGAACGTGGAAAGGAACGTGGAATTGAATGGGGAATTGAATGGAACAGATTGTGGAATGTAATGTGCAATGGAATGATATGGAATGGAATGTGCAAAGCAATGTGGAATGGAATGGAATGGAATGGAATGTGGAATGGAATGTGGAATGGAACGTGGAATGGAACATGGAATTGAATGGATTGGAATGTGGAATGGAATGTGGGATAGAATGGAATGGAATGTGGAATGGAATGTGTAATACAGGTGAAATGGAATGGCAAATAAAATGCAATGTGGAATGGAATGGAATGGAATGTTTAAATGGAATGGTAGGGAATGTGCAATGGAATATGGTCTGTAATGGGATGCAGTGTGGAATGGAATGTGGAATGTATTGGAATGGAACGTGGAATGGAATGTGTAATGGAACCTGGAATGAAATATGGAATTGAATAGAATGTAATATGTAATGGAAGGGAATGGAATGTGGAATGGAATGTGCAATGGAATGGAATGGAATGGAATGGAAAGTGTAAGGCAATGGAATGGAATGTTGAGTGGAAAGTAATGGAACGTGGAATGGAACACGGAATGAAACGAGGAATGCAATGTGGAATGGAACGTGTAATGGAAAGTGGAATGGAATGGAATGGAATGTGGAATAAAAGGGAATGCAACTTGGAATGCAACGTGGAATGGAAAGCGGAATGCAACTTGGAATGGAACTTGGAGTGGAATGTGGAATGGAATTGAATGGAATGTGGAATGGAATGGAATGGAATGTGGAATGGAATGGAATGGGATGTCGAATGGAATGGAATGTAGTGGAATTTGGAATGGAATGGAATGGAATGCGAAATATAAAGGAATGGAATGTGTAATGGAATGGAATGGAATGGAAAGTGGAATAGAAAGGAATGGAATGGAATGTGGAATGGAATTTCGGATTGAATGTGAAATTGAATGGAAAGAAAGTGGAATGGAATGGAATGGAACGTAGGATGGTCTGGAATGGAAAGTGGAATGGAATCTGGAAAGGAACGAGGAATGGAGTGGAATGGAACTTGGAATAGAACGTGGAATGGAATGCAATGGAATGTGCAATGGAATGCAATGGAAGGTGGAATGGAACATGGAATGGAAGGTGGAATGGAACATGGAATGGAATGTGGAATGGAAAGTGGAATTGAACGTGCAATGGAATGGAATGGAAGATTGAATGGAATGTGGAATGGAATGTGGAATGGAAACTTCCATTCCACATTCCATTTCATTCCATTCCATATTCTTTTCCATTCCATTCCGCATTCCATTCAATTGCATACCACATTCTATTCCACATTCCATTACATTACATTGCACTATCCTTTCCATTCCATTCCACATTACATTCCACATTCCAGTTCACATACCATTCCATTCCATTCCACATTCCTTTCCACATTCCTTTCCATTCCATTCCACATTGCATACCATTCCATTCCACATTCCATTCTATTCCATTCTATTCCACTCCACATTGCACTCCATTCCATTCCATTCCATTTCACATTCCATTCCATTCGATTCCATTCCACATTCCATTCCATTCCACATTGCATTCCATTCCATTCCATTCCACATTCCATTCCCTTCCATTCCACTTTCCATTCCATTCCATTCCATTCCACATTCCATTCCATTACATTCCACATTCCACTCCATTCTATTCCACATTCCATTCCTAATTCCATTACACATTCCTTTCCATTCCATTCCACGTGTCATTACATTCTGTTCCACGTTCCATTCCACTTACAACTCCCTTCATTTCCACATTCCATTCCATATTTCATTCCGTTCCATTCCATATATCATTCCATTCCATTCTCTTCCATTACACATTCCATTCAATTCCATTCCACATTTCATTCACTACCATTCCCTTCCCTACCACATTGCATTCCATTCCATTCCACATTGCATTCCATTCCATTGCATTCCATTCCACGTTCCATTCCATTCCATTCCACGTTCCATTCCAGTCCATTCCATTCCATTCCACATTGCATTCCATTCCATTCCACTCCATTCCACATTGCATTCCATATTCCATTCCGTTGCATTCCACATATAATTCCATTCCATTCTCTTCCATTACACATTCCATTCAATTCCATTCCACATTCCATTCAACTTTCCATTCCATTCCATTCCACATTGTATTCAATTCCATTCCACGTTCCATTCCGCATACCATTCCACATTCCATTCCAGTCCATTCCACATTCCATTCCAGTCCATTCCACATTCCATTCCACATTCCATTCCGTACCATTCCACATTCCATACCATTCCATTCCACATTCCATTCTGCATTCCATTCCATTCCATTTCACTTTTCATTACACATTCCATTCCATCTCATTCCACATTCCATTCCACTTTCCATTGCATTGCACTCCACATTCCATTCCACATTCCATTCCAGATTCCATCCCATTCCATTCCACATTCCATTCCAAGCATCAGACATTCCATTCCACATTCCATTTCATTCCGTTCCACATTCCGTTATACATTCCATTCCAATCGATTCCACATTCCATTCCATTGCATCAATATTCCATTCCATTTCATTCCACATTCCATTCCGCATTCCACTCCATTCCATTCCACATTCCATGCCATTCCATTCCATATTCTATTCCATTGAATTCCACATTCCTTTCCATTACATTTCACATCCATTCCATTCCATTCCACGTTCCGTTCCATTTCATTCCAAGTTCCATTCCATTTCACCTTCCATTCCATTCCATTACATGTTCCATTCCATTCCATTCCACGTTCCATTTCACATTCCATTCCATTCCCTTACACATTCTATTCCATTCCATTCCACATTGCATTCCATTTTATTCCATTCCACATTCCATTCAACTTTCCATTACATTCCATTACTCATCCCATTCCATTACATTCCTCTTTCCATTCCGCATACCATTCCACATTACATTCCATTTCATTCCACATTAAATTCTGCATTCTTTTCCATTCCATTCCACATTCCATTAAACATTCCATTCCGTCCCATTCCACATTCAATTCCATCCCATTCCACATTCCATTCCACTTTCCATTACATTGCATTACACATTCCATTCCCATTCCATTCCATTCCATTCAACATTCCATTCCAAGCATTCCACATTCCATTCCACATACCATTCCATTCTGTTCCACATTCCATTCCACATTCCATTGCATTTCATTCCACTTTCCATTGCATTCCATTCCACATTCCATTTCATTGCATTCCACATTCCATTCCTTTCCATTCCACATTCAATTCCATATTCCATTTTTTTCCATTCCACATTCCATTCCACATTCCATTCCATTTCATACCACGTTCAATTCCACATTCCATTCCTTTCCATTCCATATTCCTTTCCATTCCATTCCACATTCCATTCAATTCCATTCACATTCCATTCCACATTCCATTCCACTCCACAATCCTTTACATTCCATTGTGCATTCCATTCCAAATTCCATTACATTCCTTTCCGCATTCCATTCCATTGCAGTTCACATTCCATTCCATTCCATTCCACATACCATTCCATTCCATTCCACATTCCATAACATTCCGTATTCCATTCCTTTTCTTTCCATTCCATATTCAATTCCAATCCATGTTCCATTCCACATTCCATTCTTTTCCATTCCATATGCCATTCCATTCCACATTCCTTTCCATTCCATTCCACATTCCATTCCATTCCATTTCAAATTTCATTCCATTCCATTCCATTCTATTCCATTCCATTCCATTTCACATTCCATTCCACATTCCATTCCATTCCATTCCATTCCACATTTGATTCCACATTCCATTCCTTTCCATTGCATGTTACATTTCACGTTCCATTCCACATTAAATTGCACGTTCCATTCAATGTTCCATTCCATTCCATTCAACATTCCATTCCACATTCCATTCCATTCCATTCCATTCCATTCCATTCCATTCCATTCCATTCCACATTAGATTCCACATTCCTTTCCATTCCATTCCACATTCCATTCCATTCCATTCCACATTGCATGTCAGTCCATTCCACATTCCATTCCTTTTCATTCTTTTCCATATTCCATTCCATTGCATTCCTCTTTCAATTCCATCACATTCCACATTCCATTCCATTCCATTCCATGTTCCGTTTCATTCCATTCCAATTTCCATTCCATTCCCTTTCACTTTCCATTCCATTCCAGTCCACATTCCATTCCACATTCCATTTCATTCCATTCCACATTCCATTCCATTCCATTCCACATTCCATTCCTTTCCATATTCCAATACGTTGCATTCTATTCCACTTTGCATTCTATTGCCTTGGAACCCACATTCCATTCCATTCCTTCCCATTCCACGTTTCTTTCCACATTCCATTCCACATTCTATTCCATTCCATTGCATTACACATTCCATTCCATTCCATTCCTTTCCACGTTACATTCCACATTCCATTGCATTCCATTCCACATTCCATTCCACGTCTCATTCCTTACCATTCCGCATTGCTTTCCACATTCCACTCCATTTTATTCCACATTTCATTCAACGTTCCATCCCATTCCTTTCCACATTCCATTCCACATTTCATTCCATTCCATTTCATATGCCATTCCACTTTCCATTCCATTCAATTCTACATTCAATTCCACGTTTCATTCCATTCCCTTCCACATACCATTCCATTAGAATTCAAATTCCATTCGATTCCATTGCATTCCACTCTACATTCCATTGCATTCCATTCCACATTCCATTCCATTCCATTCCACGTTCCATTCCACAATCCATTCCACTCCATTTTATTCCACGTTACAGTCCATATTCCATTCCATTCCATTCCAGAGTGTATTCCAAATTTATTTCCATTCCATTCCACATTCCATTGTGTTCCATTCGACATTCCATTCCATTCTATTCCACATTCCATTCCACATTCCATTACATTCCATTCCATTGCACATTCCATTACACATTCCATTCCACATTGCATTACATTCCATTGCACAAAACCTTCCAAATTCCACTCCATTCCACATTCCATTCCACATTCCATTCCATTATATTCCACATTCCATTCCATTCCACACTGCATTCCATTCCTTTCCACCTTCCATTCCACGTTCCATTGCACGTTCCATTTCACGTTCCATTCCACGTTCCATTCCACATTCCTTTCCATTCCACTGCAGAATACATTTCACGATTCATTTGACGTTTCATTCCTTGTTCCATTCCCCATTGCATTCCATTACATTTCATATACCATTCCGCATTCCATTCCATTCCATTCCACATTCCCTTCCATTCCGTTCCATTCCACATTCCATTCCATTCCATTCCATTCCATTCCACGTAGCATTCCACGATCCATTCCACGTTCCATTCCGTTACATTCCACATTCAATTGCACATTCCATTCCATTCCATTTCATTCCACATTCAGTTCCATTCCATTCCACATTTCATTTCAAATTCCATTCCATTTCTTTCCATTCCTTTCCAAATTCCATTCCACATTGCATTCCATTCCGTACCATTCCACATTCCAATCCACCTTCCATTACATTCCATTCCACATTCCATTCCACATTCTTTTGCATACCATTCCTTTCCATTCCATTCCATTCCATTCCAAATTCCATTCCACATTCCATTCCATTCCTTTCCATTCCATTCCACTCCATTCCACGTTACATTCCAGATTCCATTCCATTCCATTGCACATTCCATTCCACGTTCCATGCCAAGTTCCATTCCACGTTCCGTTCCACTTTCCATTCCACGTTCCATTCCATTCCATTGCACATTCCATTCCATTGCATTCCACATTCCATTCCATTCCATTATTCTTTCCATTCCATTCCAGATTCCATTCCATTCCATTTCTTGCTCTATTCCATTCCATTCAACGTTCCATTCCACATTCTGTTCCATTCCATTCCACGTTCCATTCCATTCCATTCCACCTTCCATTCCACATTCCATTCCATTCTATTCCACGTTCCATTTCATATTAGATTCCATTCCACTCCACATTCCATTTCTTTCCATTCCACATACGATTCCACAATCCATTCCACTCCATTCAATTCGACATTGCACCCCATTCTATTTCCTTCCACTCCACTTTCCATTCCCTCACATTCCGCATTCCCTTACATTCCATTCAACATTCAAATCCACATTCATTTCCAAGTTCCATTCCACGTACCATTCCACTTTCCATTCCACGTTCTATTGTAAATTCCATTCCGGGTTCCATTCCAAATATCATTCCATTCAATTTCAAATTCCATTCAATTCCATTTCATTAAATTCCACATTCCATTCCATTGCATTCCATTGCCCATTCCATTCCATTCCAAATTCCATTCCACATTCCGTTTCACATTCCATTCAATTCCATTCCAAATTGCATTCCTTTACACATTCGATTCCATATTCCATTCCTCATTGCATTCCATTCCTTTACACATTTAATTCCATTCCATATTCCATTGCACATTCCTTTCAACATTCCATTCCATTACATTCCATTCCACATTCCATTCCATTCCATTCTATTCAATACCCTTCCATTCCAAATTCCATTCCTTTCCATTCCACATTCCATTCCATTGCATTGCACATTTCATTCCTTTCCATTCCACATTCCATTCCTTTCCATTCCACATTCCATTCCATCCATTCCACATTCCATTCCATTGCATTACAAATTCCATTCCACTCCATTCCACATTCCATTCCATTCCATTCCACATTCCATTCCATTCCATTCCTCATTTCATTCCATTCCATTCCATTCCACACTGCATTCCATTCCATTCCAAATTCCATTCCATTCCATTACACATTCCATTCCATTCCATTCTACATTTCATTCCATTCCATTCCATTCCATTCCACCCTGCATT
Organism: Pongo abelii; assembly: GCF_028885655.2. Lineage (NCBI taxonomy): Eukaryota > Metazoa > Chordata > Mammalia > Primates > Hominidae > Pongo > Pongo abelii. The sequence continues at coordinate 66,167,800 of NC_072009.2, forward strand.
CCATTCCATTCCATTCCACATTCCATTCAACATTCCATTCCATTCCATATCACATTCCTTTCCATTCCATTCCACATTCCATTCCAATCCAAATTCCATTCCACATTCCATTCCACTCCATTCAATTCCATTTTCCATTCCATCGCACTCCATTTCATTCCAAGTTCCATTCCACATTCCATTCCGTTCCATTCCATTCCATTCCACATTCCATTCCATTCCATTCCACATTCCATTCCATTCCATTCCACATTACATTCCATTCCACTCCACATTATATTCCATTCAATTCCATTCCACATTCCATTCCATTCCATTCCACATTCCATTCCATTCCATTCCACATTACATTCCATTCCACTCCACATTACATTCCATTCAATTCCATTGCATTCCACATTCCATTCCATTCCATACCTTTCCACATTCCATTCCATTGCATTCCACATTCTACTCCATTCCATTCCACATTCTATTTCACTTTCCTTTCCATTCCATTGCACGTTCATTCCACATTCAATTCCATTCCATTCCACATTCTGTTCCATTCCAATCCATTCAAGTCCACATTCCATTCCATTACACATTTGATTCCATTACGTTACACATTCCATTCCATATTCATTCCATTCCAATCCATTACACTTTCGATTCCATTACGTTACACATTTCATTATACATTCATTCCATTCCATTCCACTTTCCATTCCAAATTCCATTCCACATTCCATCACATTCCATTCCACATTCCATTCCATTCCATTCAACATTCCATTCCCTTCCTTTTCTTTCCATTTCATTCTATTCTTTTTCATACTCCATTCCACATTACCTTCCATTCCACTCCACGTTCCATTCCACATTCCATTCCATTCCATTCCACATTCCATTCCATTCCATTTCAAATTCTATTCCTTTCCATTCCACGTTCCAATCTATTCGAATCCACATACCATTCCATTGCATTCCATTCCACATTCCATTCCATTCCATTAAACATTCTATTCCACATTCCATTCCATTGCACATTCCATTCTTCAATCCATTTCATTCCACAGTGTATTCCATGTTCCTTTCCATTCCAATCCCTATTCCATTCCATTCCATTACCTATTCTTTTCCACTTACTATTCCATTCCATTCCAAATTTCATTCTACAATCCTCTCCATTGCATTTCACATTATATTCCATTCCATTCAATTGCATTCCATTCACTTCAATTACACATTCCATTCCTCATTCCATTCAATTCCACATTCCGTTCCATATTTCATTACATTCCTTTGAACATTCTGTTCCACTTTCCATTCACTTTCATTCAACTCCACATTCCTTTACTTTCCATTCCTTCCTTCTACTTTCCAATCCATACCATTACATTCCTCCTTTCTACCTTCCAATCCATTCCATTTCATATTCATTTACATTCCATTCCACATTCCATTCCATTCCATTCCCCATTCCATTGCAAACTCCATTCCATTCCATTCCAGATTCCATTCCAAATTGCATTCCATTCCATTCCACGTTCCATTCCACGTTCCATTCCACTTTCCTTCCTATGTTCAATTCGACGTTCCATTCCATATTTCTTTCCACTGTCCATTCCATGTTCCATTATAAATTTCATTCCATCATATTTCATATTCCATTCCACCTTCCAATCCATTCCATTCCACATTCCATTTAATTTCATTTCGCATTAAATTCCATTACATTCCATTCTATTCCACATTCCATTCCATTCAATTCCATTCCATTCCACATTCCATTCCATTCCATTCTTCATTACAATTGCATTACATTCTTAATTCCATTGCATATTCCAACCCATTACATTCCACATTCCACTGCATTCTTTTCCATTCCATTCCTGATTCCATTTCACATTCCATTCCTATCCATTCCATGTTCCTTTCCATTCCCTTCCACGTTCCATTCCACATTTCATTCCATTTCATTACACATTCCATTGCATTCCATTCCATTCCATTGCACATTCCGTTCCACACCATTCCATTCCACAATCCATTCCATTTTATTTCACATTCCATTCCTTTCCTTTCCATTCCACAGTCCATTCCATTCCATTCCACATTCCGTTCCACATTCCATTCCATTGCAATCCACATTTCTATGCGTTCCATTCCAATCCTTTCCATTCCCCTTTCCATTTCATTCGATTCTACATTCCATTCCACTCCTTTTCACAATCCATTCCATTCTACTCCACATTCCATTCCATTCCATTCCACTCCACGTTCAATTCCATATTCCATTCGACGTTCCATTCCACCTTCCATTACATGTTCCACTCCACGTTTCATTCCACATTCCACTCCATTTTCCATTCCATTACATTCCATGTTCCATTCCTCATTCCATTTTACTTTCCATTCCATTCCATTCCACATTCCATTGCACATTCCATTACACGTTCCATTCCCTTCCATTCCACATTCCATTCCATTCCATTCCACATTCAATTCCACGTTCCATTACATTCCATTCCACATTCCATTACACATTGCATTCTATTACAGTCTACATTACATTCCATTCTATTCCTTTACATTCCTCATTCCATTTCACATTCCATTGCATTACCTTCCATGTTCCATTCCATTCCATTCCATTCCACATTCCATTCCACATTCCATTCCACATTCCATTCTATTTCATTCCTCATTCCTTTCCATTCCATTCCGCATTCCATTGCTTTCCATTCCACATTCCATTTCACATTCCATTCCATTCCATTCCTTTCCACATTCCATTCCATTACACGTTCCATTCCAGTCCTCTTTCCTTTCCATTCCATTCCACGTTCCATTCCATTACTTGCCACTTTCCATTCCATTCCATTCCACCTTCCATTCCATGCTACTTTCCGTTACATTCCATTCCACTTTCCATTCCACATTCCCCTCCATGTTGTATTCCATGTTCCATTTCACGTTCCATTCCACTTTCCATTCCATGTTCCATGCCACGTTCCATTCGATGTTCCACTGCATTCCATTCCAAGTTCCATTCCTCATTCCATTCACATTCCATTCCATTCCATTCCACATTCTATTCCACATTCCATTCCACGTTCCATTCCACATTCTATTCCGTTCCGTTCCACATTCTATTCCATGTTCCATTCCTTTCCATTCCACTATACACTCCGCCTTCCATTCCCGTAATGTCCACATTCCATTCCAGTACAATCCACATTCCATTCCATTCCATTCCGCATTCCATACCATATTACATTGCATTCCATTCCACATTCTATTCCATTCCATTCCCTTCCATTCCACATTCCATTCCTTTGCTTTCCACATTCCATTGCATTCGATTCCCTTCCATTCCACATTCCATTCCATTCCATTTCACATTCTATTCCATTTCATTGCTTTCCACATTCCATTCCATTCCATTTCACATTCTATTCCATTTCATTGCTTTCCACATTCCATTCCATTCCATTAGACATTCCATTCCATTCCAAATTCCATACCATTCCATTCCACATTCCATTCCATTCCATTCCACTGCATTCCACATTCCATTCCATTCCATTCCACTTTCCATTCCATTCCATTCCACATTCCACTCCATTCCATTCCACTTTCCATTCCATTCACCTTCCATTCCTTTCAATTTCATTCAGATTCCATTCCTTTCCATTCCAGTTTAAATTCCACTGCATTCCACATTAAATTCCACTGCATTCCATTCACCTTACCTTCCTTTCCATTTCATTCACATTCCATTCCTTTCCATTCCACTTTCAATTCCATTCCATTCCACATTCCGTTCCATTCCACATTCCATTGCATTCCATTGATTTCCATTCCACATTCCATTCCACACAATTCTATTCCATTCCATTTCACATTCTAATAACTTCCAATGCATTCCACATTCCATTCCATTCCATTTCACCTTCCATTCTGTTCCATTGCATTCCAAAGTGCATTCCATTCCATTCCATTCGATTCCACATTCCATTCTGTATTCCATTCCATTCCAAATTGCATTCCAATTTCCATTCCATTGCATTCCACATTGCATTGCATTCAATTCCTCATTCCATTGCATTCAATTCCCCATTCCATTGCATTCCATTCCACAATCCGTTCCATTCTATTTCACATTCCATTCCATAGCATTTCATTCCACTTTCCATTCCAAATTCTATTCCACGTTCCATTATATTCCATTCCATTCCACATTCCATTCCATTCCATTCCACGTTCCATTCCACTTTCCATTCCACATTCCATTCTGTTCCATTCCGTTGCATTCCATGTTCCATTCCACATTCCATTCCATTCCATTCGACATCCCATTCCAATCCATTACACGTTGCATTCCATTCCACATTCTATTTCACATTCCATTCCATTCCATTCGACGTTCCATTCCACATTCAATTCTATTCCATTCCACACTCCATTCCATACCATTCCACATTCCCTTCTATTTCCATTTCACTTTCCATTCCACCACATGCCACATTCCATTCCATTTAATTCCATTCTATTCCACTTTCCACTACACATTCCTTTGCATTCCGATACACATTCTATTCCATTCCATTCCAATTTGCATTCCATTCCATTCCACTTTCCATTCCATTCCTTTCCACACTCCATTCCAATCCATTCCATTCCACTTGCCATTCCCATCCATTCAACATTGCATACCACATTCCATTAAATTCCATTCCACTTTCCGTTGCACATTCCATTGCATATACCATTGTTTTCCGTTCCATTCCACTCCACGTTCCATTCCGCATTACATTCCCATTCAATTTCATTCCATTCCGCATTCCATTCCATTTCATTCCATTCCATTGCATTCCGTCATCCATTCCATTTCATTCCATTCCACATTCCTTTCCATTCCATTACATTTTCCATTCCATTCATTTCCACATTCCGTTCCATTTTCCATTCCTTTCCATTCCATTCCATTCCGCTTTCGATTTCACATTCCATTCAATTCCATTAGATTCCATTCCGTTGCATTCCATATTCCATTCCCTTCCATACCATTAAACATTCCATTCCATTCAACTGCATATTCCATTCCATTCCATTTCACATTGCATTCCACATTCCATTCCATTGCATTCCACGATCCATTCCATATTCCATTCCATTCCATTCCACATTCCATTCCAATTCATACAACATTCCATTCCACATTCCTTTCCATTCCACTCCATTCCATTCCATTCCACGTTCCATTCCACATTCCGTTCCACATTTCATTCCACATTCCTTTCCATTCCTCTCCATTCCATTACATTCCACGTTCCATTCCACATTCCATTTCACGTTCCATTCCACATTCCATTCCATTCCATTCCACTATCCATTCCACATTCCATTCCACATTCCATTCCACATTCTATTCCATTCCACTCCATTCCATTCCATTCCACGTTCCATTCCACATTCCGTTCCACATTTCATTCCACATTCCATTCCATTCCTCTCCATTCCATTACATTCCACGTTCCATTCCACATTCCATTTCACGTTCCATTCCACATTCCATTCCATTCCATTCCACTTTCCATTCCACATTCCATTCCACATTCCATTCCTTTACATTCCATTACTTTACATTCCATTGCACATTCTATTCCATTCGACATTCCATTCCATTAATTTCCCCATTCCATTCCATTCCTTTCCACTTTCCATTTCATTGCATTCCATTCTATTCCATTCTATTGCACCTTGCATTATACTTTCCGTTCCACATTCCATTCCACATTCCTTTCTATCCCATTCCATTCCACATTCCATTCCACATTCCAACCCATTCTATTCCAAATTACGTTCCATTCCATTCCACACTGCATTCCACATTCCATTCTAGTACATTCCAAATTCCATTCCACATTCCACTTTATACCATTCCACAGTCCATTCGTTTCTATTCCACTTTCCATTCCACATTCCATTCCATTCCACATTCCATTCCATATTCCATTCCATTACATTGCACTCCAAATTCCATTCCATTCCATTCCAAGTTCCACTCCATTCAATTCCACAACCCATTCAACATAAAATTCCATAATATTCCACGTTGCATTATACTTTCTTTCCACATTCCATTCCATTCCATTCACATTCAATTCCATTCCATTCTATTTCAATCCACTTTCTATTGCTCTCCATTCCACATTCCATTGCATTGCATTCCACATTCCATTCCATTCCTTTCCACATTCCATTCCGTTCGCTTTGAATTCGATTCCATTCTTCATTCCATTCCATTCCATTCCATTCCATTCCACATTACATTCCCTTCCATTCGACATTCCATTCCTTTCCATTCCATTCCACATTCCATTCCACATTCCATTCCATTCCATTCCATATTCCATTATACTTTCCGTTCAATTCTATTCAATTCCACATTCCATTCCATTCCATTCCACATTCCATTGCATTCCATTCATATTCCATTGCACATACCTTTCCATTCCAAATTCCATTCCATTCTATTCCACATTCCATTCCACATTCGATTCCATTCCATTCCACATTCCTTTCCCTTGCATTCTATATTCCATTCCATTCCATTGCATTTCACATTCGATTCCATTCGATTCCATATTCAATTCCATTCCATTCCACAATCCTTTCCATTCTATTGCATTCCACATTCGATTCCATTCGATTCCATATTCAATTCCATTCCATTCCACAATCCTTTCCATTCCATTCCACATTCATTTTCATTCCATTCCAAATTCCATTCCGTTCGATTCCACATTCCATTCCATTCCATTTCACATTCCATTCCATTCCATTCCATTCCACTTTCCATTCCTTCCATTCCACAATCCATTGAATTCCATTCCATTGCATTCCACATTCCATTGCACATTCCATTCCATTGCATTTCACATTCCATTAAATTCCATTCCATTTCACATTCCATTCCATTCCTTTCCATTCCACTTTGCGTTCCATTTCATTCCATTAAACCTTCCATTCCAGATTCCATTCCAAACATTCCACATTACATTCCACATTCAATTCCATTCTATTCCACATTCCATTCCACATTCCATTCCATTCCACATTCCATTCCATTCCACTCCATTCCATTCCACATTCCATTCCATTCCATTCCATTCCACATTCCATTCCATTCCATTCCACATTCCATTCCATTCGATTCGATATTCCATTTCATTCCACATTCCTTTCCACATTCCATTCCACATTGTATTCCCTTCCATTCCATTACACATTCCATTGCACATTCCATTACAGATTCAATTCCCCATTCCATTCCATTTCATTTCATTCCATTCCAACTTGCATTCCGCATTCCATTCCATTCCTGTCCATTCAATTTCCTTTCAGTCCACATTCCATTCCATTCCACATTCCATTCCATTCCATTCCAGATTCCTTTCCATTCCATTCCGTTCCATTCTATTCCAAATTACATTCCACATTCCATTCTGTTTCTTTCCACGTTCCATTCCACAATTCACTCCAATTTCGATTCCATTCCATTCCATTCAGCGTTCCATTCCACATTCCATTCCACATTGATTCCACATTCCATTCCGTTCCATTCCATTCCATTACACGTTCCATTCCACACTTCATTCCACATTCCATTCCGTTCCATTTCATTCCATTCCACTTTCTATTCCACATTCCATTCCACATTCCATTCCATTCTATTCCACATTCCATTACACTCCATTCCATTCCATTTCATTCCACATTCCAATTCTGTGCATTCCATTCGACTTTCCATTCCATTCTACATTCCATTCCATTCCATTCCATTCCACATTCCTTTCCATTCCATTACAATTTGTATTACGCATTCCATTCCACATCCCATTCCATAACATTCCACCCCATTCCACATCCCATTCCGTTCCATTCCACGTTCCATTCCACATTCCTTTCCATTCCATTCCACATTTGATTCCATTCCACGTTCCTTACCACATTCCACCCCACATTCTTTTCCACGTTACATTCCACTTTCCAGTCCATTGTATTAAACATTCATTTCCGCATTCTATTCCATTCAATTCCATTCCATTCCACATTCCATTCCATTCCATTCCACATACCATTCTATTCCATTCTATTCCACATTCCATTCGACTTTCCGTTCCACATTCCATTCCATTGCATTCAACATTCCATTCCATTCTGTTCCATGTTTCAATCCATTCAATTCCACATTCCATTCCATTTCATTCCACTTTCCGTTCCATTCCATTCCACATTCCATTCCACATTCCATTACATTCCATTCAATGTTCCATTCCACATTGCATTCCATTCCATTCCATTGTATTCCACATTCCATTCCTTTCTATTCCATTCCACTTTCCATTCCATTTCATACCACATTCTATTCCATTCCATTCGACGTTCCATTCCTCATTCCATTCCACGTGCCATTCCACTTTCCTTTCTATTCCTTTCCACATTCCATTTCAATGCATTCCACATTCCATTCCACATTCAATTCCATTCCTTTCCACTTTGCATTACATAATGCATTCCACATTCCATTCTATTCCATTCTCTTCCATTCCACCTTCCATTCCACATTCCATTCCACATTCCGTTCCATTCCAAGCCATTCCATTCCACGTACCATTCCACATTCCATTTCGCATTCCATTCCGTTCCATTCCATTCCATTCCAAGTTCCATTCCACATTCCATTCCATTCCATTCCACATTGAATTCCTTTCAGTTTCCTTCCATTCCAAATTCGATTCCATTCTATTAAACATTTCGTTCCATTCCATTCCTTTCCACATTCCATTCCATTCTGTTCCACATTCCTTTCCACTTTCCATTCCATTCCATTCCATTTCCCTTTCCACATTCCACTCCATTACATTCCAAATTCCTTTCAATTCTATTCTATTCCATTCGTCATGCCATAACACATTACATTCTATTCCATTCCACTTTCCGTTCCATTCCATTGCATGTTCCGTTCCATTCAATTCCACGTTCCATTGCACATACCATTGCATTTCTTTCCACATTCCATTCCATATTCAATTCCATTCCGTTCCACATTCCATTCCATTCCATTACATTACATTGCATTCCACATTCCATTCCAGTCCATTCCATTCTACATTCCATTAAATTCCATTCCATATTCCATTCGATTCCATTCCACATTCCATTCCACATTCAATACCATTCCATTCCATTCCACATTCCATTCCATTCCAATCCATTCCATTCAACGTTACATTGCACATTCCATTCCACATTCCATCCTGTTCCATTCCATTCCATTCCACCTTCCATTCCACATTCCATTCCAAATTCCATTGCATTACATTCCACATTCTATTCCACATTCCATTCCATTCCATTCAACATTCCATTCCACATTCCATTCCATTCAACATTCCACTACACTCCATTCCATTGCATTCCACATTGCATTGTGTTCCATTCCATTCCACATTCCATTCCATTCCATTCAATTCCACATTCCATTCCATTCCACATTCTATTTTATATGCCATTCCATTCTATTCCGTGTTCCATTACACATTCAATTCTATTCCATTCCACATTAAATTCCATAGCATTCCACATTAAATTCTATTTCCATTTCGCTTTCCATTCAACTCCATTCCACATTGTATTGCATTCCATTCCACAATCCATTGCATTCCATTACAAACTGCATTCCATTCCATTCCACATTCCAATCCATGGCATTGCATTGCATTCCATATTCCATTCCATTTGTGTCCATATGCCAGTCCCATCCATTCCACATTGCATTCCACATTCGATTCCATTCCATTCCACTTTGCATTCCACATTCCATTGCACATTCTGTTCCATTCCACGTTGCATTCCACATTCCATTTCCCATTCCATTCCACATTCCTTTCCATTCCATTCCATTCTATTGCATTTCACATTCCATTCCATTCCATTGCATTTCACATTCTAATCAATTCCATGCCGTTCCACATACTTTTCCATTCCATTCCATTACGCATTCAATTCAACGTTTCTTTCCACATTCCATTCAACGTTCCATTCCACATTCCATTCCATTCCATTGCAGTCCACATCCATTCCATTCCATTCAACGTTCCATTCCACATTCCATTCCATTGCATTCCATTGCATTCCACATTCCATTCCATTCCATTCCATTCCAATTCACTTTTCATTCCATTTCATACCACATTCCATTCCATCCCATTCGACTTTCCATTCCTCATTCCATTCCATTCCATTCCATTTTCCCTTCCACTTTCCTTTCTATTCCATTCCGCATTCCAATCCAATCCATTCCACATTCCATTCGACTTTCAATTCCATTCCATTCCACGTTGCTTTCACAATGCATTCCACATTCCATTCCATTCCAGTCCATTCCATTCCACCATCCATTCCACATTTTGTTCCACATTCCTTTCCATTCCAAGCCATTCCATACCACGCACCATTCCACATTCCATTCCACATTCCATTCCGTTCCATTCCATTCCATTCGAAGTTCAATTCAACATTCCATTCCACATTTCTTTCCTTTCCATTCGACATTGAATTCCTTTCCACTCCCTTCCATTCCACATTCCATTCCATTCTATTCCCCATTTCATTCCATTCCATTCCATTCCATTCCATTCCACATTCCTTTCCATTCCATTCCACATTCCATTCCATTCCATTCCATTCCACATTCCATTAGGGTCCATTCCATTCCATTGCATTCCACATTCAATTTTGGTACATTTTGTCAGAGATTCCATTCCATTCCATTCCATTCTATGCCACATTCCTTTCCACATTCTGTTCCACATTCCATTCCATTGCATTCCACATTCCATTCCATTCGGTAACACGTCCCAGTCAATTCAATTCCACATTCCATTCCATTCCATTCCAATTTCCATTCCACATTCCATTCCACGTTCCATTCCACATTCCTTTCCAGTCCATTCCACGTTCCTTTCCTCATTCCATTCCACGTTGCACTCCATTCCATTCAACATTCCATAACTCATTCCATTCCACATTCCATTCCATTCCATTCCACGTTCCATTCCACTTTCTATTCCACGTTCCATTCCATTCCATTCCACTTTCCGTTCTGTTAAATTCAACTTTCCTATCCACATTCCATTGCATTCCTTTCCACATTCCATTTCATATTCCATTACATACCATTCCACATTCCATTCCATTCCATTCCATTCCGTTCCATTCCATTGCATTCCACATTCCATTCCAGTCCATTCCATTCGACATTACATTCCATTCCATTCCGCATTCCATTCCATTCCATAACACATTCCATTCCATTCCACGTTCCATTTTACGTTCCATTCGATTGCATTCCACATTCAATTCCATTCCAATCCATATTCCATTCCATTCCATTCCACATTCCATTCCTTTCCATTCCAGATTCCATTCCATTCCATTGCACATTCCATTCCACTGCACTTCACGTTCTATTTCATGCCTTTCCATTTCACATTCCATTCCATTCCATTCCTTTCCACATTGCATTCCTTTCCATTCCATTAAACATTCCATTCCATATTTCATTCGAAATCATTCCACATCCCATTCCACATTCCATTCCGTTCTATTCCACATTCCATTCCACATTCCATTCCATTCCATTCCACATTCCATTCCATTCCATTCCATTCCATTTCACATTCCATTCCATTCCATTCCTTTCCACATTCCATTCCATTCCATTCCACATTCCATTACATTCCATTTGACGATCTATTCCATTCCACATTCCATTCCACCTTCCATTCCACATTGCATTCTCTTCCATTCCATTACACATTCCATTCTATTTCCATTTCACATTCCATTCTATTTCCATTTCACATTGCTTTCCATTCCACATTCCATTCCATTCCATTCCACATTCCATTCGACATTCAATTCCTTTACTTTCCACTTTCCATTCCATTCCACTTTGCATTCCATTACGTTCCATTCCATTCCACATTCCATTCCATTCCAAATTCCATTCCACGTTACATCCCACTCCATTCCACTTTCCATACTCTTCCATTCCACGTTCCATTCCAATCCGTTCCATGTTCCACTCCATTCCTTTCCACGTTCCATTCAATTCCGCGTTCCTTTCCATTCACTTCCACGTTCCATTCCTCGTTCTCTGCGATGTTCCATTCCTTTCCATTAAACGTTCCATTCCTCATTCTTTTCCACATTCCATTCCGTTCCAATCCACATTCCATTCCACGTTCCATTCCACACCATTCAACATTCCATTACATTCCACTTTCCATTCCGTGCCATTACACTTTCCATTACAATCCACTTTCCATTCCATTCCATTCCACGTTCCATTCTATTCCATTCCACGTTCCATTCCATTCCATTTCATTCCACGATACATTCCAAGTTACTTTCGTCTTTGCATTCCACTTTTCTTTCCACGTTCCATTGCACGTTCCATTCCATTCCATTCCACATTCCATTCCATTCCATTCCACATTTCATTCCACATTCCATTCCACATTCCATTCAATTCCATTCCACATTCCATTCCATTCCATTCCACGTTCCATTCCATTCTATACCATTCCATTCCTCATTCTATTACACGTAACATTCCATTCCATTCCACATTCCATTCCATTCTATACCATTCCATTCCTCATTCTATTACGCATTCCACTTGCCATTCCATTCCGTTTCTCGTTCCGTTCCACATACCACTCCATTCATTTAGACGTTAGATTCCATATTCCATTCCATTCAGTTCCCTTCCATTCCACATTTCATTCCACATTCCATTCCACATTCCATTCAATTCCATTCCTCATTCCATTCCATTAGATTCCACATTCAATTCCATTCCATTTCTTTCCATTCCTCTTTCCATCCCATTAAAATTCCCTTCCATTCCACATTCCATTCCTTTCCATTCCACATTCCATTCACTTCCATTCCACATTCCATTCCATTCCATACCATTCCACATTCCTTTTCACGACATTCCAGCTTCCATTCCATTCCAATCCATTCCATATTCCATTCCACATTCCATTCAATTCCATTCCATTCCACATTGCATTCAATTCCATTCCCCATTTCATTCCATTCCATTCCACATTCCATTCCATTACTTTGCATTTCACATTACATTCCCTTCCATTCCACATTCCATTCCATTCCATTGCATTCCACATTCTTTTCCATTCCAATCCACATTCGATTCCATTCAATTGCATTCCACATTCCATTCCATTCCACTCCACATTCCATTCGATTCCATTCCACACTCCATTCCACATTCAATTCCATTCCATTCCATTCCACATTCCATTCCATTCCATTCCATTCCATTCAACGTTACGTTCCACATTCCATTCCACATTCCATTCTGTTCCGTTCCATTCCATTCCTACTTCCATTCCACATTCCATTCCACATTCCATTCCATTGCATTACACATTCTATTCCACGTACCTTTCCATTCCTTTCCACATTACATTCCACATTCCATTCCATTCAAAATTCCACTCCACTCCATTCCATTTCATTCCACATTGCATTCCATTCCATTCCATTCCACATTCCATTCCGTTCCATTCCACATTCCCTTCCATTCCACATTCTATTTAACATCCCATTCCATTTCATTCCACCTTCCTTTCCGCATTCAATTCCGTTTCATTCCACAATAAGTTCCATACCATTCCACATTAAATTCTATTTCCATTTCACTTTCCATTCAACTCCTTTCCATATTATATTGCATTCCACTCCATATTCCTTTGCATTCCATTCCGCATTCCATTCCATTCTATTCCACATTCCCTTCCATTCCATTCCATTGCATTACGTATTCCGTTCCATTCAATTCCACATGCCATTCCCATGCATTCCTCATTGCATTTCACATTCCATTCCATTCCTTTCCACTTCACATTCCAGGTTCCATTGCACATTCCATTCCATTCAACATTGCAGTCCACATTCCCTTCCCCATTCCATTCCATTCCACATTCCATTCCACTCCATTCCATTCCATGGCATTTCACATTCCATTCCTTTCCAATCCATTCCACATACCATTCCATTCCATTCCACATTCCATTCCACAATCCATTACATTCCATTCAACGTTCAATGCCACATTCCATTCCATTCCGTTCCATTTCATTCCACATTCCATTCCACACTCCATTCCATTTCATACCGCCTTCCATTCCGTTCCATTCGACATTCCATTCCTCCTTCCATTCCATTCCATTCTACGTTCCATTCCACTTTCCTTTCCATTCCATTCCACATTCCATTACAATCCATTCCACATTCCATTCCACATGCAATTCCCTTCCATTCCACGTTGCATTCCACAATGCATTCCACATTCCTTTCCATTCCATTGCACCTTCCATTCCACATTCCATTCCACATTCCATTCCATTCCAAACCATTCCATTCCACGTACCATTTCACATTCCTTTCCACATTCCACTCCGTTCCATTCCATTCTATTCCAAGTTCCATTCCACATTCCATTCCACATTCTATTCCATTCCATTCCACATTCCATTCCATTCCATTCCATTCTACATTCCACTCCATTCCACATTCCATTCCACATTGCATTCCACTCCATTCCACATTTCATTCCACATTCCATTCCATTCCATTCCGCATTACATTCCATTCTATTCAACATTCCATTCCATTCCGTTCCATTTCGTCTTCCATTCCATTTCATACGGTATTCCATTCCATTCCAGCATTCCATTCCACTTACCATTCCATTCAATTCCACATTCCATGCCATTCCATTCCACAACCTGTTCCATTATATTCCATTCCATTCCATTCCATTTGGCATTCCATCCCATTCCATTCCACATTCCACTCCATTCCACTCCACATTGCATTCCATTCCATTGCATTCCACAATCCACTCCACATTCCATTCAATTCCACGTTCGATTACACATTCCATTCCACATTCCACTCCATTCCACATTCCATTCTATTCCCCCTTCTATTCCACATTGCATTCCATTCCATTCTACGTTCCATTCTGTATTCCATTCCATTCCATTCCATTCCACATTCCATTCCATTCCACATTCCATTCATAGTTGCATTCCCTATTCCATTCCACTGCATTCCATTCCATGTTTCAATTACGTTCCATTCCAAGTTCCATTCCACTTTCCTTTCCACGTTCCATTCCACATTCCATTACATTCCAGTCCACCTTCCATTCCATCTCACTTCCCAATCCATTGCACATTCCATTCCATTACCTTCCACATAGCATTCCACTTTCAATTCCACAACCTTTTTGCACATTCCATCCCTTTCCAATTTCCATTCCACATTCCGTTCCACATTCCATTCCATTCCACATTCCATTCCACCTTCCATTCCAGATTCCATTCTAAACCTTTCCACGTTGCATTCCACATTGCGTTGCATTCCAATTCATTATACATTCCATTCAACATTCCATTCCATTCCACATTCCATTCCATATTCCATTCAACATTCCTTTGCATTCCATTGCATCCCACATTCCATTCCATTCCGTTCTACATTCCATTCCATTCCATTCCACATTATATTCCACATTCCATTCCATCCCATTCATCATTGCATTTCAATTTCCATTCCAAGGTGCATTCCATGTTTCCATTCCACGTTCCATTCCAATTTCCATTCCACATTCCATTGCATTTGACATTCCATTCCATTCCCTACAACATTCCATTCCATTGCATTCCACATTCCATTCTACTTTCCTTTCCGTTCCATTTCAGATTCCAATACACATTCTATTCCATTCCATTCCACATCCCATTCCACATTCCATTCCACAATCCATTCCACATTCTAATCTACATTCCATTCCATTCCATTCCCCATTCCATTCTACAGTCCATTCCATTCCACATTCCATTACACATGCCATTCCCTTCCATTCCACATTCCATTCCACATTCCATTGCATTCCATTTCATATTCTATTCCACATTCCTTTCCATTCCATTCCACATTGCATTCCACATTCCATTTCATATTTCATTCCATTCCATTCCATATTCCATTCCAAGTTCCATTCCATTCCTTTCAACATTCCATTCCATTGCATTCCACATTCCATTCCACCTTCCATTCCATTCCACATTCCATTCCACTCCATTCCATTCCACATTCCATTCCATTCCATTCGGCATTCCATTCCTTTCCATTCCACATTCAATTCCAATCCATTCCACATTCTATTCCATTCCATTCCATTCCACAGTCCATTCCACATTCCATTCCCTTCCACTTTTCATTCCACATTCCATTCCACGTTCCATTCCATTGCACGTTCCAATCCACTTTCCATTCCTCATTGAAATCCACATTCCATCTCATTCCATTCAACGTTCGATTGCACATTCTATTCCATTCCATTCCACGTTCCATTGCAAATTCCGTTTCATTCCATTCCACGATGATTTCCAGATTCCATTCCACAATGCATTCTGCATTCCATTCCATTCCACGTTCCATTACTCATTCCATTCCCCATTTCATTCCATTCCGCGTTCCATTCCACATTGCATTCCACGTTCCATTCCACGTTCCATTCTTTTCCATTCCATTCCACATTCCTTTCTGCCTTCCATTCGATGACATTCCACATTCCATTCCATTCCACTTGCCATTCCATTCCATTCCACATTCCATTCCATTCCACATTACATTCCACTCCATTCCACATTCCATTCCACATTCCATTTCAATTTTCATTCCATTCCATTCCATATTCCATGCCACATTCCATTCCTTTCCATTCAATATTCCATTCCAAATTCCATTCGATTCCATTCGATTCAATTCCACATTCCATTCCAATCTATACCATATCACATTTCATTCCATTCCTTTACACTTTCCATTCCACATTCCATTCCATTCCATTCCATTCCATGTTCCATTCCATTCCATTCCATTCCACATTCCATTCCACATTCCATTCCACTTTACATTCCATTGCATTCCACATTACATTCCACTCCATTCCACATACCATTCCGCATTCCATTTCAAATTTCCTTCCATTCCATTCCATATTCCATTCCGTGTTCCATTCCTTTCCATTCAACATTCCATTCCATTCCACATTCCATTATAAATTCCATTCTATTCAAATCCGTTCCACGTTCCATTCCAACTTCCATTCTATTCCATTCCACATTCCATTCCATTCCATTCCATTCCATTCCACATTCCATTCCACATTCCATTCCATTCTGTTCCACATTCCGTTCAATTCCATTCCATTCCACATTCCATTCCATTCCAAGTTCCATTGCATTCCATTCCACATTCCATTCCATTCCATTCCACATTCAATTCCACATTTTATTCCATTCCATTTCACATTCCATTCCATTCCTTTCCATTCCGCATTCCATTCCATTCCATTCCACATTCCTCTCCAACTTCCATTCCATTGCATAACATATTCTATTCCATTCCCTTCCACATTCCATTCCATTCCATTCTACATTCCATTCCATATTCCTTTCCACGTTCCTTTCCACGTTCCATTCCACGTTCCATTCCACATTCCATTCCACGTTGCATTCCATTCCATTCCGCGTTCTATTACACATTCCATTCCATTACATATTACTTTCCATTCAATGGTCGATTCCATTTCATTGCACATTCCAGTGCACATTAGATTCTATTCGATTCCACATCCCTTTATACATTTCATGCCTTTCCATCCCACATTCCATTCCACGTTCCATTCCATTCCATTCCACATTCCATTCCAAATTGCATTCCGCATTCCATTCCACCTTCCATTAGAGGTTCTATTCCATGTTCCATTCCACATTTCATTCCATTCCATTTCATATACCATTCCACCTTCCATTCCATTCCATTCCACATTCAGTTTCACGTTCCATTGCATTCCATTCCACTTTCCTTTCAATTCCATTTCAAATTCCATTCCTTTCCATTTCCCTTTCCATTGCATTCCACATACCACTCTATTCCATTCCACAATCCATGCAATTCCTTTTCATTCCATTCCATATTCCATTCCAATTTCCATTCCACATTACATTACATTCCTTTTGACATTCCATTCCATTCCACTCAATTGCACAGTCCATTCCATTGCATTCCACATTTCATTCCACATTCCATTCCAAACTCCATTCCAAATTCCATTGCATTCAATTCCACCATCGATTCCATTCCATTCTATTATATTCCACATTCCATTCCTTTCGTTTTCACATTCCATTCCATTCCATTCCATTCCACAGTCCTTTCCTTTGCATTCCACATTCCATTCCACATTCGATTATAAATTCCATTCCACTTTCCATTCCACTCCATTCCATTGCATTCCACATTCCCTTAAATTTCATTTCATTCCACATTCCATTCCACATTCTATACCATTCAATTCCACGTTGCATTCCCCATTTCACTCCATTCCATTCCTCATTCCATACCATTATACTCCTCCTTCCATTCCACTCATTTCCACATTCCATTCCATTCCGTTCCACATTCCATTCTAATTCTTTCCATTGCATGCCACATTCCATTCCATTCCATTCAATTCCATATTCCTTTCCATTCCATTCCACATTCCATTCCATCCCATTCCACATTCCATTCCATCCCATTCCTCTTTCCATTCCACTTTCCATCACATTGCATTCCACATTCCATTCCCATTCAATTCCATTCCACTCCACATTCCATTCTAAGCATTCCACATTCCATTCCACATACCATTCCATTCCGTTCCACTTTCCATACCACATTCAGATGCATTCCATTCCACATTCCATTTCTTTTCATTCCACATTCCATTCCTTTCTATTCGACTTTCAATTCCACTTTCCATTTCTTTCCATTCCAAATTCCATTCCATTTCATTGCACGTTCCATTCCACATTCCATTCCACTCCATTCCACATTCCTTTCCATTCCATTCCACATTCCATTGAATTCCATTCCACTTTCCATTCCATTCCATTCTACAATGCTTTACATTCCATTCCACATTCCATTCCAAATTCCATTACATTCCTTTCCACATTCTGTTCCATTACAGTTCACATTCCATTCCATTCCATTCCACTTTCCATTCCATATTCCATTCCATTCCATTCCACATTTCATAACATTCCATATTCCATTCCATTCCATTCCATTCCACATTGAATTCCAATCCATTTTCCATTACACATTCCATTGTATTCCTTTCCACATTCCAGTCCGTTCCACATTCCATTCCATTCCTTTCCATAATCCTTTACATTCAATTACACATTCCATTCCAACTTCCATTACATTCCTTTCCACATTCCATTCCATTGCAGTTCACATTCCATTCCATTCCATTCCACATTCCTTTCTGCATTCCCTTCCATTCCATTCCACATTCCATAACATTCCATATTCCATTCGATTCCATTCCATTCTACTTTCAATTCCAATGCACTTTCCATTTCACATTCCATTCTCTTCCATTCCACATTCTAGGCTATTCCACATTCCATTCCATTCTGCATTCCATTACACGTTCCATTTCACGTTCCATTCCACGTTAAATTGCACATTCTATTCTACGTTCCATTCCATCCCATTCATCATTCCATTCCATTCCATTCCACATTCCATTCCCCAATCCATTCCATTCCGTTCTATACCATATTCCATTCCATGGCTTTTCTCTTTCAATTAAATCACATTCCACATTCTGTTCCATTCCATTCCATGTTCTGTTCCATTCCATTCCAATTTCCATTCCATTCCCTTTCACGTCCCATTCCATTCCATTCCACATTCCATTCCATTCCATTCCACGTCCCATTCAACATTCCATTCCATTCCATTCCACATTCCATTCCATTCCATTCCTCGTTCCATTCCACATACCATTCCACATTCCATTGTATTCCATTCCACTTTCCATTACACATTCCAGTCCCTTCCATTCCACATTCTATTCCGCATTCCCTTGCATCCCTTTCCACATTCCATTACACATTCCATTCCATCCCATTCAACATTCGCTTTCACATTCCATTACATTCCTTTCCAAATTCCATTCCACATTCCATTCCACATTCCTTTGCATTGCATTCCATTCCACATTCCGTTCCATTACACGATCCATTACTCATCCCTTTCCACATTCTATTCCATTCCATTCCACTTTGCATTCCATTCCATTCCACATTCGATTCCACACACCGATTCATTGCATTCCACATTGCATTCCACATTCCATCCCAGATTTCATTCCTTTCTATTCAATTGCACTCCACTTTCCATTCCAATCCACATTCCAATCCACATTCCATTCCATATTCCATTACATATTCCATTCCATACCATTCCACATTCCATTCTACATAGCATACCGCAGTCCATTCCATTCCATTCAACACTACATTCCATTCCACATTCCATTACTCATTCCTTTCCATTCCATTCCAAATTCCATTCCACATTCCATTCCACATTCCATTCAATTCCATTCCACCTTCCATTCCATTCCACATTACCTTCCACCTTCCATTCCTCATTCCCTACTTTTCCATTCCACTTTCCATTCCATTCCATTCCACATTCCATTGCATTCAATTTCACATTCCATTCCATTGCATTACATTCCAAATTCCATTCCATTCCATTTCACATTCCATTCCATTCCTTTCCGCATTCCATTCCACTCCATTCCATTCTATTCCACCTGCCATTGCATTCCATTATATTCCACATTCTGTTCTTTTCCATTCCACATTCCATTGCATTCAATTTCACCTTCCATTCCATTATATTTCATTCCACATTCCATTCCATTGCATTCCACATTCCATTCCATTCCATTATATTCCACCTTCCATTGCATTCCATTCCACCTGCCATTCCACATTCCATTCCAGTTTCCATTCCACATTCCAGTCCTTTATATTCCACATACCATTCCACAATCGATTCCACTACTTTCAACATTCCATTCCATTCCAATGCATTCCTGTCCGTATTCCATTCCATTCCATTCCTTTCCACATTCCATTCTGTTCCATGGCATTCCTGTCTGCATTCCAATATATTCCATTCCATTCCACATACAATTCCATTCCATTCCCCATTTCATTCCTTTCCAATCCGCATTCAATTCCACTCCATTACATGTTCCATTCAACGTTCCATTTCACGTTCTATTCCATGATCCATTCCAAGTTCCTTTCCACGATCCATTCCAAGTTCCTTTCCATGTTCCCTTCCACTTTTCATTCCATCTTCCATTCCAACTTCCATCCCATTTCATTGCACATACAATTCCAGATACCATTGCAATCCGTTCCACATTCCATTCCATTCCATTCCACATTTCATTCCATTCCATTCCCGTCAAAATTCCATTCTGCATTCCATTCCATTCCATTCCACATTTCATTCCAAAATCCACTCCATTACATCACACATTCCATTACACTTTCCATTCCATTCCATTCTACATTCCATTAGACATTCCATTTCATTCCATTCCATTCGTCATTCGATTCCATTCCGTTCCACATTCCATTCCACGTTCCATTCCATTCCACATTCCACTCAATTCCATTCCATTCTACATTACTTTCCAATCCATTCCACATTCCTTTCTATTCAATTCCACATTCCTTTCCGTTCCTTTCCATTCCATTCCATACCATTCCAGATTCCATTCCTTTCCATTCCTTTCCATTCCATTCCACATTCCATTCCATTCCAATCCACATTCCATTCCATTCCTTTCCATTCCATATTCCATTATCCATTCCATTACATTCCATTGCAATTTCCATTCCACATTCCATTCCATTCCATTCCACATTCCATTACACGTTACATTCCATTCTATTTCACTTTTCATTCCACTTTCCATTTCACATTCCATTCAACATTCCATCCCATTCCTTTCAACATTCCGTTCCACAATCCTTTCTATCCCATTCCGCATTTCATTCCTTTCAATTCCATTCCATTCCACATTCCATTCCATTCAATTCCATTCCACTTTCCATTTCAGAATTGATTTCACTCCCTTACACATTCCATTCCATTCCATTCCACGTTCCATTCCATTCCATTATACATTCCATTGCATTCCACATTCAATTCCATTCCATTCCACATTAAATTCCATTCCATTACTTTCAACGTTCCATTCCATTTTCCTTTCCACATTCAAATCCACTTCTCATTCCACGTTCCACACATTGTTCCATTCCATTCCATTCACATTCCATTCCATTCCATTGCACATTCCATTCCACGTTGCATTCCATTCAACTCTACATTCCATTCCATTACATTCCACATTCCATTCCATATTCCATTCCTTTCCATTACATATTCCATTACACATTCCATTCCATTTCATTCTACATTCCATGCCACTTTACTTTCCATTCCATTCCATTCCTCATTCTATTCCATTCCATTCCACATTCCATTCCATAATCCATTGCATTCCATTCCATTCCTCCTTCTTTTCCATTCCATTCCAAATTCCATTCCACATTGCGTTCCATTCCATATTCCGTTCCATTCCATTCCAGTCCACGTTCAACTTCCACATCCCATTGCATTCCATTGCACATTCCATTCCACATTCCATTCCATTCTATTCCACATTCCATTCCGCTTTCCATTCCAATTTCCTTTCCACATTCTATCTCATTCCATTCCACATTCCATTCATTCCTATTCCACATTTCATTCCTTTCCATTCTATTCCATTACACATTTAATTCCATTCCATTCCATTCCACAATCCATTTCACAATAGATTATATTCCATTCCACATTTCATTCCTTTCAATTACAGTCCACATTCCATTCCATTCCATTCCATTCCACACTCGTTTCCATTCCAATATGTTCCATTCCATTCCACATTCCACTCCATTCTTTCCACAGTTCATTCCATTCCATTCCACCTTCCATTCCATTGAATTCCTCATTCCATTCCATTCCATTCCATTCAAGATTCCAATACTTTTCATTTCACATTACTTTCATTTCCATTCCACATTCCACAATCCATTCTATTCCACAATCCATTCCACATTCCATTAAACAGTCCATTACACTTTCCATTAAAAGTTGTATTCCACATTCCATTCCAGGTTACATTCCATATTCCATTACATTCATTTCCACATTCCATTACACTAACTTCCACATTCCATTACATTCCATTTCATTCCACTTCCATTCCATTCCATTCCACATTCCTTTCCTTTCCATTCCATGTTCCATTCCATTCCACTTTTCATTCCATTCCATTCCACTTTGCATTCCACATTCCACTCCATTCCATTCCATTCCTTTCCATTCCAAATTCCATTACATTACATTCCATTGTATATTGAATTCCATTCCATTCCATTTCATTCCACATTCCATTCCACATGACATTCCATAACACTCCACATTCCTTTCCATTCCATTCCATTCCACTTTCCATTCCATTCCATTCCACATTCCATTCCACATTCTTTTCCGTTCCATTCCACGTTATTTCCATTCCATGCCACATTCCATTCCATTCCCCTGCACATTCCATTCCATTCTTACCATTCCAATTTCCTTTGCACATTCCACTCCATTCCATTCCACTTTCCATTCCACATTTCATTCCTTTCTATTCCACATTGTATTCAATTCCATTCCATTCCACATTCCTTTCCATTTCATTTGACTTTCCATTCCAAATTCCATTCCATTCTACTCCACATTCCATTCCACATTACTTTCCATTCGATTCCACACTCCATTTCATCCCATTCAACATTCAATTCCATTCCACATTCCATTCCATATTCCATTCCCTTCCATTCCATATTCTATTCCATTCCAATCCTCATTCCACTCCATTACATTCCACATTCCATTAGACATTCCATTCCATTACATTTCACATTCCATTCCACATTCAATTACATTCCATTTTACGTACCATTCCAAATTCCGTTCTATATTCTATGTGAAAGGGAATGGAATGGAAAAGAGAATGGAATGTGGAATGGTATGGAATGGAATATGGTAGGGAACAGAAAGCAATGTGGAATGGAATGGAATGGAATGGAATGTGGAATGGCTTGAAATGCAATGTGGAATGGAATGCAATGGAATGTGGAATGGAATGGAATTGAACGTGGAATTGAATGTGGAATGGAATGGAATGGAATGTGGAATGGAAAGTGCAATGGAATGAAATGGAAAGTGGAATGCAACGGAACATGGAATGCAATGGAATGTGGAATGGAATGTGGAATGGAATGGAATGGAACGCGGAATGGAATGAAATAGAACACAGAATGGAAATTAATGGAATGTGGATTGGAATGGAATGGAATGCAATGTGGAATGGAACGGAATGGAATGTGGAATGGAAAGTGGAATGGAATTGAATGCAATATGGAATGGAATACATTGGAATGTGGAATCGAATGGAATGCGCAAAGGAACGTGGAATGGCATGGAATGGAACGTGGAATAGAATGTTATGGAACGTGGAATGGAATGGAACGGAAGGTAGAATGGAATGGAATTTAAGGTGTAATTGAATGAAATTGAATGTGGAATGGAATGTGGAATGGAATGCAATGGAAAGTGGAATGGAAAATGGAATGGAACATGGATTTCAGTACGGAATGTGGGATGGAATGTAATGGAATGTGCAATGGAATGGATTGTAATGTGGAATGTAATGGAAGGGAATGTGGAATGGAATGAGGAATGGAATGCAAATTGGGATAGAATGGTTAGTGGAAAGGAATGGAATGCAATGTAGAATGGAATATAATGGAATGAAGAATGGAAAGGAATGGAATGTGGATTCGAATGGAATGGAATGGATTATGGACTGAAATGGAAAGGAATGGAAAGTGGAATGGAACGTGGAATCAAATGGAATGGAATGTCAAATGGAAAGTGTATTGGACTAGAATGTAATGTAGGATGGTATGTTTAATGAAATGGAACGGAATGTTGAATGGAAGGCACAATGGAAAGTGGAAAGTAACGTGGAATGGAACGTGGGATGGAACATGGAAAGGAATGTGGAATGGAAAATGGAATGGAAAATGGAATGGAATACGAACTGGAATGGAATCGAAAAGAATGTGCAATGGAATCTGGAATGGAATGGAATGGAATGTGGAATAGAAAGATATGGAATGGAACATCAAATGGAACGTGGAAAGGAGTGTGGAATGGAACGTGGAATGGAACCTTGGAATGGAATGTAATGGAAAGTGGAAGAGAATGTAATGGAATGTTGAATGGAATGGATAGGAAGATTTTATGTAATTGAATGGAAAGTGGAATGGAATGGAATGGAATGGAATGGAATGTGGACTGGAATGGAATGGAAAGGAATAGAATGTGCAATGGAATGGATAGCGCAATGAAATGCAATGGAATGGAATGGAATGTGGACTGGAATGGGATGGAAAGGAATAGAATGTGCAATGGAATGGATAGCGCAATGCAATGCAATGGAATCTGGAATGGAATGGAATGTGGACTGGAGTGGAATGGAATGGAATGAAATGTGGAATGAAAAGGAATTCAATGTGGAATGAAATATGGAATGACATGGAATAGAACGTGGAATGGAAGGGAATGGAAAGTGGAATTGAATGGAATGGAATATGGAATGGAATGCAGAATGGAACGTGGAATGGAAATTAATGGAATTAGGAATGGAATGGAATGTGGAATGGAATGTGGAATGGAATGGAATTGAAACCAGAATGGAATGGAAGGGAATGTGGACTGGAATGGAATGAAATGGAATGTGGAATGGAATGTGGAACGGAATGTGGAATGGAATGCAATCGAATGTGGAGTGGAATGGAATGGAAATTGGAATGGAATGTAGAACGGAATGGAGTGGAATGTGGAATGGAATTTGGAATGGAATGGAATAGAATGTGGAATGGACCGGAATGGAACATGGAATGGAATGGAGTGGAAAGTGGAATGGAATGGAATGAAATGGAGTGGTATGGAATGGAAAGTGGACTGGAATGTAATGTGGAATGGAATGGAATGTGGAATGGAATGAAAAGGAATGTGGAATGGAATTTGCAAGGGAATGAAATGCAATGGAATGAAATGTGAAATTGAATGCATTTGAATATGTAATGGCATGTGGAGTTGAATGGAATGTAATGGAATGTGTAATGGAAAGGAACGGAATGTGGAATGGAATGGCATGGAATATGGATTGGAAGGGACTGTAATGTGGAAGGGAATGGAATAGTATTGAATGTGGAATGCAATGTGGAGTGTAATGGAGTGTGATGGAATGGAATGTGGAATGTGATCGAATAGAATATGGAATGGAATGGAATGGAATGTGGAATGGAATGTGAAATGGAATGGAATGGAATGTAAAATGGAAAGGAATGGAATGTTGAAAGGAATGTGGGATGTAATGTAATGGAATATGGAATGGAAGAGAATGAAAGGCGGAATGGAAGGTGTAATGGAATGGAATGGAATTTGGAATGGAAGGGAATGGAATGTGGAATGGATCGTGGGATGGAATGGAAAGGATCGTGGAATGGGATGTGGAATGGACCATGGAATGGAAAGTGTAATGGAACGTGAAATGGAATGTGTAATGTGGACTGGATTGGAATGGAATGTGGAATGGAATGTGGAATTGAATGGAAAGTCGAATGGAATGGAATGGAAAGTGGAATGTAACTTGGAAGGGAATGGAATGGAATGGAATGGAATTTGGAAAAGAAAGGAATGGAATGTGGAATGGAATGGAATGCAATTTGGAATTCAATGGAATGGAATGTGGAATTGAATGTGGAATTGAATGGAGTGTAAGGGAATGTGGAATGGAAAGCAAAATGGAACGCGGATTGCAAAGAGGAATGGAACGTGGAATGTAACGTGAGATGGAATGGAATGGAAAGTGGAATGAAATGGAATGGATTTTGGAATGGAATGGAAAGGAATGTGGAATGAATTGGAATATAATGTGGAATGCAAAGCAATGGAATGGAATTTGGCCTGGAAATGAATGGAATGGAATGGAATGTGGAATGTAATGGAATGTAAAGTGGAAAGGCATGTAGAATGGCATGGAAAGAAAAGTGGAATGGAATGGAATGGACAATGGTATGGAATGTGGAATGGCATGGAAAGGAATGTGGAATGGAATAGAATGGAATGTGAAGTGGTATGCAACGAAATGTGGAATGGAATTGAATCGAATATGGAAAGGAATGGAATGGAATATGGAATGGAATGTGGAATGGAAAGTTGAATGGAATAGAATGGAATGTGGAATGCAATGGAATGTGGAATGGAATGTGGAATGGAATGCAATGGAATGTGGAATGGAATGTGGAATGGAAAGGAAATGCATGTGGAATGGAATGGAATGGGATGTGAAATGGAATGCAATGGAATTTGGAATGGAATGGAATGTGGAAAGGAATGGAATGGAATGGAATGTGGAATGGAATGGAAAGGAATGGAGTGTGGACTGGAATGAAATTGAATGGAGTGTGGAATGGAATGGAATGGAATGTGGAATGGAAAGTGGAATGGAATGGAAAGGAACATGGATTGGAATGGAATGGAAGGTGGAATGGAATGGAATTGAACTTGGAATTGATTGGAAATTAATGGAATTAGGAATGGAATGGAACGCAATGTGGAATGGAATGGAATCGAATGGATTGTGGAATGCAATGCCATGGAAATTCGAACGGAATGAGAAATGGAACGTGGAATGGGATGTGGAATGGAATGTGGAATGTAATGTAATGGAACGTGGAATGGAATGGAATGGGTTGTGGAATGTAATGGAAAGCAATGATGAATGCAATGGAAAGGAATGTGGAATGCAATGCAAGGAAAGGGAATGTGGACTGGAATGGAATTGAATGGAATGGAATGTGGAATGGAATGGAATGGAATGGTATGTGGAATGAAATGGAATGCAACGGAATATGGAATGGAATGGAAAGGAATGGCATGTGGAATGGGATGTGCAATGGAATGGAATGGAATGTGCAATGCAATGTGGAATGGAAAGTGGAATGGAATGGAATGGAATTAAATGGAAAGTGGAATGAAGCGGAATGGAATGGAATGGAATGTGGAATGGAATGGAATGTGGATTGGAAGGGAATGGAAAGGGGAATGGAACGGAATGGAATGTCAAATGGAATTTGGAATGAATGGAATGGAATATGGAATAGAATAGAATGGAATGGAATGTGAAATGGAATGGAATAGAATGTGGAGTTGAATAGAATGCAATTTGGAAGAGAATGTGGAATGGAATGTTAAATAGAATGGAAAGTGGAATGGAATGTGGAATGGAATGGAATGTGGAATGGAATGGAAGGAAAAGTGTAATTGAATGGAACGGAATATGGTATGGAATGAAACATAATGTGGATTGGAATGTGGAATGGCATGCAATGGAATGTGGAATGGAAAGTAGAATGGAAAATGGAATGGAAATATATGTAATGGAATGTGGAATGGAATGGAATGGAATGTGGAATGGAATGGAATGGAATGCAAAATGGAATGGAATGGAATGGAATGTGGACTGCAATGCAATGTAATGGAAAGGAATGTGGAATGGAATGGAATGGAATGAGGAATGGAATGTGTAATGCAATGGAATGGAATGTGGAATGAAATGGAATGGAGTGTGGAATGGAATGGAATGGAATGTGGAATGGATTGTGGGAGGAATAGAATGCAATGAAATAGAATGGAATGTGGTATGTATTGGAATGGATTCTGGAATGGAATGGAATGGAACGTGGGAGGACAGGTGGAAGGGAATGCAATGCAATGGAATTGAATGGGATTTGGAATGAATGGAATGAATATGGAATGGAATGGAATGGAACTTCGAATGGAAAGTGGAATGGAATGGGATGTGGAATGGAATGTGAATGAAATGCAATGAAATCTGGAACGCAATGGAATGGAATGTGGAATGGAAATTGGAAAGCAATGGAATGGAATGTGGAAAGTAATGAGGAATGGAATGTATTGGAAGGTGGCATGCGATGGAATGCAATGGGGAAATGAAGGAGGAATGGAACGAATTGGAAGTTGGCATGGAATGAAATGGAATGTGGAATGGAATGTGGAATTGAATGGAATGGAAAGTGGAATGGAATGGAATGGAATATGGAAAGAAACTTGCAATGGATTATGGAGTGGAACGTGAAATGGAACTTGGAATGGAAAGTGTAATGTGGAATGGAATGGAATGGAATGTGGATCGGAATGGAAAGAATGTCGAATGGAATGGAAAAGAATGTGGATTGGAATGGAATCTAATGGAAAGGAATGTGGAATGGAATGGAATGCAAAATGGATTGGAATGCAATGTGGAATGGAATGGAATGGAATGTAGAATTGAATGGAATTGAATGTGGAATGGAAAGTGGAATGGAGAAGAATGGAATGGAACCTGGAATGTAATAGGGATGGGAATGGAATGGAATGTGAATGGAATGGAATGCAATGTGGAACGGAATGTGGTATGGAAAACAATGGAATGGAATCTGGAAAGGAATGTGGCATGGAATAGAATGTAATGTGGAATGGAATGCAAGGGAATGTGGAATGGAATGTGTAATGGAATGGAATGGAATGTGGAAAGGAATGAGGAATGGAATGCAAAGGAATTGAATGGAATGAGGAATAGAATGGATTGGAATGCGGAATGCAATGGAATGGAATCTGGAATGGAATGTGGAATGGATTTTGTAATGGAATGGAATGGAATGTGGAAAGGAATGAGGAATGGAAAGGAAAGGAATTGAATGGAATGAGGAATGGAATGGATTGGAATGCGGAATGCAATGGAATGTTATCTGGAATGGAATGGAATGCAATTTGGAATTGAATTGAATGGAACCATGAAGGGACTGGAATGGAGTGTGGAATGCAACGGAGTGGAACGGAATGTGAAATGTAATGGAATGTGGAATGCAATGGAATGTGGAATGGAATGGAATGGAATATCGCATGGAATGGAATTTAATGAAAAATGGCATGGAATGGAATGTGGAATGGAATGGAATTGAATTTGGAAAGGAATGTGCAATGAATTGGAAAGGAATGTGGAATGGAATGGAATGGAATAGAATGGAAAATGGAATAGAAAGGAATGGAAATCGGAAATTAATGGAATTGAACTTGGAATGGAATCAACTGGAATGGAATGTGGAATTGAATGTGGAATAGAATGGAATGGAACTTAGAATGGAATGTGGAATTCAATGTGGAATAGAATGGAATGGAACATGCAATGCAATGTGTAATGGAATGTGGAATGGAATGTAATGGAATGTGGAATGGAATGTAATGGAATGTGGAATGGAATGTGGAATGGAATGCAATGGAAAGTAGAATGGAATGTGGAATGGAATGGAATGGAACGAGTAATTGAATTTCGAAAGTCATGGAATTGGAACGTGGAATGGAATGTGGAATGGCGTGTAATGGAAAGTGGAATGGAATGTGGAATGGCGTGTAATGAAAAGTGGAAAGGAATGTGGAATGGAATGGAATGGAATGTGGAATGAAATATGGAATGGAACTTGCAATGATATGGAATGAAACCTGGAATGAAATGGAATGGAACGTGGAATGGAATTAAATGGAACGAAATGAAATGTGGAATGGAACGGAATGGAATGTGGCATGGAGTGGAGTGCAATGCGGAATGGCAATGCGGAAAGGAATGGAATATGGAATTGAAATAAATGTAAAGTGGAGTAGAACATTGAATGGAATGAAATGGAACGTGGAATGGATTGGAATAGAACGTGGAATGGAATGGAATGGAATGGAAATTGGAATGGAATGGAATGGAATGTGGAATGGCATGGAATGGAAAGTGGAATGGAAAGTTATGCGGAATGGAATGGAATCAATATGGAACGGAACGGAATGGAATGTGGAATGGAATGGAAATGAATATGGAAAGGAAAGTGGAAGGGAATGGAAAGGAATGTGGACTGGAATATGCAATGAAACAGAATGGAATGTGGAATGGAATCTCGAACGGAATCAAATGGAATGGAAAGGAATATGGAATGGAAAGGAATGGAATGGAATGTGGAATGGGATGTGCAATGGAATGGAATCTGATGTGCAATGGAATGTAATGGAAAGTGGAATGAAATGGAAGGAATGTGGAATGAAAAATGAAATGGAACTTGTAATGATACGGAATGAAACCTGGAATGGAATGGAATGGAACGTGGAATGGAATGAAATGGAATGAAATGGAATGTGGAATGGACCGGAATGGAATGTGGCATGGAATGGAATGCAATGCAGAATGGCATGGAATGGAATGTGGAAGGGAATGGAATGTGGAAAAGAATGGAATGGAATGGAACGGAATATTGAATGGAATGGAATTTAATTTGCAATGCAATGGAAAGGAAAGTGGAATGGAATGGAATGGAATGAAATGAGGACTCAAATGGATTGGAATGGAATGGAACGTGGAATGGAATGGAATGGAATGTGGAAAGGAATGTCATGCAATGGATTGTGGAATGGAAAGGAAAGTGGAATGGAATGGAATGGAATGTGGAATGGAATGGAACGGAATGGAAAGAAATGCGGAATGGAATGGAATGGAATCGAATGGAATGGAATGGGGAATGGAATGGAATGGGGAATGGAATGGAATGGAATGTGGAAAGAAATGGCTTAGAATTTGGAATGCAATTTGGAATGGAATGGAATACAATGTGGAACGGAATGTGGAATGGAATGTAATGTGGAATGGAACGGAATGGAATGGAACGTAATGTGTAATGGAGAGGAATGGAACGGAATGTGAAATGGAAATAGAATGGAATATTTAATGGAATGGCATGGAATGTGGAATGAAATGAAATGGAATGTGGAATGGAATGTGGAATGGAGTGGAATGGAATGTGGAATAGAATGGAATGGAAAGTGAAATGGAATGGAATGGAAAGTGGAATGCAGTCAGAAATGGAATGTAACGGAATGGAGTTTAATGTGGAATGGAATGGATTGGAAAGGAATGTGAAATGGAAATAGAATCGAATGTTTAATGGAATGGAATGGAATGTGGAATTTATTTGAACGGAATGTGGAATGGAATGGAATGGAACATCGAAAGGCATTTGGAATGGAATGAGATGGAATGTGGAATGTAATAGAATGGAAGGTGGAATGGAATGGAATGGAATGGAATGTGAAAAGCAAAGGAATGGAATGGAATGGAATGTGGAATGGAGAGAATGTGGAATGGAATGGAATATAATGGAACAAAATTTTCAATTCAATGGAATGGAATGGAATGTGTCATGGAATTTAATGGAACGGAATTGGATGTGGAATGCAATGGAATTGAATGGAATGGAATGAGGAATAAAAGGAATGGAATGTGGAATGGAATGGAATGGAATGTTGAATATAATGGCATGGAACGTGGAATGGAACATGGAATGGAATGTAATAGAATGTGGAATGGATTGTGGAATGGAACGTGGAATGGAACGGAATGGAATGGAATGGAATGTGGAATGGATTGAAATGGAATGGAATGGAATGTGGAATAGAAAGGAAAGTAATTGAATATGGAATGGAATGGAACGGAATGGAATGTGGAATGAAATGTGGAATGGAATGGAAGTGAATTTGCAAAGGAATGGAATAAAACGTGGAATGGAATGGTATGGAATGGAATAGAATATAAAGTGGAATGGAAGGGAATGGAATGTGGAATGGAAAGGAATGGAATGTGGAAAGGAATGGAATATGGAATTTAAAGGAATGGAATGTGGAATGGAATGGAATGGAATGGAATGTGGAATGGAATAGAATGGAAATTGGAATGGAATGGAATGTGAAATGGAATGAAAAGGAATGTGAATGTGATGTGGAATGGAACGTGGAATGGAATGGAATGGAATAGAATGGAATGTGGAATGGAAAGGAATGGAAAGGAATGTGAAGTTTAATGGAATGGAATGTGGAATGGAATCTGTAATAGAAAGTGGATTTGAATGGAATGGAATGTGGATGGAATGGAATGGAATCAGGAATGGAATGGAAGGGAATGTGGAATGGAATGGAATGGAAAGTGTAATGGAATGGAATGGAATGGAATGCAATGTGGAATGGAATGTAATAAACTGTGGAATGGAATGTGGAAGGCAAAGAATTGGAATTGAATGGAAAGTGGAATTGAAAGGAATGGAACTTGGAATGGTATTTAATGGAATGGTATGGAAACTGGAATGGAATGTGGAATGGAATGTGGAAAGGAATGCAGAATGGAATGTGGAATGGACTGGAATGGAATGCGGAGTGGAATGAGGAATTTAACCTGGAATGGAATGGAATGGAAAGTGAAATGGAATGTGGGATGGAATGTGGAATGGAACGTGGAATGGAATTGAATACTACGCGGAGTTTAATGGAACCTGCAATGGAGTGAAAGGAGCGTGGAAAGAATTGTGGAATCAAATGGAATGGAATGTGAAATGGAATGGAAAGGAATGTGGAATACAATGTGGAATGGAACGTGGAATGGAATGAGGAATGGAATGGAATGAAACATGGAATGGAATGAAATGGAAGGTGGAAAGGAATGTGTAATCGAATGTGGAATTGAACGTGGAATGGAATGGAATGCCATGGAATATGGAATGGAATGTGGAATGGAATGGAATGGAAGCTGTAATGGAATGGAATGGAATGGAATGTGGAACACAATGGAATGGAATCTTATGCGGAAAGCAACGGAATGGAAAGTGGAATGGAATGGAATGGAATGGAATGTGGAAAGGAATGTGGAATGGAAAGGAATGGAATGTGGAATGGAATGGAGTGGAGTGTGGAATGTAATGGTATGCAATGGAATGGAATGTGGAATGGAGCAGAATGTGGAATGGAATGGAATGTAATGGAATGTAGACTGGAATGGAATTGGAATGGAATGGAATGGAATGGGAATGAAATGGAATAAAATGTAAAAAGTAACGGAATGTGGAATGTAATGGAATGGAATGTGGAATTGAAAGGAATGGAACGTGGAATGGAATGGAATTGAATTTCGATTGGACCAGAATGGAATGTGGAATGGAACGTGGAATGGAATGTGTAATGGAATCGAATGGAATGTGGAATGGTATGGAATGGAGGGTGGAATGGAATGTGAAATGGAATGCAATCAAATGTGGAATGGAATGGAATGCAATGGAACCTGGAATGGAATGGAAGGGGATGTGGAATGTAAAGGAATGGAATGTGGAATAGAATGTTGAATGGAATGGAATGGTATGTGAAATGGAATGTGGATTGAAATGGAATGTGGATTGAAATGGAATGGAATTGATTGGAATGTGGAATATAATGGAATGCAATGTGGAATGGAATGGAACGGAATCTGCAATGGTATAGAATTAAATAGAAATGAATGTGGAATGCAATGCAATGGAATGTGGAATGGAATTGTATGGAATGTGGAATGGAATGTGGAATGGAATGGGATGAAATTTTGTATGAAATGGAATGGAATGGAATGTGAAATGAATTGTAATGAAATGTGGAATGGCATGGAATGGGATGTGGAATGTATTGGAATGTAATGGAAAGAAAAGTGGAGTGGAATTGAGGGTTGAATGGATTTCAATGTGGAATGGATTGGAATGGAATGTGGAGTGTAATGGAATGGAATGTGGAATGGAATGGAAAGTAATGTGAAAGGGATTGTGGAATGTAATGGATTGGGACATGGAATGTAACGTGGAACGGAAAGTGGAATGTAACATGGAGTGGAATGGAGTGTGGAATGGAAGCTGGAACGGAATGGAATGGAATGTGGAATGGAACGTGGAATGGAATGTAATGGAACATTTAATGGAACGTGGAATGGAAAGTGGAATGGAAAGTGGAGTGGAACGTGGAATGGAACGAGTAAAGGAACGTGGAAAGGAACATGGAACGGAAAGTGGAATCGAAGGGAATGGAAAGTGGAATGGAATGGAATGGAATGTGGAATGGAATGGAATGTGGTATGGAACGGAATGGAATGTGGTATGGAAGGGAATGGAATGTGGAATGGAATGGATTAGAATGTGGAATTGAATGTGGAATGGACTGAGGAATGGAAAGCGGAATGGAAAGTTGAATGAATCCTGGAAAGGAACGTGGAATGGAATGTGGAATGGAACGTGGAAAGGAACGTGAAATGTAAAGTGGAATGGAATGCGGAATGCAATGGAATGGAATGCGGAATGGAATGGAATGGAATGGAATGGAATGGAAAGGAATGGAAAGGAATGCAATGGAATGTGAAACGGAGTGTAAAGGAATGTGGATTAGAATGGAATGGAATGTGGAATGGAATGGAATGGAATGTGGAAAGGAAGGGAATGGAATGTCGAATGGAATGGAATGGAATGTGGAATGCAATGTAGTATGAATCGAATGGAATGTTAAAGGGAAGGGAATGGAAAGTGTGATGGAATGGAATGGAATGTGGAATGGAATGGAACAGAATTTGGAATGGAATAGAATGCAGTGTGGGTTGGAATGGAATGGAATGTGGAATGTAAAGCAAACGAATGTGTAATGGAATGGAATTGAATGTGGAATGGAATAGAATGTGGAATGGAATGCGGAATGTAATTGAATGGAAGGTGGAATGGAATGGAAGGGAATGAAATGTGGAATGGAATGTAACGGAATCTGTAATAGAAACTGGAATGCAATGGAATGTAATGGAATGGAATGTGGAATGGAATGGAATGGAAAGTGGAATGGCATGAAAGGCAATGTGGAATGGAACGTGGAATGAAACGTGGAATGGAATGAGGAATGTAATGGAATGAAATGTGGAATGGAAGGGAATGCCATGGAATGGAATGGTATGTGAAAATTAATGGAATGGAATGTGGATTGGAATGGAATGCAATGTGGAATTGAATGCAATGAAATGTGGAATGGAATGTGGAACGGAATGTGGAGTGGAATGGATTGTGGAATGGTTTGGAAAGGAAAGTGGAATTGAATGGAATCCAAAGTAATGTGGAGTGGAATGTGGAAAGAAATATAATGTGGAATAGAATGCAATGTGGAATGGAAAGGAATGGAATCTGCAAACGAATGGAATGGAATTTGGAATGGAATGGAATGTGGAATGGAATGGAATGGAATTTGGAATGGAATGGAATGGAATGTGGAATGGAATTGAATGGAATGTGGAATGCAATGGAATTGAATGTGGAATGGAGTGGAATGGAATGTGGAATGGAACATGGAAGGGAACGTGTTATGGAACGTGGAATGGAATGTAGAACGTAATTTGGAATGGAAGGGTATGGAAAGTGAAATGGATTGGAAGGTAAAGTGGAATGGAATGTAATGGAATGGAATGGAATGTGGAATGGAATGGAATCAAATGAAATTGAATGGACTGGAATGTGGAATGTAATGATGAATGGAACGTGGAATGGAATGGAATGGACTGTGGAATGGAATGGAATAGAATGGAATGGAATGCGGAATGGTATGTGGAATGGAATGTGGAATGGAATGGAACGTGGAATGGAATGGAAGGAAATGAGGAATGGAAGGTGGAATGGAATGTGGAATGGAATTGAATATGGAATGGAATTGAATGCAATGTGGAATGGAATAGAATGGAATGTGGAATGGAATGTGGAAAGCAAAGTGGAATGTAATGTAACGTGGAATGGAAGGGAATGGAATATGCAATGGAATGTAGAAAGGAATGTGGAATGGAATGGAATCGAATGTGGAATGGAATCTGGAATGGAATCTGTAATGCAATGTAAAATGGAATGGAATGTGGGATGGAATTGAATGGACTGTGGAAAGAAATGTGGAATGGAATGTGGAATGGAATGGAATGCGGAATGGAATGCAATGGAATGGAATGTGGAATGGAATGGAATCGAATGTGGAATGGTAAGTGGAATGGAACGTGGAATGGAATGAAAAGTTCAATGGGATGGAACGGAATGTGTAATGGAATGTGGTATGGAATGGAAAGGAATGCAGAATGGAATGTGGAATGGAATGGAATGGAATGCTGAATGGTAAGAGGAATGGAACGTGGAATGGAATGCAATGGAATGTCGAATGGAATGGAATGGAAAGTTGAATAGGAAGTGGAAAGGAATGGAATGGAATGCAAAGTGGAGTGGAATGGAATGCAAAGTGGAAAGGAGTGGAATGGAATGGAATGGAATGTGGAATTTATTGGAATGGAGTGTGAAATGGAACGTGGAATGGAATGGAATGGAACATGGAGTGGAATGGAATGGAACGGGAAATGGAAGGGAATGCAACTTGGAATGGAATGGAATGGAACGTCGAATGCAATGGAATGGAATGTGGAATGTAATGGAATTGAAATTGGAATTCAATGGAATTGAAGGTGGAATGCAATGGAATGGAATGTGGAATGGAATGGAATGTGAAATGGAATTGAATGGAATGTGAAATGGAATTTGAAATGTAAGAGAATGCAGTGTGGGACGGAATGGAATGGAATATGGAATGGAATGCAATGCAACGTGGAATGGAATTTAATTGAATGTGGAATGGAATGGAACATGGAATGGAATGTGGAATGAAATGTAATGGAAGGTGGAATGGAATGGAAGATAACGGAATGTGGAATGGAATGGAAAGGAATCTGTAATGGAAAGTGGAATGCAATAGACTGGAATGGAATGGAATGTGGAATACAATGCAATGTGGAATGGAATGGAATGGAATGTGCAATGTCTTGAAATGCAATGTAGAATGAACTGGAATGGAATGTGGAAAGAAATGTGTAAAGGAATGGAATGGAATGTGGTATGGAATGTGGAATGGAATGGAATGGTATGGGTAACTGTATTGAATGGAATGTGGAATGGAAATTGGAAGGGAATGGAATGGATAGTCTAATGGAATGGAATGGAATGTGGTATGGAATGTGGAATGGAATGGAAGGGAATGTGGTATGGAAGGTGGAATGGAATGTGGAATGGAATGTGTAATGTAATTGAATGGTATGTGGGAAGGAATGTGGAATTGAATGTGGAAAGGAATGTGGAATGGAATTGAATGGAATCTGGAATGGTAAGAGAATGGAATGGAATGGTATGTAGAATGGTACATGGAATGCAATGTCGAAAGGAATGTGGAATGGAATGGAATGGAACGTGGAATGGAATTGAATGGAAGGTGCAATGGAATGGAATATAATGTGGAATGGATTCTGGAATGGAAATGTTTGGAAAGTGAAATGGAATATGCAATGGAAAAGAGTGGAATGGAATGGAATGTGGAATGGACTTTAGTGGAATGGAATGGAAAGTTGAATGGAATTTGGAATGGAATGGAGTGGAATGGAAAGGAATGTGGAACGGAATGTGGAATGGAATTGAATGGAATGCGAATGGAATGTAGAATGTAATGTGGAATGGCATATGGACAGGAATGGAATGGGATTTGGAATGGAATGCAATGGAATGTGGAATGAAAAGGAAAGGAATGTGGAATGGAAAGGAATTGAATGGAGTGGAATGTGGAATGGAATGTAATATAATGAGTAATGAAACTTAGAATAGAATGAAACGGAAAGCGGAATGGAATGGAATGGATTGTGGAATAGAACGTGGATTGGAATGGAATGGAATGTGGTATTTAAGGTGGAATGGAATGTCGAATGGAACGGAAAGGAATATGGAATGGAATGGAATGGAATGGAATGTGGAATGGAATGGAATGTAATGTGGATTGGAATGGAATGGAATGTGGAATGGAATGGAATGGAAAGGAAAGTGGAAAGGAATGTAACGGAATGTGGAATGAAAAGGAATGCAATGTGGAATGTAATGGAAAGAAATGGAATGTGGCCTGGAATGGTAAGTGGAATGGAATGAAATGCAATGCGGAATGCAATGGGATGGAATGTGGAATGGAATGGGATGGAATGTTGAATGGAATGGGATGGAATTTTGAATGGAATGGAATGGAATGTGGAATGGAATGTGGACTGGAAAGGAAAGGAATATGGAATGGAATGGAATGGATTTAAATGGAATGTGGAATGGAATGTGGAAGGGGAAGGAATGGAATGTTTAATGGAATGGAATGAAATGTGGAACGGAATGTGGACTGGAAAGGAATGGAATGTGGAATGGAATGGAAAGAAATGTAGAATGCAATGGAATGGAAAGAGGAATGGAACTTGGAATGAAATGGAAACGAATGTGAAATGGAATGTGGAATGGAATGTGGAATGGGAAGGAATGGAATGTGGAGCAGAATGGAATGGAATGTGGAAAGGAATGGAATGGAAACTGGAATGGAATGGAATGGAATATGGAATGCATAGGAAAGGAATGGAATGTGGAATGGAATGGAATTGAATTGAATGAGTAACGGAATAGAATAGAATTTCGAATGGAAAAGAATGGAAGGTGGAATGGAAAGGAATGTAATTTAGAATAGAATGGAATGTAATGGAATGGACTGTGGAATGGAATGGAATGGAATGTGGAACGGCATGGAATGGAATGTGGAATGGATAGTTGAATTTAATGGAGTGGAAAGGAATGTGGAATGGAATGGAATGGAATGGAATACGGAATGGAATGGAACGTGGAATGGAATTGAAAGTAATGTGTAATGGAGTGTTGAATGGAATGAAAGGGAAAGTGGAATGGTATGGAATGGAATGTGGGATGGAACTTGGAAGGAAATGGCATGGAATGTTAAATGGAATTTGGAATGGTATGTGGAATGGAATGGAATGGAATGTTGAAAAGAATTTGGAATGAAACGGAATGGAAAGTGGAATGGAAAGGAATGGAAAGTGGAATGGAATGGAATGGATTGTGGAATGGAATGGAATGGAATGGAATGTGGAACGCAATGGAATGGAAACGAAAGGAATGAAATGTGGAATGATATGCAACAGAATGTGGAATGGATTGGAATGGAATGTGGAATGGAATGGAATGGAATTGAACGTGGAATGGAAAGGAATGGAATGTAATGGAATGAAGAGTGGAATAGAATTTAAAGTGGAATGAAACAGAATGGAATTTGGACTGGAATGCAAAGGAATGGAATGGAATGTGCAATGGAATGGAAGGCCGAATGGAAATTTATGGAATGTGAAATCGTATGGAATGGAATGTAGAGTGGAAAGTGAAATGGAATATAGAGGGGAATTGAAAGGAATGTGGAATGGAATGGACTGGAATGTGGAACGTAATTCGGAATGGAATGGAATGGAATGTGGAATGAAATGTGGTATGGATTGGAATGGAAAGTGGAATGGATTACAATATATTGTGGAATGGAATGCAATGGAATGGAATGGAATGGAATGG
The DNA here is from genome assembly GCF_028885655.2 of Pongo abelii. Classification (NCBI taxonomy): domain Eukaryota; kingdom Metazoa; phylum Chordata; class Mammalia; order Primates; family Hominidae; genus Pongo; species Pongo abelii. The sequence continues at coordinate 66,208,362 of NC_072009.2, forward strand.
AATGGAATATGTAATGGAATGGAATGGAATAGAATGAAAGTGGAATGGAATGGGATGGAATGGAAAGTGGAATGCAATGGACAGGAGTGATATGGAAACGAATGGAATTTAATTAAATGGAATGGAAGGGAATGCCGAATGGTACATGAAATTGATTGGAAAGGAATGAGGAATGCATTGGAAAGGAATAGAATGTGGACTGGAATGGAATGGAACGTGGAATGGAAAGTGGAATGGAATGGAATGGAATATGAAAAGGAATGGAATGGAATGTGGAAAGGAATGGAATGGAATGTGGAATGGAATGGAGTGGAATGTGAAAAGGTATGGAATGGAATGTGGAATGGAAAGGAATGATATATGAAATGTAAAGTGGAATGGAAAGGAATGTTAAATGGAATGAAATGGAATGGAATGGAATGTGGTTTGGAATGGAATGGGATGTGAAATGGAATGGAATGGAAGGTGGAATGGAATGGAATGTGGACAGGAATGCAATGGAATTTGGAATGGAATGTGGAATGTAATGGAATGTCGAATGGAATATGGAATCGAAAGTGGAATGGAATGGAAAGGAACGTGGAATGTAATGTGGAATGGAAAGAAATGTTATGTGGAATGGAACGTAATGGTATGTGGAATGGAATGTGCAATGGAAAGTGGAATTGAAACTGGTATGGAATGGAATGGAATGGAAAGCTGAATGCAATGAGGAATGGAATGTGGAATGGAATGTGGAATGGAATGTTGAGTGGAATGGAATGGAATGTGGAATGGAATGTGGAATGCAATGTGTAATGGAATGCACAATGGAATGGAATGGAATGTGGAATGGAATATGGAATGCAACATGGAATGTAACGTGGAAAGGAACGTGGAATGGAACGGGGAAGGGAACGTGGAATGGAATGTGAAATGGAATCTGGAATGCAATAGAATGAAATGGAAGATGGAATGGAACGTGGAATGGAATGGAGTGGAATGGAATGTGGAATTGAAACTGGAATACAACGCGGAATGGAATGTGGAATGGAACGTGGATTGGAACGTGGAATGGAATGGAATGGAACATGGAATGGAATGTGCAATGAAATATGGAATGGAACGTTGAATGGAATGTGCAATGGAATGTGGAATGTAAAGGAATGGAAAGTGGAATGAAATGGAATGGAATGGAATGGAATTTGGAATGGAATGGAATGGAATGGAAAGTGGAATGGAATGGAATGCAATGGTATGGAATGTGAAATGGAATGGAATGGAACGTGAAATGAAACGTGGAATGGAAAGTGCAATGAAAAGTGGACAGGAACGTGGAATGGAATGTGGAGTGGAATGGAATGGAATGTGGAAAGGAATGGAAAGGAATGTGGAATGGAAAGGAAAGGAAGGTGGAATAGAATGGAATGGTATGGAATGTAGGTTAGAAATAAAATGAATTGAATGGAATGTGGAATGAAATGGAATGGATTGTGGAATGGAATAAAATGGAATGTGGAATGGAAAGGAATGAACTGTGGAATGGAATGAAATTGAATGTGAAATGGAAAGGAATGAACTGTGGAATGGAATGGAATGGAACGGAATTTGGAATGGAATGGAATGGAATGGAGTGGAATGCGGAATGGAATGGAATGGAAAGCGAATGGAATGGAAGGGAATGGAATATGGAATGCAATGGAAGGAAATGTGGAATGGAATGGAATGGAATGTGGAATGCAACGGAGTGGAATGGAAAGGATTTGAATATTGAATGGAATGGAATTCAATGCAGAATGGAATGGAATGCGGAATGGAACGGAATGGAACGGAATGGAATGGAAAGTGGAATGGAATGGAATGGAATGTGGAATGGAATTGTGTGGAATATGGAATGAAATGGAATGGACCATGGAAAGAAAAGTGGAATGGAATTCGGAATGAAATGGAAAGGAATCGAATGTGGAATTGTATAGAATGGAAAGGGGAATTGAAGGGAATGAAATGTAGAATGGAATGGAAAGGGAAGTGGAATGGAATGTGAAAATGAATGTGGACTGGAATGTGGAATGGAATCTGAAATGTAACGTAGAGTGGAATGGAATGAAATGTGGAATGGATTCTGCAATGGAATGAAATGGAATGTGGAATGAAATGGAATGGAACATGGAATGGAACGTGGAATGCAACGTGGAATGGAAAAGAATGGAATGTGGAATGAAATGAAATGGAATGGAATGTGGAATGGAATGTGCAATGGAATGTGGAACGGAATGTGGAACGGACTGTGGAATGGAATGTGGAATGGAATGGAAGGGAATGTGGATTGGAAGGGAATGGAAAGTGGAATGAATGTGTAATGGAATGGATTGGAATGGAATGGAATGTGAAATGGATTGGAATGGAATGTGGAATGGAAAGGAATGGAATGTGGAATGTAATTGTATGGAATGTGGAATGGAATGGAATTGAAGGAAATGTTGAATGGAATGGAGTGGTATGTGGAATGGAATGAAAAGGAATGTGGTGTGGAAAGGAAAGGAATGTGGAATGGAATAGTATGAAGTGGAATGTGGACTGGAATGGGACGGAATGGAATGGAATGTGGAATGGAATGCAATGGAATGTGGAATGGAATGCAATGGAATGTGGAATGGAATGCAATAGAATGGAATGTGGGATTGAAAGGGGAATGGAATGTGACAAGGAATGTAGAATGGGATGTGGAATTGAATGAAATGGAACGTGGGATGGAACAGGATGGAAAATGGAATGGAATGGACAGGGACGTGGAATGGAAGGAGGAATGGAACGTGAAATGGAATGTGCAATGGAATGCGGAATGTGAAATGGAAATGGAATTGAATGGAACATGGAATGGAATAGAATGGAAAGTGTAATGGAATGTGGAATGGATCGTGGAATGGAAACGAATGCAACGTGGAATATAACGTGGAATGGAATGGAATGGGATGTGGAATGGAATGTGCAATGGAATGGAATGGAATGTGGAATGGAATGTGGAAAGGAACGCGGAATTGAATGGAATGGAATGTGGAATGCCCCTTGGATTGGTATGGAATGCAACATGGAATGTAACGTGGAATGGAATGTGGAATGGAACGTGGAATGGAAAGTGCAATGGATTGTGGAATTCGACTTGGATTGGAATGGAATGGAACGTGGAATGGAACGTGGAATGGAACGTGGAATGGTAGGAATGGAACATGGTATGGAACGTGGAATGGAATGTGGAATGGAATGTGCAATGGAACGTGGAATAGTAATTGGAAGTGAAAGTGGAATGGAATGGAACGGAATGTGGAATGGAACGTGGAATGGAATGGAATGTAACGTGAAGTGGAAAGTGGAACGCATCGTGAAAGGGAACGTGGAATGGAATAAAATGTGGAATGCAGTGGAATGGTATGTGGAATGGAATGTGAAATGGAATGTGGAATGGAATGCTGAATGAATTGTGGCATGAAATGGAATGGTATAAAATATTGAATGGAATGGAATGGAATGTGGAAGGAACGTGGAAAGGAACGTGGAATGGAACGTGGAATGAAACGTGGAATGTAATGGAATAGAACGTGGAATTGAATATGGAATGGAATGGAATTGAACATTGAATGGAAGGTGGAATAGAATGTGGAAAGGAATGTGGAATGGAACATGGAATGGAACGTCGAATGGAATGGAAAGGAACTTGTAATGGAATGTAAAATAGAATGGAATGGAATGTGGAATGGAATGTAGAATGGAAAGTGGAAAGTTACGGAAGGGAATGTGGAATGGAATGTGCAATGGAATGGAATGGAATGTGGAATGGAATGTTGAATGGAATGTTGAATATAATGATTAACGGAATGTGGAATGGAATGGAATGGAATGTGGAATGGGATAGAATGGAATGTGGAAAGGTATGTGGAAGGGAATGTGGATTGGAATGGAATGGAATCTGGAATGGAATGTGGAATGGAATGCAATGGAATCGAATGTAATGTAATGGAATGTGGAATGGATCGTGGAATGGAAGGTGGAATGCAATGGAATGGATTGTGGAATGGAATGGAAAGCAACGTGGAATGGAAAGGAATGGAATGTGTAATGGAAAGGAAAGTAATGTGGAATGCAATGCAATGGTATGGAATGTGGAATGGAATGCAGTGGAATAAAATGAAATGGATTGCAATGTGGAATGGAATTTGGAATGGAAAGTAATGCAATGGAAATAGGAATGGAATTGAACGTGGAATGGAATGTGGAATGGAAAGTGGAATGGAATGTGGAATGGAACGTAGAATGGAATTTGAAATGGAATTTGGAATGGAACGTAGAATGGAAGGGAAAGGAACGTGGGGTGGAATGTAAAATGGAACGTGGAATGGAACCTGGAACGATATGGAATGGAATGTGGTATGGAATGTGGAATGCAAAGTGGAATACAAGGAGGAATGAAATGGAATGGATTGTGGAATGTAATGTGGAATGGAATGGAATGGAATGTGGAATGGAATGTGGAACAGAATGTGGAATAGAATGGAATGGAATGTGGAATGGAGTGTGGAATTGAATGTTGAATGGAACAGAATGGAATGTGGAATGCAATGTGGAATGGAATGTGGAATGGAGAGTGGAATGCAATGGATAATGGAACGGAATGCAAAGAGAAAAGGAAAGTGGAGTGGAATGTGTAATTGAATGTCAAATGTAATGCAATGCAATGTGGACTTGAACGTGTAATTGGAATGGAATGGAGCGTGGAATGGAATTTGGGAAGGAAAGTGGAATGTATTGTGGAATGGAATGTGGAAAGGATTGCGGTATGGAATTTAAAGAATGTGCAAAGGAATATGGAATAGAATGTGGAATGCAATGTGGAATGCAATTTGGAATGGAAAGTGGAAAGGAACGCAAAGGAATGTGGAATGGAATGTGGAATGGAATGTGGAGTGGCATGAAATGGAACGTAGAATGGAATTAAATGGTACGTGGAATGGAAAGTGTCATGGAATGGAATGGACTGTGGAAAGGAAAGTGGAATGGAACGTGTAATGGAATGGAAAGATACGTGGATTGGATTGTGGAATGGAATGTGCAATGGAATGGAATGGAATGTGGAATGGAATGTGGAATAGAATGAAGAATAGTATAGAATGGAATGTGGAATGGAAAGTGGATTGGAAAGGAAAAGAATGTGGAATGGAATGGGATGGAATGTGGAAGGGAATGTGGAATGGAAAGTGGAATGGAATGGAATATAATGTGGAATGGAACGTTGGAAGAAATGGAAACGAATGTGGAATGGAATGTGGAATGGTATGTGGAATGGAATGGAATGGAATGTGGAATGGAATGTGCAATGGAACGGAATTAAATGTCGAATGGAAAGTGGAATGGAATGTGGAATGGAACGTGGAATGCAATGGAATGGAAAGTGAAATGGGATGGACTGAAATGTGGAATGGAACGTGCAATGGAATGTGGAAGGGAATTAGGAATGGAACGTGGAATGGAATGTGGAATGGAATGGAATGGAATGTGTAACGGAATGGATTGGAATGTGGAATGGTATCTGGAATGGAATGGAATGGAATTTGGAATGGAGAGGAATGGAATGTTGATTGGAAGGTGGAAGGGAATGTGCAATGTAAAGAGGAATGGAAAGGAATGAAATGTGGAATGGAAGGCAGTGGAATGTGGAATGGAATGGAATGGAATGTGGAATGTAATGTGGAATGGAATGGAATGTGGAATAGAGTGTGTAATGGAATGGAATGGAATGCAAGGCGAAATGCAACGTGAAATGGAACGTGGAATGGAACGTGGAATTGAACTTGGAATGGAATGTGGAATGGAATGCAAAAGAATGAGAATATAATGGATTGTAATGTGGAATAGAATTTGGTATGGAACAGAATGGAATGTTGAATAGAATAGAATGGAATGGTATGGAATATTTAATGGAATGGAAAGCAATGTGGAATGGAACGTGGAATAGAATGGAATGGAACGTGGAATGGAATGCGTAATGGAATGAGGAATGGAACGTTGAATGGAACGTGGAATGGAAAGGAATGGAATGCGGAATGGGATGTGGAATGGAATGTGGAATAGGAAGTGGAATGGAATGTGGAATGTAATTTGGAATGGAAAGGAATGGAATGTGGAATGGAAAGCGATGGAATGTGGAATGGAATGTGGAATAGAATGGAATGGAAGGCGGAATAGAATGCGGAATGGAATGGAGAGGAATCCGGAATGGAATGGAATGGAATTGTATGGAATGTGGAATGGATTGTGGAATGGAAAAAGGAATGGAATGTGGAATGGAACGTGGAATGGAATAGAACGGAATGTGCAATGGAATATGGAATGGAATGTGGAATATAACGTGGAATGGTATGTGGAATTGAACGTGTAATGGATGGTGGAATTGACGGAATGGAACGTGGAATGGAAGGTGGAGTGGAATGGAATGGAATGTGGAATGGAATGGAACCGAATGTGGAATAGAAAGGAATGGAACGAGGAATGGAACATGGAATGGAACGTGGAATTGAACGTGGAATGGAATGGAATGCAATGGAATGGAAGGTGGAATAGAATGGAACGGAATGTGGAATGGAATGGAATGGAGTGGAATGTGGAATCGAATGCGGAATGCAATGGAATGAAATGTGGAATGGAATGGAATGGAATGGAATGGAATGGAAAGAGGCATGGAATGGAATCTAAATGAATTTGGAATAGAATGGAATGGAATGTAGAATGGAATGGAAAGTAACGTGGAATGGAATGTGGAATAGAATGTGGAATGGAAAGGGCAAAGGAAAGTGGAATGGAATGGAATGGAATGTGGAATGCAAAGTGGATTTGAATCGAATGGAACGTGGAATGGAAAGGAGAATGGAGTGGAGTGGAATGTGGAATCGAACGTGGAATGGAACGTCGAATGGAATGGGCAATGGAATTTGGAATTGAAGGTGGAATGGAATGGAATGGAAAGTGGAATGGGACGTGAAATGTACTGTAATGGAATGGAATGGAATGTGGAATGGAATGTGGAATGGAATGTGGAGTGGAACGGGACGGAATGTGGAATGAAATGTGGAATGGAATGTGCAAACAAAGGGGTATGGAATGGAATGTATTGTGGAATGGAACGTGGAATTTAATGGAATGGAAGGTGGAATGGAACTTGGAATGGAAAGTGGAACACAACGAGCAATGTAATGAAGAATGTAATGTGGAATGGAATACGGAATAGAACGGAAAGGAATGGGGAATGTAATGTACAATGGAATGTGGAATGGAACGTAGAAAGTAATGGAATGGAACGTGGAATGGAACATGGAATGGAACGGAATGGAACGTGGAATGAAACATGGAATGGAAGGTGGAACTGAAAGGGCAATGGAATGTGGAATGTAACATGGAATGTAATGCAGTGGAAAGTGGAATGGAACTTGGATTGGATTAAAATGGATTGTGGAATGGAATCTGGAATGGTATGTGGAATGGAACCTGGAATGCAATGTGGAAAGGAACGTAATGGAATGTGGAATGGAATGTGTAATGGAATGGAATGGGATGTGGAATGAAATGTGGAATGGAATGTGTAATGGAATGGAATGGAATGTTCAAAGAATGGAATGGAATGTGGAATGCGATATGGACTGGATGGAATGCAAAGTGGAAAGGAATGTGGAATGGAATGGAATGCAATGTGGAATGGAATGTGGAATGGAATGGAATGGAATGTGGAATGGAATGTAACCGAATGTAGAAAGGAATGTGGAATGGATTGTGGAACGCAATGTGGAAAGGAACGGAATGGAAGGGGAAAGGTATGTGGAATGGAACGTGGAATGGAAAGTGGATTTGAATGTAATGGAATGTAGAACGGAACGTGGAATGTAATGGAATGGAATGTGGAACGGAATGTAGAAGGGAATGTGGAATGGAAAGTGGAATGGAATGGAATGGAATGTCGAATGGATCGTGGAATGAAATGGATTGGAACGTGGAATGCAACTTACAGTGGATGATGGAATGGAACATGGAATGGAATGTGGAATGGAGCATGGATTGGAATGGGGAATGGAATGTGGAATGGAATGAAACAGAAAGTGGAATGGAACGCCTAATGGAAAGTGGAAAGCAACGTGGAATGGAATGGAATGGAACGTGGGAAGGAATGTGGAATGGAATGTGGAATGGAATGGAATAGAAGTTGGAATGGAATTGAATGGAATAGAATGGAATGTGAAATGGAATGTGGAATGGAAAGTGGAATAGAATGGAATGGAACATGGAATGGAATGGAATGGAATGGAACGTGGAATATAACGTGGAATGGAATGGAATGGAATGTGGAGTGGAACGTGGAATGGAAAGTGGAATGGAACATGGAATGGAAAGTTTAATGGAATGGAATGGAATGTGGAATGGAATGTGGAGTTGAATGTGCAACGGAACGTGGAATTCAATCTAATGGAATATGGCAGTTAATGTGGAGTGGAACATGGAATGGAATGGAGTGGAATGTGGAATGGAATGGAATGCGGGAAGGAATGTGGAATGGAATGTGTAATGGAATGAATTGTGGAATGGAGTGTGGAATGGAAAGGAATGAAATGTGGAATGGAATTCTCAGTGGAATGTGGAATGGAATATGCCGGAATATGGAATGGAAAGTGGAATGGGAAATTGAATGGAAAGGAAAGGAATGTGGAATGGAAAGTTGAATGGAATGGAATGGAATGTGGAACGGAATGTGGAATGGAATGTGGAATGGAATGGAATGTAATGAGGAATGGAATGGAACGTGGAATGGAATCGAATGTTTAAATGGAATGGAATGGAATGTGGAATGGAATGTGTACTGGAATGGAAAACTATGTGCAATGGAATGTGGAATGGAATGGAATGGAATGTGGAATGGAATGCTCAATGGAATGTGGAATGGAATGTGGAATGGAATGTAATGAAATGTGGAATGGAATGTGGAATGGAATGTGGAATGTAATGTGTAATGGAATGTGGAATTGAATGTGTAATTTAATGTGGAAAAGAATGTTAAATGGAACGGAATGGAATGTGTAACGGAAGGTGGAATGGAGTGTGGAATGGAATGTGGAAAGGAACGGAAAGGAATGTGGAGCAGAATGTGGAATGGAATGTGGAATGGAAACGAATGGAATGTGAAATTGAATGGAATGTGGAATGGAATGTAATGGAGTGTGGAATGGAATGGAATAGAATGGAATGGAATGCGAAATGGAATGTGGAATGGAATGGAATGGAATGTGGAATACAATAGAACGGAATGGAAAGTGGAATGGAATGGAATGCAAGGCATGCAAAACAATGTGGGATGGAATGGAAGGCAATGTGGAATGGAATATGGAATTGAATGTGAAGGAGTTTGGAATGGAATGTGAAACAATGTGGATTGGATTGTGGAATTGAATGGAATGTAATGTGGAATGGAATGTGCAACGGAATGGAATGCTTTGGGGAATGGAAAGGAATCGAATGTGGAATGGAATATGGAATGTAATGGAGTGGAATGTTAAATGGAATGGAATGGATTGGTATGCAATGTGGAATGGAATGCCATGGAACTTGGAATGGAATGTGGAATGGAATGGAATGGAAAATGGAATGGAACGTGGAATGTAACGTGTAATGGAAAGTGCAATGGAACGAGGAGTGGAAAGCTTAATGGAATGAGTAAAGGAATGGAATGGAATATGGAATGGAAGGTAATGGAATGCGGAATGGAAAGTGGAAATGAAAGTGAAAAGGAATGGACTGGAACATGGATAGAAATGGAATGGAACGTGAAATGGAATGGAATGGAACTTGGAAAGAAATGGAATGGAGTGTGGAATAGAATGGAATTGAAGTCAGAATGGAATGGAATGGAATGTGGAATGGAATGGAATGGAAACGAATATGGACTATAATGGAATGGAATGGAATGCAATGTGGAATGGAATGGAATATGGAATGGAATGTGGAATGGAATGGAATGGGTTATAGAATGCAATGGAATGGAGAATGGAGTGGAATGAAATGGTATGGAATGAGGAATGGAACGGAATGGAATGGTATAGAATTTGGAATGCAATGGAATGGAATGTGGAATGGAATGTAATGCAACGTGGAATGGAACATGGAATGGATCATGTAAAGGAATGTGCATTGGAACGTGGAATGGAAAGAGGAATGGAATGAGTGCTGGAATGGAATGGAATGTGGAATGGAAGGTATTGGAACGCTGAATGGATTGTGGAGTAGAATGTGGAATGGAAAGTGGAATGGAATGGAATGGAACTTGGAATGGAATGGAATGGAACCTGGAATGGAATGGAAGTGAATGTTATGGAATGTGGAATGAAAGGGCTGGAATGAGGAATGGAATGTGGAATGGAATATGGAATGGAATATGGAACGGAATACAGTGGAATATGGAATGGAATGGAATGGAATTCGGAATGGAATGGAATGGAATGTGGAACGGATTGGAATGGAATGGAATGTGGAAGGGAATGGAATGGAATGTGGAATGGAAGGGAATGGAATGTGGAATGGAAAGTGGATTTGAATGGAATTCAATGTAATGGAATGACTATTGGAATGGAATGGAATGTGGAATGTAATGGAATGGAATGGAATGTGGAATGGAATGTGGAATTGAATTGAATGGAATGTGGAACGGAATTGAAAGGAATGCGGAATGGAATGCAATGGAATGTGAATAGTAATGGAACGTGGAATGGAATGCAATGGATTTTGAAAACAAATGAAACGTGAAATGGAATGGAATTGAATGTGTAATGTGAAATAGAATGTGGAATTCAATGTGAAATGCTGTGTGGAATGGAATGGGGAATGGAATGAGAAATGGAAAGTCGAATGGATTGTGGAATGCAATGAAATGAAACGTGGAATGGAGTGGAATGGAACATGTAATTGAATGCAACAGAAATTAGAATGGAATGGAATGGATTGTAGAAAGGAATAGAATGGATGTGGAATAGAATGTGGAATGGAATGTAATGGAATGTGGAATGGAATCGACTGGAATGGTATGGAATGTAGAATGGAATGGAATGGAATGTGGAATGGAATGTGGAATGCAATGGAATGGAACGTGGAAGGGAATGCAGAATGGAACGTGGGATGCAACGTGCAATGGAAAGTGGAAGGGAACGTGGAATGGAATGAGTGATAGAACGGAATGGAAAGTGGAATGGAAGGGAATGGAATGCCGAATGGAATGAGGAATGGAATGTGGAATGGAAAGTAGAATGGAATTTAATGGAATGTGGAATGGAATGGAAAGAATTGTGGAAGGGAATGGAATGGAAAGTGGAATGTAAGGGACTGGAATGCGGAATGGATTGTGGGATGTAATATGGAATGGAAAGTGGAACGGAATGGAAAGGAACGTGGAAAGGAATGAAATAGAAATGGGAATGGAATGGAATGGAATGTGCAATGGAATGGAATAGAATGGATTTTGGAATGTAATTGAATGTAGATTACAATGGAATTGAATCGAAAGGAATGTGGAATGGATTGGAATGTGGAATACAATAAATGTACTGGAATGCAAAATGGAATGGAAGAGCATGTGGAATGGAAGGGAATGTATTGGAATGGAAGGTGGAATGAAATGGAATGGAACAAGGAATGGAATGTGGAATGGAATGGAATGGAAAGTGGAAGGGAAAGTGGAAAATAATGGAATGGAACGTGAAATGGAGTGGAAAGTAATGTGTGATGGAATGAGGAACGGAATGGTATGGAATGTGGAATGGAATGAGGAATGGAAGGGAATGGAATGTGGAATGGAATGTGGAAATGAATGCAATGTGGAATGTTATGCTGAATATAATGTAATGTGGAATGGAACGCTGAATGGAATGGAAAGGAAAGTGAAATGGTACGGAGTGGAATGTGGAATGCAATGTGGAGCGTAGTAGAATGGAATGTGGAATGGAATGTAATGGGAGGTGGAACGGAATGGAATGTGGAATGGAATGGAATGGAACGTGAAATGGAATCGGGAATGAAATGTGGAAAGGAATGGAATGTTATTGAATGTGGAGTGGAATGGAATGGAATGTGTAATGGATTGGAATGGAATGTGTAATGGAATGGAATGGAATGGAATGTGGAATGGAATGGAATGGATGGTGGAATGGAATGGAATGGAATGGATTCGAACGTGGAATGGAATGCAATGAAAGGGAAAGGAATGTGGAACGGAAAGTGGAATGAAATGGAATTGAAAGGAATGGAATGCAATGGAATGGGAAATGGAATGTAGAATGGAATCTGGATTGGAATGTGGAATGGAATGGAATGGAATGGAAAGGAATGTGTAATGGAGTGGAAAGGAATGTGTAATGGAATGGATTGGAATGTGGAATTCAAAGAAATGTAAAGGAATGGAATGTGGAATGGAAAGTGGAATGGAATGCAATGGAAAGGAAAAGAATGTGGGATGGAAATTGGAATGCAATGGAATGGAATGTTGAATGGGATGCAATGGAATCTGGAATGCACTGGAATGTAATGGAATGTGGATTGCAATGGAATGGAATCAAATGGAAAGCGAAATGGAATGCAATGAGGAATGGAATGGAATGGAAAGTGGAATCGAAGGGAATGGAATTTAATGGAATGTGGAATGGAATGGAAAGGGATATGGAATGGAATGTGGAATGGAATGGAATGGAATGTGAAATGGAAGGTGGAAAGTAATGGAATGGAAGGTGGAATGGAGTGGAATGTTATGTTTAGTGGAATGAGGAATGGAATGGAATAGAAAGGAATGGAATGTGAAATGTAATGGAATGGAATATGGAATGGAAAGTGAAATGGAACGGAATGAGGAATGGAATGTGGAATGTAATGGTATGTTAAATGGAATGGATTAGAATGTGGAATGGAATGGAATGGAATGTGTGATGGAATGAATGGAATGTTTAATGGAATGTGGAATGGAATGGAATGGAATGAGGACTGGAATGGAATGGAATGGAATGTGGACTGGAAAGGAATTGAATGGAATGGAATGTGGAATGTAATGGAATGGAATGTGGAATGGAATGTGGAATGGAGTGAAATGTGGAAAGGAATTGAATGGAGTGTTGAATGTAATGGACAGGAATGTGGAATGGAATAGATTGGAATCTGGAATGGAATGAAATGGAATGGAATGTGGACTGGAATTTAATGTAATGGAACGTAATGTTTAATGGAATGTGGAAAGGTTTGTGGAATAGAATGGAACGGAATGTTGAATGAATTGGAATGGAAGGTGGAATGGAATGGAATGGAATATGGAGTGGATGGGAATGTAACGGAATGTGGATTGCAATGGAAAGAAATGCAATTGAATGTTTAATTAAATGGAATGGAATGTGGAATGGAATGGAATGGAAAGGAATTTAAAATGGAATAGAATGGAATGTTGAATGGAAGAGAAGGCAATGTAATGGAAAGTGGAATGGAAGGCAATGGAATGTATTGGAATGTGGAAAGGAATGGAATGGAATATGGAATGGAATGTGGAAAGAAATGGAATGGAATTTGGAATGGAACATGGAAAGTAATTGAATGGAGAGTGAAATGGCACGGATTGTAATGTGTAAAGGAATGAGGAATGGAATGGAATAGAATGGAATGGAATGTGGAATGTGGAATGGAATGAAATGTGGAATGGAATGTGGCATGGAATTGAATGCAATGTGGAATGGTATGGGGAGGAATGTGGAATGTAGTGGAATGGAATGTGGAATGGAATGGAATGAGAGGTGGAATGGAATGGAATGTGGAATCGAATGGAATGAAATGTTGAATGGAATCTGGAATGAAATGTGGAAAGGAATGCAATGGAATGGAATGGAATGGAATGTGGAATGGAATGGAATGGAATGTGGAATGGAATGGAATGGAATGTGTAATTTAATGGAATGGAATGTGGAATGGAATGGAACGGATTGTGGAATAGAATGGAATGCAATGGAATGGAGCTTGGCGTGGAATTCAATGGAATGGAAAGGAATGTGGAATGGAAAGTGGAATGGAATGGAATGGAATTGAATGGAATTGAATGGAATGTGGAATGGAATGTAGAATAGAATCTGAAATGGAATGTGGAATGGAAAGGAATGGAATGCAAAGGAATGTGGAATGGAATGGAAAGGAAAGTGGAATGGAAAGGAAAAAAATGCGGCATTGAATGGAAAGTAATGTAATGGAATGTGGCAAGGAAAGTGGAATGGACTGCAATGGAATTGAAAGGAATGTGGAATGGAAATTGGAATGCAATGGATTGTAATTTGGAATGGAATGGAATGGAATGTGGAATGCACTGGAATGTAATGGAATGTGGATAGCAATGGAATGGAATCCAATGGAATGAGGAATGGGATGGAATACGGAATGGAATGGAATGGAATGTCGAATGGAATGGAGTGGAACGGAATATGGAATGCAAAGGAATGGAATGGAAGGTGGAATGGAATGGAAATAAATGTGGAATGGAATTGAATGGAATGTGGAATGGAAGGGAATGGAATGCGGAATGGAACCTAGAGAGAAACGGAATGGATTGTGGAATGGAATGTGGAATGGAACATGGAAAGAAATGTAATGGAAGGTGGAATGGAACGTGGAATGGAATGGAAAGGAAAGAAATGTAAAGTGGAATTTAAAGTGGAATGAAACTTCTAATGCAATGGATTCGAACGGAATGGAATATGGAATGTAATGTGGAATGGAATGGAAAGGAAAGGAATGGACTGCAGAATGGAATGGAATGGAAAGGAATGTGAAATGGAATGGAAAGGAATGTGGAATGGAATGTGAAATGGAATTGAATGGAATATGGAATGCAATGTGGAATGGAACGGAATGTGGATTGCAAAGAAATGGAATCCAATGGAATGTGGAATGGAATCGAATGTGATGTGGAATGGAATGAAATGGAATGGAATGTAGAATGGAACGTGATGGAATGAGGAATTGAATGTGGATTTGAATGGAACGTGGAATTGATTGAGGAATTCAATGGAATGGAATTTGGAATGGAATGGAATGTAATGGTATGTGGAATAGAATGTGGAATGGAAAGTGGAATGGAAAGGAATGGAAATTGGAATGGTACAAGTAATGGAACGTGGAATGGAATGGAATGAAGCGTGGAATGAAACCTGGAATGAAGCGTGGAATGAAACCTGGAATGAAACGTGGAATAGAATGGAATGGAAAGTGGAATGGAATGGAACGTGGAATGGAATGGAATGGAACGCGGAATGGAATGGAATGGTACGTGGAATGAAACCTGGAATGAAACGTGGAATAGAATGGAATGGAAAGTGGAATGGAATGGAACGTGGAATGGAATGGAATGGAATGTGGAATGCAATGGAATGGAATGAAATGTGGAATGGAATGGAATGGAATGAAGAAAGTAAGATTGTAATGGAATAGAACTTGGACTGGAACGTGGAATGCATCGTGGAATGAAATGTAATGGAATATGGGAAGGAATGGAACGTGGAATGAAATGGAATGGAAGGTGGAATGGAGTGGAACGTGGAGTGCAATGGAACGGAACATGGAATGGAATGGAATGGAAAGGGGAATGGAATTGAATGGAATGTGAAATGGAATGGAACGTGGAATGGAGTGGAATGGAATGTGGAATGGAAAGTGGAGTGGAATAGAAAGGAAAGGAATGCAAATTGGAAAGGAATACAGTGTGGAATTCAATGTGGAATGGAATGGAATGGAATGTGGAATGGGATGTGGAATGGAATGGAATGGAATTTGGAATGGAATGTGGAATGGAATGGAATCTGCAATGGAATGTGGAATGGAGTTCAATGGAATGTGGAAAGGAGTGGAATGGAATGGAATGAAATATGGAATGGAATGTGTAATGAAATGTGAAATGGAATGGAATGTGGAATGGAATGCAATGGTATGGAATGTGGAACGGAAAGTGGAATGCAATGTGGAAAGCATTGGAATGGAAAGGAATGGAATATTGAATGGAATGGAATGGAATGGAATACGGAATGGAATGGAATGGAATGTGAACTGGAATGGAAGGGATTGAGGGATGGAATGTGGAATGGAATGGAATGGAATGTGGAACGGAATGGAATGGAATGTGGAATGGAATGCAATGAAATGTGGAATGGAATGGAATTTAACATGGAATGGAGTGGAATGCAATGTGGAATGGAATGGAATGTGGAACTGAATGGAATGGAATGTGGAATGGAATATGGAAAGGATTGGAATGGAATGGAAGGTGGAATGGAATGGAAATGAATGTGGAATGGAATGGAATGGAATTAAATGTGGAATAGAATGGAATGGAATGTGGAATGGAAGGGAATGGATTGGAATTCAAAGGGGAATGCAATGGAGTGGAATGTGGAATGCCATGTGGAACGGAACTTGGAATGGAATGGATTGGAATGGAATGGAATGTGGAATGGAATGTGGAATGAAATGTGGAATGGTACGTGGAATGGAATGGCTTGGAACTAAATGTAATGTTGAATGGAATGTGGAATGGAAGGTGGAAAGAAATGGAATGGAAAGGAATGGAATATGGAATGCAATGTCTAATGGAACGTGGAAGCAAATGGAATTCAATGTGGAATGGAATGTGGAGTGGATTGGAATGGAATGTGGAATGGAATAGAATGGAAAGTGGAATGGAACGTGGAATAGCATGTAATGGAATGAGGAATGGAATGTGTAATGGAATGGAATGGAATGTGGAATGGAATGGAAAGTGGAATGCAATGGAATGGAACGTGGAATGGAATATAATGGAAAGGGGAAAGGAATGGAATGGAATGTGGAATGGAATGGAACGTGGAATGCAGTGGAATGGAACGTGGAATGGAATGTGTTGTGGAATATAAAGGAATGGAATGCAAAGTGGAATGGAATACAGCGTGGAATTCAATGTGGAATGGAATGTAATGGAATGTAGAATGGGATGTGGAATGTAATGGAATGGAATTTGGAAAGGAATGTGGAATGGAATGGAATCTGGAATGGAATGTGGAATGGAATTGAATGGAATGTGGAATGGAGTGGAATGGAATGAAATGTGGAATGGACAGTGTAGTGGAGTGTGAAATGGAATGGAATGTGGAATGAAATGCAATGGAATGGAATGCGGAATGGAAAGAGGTATGGAATGTGGAAAGCAATGGAATGGAAAGGAATGGAATGTGGAATGGAAAGGAATGGAACGGAATGCAGAATGGAATGGAACGGAATGTGAAATGGAATGGAATAGAATGTCGAATGGAATGTGGAATGGAATGCAGAATGGAATGTAATGCAATGGATTGGAATGGAAAGTGGAATGGAAAGTGGAATGGAACGTGGAATGGAATGGAATAGAATGTGGAATGGAATGTGGAATGGAATGGAATGGAATGGAATGGAATGGAATGTGGAATGGAATGTGGAATGGAAAGTGAAATGGCATGGAATGGAATGTGGAATGGAAAGTGGAACGGACTGGAATGGAATCTGGAAGGGAATGGACTGGAATGCGAAATGGAATGGAACAGAATGGGATGTGGAATGATATGGAATGGAATGGAATGGAATGTGGAATAGAATGTGGAATGGAATGGAATGAAATGGAATGTGGAATGGAATGGAATGCAATGTGGAATGGAATTTGAAATGGAAATTGGAACGGAATGTGGTATAGAATGGAATGTGGTATGAAAACGAATGGAATGGAATGGAAAGTGGAATGGAATGGAATGGACTGGAATGGAATGTGGAATCTAAGGAATAGAATGTGGGATGGAATGGAATGGAATGTGGAATGGAATGGAATGGAATGTGGAATCGAATAGAACGGAATATGGAATGGAATGGATTTTAACCTGGAATGGAATGGAATGTGGAATGGAATGGAATGGAATGTGCAATGAAATATGGAATGGATTTTAATATAATGGAAGGTGGAATGGAATGGAAAGGAATGTTGAATGGAATTGAATGGAATGAAATGTGGAATAGAATGAAATGGAAAGTGGAATGAAAGGGAATGGAATGGAATGGAATGTGGAATGGAATGGAATGGAATGTTGAATGGTAGAGAATGGAATAGGGAATGGATTGTGGAATGGAATGGAATGTGGAATGGACGGGAATGGAATGTGGAATGGAATGGAATGGAATGTGGAACGGAATGGAATGGAATATGGAATGGAATGGAATGGAATGTGGAATGGAATGGAATTTAACATGGAATGGAATGGAATGGAATATGGAATGGAATGGAATGTGGAATTGAATGCAATGTAATGTGGAATGGAAAATGGAATGGATTGGAATGGAAAGGAAGGTGGAATGGAATGGAAAGGAATGTGGAATGGAATGGGATGGAATTAAATGTGGAATAGAATGGAATGGAATGTGGAATGGAAGGGAATGGAAAGGAATTCAATGTGGAATGGAATGGAATGGAATGTGGAATGGAATGTAATGGAATGTGGAATGGAATGTGGAATGGAGCTCAGAATGGAATGGGTTGGAACGGAATGGAATGTGGAATGGAATGTGGAATGGTACGTGAAATGGAATGGCTTTGAACTAAATGTAATGTGGAATGGAATGTTGAACAGAAGGTGAAATGCAATGGAATGCAATGGAATGGAATGGAATGTGGAATGGAATGGAATGGAATGGGGAATGGAACATGGAATGAAACTTTGAATGGAAAGGAATGTGCAATGCAATGTGGAATGGAAAGTGGAATGGAATGGAATCGAATGTGGAATGCAATATGGAATGGATGGCAATGGTAAGTGGAATCGAATGGAAAGGAATATGGAATGCAATGCAATGGAATGGAATGGAATATGGAACGGAATGGAATTCAATGCGGAATGGAATGGAATGGAATGGAATGTGGAATGGAATGCAATGGAATGTGGAATGGAATTAAATGGAAAGTGAAATGGAAATAGAATTTGATACGGAATGGTATTGAATTTAATGTGGAATGGAATGGAATGGAATGTGGAATGTAACGTGGAATGGAATGTGGAATAGAATGTTTAATGGAAGGGAAAGTGGAATGGAATGGAACAGAATGCGGAATGGAATGGAATGGAATGCAAAGCGGAATGCAATGGAATGGAGTGGATAGGAACGTGGAATGGAATGGAATGTGGAAAGAAATGTGGAATAGAAAGTGGAATGGAATGTGGAATGGAGTGGAATGAAATGTGGAATGGAATGTGGAATGGAACGTTAAATGGAATGGAATAGAATGGAATGTGGAATGGAATGGATTGGAAGGCAATGTGGAATGGAATTTGGAATGGAACTTGCAATGGAAAGTGGTGTGGAATGGAATGGAATGGAATGTGGAATGGATTTGAATGGAATGTGGAATGGAGTGTAATGGAATGTGGAATGGAATGGAATTTAACATGGAATACAATGAAATGGAATGGAATATGGAATGGAATGGAATGGAATGTTGAATGGAATATGTAATGGATTTTAATGCAATGGAAGATGGAATGAAATGGAAAGGAATGTTGAATGGAATGCAATGGAACGATATGTGGAATAGAATGGAATGAAATGTGGAATGAAAGGGAATGGAATGGAACGGAATGTCGAATGTAATGGAATGGAATGTGCAATGGAAGAGAATTGAATGGGTAATGGATTGTGGAATGGAATGGAATGGAATGGAATGTGGAATGGAAGGGAATGGAATGTGGAATGAAATGGAATGGAACTTGGGACGGATTGGAATGGAATGTGGAATGGAATGGAATGGAATGCGGAATGGAATGGAATTTAACATGGAATGGAATGGAATGGAATGGAATGTGAAATGGAATGGAATGCGGAATGGAATTGAATTTAACATGGAATGGAATGGAATGGAATGGAATGTGAAATGGAATGGAATGTGGAATTGAATGGAATGGAAAGTGGAATGGAATATGGAATGGATTGGAATGCAATGGAAGGTGGAATGGAATGGAAAGGAATGTGGCAAGGAATGGAATGGAAATAAATGTGGAATAGAAAGGAATAGAAAGTGGAATGGAAGGCAATGGAATGGAATTCAACGTGGAATGGAATGGAATGGAATGTGGAATGGAATGTGTAATGGATCTTGGAATGGAATGGAATGGAATGGAATGGAATGTGGAATGGAATGTGGAATGGTACGTGGAATGGAATAGCTTGGAAGGGAATGGAATGTGGAATGGAATGTGGAATGGCATGGAATCGAATGGAATGGAATGGAATGTGGAATGCATTGTGGAATGGAACGTGGAATGGAATGGAATGGAATGAGGAATGTAAAGTGTAATGAAATGCAATGGAAAGTTACATGAAATATAATGCAATGTGGAATGGAATAGAATGGAATGTGGAATGCAATGGAATGCAAGGGAATGGAATGTGGAATGGAACGTTGAATAGAATGTAATGGAATGTGGAATGGAATGTAATGGTATGGGGAATGGAATAAAATTGAACGGAATGTGAAATGCAATGGAATGGAATGAAATGGAATGGAATCTGGAATGGAATAAAATGGAATGGGGAAGGGTATGTGGAATGCAACGTGGAATGGAACAGAATGTGCAATGGAATGTGGAATGCAAGGTGGAATGGAATGGAACCGAATGTGGAATACAATATGGAATGGATGGAAATGGCATGTGGAATCGAATGGAATGGAATATGGAATGCAATGCAATGGAATGGAATGGAATGTGGAATGGAATCAAAGGCAATTCGGAATGGAATGCAATGGAATGTGGAATGCAATGCAATGGAATGTGGAATTGCATTGAATGGAAAATGAAATGGAAATAGAATTTAATGTGGAAAGTTATGGAATTTAAGGTGGAATGGAAGGGAATTGAATGTGGAATGTAAACTGGAATTGAATGGAATGGAACGTGAAATATAACGTGGAATGGAATGGAATGTGGAATGGAATGGAATGGTATGTAGAATGGAATGGAATGGAATCGAATGCGGAATGCAACGGAATGAAGTGGAATGGAATATTGAATGGAATGGAATGTGGAATACAATGTTGAAAGAACTGAAAAGAATGTGGAATGGAATGTGGTATGGAATGGAAAGGAATGTGGAATGGAAAGTGGAATGGAAGGTGTAACGGAATGGAATGGAACAGAATGGAATGTGGAAAGGAATGTGGAATGTAAAGTTGAAAGGAATGGAATGGAATGGAATGGAATGTGGAATGGAATGTGGAGTGGAATGGAATGGAATGTGGAATGCATAGGAATGGAATGCAATCTGGTTTGGAATGGAAAGGAACGTGGAATTCAATGGAATGGAATGGAATGTGGAATGGAAGAGAAAGGAATGTGGAATGGAATATAATAGAATGTGGAAAGGAATGGAATGGAATGTGGAATGGAATGGTATGGAATGTGGAAATGAACGGAATTTAACTTTTAATGGAATGGAATGGAATGTGGAATGGAATGGAATGAAATGTGTAAATGAATGGAATTTAACTTTTAATGGAATGGAATGTAATGTGGAATGGAATGGAATGGAATCTGGAATGGAATACGGAATGTATTGGAATGGAATAGAAGGTGGAAAGGAATTGAAAGGAATGTAGAATAGAATGGAATGGAATGAAATGTGGAATGGAATGCAATGTGGAATGGAATGGAATGGAATGTGGAATAGAATGTGGGGAGGAATGGAATGTGGAATGGTATGTGGAATGGAATAGAATGGAATATGGAATGAAATAAGTAATGCAACTTGGAATAGAATGGAATGGAAAGTGGAATGGAGTGGAATTGAAAGTGGAATGTAATGGAACATGGAATGGCGTGGAATGGAACGTGGAATGGAATGTGGAATGGAATGGAATGGAATGTGGAATAGAATGAGGAATGAAACGTTTAATGGAATGGAAAGGAACATGGAAAAGAAAGTGGAAAGGAACATACAATGGATTGGAAAGGAACGTGGAATGGAATAGTTTGGAAAGTGGATTGCAGTGGCGTGGAACGTGGAATGGAATGTGGAATGGCATTGAACGGAATGCAATGTAAAGTGGAATGGAATGGAACGTGAAAAGGAATGGAATTGAATGTGGAATGGAATGTGGAAAGTAATGGAATGGAATGTGGAATGCAATGTGGAATGGAATGGAATGTGAAGTGGAAATAGAATGGAATGTGAAATGGAAATAGAATGCAACGTGGAATGGAGTGGAATTGAATGTGGAACAGAATGGAATGCTATGTTAAATGGAACGTGGAAGGGAATGGAATGTATAATGGAATGGAATGGAATGTGGAATGGAATGGAATGGAATGTCAAAGGTAATGGACAGGAATGGAATGTGGAATGCAATGGAATGGAAAGTGGAACGGAATGGAATGCAATGTGAAATGCAATGGAACAGAAAGTGGAACGGAATGTGGAGTAGAATATGGAATAGATTGGAATGGAATGGTATGTGGAATGGAATATGGAATAGAATGGAATGGAGTGGTATGTGGAATGGAATGGAATGGAATGGAATGTGGAATGGAATGGAATGTGGAATGGAATGGAATGGAACGCAATGCAGAATGGAATAGAAGGGAATGCAGAAAGGAATGGAATGGAATAGAATAGAATGTGGAATGCAATGTTTAATGCAATGGAAGGGAAAGTGGAATGGAACGTGGAATGGAATGTGGAAATGAATGTGGAACGGAATGGAATGTGGAATGGAATGGAATGGAATGTGGAATGGAACGTGGAATGGAATGGAATGGGATGTGGAATGCAGTGGAATTAAATGGAATGTGGACTGAAATGCAATGGAATGGAATGGAATGTGGAATGGAACGTGGAATGAAATGGGATGGAAAGGAATGTGAAATGGAATGTGGAATGGAAACTGAAATGCAATTTGCAATAGAATGGAATGGAATGTAATGGAATGGACTGGAATGTGGAAAGCCATGGAATTGAATGTGGAAAGGAATGGAATGGAATGTGGAATGCAAAGGAATGTGCAATGGAATGGAATGGAATGGAATGGAATAGAATGTGGAATGGAATGGAATGGAATGAATTGTGGAATAGAATGGAATGGAATGGAATGGAATGTGGAATGGAAAGTGGAATGGAATGTGAAATGGAACGGAATGGAATGGAGTGGAAAGTGGAATGGAATGTAATGGAATGTGGAATGGAATGGAATGCAAAGGAACGTGAAATGGAATGGAATAGAATGTGGAGTGGAATGGAATGAAATGTGCAATGTAATGGAACGCAATGGAATGCAAAGTGGAATGGAACGGAAAGTGGAACAGAATATGGAATGGAATGTGGAAAGGAATGTGGATTGTAAAGGAATGGAATGTGGAATGTAATGGAATGTGGAATGGAATGGAGTGGAATGTGGAACAGCATGGAATGGATGGGGAATGGAATGTGGAATGGAGTGGAGTGGAATGGAGTAGAAAGGAA
The DNA here is from genome assembly GCF_028885655.2 of Pongo abelii. Lineage (NCBI taxonomy): Eukaryota > Metazoa > Chordata > Mammalia > Primates > Hominidae > Pongo > Pongo abelii. The sequence goes on from NC_072009.2 coordinate 66,231,930, forward strand.
TGGAATGTGGTATGCAATGTGTAATATAACGTGCAATGGAATGGAATGGATCGTGGAATGCAATGGAATGGAACGTGAAATGGAATGGAACGTGGAATGGAATGGAAGGTGGAATGGAATGGAATGGAATGTAGAAAGGAATGGAATGGAATGGAATGAAATGTGAAATGGAATGGAATGGAATGGAATGTGGAATTGAATGGCAAGGAATGGAATGGAATTTGGATTGGATTGCAATGTGGAATGGAATGCAATGCAAAGTGGAATGGAATGGACTGGAATGTGGAATGGTATTTGAAATGGAATGGAATGTGGAATACAATGGAATGGCAAGGAATGTCGAATGCAAAGTTAAATGGAATGGAATGGAACGTGGAATAGAATGGTATGGAATGTGAAATGGAATGAGGAATGGAATGGAATAGAATGGAATGGAATGTGGAATGGAATGGAATCGAACATGAAAAGGAATGGAATGGAATGTGAAATCGAATGAGGCATGGAATGGAATACAATGGAATGGAATGTGGATTGTACTGTAATGGAATGTGGTTTCTAATGGAATGGAAAGCAGAGTGGAATGTGGAATGGAATGGAATCGAATGTGAAAAGGAATGGAATGGAATGGGAAATCGAATATGGAATGGAATGGAATAGAATGGAATGGAATGTGGATTGTACTGTAATGGAATGTGGTTTCTAATGGAATGGAAATCAGAGTGCAATGTGGAATGGAATGGAATGGAACATGGAATAGAATGTGGAACGGAATTGAATGGAATGAGGAATGGAACGTGGAATAGAATTTGGAATGGAGTAGAATGGAATGTGAATGGAATGAGGAATGAAACGTGGAATGGAATGGAATGTAACATAGAATGGAATGTCAAACAGAACATGGAGTGGAACGCAGAATGGAAAGCGGAATGGAACGTGAAATGAAACGTGGAGTGGAACGTGGAGTGGAACGTGGAATGGAAAGTGGAATGGAATGGAATGCAACGCTTAATGGAATGGAAGGTGGAATTGTATGGAATGGAAACAGGAAAGCAATGGAATGGAAGGTGGAATGGAATGGAAGGGAAAGAGGAATGGAATGGAATGTGGAATGGAATGTGGATTGGAATGGAATGGAATGTGGAATGGAATGGAATGGAATGTGGAATGGAAAGTGGAATTGAACGGAATGGAAAGTGGAATGGAATGGAATGCAATGTGGAATGGAATGTGGAATGCAATGGAATGAAACATGGAATGGAATGAGAAATGGAACGTGGAATGGAATGGAATGGAAAGTTTAATGGAACATGGAATGGAATGAGGAATGGAAAGTGGAATGTAATGGAATGGAAAGTGGAATGGAATGGAATGGAAAGTGGAATGGAATGGAATGGAACATGGAATGGTATGGAACGTTTAATGGAGTGAAATGGAAAATGAAATGGAAAGTGGAATTGAATGGTATGGAAAGGGGAATGGAATGTGGAATGCAATGTGGAATGGAATGGAATGAGGATTGCAAGTAGGTATGGAAAGTGGAAGGGAACCTGGAGTGGAATGGATGCAACGTGGAATGGAATGGAAAGTGGAATGGAATGGAATGGAAAGTGAAATGGAATGGAATGGAAAATGGAATGGAATGGATCGTTGAATGGAGTGGAATTGAACGTTAAATGGAAATTGGAATGGAATGGAATGGAATGTGAAAAGGCATGGAGTGGAATGTGTCATGGAAAGTGGAATGGTGTGTGGAATGGAATGTAGAATGGAATGGAAAGGGATGTGGAATTGAATGTGGAATGGAATGGAATGTGGAATGGAACGGAATGGAAAGTTGAATGAAATGGAATGGAATGGAATGTGGAATGTAATGGAATGGAATATTGAAAGGAACGTAATTGAATGAAAAGTGTAAAGGAAAGAAATGGAATGTGGAATAGAATGGAAAGGAATTTGGAATGGAATGGAATGTGGAAAGGAATGTGATGGAATGTGGAATGGAATGAGGAATGGAATGGAATGGAACGTGGAACGGAAGGTGGAAAGTAATTGAATGGAATGTGGAATGGAATGTGTAATGCAATGGAATCGAAACTGTAATGGAAAGGAATGGAATGGAATGTGGACTCGAATGGAATGGAATGGAAAGTAACGTGGAATGGAATGGAATTAAATGCGGAATGGAACGGGGAATGTAATGGAATGGAATGTGAAATAGATTGTGGAATGGAATGGAATGTGGAATGGAATGGATTTGAATGGAATGTGTAAAGGAATGGAAAGGAATGGAATCTGGAAAGGAATGGAATGCCGTGGAATTGAATGTGGAATGAAACGCAATGAAATTGAATGTAGAATGGAAAGGAATGGAAACGAATGGAATGTCGAACGGAATGGAAGGGAATGTGGAATGGACAGTTGGATGAAATGGAATTTAATGAGGAAAGGAATGGAATGGTTTGGAATTCACTGGAATGGAGTGTGGAATTGAATGAAATGGAATGTGGAATAGAATAGAATGGAATGTGGAATGGAATGGAATGGAATACGGAATGGAATGGAATGGAATACGGAAAGGAATAGAATGGAAAGTGGAATGGAATGTGGAATGGAATGTGGAATTGAATGGAAAGGAATGTAGAATGAAATGGAATGAAATGTGGAATGGAACGTTTAATGTAATGTGGAATGGAATGTGGTTTGGAATGGAATGGAATGAAATGTGGAAAGGAATGGAATGGAAAGTGGAATGAATTGGAATGAAATTTGGAAAGGGAAGTTGAATGGAAGTGGAAAAGGAATGTGGAATGGAACGTGGAATGGAACGTGGAAAGGAATGTGGAATGGAAGGTGGAATGGAAGGTGGAAAGGAAAGTGGAATGGAACGTGGAATGGATCGTGGAATAGACTGAAATGGAACATGGACTGGAACGTGGAACGCAACGTGGAATGGAAAGTGGAAAGGAATGAAATGCAATTTGGAATGGAATGGAAAGGAATGTGGAATGGAAAGGAAAGGAATGTGGAATGGAATGGAATGGAATATGCAAAGGAATGTGGAAAGGAATGGAATGGAATTTGGAACGGAATGTCGAATGTAATTGAATGAAATTTGCAATGCAATGCGGAACGGAAAGGAATGGAATTTGCAATGGAATGTGGAATGGAATGGAATGGAATGTGGAACGGAATGCAAAGGAATGTGGAATGGAATGGATTGGAATGTAGAATGGAGGAATGGAATGGAATGGAATGTGGAATTGAATGAATGGGAATGGAAAGTGGAATGGAATGTTCAACGGAATGGTAGACAATATGGAATTGAATGTGGAAAGGAATGGAATGCAATTTGGAATGGAAGGGAATGGAATGGAATGGAATCGAATTGAATGTGAGATGGAAACGGGAATGGAATGGAATGGAATGAAATGTGGAATGGAATGGAAAGGAACGTGGAATGGAAAGTGGAATGGAATGGAATGGAGAGTGGAATGGAATGAAATGTGACAAGGAATGGAATGGAATTGAAAGTGGAATGCAATGGAATGGAATGGAATGGAATGTGAAGTGGAATGGAATGGAACATGGAATGGAATGGAAATGAATGGAAAGTGGAATGGAATGTAATGGAATATTCAATGGACTGTGGAATTGAATGGATCGGAATGTGGAATGGAACGTGGAATGGATTGGAATGGAACGTGGAATGCAATGGAATGGAATGTGAAATGGAATGAGGAATGGATTGAAACAGAATGGAATTGCATGTGAAATTGAATGGAAGGGAATATGAAATGGAATGTGGAATGGAATGTAATAGAATGGAATTGCATGTGTAATTTAATGGAATGGAATTTCGAATGGAATCTAATGTAATGTGAAATGGAATGAGGAATGGAATGGAATAGAATGGAATGGAATGTGGTTTGTAATGGAAAGGAATGGAATGGAACGTGGAATGGAATGTGGAACACAACGGAATGGAATGTGGAATGGAATGGAATGGAATGAGGAATAGAATGTGCAGTGGAATGTGAAATGGAATGGAATGGAACATGGAATGGAATGAGGAAAGGAACATGGAATGCATGGAATGGAACATGCAGTGGAATATGGAATGTAACGTGGAGTGGAATGAGGAAAGGAAAGTGGAATGGAAAGTGGAATGGAATGTCAAATGGAAAGTGGAGAGGAATGGAGTTGAATGGATTGTGCAATGGAATCGAACGGATTCTGGAATGGAATGGAAATGAATGTAGAATCAAATGAATTGGAATGTGGAATGGAATAGTTTGGAACGGAATGGAATGGAATGTGGAATGGAATGGAGTGTAACGTGGAATGGAATGTGGAAAGGAATTTGGAATGTAATGGAAAGGACTGTGAAATGGAATGGAAAGGAATGGAATGTGTAATGGAATGGAATGGATTGTGGAATGGAAATGTATGGAATGGAATGTGGAATGGAATGGAATGGAATGGAATGTGGAATGGAATGTGGAATGGAATGTGAAATGGAATGGAATGGAAAGTGGAATGGAATGGTATGGAATATGGAATGGAATGGAATGGAATGTGGAATGGAATGGAATGGAATGTGGAATGGAACGTGGAATTGAATGGAATGGAACGTGGAAAGGACTGGAATGTAATGTGAAATGGAATCTGTAATGGAATGGAATTAAATGGAATGGAATGCGGACTATAACAGAATGGAATGTGGAATGGAATGTGGAATGGAGTGGAATGCAATGGAACGTGAAATGGAACGTGGAATGGAATGGAAAGGAATGTGAAATGGAATGGAATAGAACGCGGAATGTAATGTGCAATGGAATGTGGAATGGAATGGAAAGGAAATTGGAACGGAATAACGAAAGGAATATGGAATGGAATGGAACGGAACATGGAATGGAACGTGGAATGAAACGTGGAGTGGAAACTGTAATGGAAAATGGAATTGAACGTGGAATGGATTACGGAATGGAACGTGGATTGGAATGCAATGGAATGGAATGTGGAATGCCATGGAATTGAATGGAATGGAATGTGGAATGTAATGGAGTGGAATTTGAAATGGAATGGAATGGAAAGTGGAATGGAATGTGGAATGGAATGGAATGGAACAGAATGGAATGTGTAATAGAATGTGGAATGGAACTTGGAATGTATTTGATTGGAATGGAATGGAAAAAGTAATTGAATGGAATGGAATGGAATGTGGAATGGAATTTGGATTGGAGTGGAATGTGGAATGGAGTGTAATGGAAAGTGGAATGGTATGGAATGGTATGGAATGGTATGTGGAATGGAACGGAATGGAAATTGGATTGGAATGTGGAATGCAACGTAGAATGGAAAGTGCAATGGAATGGAAAGGGATGGAATGAGGAATGGAATGGATTGGAACGTGGGAGTGTATGGATTGGAACGTGGAATGGAATGGAACGTGGTATGGAGTGAAATGGATAATTGAATGGAATCTGGAGTGGAATGGTATGGAATGTGGAATGGAATGGAATGTAGAATAGAATGTGGAAAGGAAAGGAATGGAATGGGGAATGGAATATAGAATCGGATGTGGAATGCAATGGAATGGAATGTGGAAAGGAATGCGGAATGGAATTTGGAATGGAATGTGTAATAGAATGTGGAATGGAATTGAGTGGAATGTGGAATGGAATACGGAACGGAATGTGGAAATGAATCTAATGGATTGTGGAATGGAATGCAGAATGGAATGCGGAATGGAATGGAATGGAATGTGGAATGCATAGAGGAATGGAACGTGGAATGGAAGGGAATGGAACATGGAATGGAACGTGGAATGGAATTTGGGGTGGAACGTGTAATGGAATGGATTGGAATAGAATGTTGAATGGAATGGGGTATGGAATCTGGAATGCAATGGAATTTGGAATGGAATGTGATATGAAATCTGGAATGGAATGTGGTATGGAATTGAATGGAATGGAATGCGGAAAGGAATCTGAAATGGAACGTGAAATGGAATGGAATTGAATGGAATGGAAAGTGGAATGGAACGTGGAATGGAATGTGGAATGGAATGGAATGGAATGGAATGTCAAGTGGAATAGAATGGAATGGAATGAAATGTGGAATGGAATGGAATGGAATGGAATGTGGAATGGAATGGAATGGAATGGAATGCAATGGAATGGAATATGGAATGGAATGGAATGGAATGGAATGGAATGGAATGGATTGGAACCTGGTCTCGAATGGAATGGATGTGGAATGGAATGGAATGGAATGTGGAATAGAACGTGGAAAGGAATGTGGAATGTAATGGATTGTGGAATGGAATGGAATGGAATGTGGAATGGAATAAGTAATGAGAAGTGGAATGGAATGGATTGGAACGTGGAATGGAACGTTCAATGGAATGTAGAATGGAATATTCAATGGAACATGGAATGTAACGTGGAATGTATCGCGGAATGGAATTCAAAGGATCGTGAAATGTAATGGAACGTGGAATGGAATGGAATGGAAAGTGGAATGGAATGGAATGGAATTGAAAGGAATGTGGAATGGAATGGAATGGAATGTGGAAAGGAATGGAATGGAACATGGAATGGTATTGAATGCTAAGTGGAATGGAATGGAATGTGGAATGGAGTGGAAAGGAACGTTTAATGGACTATGGAATGGAATGGAACGGAATGGAATGCAAAGTGGAATGGAATGGAACGTGGAATGGAATGTGGAATGGAATGGAATGGAATGTGGAATGGAATTTGGAATGGAATGGAATGGAATATGAAATGCAATGTGGAATGCAATGGAATCGAATGGGTAATGGAATGAAATGGAATGGAATGTGGACTGGAATGGTAATGAATGGAATAGAATGTGGAACGGAATGGAATTGACTGTGGAATGGAATGTGGAATGGAATGGAATGGAAGGGGAAATAGAATCTGGAATGGAATGGAATGGAATGTGGAATGGAATGCAATGGAATGTTGCATGGAATGAAATGGAATGTGGAATGTAATGGAATGGAATGGAATGGAATGATGAATGGAACGGTATGGAAAGTGGAATGGAATGGAATGTAAGGGAATGGAATTTGGAATGCAATGGAGTTGAATGGAGTGGAATGTGGAATGGAATGGAATGGAATGTGGAGTGGAATGAAATGCAATGTGGAATGGAATGTGCTATGGAATGGAATGGAATGTGGACTGGAATGGAATGGAATGTCGAATGCAATGTGATGAAATGTGGAATGGAATGTGGAATGGAATGGAATGAAATGTGGAGTGGAATGTAATGGAATGGACTGTGGATTGGAAGGGAATGGAATTTGGAATGGAATGGGATGGAATGCGGAATGGAAAGGAATGGAATATGTAATGGAATGGAATGGAATGTGTAAAGGAAGGAAATGAATGTAAATTCACATTCCATTCCATGCCATTCCTTTCCGCATTCCATTCCATTCCATTCCACATTCCATTCCATTCCACGTTCCATTCCAGATTCCACTCCACTTTGCATTCCATTCTATTCCATTCCACATTCTATTCCATTCCATTCAACATTCCATTCCATTCCATTCCATTACATACCACGTTCCATTCCACATTCCATTCCACATTCCATTCCATTCCATTCCATATTCAATTCCGTGTTAAATTCCACAGCATTCCACGTTCCACTCCACTCCATTCCACGTTCCATTACTTTCCACTTTCCATTCCAGTCAATTCCACTTTCCATGCCATTCCATTTCACGACCCATTCAACTTTACATTCCACGTTGCATTCCACTATCCATTCCACATTCCATTCCATTCCATTCCACGTTTCACTACTTATTCCATTCCACATTCCATTCCATTGCATTCTAGATTCCATTCCACATTCCATTCCATTCCATTCTGCATTCCATTCCATTCCACATTCCATTCCATTAGATTCCATTCCATTCTATTCCACATTCCATTCCATTCCATTCCATGTTACATTTCACTTTCCTTTCGTCATTGCATTCTGTTCCATTCCATTCCTTTCCACGTTCCATTCCACATTCCATTCCACATTCCACTCCACTCCATTGCACATTCCATTCCACATTCCATTCCATTCCATTAAACATTCCATTCCATTTCATTGCATTCCACATTGCATTCAACTCCATTCCATTCGTCATTCCATTCCATTTCATTCCACATTCCATTCTATATTTCATTAAATTCCATTACACATTCCATTCCACATTCCATTTCATTCCATTCCACATTCCATTCCATACCATTCCACATTGCATTCCATTCCATTCCACATTGCATTCTACATTCCATTCCTTTCCATTCCACATTGCATTCCATTCCTTTGAATTCCATATTACACTGCAAATTCAATTCCTTTCAATTGCAGTCCACATTCCCCTCCATTGCATTACCATCCACATTCCGTTCCATTCCATTCCACATTCCCTTCCATCCCACATTCCATTCCACATTCCATTCCATTCCATTTCACATTCCATTCCATTCCATGGCATTATATTCCATTCCATTCCATTCCACATTCCATTCCACATTCCATTCGACTTTCTATTCCACATTCCATTCTACATTCCATTCCATTCCTATTTCCATTCAATTCAATTCTACATTCCATTCTACATTCCATTCCTTTCCATTCCACTTTCCATTCAACATTCCATTCCACTTTTCATTAAACATTCCATTCCATTCTATTCTGAATTCCAATCTTTATTCCATTCTATTCCATTTCACATTCCATTCTACTTTCCATTGCATTCCATTCCACATTCCATTCCTTTCGATTCCATTCAAAATTCCATTCCATTCCATTACATTCCATTTCAAATTCCATTCTATTCCACTTTCCATTCTACATTCCATTCCATTCCTCATTCCATTCTACATTCCATCCTACATTCCATTCCATTCCATTCCATTAAAAATTCCATTTTACATTCCATTCCATTCCATTCCACTTACCTTTCCACATGCCATTCCATTCCTTTCCACTTTCCATTCCATTTCAAATTCCATTCTACATACAATTACATTCCGTTCCACATTCCATTCCACGTTCCATTCCATTACGTTCTATTCCATTCCACATTCCATTCCACATTCCATTCCAAGTTCCATTCCATGTTCCATTCCATTCCATTCTATTCCACATTCCCTTCCATTCCATTACACATTCCATTCCACTTTCCATTCAACATTCCATTCCATTCCTTTCCATTCCTCATTCTATTCCATTCCATTCCAAGTTCCATTCAACGTTCCTTTCCATTCCATTCCATATTCCATTCCACTCCTTTCAATTCCTCATTCTATTCCATTCCATTCCATGTTCCATTCAACGTTCCTTTCCATTCCATTCCATATTCCATTCCACATCCCATTCCACTTTCCATTTTATTCCATTCTATTCCACATTCCATTCCATTCCATTGCACGTTCTATTCCAAATTAAACTCCATTCCATTCCACATTCCATTGCATTAAACATTCCATTACATTCGATTCCATTTAATATTTAAATCCATTCCATTCCACTTTCCATTCCGTTCCATTTCACTTTCCGTTCCGTTCCATTCCACTTTCCATTCCACGTTCCATTCCAATTTCCTTTCCACATTCCATACCACATTACATACAATTTCATTCCATTGCATTCCTCATTCCTTTCCACATCTCATAAAATTCCATTCAATTCCACATCCCATTCCATTCCATTCCACGTTCCATTCCACATTCCAATCCACATTCCATTATATATTCCATTACACATTCCATTGCACATTCCATTCCACATTGCATGCCATTCCATTCCATTCCACATTCCAATCCATTCCATTCCATTCTACATTCCATTCCATTCCATTCAATTCCACATCCCATTCCACATTCCATTCCTTGCCATTCCACGTTCCACTCCATTCCATTGCACATTCCATTCCATTCCATTCCATTCCAGTCCAAATTCCAATCCAATCCATTCAATTCCACATTCCATTCCAATTTTCATTCCACATTCCGTTCCATCCAATTCCGCATTCCATTCCATTCCATTCCAGTGCATTCCACATTCCATTCCATTCCATTCCACATTCTATTGCATTCCATTCCATTCCACGTTCCATTTCACATTTCATTCCATGTCATTCCACAATCCATTCCTTTCCATTGCACATTCCATTCCATTCCATTCCAGTCTATATTCCATTCCATTCCATTTGACATTACATTCCATTGCATTCCACATTGCATTCCAACCCTTTCCACTTTCAACTCCATTCCATTCCACATTCCACTACACATTCCATTCCATTAAATTTCACATTCCATTCCATTCTAATCTATCCCATTGCATTACATTCCACTTTCCATTCAATTCCATTGCACATTCCATTGTCTTCCATTCCAATATATTCCATTCCACTTTCCATTCCATATTCCATTCCCTTCCATTTCATTCCAGTACACATTCCATTACATTCCATTCCATTCCACTTTCCATTCCATTAAATTCCAAATTCCATTCCATTCCATTCCACATTCCTTTCCATAATCCATTCCATTCCATTCCCTTCCACATTCCGTTCCATATTCCATTCCATTCCATTGCATTGCAGTCCACATTCCATTCCATTCCAGCCCTTTCCACTTTCAATTCCATTAAATTCCACATTCCTGTCCATTCCATTCCACATTCCATTCCATTCCATTCCATATTTCCTTCCATTCCACTGCACATTCCAAATTTCCTTCCATTCCACTACACATTCCATTCCATTCCATTCCACGTTCTATTGCATGACATTCCACATTTCATTCCACATTCCTTTCCTTTTCATTCCACATTCCATACCATTCCAGTCCACATTCCATTCCATTCCATTCCATTCCAGTCCACATTCCATTCCATTCCATTCCATTCCAGTCCACATTCCATTCCATTCCATTCCATTCCACATTCCATTCCATTGCGTTACACATTAAATTCCATTCCGTTCCAATTTGCATTCCGTTTCATTTCATTCCAGTCCGCATTCCATTCCATTCCTCATTTCTTTCCATTCCATTCCACATTTCATTCCTTTCCATTCCACTTCACATTTCATTCCGTTCCACTTTCCATTCCAATTTCCATTCTACTTTATATTCCACGTTCCATTCCATGTTCCATTCTGCATTCCATTCAATTTCTTTCCTTTCCCCATTCCATTACCATCCATTCCATTCCGAATTTCTTTCCATTTCATTCCAGATTCCCTTCTAGTTTCCATTCAATTCCATTCCACATTCCATTTAATATTCCATTCCATTCAATTCGTTTCCATTTTTAATTCCATTCCTTTCCATTCTACATTCCACTCCACTTTCCATTCCATTCCATTCCGAATTCCATTCCACTTTCCATTCCAATCCAATCTGTATTACAATACACATTCCTTTCTATTCCATTCCACATTTCATTCCACATTCCATTCCATTCTATTCCACATTCCATTCAACGTTCCATTCCACAATCCATTCCATTCCATTCCAAATTCCATTATATTCCATTCCACTTTCTCTTCTGCATTCCATTCGAATCCACATTTCATTCCATTACACTCCCCATTCCATTCCATATTTCATCACATTCCATTCGAAATTCAGTTCTATTCCACTTTCCATTCCACATTCCGTTGTACATTCCATTCCATTCCATTCCATTCCACATTCCATTCTACTTTCCTTTCCATTCCATTCCAAATTCCATTCTACTTTCAATTCCATTCCTTTCCACATTCCATTCTACTTTCCATTCCTTTCCATTCCACATTCCTTTCTACATTCCATTCCATTCCATTCCACATTGCATTCAATTCCATTCCACATTCCACTCCATTTCTTTCCACATTCCTTTCTATTCCATTATATTCCATTTAATTCCATTCCATTCCATTCCAAATTCCATTCCATTCAATGCCACTCCATTACAATCCATTCCATGACATTCCACAATCCATTCCATTGCATTCAACATTCCATCCCACATTCCTTTCCATTCCATTCCACATTCCATTCCATTTCATTCCACATTCCATTCGACGGTCCATCCCATTCCATTCTGCATTCCATTCCATGTCACTTTCCGTTCTATTCCATTTCACGATCCATTCCATAAGCCATTCCATTTCATTCCACATTCCATTCCATTCCATTTCACATTCCATTCCATTCCATTTCACATTCCATTCCATTCCATTTCACTTTCCATACCATTCAATTCTATTCCACATTCCATTCCATTCCATTCAACGTCCCTTTAAATTCCATTCCATGTTCCATTACTTTCCATTCCATGTTCCATTGCAAATTCCATTCAATTATATTCCATTCCAGATTTCATTCAATTCCATTCCATTCCATTCCTTTCCACATTCCATTTCACATTCCATTCCACTCCATTCCACATTTTTGTGAACATTCCATTCCATATTCCAATCAATGCTGCATTCCATTGCCTTCCACTTTCCATTCCTTTCCATTCCACTTTACTTTCCATTTCATTCCACATTCCATTCCACTTTCCATTCCACATTCCATTCCACATTCCTTTCCATTCCATTCCACATTCCTCTAAACATTCAATTACATTCCATTTCACATTCCATTGCATTCCATTCCAAATTCCATTCCAATCCATTCCATATTCCATTCCATTCCAATGCATTCCACATTCCATTCCATTCCATTCCATTCCACATTCCATTCCATTCCATTCCACCTTCCATTCCAATCCATTCCACATTCCATTCCACTTTCCATTCTCTTCCATTAAAATTCCATTCCACATTCCATTCAATTCCATTCCACTTTCCTTTCCATTCCAATCCATTCCCTTCCATTCCATTCCATTACATTGCATTTCATTTCACATTCCAAGCATTCCATTCCATATGGTTTTCCATTCCACATTCCCTTCCATTCCACTTCACATTCCATTCCATTCCATTCCGTTCTATTACATAATATTCCACACTCCATTGCATATTCCATTCCATACCATTCCACATTCCATTCAACTCCATTCCACATTCATTTCAATTTCATTAAATATTCCTTTCTATTCTATTACATTCCATTGCATTCCATTCCATTTCACATTCCATTCCATACCACTCAATTCCAATTCCAGTTCCAATGCATTCCATTCCACAATCCATGCCATTCCATTCCACATTCTATTCCATTCTATTCCGCATCCCATTGCACATTCCATTCCATTCCAGTCCACATTCCATTACATTCCATTCCACATTCAAATCCATTCCATTCCAAATTCCTTTCCGTTCCATTCCATTTCATTATGCATTCCATTCCATTCCATTCCACATTCCATTTCACATTCCATTCCATTCCAATACACAATCCTTTCCATTCCATTCGACTTTCCGAACCATTTCATTCGATTCCATTCAACATTCCATTACACATTCCCTTCCCCGTTTCATTACACATTCCATTCCATTCCTGATTCCATTCCATTCCATTCCACATTCCATTCCATGGCATTCCATTCCATTCCACATTCTATTACACATTCCAAAGCATTCAATTCCACATTCCATTCCATTCGTATTTCCATGCCATTCCATTCCATTCCATTCCGCATTCCATTCCACATTCCATACAATTCCACTCCACATTCCATTCCATTCCATTCCATTCCATTTCACACGCCATTCCACATTCCTTTCCATGCCGTTCCATTCCTTTCCACTTTCCATTCCACATTGTATTCCATTCCATCCCACATTCCATTCCATTCCATTCCACATTCCATTCCATTGCATTACACATTCTATTCCATTCCCTTCCATTCCATTCCACATTCCATTCCATATTCCATTCAATTCCATTCCAGATTCCATTCCATTCCATTCCACATTCCATTCCACATTCCATTCCAATGCACTTCACATTCAATTGCACATTCCATTCCATTCCATTCAACATTCAATTCCGCATTCCATTTCACTCCATTCCAAATTCCATTCTACATTATATTCCACATTCCATTGCATACCATTCCACATTCAATTCCATTCCATTCCATTCCACTCCATTAGACATTCCATACCACATATATTCCATTCCATTCCAGATTACATTAAACATTCCATTCCACATTACATTCCACATTCCTTTCCAAATTCCATTCAATTCCATTCCATTTTCCTTTTTGTTCCATTCCATTCCACTTTCACTTCCATTCCATTCCACTTTACATTCCACATTCCATTCCACTTTCCATTACACGTTCCATTTCACATTCCATTGCATTCCATTCCACATTCCATTCCACCTTCAATCTCATTCAATTCCACCTTTCATTCCATTCCATTCCACCTTCCATTCCATTCAATTCCACAATCCAAGCCATTCCAATCAATGTTCCTTTCCATTCCATTAAACGTTGCATTCAGTTTTCCATTCCATTCCACATTCTAATCTCTTCCATTCCATATTCCATTCTATTCCATTCCACTTTCCATTCCACATTCCATTTCATTCCATTCCACTTTGCATTCCATTCCATTCCATTCCACGTTTTATTTCATTCCATACATGTTCCAATCCATTCCCTTCCACGTTCTATTCCACATTCCATTCCATTCCAAATTCCTTGGAGTGAATGGAAAGGAAAGGAATGTGGAATGGAGTGTGCAATGTAATGGAATGCAATGAGGAGTGGAATGGAAGAGAATGTGGAATGGAATGGAATGGAATGTGGAATGGAATGTGGAATGGAATTGAATGTTGAATGGTAAGAAATGGAATGTGGGATCAAATGGAAAGGAAAGTGGAATGGAATGTGGAGTGTAATGGAATGGAATTTGGAATGGAAATTGGAATGGAATGGAATGGAATGTGGAATAGAATGGAATACAATGTGGAATGGAAAGCAATGGAATGTGGAATGAAATGTGGAATGGAATGGAGTGGAATAAGCAAAGAAATGTGGAATGGAATGGAGTGGAATGGAATGTGGTTGGGAATGGAATGTAATGTGGCATGGAATGTAAATAATGTGAAATGGAATGTAATAGAATGTGGAATGGAAAGCGGAATGGAATGGAATGGAAAGTGGAATGCAATGAAATAGAATGTGGAATGGATTGGAATGGAATGGAATGTGGAGTGCTATGGAATGGAACTTGGAATGGAATTTATAATGAAATGCAATGGAATGGAATTTAATGTAGAATGGAATGGAATGGAATGGAATTTGGAATGGAATGAGGAAAGGAATGGAATGGAATTGAGTGGAATGTGGAATGGAAAGTGGAATGGATTGGAATGAAAAGTGGAATGGAATGGAATGTGGAATGGAAAGGAGTGGAATGTGGAATGGAATGGAATGGAAGTGGAATGAAATGGAATGTAATGGAATGTGGAAGGGAATGAAAAGGAATGTGGACTTGAATGTAATGGAATGTGGAAGGGAACGTGGAATGGAATGTGGAATGCAACTTTGAGTGGAACATGGAATGCACTGTTTCATGGAATGTGGAATGGAATGGAATGTGGAATGTGGAATGGAAAGGAATGGAATGTGAAATGGACAGGATTTTAATGTGGAAGGGAATGAAATGAAATGTGGCATTGAATTGAATTGAATGTGGAATGGAATGGAGTGGAGTGTGGAAAGGAATGGAGTGTAATGTGGAATGGAATGGAATGGAATCGAGTGTGGAATGGAATGGAATGGAATGTGGACTGTAATTGAAAGGAATGTAATGTGTAATGGAATGTAATCAATTGTGGAATGGATTGTGAAATGGAATGGGATGGAATGGAATGTGGAATGGAATGGAATGGAAAGGAATGATATGTAGAATGGGAATGAAATGAATGTGGAATGGAATGTGGAATGGAATGAGATGGAATGTGAAATGAAAAGTGGAATGGAATATGGAATACAATGGAATGGAATGTGGAATTGAATGCGGAATGGAATGGCATGGAATCTGTAATGGAATGTGCAATGGAATGGAATGGAATGTGGAAGTTGAACGTGGACTGGAATGGAATGGAATGGAATGGAATGTGGACTTGAATGGAATGGAACAGAATATGGAACGGAACGGAATGTGGAATGGAATGTGGATGGATTGGAATAGAAGGAGGAATGCAATGGAATGGAATGGATTATGGAATGGAATGTGGAATGGAATGCAATAGAATGAGGAATAGATTGGAATGTTATGGAAAGTGGAATGGAATGTAGAATGAAATCGAATGGAATGTGCAATGGAATGTGTAATGGAATGGAATGGAATATGGAATGGAAAGTGGAATGGAATGGAATGGAATGTGGAATTGAATGGAATGGAAATTTGAATGTAATGTGGAATGGAATGTGGAATGGAATAGAATGGAATGTGGAATGGAATAAAATGGAATGTGGAATGGAATGGAATGGAACATGGTGTGGAACGTGGAATGGGATTTGTAATGGAATGTGAAAGGAACATGGAACGGAACTTGGAAAGGAATGGGACTGAATTGAATGTGGAATGGAATGGAATTGAATGTGGAATGCAATGGAATGTGTAATGGAATGGAATGGAAGGTGGAATGGAATGAAATGGAATGGAATCTGGACTGGAAAGGAATGGAATTGAACGTGAATTTGGAAAGGAATGTGGAATGGAATGGAATAGAATGTGGAATGGAATGGAATGGAAAGAGGAATGGAATGGAATGGAACCTGGAATGGAACGTGGAATAGAACGTGGAATGGAAAGTGAAATGGAACGTGCAATGGAATGCAAAATAGAAAGGAATGGGTTCTTTAATGTAATGTGGAATGGAATGGAATGAAATGGAATGGAATATGTAATGGTATGTGGAATGGAATGGAATGGAATGGAATTTTAAATGGAATGTAATGGAACGTGGAATGGAATGGAATGGAACGTGGAAAGGAATGCATCGGAATGTACAATGGAATGGAATGGAACGTGGAATGGAATGTGGAATGGAATGAAGTGGTATGTGGAAAGGAAAGTGGAATGGAATGGAACGGAATAGAAAGGAATGTGGAATGGAATGTGTAATGGAATATGCAATGGATTGGAATGGAATGTGGAACTGAATATGGAATGGAAAGGAAAGGAATATGGAATGGAATGGAATGAGAAATGGAACGGAATGGAATGGAATATGGAATGGAATGGAATGGAATGGAATACAACGGATTGTGGAATGGACTGGAAAGTGGAATGGATTGCAATGGAATGTGGAATTTAATGGAATGGGACATAGAATGGAATGGAATGGAGTGGAAAGGAATGTGGAATGGAATGGAATGTGGAATGGACTGGAATGTGGAATGGACTGGAATGGAATTTGGAATGAAATGTACTCGAATGTAGAATGGAATGGAATGGAATGTGGAATGGAATGGAATGGAATATGGAAAGAAATGTGGAATGATATGCAACGTCATGGAATGGAATGTGGAATGGAATGAACTGGAATGTGGCAAGGAATGGAATGGAATTGAATGTGAAATTTAAATAGAAATGAATGTGGAATGGAATGGTATTGAATGTGAAATTTAAATAGAAGGAAAGTGGAATGGAATGGAATGGAATGTGGAATGCAATGGAATGGAACGGAACGGAGTATGGAATGGAATGGAACGGAGTGTGGAATGGAATTGAATGTGGAATGGAATGAAACGGAATGTGGAATGGAGTGGAATGCAAATTGGAATAGAATGGAATGCAGCATGGAATGGAACGGAACGGAACATGGAGTGGATAGGAATGCAACGGTATGGCAAGGAATGGAATGAGGAATGGAATGGAATGTAGAATGGAATGGAATGGAATGTGGAATGGAACTCAATGGAATGTGGAATGGAATGGAATGGAATGTGGAATGAAATGGAATGGAATTTGGAAGTGAATGAAATGGAATATGTAATGGAATGTGGAAGGGAAAGGAATGGAATGGAAGGAAATTTGGAATGGAATGTGAAATGGAATAAAATGGCGGGTGAAATGGAATGGAATGTGGAATGGAAAGTGGAATGGAATGGAATAGAACGTGGAATTGAACGTAGAATGGAAAGGAATGGAAGGTGGAATGGAAAGTGGAACGGAATGTGTAATGTGGAAAGGAATGGAATGGAATGTGTAATGGAATGGAATGGGATGAGGAATGGAATGGAAGGGAATTTGGAAGGTATCGCAATGGAATGTAGAATGGAATGTGTAATGGAATCTAATGGAATGTGGAATGGAATGGAACGGAATGTGGAATGGAATGTGGAAGGGAAAGGAATGGAATGGAATGGGATGTGGAATGGAATGGAATGGGATGTGGATTGGAATGGAATGGAAAGTTGAATGGAATGCAGAACGGAATTGAATGGAATGGAATGCGGAATGGAATGGTATGGAATGTGGAATGGAATGGCAGGAAATGTGGAATGGAACGTGGAATAGAGAGTGCAATGGAATGTGGAATTGAATGTCAAATGGAATGTGGAATGGAATGTCAAATGCAATGGAATGAAATGGAATGTGGAATGGAATGGCATGGAAAGTTTAATGGAATGCACAATGCAACGTAAAATGGAAAGTGTAATGGAAAGGAATGTAATGTGAAATGGAATGGAATTGAACGTGGAATGGAATGGAAAGGAACGTGGAATGGAATGGAATGGAATGGAATATTGAATGGAATGCAATGGAATGGGGAATACAGTGTAATGGATTCCAGAATGTAATGGAATGCAATGGAATGTGGAATGGAATGTGGATTGGCATGGAATGGAATGTGGAATGCAATGGAAATGAATGTGGACTGCAATGGAATGGAATGAGGAATGAAACAAAAAGCAGTGTGGAATGGAATGGAATTGAATGTGGAAAGGAATGGAATGGAATGGAATGTGGATTGGAATGCGGAATGGAATGTGGAATGGAATGGAATGGAATGGAATGAGGAATGGAATGGAATGGAATGAGGAATGGAATGGAAAGGAATGGAATGTGGTCTGGAATGAAAAGGAATGGAATGGAAAGTGGAATCTAATGTGGTATGGAATGGAAGGGAAGGCAATGTGGAATGGAAAGTGGAACGGAATAGAATGGAAAGTGTTATGGAATGTGGAACTGAATAGAATGGGATTTGGAATGGAATGTGGAATGGAAGGGAATCAATGTGGAATGGAAGAGAATCAATGTGGAATGGAAAGGAATGCAAATGTGGAATGGAATGGTATGGAAAGAGGAATGGAATGGAATGGAATGAGGAATGGAAAGTGAAATGGAATGGAATGGAATGTGGAATGCAATGTGAGAGGAATGGAATGAAATGTGGAATGCAATGGAATGGAATCATAGGGAATGTGGAATGAAATGTAACGGAATGTGGAATGCAATGTGGAAAGGCATGAAGTACAATGTGGAATGGTATGGAATGGAATAGAATTTAGTTTGGAATGTGGAATGGAAAGGAATGGAATGCAGAATTGAATGGAATGGAATGGAATGTGGAATGGAATGGAATGTGGAACGGAATGGAATGGAATGTGGATTGGAAGGGAATGGAATGTGGAATGAATGGTATGCAATATGGAATGGAATGGAATGGAATGGAATGTGAAATGGAATGGAATGGAAAGTGGAATGGAATGGAATGGAATGTGGAAGGGAATGTGGAATGTAATGTAATGTGGAATGGTATGTGGAATATAACGGAATGGAATGTGGAATGGAAAGGAACAGATTATGGAAAGGAAAGTGGAATGGAATGGAATGGAATGTGCAAAGGAATGTGGAATGGAATACGTAATGGAAAGGAATGGAACGGAATGTGGAATCGAATGCAATGGAATGTGGAATGCAATGTGGAATGGAATGTGAAGTAATGGAATGGAAGGTGGAATGGAAAGGAATGGAATGGAATGGCATGTGGAATGGAATGGAGTGAAACGTGCAATGGAATGGAATGGAATGGCATGTGGAATGGAATGGAATGAAATGTGGAATGGAATGGAAGGGAATGGAATGGCATGTGGAATGGAATGGAATGGAGTGGAAAGCGAATGGAACGGAATGTGGAAAAAATGGAACGTAAAGTTCAAAGGATGGAATGGATTGGAATGGAATGTGGAATCAAAAGGAATGGAAATTTGGATGGAATGCAAGGCAATGGAATGGAATGGAATGTGGAATAGAAGCGAATGAAATGTTGAATGGAATAGAATGGAATATGGAATGGAATGTGGAATGGAAATTAGAATGGAATGAGCAAAGGAATGGAATGGAAGGGAAAGGATGGAATGTGGAATGGAATGGAATGGAATTGAATGGAATGTGTAATGGATTGGAATGGAATGTGGAATGGAATGGAATTGAATGGAATGTGCAATGTAATGTGGAATGGAATGGAATGTGTAACCGAATGTGTAATGTAATGGAATGAAATGGAATGGCATGCGTAATGGAATGTGTAAAGGAATGGAATGAAATGGAATAGAATGTGTAATGGAATGTGTAACGGAATGGCATGGAATGTGGTACATAACGCAGAACAGAATGTGAAATGGAATGGAATGGAATGTGGAATGGAATGGAAAGGAATGTGGAATGCAATGGAATGGAATCTGAAATGGAATGGAATGGAATTGAATGGGGAACGCAATGTGGAATGGAATGGAATGAAATGAAATGTGGAATGGAAAGTGGAACGTAATTCAGTGGAACGTGGAATGGAATTGAATGGAATTGAATGGAATGTGGAATGGAAAGGAATTGAATATGTAATAGAATGTGGAATGGAAGTTAATGGAATGTTGTACAGAATGTGTAATGGAATGGAATGTGGAATTGGATTGAATGGAATGGAATGTGTAATGGAATGGAATGTGCAATCCAGTGCAATGCAATATGGAATGGAATGCAATGGATTGTAGAATCGAATGGAATGGAATGTGTAATGGAAGGGAATGCAATATGGACTGGAGTGGAATTTAACGGAATGTGGAATGGAATGTGGAATGGAATGGAATTGTATGAAATGTGGAATGGAATGTAGAATGGAATGTGGAATGGAATGGAATGGACTGTGGATTGCAACGTGGAATGCAACGTGATATGGAATGGAATGGAAGGTGAAATGGAATGGAACGGAATACTGAATGGAATGGAAAGAAATGTTCAATGCAATGAAATAGAATATGGAATGGAATGGTATGGAATGGAAAGGAATGTGTAATTGAATGATAAGGAATGGAATGAAAAGTGGAATGGAATGCAATGGAATTTGGAATAGAATTTGGAATGGCATTGAATGGAATTTGGAATGGAACGGAATGGAATGTGGAATGCAATGGAATGGAATGTGGAATGAAACGGAAGGGAATGTGGAATGGTATGGAATGGAATGTGGAATGGAATGGAATCGAATGGAATGTGGAATGGAATAGAATGGAATGGAGTGTGGCCTGGAATGCAATGGAATGGAAAGGAATGTGGAATGGAATGCAATTTAAAGTCAAAAGGAATGTGGAATGGAATGGAATGGAATGTGGAATGGAAGGGAATGGAATGTGGAATGTAATGTAATGGAACGTGGAGAGGAATGGAATGGAACTTAGAATGGACTGGAATGGAATGTGGAATGGAATGGAATTTAACATGGAATGGAATGGAATGGAATGGAATGGGATGCAATGAAATGAGGAATGGAATGGAATGTGGAATGGAATGGAATGGAATGTGGAATGGGAGGGAATTGTATGTCGAATGGAATGCAATGCAATCTGGAATGGAATGGAATGTGTAATGGAATGGAATGGAGTGAGTAATGGAATGGAATGGAATGTGGAATGGAATGGAATGGAATGGAATGCGGAATGGAATGGAATGGAATGTAGAATGGAATGGAATGGAATGTGGAATGCAATCGAATGGTATTTGGAATGGAATGTCGAACGGAATGGAATGGAATGGAAGGGAATGTGGAATGGAAGGGATTGAAATGGAATGGAATGGAATGTGGAAAGGACTGTGAAATGGAATGGAATGGAATGTGGAATGAAATGTGGAATGCAATGGAATGGAAAGTGGAATGGAATGGAAAGTGGAATGAAATGGTAAGTGGAATGAAATGTAGAATGGAATGGAATGGAATGTGGAATGGAATGTAAAATGGAATGGAATGAAATGTGGAATGGAATGTGGAATGGAATGAAATGGAAGGTGTACGGGAATGGAATGGAATGTGGAATGGAAAGTGGAATTCATTGGAATGGAAAGTGGAATAGAAAGTAGAAAGGAATGGTATGGAATGTAGAATGGAATGCCATGGAATGTGGAACGGAACGTGGAATAGTACGTGGAATGGAATGGAATGGAATGTGTAATGGAATGGAAAGGAATGTGGAATGCAATGGAATGGAATGTGAAATGGAATGGAATGGAGTTGAATGGGGAATGCAATGTGGAATGGAATGGAATGGAATGGATTGTGGAATGGATTGTGGAATGGAATGTGGATAGGAATGTGTAATGAAATGTAATGCAACTTGGAAAAGAATGTGGAATGGAAAGGGATGGAATTTGGAATGGAATATGGAATGGAGTGGAAATGATGGTGGAATGGAATGGAATGGATTGGAATAAAATGTGGAACGGAAGGTGGAATGGAACGGAATGGAATGTGGAATGGAATGGAAGGAATGTCAGATGGACTGGAATGGAACGTGGAATGGAAAGTGGAATGCAATGGAATGGAACGTGGACTGGAAGGTGGAATGGAACGTGCAATAGAATGTGGAATGGAGTGTGTAATGTGGAATGGAATGGAAAGGAATGTGGAATGGAATTTCAAATTGAATTGAATGGAATGTGGAATTGAATGGAATGGAATGTGGAATGGAATGTGAAACATAATTGAATGGAAAGTGGAATGGAAGATGGGATGCAATGTAATGG
Organism: Pongo abelii; assembly: GCF_028885655.2. NCBI lineage: Eukaryota > Metazoa > Chordata > Mammalia > Primates > Hominidae > Pongo > Pongo abelii. Next base: position 66,254,965 of record NC_072009.2, read on the forward strand.
ATCTTGGAATGGAACGTGGAATGGAACGTGGAATGGAACATGGATTTCAGTGTGGAATGTGGGAAGGAATGGAATGGAATGTGGAATGGAATGGATTGGAATGTGGAATGTAATGGAAGGGAATGTGGAATGGAATGTGGAATAGAATGGAAAGTGGAATGGAATGGATTCTGAAATGGAATGGAATGCAATGTGGAATGGAATGCAATTTGGAATGGAATATAATGGAATGAAGAATGGAAAGCAATGGAATGTGGAATCGAATGGAAAGGAATGGAATATGGACTGAAATGGAAAGGAATGGAAAGTGGAATGGAACTTGGAATGTAATGGAATGGAATGTCAAATTGAAAGTGTAATGGATTGAAATGGAATGTAGAATGGTATGTTTAATGGAATGGAACGGAATGTTGAATGGAACGCACAACGGAAAGTGGAAAGAAACTTGGAATGGAAAGCGGAATGGAACATGGAAAGGAATGTGGAATGGAACGTGGAATGGAACATGGAATGGAATACGAACTGGAAAGAATCGAATAGAATGTACAACGGAATCTGGAAAGGAATCGAATGGAATGTGGAATAGAATGGTATAGAATGGAACATAGAATGGAACGTGGAAAGGAGCGTGGAATGGAACGCGGAAAGGAACCTAAGAATGGAATGGAATGGAAAGTGGCATAGAATGTAATGGAATGTGGAATGGAATGGATAGGAAGATGTTATGCAATTGAAAGGAATGTGGAATGGAATGGAATGGCATGGACTGTGGACTTGAATGGAATGGAAAGGAATGGAATTTGTAATGGAATGGAAAGTGTAATGCAACGCAATGGAATGTGGAATGGAATGGAATGTGGACTGGAGTGGAATGGAATCGAATGGAATGTGGAATGACATGGAATTGAATGCGGAATTAAACGTGGAATGACATGGAATAGAATGTGGAATGGAAGGGAATGGAATGTGGAATGCAATGTGTAATAGAATGAAATGGAATGTGGAAGGAAATGGAATGGATTGTGGATTGGAATGGAATGGAATGTGGAAAGGAATGTTGGAGGAATAGAATGGAATGAAATGGAATGGAATATTGTATGGATTGGAATGGAATGTGGAATGGAATGGAATGGAAAGTGGAAGGGAATGTGGAAGGGAAAGGAATGCAACGGAATGGAATGGGATGTGGAATTGAATGGAAATGAATATGGAATGGAATGGAAGGGAAATTCGAATGGAAAGTGGAATGGAATGGAATGTGGAAAGGGAAGGAATGGAATATGGAATGGAATGTGGAATGGAATGGAATGGAATGTGGAATGGAAAATCGAAAGCAATGGAATGGAATGTGGAAAGGAATGAGGAATGGAAGGTATTTTATGGTATCATGGAATGGAATGGAAGGGGGAAACGAATAAGGAACGGAATGATTTGGAAGGTGGCATGGAATGGATTGGAATGTGAAACGGAATGTGGAATTGAATGGAATGGAAAGTGGAGTAGAGTGGAATGGAATATGGAAAGGAACTTGCAATGGAATTTGCAATGGAAGGTGGAATGGAATTTGGAATGGAATGTGTAATGTGGAATGGAATGGAATGGAATGTGGAATGGATTGGAATAGAATGAGGAATGGAATGGAAGTGAATGTGGAATGGATTGGAATGGAAGGTGGAATGCAATGAGGAATGGAAAGGAATTTGGTATGGAATGGAATGGAATGTGGAATTGAATGGAATCTAATGGAAAGGAATGTGGGAAGGAATGGAATGTGAAATGGATTGGAATGCAATGTGGAATGGAATCGAATGGAACGTAGAATTGAATGGAATTGAATGTGGAATGGAATATGGAATGGAAAAGAATGGAATGGTATCTGGAATTGAATGTGGAATGTAAAGGAATGGAATGTAGAATGGATTGGAATGCAAGGTGGAATGGAATGTGGTACGGAAACGAATGGAATTGAATCTGGAATGGAATGTGGCATGGAATGGAACGTAATGCCGAATGCCATGGAATGGAATGTGGAATGGAATGGAATGGAATGTGGAATGGAATGGAATGGAATATGAAATGGAATGTTTAATGGAATTGAATGGAATGTAGAAAGGAATGAGGAATGGAATGGAAAGGAATTGAATGTAAGGTGGAATGGAATGGATGGGAATGTGGAATGCAATGGAATGGAAAATGGAATGCAATGGAATGGAATTTGTAATTGAATGGAATGGAAACTTGAATGGACTGGAATGGAATGTGGAATGCAATGGAGTGCAATGGAATGTGAAATCTAATGGAATGTGGAATGGAATGGAATGTGGAATGGAATGGAATGGAATATCACATGGAATGGAATGTAATATGGAATCGCATGGAATGGAATGTTGAATGGAATCCGTATTTAAATGGAAAGGAATGTGCAATGGAATGTGGAAAGGAATGGAATGGAATTGAATGGCAAATGGAATGGAAAGGAATGGAATGTGGAAAGGATTGGAATAGAACGTGGAATGGAATCGACTGGAATGGAATGTGGAATTGAATGTGGAATAGAATGGAATGGAACGTGGAATGGAATGTGGAATTCAATGTGGAATAGAATGGAAAGGAACGTGGAATAGAATCTGTCAGCGAATATGGAATGGAATGTAATGGAATGCGGAATGGAATGTGGAATATAATGGAATGGAATGTGGAATGGAATGTGGAATGGAAAGGAATGGAATGAGGAATTGAATTTCGAATCTCATGGAATGGAAGGTGGAATGGAATGTGGAATGCTGTGTAATGGAAAGTGGAATGGAATGTGGAATGGAACGGAATGGAATGTGGAATGGAAAGGAACGGAATATGGAATTGAATGGAATGAAAAGTGCAATGGAACTTTGAATGGAATGAAATGGAACGTGGAATGGATTGGAATCTAAAGTGGAATGGAATGGAATGGAATGGAAAGTGGAACAGAATGGAATGGAATGGAACGTGGAATTGAATGGAATTTGGAATGGAAGGGAATATAGAATTCAATGGAATGGGATGTGGAATGGAATCCAATCGATGCTGGAATAGAATGCAATGGAATGTGGAATGGCATGGAATGGAAAGTGGAATGGAAAGTAATGTGGAATGGAAAGGAATATGGAAAGGAAAGCGGAAGGGAATGGAAAGGAATGTGGACTGAAATGTGGAATGATACGGAATGGAAAGGGGAATGGAATCTCGAATGGAATGGAATGGAATGTAAAGGAATATGTAATGGAATGGAATGGAACGGAATTTGGAATGGGATGTGCAATGGAATGGAATCGGATGTGCAATGGAATGTAATGGAAAGTGGAATGAAATGGAAAGGAATGTGGAATCAAACATCGTATGGAAAGTGCAATGATATAGAAGGAAACCTGGTATGGAATGGAATGGAACGTGAAATGGAATGGAATGGAATGAAATGGAATGTGGCAAGGAACAGAATGGAATGTGGCATGGAATGGAAAGGAATGCGCAGTGGCATGGAATGGAATGTGGAATGGAATGGAATGTGGAAAGGAATGGAATGGAAATTAGAATGGAACGTGGAAAGGAATGGAATGGAAAGTGGAATCGAATTCAATGGAACATGGTATGGAATGGAATGGAATATTGATTGTAATAGAATGGAATTTGCAATGCAATGGAAAGAAAAGTGGAAAGGAATGGAATGGAATGGAATGTGGACTCGAATGGATTGGAATTTAAAGGAATGTGGAATGGAATGGAACGGCTAGCAATGGAATGTGGAATGGAAAGGAAAGTGGAATGGAATGGAATGGAATGTGGAATGGAATGGAATTTAAGGTGGAATCGAAGGTGGAATGGAATGGCATTGAACGCGCAATGCAGAGTGAAATATATTGTGGAATGTAATGGAATGGAATGGAATGTGGAATGGAAAGGAATGGAATAGGGAATGGAATGTGGAATGGAATAGAAAGAATTGTGCAATGGAATGGAATGGAATGAAATGGATTGGAATGGAATGGAATGGAATGGAATGTGGAAGGGAATGGAATGGAATGTGGAAGGGAATGGAATGGAATGGAATGGAAGGGAATGGAATCGGATGTGTAATGGGATGTGAAATGGAATAGAATGTGGAGTGGAATGGGAAATGTAATGGAATAGAATGTGTAATGGAATGTGGAATTGAAGGTAATGGAATGTGGAATGGAATGTGGAGTGAAATGGAATTTGGAAAGGAATGCAATGGAATGTGGAATGGAATGGAATGTGGAATGTAATAGAATCAATGTGGAAGGGAGTGGAATGGAACGTGGAATGGAATTTGGAATGGAATGGAATGGAATGAACACTGATGGAATTTGGAATGGAATGGAATAGAATGAGCACTGGAATGTGGAAAGCAACCTGTAATGGAATGGAATGGAATTGCATGGAAGATGGAATGTAATGGAATGGAATGTGGAATGGAATGGAATGTGGATCGGAATGGAATGGAATGTGGATTGGAAGGGAATGGAATGTGGAATGAATGGCATGCAATATGGAATGGAATGGAATGGAATGGAATGCGGAAGGGAATGTGGAATGGAATGTAATGTTGAATGCTATGTGGAATGTAATGGAACGGAATGTGGAATGGAAAGGAACAGAATATGGAAAGGAATGTGGAATGGAATGGAATGGAATGTGCAAAGGAATGTGGAATGGAATACGGAATAGAAAGGAATGGAGCGGAATATGGAATGGAATGCAATGGTATGTGGAATGCAATGTGGAATGGAATGTGAAGTAATGGAATGGAATGTGGAATGGAAAGGAATGGAATGAAATGGAATGTGGAATGGAATGGAATGAAACGTGCAATGGAATGGAATGGAAAGGAATGGCATGTGGAATGGAATGGAATGAAATGTGGAATGGAATGGAAAGGAAAGGAATGGCATGTGGAATGGAATGGAATGGAGTGGAAAGCGAATGGAACGGAATGTGGAAAGTATGGAACGTAAAGTTGAAAGGAATGGAATGGATTGGAATGGAATGTGGATTCGAAAGGAATGGAAATTTGGATGGAATGCAATGCAATGTAATGGAATGGAATGTGGAATAGAAGCGAATGCAATGTTGAATGGAATGGAATGGAACATGGAATGGAATGTGGAATGGAAACTAGAATGGAATGAGCAAAGGAATGGAATGGATCGGAAAGGATTGGAATGTGGAATGGAATGGAATGGAATTGAATGGAATGGGTAATGGATAGGAATTGAATGTGGAATGGAATGGAATTGAAAGGAATGTGCAATGTAATGTGGAACGGAATGGAATGTGTAACGGAAGGTGTAATGGAATGGAATGAAATGGAATAGAATGCGTAATGGAATGTGTAAAAGAATGGAATGAAATGGAATAGAATGTGTAATGGAATGTGTAACGGAATGGAAAGGAATGTGGAATGGAATGTGTAACGGAATATGGAATGGAATGGAATGTGAAATGGAATGGAATGGAATGGAAAGGAATGTGGAATGCAATGTGAAAGGCCCTGTGGAATGGAATGGAATGGAATGGAATGTGAAATTAAATGGAATGCAATGGAATGTAATGGAATATGGAATGGAATTTAATCGAATGTGAAATGGAATGGAATCGAATTTGGAATGGAATGGAATGGAATGTGGAATGGAATGGAAGAGAAAGTTGAACGGAATGCAATGGAATGGAATGAAATGTGGAATGGAATGAAATATGGAATGAAATGAAATGGAATGGAATGGAATGTGGAATGGAATGGAATGAGGTGTGGAATGGAAGGGAAGGGAATGTGGGATGGAAGGGAAGGGAATGTGGGATGGAAGGGAATGGAAGGTTGAATGCAATGGAATGGAATGTGAAAGAAATGGAATGTGGTATGGAATGGAACGGAATGTGAAATGGAATATAATAGAATGTGGAATGGAATAGAATGGAATGTGGAACAGAATGGAATGGAATGCGAATTGAATGGAATCTGGAATGGAATAGAACAGAATGTGGAATTGAATGGATTGGAATGTGGAATGGAATGTGGAATGAAATGGAATGGAATATAGAATTGAATGTGGAATGTAATGGAATGGAATGGAATGTAGAATGGAAAGGAATTAAATGTGGAATGGAATGAAGTGGAACGTGGAATGGAATGGAATGGAAAAGAATGTGAAATGAAATGGAATAGAATGTGGAATGGAATGGAATGGAATGTGGAATGCAATGGAATGGAAAGGAATGTGAAATGGAATGGAATGGTTAGTGGAATGGAATAGAATGTTGAATGAAATGGAATGTAATGTGGAATGGAATGTGGAATGCAATGGAATGTAATGTGGAATGGAATTCGGAATGGAATTGAATAGAAGGGAATGGAGTGGAATGTGGAATGGTATTGAATGGAATGTTCAATTGAATGGAATGGAATGGAATGTTAAATGGAATGGAAAGGAATGTGGAATGGAATGCAATGGAATGTGGAATGGAATGGAATGGAATGTGGAATGGAATAGAATGGAATGTGGAATGGAATGGAAAGGAACGGAATGGGATGTTGAATGGAATGTGCAACGGAATGGCATAGAATGAAAAGAGGAACGGAATGTGGTATGGAGTCTGGAATGGAATGTGGAATGGAATGAAATGGAATGTGGAATTGAATGCAACTGAAGGTGGAGTGGAATGGAATGGAATGTGGAATGGAATGGAATGTAGAATGGAATGGAATGAAATGGAATAGGATGATCTGCATAATGGAATGTGGAAAGGAATGGAATGGAATGGAATGGAATGTGGAAAGGAATGGAATGTGGAATGGAATAGAATGCAATGTGGAATGGAATGGAATGGAATATGGAATAAAGTGGAATGGAATGAGGAATGGAATGGAATGAAATCTGGAATGGAAAGTAGAATGGAATGGAATGGAACATGGAATGGAATGGAACGGAAGGCAGAATGGAATGGAATGGAATGTGGGGTGGAACGGAATGAAACGGAATGGAATGTAGAATAGAATGTAAGTTAATGTGTAATGGAGTGTGGAACAGAATTTAATTTAAAGTGGAATGGAACATGGAATGGAAAGGAATAGAAGGTGGAATGGAATGAAATGGAATGTGGAATTGAATCTAATGGAATATGGAATAGAATGCAACGGAATGGAATTGAGTGTAGAATGGAATGGAATGGAATGTGGAATGGAACATGGATTGGAAAGGAATGGAATGTCGAATGGAATTGAATGTAATGTGGAATGGAATGGATTGGAATGTGCAATGGAAATTGGAATGGAATGGAATGGAATGTGGAAAGGAATGGAATGGAATATGGAAAGGAATGCAATGGAATGGAATTCGGAATGGAAAGGAATGCAGTGGAACGTGGGATGGAATGGAACGGAATGTGGAATGGAATGTAGAATGGAAAGTGGAATGCAATGAGGAATGGAATTTGGAAAACAAACGTAAGGAATGTGGAATGTAGTAGAATTGAATGTGATTTGGAATGGTATGGAATGGAATAGAACATGAAATGCAATGGAATGTGTAATGGAATTCAAAGGAATTTGGAATGCAATGGAATGGAATATGGAAAACAATGGAAAGGAATGTAGAATGGAAAGTGGAATACAATGGAATCGAAAGTGGAATGGAGTGGAATGGATTGCAGAATGGAATGGAATGGAATGGAATGTGGAAAGGAATGGAATGGAAACGAATGGAATAGAATGTGGAATGGAATGCAATGGAATGTGGAATGGAATGGAATGGTTTGTGGAATGGAATGTGGAATGGGATGGAGTGGAATGTGGAATGGAATGTGGAAAGGAATGTGGAATGAAACGGAATGGAATGTGGAATTAAATGTGGAATGGAATGGAATGGAATGTGGAATGGAAAGTGGAATGGAATGTGGAAGGGAATGTGGAATGGAATGGAATGTGGATTTGAATGTGGAATGGAATGGAATGGAATATGTAATGCAATGTGCAATGGAATGGAATGGAATGTAGAATGGAAAGCGCAATGCAATGTGTAATGGAATGGAATGGAATGGAATGTGGAATGGAATGCGGAATGGAATGGAATGGAATGGAATGTGGAATGGAATGGAGGGGAATATGGAATGGAATGGAATGGAAAGAATGGAAAGTGGAATGGAATGGAAGGGAATGTGGAATGTAATGTGGAATGGAATGGAACGGAAAGGAAAGGAATGTGGAATGGAATGGAAGGGAATGTGGAATGAAATGTGGAATGGAATGGAATGGAATGTGGAAAGGAACAGAATGGAATTTGGAATGGAATAGAATGGAATTGAATATGGAAAGAAATGTGCAGTGCAATGGAATATGGAATGGAATGTGAAATGGAATGTGGATTAGAATGGAATGAAATTTGGAATGGAATGTGGAATGGAATGGAATGCAGCGTGGAATGTAGTGGAATGCACTGTGGAATGGAATTTAATGAAATGTGAAATGGAATGGAATGGAATGTGGAATGGAACGTGTAATGGAATGGAATGGAATGGGGAATGGAAAGGAATGTGTAATTGAACGGAATGGAATGGAATGGAATATGGAATGGAATGTAATGGAATGGAATGGAAAGTTTCATGGAATGAAATGGAATGTGGAAAGGAATGGAATGGAATGGAACAGAATGAAACCCAGTATTGAATGGAATGGAGTGCGGAACGGAATTGAAAGGAATGTGGAATGGTATAGAATGGAATTTGGAATGGAATAGAATGGAATGCGATATGGAATGGAATGCAATTGAATATGGTATGGAAAGGAATGCAATGGAATGTGAAAGGCAATTGAATGTAATGCGGAATGGAATATGGAATAGAAGGGAATGGAATGTGAAATGGAATGTGGAATTGAATGTGGAATGGTTGGAATGAAACGTGGAATTGTTTTGCAATGTGATGGAATGGAATGTGCAATGGAATGCAAATGAAGGTGGAATAGAATGGAATGAAATGTGAAAAGGAATTGAATGGAATGAGGAATGGAAAGGGTCATATAATTGAAAGGAATGTGGAATGGAATGTAGAATGGAAGGTGGAATGCAATGGAATGGAATGTGAAATGTAATTGAGCAGAAGGGGGAATGGAATGTGGAAAAAAATGGAATGAAATCTGGAATACAATGTGGAATGGAATGTGTAATGGAATGTGGAATGGAATGGAATGGAATGTGGAATGGAATGTGGAATTAAAAGTGCAATTGAATGGAATGGAAAGTGGAATGGATTTCAACTGAATGTGCAATGGAATGGAAAGTATTGGAAAGTGAAGTGGAGTTGAATGGAATACGGAATAGAATGTGGAATAGAATGGAATGGGATTTGAAATGGAATGTGGAATGGAATGTGGAATGGAATGTGGAATGCAATGTAATTGAATGTGGAATGGAATGTGGAATGCAAAGTAATTCAATCTGGAATGGAATGTGGAATTCAATGTGCAATGGAATGGAACGGAATGTGAAATGGAATGTTGAATGTTATGGAATGGAATGTGGAATGGAATGGAATGGAATGTGGACTGGAATGGAATGTAATGTGAAACGGAATGGAATGGAATGTGGAATGGAATTGAATGGAATATGGAAAGGAATGGAATGGAATGGAATATGGAATGGAATGGAATGTGGACTGGAATGAAATGGAATGGAATGGAATATGGAATGGAATTGAATGGAAAGTGGAGTGGAATGGAATGGAACATAAAATGGAATGGAATATATTGTGGAATGGAATGGAATTGAATGTGCAATGGAATTGAATGGAATGGAATGTGTAGTGGAATGGGATGTAATGCAATATAGTGTGGAATTGAATGGATTGGAATGTGGAATGCAATGTAATTGAATCTGGAATGGAATGTGGAATTCAATGTGCAATGGAATGGAACGGAATGTGAAATGGAATGTTGAATGTTATGGAATGGAATGTGGAATGGAATGAGGACTGGAATGGAATGTAATGTGAAACGGAATGGAATGGAATGTGGAATGGAATTGAATGGAATATGGCAAGGAATGGAATGGAATGGAATATGGAATGGAATGGAATGTGGACTGGAATGAAATGGAATGGAATGGAATATGGAATGGAATTGAATGGAAAGTGGAGTGGAATGGAATGGAACATAAAATGGAATGGAATATATTGTGGAATGGAATGGAATTGAATGTGCAATGGAATTGAATGGAATGGAATGTGTAGTGGAATGGGATGTAAGGCAATATAGTGTGGAATTGAATGGATTGGAATGTGGAATGGAACGTAATGGAATGTGGAATGGAATGGAATGGAATGCGGAATGCAATGTGGAATGCAACGGAGTGCAAAGTGGAAAGGAATGTTGAGTGGAATGGAATTTAACGTGGAATGGAACGTGTAATGGACCGTGGAATGGAATGTGGAAGGGAATGGAATGCAATGTGGAATGGAATGTGCAATGGAAATGAATGGAATTGAAGGGAATGTGGAAAGGATTGGAAAGGAATTTGGAATGGAATGGAATGTGGAATGGAATGCGGAAAGGAATGAAATGGAAAGTGGAATGCCATGTGGAATGCAATGGAATGAAAACTGGAATGGAAACTGGAATGGAACATGGAACGGAAGTGGAATGGAATATGGAATGGAATGTGGAATGGAATGTGGAATGCATTAGAATGGAATGTGGTCTGGAATGTTATGAAGTGGACGGTGGAATGGATTGGAATGGAATGTGGAATTTAGTATGGATTGGAATGTGGAATGTAATGCTGAGTGGAAAGGAGTGGACAGTGAAATGGAATGGAATGCAATGGAATGTAGAATCGAAAGTGGAAAGGAAGGGAATGGAATGAGGAATGCAGTGTGGAATGGAATACAATGGAACGTGGAATGCAATCTGGAATGGAATGTGGAATGGAATGGATTGGGTTGTGAAATGGAATGCAATGGAATGTGGTATGGAATGGAATGGAATGTGAAAAGGAATGGAATGGAATGTGAAATGAAATGGATAGGAATGCGGAATGAAAAGGAATGGAATGGAATGTGGAACGGAATGTGGAATGGAACGGAGTGGAATGTGGAATGGAAAGGATTGGAATGTGGAATGGAATGGGATAGAATGAGGAACGTAAACTGGAATGGAAAGTGGAATGGAAAGTGGAATGAAACGTGGAATGGAACGTGGAATGGAATGGACTGGAACATGTAGTGGAAAGTGGAATGGAACGTCGAATAGAATGTGTAATGGAAAGTGGAATGGAACGTGAATTGGAATGAAATGCAATGTGGAATGCAATAGGAAGGAAGTTTGAATGAAATGGAGTGGAATATGGGATGGAATGGAATGAAATGGAATGTGGAATGGAATGTAATGGAATGTGCAATGGAACGTGGAATGGAATGGAATGCAATGTGGAATGCAATGTGCAATGGAATGAAATGGAATGTGGAATGGAATGGAATGGAATTTGAAATGGAACGTTGAGTGGAATGTGGAATGGAATGTGGAATGGAATGAAATGGAATGTGGAATGGAATGTGGAATGGAATGGAATGGAACTTGGAATGGAACGTGGAGTGGAATGTGGAATGGAATGTAGAACTGAATGTAATGCAATGTGGAATGGAATGTGGAATGGAATGCAATGGAACGTAGAATGGAATGTGGAATGCAATGTGGAATGGAACGGAATGGATGGTGGAATGGAATGTGAAATGGAACATGGAAATGAACGTGGAATGGAACGTGGAATGGAATGTGCAATGGAAAGTGGAATGGAATGTGGAATGGAATGGAATGGAATGGAATGCAGAATAGAATGGAATGGAATGTGGAAGAGAACGTGGATTGGAATGGAATTGAATTTGGAATGTAATGTGGAATGGAAAGGAAAGCAACGTGGAATGGAATGGAAGGCAATGCGGAATGGAATGGAATGCAATGAGGAAAGGAATGCAATGAGATGTGGAACGGAAAGGAAAATAATGTGGAATCGAATGTGGAATTGAATGGAATGGAATGTGGAATAGTATGTGGAATTGAAGGGAATTTGCAATGGAAAGGAGTGAGATGGAATGGAATATGGAAGGGAATAGAATGGAATGGAATGGAATGGAATGGAATGGAATGGAATGTGGAATGCAATGTGGAATGGAATGGAATGGAATGTGGATTGGAATCTGGAATGGAATGTGGAAAGGAATGGATAGGAATGCGGAATGGAATGGAATGGAATGGAATGTGGAATGGAATGTGGAATGGAACGGAGTGGAATGTGGAATGGAATGGAATGGAATGGAAAGTGGAATGGAAAGGAATGTAATGTGGAATGTAATGTGGAATGGATTGAAATGGAATGTGGAATGGAATATGGAAAGGAATGGAAAGGAATGTGGAATGGAATGGAATGGAATGTGGAATTGAATGTGGAATCGAATGTGGAAATGTACGTGTAATGGTATGGAAGGGAACATGGAATGGAATACAATGGAATGTGGAAAGGAATAGAACGTAGTGCAATGTGGAATGACATGGAATGGAATTTGGAATGGAATGTGGAATGGAATGTGGAATGGAATTAAGTAAAATGTGGAGTGGAATGTGGAATCGAAAGTGGAATGGAATGGAATGGAAGGTGGAATGGAATGGAATGGAAAGTGGAAAGGAATGAATTGAAGTGCAACATGGAACGGCATGGAATGTAATGTGGAAGGGAATGTCGAAAGGAATGTGGAATTCAATGAAGTGCAATGTGGAATGGAATGAAATGGAATGTGCAATAGAATTTGGAATGAAATGGAATGTGCAATGGAATTTGGAATGGAATGGAATGTGGAATGGAAAGGAATGGAATGTGGAATGGAATGGAATGTGGAATGGAATGGAATATTGAGTGGAATCGAATGCAATGTGGAATGGAACGGAGTGGAATGCAACGTGGAATTCAATGGAAAGGAGTGTGGAATGGAATGAAATGTGGAATGGAACGTGGAATGGAACGGGGAATGGAAATTGGAATGGAACGTGAAATGCAATTGGAAGGGAATGTGGAATGGAATGGAATGGAATTTAAGGGAATGTGAAATGGAGTGGAATGGAATGTGGAATGGAACAGATTGGAATGTGGAATGGAAAGCAATGAAATGGAATGGAATGTGGAACGGAATGGAATGGATTGGAATGGTATGAATGTGAAATGTAATGCAGATGAATGTGGAATGAAATGTATAATAGAATGGCATGGAATGTGGAAAGAATGAGGAATGGAATGGGATGGAATGCCGAATGGAGTGGAATAGATTGGAATGGAATGGAATGTGGAATGGAATGGAATGGAAAGAGGAATGGAATGGAATGGAATGTAGAATGGAATGTGGAATGGAATGGAATGCAATGTGGAATGAAATGGAATGGAATGTGGAATGGAATGGAATGGAACTTAGAATGGAATGTGGAATGGAATGGAATGCAATGTGGAATAGAAAGTGGAATCGAATGGAAGGTGGAATACAAGGGAATGGAATGTGGAAAGGAATTGAATGGAATGGAATGTGGAATAGAATGTGGAATGGATTTTAATGGAATGTGGAATGGATGGTGTAGGGGAATGGAATGAAATGTGGAATGAAATGGAATGTAATGGAAAGGAACGTGGAATGGAAAGGAATGGAATATGGAATGGAATATGGAATGGAATGGAATGGAATGTGGAATGGAATGTGGAATGGAATGTGGAATGGAAGGAAATGAAATGTGTAAAGGAATGTGGAATGGAATGGAATGGAATGTGGAATGGATTGGAGTGGAAAGTGGAATGGAATGTGGAATGGAATGGAATGTGGAATGGACTGGGGTATGGAATGGAATGGAATGTGGCATGGAATGTGGAATGGATTGTGGAATGGAATGTGGAGTGGAATGTGGAATTGAATGGAATGGAATGTGTAATTAAATGTGGAATGGAACGGAAAGGATTGTGGAATGGAAAGTGGAATGCAATGGAATGGAATGTGGAATGGAATTTTATGGAATGTGGAATGGAATGGAATTGAATGTGGAATGGAAATTGGAATGGAAAGAGGAATGTAATGTGGAATGGAATATGGAATGGAATGGAATGTAATATGGAATGGAACGTGGAATGGAATGGAATGGAATGTGTAAAGGAACATTGAATGGAATGCTGGAATGGAATGGAAAGCCGAGTGAAATGGAATGGAAGGTGGAATGGAATGCAATGGAATGCGGAATGGAATGGAATGGAATGTAGAATGGAATTTGAAATGGAATTGAATGCAAAGTACAATGGAATGTGGAATGGAATGATATGAGGAATGAAATGGAATATGAAATGGAAAGGAATGTAATATAGAATGGAACGTGGAATGGAATGGAATGCAATGTGAAATGAAATGTGGAATCGAACGGAATGTGGAATCGAATGGAATGGGGAATGTAATGTGGAATCGAATGGTATGTGGAATGTCATGTGGACTCGATTGTGGAATGAAATGGAATGTGGAATAGATTGTGGAATGGAATGGAATGGAATGGAATGTGCAGTGGAATGGAATGGAATGTTGAATGGAATGGGAGGCAATGCCGAATGGAATGGAATTGAATGTAATGGAAAGGAATGTGGAATGCAATGGAATGTCATGTGAAACGGTATGGAATGGACTGTGTATTGGAATGTTGAATGGAATGCTGGAATGAAACGGAATGCTGAATGAAATGGAATGGAAGGTGGAATGGAAAGGAATGAAATGGAATGTAGAATGGAATCGAATGGAATGTGGAATGGAATGGAATGGAATGTTCAATGGTATCTGGAAAGGAATGCAATGCAGTGTGGAATGGAATGGAATGGAATGCGGAATGGAATGGAATGGAATGTAGAATGGAGTGTGGAATGGTATGCAACGCAATGTTGAATGGAATGTGGAATGGAATGTAAGGTGGAATGGAAGGGAATGGAATGTGGAATGGTATGGAATGGAGCGGAATGTGGAAAGGATTGGAATGGAATGTGTAATGGAAGGTGTAGTGGAATGGAATGAAATGTGGAATGGAAAGAATGGAATGGAAAGAACGTGCAATGGAATGGAATGGAATGTGGAATGGAATGGAATGCTGTCTGGAATGTAAAGTTGAATGGAATGGAATGGAATGGAATGTGCGATGGAATGTTTGACGGAATGGAATGGAATGTGAAATGAAATGTGGAATCCAATGGAATATATTGTGAAAGGAAAGGAAAGGAAAGTGGTATGGAATGGAATGGAATGTGCAAAGGAATGTGGAATTTAATGGAATGGAATGGAATGTGCAATGGAATGTGGAATTTAATGGAATGGAATGTGCAGTGGAACATGGAATGTAATGGAATGGACGGTGGAATGGAACATGCAATGGAACGTGGAATGCAATGCAGTGTAACATTGAATAGAAAGTGGAATGTAACGCAGAATTTAATGGAATGGAACGTGGAATGGGACATGGAATTCAACGTGGAATGGAAAGTGCAATGGAAAGTGGAATGTCAGGGAATGGGACGTGGAGTGGAAAGTGGAATGTCAGGGATTGGAAAGTGGAATTCAACGTGGAAAGAACAGTAGAATGGAACGAGGAATGGAACATGGAATTGAACGTGAATGGAACATGGAATAGAATGGAATGGAATGAGGAATGGTGAGAAATGGAATCTGAAATGGAATGGAATGGAATGTGGACTGGTATGGAATGGAAGGGAATGGAATGTGGAATGCAAAGGAATCAACGTGGAGTGGAATGGAAAGTGTAATGGAATTGAAAGGAATGTGGAAGGGAATGTGGAATGAAACGTGGAATGGAGTGGAATGTGGAATGTATTGTGTGAACGGACTGGAATGGAATGGAATGTGCAATGGAATGGAATGAAATGTTGAACAGAACGTCAAATGGAACGTGGAATGGAACAGGAAAGGGAATAGAATGTGGAATGGAATGCGGAATGGAACGTGGAATGTAATAGAATGTGGAATGGACTGTGGAATGGAATGGAATGGAAAGTAATGTGGAATGGAATTGAATGGAATGTGAAATGGAATGGAAAGTGGAATGGAATTGAATAGAATGTTGAATGGAATGGAATGGAATGGAATGTGGAATGGAATGGAATGGAATGTGGAATGGAAGGGAATGGAATATGGAATGGAATGGAATGCAATGTGGAATGGAACGGAATGGAATACAATGTGGAATTCAATGGAATGGAATGTGGAATGGATTATGAAATGGAATGGAATGAAATGTGGAATGTAACGTGGAATGGAACGTGGAATGGAACTTGGAATGGAATTTGGAATGGAAAGGGAAATGCAATTGGAATGGAATGTGGAATGGAATGGAATGGAATTTAAGGGAATGTGAAATGGAGTGGAATGGAATGTGGAATGGAATGTGGAATGGAATACGGAAAGGATCGTGGAATGCAATGGAAAAGGGAATGGAATGTGAAATGGAACGTGGAATGGAATGGAAAGTGGAATGTATTGTGGAATGGAATGTGGAATTCAACGCGGAATGGAATGTAATGGAACGTGCAATGGAACGTGGAATGAAATGGAATGGAATGTGGAATGGAACATGGAATCAAAGTGTACTGTAATGTGAAGTGGAATGGAAGATGGAATGGAAAGTGGAATGAAAAGTGGAATGAAATGGAATGTGGAATGGATTGTGTAATGGAATGGAATGGAATAGATTGTGGAATGGATTGGAATGGAATGTGGAATGGATTGGAATGGAATGCCGAATGGAATGGAATAGAATGTGGAATGGAATGGAGTGGAATAGAATGTGGAATGGAATGTAATGCAATGTGGAATGGAATGGAATGGAATGTAGAATGGAATGTGGAAAGGAGAGGAATAGAATGCCGAATGAAATGGAATGAAATGTGGAATGGAATCTGGGATGGAATGCAATGGAATGTGGAATGGAATGTGGAATGGAATGGAATGTGGAATAGAAACGAAAGAAATGTGGAATGCAATGTGGAATGGAATAGAATGGAATTTCGAATGGAATATTGAATGGAATGGAATGGAATGTAGAAAAGAATGTGGAATGGTAGGGAATGGAATGAGAAATAGAAGGTGGAAAAGAAAGGAATGGAATGTGGAATGGAATGGGGAATGGAATGGAATGGGGAATGGAATGGTATGGAATGTGGAATGGAATATGGAATGGATTGTGGAATGGTATGTAGAATGAAATGTGGAATGGAATGGAATGGAATGTGGAATGGAATGTGGAATAGAATGTGGAATGGAATGGAAAGAATGTGGAATGGAATGTGGAACGCAACGGAATGGAATGTGGAATGGAATGGAATGGAACGTGGAATGGAATAAGGAATGGCTCGTGGAATGGAACGTGGAATGGAAGTTGGAATGGAAAGTGGAATGCAATGCGGAACGGAACGGAATGGAATGTAGAATGTAATGTGGAATGGAAAGGAATGTAATGTGGAATGGAATGGAATGGAAAGGGAAATGGAATGGAATGCAATGGAATGCAGTAAGAAATGTGGAATGGAATGTGGAATGGAAAGGAATAGAATGTTGAATGGAATATGGAATGAAATTGAATGGAATTTGGAATGGACTGTAATGCAATGTGGAATGCAACGTGGAATGGGATGGAATGGAATGTGGAATGGAAGGTGGAATGGAATGTGGAATGTAATGTGGAATGGAACGTGGAATGGAATGGAATGCGGAATAGATTTTTGCTATGGAATGTGGCATGCTATGTGGAATGTAATGGAATGGAATGTGGAATGGAATTTGAAATGAGATGGAAAGGAATGTGGAATGGAACGTGGAATGGAATCTGGAATGGAACGTGGAATGGAAGGTGGAATGAAACGTGGAATGGAAGGTGTACTGGAATGGAATGCAATGTGGAATGGAATGGAAAGGATCGTGGAATGGAATGGAATGGAATGTGGAATGAAACGCAACGCTGTTTCGAATGCAAATTGGAATGGAATGGAATGGAATGGGGAATGGAATGTGGAATGGAATGGAATGGAATATGAAATGGAATGTGGAATGGAATGGAATATGAAATGGAATGTGGAATGGAATGGAATATATTCTGGAATGGAATGGAATGGAAAGTGAAATGGAATGGAATGTGCAATGGAATGTGGAATTTAATGGAATGGAATGAGCAATGGAATGTGGAATGGAATGGAATGGAATGTGGAATGGGACGTGGAATGGAAGGTGGAATGGAATGGAATGGAAAGTGGAATGGAAAGTGCAATGGACCGTGGAATGTAACGGAATGTAACAAGCACTAGAAAGTGGAAAGTAACATGGAATTTAATGGAATGGAAAGTCGAATGGAACGTGGAACGGAATGTAATAGAACGTGGAATGGAACGTTAATGCAAAGTGGAATGTAAGGGATTGGAAGGTCAAATTGAACGTGGAATGGATGGTAGAATGGAACGCGGAATGGAACGTGGAATGTAACACGAATGGAACGTGGAATGTAAAGGAATGGTATGTGGAATGGTAAGGAATGGAATCTGGAATGGTATGAAATGGAATGCAAAGTGGACTGGTATGGGATGGAATGGAATGGAATGTGGAATGGAATAGAATCAAATGTGGAGTGGAATGGAATGTGTAATAGAATGGAATGGAATGTGGAATGGAATGTGTAATAGAACATGGAATGGAGTGTAATGTGAAACGGATTGTGGAATGGAATGGAATGAAATGTGGAAAGGAATGTGGTATGGAATGGAATGGAATGTTGAATGGAACGTAGAATGGAAAGTGGAATGGAATAGAATGTGGAAAGATATGTGGAATGCAATGTGGAATGGAATGGTATATGGAATGGATTGTGGAAGGGAATGGAATGGAATGGACAGTGGAATGCAATGGAATCGATTGTGCAATGGAATGGAATGTGGAATGGAATTTACAGGAATGTGGAATGATATGAAATGGAATGGAATGTGGAATGGAATGGAATGGAATGTGTAATGGAATGAAAAGGAATATGGAATGGAATGGATTGCAATGAGGAATGGAATGGAAGGGAATGCAATGTGGAATTCAGTTGAAAGGAATATGGAATGGAGTATGAAATGGAATGGAATGAAACGTGGAATGGAACATGGAATGGATGGTAGAGTGGAAAATTGAATGGAACTTGGAGTGGAACTTGAAATGCAATTGGAATGGAATGTGGAATGGAATGGAATGAAATTTAAGGAAATGTGAAATGGAGTGGAATGGAATGTGGAATGGAACGTGGAATGGAATGCAATGGAATGTGGAGTGGTATGAGGAATGGAATGGAATGAAATGGAATGGAATGTGGAATGGAATGGAATGAAATGGAATGGAATGAGGAATGGAATGGAATGAAAAGAAATGGAATGAGGAATGGAATGGAATAGATTGGAATGGAATGAACGTGAAATCTAATGGAGTGGAATGTGGAATGGAATGTGGATTAGAATGGAACGGAATGTGGAATGAATGCGGAATGGAATGGAAAGGAATGTAGAATGCAATGGAATGAAATGTGGAATGGAATGTGGAATGAAATGGAATGCAATGTGGAATGGAAAGTGAAATAGAATTAAATGGAATATGGAATGTAATGGAATGGAATGTGGAATGGAATGTGGATTGGAATGGAATGGAAGGTGGAATAGAACGTGGAATGGAATGTGGAATGAAAATTGGAAAGGAATGTAATGTGGAATGAATAGTGGAATGGAATGAAATGGAATAGAAGGTGGAATGGATTCTAATTGAATGTGGATTGGAATGGAATGCAATGCCAAATGGAATGGAATGGAATGTGGAATGGAATGGAACAGAATGTGGAATGGAATGTTGAAAGTAGTGGAATGGAATGCCGAAGGAAATGGAATTGAATGTGAAATGGAATGGAATTGATTGGAATATGTAATGGAAAGGAATGGAATGTGGAATGGAATGTGGACAGTAATGCAATGGAATGTGGAATGCAATGTGGAATAAAATGGAATGTGGAATGAAAATGAAAGGAATGTGGAATGCAATGTGGAATGCAATGGAATGGACTGTGGAATGGAATATGGAATGGAATGGAATGGAATGTGGAATGGAATGTGGAATGAAATGTGGAATAGAATGGAATGAAATGTGGAATCGAAGGTGGAATGGAATGGAATGGAATGTGGAATGGAATGTGGAATGGAATGGAATGGAATGAGGAATGGAATGGAATGGAATCTGGAATGGAATATGGAATAGATTGTGTAATCGAATGTAGTATGGAATGTGGAAAGGAATGGAAAGGAAAGTGCAACGGAATGTGGAAACGAACGGAAAGGAATGTGGAATGGAATGTGGAATGGAATAGAATGGAATGTGGAATGGGTTGGGATGGACCGTGAAATAGAAACTGGAATGGAACGTGGAATGGAACGTGGAATGGAATTTGGAATGGAAAGTGGAATGCAATGTGAAATGGAACGGAATGGAATGTGGAATGTAATGTGTAATGGATTGGAATGGAATGTGGAACGGAATGGAATGGAACGTGGAATGGAATGGATTGCAATGGAAAGTGGAATGGAATGTGGAATTGAATGTGGAATGGAATGGAATGGAATGGAATGGAATGGAATGGAATCTTGAATGGAATATGGAATGAAATGGAATGGAATTTGGAATGCAATGCGATGGAAAGTGGAATGCAACATGGAATGTGGAAAGCAGGGAGGCATGGAATGTGGAATGGAATGAGGAATGGATTGGAATGTGGAATGGAACGTGGAGTGGAACGTGGAATGGAATGGAATGTGCAATAGATTGTGGAGTGAAATATGGAATGCTATTTTGAATGCATTCTGGAATGGAATGGAATGGAATGTGAAATGGAATATGAAATGTGATGGAATAGAATGTAGAATGGAATGGAACGGAATATGGAATTGAACGTGCAATGGAATGTGGAATGGATCGTAGAATGGAAAGTGGAATGAAAAGTGGAATGGAAAGAATTGGAATGCAATGTGGAATGGAACGTGGAATGGATTGTTGAATGGAACGTGGAATGGAGTGGAATGTGGAATGGAAAGGAATGCAATGTCGAAAGGAAGGTGGAATCGAATGGAATGTGGAATGGAGTGGAATGTGCAAGGGAATGTGCAATGGAACGTGGAATGTAATGGAATGTGGAATGGATTGTGGAATGGAATGGTATAGAAGGCATAATGGAATGGAATGCAATGGAATGGAAGGGAATATGAAAGGAATGGAATGGAATGTGGAATGAAATGGAATCGAATGTGGAATGAAATGCTGTAATGAAATGGAATGCTGTATGAAATGGAATGGAAGGTGTAATGGAATTGAATGGAATGCAATACTGAATGGAATGGAATGCAATGTGGAATGGAATGGAATGGATTGTAGAATGATATGTGGAATTGGATGGAATGCAAAGTTAAAGGGAATGTGGAATGGAGTGGAATATATAATGGAATGGAATGGAATGCAGAATGGAATGGAATGGAATGTAGAATGGAATGTGCAATGGTATGCAAGGCAATGTGGAATGCAAAGTGGAATGGAATGGAATGGAATTGAATGTGGAATGGATTGCGGAATGGACTGGAATGGAATGTGGAATGGAAGGTGTAGTGGACTGGAATGCAAACTGGAATGGAAGGGAATGGAATGGAAAGGAACGTGGAATGGAATGGAATGGAATGTGGAAAGGAATGGAATGCTATGTGGAATGCAAAGTGGAATGTAATGGAATGGAATATGGAAGGGAATTTGCAATGAAATGGAATAGAACGCGAAATGGAATATGGAATGGAACAGAACAGAATGTTGAATGGAATGGAATGGAATGTGGAAGGTAATGGATTGGAAAGAGGAATGGAAAGAGGAATGGAATGGAAAGGAATGTGCAATGGAATGTGGAGAGGAATGGAATGGAAGGTGGAATGGAAAGTAGAAAGGAAGGTTGAATGGAATGGAAAGGAACGTGGAATGGAAAGTAAAGTGGAAGGTGGAATGTAATGGAATGTAACATGGAATGGAATGTAATAGCACGTGGAATGGAACATGGAATGGAACGTGGAATGTAAGGGATTGGAACGTGGAATTGAACGTGGAATGAAACAAAGAATGGAACGTGGAATGGAACGTAGAATGAAACGTCAATGAAACGTGGAATGGAATGTAATGGAATTTGGATTGGAATGGAATGGATTGTGTAATGGTATGGAATGGAATGGAATGTGGAATGGCATGGAATGGAATGTGCAATGGAATGGAACGGAATGAAATGTGGATTGGTATGGAATGGAATGTAGAATGGAATTGAATGGAATGTGGAAAGCAATGGAATGGAATGTGCAACGGAATGGAATGGAATGTAGAATGGAAAGGAATGTGGAATGGAATGAAATGAAATGGAATGTGGATTGGAATGTAAAGGAATGGAATATGGACTGGAATGGAACGAAATGTGGAATGGAATGGAATGGAATGCGCAATGGAATGGAATGGAAAGTGTAATGGCATGGAATGGAATGCGGAATGGAAGGGAATGCAATGTGGAATGGAATGTGGAATGTTATGGAATGGAAAGTAATGGAATGTGGAATGGAATGGAATGAAATATAGAACGGCATTTGAAATGTAATGGAAAGGAAATTGGAAAGGAACGTGGAATATTAGGTGGCATGGAACGTGGAATGGTACGTGGAAGGGAATGGAATAGAACATGGAATGGAACGTGGAAAGGAATGGAATGGAACGTGGAATGGAACGTGGAATGGAACAAGGCATGGAACGTGGAATGGAATGCGGAAAGGATCTGAATGGAACATGTAAAGGAATGGATTGGAATGTGGAATGGAATTTAAGGGAATGTGTAATAGAATGGAATGGAAGGTGGCATGGAATGGAATTCAATGGAATGTGCACTGGAATGGAATGGAATGTGGAATGGAATGTGGAATGGCATCGAATGGAATGTAGAATATAATGGAATTGAATGTGGAATGGAATGTCAAATGTAATTGAAAGGAAATTGGAATATTATGGAATGGAATGTGGAGCGCAATGGAATGGAAAGTAGAATGGAATGGAGCGGAATGTGGAAAGGAATGTGGAATGTAGCAGAATGGAATGTGGAGTGGAATCGAATTGAATGTAGAATGGAATTGAATGGAATGTGGAAACGAATGGAATGGATTTGGAATGGAATGCAATGCAATGTGCAATGGAATGGAATGGAATGTGCATTGGAATGGAATGGAATGTGGAATGGAATTGACGGCAATGGAACGTGGAATGGAATGGAATGGAATGTGAAATGGAAAGGAATTGAATGTGGAATAGAATTGAATATAATGGACCTTGGAATTCAATTCAAACAATCGTGGATTGGAATGTAATGTACGCGGAATGGAATGGAATGGAATGTGGTAGGGAATGGAATGGAAGGTGGAATGGAATGGAATGAAATCGAATGTGGAATTGAATGGAATGTGGAATGGAATAGAACTTGGAATGGAGTGGAATGTGGAATGGAATGGAATGGAACGTGAATTGGAATTGGATGGAATGGAATGGAAAGTGGAATGGAATGGAATGGTACGTGGAATGGAATGGAATGGTACGTGGAATGGAATGGAATGGTACGTGGAATGGAATGTTGAATGGATAGTAACGTGGAATCGAATGCAATGGAACTTGGAATGGATTGGAATGTAACGTAGACTGGAACAAAAGGGAATGGAATTTGAAATGGAATAGAACGTGGAATGGCATGTGATGGAATGTAGAATGGCATTGAATGGAATGTGAAATGTAATGGAATGGAATGTGGTATGCAAAGTGGAGTGGAATGGAATGCAATGTGGAATGCACTATGGATGGAATGTTGAATGGAAAGTAGAAAGAAATGGAATGGAATGTGGAATGGAATCTGGAATGGAATGTGGAATGGAATGTAATGGAATGGAATGGAATGTGAAATAGAACATGGACTGGAAATAGGAATGGAACATGGAATGTAACGTTGAATGGAAGATCAAATGGAACGTGTGATGGAACGACGAATGGAACGTGGAATGGAACATTGAATGTAACGTTGAATGGAATATCAAACGGAACGTGCGATGGAACGATGAATGGAACGTGGAATGGAATGCGGAATGGAACGGAATGGAATGTGGAGTGGAATATAATGGGATGCGGAATGGAATGGAATGTGGAATGGAATGGAATGGAATGTGGAATGGAATGTGGAGTGGAATTTGGAATGGAATGTGGAATGAAAATGAATGGAATGGCAAAAAATGTGGAATGGAAAGGAATGGAACGGAATGTGGAATTGAATGGAACGGAGTTGAAAGGAAAGGAAAGGAATAGAACGCAATGGAATGTGGAAAGGAATGCAGTGATATGTGGAATGGAGTTGAATGAAATGGAATGTGGAATAGAATGGAATGTGGAATGGAATGTGGAATGGAATATTATGTGGAATGGAATGGTGTGGAGTATGGAATGGAATGCACTGCAATGTGGAATGGATTGGAATAGAATGCGGAATGGAATTAAATGTAATGTGGAAAGGAATGGAATGGAATGGAATATGGACTGGAATGGAATTGAATGGGATGTGGAATGGAATGGAATGGAATGGAATGCGGACTGCAATGGAATGGAATGGAAAGTTCAATGGAATGTGGAATGGAATGGAATGCAATGGAATATGGGATGGAATGTGAAATGAAATGGAATGGAATGTGGAATGGAATGTGGAAAGGAATGGAATGTGGAATGGAATGGAATGCAATGTGAAATGGAATTGAATGGAATGGAAAGTGCAATGGAATGGAATGTGGATTGGAATGTAACGGAATGTAAAGAAATTTGGAATGGAATATGAAATGGAATGGAATGGAATGGAAAGTAATGTGAAATGGAATGGAATGTTGAATAGAATGGAATGGAATGGAAAGGGATGTGGGATGGAGTGGAATGGAATGGAATGGAATATGGAATGCAATGCAATGGAATGTGGAGTGGAATGGAATGGAATATGAAATGGAATGCAATGTGAAGTGGAATGGAATGGAATGTGAAATGGACTGGAATTGAATGGAATGGAATGGAAAGACAAATGGAATGGAATGGAATGTGGAATGGAATTGAATGGAATGCGGAAAGCAATGGAATGTAATATGGAATGGAAAGTTGAAAGGGAATGCAATGTGGAATGGAGTGGAATGGAATATGAAGTGGAATGGAATGGAATGTGGAGTGGTATGGAATAGAATACGGAATGGAATGTGGACTGGAATGAAATGGAAAGGAATGGAATGGAATGTGAAATGGAATGGAATGAAATGTGGAATGGAATGGAATGGAATGCAACGTTGAATGGAATAGAATGGAATGTGGAAAGGAATGGAATGAAATGTGGTGTGGAATGAAATGTGGAATGCTATGCGAAATGGAATTAATTGGAATGGACTAGAATGGAATGTGGAATGGAATAGAATGTGGAGAGGAATGGAATGGAATGTTGAAAGGAAAGTGGAATGTAACGGAATGGAATGTGGAATGGAGTGGAATGGAATGTTGAATGGAACAAAATGGAATGTGGAATGGAATGGAATGGAATGTGGAATGGAATTGAATGGAATGTGGAATGGGATGTGGAATGGAATGTAACGGAATGTGGAATGGAATGTGGATTGGAATGGAATGTGGAATGGAATGGAATGCAATGGAATGGAATGAATAATGGAATTGAATGTGGAATGGAACGGAACGGAACATGAAATGGAATGTGGAATGGAACTTGGCATGGAACATAGAATGGAAATTGGAATGGAATGGAATGGAACCTGGAATGTAATGGAATGGAATGTGGAATCGAACGTGGAATGGAATGGAAAGGAATGTGGAATGGAATGTGGAATGCAACGGAATGGAATGTGGAATGGAATGCAATGCAAGTTGGAATGGAATGGCACGGAACGTGGAATGGAAATTGTAATGGAACGTGGAATGGAACGTGGAATGGAACATGGAATGGAAATTGGAATGCATTGTGAATTGGAATGGAATGGAATGTGGAATTTAATGTGGAATGGAATGAAATGCAGTGGAATGTGGAATGGAATGTGGAATGGAAAATGAAATGGAATGGAATGGAATGTTGAATGGAATGTGGAATTAAAAAGAATGGAATTTGGAATGGAATGCAATGCAATGTGGAATGCAATGCGGAATGGGATGGAATGGAGTGTGGAACGGGAAGTGGAATGCAATGGAATGTGGAATGATATGTGTAATGGAACGTGGAATGGAATGGAATGTAGAATGGATTGTGGAATGGAATGTGGAATGCTATGTGAAATGCAAAGGAATGGAATGTGGAATGGAATGTGAAATGAGATGGAATGGAAAGTGGAATGGAATGGAATGGAGAGTGGAATGGAACTTGGAATGGAATGGAATGGAATGAGGAATGGAACGGAATGGAATGGAATCTGGAATGGAATAGAATGTGGAATGGAATGGGAAGGAATTTGGAATGGCAATGAATGGAATGTCGAATGGAATGGAATGGAATGTGGAATGGAATGGAATGAAATAAGGAATGGACTGTGGAATGGAAGGTTGAATGTAATGTGGAATGAAATGGAATGGAATGTGGAATGAAATGTGGAATGGAATGGAGTGGAATGGAATCGAATGTGGAATGGAACGTGGAATGGAACCTGGAATGGAACTTGGAATGTTACGTGGATTTAAACGTCAAAGGGAATGTGTATTGGAATGTCTAATGGAACGTGGATTGGAATGCGGAATGGAATGTGCAATGGAATGGAATGGAATGGAATGGAATGTGGAATGGTATGTGGAATGGAAAAGAATGGAAAGTTGAATGGAATTGAATTGAATGGAACGTGGAATGGAAAGAATGGAATGTGGAATGGAATTGAATGGAATGTGGAATGGAAGTGAATGGAATTCAACATGGAATGGAATGGAATTTGGAGTGGAATGGAATGGAATGGAAGGGAATGGGACGTGGAATGGAAAGGATTGTGCAGTGGAATGGAATGTCGAATGGAATGGATTGGGATGTAGAATGCAATGAAATGGAAGGTGGAATCGACTGTATGGAACAGGGAATGGAATGGAATGCAAGGTGGAATGGATTGGATAAGAACGTGGAATGCAGAGGAAAGTCATGGGGAATGGAATGGAATGGATAGAGGAATGGAACAGATTGTAATGGAGTATGGAATGGAATAGAATGTGGAATGGAATGGAATGTCGAATGGAATGGAAAGTGGAATGGATTTGAATGAAACGTGGAATGGATTGAAATGGAATGGAAAGTGGAATGGAACGTGGAATCGAATGGAATGGAATTTGGTATGGAACATGGAACAGAAGGCAATAGATGGTGGAATGGAACGTACAATGAAATGGAATGGAACGCGCAATGGAACGCGGAATGGAAAGTGGAATAGAATGTGGAATGTGGAATGGAATGGAATGGAATGTGGAATGGAATGGAATGGACTGTGGCAAGAAATGGAATGGAAAGTGGAATGGAATGGAATGGAACGTGGAATGCAATGGAATCGAATGAATTTTTAATGGAATGGAATGTTACATGGAATGGAATGCGGAATGGAATGCAATGGAATGTAGATTGGAATGGAATCCAATGTGGAATAGAAAGGAAAGGAATGTAGAGTTGAATGAAATGGAATGTGGAATGGAACGTTGAATGGAATGCAATAGAATGGAATGGAATAGAACGCGGAATTGAATGGAATGGAATGTGGAATACAATGTGGAATGGAATAGAATGAAAGGTGGAATGGAATGTTGAATGGAATGAAATGGAATGTGGAAAGAAAAGTGGAATGGAACGTGGAACGGAATGAAATGGAAGGTGCAATGTAATGGAATGCAATCGGGAAAGGAATATGGAATGGAAAGAAATGGAAAGTAGAATGGAATGGAATGGAATGTGGAATAGAAAGGAATGGAATGTGGAATGGAATAGAATGGAATGTGGATTGGAATGGCATGGAATGTGCAATGGTATGGAATGGAATGTGGAATGGAATGCGGATTGAAATGAACTCTCAAAGGGAATGGAATGCAATGTGGAATTGAATGGCATGTGAAATGTAATGGAATGCAAAGTGAAATGGAATGCAATGGAATGTGGAATGGAATGGAATGGAACGTAGAATGGAATATAGAACGGAATGGAATGGAATGTGGAATGGAATGGAATGGAATATCCAATTTAATGAGGAATGGAATGGAATGGAATTGAATGTGGAATGGAAGGGAGTGGAATGTGGCAAGGAATGGAATGAAATGTGGAATGTGGAATGCAATGTAATGTGGAATGGAATGGAATGGAATGGGTTGGAATGGAATGTGGAAAGGAATGGAAGGGAATGTGGAATGGAATGTAATGGTAAGTGTAAAGAAACGTGGAATGTAATGGAAATTTATGGAATGGAATGCAGATTTAAATGGAATGGAATGTGGAAATGAATGGAATTGAATGGAATGTGAAATGGAAATAGAATGGAATATGGAATGGAATGCATTGGAATGTTGAATTGGATGGAAGGCAATGTGGAATGGAATGGAATATGGAATGGAATGGAATGGAATGTGGAGTAGAATGTGGAAAGGAATGGAATGGAATGTGGAATGCAAAGGAATTGAATGTGGATTGCAATGGAATGGAATGAAATATGAAATGCAATGGAATGGAATGGAAGGTGGAATAGAATGGAAAGGAATGTGGAATGGAATGCGGAATGGAATGTGGAATGGAATGTGGAATAGAATGGATTGTGGAATGGAATTGAATGGAAAGTGGAAAGGAATGGAATGGAATAGAATGGGAGAATAACGGAATGGAATGTGGAAAGGAATATGGAAAAGAATATGGAATGGAAAGTGGAATGGAATGAAATCGAACTGAAAGGATCGTGGAATGGAATGGAATGGAAGCTGCAATGCAATGGAATTGAATGGAATGTCATAAGAAATGGAAAGGAATGTGGAATGTAATGCAAAGGAATGTGTAATGAAATGAAATTGAATGTGTAATGGAATGGAAAGGAATGTGGAATGCAATGCGGAATGGTGTGGAATGGAATGTGGAATGCAATGGAATCTGAAATGGAATGTGGAATGAAATGCACTCTCAAACTAAATAGAATGGAATGTGGAATTGAATGGCATGTGAAATGGACTGGAATGGAAAGTGAAATGGAAAGGAATGAAATGTGGAATGGAATGGAATGTGGAATGGAATGGAAAGGAATGTGGAATGGAATGGAATGGAATTGAATGTGGAATGGAATGTGGAATGGAATGGAATGGAATTGAATGTGGAATAGAAGGGAATGGAATGTAGAAAGGAATGGAATGAAATGTCTAATGTGGAATAGAATGGAAGGTGGAATGGGATGGAATGGAGTGGATTGGAATGGATTGTGGAAAGGAATGGAATGGAATGTGGAATGGAATGGAATGGAATGTATAAAATTACGTGGAATGGAATGGAATCTTAAGGAATGGAACGTGGAACTAAATGGAATGGAATGTGGAAATGAATGGAACAGAATGGAATTTGAAATGGAAATAGAATGGAATGTGGAATGCAATGCAATGGAATGTTGAATTGAATGGAATGGAATGTGGAATGGAATGGAATGGAATGTGGAGTGGAATGTGGATTGGAATGGATTGGAATGTGGAATACAATGGAATGGAATGTGGAATGTAATGGAATGGAATGGAATGTGAAATGCAATGGAATGGAATGGAATGGAAGGTGGAAACGAATGGAATGGAATGCGGAATGGAATGTGGAATTGAATGTGGAATGGAATGTGGAATGGAATGGACTGGATTGTGCAATGGAATTGAATAGAATGTGGAAAGGAATGGAATTGAATGGAATGGGAAAATAACGGAATGGAATGTGGAATGGAATGTGGAAAGGAATATGGAATGGAATGTGGAATGGAATGCAATCAAAGAGAAGGGATTCTGGAATGGAATGGAATGGAATTTGGAATGAAATGGAATTTAATGGAATGTCAGATGGAATGGAAAGTAGTGTGCAATTGAATGGAATAGAATGTGTAATGGAATGGAATGGAATGTGTAATGGAATGGAAAGGAATGTGGAATGCAATGTGGAATAGTACGGAATGGAATGTGCAATGGAATGGAATGGAATGGGCAATTCAATGTGGAATGGAAAGGAATGTGGGATGGAATGTGGAAGGGAATGCAATGGAATCTGAAATGCAAAGGAATGGAATGGAATGTGAAATGCAAAGGAATGGAATGGAACGAAATGTGGAATGGAATGGAATGGAATAGAATGGAATGGAATGTGGAATGGAATGGAATTAAATGTTGAACGCAATGGAATGCAATCGAAGAGAAGGGATTCTGGAATGGAATGGAATGGAATTTGTAATGAAATGGAATTTAATGGAATGTGAGATGGAATGGAAAGTAATGTGCAATGGAATGGAATGTGTAATGGAATGGAATGGAATGTGTAATGGAATGGAAAGGAATGTGGAACGCAATGTGGAATAGTATGGAACGGAATGTGCAATGGAATGGAATGGAATGGGCAATGCAATGTGGAATGGAAAGGAATGTGGGGTGGAATGTGGAAGGGAATGCAATGGAACCTGAAATGCAAAGGAATGGAATGGAATGTGGAATGCAAAGGAATGGAATGGAACGAAATGTGGAATGGAATGGAATGGAATGGAATGTGGAATGGAATGGAATTAAATGTTGAAAGCAATGGATTGGAATGTGGAACACAATGTGGAATGGAATGAAATGTTGAACGGAATGTGGAATGGAATGGAATGTGGAATGCAATGGAACAGAATGTGTAATGGAATGGAATAAAAAGGAATGTGAAATGGAAATAGAATGGAATGTTTAATGGAATGGCATAGAATGTGGAATGAAATGAAATGGAATGTGGAATGGAATGTGTAATGGAATGGAATGGAATGTGATATGGAATGGAATGGAAAGTGGGATGGAATGTGGAATGGAAAGTAACGGAATGGAGTTTAATGTGGAATGGAATGGAATGGAAAATAATGTGAAATGGAAATAGAATCGAATGTTTAATGGAAGGGAATGGAATGTGGAATTTAATTGAATGGAATATGGAATGGAATGGAATGGAACATGGAATGGCATTTGGAATAGAATGAAATGGAATGTGGAATGGAATAGAATGGAAGGTGGACTGGAAGGGAATGGAATGCAATGGAATGTGGAAAGCAACGGGATGGAATGGGATGGAATGTGGAATGGAATGCAATGTGGAATGGAATGGAATGGAAAGGAACAGAATATGGAATTGAATGGAATGGAAAGGATGGTGAAATTGAAATAGAATGGAATGCTTAGTGCAATGGAATGGAATGTGGAAAGTAATGGTATGGAATGTGGAATAGAATGTGGAATGTAATGGAAAGGAATGAGGAATGGAACGGAATGGAAAGTGGAATGGAACGGAATGGAATGAGTAATGGAATTTAATGGAATGGAATTGAATGGGGAATGCAATGGAATTGAATGGAATGGAATGAGGAATGGAATGGAACGGAATGTGTAATGGAATGGAATAGAATGTTGAAAGTAATGGAATGGAACATAGAATGGAACGTGCAATGTAATGGAAAGTAATGGAATGTGGAATGGATTGTGGAATGGAACGTGGAATGGAATGGAATGGAATGGAATGGAATGAAGAATGGAATGGAATGGAATGTAATTGAATGTGGAATAGAATGGAAAGCAGTGGAATATGGAATGAAATGGAATGGAATGGAATGGAACATAATGTGGAATTGAATGGAATGGAATGGAAAGTGAAATGGAAATAGAATGGAATGCTTAATGGAACGGAATGGAATGTGGAAAGTAATGGAATGGAATGTGGAACAGAATGTGGAATGGAATGGAATAGAATGGGGAATGGAATGGAATGGAAAGTGGAATGGAACAGAATGTAATGAGTAATGGAATTTAATGGAAC
Source organism: Pongo abelii (assembly GCF_028885655.2). NCBI lineage: Eukaryota > Metazoa > Chordata > Mammalia > Primates > Hominidae > Pongo > Pongo abelii. Next base: position 66,287,210 of record NC_072009.2, read on the forward strand.
GGAATTGAATGTGGAATGCAATGGAATTGAATGGAATGGAATGAGGAATGGAATGGAATGGAATGTGTAATGGAATGGAATGGAATATTGAAAGTAATGGAATGCAAAGTGGAATGGAGCGTGGAATGGAATGGAATGTAGTGGAACGTGGAATGGATTGTGGAATGGAACGTGGAATGGAATGGAATGGAATGTGGAATGGAATGGAATGGTATATGGAATGGAATGGAAAGTAACGGAATATGGAATGGAATGGAATGGAATGCAATGTGGAATGAAATGCGGAATGGAATGGAATGCAATGTGGAGTTGAATGGAATAGAATGTGCAATGGAATGCAATGGAATGGAAGAGAATATAATGTGGAATAGAAGCAAATGGAATGTGGAATTCAATGGAAAGGAATGTGAAATGGAATGGAATGAAATGGAAGGTGGAATGGAATGGAATGCAATGTGGAATGAAACGGAATCTAATGAGGAACGGAATGTGGAATGGAATTGAATGGAATGTGGTTTGGAATGTGGAATGGAAAGGAATGGAATGTGGAATGGAATGGATTGGAATGTGGAATGGAATAGAATGGAAATTGGAGTGGAATGCAATGTGAAAAGGAAAGAAATGGAATGTGAATGGGATGTGGAATGGTATGTGGATAGGAATGGAATGGAATAGAATGTGGAATGGAATAGAATGGAATGTGGAATGGAATGGAATGGAAAGGAATGTGAAATGGAATGTGGAATGGAAACTGTAATGGAATTTGGAGTGGAGTGCAATGCAATGTGGATAGAATGGAATGGAATCTGGAATGGAATGGAAGGGAATGTGGAATGGAATGGAAAGGAAAGTAGAATGGAATGGAATGGAATGTGGAATGGGATGTTGAATGGAATGGATTAGAATGTGGAATGGAATGTGGAAGGCAAAGGATTGGAATTGAAAGCAATGTGGAATGGAAAGGAATGGAACTTGGAATGGTATTTAATGGAATGGAATGGAAAGTAGAATGGAATGGAATGGAATGTGGAATGGAATGTGGAATGGAATGTGGAAACGAACGCGGAATGGAATCTGGAATGCAATGGAATGGAATGTGGAGTGGAATGAGGACTTTAACATGGAATGGAATGGAATGTAAAGTGAAATGGAAAGTGGAATGGAAAGTGGGATGGAATGTGTAATGGAATTGAATACAACGTGGAGTTTAATGGAACGTGGAATGGAGTGGAAAGGAGCATGGAATGGTTTGTGGAATGGAATGGAATGGAATGGAATGTGGAATGGAATGGAACAGAATGTGGAATACAATGTGGAATGAAATGTGGAATGGAATGAGGAATGGAATGGAATGAAATGCGGAATGGAATGGAATGGAAGGTGGAAAGGAATGTGTAATCGAATGTGGAATTGAACGTGGAATGGAATGCAATGGAATGGAATATGGAAAGGAATCTTTAATGGAATGGAATGGAAGCTGTAATGGAATGGAAAGGAATGGAATGTGGAAAGAAATGGAAAGGAATGGTATGTGGAAAGCAATGGAATGGAATGTGGAATGGAATGGAACGGAATGGAATGGAAAGTGGAAAGGAATGTGGAATAGAAAGGAATGGAATGTGGAATGGAATGGAGTGGAATGTCGAATGGAATGTAATGCAATGGATTGGATGGTAGAATGGAACAGAAGGTGGAATGGAATGGAATGTAGAATGGAACAGAATTGGAATGGAATGGAATGGAATGTGGAATGGAATGGAATAAAATGTGGAAAGAAACGGAATGTGGAATGGAATGGAATGGAATGTGGAATGGAATGGACTGGAATGTGGAATGGAATGGAATGGAATTTCGAATGGAATGGAATGGAATATGGAAAGGAACGAGGAATGGAATGTGTAATGGAATCAAATGGAATTTTGAATGGAATGGAATGGAGGGTGGAATGGAATGTTAAATGGAATGCAATCGAATGTGGATTGGAATGGAATGGAATGGAACATGGAATGGAATGGAATGTGGAATGGAATGGAATTTGGAATGGAATGCAATGCAATGTAATCTGGAATGCAGTGAAATGTAATGTGGTAACGAACGGAATGAAATGTGGAATGGAATAGAATGTAATGTGGAATGGAATGGAATGGAATGTGGAATGGAAAGAAATGGAACGTTGAATGGAATGGAATTGAATGTGGAATGGAGTGGAATGGAATGAGGAATGGAGTGGAATGAAATGTGGAATGGAATGGGATGCTATGTGGAATGCAATGGAATGGAATGTGGATTGGAATGTGGAATGGAATGGAATGGAATATGGAATGTAATGGAATGGAAAGGTATGTGGAACGGAATGTGGAGTGGAAGACAAAGGAACGTAGAATGAAATGGAATGGCATGTGGAATGGAACGTGGAAGGGAATGGAGTCAAATGCGGAAAGAAACGTCGAATGTAGTAGAATGGAACCTGGAATGGAGCCTGGAATGGAACGTAGAATGGAACATGGAGTGGAAAGTGGAATGGATCGTGGAATGCAAAGTGGAATGGAAAGTGGAATGGAAGGGAATGGAATGGAATGGGGAACGGAATGGAATGGAATGTGTAATGGAATGTGCAAGGAAAGTAATGTAATGTGGAATGGAATATGAAATTGAGTGGATTGGAACGAGGAATGGAAAGTGAAATGGAACGAGGATTGGAATGTGAAGTGGAATAGAAAGGAATGTGGAATGGAATGTGGAATGGAACGTGGAGAGTAACATGGAATGGAAAGTGGAATGCAACGTGGAATGGAATGTGGAAAGGAGTGTGGAATGGAAGGGAATGGAATGTGGAATTGAATGGAATGGAATGTGGAATGGAATGGAATGGAATGTGGTATGGAATGGAATGGAATGAAATGTGTACTTGTATGGAATGGAATCGAATGTGGAATGGAATTCGGACTTCAATGGAATGCAATGCAATGGAAAGTGGAATTGAATGGAATTGAAAGTGGAATTGAATGGAATGAAGTGTGGAATGGAATGGAATGGAATGTGGAATAGAATGTGGAACAGAAAGGAAAGGAAAGTGGAATGGAATGGATTGGAATGTAATTGATTGTGGACTGGAAAAGAATGGAATGTGGAATGGAATGGAATGCAATGGAATGTGGAATGAAATAGTATGCAATGTAGAATGGAATGGAATGGAATGGAAAGAGGAATGCAATCTGTAATGGAATGTGGAATGAAATTGTATGCAATGTGCAATGGAATGGAATGGAATGTGGAATGGAATCTGTAATGGAATGTGGAATGGAATGGAATGGAAAGCGGAATGGAATGCAATGGAATGTGGAATGGAATGTGGAAAGGAAGGGAATGGAACGTGGAATGGAATGAATGGAATGTGGAAAGAAATGGAATGGAATTTGGAATGGAATAGAATGCAGTGTGGGATGGAATGGAATGGAATGTGGAATGGAATGCAAAGGAATGTGGAATGGAATGGAATTGAATGTGTAGTGGAATGGAATGTGGAATGGAATGCAGAATGGAATGGAATGCGGAATGGAATGGAATGTAGAATGGAATGGAATGGGATCTGGAATGGCATGAAATGCAATGTGGAATGGAACGTGGAATGCAACGTGGAATGGAATATGGAATGGAATGAAATGAAATGTGGAATGGAAGGGAATGCAATGGAATGGAATGGTATGTGAAATAGAATGGAATGGAATGCGGAATGGATTGGAATGGAAAGTGGAATTGAATGGAATCCAAAGGAATGTGGAATGGAATGGGGAATGGAATCGAATGTGGAATGGAATGTAATGTGGAATGGAATGGAATCTGCAAAGGAATGGAATGGAATGTGGAATGGAATTTAAAGGAATGAAATGTGTAATGGAATGGAGTGGAATGTGGAATGCAATGGAATGGACTCTGTAATGGAATGGAATGGAATGTGGACGGAACGTGGAATGGAACATGGAACGTAAAATGGAATGGAATGTGGAACGTAATGTGGAATGGAAGGGTATGGAAAGGGAAATTGAATGGAAGGTAAAGTAGAATGGAACGTAATGGAATGGAATGGAATGTGGAATGGAATGGAATGGAATGAAATTGAATGGATTGGAATGTGGAATATAATGAGGAATGGAACGTGGAATGGAAAGGTATGGACTGTGGAATGGAATGGAATGGAATGGAATGCAGAATGGTATGTGGAATGGAATGTGGAATGGAATGGAATGTGGAATGGAATGGAAGGAAATGAGGAATGGAATGTGGAATGGAATGTGGAATGGAATGGAATATGGAATGGAATTGAATAAAATCTGGAACGAAATCTGGAATGGAATGTGGAATGGAATGGAAGGGAATGGAATGTGGAATGGAATGTGGAAAGCAAAGTGGAATGTAATGAAATGTGGAATGGAAGGGAATGGAATGTGGAATGGAATGTAGAAAGGAAAGTGGAATCGAATGGAATGGAATGTGGACTGGAATCTGGAATGGAATGTGGAATGCAATGTGCAATGGAAAGCAAAGTGGAATGGAATTGAATGGAATGTGGAATGAAATTTGGAATGGAATGTGGAATGGAATGGAATGTGGAATGGAATGAAATGGAATGGAATGTGGAATGGAATGGAATCGAAATAGGAATGGTAAGTGGAATGGAAAGTGGAATGGAATGGAATGTTGAATGGGATGGAATGGAATGTGTAATGGAATGTGGAATGGAATGGAAAGGAATGCAGAATGGAATCTGGAATGGAAGGAAATAGAATGCTGAATGGTCAGAGGAATGGAACATGGAATGGAATGCAATGGAATGTGGAATGAAATAGAAAGGAAAGTTGAATGGAATGTGGAAAGGAATGGAATGGAATGTAATGTGGAGTGGAATGTAATGCAAAATGGAAAGGAGTGGAATGGAATGGAATGGAATGGAATGTGGAATTTAACGGAAAGGAATGTGAAATAGAACGAGGAATGGAATGGAATGGAACATGGAATGTAATGGAATGGAACGCGAAATGGAAGAGAATGCAACTTGGAATGGAATGCAACGAAACGTGGATTGAAATGGAATGGAATGTGCAATGTAATGGAATTGAAATTGGAATTCAATGGAATGGAATCTGGAATGGAATGTTATGGAATGTGAAATGTAATGGAATGGAATGTGAAATGGAATGGAAAGGAATGAGAAATGGAATAGAATGAAAAATGGAAAGGAATGGAATGGAATGGAATGTGGAATAGAATGGAATGGATTTGAAATGGAAGAGAACGCAATGTGGGATAGAATGGAATAGAATGTGCAATGGAATGCAATAGAATGAGGAATGCAATTTAATTGAATGTGGAGTGGAATGGAATTTGGAATGGAATGCGGAAGGGAATGGAATGGAAGGTGGAATGAAATGGAACAGAATGGAACGAGGAATGGAATGGAACGGAATCTGTAATGGAAAGTGGAATGCAAAGGACTGCAAGGGAATGGAATGTGGAATAGAATGGAATGTGGATTTGAATGGAATTCAATGTGGAATGTCATGAAATGCAATGTGGAATGGACTGGAATGGAATGTGGAAAGGAAGGTGTAATGGAATGGAATGGAATTTGGTATGGAATGGAATGGAATGTGTAATGGTATTGAATGGAAAGGGGAATGGAAATTGGAATGGAATGGAATGGATTGTCTAATGGAATGGAATGGAATGTGGTAGGGAATGTGGAATGGAATGGATTGGAATGTGGTATGGAATGGAATTGAATGGAATGGAATGTGGAATGGAATGGAATGGAATGAGTAATGAAACTTAGAATGGAATGAAACGGAATGCGGAATTGAATGGAATGGAGTGTGGAATAGAAAGTGGATTGGAATAGAATGGAATGTGGATTTTAACGTGGAATGGAATGTGGAATAGAAAGTGGAATGGGTTGGAATGTCGAAAGGAATGTGAAATGGAACGTGTAATGAAATGGAATGGAATGTGGAATGGAACGTGGAATGGAAACAGGAAAGGAACATGGAATGGAATGTGGAATTGAATGGAATGGAATAAGCAATGGATTGTAATTCAATGTGGAATGGAATGGAATGGAATGGAATGTGGAACGAAATGTAGAAGGGAATGGATTGGAATGTGGAATGGAATGTGGAATGGAATGTGAAATGGAATGATTAATGGATCGTGAAATGGTATGTGGAATGGAATGTGGAATGGAACATGGAAAGGAATGGAATGTGGAAAGGAATCTGTAATGGAATTGAAGGCAATGCTATGTGGAATGGAATGGAATTGAATGTGGAATGGAATGGAATGGAATCTGGAATGGAAAAAAGTGGAATGAAATGTGAAATACAATGTAATGGAATGTGAAATGGAAAGTGGAATGGTATGTAGTGGAAAGTATAATGGAATGTGTAATGGAATGGAATGAAATGTGAAATGGAATGGAATGGAATGGAATGCGTAATTGAAAGTGGAATGGAGTGGAATTGAATGTGGAATGGAGTGGAATGCAATGTGGAATGAAATGGAATGGATTGTAGAATGGAGTGCGGAATGGAATGGAATGGAATGTGAAATGGACTGCAGAATGCAATGGAATGGAATGTGGAATGGAATGGAATGGAATGTGGAATGGAATTGGCAATGGAATTGAATGGAATTTGGAATGGAATGCGGAATGGAATGGAAAGGATATCGGAATGGAATGTGGAATGGAATGGAATGGAATGTATAATAGAATGCGGAATGGAATGGAAAGCAATGTGGAACGGAATGCAGAATAGAACGTAATGGAATGTGGAATGGAATGGGGAATGGAATGGAACTTGGAATGGAATGTAAAGGAATGTTGAATGGAACGTGAAATGGAAAGGAATGGAATTCCTAATGGAATGTGGAATGAAATGGAATGGATTGTGGAATGGAATGGAATGTGGAATTCAACGTGGAATGGAATGGATTGGAATGTGAAATGGAACGTGAAATGGAATATGGAATAGAATGTTTAATGGAACATGGAATGGAATGGAAAGTGGAATGGAATGGAATGGAATGGAATATGGAATGGAACGTGCAATGCAAAGTGGAATGAATCGTGGAATGGAGTGGAATGTGGAATGGTTTGAGGAAGGTAACTTGGAATTTAATTGAATGTGGAATGGATTGTGGAATGCAATTTGGAATGGAAAGTGGAATGGAATGGAATGGAAGGTGGAGTGGAATGTGGAAGGGGATTTAAAGGAATGTGGAATGGAATGGATAGAAATGTGGAATGGAACATGGAATCACATGGAGTGGAATGTGCAATGGAATGTAGAATGGAATGTGGAACGGAACGTGGAATGGAATGAAATGCGGAACGGAAAGTGGAATGGATTGTGGAATGCAATGGAATGTGGAACGGATTGTGGAATGGAATGTGCTATGGAATGCGGAATGGAAAGCAATGGAATATGGAATGGAATGTGGAATGGAATGGAATGGAACTTTGAATTCAACGTTAAATGGAATGGAATGGAATGTGAAATGGAATGTGGAATGGATTGTGGAATGGAACTTGTAATGGAATGGAATGTGGAATGGAATGTGGAATGGAACATGGAATGGAATGTATTGTGGAATGGAATGGAATGTGGAATGGAACGTGCAATGGAATGTGGAATGGAACGTGTAATGGAGTGGAATGTGGAATGGATCGTGGAATGGAACTTGGAATGGAATTGAATATGGAATGGATTGTGGAATGGAATTTGGAAAGCAACGTGGAATGGAATGGAATGGAATGCGGAATGAGATGGAATGAAATATGGAATGAAATGGACTGGAATGTGGAATGGAATGTGAAATCGAATGGAATGGAATGTGGAATATAACGTGGAATGCAATGTGGAAAGGAACGTGGAATGAAATTGAATGTTGAATGGAAAATGGAATGGAACGTGGAATGCAATGTGGAAAGGAACGTGGAATGTAATGGAATGTGGAATAGAAAGTGGAATGGATCGTGGAATGAAATGGAATTTGGAAGGGATTGTGGAATGGAAAGTGGTATGGAATGTGCAATGGAAAGGAATGGAATGTGGAATGGAATGTGGAATGAAATGGAAGTTAATATGGAATGGAATGTGTAATGAAATGGAATGGAATATGGAATGGAGTGGAATGGAATGGGGAAAGGAACGTGGAATGGAAAGTAATGGAATGGAATGTGGATTGGGAAGTGGAATGGAATGTGGAATGGGAAGTGGAATGGAATGGAATGGAATGTGGAATGGAATGCAATGGAAGGGAATGTGGAATGGAATGTGAAATGGAATGGAAAGGAATGGAATGAGAAAAGGAATGGAATGGAATGTGGAATGGAATGGAATGGAATGTGGAATGGAATGAAATGGAATGTGGAATGGAATGTATTGTAATAGGGATTGGAACGGAATGGAATGTGGAATGGAATGGAATGTAATGGAATGTGGAATGGAATGGAATGGAATAGAATGGAATGGGATGGAATAGAATGGAATGTGGAATGGAATGGAATGTGGAATTTAATGGAATGTGGAATGGAATGGAATGAAATGTGGAATGGAATGGAATGCAATGTGGAATGGAATGGAATGGAATGTGGAATGGAATGGCATGGAATGGAATGTGGGATGGAATGGAATGGCATGTGGAAAGGGACGTGAAATGGAATGGAATGGAATGTTGAATGGAATGTGGAATGGAACGTGAAATGGAATGTAAAGTGGAATGGTCTGTGAAATGGAATGTGATGGAACTTTTAATGTAATGTGATGGAACGTGGAATGGAATGGAATGTGGAAAGGAATGGAATTCAATGTGGAATGGAATTGAATGTAGTTTAATGTGGAATGCAATGGAATGGAATGTGGAATGGAATGCAAAGGAAAGCAATGTGGAATGGAAAGTGTAATGGAATGTAATGAGATGTGGAATGGGAACTGGAACATAATGGAATGGAAAGTGGAATTGAATGGAATGGAATGCGGAATGGAATGGAATCGAATGTAGAATGGAATGTAATGTAATGGAATGGAATGCGGAATGGAAAGGAATGGAATGTGGAATGGATGTAGAATGGAATGGAATGGAATGTGGAATGGAATATGAAATAGAATGGAATGAAATGAAATGTGGAATGGAAAATGGAATGGAACTTGGAATGGAACGTGGAATGCAACGTGGAAAGCAACATGGAGTGGAATGGCAATAGAATGTTGAAAGGAAAGCAATGGAATTTAACGGAATGTGAAATGGAGTGGAATGGCATGTGGAATGGAATGTGGAATGGAATGGAATGGAATGTGGAATGGAATGAAATGAAATATGGAATGGAATATAACGGAATTTAGAATGCAATGGAATGGAATGGAATGTCAAAAAGAATGGAAAGGAATGTGCAATAGAACGCGGAATGGAATGGAATGGAATGTGCAATGGAAAGTGGAATAGAAAGTGGAAAGAAACGTGGAATGGAAAGTGGAATGGAAACAGCAATGAAAAGTTTAATGGAATGGAATGTGGAATGGATTGTGGAATGGAACGGAATGGAATAGAATGTGGAACGTATTGGAATGGAAAATGGAATGGAATGGAATGGAATGCCGATTGGAATGGAATGGAATGTGGAATGGAATGGAATGGAATGTGGAATGGAAACGAATTGAATGTGGAATGGAATGGAATGGAATGGATGTGGAAAGGAGTGGAGTGGAATGTGGAATGGAATGTAGAATGGAATGAAATGAAATGTGTAATGGAATGTGAAATGGAATGGAATCGAATGTGGAAAGGAATTGAAAGGAAAGTGGAATGGAATTGTATGGAATGTGGAATGGAATGGAATGGAATGTGGAATGTGGAATGGAATTTTATGGAATGTGGAATGAAATGAAATGGAATGTGGAATGTGGAACGGAATGGAATGGAAAGTTGAATGGAATGTGGAATGGAATATGGAATGGAATGGAGTGGATTGTGGCATAGAATTTACAGTGGAATCGAGTGAAGTGTATAATTGAATGGAATGGAATGCGAAAAGGAATGGAATGGAATGTGGAATGGAATGTGGAATGGAATGGAATGGAAAGTGGAATAGAATGGAATGGAATGTGGAATAGAAAGCACTGGAATAGGGATTGGAATGGAATGGAATGTGGAATGGAATGGAATCTAATGGAATGTGGAATGGAATGGAATGGAATCGAATGGAATATGGAATGGAATGGAATGGAACTTGGAATGGAATGGAAAGAAATGTGGAATGGAATGGAATGGAATGGAATGTGGGAAGGAATGGAATGGCATGTGGAAAGGAACGTGTAATGGAATGGAATGGAATGTTGAATGGAACGTGGAATGGAACGTGAAATGGAATGCAAAGTGGAATGGTTTGTGAAATGGAATGTGATGGATTGTGGATTGGAATGGAATGGTATGTGGAATGGAATGGAATTCAATGTGGAATGGAATGGAATGGAATTTAATGTGGAATGGAATGGAATGGAAAGTGGAATAGAATGCAATGGAAAGCAATGTGGAATGGAAAGTGTAATGGAATGTAATGAAATGTGGAATGGGAAGTGGAACATAATGGAATGGAAAATGGAATCGAATAGAATGGAATGCGGAATGGAAAGTGGAATCGAATGGAATGGAATGCGGAATGGAATGGAATCGAAGGTAGAATGGAATGTAATGGAATGGAATGGAATGCGGAATTGAATGGAATGGAATGTAGAATGGAATGTAGAATGGAATGGAATGGAATGTTTAAATGGAATATGAAATGGAATGAAATGAAATGTGGAATGGAATATGGAATGAACTTGGAATGGAACGTGGAATGGAACGAGGAAAGGAACATGGAGTGGAATGGGAATAGAATGTGGAAAGGAAAGCAATGGAATTTAATGGAATGTGAAATGGAGTGGAATGCCATGTGGAATGGAATGTGGAATGGAATGGAATGGAATGTCGAATGGAATGAAATGGAATATGGAATGGAAGAGAATGGAATGTAGAATGCAAAGGAATGGAATGGAATATCAAAAGGAATGGAAATGAATGTGCAATGGAACGCGGAATGGAATGGAATGGAGTGTGGAATGGAAAGTGGAATGTAAAGTGGAAAGGAACGTGCAGTGGAATGGAATGTGGAATGGAAACAGCAAAGAAAAGTGGAATGGAATGGAATGTGGAATGGATTGTGTAATGGAATGGAATGGAATAGAATGTGGAATTTATTGGAATGGAATCTGGAATGGAATGGAATGGAATGCCGAATGGAATGGAATGGAAAGTGGAATGGAATGGAATGGAATGTGGAATGGAAACGAATTGAATGTGGAATGGTATGGAATGGCATGGATGTGGAAAGGAGTGGAGAGAAATGTGGAATGGAATGGGGAATGGAATGGAATGAAATGTGTAATGGAATGTGAAATGGAATGGAATCGAATGTGGAATGGAATAGAATGGAAAGTGGAATGGAATTGTATGGAATGTGGAATGGAATGCAATGGAATGTGGAATATGGAATGGAAAGGAATGGAAATTTGAATGGAATGTGGAATGGAATATGGAAAGGAATGGAGTGGATTGTGGAATAGAATTTGCAGTGGAATCGAGAGGAGTGTACAATTGAATGGAATGGAATGTGCAATGGAATGAAATGGAATGTGGAATGGAACGTGGAATGATATGGATTCGAATGTCTAATGGAATGTGGAACGGAATGGAATGGAATGTGGAATGGAACTTGGAATGGAACGTGGAATGGAATGTGGAATGGAATGGAATGGAATGGAATGTGGAAATGGAATGGAATGTGCAATGGAAAGTGGAATGTTATGGAATGGAATGGAATGGAATGTGGAAAGGAGTGGAATGGCACGTGGAATTGAATGAAATCGAATGGAATGTGGATTGAAATGGAACGGAAAGTGGAATGGAATGTGGAATGGAACATGGAATGGAATATGGAATGGAATGGAATGAAATGTGGAATGGAATGGAATGGTATATAATGTGGAATGGAATGGAATGGAAAGTGGAATGGAATTGAAAGGAATGAAATGCAATTTGAAATTTAATGGAAGGGAATTTTAAATGGAATGGAATTGATTGTGGAATGGAAAAGAATGGAATGTTGAATGGAATGAAATGAAGTGGAAGGTGGAATTCAATGGAATGGAATGTGGAATGGAATTTGGAATGCAATGTTTAACGGAATGTGCAATGGAATGAAGTGGAGCGTGTAAGGGAACGGAACAGAACGTGGAATGGAAAGCAATGGAATGTGCAATGGAAAGTGTAATGATATAGAATGGAATGTGGGATGGAATGCGGTATGGAATGCAATGGAACATGGAATGGAACGTGTATTAGAATGTGGAAGGGAATGTGGAATGGAATAGAATGGAACATGGAATGGAATGGAATGGAATGTGGAGTAAAATGTGGAATGGAATGGAATGGAATGGAATGTGGAATGGAAAGTGTAGTGGAATGGAATGGAATGCGGAATGGAGTGGAATGGATTGTTGAAAGGAATGTTATGGAATGTAATGAAATGGAATAGAATGTGGAATGGAATGGAGTTGTATGTGGAATGGAATGGAATGTGGAATGGAATGTGAAACGGAATGGAATGGTATGGAATGTGAAATGGAATGGAATGAAATGGATTATGGATTGGAATGGAATAGAATGTGGAATGGAACGTGGATTGGAATGTGGAATCGAATGGAATGGAACGTGGAGTGGAAAGTGGAATGGAATGAGGAATGAAACGGGAATGGAAACGAAAGTAATGTGGAATGGAATGGAATGGAATGTGGAATGGAAAGGAATGAAATGTGGAATTTAATGGAATGGAATGGAATGGAATTTGGAATGCAATGAAATGGAATGTGGAATGGAATTAAATGGAATTTCTAATGCAATGTGGAAAGGAATGGATTAGAATGTGGAATGGAATGTGGAATGCAATGTTATGGAATTTGGAATGAAATGGAATGGAATGTTTAATGGAAAGTGTAATGGAATGGAAAGAAATGTTTGAGGGAATGCTTGACGGAATGGAAATGAATGTGGAATGTAATGTGGAATGGAATGGAATTGAATGTAATAGAATGTGAAATGGAATGGAATAGAATGTGGAATGGAAAGGAATGCAATGGAATGTGGTATGGAATCTGGAATGGAATGGAACGGAATGTGCAAAGGAATGTGGAATGGAATGGAAAGGATCGTGGAATGGACTGTGGAATGGAATAGAATGGAATGTGGAAAGAAATTTGGAATGGAATGGAATGTAACGTGGAATGGCATGCAGAATGGAATGGACTGAAATGTGGAACAGAACATGGAATGGAACGTGGAACAGAAAGTGGAATGGAAAGCGGAATTGAATATGTAAAGGAAAGTGGAACGGAATGTGGAATGGAATGGAAAGGAATGTAGAATGCAAAGGAATGGAATGTGGATTGCAATGGAATGGAATGTGGAATGGGATGTGGAATGGAGTGGAATGGAATGGAATGTGGAATGTGGAATGGAAAGGGATGGAATGTGGAATGGAATGTGGAATGGAATGGAATGTGGAATGTAATAGAATGGAATCTGGAATGGAATGTGGAATGGAATGGAACTGAATGTGGAAAGGAATGTGGAATGGAACGTGGAATGTAATGTGTAAAGGAATGTGAAAAGGAATGTGGAATGGAATGGAATGGAATGTGGAATGGAATGGAATGGGATGTGGAATGGAATGGAATGGAATGTGGAATAGAATGGAAAGGAATGTGGAATGGAATGTGGAATTGAATGGAATTGAATGTGGTTTGGAATGGAATGTAATGCAATGTGGAATGCAAATTGGAATCAAACGGAATTGAATGTGGAATCGAATGGAATGGAATGTGTAATGGAACGTGAAATGGAATGGAATGTGTAATGGAATGGAATGGAATGTGGAATGGAATGGAATGCAATGTGGAATGGAATGGAATGCAATGTGGAATGTAATCGAAAGGAAAGGAATGTGTCCTGGAAAGGAATGTGGAATGGAATAGAATTGAATATGGAAAGGCATGTGGAATGGAATGGAACGGATAGTGAAATGCAATGCAATCGAATGTGGAATGGAATACAATGGATTTTGGAATGGAATGGAGTAGAATGTGGAATGGAATGTAGACTGGAAAGTAATGGAATGTGGAATGGAATGGAATGTGGAATGGAATGTGGACTGGAAAGGAATGGAATATGTAATGGAATGGAATGGAATGGAATGGAATGTGGAATGCAATGTGGAATCATATGTGGAATGTAATGTGGAATGGGAAGGACTGGATTGTGGAATGGAATGGAATGGAATATGGAACAGTATCAGGACTGGAAAGCAATGTAATGTGGAATGGTATGGAATGGGATGTGGAATGGAATGGAATGGAAAGTGGAATGGAAAGTGGATTGCGAAGGAATGGAATGTGGAATGGAGTGGAATGGAATGTGGAATCGAATGGAATGTGAAATGGAATGTGGAATGGAATGGAATGGTATGTGGAATGGAATGGAATCTAGAATTGAACTTGGAATGGAATGGAATGGAATGGAATGTGGAAAGGAATGTGGAAAGGAGTAGAGTTCAATGTGGAATGGAAGATGGGATTGAATGAAAATGAATGTGGATTGGAATGGAATGAAACATGGAGTGGAACGTGGAATGAAACGTGGAATGGAACATGGAATGGAACATGGAATGGAACGTTGAATGAAGGTGGAATGCAATGGAATGGACTGTGGAATGTAATGGCATGCAACGTGGAATGGAAGGTGGAATGTAAAGTGGAATGGAAGGTGGATTGGGATGTGGAATGGAATGTGGAATGGAATGTGGAATGGAATGGAATGGAACGTGGAATGGAAAGCAATGGAACGTGGAATGGAAAAGAATGGAATGTGAAATGCAATGGAATGGTATGGAATGTTGAATGGAATGGAATGGAAAGGAAAGGAATGCGCAATGGAATGGAATGGAATGTCGAATGGGATAGAATGGAACATGTAAAGGAATGTGGAACGGAATGTGGAATGGAATGGAATGGAATCTGGAACGGAATGTGGAATGGAATGCAATGGAATCGAATGAAACGCAAAGGAATGTGGAATGGACTTTGGAATGTAAGGTGGAATGGAATGGAATGGATGGTGGAATGGAACGGAATGGAACGTGGAATGGAAAGCAATGGAATGTGTAATTGACAGGAAAGTAACTTGGAATGCAATGGAATGGTATAGAATGTGGAATTGAATACAGTGGGATAGAATGAAATGGAATGCAATGTGCAATGGAATTTGGAATGGAAAGTAATGCAATGGAATGTGGAATGGAATTTAACGTGGAACGGAATTTGGAATGGAAAGTGGAATGGAATGTGGAATCGAACGTAGAATGGAATTTGAAATGGAATTTGGAATGGAACGTGGTATGGAAGGGAAAGGAACGTGGAATGGAATGTGAAATGGAACGTGGAATGGAACCTGCGATGGAGTGGAATGGAATGTGGAACGGAATGTGGAATGGAACGTGGAATAGAAGGATGAATGGAATGGAATTGATTGGGGAATGGAATGTGCAATGGAATTGAATGGAATGTGGAATGGAATGTGGAATGGAATGTGGAATAGAATGTGGAATAGAATGGAATGGAATGTGGAACGGAAAGTGGATTGGAATTGATCGGAATGTGAAATGGAATGGAGTGGAATTTGGAATCAAATGTGGGCTTTAATGAAATGGGATTTGGAATGGAATGTTGACTGAAATGGAATGGAATGTGGAATTGAATGTGGAATGGAATGTGGAAAGGAATGGAATGGAATGTGCAATAGAATGTGGAACTGAATGTGGAATGGTATGTGGACTCGAATGTGGAAAGGAACATAATGTAATGTGGAATGGAATGTGGAATGAAATGTGAAATAGAAAGTGGAATGGAATGGAAAGGAGAGTAGAATGGAATGTGGAATGCAAAGTGGAATGAAACGTGGAATGGAACGTGGAATTGAACGTGGAATGGGAAGTGGAATGGAACGTGGAATGGAATGCGCAATGGAATATGGAATTTATCGTGGAATGGAATGTGCAATGCAATGTGAAGTGGAACGAAGAATAGAATGAAATGCAACGTAGAATGGAATGTGGAATAAAATGGAATGGAATGTGGAATTGAAAGTGGAATGGAAAGTGGAATGGAATGTAATGGATCATGGAATGGAACGTGGAATGGAATGGAAGGGAACATGGAATGGAACGTGGAATGGAATGTGGAATGGAACGTGGAATGGAACGTGGAATGGAATGGAATGGAACGAGAAATGGAATGTGGAATGGAAACTGGAATGCAACGTGGAATTGAATGTGGAATGGAATGTGGAATGGAAAGTTATAGAAAGTGGAATCGAATGGAATGGAGTATGGAATGGAATTTAATTGAATGCCAAATGGAATGTGTAATGGAATGGAATGGAATCTGGAATGGAATGTGGAATGGAATGGAATGTGGAATGGAATGGAATTTAATGGTATTGAATATGGAATGGAATGGAATGTATTGTGCAGTGCAATCTGTAATGGAATCTCTAATGGAATGGAATGGAACGTGGAATGGAACGGGGAATTGAATGTGGAATGGAACGCGGAATGCAAAGTGGAATGGAACGTGGAATGAAATGTGGAATGGAATGTTAGGGAATGTGGAATGGAAGGGAATTTAAAGTATAATGGAAAGTGGAATGCAATGGAATGAAATGGAATGCAAATTCGATTGGAATGGAATTGAATCTGTAATGGAAAGGAATGTAATGTGGAATGGAATGGAATCATATGGAATGTGGAATGGAATTGAGTGGAATGGAATTGAATGTTGAATAGAATGGAATGAAACGTGCAATAGGAATGTGAAATGGAATGAGGAATGGAAAGTGGAATGGAATGGAATGTGGAATGGAATGTGGAATGGAATGGGGAATGGAATGCAAAATGGAAAGGAATGGAATGTGGAATCGAATGGAAAGGAATGTTGAATGGAATGTGGAATGGAATGGAAGGGATTGTGGAGTTGATTTTGGAATCGAATGTGGAATGGAATAGAATGTGGAATGGAATGTGGAAAGGAATGTGGAATGGAACTTAATGGAATGCGGAATGCAATGTGGAATGGAGTGTGGAATGGATTGTATAAAGGAGCGGAATGGAATGTGCAACGGAATGTGGAATGGAATGTTGAATTTAATGGAATGCAATGTGGAATGAAATGGAATTGAAAGTGGAAGAGAGTGAAATGGAATGGAAAGTGGAAGGGAATGGAATGGAAACTGGAAAGGCATGAAATGGAACGTGGAATGGAATGGAATGGAACGTGGAATGGAATGCAATGAAACTTGGAATGGAATGTGGAATGGAATGTGGAATGCAATATGGAATGGAAACTGGAATAGAATGGAATGGAAGGTAGAATGGAATGGAATAGAATGGAAGGTAGAATGGAATGGAATGGAATGTAGAATGTAATCTGGAAAGGAATGTGGAATGGAACGGAATAGAACCTGCAATGGAATGTGGAATGGAGTGTGGAATGGAATGTGGAATGAAACGGAATAGAATGTGGAATGGAATGTGGATTTGAGTGTGGAATGGAATGTAGAATGGACGGAATGAAACGTGGAATAGAATGTGGAATGGAATGTAGCATGGAACGTGAAATGGAATGGAATTGACTATGGAATACAACGTGGAATGAAATGAAATGCGACGTGGAATGGAACGTGGAATGGAATGTGGAATGGAGAGGAATGGAACGTTAAATGGAATGTGGAATGCAATGTGGAAAGGAATGGAATGGAATGTGAAATGCAAAGTGAAATATAATATGGAATGGAATGAAATGTGGAACAGAATGGAATGGAATGTGGAACAGAATGTGGAACGGAATGTGGAATGGAATGTGGAATGAATGTGGAATGGAACGGAGTGGAATGTGAAATGGAATGTGGAATGGAATGGAATGGAATGTGGAATTTATGTGGAATGGAAAGGAATAGAATGTGAAATGGAATGGAATGGAATGGAATGTGGAATGGGATGTGGAACGTAATGTCGAACGTAATGTGGAAAGGAATGTGCAAAGGAATGTGGAATGGAATGGAATGGAATGTGAAATGCAATGCAATCGAATGTGGAATGGAATGTGGAAGGGAATGTGGAATGGTACAGAATGGAATGTGTAATGGAATGTAGAATGCAGTGTGGATTGGAATGTGGAATGGATTGTGGAATGCAATGAGGTAAGGAATGTGGAAAGGAATGTGGAATGGAACGGAATGGAATGTGGAATGGAATGTGGAATGCAATATAATGTGTACTGGAATGGAATTCAATGGAATGGAAAGTTGATTGGAATGCAATGGAATGTGGATTGGAATGGAATTGAATGGAATAGAATGTGGAATGTGGAATGGAATGGAATGTGCAATGGAATGCAGAATGTGGAAGGGAATGGGATGTGACATAGAATGTGGAATGGAATTGAACGCAATGTGGAATGGTATGGAGTGGAATGTGGTATGGAATGTCAAATGAAGGGGAATGGAATGTACAATGTAGTGTGGAATGTAATGGACAGGAATGTGGAATGGAATGGAAAGGAATCTGGAATGGAATGGAATGGAACAGAATGTGGCCTGAAATGGAATGGAATGGAATTGAATGTGGAATGGAATGGAGTGGAATATGGAATGGAATCTGGTAAGGAAAGTGGAATGGAATCGAATGGATTGGAATGGAAAGGAATGTGGAATGTAATGGAATGGAATTTGAAATGGAATGGAATTGAATTGAATAGAATGGAATGGGGAATGAAATGTAGAATGGAATGGAATGGAATGTGGAATGGAAAGTGGAATGGAGTGGAATGGAATTTGGTATGGAATCTGGAATGGAAGGTGCAATGGAATGTAATGGAATGGATTGGAATGTGGAATGGAACGGAATTGAATGTGGAATGGAATTGAATGGAATTTGGAATGGATTGCAATGTGGAATGGAATGGAATGGAATGTGGAATGGAATGTGAAAAGGAATGCAATGGAATGGAATGGAATGGAATGGAATGAAATGTGGAACAGAATGTGGAGCGGAATCTGGAATGAAATGAGGAAATTAATGGAATGGAATTGAATTTAATGTGGAAGGGATTGGAATGGAACGTGGAATGGAATGGAATTTTATGTGGAATGGAATGGAATGGAATGCAATGTGGAATGGAATGGAATGGAATGGAATGCAATGGAAAGTGTAATTTAATGTGTAGTGGAATGGAATTGAATGGAATGGAATGTAGAATGGAATGGAATCGGATGGAATAGAATTTGGAATGCAATGAGGAATGGAATGGAATGTTTAATGGAATGAGTAATGGAATGGAATGGAGTGGATCTTAATGAATTGTGGAATGGAATGGAATAGAATGGAATGGAAAGTGGAATGGAAAGTGGAATGGAAAGGAATGGAATGTGAAACGGAATCCAATGGAATGTGAAATGGATTGGAATGTAGTTGAATGTAGATTACAATGGAATGGAATCGAAAGCAATGTGGAATGGATTGGAATGTGGAATACAGTAAATGTAACGGAATGCAAAATGGAATGGAATAGAAAGTGGAATGGAAGGGAATAGGTTGGAATGGAATGTGGAATGAAATGGAATGGAACAAGGAATGGAATGGAATGGAATGAGGAATGGAATGTGGAATGGAAAGGAAAGGAATGGAATGGAAATTGGAATGGAAAGTGGAATGGAATGGAATGCAATTGAGTGGAATGGACTGTGGAATGGAATGGAATGGAAATGAAAGGAATGTGTAATGGAATGAAACAAAATGTGGAAAGGAATGGAATGCAACGGAATGTGGAATGGAATGGAATGAAATGAAATAAAATGCGGAATGGAATGCAATTTAATGTGGAATGGAATGGAATGTGGAATGTGGAATGGAATGTGAAATGGAATTGAATGGATTGAGGAGTGGAATGTGGAATGGAATGGAATGGAATTTGGAATGGAATGTGGAATTGAATGCGGAAATGAATGGAATACACTATGGAATGTAATGTAGAAGGGAATGTGCAACGGAATGGATTGCAATGTGGAATGGACGGGAATGGAACGTACAATGGAATGTGGAATGGAATGGAGTGTGGAATGGAGTGGAATGTGGAATGGAATTGAATGGAATGTGGACTGGAATAGAAGGGAATGGAATGGAATGTGGAATGGAAAGAAATGGAATGGAATATGGAATATGGAATGGAATATAATGGAATGTGGAATGGAATGGAGTGAAATATGGAATGCAATGGATAGGAATATAACGGTATGAAATGGAATAGAATGGAAGGGAATGCGGAATGTAAAGTGGAATGGATTCGAAATGAATGTGGAATGGAATGGGGAATGTAATAGAAGGAAATGTGGAATTGAATGTGGAATGGAATTCTTTGGAATGTGGAATTCAATGTGGAATGTAATGTGGAGTGGAATGGGATGGAATGGAATTGAATATGAAACAGAATGGAATGGAATGTGAAATGGAATGGAATGGAATGTGGAATGGAATGTGGAATGGAATGTGGAATGGAATGTGGAATGGAATGGAATGGAACGTGGAAAGGAACGTAGAATGGAACGTGGTATGCAATATGCAACGGAATGGAATGAATGTGGAATGGAATGGAATGGAATGGAATGTGAAATGGAATGGAATGAAATGAGGAATGGAATTGAATTGAATGGAATGGAATTTGAAATGGAATGGAATGGAATGTAGAATGGAAGTGAATGAAGTGGATGGTGGAATGGAATGGAATGGAATATGGAATGGAATGTGGAATGGAATGTGAAATGGAATGGAGTGGAATGTAGAATGGAATGGAATAAAAGGAATGTGGAATGGAATGTGGAATGGAGCGTGGAATGAAATGGAATGGAATGGAATGAGGAATGGAGTAGTATGGAATGTGAAACGCAATGGAAACTGAAACGGAATGAAATTTGAACTGGAATGGAATGGAATGTGGAATGGAATGGAATGGAATGCGGAATGGAGTGGAACTCAGTGGAATGTGGAATGCACTGGAATGGAATGTAGAATGGAATGTGAAATGGAATGTGGTATGCAACGGAGTGGAATGTGGAATTGAATGGAATGGGAAGTGGAATGGTATGTGGAATCAAATGTGGAATGGAATGTGGAATGGAATGGAAGGAATGTTTAATGCAATGTGGAATTATAGGGAATGGAATGTGGACTGGAATATGGAATGGTATGGAATGGAACGTGGAATGGAACGTGGAATGGAACGTGGAATGGAACGTGGAATGGAACGTGGAATGGAATGTGGAATGGAGTGTGGAATGGAATGGAATGGAATGTGGAAAAGAATGGAATGGAATGGAATGGAATATGGAATGGAAAGTGGAATCAATGAAGTGGAATGTGGAATGGAATGGAATATAGAATGGAAAGTGGAATCAATGCAGTGGAATGTGGAATCGTAGGTCGAACGGAATGGAATGGAACGTGGAATGGAATGGAATGGATTGTGAAATGGAATGCAATGGAATGGAATGTGGAAAGGAATGGAATGAAATGGATGTATAAAGGAATGGAATGCAATGTGGAATGGAATGTGGAATGGAATGGAATGGAATGTGGAATGGAAGGTGGAATGGAATGGAATGGAACGTGGAATGGAAGGTGGAATGGAATGAAACGGAATGTGGAATGGAATGGAATGGAGTGGAATATGGTATGGAATGGAACGGAATGTGAAATGGAATGTGAAATAGAATGGAATGGAAAGGAACATGAAACGGAATGGTCTTGAATGGAATGTGGAATGGAATGGATTAGAATGTGGAATGGAAATTGTAATGGAATGGAATGGAATGAGAAATGGAGTGGAATGGAATGGAATGGAATGTGAAATGGAATGGAATGGAATAGAATTGAATGTGGAATGGAATGGAATGGAATGGAAAGTGGATTGTAATGGAATGAAAAGTGGAATGGTATTAAGTGGATTGTGGAAAGGAATGGAATGGAATGGAATGTGGAAAGGAATGGAATAGAAAGGAATGAAATGGAATGTGGAATGGAATGGAATGGGTTGTGAATGCAAAGTAATGGAATGTGTGATGGAATGGAACGGAATGTGGAATGGAATGGACTGGAAAGGAATGTGGAATGGAATGGAATGGAAAGGAATGGAATGTGAAATGAATGTATGGGAATGTGGAATGGAATGTGGAATGGAAAGGAATGGAATGTGTAATGGAATTGAGTGGAATATGGAATGGAATGGATTGGAACGGAAAGTTGAATGGAATGGAATGGAATGGATTGGAATCGAATTTGGAAAGGATTGTAAAGGAATGGAATGGAATGGAATGGAATGTGGAATGGAATGGAATGGAAAGTGAAATGGAATGGAATGGAATGTGGCATGGAATATGGAATAGAATGGATTGGAATGTGGAATGAAATGTGAAATGGAATGGAATGCAATTAAATGAGAAATGGAATGGAATGGAATGGAAAGTGGAATGTAATGGAATGGAATGTGGAATGGAAAGTGGAATGGAATGGAATGTGAAATGGAGTGGAATGGAATGGAACGGAATGTGAAATGGAATGGAATGAGATGTGAAATGGAATGGAATGGGATGTGGAATGGAATGGAAGATGGAATGGAATGGAATGGAATGTGGAATGTAAGGGAATGGAGTGCAATATGGAATGGATTTCAATGGAATGTGGAATGGAATGTGGAATGGAATGGAATGAAAGTTGGAATGGAACGTGGAATGGAAAGTGGAAAGGAACGTGGAATGGAATGTGGAATGGAATGGAATGGAATGTGAAATGGAATCAAATGGAAAGTGGAATGGAATGGAATGAAATGTTGAATGGAATGTGGAGTGGAATGGAATGCGAAGTGGAATGGAATGGAATGCAATGTGGAAAGGAATGTGGAATGGAATGGAATGGAATGTGGAATGGAATGTGGAATGGAATGGAACGGAATGTGGAATGGAATGGAATGGAAAGGGGAATAAAATGTGGAATGGAATGTGGAATGGAAAGTGGAATGGAATGGAATGGACTGTGGAATGCAATGGAATGGAACGTTTCATGCAATGTGGAATGGAATGGAATAGATCATGGAATGGAATGTGGAATGTAATCTGGAATTGAATGGAATGGAAGGTGGAATGGAACGTGGAATGGAAGGAGTAAAGTAATGTAGAATGTAATGTGGAATGGAATGGAATGGAACGTTGAATAGAATGTGGATGGTATGTGGAAGGGAATGGAATGGAATGTGGAATGCTAGGTAGAATGGAACGTGGAATGGAACGTGGAACAGAAAGTGGAATGGAATGTGGAATAGAATGGAGTGGAATGTGAAATGCAATGGAAGGGAACGTGGAATGACATGGAATGGAATGTGGAATGGAATGTGAAATGGAATAGAATGCAATGTGGAATGGAATGGAATGGAACGTGGAATGGAATCTGGAATGGAATGTGAATTGGAAAGCAAAGGAAAGTTTAATCGAATGTGGAATGGAATGCAATGTGGAATGGAATGTGGAAAGGAATGGAATGGAATGCAATGTGGAATGGAATGGAATGGAATGGAATGTGGAATGCAACGGAATGGAATTTGGAATGGAATGGAATGGAATGTGGAATGGAATCGAATGGAATTTGGACTGGAATGGAATGGAATATGAAATGGAATGGAATGGAATGTGGAATGGAATGGAATGGAATGTGGAATGGAATGGAATGGAATGTGGAATGGAATGGAATGGAATGTGGAATGGAATGGAATGGAATGTGGAATGGAATGAGGAATGGAATGGAATGGAATGTGGACTGGATTGGAATGGGATGGAATGGAATGTGGAATGGAATGGAATGGAATGTGGACTGGAATGGAATGGAATGGAATGGAATGTGAATTTGATTGGAATGGAATGTGAAATGGAATTGAATGGAATGTGGAATGCAATGGAATGGAATGTAGAATGGAATGTGGAATTGATTGGAATGGAATGTGGAATGCTATGTGGAATGGAATGGAATGGAATGTGTAATCCAATGTGTAATGGAATGGAATCGTATGGAAAGGAATGTGGAGTGGAAGGGAATGCAATGTGCAATGGAATGGAATGGAATGTGGGATGGTATGTGGAATGGAACTTGGAATGGAATGGAGTGGAATTTGGAATGAAATGTGGAATGGAATGGAATGTGAAATGGAATGAAACGGAATGTGGAATGGAATGTTGAATTGAATAGAAGGAAATGTGGAATGGAATGTGGAATGGAATGGAATGTGGAATGAAATGTGGAATGGAATGGAATGAAATGTGGAATGGAATGTGAAATGGAAAGGAATGGAATGTGGAATGGAATGGAATGGAATGTGGAATGGAGTGGAATGGAATGTGGAATGGAATGGAATTGAATGTGCGGTGGAATCGAATGGACTGTGGAATGGAATGGAATGGAATGAAATGGAATGTAGAATGGAATGTGCAATGGAATGGTATTTAATGTGGAATGGAATGTGGAATGGAATGGAATGGAATGTGGAATGGAATGGATTGGATTGTGGAATGGAATGGAATGGAATGGAATGTGGAATGGAATATAAAGTGTAATGGAATGGTATGGAATGTGGAATGGAATGGAATGTATTGGACTGGAGTGGAATCTAATGGAGTGGAATGGAATGGAGTGGGGTGTAGTGGAGTGAAGTTGAGTGGATTGGAGTAAAGTGGAAAGAAACAGAGTAGAATGAAGTAGATATGAATGGAGTGGAGTGGTTTTGAGGGGACTGTGGTGGATTGGATCTAAAAGGAATGAAAAGAATTGGAAAGTAGTGGAGTGGAGATTGTTGTGGTGTCATGGAAGGGATTTGATGGCATGTCGATGAGTGTAATAGTGAGGAGTGGAATTGAGTGGAATGGAATGGAGTGGAGAGGAGAGGAATGTCACGGAATGGAGTAGAATGCAATGGAAAGGTGTGGAGTGGAAAGGAATAGAATGGACTGGAGTGCAGTGGAGTGTAGTGGGGTGGATTGGGCTGGAATGGAGTGCAATGGAATGGATTGAAGTGGAATGAAGTGGAGTGGAATGGAAGGGAATGGAATTGAATGGAGAGGAGTGGCGTGGAGTGGAGGGAAATGGAGTGCAGTGGAATGGAATCGAGTGGAGTGGAATGGAATGGAGTGGAACGGAATCGAATGTAATGGAGTGGGTTGGAGATGAATGGAGTGGAGTCGAGCAGAATGGAGTGGAGTGGAGTAGAATGGAATGGAATGGAGTGGACTGGAATTGATTTGAGTGCAGTGGAGAGAAATGGAGTTGAATGGAGAGAAATGGAATGTAGTGGAATGGATTTGACAGAGGTAGAATGGAGAAGAGTGGAATGGAATGGAATATAGTGGAATGGATTGGAATGGGATGGAGTGGAATGGAATCTAATGCAGAGGAATGGAGTGGAATGGAATAGAATGGAATGGAATGGACTGGAGTGGAGTGGAATGGACTGGAGTGAAGTGGAATGAAACTGAGTGGAGTGTAATGGAATGGAATGAAAGGTAATGGAGTGCAGTGGAATGGATTGGAGTGGCGTGGAGAGGAATGGCATCGAACTGAATGGAGCAGAATGAAATGGAATGGATTGGAGTGGAGTGGCTAGGAATAGAATGGAATGGAGTCGAGTGGAATAGAGTGGATTGGAAAGCAGTGGAATACAGTGGAATATAATTGAGTGGAGTTAAGTGGAATGGAGTGGAATGTACGGGAATGGTGTGGAATGGAATTGAATGAAGTGAAATGGAATGGAATGGAGTGGAATGTATTGGAATGGATTGGACTGAAGCTGAATCTAATGGAGTGGAATGGAATGGAGTGGGGTGTAATGGAGTGGACTTGAGTGGATTGGAGTAAAGTAGAAAGAAGCAGAGTAGAATGGAGTAGAAAGGAAAGGAGTGGGGTGGATTTGAGTGGAGTGCAGTGGATTGGGGCGAAATGGAATGAAAAGAATTGGAATGGAGTGGAGTGGAGATTGGTGGGGTGTCATAGAATGGATTAGATGGAATGGAGTTGAGTGTAATAGTGAGGAGTGGAATGGAGTGGAGTGGAATGTAGTGGAGTGGAAAGGAATGTCATGGAATGGAGTGGAATGCAATGGAAAGGATTGGAGTGGAAAGGAACAGAATGGAGTAGAGTGCAATGGAGTGGAGTGGATTGGACTGGAATGGAGTGCAATGGAATGGATTGGAGTGGAATGAAGTGAAATGGAATGGAATGGAAGGGAATTGAGTGGAGAGACGTGGCGTGGAATGGAGTGAAAAGGAGTGGAGTAGAATGGAATGGAGTGGAGTTGAATGGAGTGGAGTCGAGTAGAATGGAGTGGAGTGGAATAGAATGGAATGAGATGGAGTGGACTGGAGTTGAATTGAGTGTAGTGGAGAGGAATGGAGTTGAATGGAGAGAAATGGAATGAAGTGGAATGGATTTGACTGCAGTAGAATGGAGAAGAGTGGAAGAGAATGGAATGTAGTGGAATGGATTGGAATGGGATGGAGTGGAATGGAGTGGAGTGGAGTGGAAAGGATTGGAATGGAATGGAGTTGAGTGGAAAGGAATGGAATGGAATGGAGTGGATATGAGTGGAGTGAAATGGAATGGAACGGAATGGAATGAAGGGGAATGGAATAGAATGGAGTGGAGTGGAATGGAATGGCATGGAATGGAGTGGAGTGTAGTGGAGTGGAGTGGAGTAGATTGGAAAGGAGTGTTGCGGACCGGAATGTAGTGGAATGGAATGTAATGCAGAGTAATGGAATGGAATGGAATAGAATGGAATGGACTGGAGTGGAGTGGAATGGAATGGAATGAAAGGGAATGGAGTGCAGTGGAATGCATTGGAGTGGCGTGGAGAGGAATGGCATCGAACTGAATGGCGCAGAATGAACTGGAACGGATCAGAGTGGAGTGGATTTTAACGGAATGGAGTGGAGTCGAGTGGAATAGAGTGGAATGGAATGCAGTGGAATGGAGTGGAATATAATTGAGTGGAGTTAAGTTTAATGCAGTGGAATGTACGGGAACTATGTGGAATGGAATTGAATGAAGTGAAATGGAATGGAATGGAATGGAGTGGACTGGAGTGGAATTTAGTGTAGTGGAATGGAATGGAGTGGGGTGTAATGGAGTGGACTGGAGTGGATTGGAGTAAAGTGTAAAGAAACGGAGTAGAATGGAGTAGAATGGAATGGAGTGGAGTAGATTCGAATGGAGTGCCGTGGATTGGAGTGAAATGGAATGAAGTGGATTGGAATGGAGTGGAGTGAAGATTGGTGGGGTGTCATGGAATGGATTTGATGGAATGGAGTTGAGTGTAATAGAGTGGAGTGGAATGGAGTGGAGTGGAGTGGAGTGGAGTGGAAAGGAATGTCATGGAATGGAGTAGAATGCAATGGAATGGAGTGGAGTGGAAAGGAATAGAATGGAGTGGAGTGCAGTTTAGTGGAGTGGAGTGGACCGGAAAGGAGTGCAATGGAATAGATTGGAGTGGAATGGAGAGCAGTGGAATGGAATGGAATGGAGTTGAGTGGAGAGTAGTGGAGTGGAATGGAGTGAAATGGAGTGGAGTGGAATGGAATGGAGTGTAGTGGAATGGAATGGAGTGGAATGAAATGGAATATAATGGAATGGAGTGGATTTGAATGTAGTGGAGTCGAGTAGAATGGAGTGGAGTAAAATAGAACGGAATGGAATGGAGTGGAATGCAGTTGAATTGAGCGGATTGGATAGGAATGGAGTTGAATGGAAAGAAATGGAGTGTAGTGGAATGGATTTGACTGAAGTAGAATGGTGAAGAGTGGAATGGAATACAGTGGAATGGAGTGGAGTGGAAAAGTTTGGAATGGAATGGAGTAGAATGGAAAGGAATGGAATGGAATGGAATGGATTTGAGTGCAGTGGAGTGGATGGAATCGAATGGAATGAAGGGGAATGGAATAGGATGGAGTGGAGTGGAATGGAATGGCAAGGAATGGAGTGGAGTGGACTGGAGTGGACTGGAGTGGACTGGAGTGGATTAGAGTGGAAAGGAGTGTTGTGGACTGGAATGTAGTGGAATGGAATCTAATGCAGACAAATGGAGTGGAATGGAATAGAATGGATTGGAAGGGAGTAGAGTGGAGTGGAATGGAGTGGAGTGGAGTGGAATGACACTGAGTGGAGTGTAATGGAATGGAATGAAAGGGAATGGAGTGCAGTGGAAAGTATTGGAGTGGCATGCAGAGGAAAGGCATCCAGCTGAAAGGAGCAGAATGAAATTGAATGGATTGGAGTGAGGTGGATTGGAACAGAATGGAATGGAGTCGAGTGGAATAGAGTGGAATGGAATGCATTGGAATGGAGTGGAATATAATTGAGTGGAGTTAAGTGGAATGGAGTGGAATGTGCGGGAATGGTGTGAAATAGAATTGAATTAAGTGGAATGGAATGGAATGGAGTGGACTGGAGTGGAATCTAATGGAGTGGAATGGTATGGAGTGGGGTGTAATGGAGTGGAGTTGAGTGGATTGGAGTAAAGTGGAAGGAAACGGAGTGGAATGGAGTGGAATGGAATGGAGTGGAGTGGATTTGTGTGGAGTGCAGTGGATTGGAGCGAAATGCAGTGAAATGGAATGGAATGGAGTGGAGTGGATATTGGTGGCATGCCATGGAATGGATTTGATGGAACGGAGTTGAGTGTAATAGAATGGAGTGGAAAGGAGTGGAGTGGAATGGAGTGGAGTGGAAAGGAATGTCATCGAATGGAGTAGAATGAAACGGAATGGAGTTGAGTGGAAAGGAATAGAGTGGAGTGGAGTACAGTAGAATGGAGTGAACTGGAATGCTGTGCAATGGAATGGATTGGAAAGGAATGGAGTGGAATGGAATGGAATGGAGGTGAGTGGAGAGGAGTGGCGTGGAATGGCATGCAATGGAGTGGAGTGGAATGGAATGGAGTGGAGTGGAATGGAATGCAGTGGAATGGAATTGAATGTAATGGAAAGGAGTGGAGTTGAATGGTGTGAAGTGGAGTAGAATGGAGTGGAGTGGAATAGAATGGAATGAAATGGAGTGGACTGGAGTTGAATTGAGTGGAGTGGAGAGGAATGGAGTTGAATGGAAAGAAATGGATTGTAGTGGAATGGATTTGACTGGAGTAGAATGGAGAAGAGTAGAATGGAATGGAATGGAGTGGAATGGAATGGAGTGGAATGGAGTGGAGTGGAGTGTAAAGGATTGGAATGGAATGGAGTTGAGTGGAAAGGAATTTAATGGAATGAAGTGGATTTGAGTGGAGTGAAGTGGAATGTAACGGAATGGAGTGGAGTGGAATGGATTGGCACGGAATGGAGTGCAGTGTCATGGAGTGGAGTGGAGTAGAGTAGGGTGGAAAGGAGTGTTGCGGACTTGAATGTAGTGGAATGGAAACTAATGCAGACGAATGGAGTGGAATGGAATAGAACGGAATGGAATGGACTGGAGTGTAGTGGAATGGAGTGGAGTGGAGTGGAATGAAACTGAGTGGAGTGGAATGGAATGGAATGAAAGGGAATGGAGTGCAGTGGAATGGATTGGAGTGTGGTGGAGAGGAATGGCATCGAACTGAATGGAGCAGAATGAAATGGAATGGGTTGGAGTGGAGTGGATTGGAACGGAATGGAATGGAGTCGAGTGGAATAGAGTGGAATGGAATGCAGTGGAATGGAGGGGAATATAACTGAGTGGAGTTAATTGGAATGGAGTGGAATCTATGGGAACGGTGTGGAATGGAATTGAATGAAGTGGAATGAAATGGAATGGAATGGAGTGTAATGGAATGGAGTGGACTGGAGTGGAATCTAATGGAGTTGAATGGAATGGAGTGGAGTGTAAAGTAGTGGAGTTGAGTGGATTGGAGTAAAGTGGAAAGAAACGGAGTAGAATGGAGTAGAATGGAAAGGAGTGGAGTGGTTTTCAGTGGAGTGCAGTGGATTGGAGCGAAATGGAATGAAACGGATTGGAATGGAGTGCAGTGGAGATTGGTGGGGTGTCATGGAATGGATTTGATGGAATGGGGTTGAGTGTAATAGAGTGGAGTGGAATGGAGTGGAGTGTAAAGCAATGTCATGGAATGGAGTAGAATGCAATGGGATGGAGTGGAGTGGAAAGGAATAGAATGGAGTGGAGTGCAGTGGAGTGGAGTGGACTGCAATGGAGTGCAATAGAATGGATTGCAGTGGAATGGATTGGAGTGGAATGGAATGGAATGGAGTTTAGTGGAGAGGAGTGGAGTTGAATGGAGATAAATGGAGTGGAGTGGAATGGAACGGATTGGCATGGAATGGAATGGAGTGGAATGCAATCAAATGTAATGGAATGGAGTGCAGTTGAATGGAGTGGAGTCGAGTAAAACTGAGTGGAGTGGAATAGAATGGAATGGAATGGAGTGGACTGGAGTTGAATGGAGTGGAGTGGAGAGGAATAGATTTGAATGGAAAGAAATGGAAAGTAGTGGAATGGATTTGACTGGAGTAGAATGAAAAAGAGTGGAATTATATGGAATGGAGTGTAATGGATTGGAATGGAATGGAGTGGAGTGGAGTGGAAAGGATTGGAATGGAATGGAGTGGAGTGGAAACGATTGGAATGGAATGGAGTTGAGTGGAAAGGAATTGAATGGAATGGAGTGGATTTGAGTGGAGTGAAGTGGAATGGAACGGAATGGAATGAAATGGAATGGAAAATAATCGAGTGGAGTGGAATGGAATGTCATGGAATGTAGTGGAGTGTCATGGAGTGAAGGGGAGTAGAGTTGAAAGGAGTGTTGCAGAGTAGAATGTAGTGGAATGCAGTCTAATGCAGAGGAATGGAGGGGAATGGAATAGAATGGAATGGAATGGACAGGAGTGGCGTGGAATGGAATGGAATGAAAGGGAATGGAGTGCAGTGGAATGGATTGGAGTGGCGTGGAGAGGAATGGCATTGAACTGAATGGAGCAGAATGAAATGGAACGGATCAGAGTGGAGTGGATTTTAACGGAATGGAGTGGAGTCGATTGGAATAGACTGGAAAGGAACGCAGTGGAATGGAGTGGATTATAATTGAGTGGAATTAAGTGGAATGGAGTGGAATGTACGGGAACGGAGTGGAATGGAATTGAATGAAGTGAAATGGAATGGAATGGAATGGAGTGGAAAGGAATGGGATGGAGTGGACTGGAGTGGAATCTAATGGAGTGGAATGGAATATAGTGGGGTGTAATGGAGTGAAATTGAGTGCATTGGAGTAAAGTGGAAAGAAACGCAGTAGAATGGAGTAGAATGGAATGGAGTGGAGTGGATTTGAGTGGAGTGCACTGTATTGGAGCGAAATGGAATGAAAAGGATTGGAATGGAGTGGAGTGGAGATTGGTGGGGTGTCATGGAATGGATTTCATGGAATGGAGTTGAGTGTAATAGAGTGGAGTGGAATGGAGTGGAGTGGAAAGGAATGTCATGGAATAGAGTAGAATGCAATGGAATGGAGAGGAGTGGAAAAGAATAGAATGGAGTGGAGTGCAGTGGAGTGGAGTGGAGTGGACTGGAATAGAGTGCAATGGAATGGATTGGAGTGGAATGGAGTGGAGTGGAAGGGAATGGAATGGAGTTGAGTGGAGATGAGTGGAGTGGAATGGAGTGAAATGGAGTGGAGTGGAATGGAATGGAGTGGAGTGGGATGGAATGGAGTTGAGTGGAGATGAGTGGAGCGGAATGGAGTGGAGTTGAATGGACTGCAGTCAAGTAGAATGGAGTGCAGTGGAATAGAATGGAAAGGAATGGAGTGGACTGGAGTTGAACTGAGTGGAGTGGAGAGGAATGGAGTTGAATGGAAAGAAATGGAAAGTAGGGGAATGGATTTGATTGGAGTAGAATGGAGAAGAGTGGAATGGAATGGAATGGAGTGGAACAGAATGGAATGGAATGGAGTGGAATGGAGTGGATTTGAGTGGAAAGAATTGGAATGGAATGGAGTGGGGTGGAAAGGAATGAAATGGAATGGAGTGGTTTTGAGTGGAGTGAAGTGGATTGGAACGGAATGGAATGAAGGGGAATGGAATAGAATGGAGGGGAGTGGAAGGGAATGGCATGGAATGGATTGGGGTGTGGCGGAGAGGAGTGGAGTAGAGTGGAAAGCTGTGTTGCGGACTGGAATGTAGTCGAATTGAATCTAATGCAGAGGAATGGAGTGGAATGGAATACAATGGAAAGGAATGGACTGGAGTGGAGTGGAATGTAGTGGAGTGGTGTGGAATGAAACTGAGTGGATTGGAACGGAATGGAATGAAAGCGAATGGAGTGCAGTGGAATGGATTGGAGTGGCGTGGAGCGGGATGGCATCGAACTGAATGGAGCAGAATGAAATGGAATGGATTGGAGTGGAGTGGATTGGAATGGAATGGAATGGAGTTGAGTGCAATAGAGTGGAATGGAATGCAGTGGAATGGAGAGGAATATAATTGAGTGGAGTTAAGTTTAATGGAGTGGAATGTACGGGAACTGTGTGGAATGGAATTGAATGAAGTGAAATGGAATGGAATGGAATGGAGTGGACTGGAGTGGAATCTAATGGAGTGGAATGGAATGGAGTGGGGTGTAATGAAGTGGAGTGGAGTGGATTGGAGTAAAGTGGAAAGAAACGGAGTAGAGTGGAGTAGAATGGAATGGATTGGAGTAGATTCGAATGGAGTGCCATGGATTGGAGCGAAATGGAATGAAATGGATTGGAATGGAGTGGAGTGGAGATTGGTGGGGTGTCATGGAATGGATTTGATGGAATGGAGTTGAGTGTAATAGAGTGGAGTGGAATGGAGTGGAGTGGAGTGGAGTGGAAAGGAATGTCATGGAATGGAGTAGAATGCAATGGAATGGAGTGGAGTGGAAAGGAATAGAATGGAGTGGAGTGCAGTGGAGTGGAGTGGAGTGGACCGGAAAGGAGTGCAATGGAATAGATTGGAGTGGAATGGAGAGCAGTGGAATGGAATGGAATGGAGTTGAGTGGAGAGTAGTGCAGTGGAATGGATTGAAATGGAGTGGAGTGGAATGGAATGGAGTGTAGTGGAATGGAATGGAGTGGAATGAAATCGAATATAGTGGAATGGAGTGGATTTGAATGTAGTGGAGTCGAGTAGAATGGAGTGGAGTAAAATAGAATGGAATGGAATGGAGTGGAATGCAGTAGAATTGAGGGTATTGGATAGGAATGGAGTTGAATGGAAAGAAATGGAATGTAGTGGAATGGATTTGACTGGGGTAGAATGGTGAAGAGTGGAATGGAATACAGTGGAATGGAGTGGAGTGGAGTGGAAAGGTTTGGAATGGAATGGAGTAGAGTGGAAAGGAATGGAATGGAATGGAATGGATTTGAGTGCAGTGGAGTGGATGGAATCGAATGGAATGAAGGGGAATGGAATAGGATGGAGTGGAGTGGAATGGAATGGCAAGGAATAGAGTGGAGTGGAGTGGAGTAGAGTGGAAAGGAGTGTTGTGGAGTGGAATGTAGTGGAATGGAATCTAATGCAGAGAAATTGAGTGGAATGGAATAGAATGGATTGGAAGGGAGTAGAGTGGAGTGGAATGGAGTGGAGTGGAGTGGAATGACACTGAGTGGAGTGTAATGGAATGGAATGAAAGGGAATGGAGTGCAGTGGAATGGATTGCAGTAGTGTGGAGAGGAATGGCATTGAACTGAATGGAGCAGAATGAAATGGAATGGATTGGAGTGGAGTGGATTGGAACAGAATGGAATGGAGTCGAGTGGAATAGAGTGGAATTGAATGTAGTGGAATGGAGTGGAATATAATTGAGTGGAGTTCAGTGGAATGGAGTGGAATGTGCGGGAATGGTGTGGAATGGAATTGAATGAAGTGAAATGGAATGGAATGGATTGGAGTGGAATGGAATGGAATGGAGAGGACTGGAGTGGAATCTAGTGAAGTGGAATGGAATGGAGTGGGGTGTAATGGAGTGGAGTTGAGTGGATTGGATTAAAATGGAAAGAAACGGAGTAGAATGGAGTAGAATGGAATAGAGTGGAGTGGATTTGAGTGGAGTGCAGTGGATTGGAGCAAAATGGAATGAAATGGATTGGAATGGAGTGGAGTGGAGATTGGACTGGTATCATGGAATGGATTTGATGGAATGAAGTTGACTGTAATAGAGTGGAGTGGAATGGAGTGGTGTGGAATGGAGGGGAGTGGAAAGCAATGTCATGGAATGGAGTAGAATGCAATGGAATGGAGTAGAGTGGAAAGGAATGGAATGGAGTGGAGTGCAGTGGAGTAGAGTGGAGTGGAGTGGACTGGAATGGAGTGCAATGGAATGGATTGGAGTGGAACGGATTGGAGTGGAATGGAATGGAATGAAGCTGAGTGGAGAGGAGTGGCGTGGAATGAAGTGAAATGGCGTGGAGTGGAATGGGATGGATTGGAGTGGAATGGAAAGGAGGGGAATGGAATCGAATGTAATGTAATGGAGTGGAGTTGAATGTAGTGGAGTCGATTAGAATGGAGTGGAGTGGAATAGAATGGAATGGAATGGAGTGGATTGGAGTTGAATTGAGTGGAGTGGAGAGGAATGGAGTTGAATGGAAAGAAATGGAATGTAGTGGAATGGATTTGACTGGAGTAGAATGGAGAAGAGTGGAATGGAATCGAATGGAGTCGAATGGAATGGAGTGGAATGGAGTGGATTGGAGTGGAGTGGAGTGGAAAGGATTGGAATGGAATAGAGTTGAGTGGAAAGGAATGGACTGGAATGGAGTGGAGTTGAGTGTAGAAAGTTGAATGGAAGGGAATGGAATGAAGGGGAATGGAATAGAATGTAGTGGAGTGGAATGGAATGGTATGGAATGTAGTGCAGTGGAGTGGAGTGGAGTGGAGTGGAGTAGAGTGGAAAGGAGTGTTGCAGACTGTAATGTAGTGGATTGGAATCTAATGCAGAGGAATGGAGTGGACTGGAATAGAATGGAATAGAATGGAATGGACTGGAGTGGAATAGAGTGGAGTGGAGTTCAATGAAACTGAGTGGCATGGAATGGAAAGGGATGAAAGGGAATGGAGTGCAATGGCATGGATAGAAGTGGCGTGGAGAGGAATGGCATCGAAATAAATGGAGCAGAATGAAATGTAATGGGTTGGAATGGAGTGGTTTGGAAGGGAATGGAATGGAGTCGAGTGGAATAGAGTGGAATGGAATGCAGTGGAATGGAGTTGATATAATTGAGTGAAGTTAAGTGGAATGGAGTGGAAAGTACGGGAACGGTGTGGAATGGAATTGAATGAAGTGAAATGGAATGGAATGGAGTGGAATCTAATGGAGTGGAATAGAATGGAATGGGGTGTAATGAAGTGGAGTTGGGTGGATTGGAGTAAAGTGGAAAGAAACGGAGTAGAATGGAGTAGAATGGAATGGAGTGGTGTGGATATGAGTGGAGTGCAGTGGATTGGAGCGAAATGGAATGAAATGTATTGGAATGGAGAGGAGTGGAGATTGATAGGTAGTCATGGAATGGATTTGATGGAATGGAGTTGAGTGTAATAGAGTGGAGTGGAATGGAGTGGAGTGGAATGGAGTGGAGTGGAATGGAGAGGAGTGGAAAGGAATGTCATGGAATGGAGTAGAACACAATGGAGTGGAGTGGAGTGGAAAGGAATAGAATGGAGTGGAGTGCAGTGGAGTGGAGTCGAGTGAAGGGAACAGGAATGATGTGCAATGGAAAGGATTGGAGTGGAATGGAGTGGAGTGGAATGGAATGGAATGGAGGTGAGTGGAGAGGAGTGGAGTGGAATGGAGTGAAGTGGATTAGAGTGTAATGGAATGCAGTGGAGTGGAATGGAATGGAGTGGAATGGATTCGAATTTAATGGAATGGAGTGGAGTTGAATGGAGTGGAGTCGAATAGACTGGAGTGGAGTGGAATAGAATGGAATGGAATGGAGTGGACTGGAGTTGAATTGAGTGGAGTGGAGACGCATGGAGTTGAATGGAAAGAAATGGAATGTATAGGAGTGGATTTGACTGAAGTAGAATGAAGAAGAGTGGAATTGAATGGAATGGAGTGGAATGGTATGGAATGGAATGGAGTGGAATGGAGTGGAGTGGAGTGGAAAGGATTGGAATGGAATGGAGTTGAGTGGAAAGGAATGTAATGGAACGGAGTGGATTTGAGTGGAATGAAGTGGAATGGAACGGAATGGAATGAAAGGGAATGGAATAGAATGGAGTGGAGTGGAATGAAATGGCATGGAATGGAGTGGAGTGTAGCAGAGTGGAGTGGAGTAGAGTGGAAAGCTGTGTTGCGGACTGGAATGTAGTGTAATGGAATCTAATGCAGAGGAACGGAGTGGAATGGAATAGAATGGAATGGAATGGACTGGAGTGGAGTGGAATGGATTGGAGTAGAGTGGAATGAAACTGAGTGGAGTGGAACGGAATGGATTGAAAGGGAATGGAGTGCAGTGGAATGGATTGGAGTTGCATGGAGAGGGATAGCATCGGACTTAATGAAGCAGAATGAAATGGAATGGATTGGAGTGCAGTTATTGGAATGGAATGGAATGGAGTGGAGTGGAACAGAGTGGAATGGAATGCAGTGGAATGGAGTGGAATATAATTGAGTGGAGTTAAGTGGAATGGAGTGGAATGTATGGCAATGGTGTGGAATGGAATTCAATGAAGTGAAATGGAATGGAATGGAATGGAGTGGAATGGAATGGAATGGAGTGGACTGAAGTGGAATCTAATGCAGTGGAATGGAATGGAGTGAGGTGTAATGGAGTGGAGTTGAGTGGATTGGAGTAAAGTGGAAAGAAAAGGAGTAGAATGGAGTAGAATGGAATGGAGTGGAGTGGATTTGAGTGGTGTGCAGTGGATTGGAGCAAAATGGAATGGAACGGATTGGAATGGAGGGGAGTGGAGATTGGTGGGGTGTCATGGAATGGATTTGATAGAATGGAGTTGAGTGTAATAGACCGGAGGGGAATGGAGTGGAGTGGAATGGAAAGGAATGTCATGGAATGGAGTAGAATGCAATGGAATGGAGTGGAGTGGAAGAATAGAATGGAGTGGAGTGCAGTGGAGTGGAGTGGAGTGGACTGGAATGGAGTGCAATGGAATGGATTGCATTGGAATAGAGTGGAGTGGAATGGAATGGAGTGGAGTGGAGTGGAGTGGATCGTAGTGGAATAGAATGGAAAGGAGTAGAGTGGAAAAAATGGACTGGAATATAATGGAGTGCAATTTAGTGGAGTGGAGTGGAGTGGAATGGAATGGAGTGGAGAGGAATGGAGTAGAATGGAACGGAGTGTAATGCATAGAAGTGGAGTGGATGGCAGTAGAGTGCAGTTGAATGGAATGGAATCGAGTGGAATGGAGTGGAGTGGAGTGGAGTGGAATTGAGTGCAGTGGACTGGAGTGGAGTGCACTGGACTGGAGTGGAGTGCAGTGGAATGCAATGCAGTCTAATGGAATTAAAGGGAATGGAATTGAGTTGAGTGGAATGGGTGGAATGGATTGAAATGGAGTGCAATGGATTGGAAAGGAATCTGATGAAATGGAGCAGAGTGGAGTGGAGTTGAAGGGAATGGAATGGAATGGAGTGGAATGGAGTGGCATGTAGTGGAGTAGAATGGAATGGAGTTGAATGGAAGGGAATGGAAAGGAGTGGAGTGCAATGGAGTCAAGTGAAATATAATAGAGAGGAATGGAATGGAATGGAGTGGAATGGAATGTAATGGAATGGGATGGAGTGCAATGGAATGGAATGAAATGGAGTGGCTTGGAGTGGAGTGGAGTGTAATGGAATAGCATGTAGTGGAGAGGAATGGAGTGGAGTGGAATGCAGATGAGTGGAGTACATTGGAGTGGAATGCAGATAAGTGGACTACATTGGAGTGGAAAGGAATTGAGTGGAATAGTGTGGAATGGAGTGGAGTGGAATGCAGTGGAATGATACGAAATGGGATGGAATGTAGGAGAGTGGAATGGTATGAAATGGAATGGAATGTAGGAGAGTGGAATGGTATGAAATGGAACGGAATGTAGGAGAGTGGAATGGAATAGGGTGGAATGGATTGTTATGAAGTGGAGTGGAGTGGAATAGAATATAGTGGAGTGGAGTGCAATGGAGTGGAGAGGATTGGAGTGGACTGAAGTGGAATGGAATGGAATGAATTGGGGAGGAATGGAGTGGAATGGAATGGATTGGAATGAAGTGGAGTGGGGTGGAGTGGAGTGCATTTGAATGAAATGGAATGAAATGCAGTTGAGTGGAATGAAATGCAGTGGAACGGAATGGAATGAAGTGGACGAAATGGAACGGAATGGAAAGGAATGTAATGGAATGGAGTGGAGTGGAGTGGAATTGAGGGGAGTGGATTGTAATGGAGTGGAGGGGAATGGAATGGAATTGAACAGAGTGGAGTGGAATGGAATGGAGTGGAGTGGAGTGGAATGGAGAGGAGTGGAATGAAATGGAACGTAATAGATTGGGATGGAGTGGAATGGAGTGGAGTGTTGAGGAATGGAGTGTAAAGGAATGGAGTGGAATAGAATGGAGTGGAGTGGAGTGGCGTGGAGTGGAATGCCATGGAGTGGAGTGCAGTGGAGTAGAATGGGGGGTAGCGGATTGGAGTGCAGTGAAGTGGAGTGAAATGGAATGTAATGGAAAGGGATGGAGTGGAATGGAGAGGAGTGGTGAGGAAAGGAGTGTAATGGAATGGAAGGAACTGGAGTGTAATGGAATGGAATGGAATGGAGTGTAAAGGACTGAAATGGAGTCGAATGGGGTGGAGTGGAGTGTAATGGGGTGGAATGGAATGGAATGGAGTGTAATGGAATGGAGTGAAGTGGAGTGCAGTGTAGTGCAAAGGCCCGGAATGGAGTAGAGTGGAATGGAATGGAGTGAAATGAAATGGAATGGATTGGAATGGAATGGAATGGCATGGAATGGAGTGGATTGGAGTGGAATGGATTGCATTGCAGTGAAAAGGAATGTAATGGAATGGAAAGAAATTTAATGGAATGGAGTGGAGTGGAGTGTAATGGAGGGGAATTGATTGGAATGTAGTGGAGTGGAGTGGAAAGCAATGGAGTGGAGCAGAATGGATTGGAATAGACTGGAGTGGTGTGCAGTGGAACGGAATGTTATGGACTAGAGTGCTGTGGAGTGGAGTGGACTGGAATGGAGGGGAAGAGAGTGCAAGGGAGTGAAATGGAGTGGAGTGGAATGGAGTGGAAGTGAGTGGAAGGGAGGGAAATGGAGTGGAGTGGAATGCAGTGGAATAGAGTACAAATGAGTGAAATGGAGTGGAGTGGAATGGAGTGGAATTGACTGAAATATAACGGAAAGGAAGGGAATGGAGTGGAATGGGGTGGAATGAATTGGAATGGAGTGGAGTGGAGTGTAATGCAATGTAGTTTAATGGAGATGAAAGGAGGGGAGAGGAATAGAGTTTAGTGAAGTGGAATGGAATGGAATGGAGTGGAGTGGAATGGTACGGATTGGAATGGAGTGGAGTGAAGTAGAGTGTAGTGCAGTGGAATGAAGGGGAATGGAATGGAGTGTAGTGGAATGGAGTGGAGTGGAGTGGAATGGAATGTCATGGAGTAGAGTGGAATGGAGTGGAGTGGAGTGGAATGGAGTGGAATGGAAAGGAGTGGAATGGAGTGGAATGGAGTTGAATGGAGTGGAGTGAAGTGGAATGGAGTGTAGTGGAGTGGAGTGGAATGGAGTGGAGTGGAGTGTAATGAAATGGAGTGGAGTGGAGTGTTAAGGAATGCAATGCAATTGTATGGAATGGGATGGAGTGGAATGGAAAGGTGTGGAGTGGAATGGAGTGCAATGGAATGGAGTGGATTGGAGTGGAGTAGAATGTAAAGGATTGGCCTGGAAAGGTGTGGAGTGGAATGGAATGGAATGGAATGGATTGGAATGGAGTGGAGTGGAGTGGAATTGAGGGGAATGGAATGGGGTGGAATTAAATGTAATGGAGTGCAGCGGATTGGAATGGATTGGAATGGAATGAGGTGGAATTAAATGCAATGGAGTGCATTGGAGTGGAGTGGACACGAATGGAGTGTAGTGTAATGGATTGGAATGGAAAGGAGTGAAGTGCCTTGCAATGGAATGCAATGCAGAGAGATGCAGTGCAGTGGACTGGAATGGAGTGGAAGGGAGTGGAATGTACTGGAGTGGAATGGAAAGGAAAGGAATGGAACGGAATATAGTATTGTGGAATGGAATGGAGTGGAATGGAGTGGAGTCTTGTGGAGAGGAGTGGAATAGAGTGGAGTGGAATGTTATGTTTTGGAGTGGAGTGGAATGGAATCGAACGGAGGAGAATGGAAGGGAATGGAATGGAGTGGAATGAAATGGAGTTGAGTGGAATGCAGAGTAAATGAATGGATTGGAATGAAGTGGAGTGGAATGGAAAGTAATTGATTGGAGTGAAATGGTGTTAAATGGAATGGAGTGGAATGAATTTTAGTGGAGCTGAGTGGAGTGTAGATCTGTTCAATGGAATCGAATGGAAAGGAGTGGAGTGGAATCGAATGGAGTGGAGTGGAATGGCATGAAATGGAGTGGAGAACAGCAGAGTGGATTGAAGAAGTGTGGGGTGGAGTGGAGTGGAATGGAGTAGACTGGAATGGAATGGAATGAAATGGAATAGAGTGGAGTGGAATCTAGTGGAGGGTTGTTGAATGGAGTTGAATGGAATGGAATGGAATGGAGGGGAGTGGATTGGAGCTTAGTGGAGTGGAGTATGTGGAATGGATTGCAGTGGAGAAGAATGGAATGAAATAATGCAGAGGAGTGGAGTGGAATTGAGTGGTTTGGACAGGATGTAGTCGAGTGGAATGGAATGGAATGGAAGGTAGTGGAGTGGAAAGGAGTGGAGTGGAATGAAGAGGAGTGGAGTGCATTGGAGTGGAATGGAATGGAATGTAGTGGAGTGGAGTGCAGTGCAAGCAAAAGGAATGGAATGGAATGGATTGGAGTGGAAAGGATTGGAGTGGAGTTGAATGGAAAGGAATGGAATGGAGAGGAATGGAATGGAGTGGAATGGAGTGGAGTAGAGAGGAATGGAATGGACTAGACTGGAATGGCGTTTAATGGAATAGAGTGGAGAGGAGTGGAGTGTAATGCAATGGAATGAAATGGAGTGGAATGGAGTGGAATTGAATGGAGTGAAATAGACGGGAATGGAGTGGAATGGAGTGGAGACGAGTGGAATAGAGTAGAATGGACTGGAATGGAGTGGAATGGAATGGCATGAAATGGAGTGCAGTGGAGTGAAAAGGCCTGGAATGGAGTAGAATGGAATGGAATGGAATGGAATGAAATGTAATGGATTGGAATGGAATGAAATGTAATGGATTGGAATGGAATGGAATGGCATGGAATGGAGTGGAGTGGAGTGGAATGGAATGGACCAGATTTCAGTGGAAAGAAGTTGAATGGAATGAAATGTAATGGAAAGGAATTAAATGGAATGGAGTGGAGTTGAGTGTAATGGAGTGGAATTGATTGGAATGTAGTGCAGCAGAGTGGAATACAATGGAGTGGAGCGGAATGGATTGAAATCGATTGGAGTGGCATGCAGTGGAATGGAATGTTATGGAGTGGAGAGGAGTGGAGCGGACAGGAATTGAGTGAAATAGACTGGAATCGAGTGAAATTGAATGGAGTTGAATGGAGTGGAATGGATTGAAATGGAATGGAATGGAGTGGAGTGGTGTGGAATGCTGTGGAATGGATTGGAATGGAGTGGAGTTGAATGTTATAGAATGGAGTTGAATGGTGTTGAAAGGAGTGGAGAGGAATAGAGTATAGTGAAGTGGAAAGGAATGGGATGGAGTGGAGTGGAAGGGAGTGTAACGGCATGGATTGGAATGTAGTGGAGTGAAGTTGAGGGGATTTCAGTGGAAAGAAGAGGAAAGAAAGGGAGTGAAGTGGAATGGGATAGAGTGGATTGGAGTGGAATGGAATGGCACGGAGTGGAGTGGAGTGAATTGGAGAGGAGTGGAAAGGATTGGAATGGAATATAGTGGAATGGAAAGGAGTGGAGTGGAGTGGAGTAGACTGGAGTGGAATGGAATGGAGTGGAGTGGAATGGCATGGAATGGAATGGAGTAGAGTGAATTGCAGTGAAATGGAGTTCAGTGGAGTAGAGTGGATTGGAATGGAGTGGAATGGAGTGGAATTGAGAGGAATGCAGTGGAGTGGAATGGAGTGGAATGGAATGGAATGGAGTGGAGTGAACTGGAATGAAGTGGAGAGGAGTGGAGTGGAGTGGAGTGGAATGGAGTGGAGTGCAGTGTAATGAAAAGGAGTGGAGTGGAGTGGAATGGAGTGGAATGGAAAGGAGTGGAGTGGAAGGGAGTACAACGGAATGGAATGGAGTGGAATGCAGTGTAATGGAAAGGATTGGAGTGGAGTGGAGTGGAATGAGGTGGAATGGCCGTGAATGGAAAGGAATGTAGTGGAATGCACTGGAATGGAGTGGAGTGGAATCGAGTGGAATGGAATGGAGTAGAGTGTAATGGAATTGACTGGAGTGGACTGGAGTGAAGTTTAAAGAAGTGGACTGGAGTGGAATGGAATGAAGTGGCGTGGAATGGAATGGAATGTACCATAGTGGAAAGGAATGGAATGGAATGGAGTGGAAGGGAATGGAGTGGAGTGGAGTGGGGTGCAGTGGAATTGAATCCAGTGTAGTGGAATGGAGTGTAGGGGAATGGAGTAGAGTGTAGTGGAAAGGAATGTGGTGGAATAAAACGCAATGGAATTGAATAGAGTGCCGTGGATTGGAATGAGTGGAATGGATTGGAATGGAGTGGAGTGGATAGGAATTGAATGGAATGAAATGAAGCAGAGTGGAGAGGAATGGAGTGGAGTGGAATGGAGTGTAGTGGAGTGAAATGGAATGGAATGGAGTGGAGTGGAATGGACTCGAATGCATAGCAATGGAATGGTGTGGAATTGAGTGGATGTAGTGGAGTGTAATGGACAGGAATGGAATGGAATTGAGTGGACTGCAATGGAATGGATTGGAGTGGAATGGAATGTGTTGGAGAGGAGTGGAGTGGAGTGGAATGGACTAGAAATGGAATGGAGTGGAATGATCAGGAATTGAGTGGATAGAATGCATTGTAGTAGAATTGAATAGAGTGGAATTGAGTGGAATGGAATGGAATGGAATGGAATTGAACGGAATGGAATGGAATGGAACGGAATGGAATGGAATGGAATGGAATGGAATTGAGTGGAGTGGAGTGGAATGCAATGGAATTGAGCGGAGTGGTGTGGAAAGCAATGGAATGGATTGAAGTGGAATGGACTGGAATGAAATGGAGTGGAATGGTGTGCAGTTGAGTGGATGGAGTCGAGTGTAGTGGAAAGGAATGGAATCGGAATTGAGATGAGTTGAATGGCATGGAGTGGAGTGGAATGGAATGTCGTGGAATGGAATGGAATGGAGTGAAATGTAATGAAATGTAACGTAATGGAGTGGAGTGGAGTGGATTAGAATGGAGTGAAGTGCAATGTAGTGGAGTGGAACGGAATGGATTGGAATGGTGTGGATTGGAGAGGTATTTAGTGGAGTGGAGTGGAGTGGAGTTGAATGGTATGGAATAGAATGGAGTGGGATAGAATGGAATGGAATTGAAACTAATAGAATGGAATGCAGTGTAGTAGTGTGTAATGGAGTGGAGTTGAGTCGAATGGAGTGGAGTTGAATAGAATGGAATGGAGTGGAATGGAATTTAGTGGAGTGGAGTGCAATGCAGTGGAGTGGAGAGCAATGGACTGGAAAGAAAGGGAATGTAGTGGAATGGAGTGGAGTGGAATGGAGTGGAATGGAGTGCAGTGGGGTTGTATGGAATGGAGTGGAGTGGATTCGAATGGATTGGAATGGAGTGGAATGGAATGGAAAGGAATGG
This sequence comes from Pongo abelii, assembly GCF_028885655.2. Lineage (NCBI taxonomy): Eukaryota > Metazoa > Chordata > Mammalia > Primates > Hominidae > Pongo > Pongo abelii. The sequence continues at coordinate 66,331,433 of NC_072009.2, forward strand.
AGTGGAAAGAATGGAGAGGAGTGGAATGGAGAGCAATGGAGTGCAGTGGAGTGGAGTGGAATTGAATGGAATGAAGTGGAGTAGAGTGGAAAGGAGTGGAGTGGAATGGAATTGAAAGGAGTGAAATATAATGCAGTGGAATGGAATTGAATGTAATGGAATGGAGTGGAGTGGAGTTTAATGGAATGGAGTGGAGTGGAGTCCAGTCGATTTGAATGGAGTGGAATGCAATGAAATGGAATGGAGTGGAAAAATGGAGTTGAGTGGAATGGAGTGCAATGGAGTGGAGTGGTGTGGAGTGGAATTGAGTGGAAAGAAGTGGAGTTGAGTGGAAAGGAGTGGAGGGGAATGGAATGGAGTGGAGTGAAATATAATGAAGTGGAATGGAATTGAATGTCATGGAATGGAGTGGAGTGGAGTGGAATGGAGTGGAGTGAAGTGGAATGGAGTGCAATGGAATAAAATGGCGTGGAAGGGACTGAAGTGGACTGGTATGGAGTTCAATGGAATAAAATGGCATGGAATGGAATGGAGTGGAGTAGAGTGGACTGGAATGCAGAGGAATGGAGTAGAACGGAGGGGGGTGTAATGGAATAGAGTGGAGTGGACTGTTATGGAATGGAGTGGAGTGGAGTTTAATGGAAAGGAATGGAGTGCATTGGAGTGGAGTGCAATGGAGTTGAATGGAGTGGAGTAGAGAAGAATGGAGCTGAATGGAGTGGAATAGAATGGTGTGGAGTTGAATGGAATGCAATTGAATGGAATTGAGCGGAGTGGAATGCAATGGAGTGGAGTGGAATGGAGTGGAGTGGATGAAGTGGAGTGCAGTGGAATGAAATGGAATTTAATGGAATGTAGTGGACTGGAATGGAAGTGGTCTGGAATGAATTGGAATGGAACGGAGAGGAGTGAAGTGGAATCCAAAGGATTGAAAAGTACTGGACTGCAGTGGACTGTAACGGAGAGGAATGGAGTGGAATAGAGTGGAGTGGATTGGAGTGGAATGGAAGGGAATGGAATGGATTGGAGGGGAGTGGAATGGAGTGAAAGGGAGTGAAGTGGAGTGCATGAAGTGGAGTGCAGTGGAACGGAATGGAGTGGAGTGGAATGGAATGTAGTGGAGTGGAATGGAATGTATTGGAGTGGAGTGGAGGGGAATGGAGTGGGGTGGACTGGAATGGAGTGGAGTGGAATGGAATGGAGTGGAATTGAATGGAATATAACGCAATGGAGTGGAGTGAAGTGGAGTGGAAATAAGTGGAGTGGAGTGGAAAGGAATGGGGGAGAGTGAGAGGGAGTGGAATGGAATGGAGTGGAGTGGAATGGAATGTATTGGAGTGGAGTGGAGGGGAATGGAGTGGGGTGCACTGGAATGGAGTGGAGTGGAATGGAATGGAGTGGAATTGAATGGAATATCATGCAATGGAGTGGAGTGATGTGGAGTGGAAATGAGTGGAGTGGAGTGGAAAGGAATGGGGGAGAGTGAGAGGGAGCGGAATGGAATGGAGTGGAGTGAAGTGGAGTGTAATGGAATTGAATGGAGTGGAGTGCAATGGAGTGGAATGGAAAAGAGTGGAAAGAAGTGGAATGAAGTGGAATCAAAAGGAATGGACTGGCAGGGAGTGGAATGGAATGAAATGGAATGGAGAGGAATGGAATGTCATGGAATTTAGTGGATTGGAGTGGAAAGGCATGAAAGGGACTGGAGTTGAATGGAATGGAGTGGAATTAAATTGAATGGATTGGAATGGAATGGAAGGGCGTGGAATGGAGTGGAGTGGAGTGAAATGGAGCGGAGTGGGGTGAAAGAAGTGGAATGGAATAGAATGGAATGGAATAGAGTGGAGAGGAAAGAACTGTAGTGGAGTGGAATAGCGTGGAGAGGAATGGCATGCAATGTACTGATGTGGAGTGGAGTGGAATGGAGTGGAGTAGAGTTGGAATGGAGTTGAATGGAATGGAATGGAATGGGATGGAGTGGAATGAAGTGGAGAGGAATGGAGTATAGTGGAATGGAATGGAATGGAACGGAATGCAATGGAATGTAAAGGAATGGAATGGAGGGGATGGCAGTGTAATAGATTGGAGTGGAGTAGAGTGGAGTAGAGTGGAATGGAATGGAAAGGAATGGAACGGAGTGGAGTGGAATGGAGAGCAGTGGAATAGAGTAGAGTGCAGTGGAGTGGAAAGGAATGGTGTGGAGTGGTATGGAGTGGAGTGGATTGGAATGGAATGGATTGGATTGGAATACAGTTGACAGAAGTGGAGTGGAATGGAGTGGAGTGGAAAAGAGTGGAGTGGAGTGTAAAGGAGAGGAAAGCAATGGAGTTGAATGGAATGGAGTGTCATGGAGTGGAGTGGAGTGGAATTAAATGGAGCAGACTGGAATGGAGTGAAATGGAATGGAATTGGATGGAATTGAGCGGAGTTGAATGCAATGGAGTGTAGTGGATTTGAGTGGAGTGGATGAAGTGGACTGCAGTGCACTGAAATTGAATGGAATGGAATGGAGTGGAGTGGAATGGAAGTGATGTGGAATGGAATGGTATGTAGTGGAGTGCAGTGGAATGCAACGGATTGAAAAGGACAGGACTGCAGTGCACTCTAATGGAGTGAAATGGATTGGAATGGAGTGGAGTGGATTGGAGTGGAATAGAATGGAATGGAATGGAGTGGAGGGCAGTGGAATGGAGTGAAATGGAATGAAGTTGAGTGGATTAAGGGAAATGCAGTGGAATGGAAAGTGATGGAATGCAGTGGGGTGGAATGGAATGGATTGGAGTGGAATGGAATGTAGTGTAATGGAGTGGAGTGGACTGGAATGGAGGGGAGTGGAAATGAATAGAGTGGAATTGAATGGAATGGAATGGAGTGGAGTGGAGTGGAAAGGACTGGAAAGCAGTGTAATAGAATGGAATGGAGTGGAGCAGAATGGAATGGAAAGCAGTAGAATGAAATGGAATGACAAGGAATGGAGTGAAGTGAAGAGGAATAGATTGGAATTGAGTGAAATGGAATAGCGTGTAGAGCAGAGGAGTGGAATGAAATGGAACGTAATAGAATGGATTGGAGTGGAATAGAGTGGAATGAAGAGGAGTGCAGTGGAGTGGAAGGCATCGGAGTGGTGTATAATGGATAGGAATGGAATAGAGAGGAACTGAGTGGAGTAGAGTGGAGTGCAAACGAATGGAATGGATTGCAGTGGAATGGAACGGAATGGAGTGGATTGGAATGCAATGACATGGAATGGATTGCAGTGGAGTGGAGCAGAATGGAGTATAGTGGAATGTTGTGCAGCGAACTGGAATGGACTGGAATGGAATGGAATGGAGTGCAATGGAATGGAATGGAGTGGAATGGAATGGAATGGAATGGAATGAAATGGAGTGGAGGGGAATGGAGTGGAGTTTAGTAATATGGAATGGAGTGGAATGGAATGGACACAAATGGAATGGAATGGAGTGGTGTGGACTGGAATGGAGTGGATTGGAATGGAATGGAGTTTAATGGAATGGAATGCAATGGAATGGAGTGGAGTGGAGTGCAGTGGAATGGAGTGGAGTAGAGGTGGAATGGAGTTGAACGGAATGGAATGGAATGTGGTGGAATGGAATGGAGTAGAGTGGAATGGAATGGAATGCAGTAGAGTGGAATGGAATGGAATGGAGTGGAATGGAATGAAATGGACTCGAGTGGAATGGAATAGATAGGGGTGGAGTAGAATGGAATGCAATGGAGTGGAATGGAATCGAAAAGAATGGAAGGGATTGGAGCGGAATGGAGTGCAGTGTAATGGAGTATAATGGAATGGAGCAGAATTGAATGGAATATAATGGAATGGTGTGGAGTGGTATGGAGTGGAATGGAGTGGAATGGAGTGGAGTGGAGTGGAATGGAATGGAATGAAATGTTATGGAGTGGAATGGAGTGGAGTGGAGTGGAATGGAGTGGAATGTAATCTAGTGGAAAGGAAGGGAATGAAGTGGAGTGGAATGGAGTGGAATGGAATGAAATTGAAAGAAATGGGTTGGAACGGAGTGGAATGGAACGGAATGATATGGAATGGAATGCAAAGGATTCCAATGGAGAGGAATGGAATGGAATGGAGTGGAGTGGAGTGCAATGGAGTAGAATGGAATGGAGTGGAATGGAATGGAGTGGTTTGGAGTGGATGGAAATGGAATGGAGGGAACTGGAATGAAATGGAATGGAGTGGAATGGAAAGCAGTGTATTGGAGTGGAGTGGACTGGAGTTGAGTGTAGTGGAATGGTGCGGAAAAGACTGGAGTGGAGTGTAGAAGAGTGCAATGGAATTCAATGGATGGGAGTGGAGTGGAATGGAAAGGAATGGCCTGGAGTGGAGTTCAGTGGAGAGGAATGGAATAGAATGGATTGGAGTGGAATTGAGGGGATAGGAATGGAGTTGCAAGGACTGTAATGGAGTGGAGTTCAGTGGATTGCAATGGAATGAAGAGGAATGGATAGTACTGTAGTGTAGTGCAGAGGAATGGAATGGAATGGAATGGAGTGGACTGGAAAGGCATGGAGTGTAGTGGAATGGAATAGAATGGAATGGAGCTGAGTGAAGTAGAGTGGAGTGGAGTGGAATGGAGTGGAATGGACTGGAACAGAGTAGTGGAGGGGAATCGACTGGAGTGGAGTGGAATGAAAGAAACGTGGTGTAATGGAATCGAATGAAGTGGAGTGGACTGGAATGACAAGGAATGGAGTAGAGTGGAGTGGAATGGAGTGGAGTGGAGAGGAAAAGAGTGGAATGGAATGGAATGGAAAGGAGTTGACAGGAGTGGAATGGAGTGGAATGGATTGGAATGCAGTGGAATGGATTGTAATGGAATGGAATGGAATGAATCAGAGAGGAGTGTAATGGAATTGACTGGAATGGATCAGAGAGGAGTGGAATGGATTGGAATGGACTGGAGTGGAATGGAGTGGGTGGAGTAGTTTGGAGTGGAATGGAATGGAGTGGAATGGAATGGAGGGTGTTGGCGTGGAGTAGAGTGGAGTGGAATGGAATGGAGTTGAATGGAATGAAGTGGAGTGGAATGGAATGGAAAGGAATGGAGTGGAATGGAATGGAATGGAATTGCATGGAATGAAATAGATTGGAGCAGAATGCAGTGCAATGGAATGAAGTGGAATGGAGTGGACTGCAGTGGAATGGAATGGAATGGAATGGAGTGGAGTGGATTGGAGTGGAGTGGAACGGAGTGAAATGGAGTGCAATGGAGTGCAGTGGAATGGAGTAGAGTGGGGCGCAATGGAATGGAATTTAGCAGCAAGGAATGGAGTCAAGTGGAGTGGAATGGAGTGTAATGGAATGCAGTGGACTAGAGAGGAGGGGAGAGGAATGGAATGGAATTTAGCGGCATGGAATGGAGTCAAGTGGAGTGGAATGGAGTGGAATGGAATGTAGTGGATTAGAGAAGAGGGGATTGGAGTGGAATGGTGTGGAATGGACTGGACTGGACTGGAGACGAATGGAATGGAGTGGAGTGGAGTGGAAAGGAGTCTAATGTACTCGACTGGAGTGGGGTGGAGTGGATCAGAATGGAATGGAGTGGAGTGGAATGGAGTCGAAAAAAATGGAGTGAAGTGGAGTGCAACGGAATGGAGTGGAATGGAGTGGAGTGGAGTGTAGTGCAGTGGAATGGAATGGAGTTGAATGGAATGGACTGAAATGGAATGGAGTGGTGTGGGATAGAATGGAATCGAATGAAGTTGAGGGAAGTAGACGGGAATATACTAGAGGGCAATGGAGTTGAATAGACTGGAAAGGAGTGGAGTGGAGTTGAATGGACTGGAATGGAGGGGAATGGAATGGAATGGAGTGGAATGGAATGGAAAGGAGAGCAGTGAAGTGAAATCCATGGAATGGAATGGAGTGGAGTTGAGTGGAATGAGTGAAATGGATATGAATGCAGTGGAGTGGAGTGGAATGGAATTGAATGGAGCAAAGTGGACTGGAATGGATAGCAGTGAAATGGATTGGAGTGGAGTGGATTGGAGTGGACTGGAATGGAGTGCAATGGGTTGGAGAGGGGTTTAGTGGAGTAGAGTTGATTGGAACGGCATGAAGTGGAATGGAATGGAGTGGAATGGAATGGAATGGAGTGGAATGGAAGGGAATGGAGTGGAATGGAGTGGAATGGAGAGAATTGAATGGAGTGAAATGGAGTGGAATTGAATGGAACGGAATGGAGTAGAATGGAATGGAACGGAGTGGAGTGGAGTGGACCGGAATGTTATGGAGTGGACGGGAAAGGAATGGAGTGGATTGAGGTGCAATGGAGAGACATAGAATGGTATGGAGTGGAGTGCAATGGAATGGAGTGTAGTGGAATGGAGTCCAATGGAATGCAGTGGAATTGAGTGGAGTGGAATGGAGTGGAATGGAATGGTATGGGATTGACTGCAATGGAATGGAGTGGAGTGGAATGGAGTGAAATGGAATGGAGTGGAGTGGAGTGGTGTGGAGTGGAATTGAATAGATTGGAGTGGAATGGAGTGGAATGGTAAGGAGTGGAATGTAGTGGAGTGCAGTGGAGTGAAGTGGAATGCAGTGGAATGGAATGCAATGCAGTGGACACGAATTGAATGGAATGGAGTGGAATCAACTTGAATGGAGTGGAGTAGAGTGGAATGCAATGGAATGGAGTGGAATGAACTTGAATGGAGTGGAGTGGAGGGCAACGCAATGGAATGGAATGGAGCAGAGTGGAGGGGAATAGAGTGTACTGGAATGGAGAGGAGAAACGTGGAACGGAGGGGAAAGGAGTCGAGTGGAATGGTGTGGATTGGAATGGAATGGAATGGAATGGAATGGACTTGCATTTAATGGAGTGGAATAGAGGGGAATGGAGTGCAGTGGAGTGGAGTGGAGTGGAATGCAGTGGAATGGACTGCAAAGAATAGGAATGGAATGGAAAGGAATGGAGAATAGTGAAGTGAAGTGGAGTGGAATGGACTGGAATGGAGTGGAGTGAAGTGGAATGGAGTCTAGAGGGATGGAGTGGAGTGGAGTGGATAGGAATGGAATGGAGTGGAGTACAGTGGAATGGAGTCGAGAAGGGTGGAGTGGAGTGGTGTGGATAGGAATGGAATTGAGTGGAATGGAGTGCAGTGGAGTGGAATGGAGTGGAGTGGAGTGGAGAGGAATGAATTGGAATAGAATGGTATCGAATGGAATGGAATGTACTTGAGTGGAGTGGAATGGAATAGAATGGAAAGAAGTGTAGTGGAATGGAGTGGTGTGGACCAGAATGGATTGGAGTGAAATGGAATAGAGTGGATTGGAATGGAATGGAGTGGATTGGAGGGGAATGGAGTGGAGTGGAGTGGAATGGAGTGGTGTGGATTGGAAAGGAAAGAATGTAGTGGAGTGGAGTGGAATGGAGTGGAGTGGAATGGAGTTGAATGGAAAGATATGGAAAGGAGTGGAGTGGAATGGAGAAGAGTGGAATGGGGTAAAGTGGAATGGAATGGAATGCAGAGGAAGAGAACGTAATGGAATGAATGGAAAAGAGTAGAGTGGAGTGGAATGGAGTGCATTGGAATGGAGTATAGAGGAGTCGAAAGGGATGGAATGGAATGGAGTGGACTGGAAAGCAGTGGAGTGGAGTGCAGTGAAGAGCAATGGAACGTGTTGAGGTGGAGTGGAGTGGAGTGGATTGGAATGCAAAGGAATGGAATGGAATGGAGTGGATTGTAATGGAGTGGAGTGGAAAGGAGTAGAGTGGAATGGAATGGAATGCAGTGGAATGAAATGGAAAGGAGAGGTATGGAATGGAATGGAGTGCAGTAGAAATGAGAGGAAAGGATTCCAGTGGAGTAGAGTGGAGTGGAGTGGAATGGAATGGAATGGAATACAGAGGAATGGAACGGAATGGACTGGAGTGGAAAGCAATGGCTTGGAAAGGAGTAGAGTGGAGTGGAGAGGAGTGGAGAGGAATGAAAAGTAATAGAATGGAATGGAGTGGAGTGGAATGTAGTGGAATATTACTGAGTGGATTGGACTGGAATGGAATGGAGTGGGTTGGAGTGGAATGGATTGGAGTGGAGTGGACTGGAATAGAATGGAATGGAATGGAATAGAGTGCAATGGAATTAAATGGAACGGAGTGGAATGGAATGGAGTGGAATGGAATAGACTGGAGTGGAGTGGAGTGAAATGGAGTTTAGTGCTCGGAATGGAATGGAATGGATTGGTATGTAATGGAATGGATTGGAGTGCAGTGGACTAGAATGGAGTGAAGTGGAATGGAATGCATTAGAGTGGAGTGGAATGGAGTGGAGTGGAATGCAATGGAATGGAATGGAGTGGAGTGGAGTGGAATTGAGTGGAATAGAGTGGAATGGAGTTGACTGGAAAGGAATGGAATGTAATGGAGTGCAGTGGAGTGCAGTTAAGTGGAATGGAGTAGAGCAGAATGGATAAAAATGGAGTGCAATGGAATGGAATGGAATGAAAAGGAGTGGAGAGGAATGGAGTGAAAAGGAATGGAGAGGAATAGAGTGGAGTGGTATGGAGTGGGGTGGAGTGGAATAGAGTGGAGTGGAGTGGAATTGAATGGAGTGGAGTGAGATAGAATGGAGAGGATTGGAGTGGAATGGAGTGGAAAGTAATGTAGTGGGATGGAATGGAGTGTAGTGGAGGGGAGTTGAGTGGAGTGGAGAGGAACGGAGAGGAAAGGAAAGGAAGTGAGTGCAAAGGAGTGCAACGGAGTGGAAGGGAACATAATTTAATGAAATAGAATAGAATGGAGTGGAACTGAATCGAATGGAGTGGAATGGAGTGGAGTGGAGAGCAGTGGCGTGGAATGGAATGGAGTTGAGTCAATTGGAGTGGAATGGAATGATATAGAGTGAATTAAAGTGGAGTGGAATGGTATGGAATGGAGTGGAGAGGAATGGAATGGTAAGGAATGGAGTGTAATTGACTGGAGTGGAGTGGATTGGACTGAAGTGGAATTTACCGGAGTGGAGTGGATTGGATGAGAGTTGAGTGGAATGGAATGGAATGCTGTGGAATACAATGGAAAGTCGTGAAATGGAATTCAGTGTCACAGAATGGAGTAGAGTGGAGTGGTGTGGAGTAGAACGGAGTGTAGTGGAATGGAATAGATTGGAATCAATGGAAAGCAGTGGAATGGAATGGATTGGAATTCAGTGGAGTGGATTGGAATACAATGAAATGGAGTGGAGTGGAATGGAGTGGAGTGGAGTGGAATGGAGAGCAGTGAAAAGGAGTGTAATTGACTGGAATGGAGTGTAGTGGATCGCAGTGTAATGGAATGGAATGGAGTTGAGTAGAATGGACTGAAAGGGAGGTGAAGGGAGTGGAATGGCATGGAATAGATTGGAGTGGAATGGAGTGGAACGGATTGGAATGGAATGGAGTGGAATGAAATTGAGCGGAGTGGAGTGAAGTGGAGTGCAATGGAATAGATTGGAGTGCAATGGACTGGAGTGGAAAGGAATGGAGTGGAATGCAGTGGAGTGGAATAGAGTGGAGCCGAGTCGAATGGCATAGAATAGAGTGGAGTGGACTGCGTTGGGATGGAATGGAATGCAGTGGAGTGGAGTGGAAAGGAGTGGAGTGGAATAGAATGGAATAGAGGGGAATGGAGTGGATTGGAAAGGCGTAGAATGGAATGGAGTGGAATGGAGTTGAATGGAGTGGAGTCGAGTGAAATGGCTGGCAATGGGAGGAAACGAAATGGTATGGAGAGGAATGGAATGGAATGGAATGGAACGGAGAGGAATGGAGTGGAATGGAGTGTATTGGAATGTAGTGGAGGGCAGTGGGAGGGAAAGGAATGGAATGGAGTGTGGTGGAGTGGAATAGAATGCAATGGAATGGAGTTGAATGGAGTGGAGTGCAGTAGAATGGAGTGGAGTGTGCAGGAATGGAGTGGAGTAGAATTGCTAGGAAGGGAGTGGAGTGGTAAGTAATGGAATGTATTGGAGCTTGGTGGAAGGGAGTGGAGTGGGGAGGAATGGTGTGGAAAGGAATGTAGTGGAATGGAATGGAGTGGAATGGAGTTGAATGGAGTGGAGTGGAATAGAGTGGAATGGAGAGGAATGGACTGGAATGGAGTGGGAATTGAATGGAATGGAGTGCAGTGGAGTGGACTGGAATGGAATGGAATTGAAAGGAATACAGTGGAGTGGAGAGGAATGGAGTGGAGTGGAGAGGAATGAAGCGGAATGGAATGGAATTTAATGGAATACAGTGGAGTAGAGAGGAATGGAGTGGAGTGGAGAGGAATGAAGCAGAATGGAATGGAAAGGACTGGAATGTAGTGGAGTGGAATGGAATGGAATGGAGCAGAATGGAATGCAATTAATTGGAAAGGAATGGAGTGGAGTCCTGTAGAGTGGAGTGGAGTGGAACGGAGTGGAGTGGAGTGGAATGAAATGGACTGGAATGGAGAAGATTGGAATGGAATGGAGTGGAGTGGAATGGAATAGAGTGGAGTGGTGTGCAATGGGGTGCAGTTGTGCTGAATGGAGTGGAGTGTAAGGCAATGGAGTTCAATGGAATGGAATGGAGTGGAGTGGAATGGACTGGAGTAGAATGGAGTAGAAGGAAATGGAATGGAATGGAGTGGAATGGAATGGAATGGAGTGGGGTGGAGTGGAATAGAGTGGAGTGGAGGGTCATGGATTGGAGTAGAGTTGAATGGAATGGAGAACAGTTGAGTGGAATGGGGTAGGGTGGTGTGGTATAGAGTGGAGTGGAATGGAATGAAAAGGCATGGAGTGGAGTGTAGTGGAACGGAGTGGAGAGTAGTGGAATGGAGTTGAATAGAATGGAATGGAATGGAGTGGAGTGGAGTGGACTGGAGTAGAATGCAGTAAAGGGGAATGAAATGGAATGGAATGGAGTGGAATGGAATGGAAAGGAATGGAAGAGTGGAGTGGGGTGTAATGGAGTGGAGTGGAGTGGAATACACTGGAGTGCAGTGGAATGGAGTGGAATGGGTCAGAGTGGAGTTGAGTGGAGTTGAATGAAATTGAGGGGAGTGGAGTGCAGTGGAGTGCAGTGGAGAGGAGAGGAATGGAATGGAGAGGAATGGAATGGGGTGGAGTGGAATGGAATTGAGAAGAGTGGAATGGAGTGGAATGGAATGGTGAGGAGTGGAGTGGAGTGGAATGTAAGGGAGTTGATTCGACTGGAGTGGAGTGGAGTGGAACAGAGGGGAAATGGATAGAATTGAATGAAATTGATTGGAATGGAGTGGTAGGGAACATGAATGAAATGGAATAGAATGGAGTAGAATGGAATGGAATGGAGTGGAACGGAATGGAATGGAGTCGAGTGGAGTGGAATGGAATGGATTGGAGTGAAATGGAATGGAATGGAATGGAATGAAATTTACTGGAGTGGAGAGGAGTGGAGTGCAGTGGAGTGGAATTATTTACTAGAGTGGAGTGGAGTGGAATGGAATGGAATGGAATGCATGGAATAGAATGGAATTTTGTGGAATTAAATGCAATGTCATGGAATTGAGTAGAGTAGAGTGGTGTGGAATGGAGTGGAGTTGAAAGGGGTGTAGTGGAATGGAAAGGATTGGAATGAAATTGGGAGTGGTGGAATAGAATGGATTGGAATTCAATAGTGTGGATTGGGATGGAATGGAATGGAGTGGAATGGAATGGAGAGGAGTGGAATGGAGTGGAGTGGAGTGGAATAGACAGCAGTGGAGCGGAGTGGAATTGAATGGAATGGAGAGGAGTGGATTGCAGTGGAATGGAAAGGAATGGATTTGAGTAGAGTGGACTGTAATGGAGGTGAGTGGAGTGGAATGGAGTTGAATGGAGTGAAGTCGAATGGAGTGGAATTTATTGGAATGGAATGGAGTGGTATGAAATGGAGTGCAGTGGAGTGAAGTGGAATGGAATGGAACGGATTGGACTGGGAGGGATTCGAATGGAATGGAGAAGAGTGGAGTGGAGTGTAAAGGAATGGAATGGATTAGAGTGTAGAGCAGTGGAATGGAATGGAATGGTGTGGAGTGCAAAGAAATGGTATCGAATGGAATGAAGTGGAGTGGAGTGGAATTGAGTGGAGTGGAATTTATTGGAGTGGAATGGAGTCCATTGGGGTGGAATGGAGTGGAATTCAGTGGAGTGGAATGTAGTTGAGCGGAGGGCAATGGAATAGAATGGAATGGAGTGGCTTGCAGTGGTATGTAATGGAATGGAGTGGAGTGGAGTAGACTGGAATGGAGTGGAATAGAGTGGAATGGAGTGCAGTTGAATGGAGTGGAATGGAATTGAATGGAATGAAGTTCCGTGAAATTCAATGGACTGGAGTGTAGTGGAGTGAAGGGGAGTGGAATGGAGCAGAGAGGGCTGGAAAGGAATGGAGTGTAGTGGAGTAGAATGGAGGGGACTGTATGGCATGGAGTGGAATGGAATGGAATGGAATGGATTGGAGTCGAATGGAGTGGAATAGAATGGAGTGGAATGGAGTTGAATGGCGTGGAGTGCAGTGAAGTGGAGGGCAATGGGAGGGAATGGATTGCAATGGAGTGGAGTGGAATGGAATGAAATGGAATGGACAGGAATGGAGTGGAATGGAGTGGAATGGAGTGGAGTGGAGTGAAGTGTAAGGAAGAGGAAAGAAGTAGAGTGGAATGGAGTGCGGTGGAAAGGAATGGAATGAAATGGAGTTTAGTGGAGTGGAGTGTAGAGGAATGGAGTGCAGTGGACTGGAAAGGAGTGGAGTGGAATGGAATGGAGTGGAATGGAGTGGAATGGAATGGAGTGGATGGAATGGAATGGAGTGAAGCTGAATGGAATGGATTGTAATGGATGGGAGAGGAGATGAATGGAGTGAAGTGGAGAGGAATGGAGTTGAATGGAGTGGAATGGAATGGAGTGGATGGGAGTGTAATGGAGTGGAATGGATTAGGGTAGAATGGAATGGAATGGAGTGGAATGGAATGAAATTTAATGGATTGGAGTGGAGTGTCATGGAGTGGACTGAAGTGGACTGAAGTGGAGTGGAGTGCAATGGAATGCAATGGAATGGAATGGAGGGGAATGTAATGGAATAGAATGGAATGGAGTGGATTTGAGTGTAGTGAAGTGGAATGAAATGGAATGGAATGCAGTGGAATGGAATTGAATGGAGTGGAGTGAAATGGAATGGCATGGAATGGAGTGGAGTGCGGTGGAGTTGAGTGGAATAGAGGGTAGTGGACTGGAAGGGAGTAGGATGCAAACAAATTCAGTGGAATGGAATGGAATGGAATGAAATGAAGTGGAATAGAGTGAATTGGAATGGAATGGAATGGAGTGGAGTGCAATGGAATGGAATGAAATGGAATGGAGAGGGTGGAGTTGAGTTGAGTGGAATGGAGCATAGTGGACTGGAATAGAGTGGGATGGAATCAAAAGCAGTGGAATGGAAAGGGTTGGAATGGAATGGAATGGAATGAAATGGAGGGTAGTGAAGAGGAATGGAGTGAAGAGGAATGGAATGGAATGGAGTGGAGAGGAATGGAATGAAATGAAATGGAATGGTACGCAGTGCAATGGAGTAAAACGGAATGCAGTGGAGGGGAGTGGAGTGGAATGGAATGGAATGGATTGGAGTGTGATGGAATGGAGTGTAGTGGGGAGGAACGGTGAGGAATGGAAAGTAGTGGAATGGAATGGAGTGGAATGGAGTTGAATGGAGTGGAGTGGAATAGAGTGGAATGGAGTGGAATGGACTCTAATGGAGTACAACGGAATACAATGGAGTGTAGTGGAGTGGAGTGGAATGGAATGGAATTGAATGGAATAGAGTGTAGTGGAGTGGAATGGAGTGGAGAAGAATGGAGTGGAATGGGGTGGAGTGTAGGGAAGTGGAATAGAATGGAATAGAGTCGAATGGAATGGAATGAATAGGAATGGAATGGAATGAGTAGGAATGGAATAGATTGCAGTACTGTCGAGTGAAGTAGAATAGAATGGAATGGAGTGGAGTGGAATGGTGAGCAACGGAATCACGTGGAATGGAGTGGAATGCAGTGGTGTCTAATTGAGTGGAGTGGAGTGGAGTGGAACGGAGTGGAATGGACTGCAGTGGAGTGGAATTGAGTGGAGTGGATTGGAGAGGAATGGAATTGAGTGGAGTGAAGTGGAATGGAGTGGAATGGAATGGCTTGGAATGGAATGGAATGGAGTAGAGTTCACTAGAGTGCAGTGGAATAGAATGGACTTGAATTGAATGGAGTGGAGTGGTATGTAACGGAGAGTAGTGGAATAGGATGGAAAGGAAGGGAGTTGAGTGGAATGGAGTGGAGTGGAATGGATTGGAGTGGATTGGAATGGTGAGGAGTGGAATGGAGTGGAGTGGAGTGGAATGGATTGGAGTGGATTGGAATGGTGAGGAGTGGAATGGAATGGAGTGTACTGGAATGGAGTGGAATGGGGTGGAGTGGTGTGGAATGGATTGGAGTGGAATGGAATGAAAAGGTATGGAGTGGATTTTATTGGAAAGGAGTGGTGTATAGTGGAATGGAATTTAATGGAATGGAATAGAAAGAACTGGATTGGAATCGACTGGAGTAAAAAGGGGTAGAGGGCAAAGCAATGAAATGGAATGGAGTGGAATGGAATGGAATGGAATGAAATGGAATGGAGTGGAATGGAATGGAATGGAATGGAATGGAATGGAATGGAATGGAAAGGAATGGAGTGGATTGGAATGGACAGGAGTGGAATGGGATACAGTGGAGTGCAGTGGAATGGAGTGGAATTGGGTGGAGAGCAGTGGTGTGCAGTTGAATTTAATGGAGTGGAGAGGAGTGCAGTGGAGTGCACTACAATTCTAGATGAATAGAATGGAGTGGAATGGAATGGGTTGGAGTGGAATCGAATTTAGTAGAGTGGATTGGAGTGGAATGGAATGGAGAGGAATGGAGTGTGGTCGAGTGGAATTGAATGGAATTGATTGGAGTGGAGTGGACAGGAGTGGAGTCGGGTAGAGTGGAGTGGTATTAAGTGGGGTGCACTGGAATGGAATGGAGTGGAATGGAATGGAGTGGAATGGAATGGAGTGGAGTGGAGTGGAAAGGAGTGCAGTGGAGTAGAATGAAGTGTGGTGGAGTGGAATGGAATGGATGGAATGGAATGGATTGGATTGCAATGGAGAGGAGTGGAATGGAGTGGAGTGGAGCGCAGTTGAGATAAATGGAATGGAGTGGAGTAGATTGGAATGGTGTGGATTGGAATGAAATAGAATGGATTGCAATGCAATGGAGTGGAAAGAGTGGAGGGGAGTGGAATATAGAAAAATGGAATGGAGTAGAATGGAATGGAATGGAGTGGAGTGAAGTGGAGTGTAAAGGAGTAGAGTGAATGGAGTGGAGGGGAAGTGAGTAGAGTGGAGTGGAGTGGAGTGTAATGGACTGGAATGGAGTAGACTTGAATGTAGTGGGATCAAATGCAGTGGAATGGTGGGGAATGGAAAGGAATGGAGTGTAGTGGAGTGGATTGGAGTGGAAGGGAATGGAAAGGAATGGAATGGAATTGAATGGAGTGCAATGAAGTGGAATGGACTGGAATGGAATGAAATGTATTGGAGTGGAGGGGAATGGTATGGAGTGGAATGGAATGGAATGGAAGGAAGTGGAGTTGAATGGAGTAGAGTGGAGTGGAATGGAATGGAATGGATTGGAGTGGAAGTGTGTGGAAAGGAGTGGAATGGAGTGGAATGGAATGGAGAGGAGGTGAATGGCATGGAATGGATTGGAGTGGAGAGGAGTGGAATGGAGTGGTAGGGAATGGTTTGTAATGGAATGGAATGGAGTCGAGTGCAGTGGAACGGAATGGAATGGAGTGGAGTTTAGTAGACTGGAATGGAGAGGAATGGAGTGGAATGGAGTAGAGTGGAGTGGAGTGCAATGGAGTGGAATGGAATGTAATGGAATGGAGTAGAGTGGAATGGAATGGAGTGGAGTGGAGTGGAGTAGATTGGAGTGGAATGGAATGTAGTGGAGTAGAGTGGAATGGAGTGGAATGGAGTGGAATTTACTGGAATGGAGTGGAATGGAATGGAATGGAATGCAGTGGAGTGGAAAGGAGTGGAGTGCAATGGAGTGGAATGGAGTGGACTGGAGTGCAGAGGAGTGAAGTGGAAAGGAATGGAACGGAATGGAGTGGAGTGGAGTGGAGTGGAATGGAGTGGAATGCAATGGACTGGAGTGGAATGGAATGGAATGGAGTGAAGTGGAGTGGAATGGAGTGGAGTGAAATCAACTAGAGTGGAATGGAATGGAATGGAATAGAGTGAAGTGGAGTGGAATGGAGTGGAGTGAAATCAACTAGAGTGGAATGGAATGGAATGGAATGGAGTGGTGAGAAGTTGAATGGAACACTGTAGAGAGGAATGGAGATGTATGGAATGCAATGGAATGGAATGGAGTTGATTGGAGTGGACTGCAATGTAGTAGAGTGGAATGGAATGGAAGGGAGTGTAATGGAATTGAATGGAATGGAGTGGAGTGGAATGGATTGGAGTGGAATGGAGTGGAATGCAATGGACTGGAGTGGAATGGAATGGAATGGAGTGAAGTGGAGTGGAATGGAGTGGTGTGAAATCAACTAGAGTGGAATGGAATGGAATGGAATGGAATGGTGAGAAGTTGAATGGAATGCTGTAGACAGGAATGGACATGTATGGAATGCAATGGACTGGAATGGAGTTGATTGGAGTGGACGTCAATGTAGTAGAGTGGAATGGAATGGAAGGGAGTGGAATGGAATTGAATGGAATGGAGTGGAGTGGAATGGACTGGAGTGGAATGGAGTGGAATGCAATGGATTGGAGTGGAATGGAGTGGAATGCAATGGGCTGGAGTGGAATGGAATGGAATGGAGTGAAGTGGAGTGGAATGGAGTGGAGTGAAATCAACTAGAGTGGAATGGAATGGGATGGAATGGAGTGGTGAGAAGTTGAATGGAATGCTGTAGAGAGGAATGGAGATGTATGGAATGCAATGGAATGGAATGGAGTTGATTGGAGTGGACTGCAATGTAGTAGAGTGGAATGGAATGGAAGGGAGTGGAGTGGAATGGATTGGAGTGGAATGGAGTGGAATGGAGTGGAGTGGAGTGCAGTGAAACGGAATAGAATGGAGAGGGGTGGAATGGAATGGGATGGGATTGAGTGGATTTGAGTGCAGTGGAGTGGAATGAAATGGAATGGAGCGGAATGCAGTGGAATGGAATGGCATGGAATGGAGTAGGATGTAGTGGATTGAAGTGTAGTTGAGAGGAATGCAGTGTAGTGCACAGGAATGGCGTGGATTGGAATCTAATGCAGTGGAATGGAATGGAGTGGAGTAGAATGGAATGGAGTGAAGTAGTATGGATTGGAATGGAGTGCACTGGAAAGGAGTGGAGTTGAATGGAATGGAATTGAATGGAATGTAAAGGAATGGAGTGCAGTGGAACGGACTGGAGTGGAATGGAGTGGAGTGGAATGGAGTGGAGAGGAGCGGAGTGGTTTAGAGTGGAATGAAATGGATTGGAGTGGAATGGAATGGTATGGATTGGAATGAAGAGGAATGGAATGGAATGGAATGGAAGAGTGGATTTGAGTGTAGTGGAGAGGAATGGAGTGGAATGGAATGGAATGGCGAGGAATGGAATGGAAAGGAATGGAGTGGAATGGAATGGAAGGGATTGGAATGGAATGGAATGGAATGGAATGCAGTGGATTCGAGATCAATGGAATGGAGTGGAGAGGAGTTAAGTGGAATTGAATTCAATGGGACGCAGTGTAATGGAATGGAATGGAGTTGAGTTGAGTGGAGTGGAGTGAAGTGGAGTGGAATGGAGTGGATTGAACTTGAATGGATTGGACTAAATGGAATGGAATGGAATGGAATGGCATGGAATTTAGTGGAGTGAGTTGGAATGGAATGGAATGCAAGGAATTCAGTGGATTGGAATGGAATGTAATGGAATGCAGTACAATGGAGTGCAATGCAGTGGAGTGGAGTGGAATAGAGTGTACTGGTGTGAAATGGAGTGGAATGGAAAAGAATGGAGTGTTGTGTAATGGATTGGAGAGTAAAGAAATGCAATACACTGGACGGGAATGGAGTGGATTGCAGTGGAATGTAGTGGAATGGAATGGAGTGGAATGGAATGTGGTGGATTGGAGTGGAGTGGATTGGAGTTCAGTGGAGTGGAATGGTGTGGAATTAACAAGAGTGGAGTGTTGAGGAGTGGAGTGAAATCGAATGGAGTGGAGTGGAGTGGAATGGAGTGGATTGGAACGAATTGGAGAGGAGTGAAATTGAATGGAAAGGAGTGGAGTGGAACGGAGTGGACAGGAAGGGAATTGAATGAAGTGGAGTTGAGTGAAGTTCGATGGAATGGAGTAGAATGTGGTGGAGTGGTGTGGAATGGAATGGAGTGGAATGGAATGAAAAGGAATTTAGTGGATTGTGGTAGAATGAAGTGGAGTGTAGAGGAATGCAGTTGAATGGAATGGAAAAGAATTGAGTGGAGTGGAATTGGCTGAAGAAGAATGGAGTAGAGGGAAATGCAATGGAATGGAATGGACTGGAGTGGAATGGAATGGAATTGAATGGAATGGAGTGGAGGGGAATCGAGTGGAGTAGAGTGGAATAGAGTGGAGTGCAGAGCAATGGGGTGGAATAGGGTGGAGTGGAGTGGAGTAGAGTTGAAAGGAATGGAGTGGAGAGGAGTGCAGTTGAGTGCAGTGGAATGGAGGGGAATGGAACGGAGTGGAATGGAATATGGTGGAGTGGAAAGGAGTATAGTACAATGGAATGGAGTGGAGGAGAATGGAGAGGAGTGGCGTGTAGTCGAGTGGAATGGAATGGAGTTGATTCGAGTGGAGTGGACAGGAGTGTACTGTGGTGGAGTGGAGTGGTATGAAGTGTAGTGTACTAGAATGGAGGGGAGTGTAATGGAATGGAGGGGAGTGTAATGAAATGGATTGGAATGGAATGGAATGGAATGGAATGGAATGGAGTGGATGGACTGGAGTGGAAGGGAGTATAGTGGAATGGAATGGAATGGAAAGGAAGTGAATGGAGTGGAATGGAATGGAATGGAATGGAGTGGAGTGGATGTAGTGGAATTGAATAGAGTAGAATGGAATTGAATGGAGTGGAATGGAATGGAATGGAATGGAATGGAATATATTGGAAGGGAATTGAGTGGAGTGGAGTGGAAATGAGTGCAGGGGAGTGGAATGAAGTGGAGTGGAGTGGAATGAAATGGATGGAATGGAATAGACTGTATTGCAATGGAGGGGAGAGGAATGGACTGGAGTGTATCACAGTGGAGATAAATGAAATGGAGTGGAGTAGATTGGAATGGTGAGGTTTGGAACGAAACGGAATGGAATGGAATGCAAAGGAATGGAAAGAGTGGAGTGGAATGGAGTGTGGAGGTAAAGTGAGTAGAGTGGAGTGGAGTGTCATGGACTGGAATGGAATTTACCTGAATGTAGTGGAATTAAATGCAGTGGAATGGTGGGGAATAGAGTGTAGTGGAGTCGAAGGGAGTGGAATGGACTGGAATGGAGTGGAATGCAATGGAAAAGATGGAATGGAATTGAATGTAAAGGAAAGGGGTGGACTGGAATGGAATGGAAAGGAATGGAGTGGAGTTGAATGGAATGGAATGGAATGGAGTTGAGTGAAGAAGATTGGAGTGGAATGGAGTGGAGTCTACTGGAAGGGAGTGGAGTGGAGTGGAATGGAATGTAATGGACTGGAATAGAATGGAGTGGAAAGCAATGGAATGGAATGGAATGGAATGGAATGGAATGCAATGCAATGCAATGGAATGCAATGGAATGGAATGGAATGCAATGGAATGGAATGGAATGCATTGGAGTGGAATGGAATGGAATGGAGTTGAGTGGACTGCAAAGGAGTGGAGTGGAGTGGAATGGACTGGAATTGAATGGAGTGTAATGGAATGTCATGGAGGGGAATGGATTGGAATGGCATGGAATGGAGTGGAGTGGAATGGAAGGGAGTGGAGTTGATTGGAAAGGAGTGGAATGGAATGGAATGGATGGGATTTGACTGTAGTGGAATGTAGTGGAACGGATTGGAATGCACTGGAGTAGATTGCAATGGAAAGGTATGGAATGTATAGGAGTGGAATGGATTTGAGTGGATTGGAGGGGAGTGGAATGTAGTAGAGTGGAGTGGATGGAGAGGAATGCAATGGAGTGGAATGGAACGAAGGGGGGTGGAGAGGAGTAGAGTGGAATGGAATGTATTGTAGAGGAATGGAATTGAGTGGAGTGTAGTGGAATGAAATGGAATAGAGTGGAAAGTAATGGAATGCAAATGAGAGGAATGGAATAGAGTGGAGTTTAATGCAGTGCAATGGAATGGAGTCGAACGCAGTGGAGTGCAGTGGAATGGAATGGAATGGAATGGAGTGGAGTGTATTGGAGTGGACTGGAATGGAGTTGAATGGAGTGGAATGGAGTGGACTGGAATGGAGTAGGCAGGAATGTAGTGGAACCGAGTGGAGTGGAGTGGAGGGAAATGCAATCGTGTTGATTGGAATGGAACAGATTTGAGTGGAGTGGAACGTAACAGAATGGACTGGAATGGAATGGAGTGGAATGGAATGAAATATAGTGGGATGGAATGGAATGGAATGGAGTGGAGTTGAATGTAGTGAAATGGAGTGGAGTTCAGTGGAGTGGAATGGAATGGAATTGAATTTCGTGGAGTGGAATGGAGTGGAATGCAATGAAGTGGAATGGAGTACTGTGCAGTGCAGTGGCTTGCAGTGGAAAGAAATGCAATGGAATTGAGTGCAATGGAATGGAGTGGAATGGAATGGAGTTCAGTGGAGAGCAGTGAAGTGGAGTGGAATGGAGTTGATTGGACTGGAATAGAGTGGAGTGCAATGTAATGGAGTGGAAAGGAATGGAGTGGAATGGAGTGGAGTGTAATGGATTGGAGTGGGATGAAGCAGAGTGGAATTGAAGGGAATGGAGAGGAATGGTATGGAATGGAATGGAATGGAGTGGAGTGGACGGAAATGGAGTGGAATGGAGTGGAGTGGAGTGGAGAGGAATGGAGTGGAATGGATTGGAGTGTAGTGGAGTGGAACGTATTGGAGTGTATTGGAATGGAGTAGAGTGGACTGGAATGGAACAGAATTGAGTGGAATGGAATGGAGTTGAGAGGAATGGAGAAAAGTGGAATGGATTGGAATAGAGTTTAGAGGAGTGAAGTGGACTGGAATGGAGTGGAGTGGAGTGGAATACATGGAAAGAAATGAAATGGAATGCAATGCAGTGGTGTGGAATGGAAAGGAGTGGAGTAGAATGGAGAGGAATGGAATGTAGTGGAATGATTTGGAGTGGATTAGAGTGGAGTGGAAAGGAGTAGACTAGTATGGAGTGCAATGGAATGGAGTGGAGTGGAGTGGATTAGAGTGGAGTGGAAAGGAGTAGACTAGTATGGAGTGCAATGGAATGGAGTGGAGTGGAGTGTAATAGAATGGATTGGAGTGGAGTGGAATGGAATGGTTTGGAATGGAGGGGAACGGAGTGGAATGGAGTGGAACGGAGTGGAATGGAGTGGAATGGACTGGAGGGGAGTGGAAAGGAATGGAATGGAATGGAATTGACCACAGTGGAGTGGAGTGCACAGGAATGGAGTGGAATGGAATGGAAGGGAATGGAGTGGACTGCAATGGAATGGCATGGAAAGGAGTGTAGTGAAGAGGAATGGAATGGAGTGGAGTGGGAAGGAGTGGAATAGAATGGAATTGAATGGAGTGAAGTGGAGTGGTATTCAGTGGATTGAAGTGGAATGGAGTGGAATAGATTGGAGTGGAGGGGAGGGGAGATGAATGGAATTGAATGGAGTGGAGTGCAGTGGAATCGAATGGAACGGAATGGAGAGTTGTGGAATGGAGTGGATTTCGGCGGAATGGAGAGGAATGGAAAGGAGAGAAATGAAATGGAGTGGAATGGAATGGAGTGGAATGGAGTGGAATGAAGTGGAGTGGAAAGTAATGGAGTAGAGTGGAAATGAGTGGAATGGAATGGAGTGGAGTGCAGTGGATTGTCATGGAATGGAAGGGAATGGAATGGAATGGCATTGAATGGAGTGGAGTGGAGGGCATTGAAATGGAATCGAATGGAGTGTAGTGGAGTGGAGTGTACTGGATTGGAGTGGAATGGAGTGTAATGGTGTGGAATGGAGTGGAATGGAATGGAGTGGAATGGAGTGGAATTGAATAGAATGGAATGGAGTGAAGTGGAATGGAATGGAATGGAGCGGAAAGGATTGGAATGGAATGGAGTGGAATGGAATGGAATGGAATGAAGTGGAATTGATTGGATTTGCACGGAATGGAGCGCAATGTAACAGAGTTTAGTTGAGTGGGTTGGAATGGAAATGAATGGAGTGCAGTGGAATTGAGTTGAATAGAATGGATTGGAGTTCAGTGGAGTGGAATGCAGTGGAATGAATTGCAGTCGAGTGGAGTGGAATGGAATGGAGTGGAGTGGAATGAAATGGAGTTGAGAGGAGTGGAGTGGAGTTGTGTGGAATGGTGTGGAGTGGACTGGAATCGAGTGGATTGTAATGCAATGGATTGGAGTGGAGTGGAGCTGAATGGTGTGTAGTGGAATGGAATGAAATGGAATGGAATGGAATGGAATGGAGTAGAGTGGAATGGAGTGGAGTGGAATGAACTACAGTACAATGGAATGGAATGGAGCAGAGTGGAATGGAGTGGAGTGGAATGGAATGGAGTGGATTGGAGTGGGAAGAACAGAAATGGAATAAAATGGAATGGAGTGAAGTGGAGTGGAAAGGAGTGGAGTGGAGTGGAATGGAGTTGAAAGGATTTGAGAGGTGTGGAAGGACATTAATGGAATGGAGTGGAGTGCAGTGGAGAGCACCGGAATGGAAAGGAATGGAAACGAGTGGAGTGGAATGGAGTGGAATTCAGCGGAATGGAGAAGAGGGGAATAGGGTGGAATGGAAAGGAGTGGAGTGGAGTGCAGTGGAATGGAATGGAGTAGAGTGGAAATGAGTGGATTGGAATGGAGTGGAGTGGAGTGCAGTGGAATGGAATGGAGTAGAGTGGAAATGAGTGGATTGGAATGGAGTGGAGTGGAGTGGAAGGTAATGGAATGGAATGTAGTGGAATTGAATGGAGTGGAACAGAATGGAGTGGAATGGACGGGAATGGGGTGGTATGGAGTAGAGTGGAGTGGAATGCCATGGTATGGACTAGAATGGAGGGGAATGGAATGGAACGCAATGAATTGGGGTGGAGTTGAAAGGACAGGAATGGAGTAGAATGGAATGGAATGGAGTGGAGTTGAACACAGTGGAAAGGATTGGAATGGAGCGGAGTGGAGTGGAATGTAATGGAATGGAATGGAGCGGAGTGGAATGGAATAGATTGTAGTGGAATGGATGGGAGTAGAGTGGAATGGAGTGGAAATGTTTCGAGTGGAGTGGAGTGGAGTAGAGTCGAATGGAAAGGAATGGAGGGGAATGGAATGTAGTGTAGTTGCGTGGAGAAGAGTGGAGTGGAATGGACTGGAGTGGAATGGAGAGGAGAATGGAGTGGAATGGAATGAGGTGGAATGGAGAGGACTGGAGTGCAATAGAGTGGAATGTAATGGGGTGGAATTCAGTGGAGTGGAGTGAACTGGAGTGGAATGGAATGAAGTACAATGGAATGGAGAGGGGTGTAGTGGAGTAGTGTGGGGAGGAATAGAATGGAGTGGAATTTAATCTAGTGAAGTTGGGTGGAATGGAATGGAATGGAGTGGAATTGAATGGAGTGGAATGGAATGGAACAGAGTGCAGTGAAGTGGAATGGAGTGGAATCCATTGTTATTGAGCGGATTGGAATGCAAAGGAATGGAATGGAGTGCACTGGAGTGGAATGGAGTGGAGTGGAGTGGAATGGACTTGAGTGGTGTGGAATGGAGTGGAATGGAATGAAACAGAATGGAGTGGAGTGGAGTGTAATGGAGTGGACTGGAGTGGAATGGAGTGGAGTGGAGTGGAATGTATTGCAATGGAATGTAATGGAGCGAAATATAATGAAACAAAATGGAATGGAGTGGATTTGAGTGTAGTGGAGTGGAATGGAATGGAATGGAATGCAGTGGAATGGAATGCAATGGAATGCAGTGGAATGGAATGGAATGGAGTGGAGTGAAATGGAATGGCACAGAATGGAGAGGAGTGCAGTGAAGTTGAGTGAAATGGAGTGTAGTAGACTGGAATGGAGTGGGAAGGAATCTAATGCAGAGGAATGGAATGGAATGCAATGGAACAGAATGGAATGAAATGTAGTGTAACGAAGTGGAATGGAGTAGAGTGGAGTGGAATGGAATGGAGTATAGTGGAATGGAATGGAATGAAATGAAATGGAGTGTAGTGTAATGCACTAGAGTGGAATGGAGTGGAGGTGAGTGGAGTGGAATGGAATGGAATGTATTGGAGTGTGGTGGAATGGAGTGGAGTGGGGAGGAATTGTGTGGAATGGAAAGTAGTGGAATGCAATTTAGTGTAATGATGTTAAATGGAGTGGAGTGGAATAGAGTGGAATGGAGAGCAATGGACTGTAAAGGAGTGGAATAGAATGTAATGAAGGGTAGTGTAGTTGAGTGGAATGCAATGGAATTGAATGGAATAGAGTTGAGTGGAGTGGAATGCCATTAATTGGAGAGGAATGCAGTGGAATGGAGTGGAATGGACAGGAGTGGAGTGGAGTGGAATGGAATGTAATGGACTCCAGTGGAATGGAATGAATAGGAATGGAATGGAGTGGAGTACTGTGGAGTAGAGTGGAATGGAATGGAATGGAGTGGAGCGGAATGGTGTTCAATGGAATGCAGTGGATTGCAGTGGAATGGAGAGGTGTGGAGAAGATTGGAGTTGAGTGGAACGGAGTGGAGTGGAACGGAGTGGAGTGGAATGGAGTGGAGTGGAGTGAAATGGAGTGGAGTGGAGTGGAAAGAAGTGTAATGGATTGGAATAGAGTTTAGAGGAGTGGAATGGACTGGAATGGAGTGCAGTGGAGTGGTGTGGAAAGCAATGAAATGGAATGGAGTGAATTGGAGTGGAATGGAACGGAGTGGAGTGGAATGGAGTTGAATGGATTTGAGTGGTGTTGATGGACATTAAGGCAATGGAGTGGAGTGCAGTAGAGAGCAATGGAATGGAATGGAAAGGAAACGAGTGGAGTGGAATGGAGTGGAATTGAGAGGAATGCAGAGGAATGGAATAGCGTGGAATGAAAAGGAGTGGAGAGGAGTAGAGAGCAGTGGAATGGAATGGAGTAGAATGGAATTGAGTAGATTGGAATGGAGCTGAGTGGAGTGGAGGGTAATGGAATGGAAAGGAGTAGAATGGAATTGAGTGGATTGGAATGGAGTGGAGTGGAGTGGAGTGTAATGGAATGGAATGGAGTGGAATTGAATGGAGTGGAACGGAATGGAGTTGAATGGACCGGAATAGAGTGGAATTGAGTGGAGTGGAGTGGAATGCAGTGGAAAGGACTGGAATAGAGTGGAATGGATTGTATCGCAATGAAGTGGAGTGGAAAGGATAGGAATGGAGTGGAATGGAACGGAATGGAGTGTAGTTGAATAGAGTGGAATGGATTGGAATGGAGTGGAGTGGAGTGGAATGGAATGGAATGGAATGGAATGGAGCAGAGTGCAATGGAATAGAGTGGAGTGGAATGGAGAGGAGTAGAGGGGAATGGAGTGGAAAGCAGTCTAGTGGAATTGAATGGAGACGAGTGAAATGGAATTGAATGTAGTGGGATGGAATGTAGTGGAGTTGCATGGAGTAGAGTAGATTGGAATGGACTGGAGTGTATTGGAGAGTAGTAGAATGGAGTGGGATGGAATGGAGTGCAATGGAGCGGTGTTGAGTGGAATAGAGTGGAATGGAGTGGGGTGGAGTGGAATGGAATGGAGTAAAATGGAATGGAGAGGGGTGGAGTGGAACAGAATGGAGTGTAAGGGAATGTAGTGAAGTGGAGTGGAATAGAATGGAATGGAGTAGGATTGAATGGAGTTGAATGGAAAGGAATGGAGTGTAGTGCAGTGGAATGGAGTGGAATGCATTGGAATTGAGCAGATTGGAATGCAACGGAAAGGAATGGAATGCAGTGGAGTGGAATGGAGTGGAGTGGAGTGGAATGGATTTGAATGGTGTGAAATGGAATGGAATGGAAAGAAACTGAATGGAGTGGAGTGAAGTGTAATGGAGTGGACTGGAGTGGAACGTAGTGGAGTGGAATGGAAGATAATGGAATGGAATGGAGCGGAATGTAATGGAATAGAATGGAATGGAGTGGATTTGAGTGTAGTGTAGTGGAATAGAATGGAATGGAATGCAGTGGAATGGAATGGAGTGGAGGGGAATGGAATGACATGCAATGGAGTGGAGAGGAGTGGAGTTGAGTGGAATGGAGTGTAGTGGACTGGAATGGAGTGGAAAGGAATCTAATGCAGTGTAATAGAATGGAAAGGAATGGAATGGAACGGAATGGATTGAAATGGAGTGTAATAAAGTGGAATAAAGTGGAGTCGGGTGGAATGGAATGGAGTGGAGTAGAATGGAATGGAATGAAATGGAATGGAGTGCAGTGCAATCGAATAGAGTGGAATGGAGTGGAGGGGAGTGGAGTGGAATGGAATGGAATGCATTGGATTGTGGAGGAATGGAGTGGAGTGGGGAGGAATGCTGTGGAATGGAAAGTATTGGAATGGAATGGAGTGTAATGGAGTTGAATGGAGTGGAGTGGAATAGAGTGGAATGGAGAGGAATGGACTGTATTGGAGTGCATTGGAATGGAATGGAGTGTACTGGAGTTGAGTGGAATGGAATGGAATTAAATGGAATAGAGTCCAGTGTAGTGGAATGGAGTGGAGAGGAGAGGAATGCAGAGGAATGGAGTGGAATGGACTGGAGTGCAGTGTACTGGAATGGAATGGAATGTAGATGAATGGAATGGAATGAATATGAATGCAATAGAATGGAGTACTGTGAAGTAGTGTGGAATGGAATAAAGTGGAGTGGAATGGTCTGCAAAGGAACGGAGTGGCATGGATTGGAACAGAGGGTTGTGGAGTGGAGTGGAGTACAGTGTAGTGAAACGGAGTGGAGTTGACTGGAGTGGAGTGGAATGGAGTGGAGTGGAGTGGAGTGGAATGTAGTGGAGTGGAATGGAAAGAAGTGGAATGGACTGGAATCGATTTTAGAGGAGTGGAGTGGACTGGAATGGAATGGAGGGGACTGGAGTGGAAAGAAATTAAATGGAATGGAATGGAGTGGTGTGATATCGAGTGGAGTCGATTAGAATGGAAAGGAAAGGGATGCAGTGGAATGAACTGGAGTGGAGTAGAGTGCAGAAGAGTGGAATGGAATATAGTAAAATGTAGTGCAATGGAATAGAGTGGAGTGGAGTGTAATGGAATGGAACATAGTGGAGTGGAATGGAATGGAGTGGAATGGAGTGGAATGGAGTGGAGCAGAGAGAAATGGAGTGGAATGAACTGGAGTGGTGTGCAATGGAATGGAATGGAATGGAATGGGATGGAATGAAATTGACTGCAGTGGAGTGGAAAGCACATGAATGGAGTGGAAGAGAAAGGAAGGGAGTAGAGTTGAATGGAACGGAATGGAGTGGAATGGAATGGAATGGCATGGAATGGAGAGAGGTGTTGTGGAAAAGAATGGAGTGGAGTGGAAAGGAGTGGAATGGAATGGAATGGAATGAAATGCAGTGAAGTGGAGTTCTATTGAGTGAAGTGGAGTGTAATGGAGTGCAATGGATAGGAGTGGAGTGGAGGGGAGATGAAAGGAATGGAATGGAGTGGAGTGGAGTGCAGTGGAATCGATTGGAATGGAACAGAGTTGTGTGGAAAGTAGTGGAGTACAGTGGAATGCAGAGGAATGGAATGGAGTGGAATGGAAAGGAGTTGAATGGAGTGGAGTGGAGTAGAAAGGAATGTAGGAGAGTGGAATTGAATGGAATGGAATTCAGTGAAGTGCAGTGGAGTGCAATTGAATGGAAGGGAGAGTGATGGAATGGATTGGAATGGACGGAAATGGAGTGGAAAGGAGTGGAGTGAGGTGGAATGAAGTGGAGTGGACTGGAATGGAGAGGATTGGAATGGAATGGAATGGAATGGAGTGGATTGGTATGGGCTTGAATGGAGTGGAAAGGAATGGAATGGAGTGGAGTTGAATGGAATGGAGAGGAAGGGAATGTAATGGCATGGAAGTGAGTGGAGTGGAGTGGAAAGGAGTGGAGTGGAGTGGTAAGGACTGGAATAAAATGGAATGCAGTGGATTGGATGGAATGGAGTGGAATGTATTGGAATGGAGTGGAGTGGAATGCAATGCAATGGACTGAATTTGAGTGAAGTGGAATAGAATGGAGTGGAATGGAGAGGAGTAGAGTGGAATGGAGTGGAAAGCTGTCGAGGGTAATGGTCTGGAGTAGAGTGGAATGGGGTGAAATGAAATGGAGTGGAGTCAAGTGGAGTAGAGTGGAGTGGAATGGAATGGAGTGGAATTGAGCGGAGTGTAGTGGAATGCAGTTGAATGGAGTGGGGTGGAATGGAGTGGAGACGGATGGATTGGGGTGGAATGGAATAGAGTATAGTGGAATGGAGAGTGGTGGAGTGGAGTAGACTGCAGTGGAATGGAATGGTTTGGAATGGAATGGAGTGGAGTGGAGTGGAATGGAATGGAATGGAGTGGAGTAGACTGGAGTGGAATGGAATGGTTTGGAATGGAATCTAGTGGAGTGGAATGGAATGGAATGGAATGGAGTGGAGTAGACTGGAGTGGAATGGAATGGTTTGGAATGGAATGGAGTGGACTGGAGTGGAAAGGAATGGAATGGAATGGAATGGAATAGAATGGAATGGAATGAAATGGAATGGAATGGAATGGAATAGAATGGAATGGAATGAAATGGAATGGAATGGGATGGAATAGAATGGAGTGCAGTGGAGTGGAATGGAGTGGAATGGATTGGAATTCAGTGGAGTGGAATGCAACGGAATGGAACGGAGTGCAGTGGAAGCGAATGGAGTTGAGTGAAGTGGAATGGACTGGAATGCTGTGGAATGAGTGGAATGGAAAAGAATGCAGTGGAGTGGAATGCAGTAGAGTGGAGGGGAGTGGAATGGAATGACATGTAGTGGACTGAAATGGGGTCGAGTGGAGTGCAAGGAGTCGATTTGAAAGGAATGGTATGGAATGCAGTTCATTGTGATGAGTGGAGTGGAGTGGACTACAATGGTGTGGAATGGACTGGAGTGGAAAGGAGATTAGTGGAATTGAATGGAATGGAGTGTAGTGGAGTGGAATGGAGTGGAATGGAGTAGAATGGACTGCCCTGTAGTGGAGTGGATGGAATGGAATGGAATGGATTGGAGTGGAGTAGTGCAAAGGAATGAAGTGGAATGGAGTGGGGTGTAGTGGAGTGCAGTGGAATGGAATGGAATGGAATGGAATGGAGTGGTGTGGACTGAAATGGAATGGAATGGAGCGGTGTGGACTGAAATAAAATGGAGTGGAGTGGAATGGAATGAAATGGAAGGGAGTTGAGTGAAGTGGAATCGAGGGGAGTGGAATGGAATGGTGGGGACTATACAAGAAAGGAGTGGAGTGGAGTGGAATGTACTGGAATGGAAGGGAATGGAATGGAATGGACTGGAATGGAAAGGAACCGGGTGGAGTGGAGTGGAATGAAATGGAATGGAATGGAGTGGGACGGAGTGGAATGGATTGGAATGCAGTGGATTGGAATGGAGTGGAATGGACTAGAGTGGAATGGAGTGGAGTGGAGTTGATTTTAGTGGAATGGAATGGAGTGCAATGGAATGGAGAGGGGGTTAGTGGAGTAGAGTGGAGTGGAATGGAATGGAGTGGAATAGAAAGGAGTGGTGTGAAGTGGAATTGAATGGAATGGATAGGAATGGATAGGATTGAAAATGACTGTAATGGAAAGGAGTGGAGTGGAATGGAGTGCAATCGAATGGAATAGAGTGGAGAGAAGGGCAGTGAAATGGAATGAAATGGAGTGGAGTGGAGTTGAGTGGACAGGATTGGAGTGGAATGGAGTGGAATGGAGTGCAATGGAATGGAGTGGAATGTAAAGGAGAGGAATGGAGTGGAAATGAATAGAAAGGGATGGAGTAGAATGGAATGGAATGGAGTGGAGTGGACTGGAGTGGAACGGAGTGGAGTGGAATATAATGGAGTGAAGTGGAAAGGAATTGAGTGGCGTGTAGTGGAATGGAATGGAGTGGAAAGGAATGGAATAGGATGGAGTGGAATGGAACGGAATCGAATGAAGTGGAATGGATTGGGGTGGACTGGAATGGAGTGCAATGGAATGGAGTTGAACTGAGTGGGTTGGAAGGCAAATGAATGGAGTGGAGCGGAGTTGAGTGGAATAGAATGGAGTGGAGTGGAGTGCAGTGGAGTGCAGTGGAATGGAATGGAAGGGAATGGAATGGAGTGGAGTCGAATGGAATGGAGTTGAGAGGAGAGGACTGGAGTGGAGTGGAATGGAGTGGAGTGGACTATAATGGAGTGGATTGGAATGCAATGCAGTAGAGTGGAGTGGATTGTAATGGAGTGTAGTGGAATGGAATGGAGTGGAATGGAATGTAATGTAATGGACTGGAGTGGAATGGAGTGGAGTGGCATGAAGAAGAGTGCAATGGAACGGAATGCAGCAGAGTGGAATGGAATGGAATGGAATGGAGTGGAGCAGAATGGAGTGGAATGCATTGGAGTGGAGTGGAAAGGAGTGGAATGGAATGAAATGGAATGGAGTGAAATGGAGTGGAATGGAGTGGAGTGGAGTGGAATGAGGTGGAATGCATTTGAGTGGTGTGGATGGACATTAATGGAATGGAGTACAGTGGATTTGAGAGGAGTAGAGTGGAATGGAATGGAAACGAGTGGAGTGGAATGGAGTGGAATGGAGCGGAATGGAGAGAAATGGAATGGACTGGAATGGAAAGGATGGGAGTGGAGTGGAATGCAGTGGAGTGCAGTGGAATGGAATGGACTAGAGTGGAATTGAGTGGATTGGAATGGAATGTAGTGGAGTGATGGATAATGGAATGGAATAGAGTGTAATGGAATGGAGTGTAACGGAATGGAATGGAATAGATGGGAATGGAGTGGAATAGAGTGAAGTGGAGTGGGATGGAGTTGAGTGGAGTGCAATGCTGTGGAGTGGACTGGAACGTAGTGGAATGGAATAGAAAGCAATGAACTGGAGTGGAGTGGAAAGGACTGGAATCTACTGGTATGTAATTGAATGGAGTGGAGAGGAATAGAGTGGAGTGGATTGGAATGCAGTGGAGTGGAGTGGGATGTAATGTAATGGAATGGAGCAGAGTGTAATGGAATAGAGTTGAGTCGAATGTATAAGAATAGAGTGGAATGGAGTGGAAAGGAGTCGAGTGGAGTGGAGTGGAGGAGAGTGGAATACAATGGAATAGAGTGGAATGCAATGGAGTGGAGTCGAGTGGAGTAGAGTGGAGTTGAATGGAGTCGAGAGGATTTTAGAGGAGTAGAATGGAGTGGAATGGAACAGAGTGGAATGGGGCGGAATTGAGTGGAATAGAGTGGAATGGAGTAGGGTGGAATGGAGGAGAGAGGAGTGAACTGGAGTGGAATGGAATGGAGTACAATGGAATGGAGATTGGTGGAGTATAGTAGAGTGGAGAGGAATAGAATGCAGTGCAATATAATGTAGAGGAGTGGAGTCGAATGGAATGGAGTGGAATTGAAAGGAATGGAATGGAATGGAGTGCAGTGGAATGGAATGGAGTGGAATTGAAAGGAATGGATTGGAATGGAGTGCAGTGGAGTGGAATGGAGTGGAATGCATTGGAATTCAGTGGATTGGAATGCAACGGAATGGAAAGGAGTGCAGTGGAGTTGAATGAAGTCGATTGGAGTGGAATTGACTTGAGTGGTGTGGAATGGAGTGAAATGGAAAACAATGGAGTAGAGAGGAATGGAATGGAGTGGAGTGGAAAAGAATGGAATGAAGTGGAATGGAATGGAGTCGAGTGGAGTAGAACGGAGTGGAATGGAATGGAGTGGAATGGAATGCCTTGTACTGTAGAGGATTGGAATGGAGTGGAGTGGAATGATGTGGAATGGACTGGAGTGCAGTGGAGAGGAGTGGAATGGAATGTATTGGTGTGGAGTAGAGTGGAATGGAGTGGAATCAACTAGAATGGAGTGGAGTGGAGTGGAGTGGAATGGAATGGAATGGAGTGGAGTCGAATGGAGTGGATACGAATGGAGTGGAGTTGAATGGAGTGCAATGGAATTGAGTGTAATGGAGTGGACTGGAGTGTAGTATAGTGGAAAGGAATGGAATTGAATGGAATGGAATGGAATGGAATGGAATGGAACGGAGTGGATTGGAATGGTATGAAGTGGACTGGAATGAAACGGAATGGAGTTGAGTGGAGTGGAGTGGAATGGAGTGGAGTGGAATCTCATACAATGGAATGGAGCAGAGTGGAGTGGAATGTAGTGGAATGGATTGGGATGCAGTAGAGAGGAGAGGAATGGAATGGAATGGAGCGGAGTGGAGTGGAATGGAGTGGGAAGGACTAGAGTGGAATGTAGTGGAATAGAGTGGATTGGAGTGGAATGGAATGGAATGCAATGGAATGGAGAGGGGTAGAGTGGAGTATAGTGGAGTGGAATGGAATGGCATGGAATAGCATGGAGTGGGGTGGAGTGGAAGGGAATGGAAATGAGTGTAAGGAATGCAGTGCAGTGGAAGGAGTGCAATAGAATGGAGTGGAGTGGAGTGCTGTGAAATGGAATGGTATGGAGTGGAGCGTAGTGGTGTCGACTGGAATAGAGTGGAATGGAGTGGAACGTAATGGAGTGGAATGGAGTGGAATTGAATGAAATGGAATGGAGTAGAGTGGAATGGAGTGGAGTGGAGTGGAGTGGATTACAGTGGAGTGGAATGTCATGGAGTGGAATGGAATGTCATGGAGTGGAGTGGAATGGAATTGAGTGTAGTGAAGTGGAATGGAATGGAATGGAGTGGAAAGGAATGCAATGGAATGGAGCGGAATGGAATGAAATTGAATAGAGTGGAATAGAGTGGAGTGGAGTGGAATCGAGTGCAATGGAATGGAGTGGAATGGAGTGGGTTGGAATGGAAATTAATTTACTGGAGTGGAATGGAGGGGAATGGAAGGGAGTGGAACAGAGTGGATTTACATTGGAGTTCAGTGGAGTGCAGTGGAGTGGAATGTAGTGGGGTGGAAAGTAATGGAGTGGACTGGAATGGAATGGAATGCAGTGGAGTGGAATGAAGTAGAGTGGAATGGAATGGAATGGAGTGGAATGGAATGGAACGGAATGGAGTGGAGTGGAATGGAGTGGAGTGGAGTGGAATAGATTGGAGTGGATTGATATGGACTGGAAAGGAGTGAAATGGAATGGAGTGGAATGGAATGGAATGGGATAGAATGGATTGGATTAGGGTGGAATTGAAGGGAATTCAATGGAATTGATCGGATTGGAATGGAATGGAATGGAATGGAGTGGAGTGCAGTGGAGTGGAATGGAGTGGAGTGGAGTGGAATGGATTGGAGTGATGTGAGAAGGCATGGAATAGAAAATATTGGCGGGGAGTGGAATGGAGTGGAGTTGAGTGGAGTGGAATGTAATGGAAAGGAATGGAGTGAAAGGGAGTGCAGAGATAGGAGTGGAGTGGAGAGGAGTGGAGTGGAAAGGTGTGGAATGGATTGGAGTGCAGTGTAAAGGAGTGGAATGGAATGGAATGGAGTGGAGCAGAGTGGAATGGAGTCGAGTGAACTAGACTGGAGTGGAGTGGAGTATAATGAAATGGAATCGAGTGGAGTGGAATGGAGTGGAAAGGAAAGGAGAGGAGTGGAGTGGAGTGCAATGGAACTAAGTGGAATGGAGTGGACTGGACGGTAGTTCAGTGTAATGGAATGGAATGGAATGCAATGGAATGGAATGGAATGGAGCGGATTGGAAGGGAATGGAGTTGAGCGGAATAGAATGGAATGGAGCTCAGTGGAGTGAAGTGGAGTGTAGTAGAATGGAGTGGAGTGTACAGGAAAGGAGTTGAGTGGAATGGAATGGAATGGAATGGAATGGAGTGGAACGTAATGCAATGGAATGGAATGGAGTGGAATGGAACAGAATGGAGTGGAGTGGACTGGAATGGCATGCGATGGAATGGAGTAGAGTGGAGTGGAGTCGAAAGGATTGGAATGGATTGGAATGCAATGGAGTGGAGTGGAATGGAATAGAATGGAGTGGAGTGGAGTGGAGTGGAAAGGAATGTAATGGAATGGAATAGAGAGCGGTAGACTTGAGTAGAGTGGAGTGGAATGGAATGGAGTGGAATGGCATGGAGTGGAGAGGAGTGGAAAGAATGGAATGGAGTGGAAAAGAAAGGAATGGAAATGAATTTAACGGAATGGAGTGGAATGGAATGGAGTGCAATACAATGGAGTGGAGTGGAGTGGAGTGCAGTGAAATGGAATGGTATGGAGTGGAGAGTGGTGGAGTGGACTAGAATAGGGTGGAATGGAGTTCAATGCAGTGGAATGGAATGGAGTACAATCAAGTGGAATGGAATGGAGTGAAATGGCGTGGAATTGAATGGATTGGAATGGAGTAGAGTGGAATTGAATAGAGTGGAGTGGAGTGGAGTGGAATGTAATGGAGTGGAGTGGAATTTAAATGAGAGGAGTGTAGTGAAATGCAATGGAATGGAGTGGAAAGGAATGCAATGGAATGGAGCAGAATGGAATGGAGTGGAATGGAATGGAAAAAGTCGAACGGAGTGAATTGGAATGGAGTGGATTGGAGTGGGTTGGAATGAAAAAGAATGAAGTGGAGTGGAATGGAAGGGAGTGGAACCGATCTGATTGGAGTGCATATGAGTGGAGTGCAGTGGAATGGAATGCAATGGAGTGGAGTGGAATGGAATGAAGTGGATTGGAATGGATTGGAGTTGAGTGGAGTGGAGTGGAGTGTAATGGAGTGGAGCGGACTGGAATGGAGTTCAGTGGAATAAATTGTTTTGAGTGCAGTGGAGTGGAGTAGAGTGGAGTGGAATGGAATGGAGTGGAATGAAATTGAATGGAATGGAACAGAGTGGAATGAATTAGAGTGGAATGGAATAGAACATAGTGGAATGGAATGAAATGGAATGGAGTGGAGTGGAATTGAGTGGACGGGAGTGGAATGGATTAGAGTGGAGTGTAACGGACTGGAATGGAGTTGAATGCAATGGAGTGGAAAAGAATGCATTCGAATGGAAAGGAATGGATTGGAATGGAATGCAAGGGAATGGAATGGAATAGAATAAAATGTAGTGGAGTGGGGTGGAATGGCGAGGAATGCATTGGAATTATTCAGGTTGGAATGGAACGGAATGGAATGGAGTGCAGTGGAGTGGAATAGATTGGAGTGGAGTGGAATGGAATGGAATGGAAAATATTGGCAGGGGGTGGAATGGCGTGGAGTGTAGTGGAGTGGAATGGAATGGAGAGGACTGGAATTGAGTGGAGCGGAGTTGAATGCAGTGGAAAGAACAGGACTGGAGTGGAGTGCAATGGAATGGAATGGAATGGAGTGGAGTGGAAAGGATTGGAAAGCAATGGAGTGGAGTGGAGTGCAATGGAACTGAGTAGAACGGAGTGGACTGGAGTATAGTGCAATGGAAAAGAATGGGATGCAGTGGAATGACACGCAATGGAATGGAGTGGAGTGGAGTTGAATAGAATGGAATGGATTGGAATGCAGTGGAGTGGAGTGGAGTGGATTTGAGTAGAATGGAATTGATTTGAATGCAGTGGAGTGGAGTGCAGTGGATTTGAATAGAATGGAGTGGATTGGAATGCAGTGGAGTGGAGTGGAATGGTATGGAATGGGGCGGAGTGGATGGGAGTGGAATGGAATGAAATGCAATCCATTGGAGAGGGTTAGAGTTGAGTGGAATGGAATGGAGTGAAATGGCATGGACTGGAGTGGAGTGGAAAGGTATCAAATGCAGTGGAAAAGAAGGGAATGGAAATGAGTGTAATGGAATGGAGTGGAGTGGAATGGAGTGCAATAGAGTGGACTGGAGTGGAGTTCAGTGAAATGGAATGGTATGGAGTGAGGGAAGTGGAGTGGACTGGAATGGGGTGGAATAGAGTGGAATGGAGTGGAATGGAATGGAGTGGAAAGGAACGGAATTCAATGGAATGGAATAGAGTAGAGTGGAATGGAACGGAGTTGGGTGGAGTGTGGAATAGAATGGAGGGGAATGGAATTGAGTGGAGTGTAGTGGAATGGAATCGAATGGAGTGGAAAGGAAAGCAATGGAAAAGAGTGGAATGGATTGAAATGGAATGGAGTGGAATGGAATGGAGTGGAGTGAAATGGAGTGCAATGGAATGGAGTGGACTGGAGTGGGTTGGAATGGAAATGAAAGGAGTAGAGTGGAATGGAGTGGAAAGGAGGGGAGTGGAATGGAGTGGATTGGAGTGGAGTGGAGTGGAGTGGAGTGAAAAGGAATGGAATATATTGGAATGGAGTGGAATGGGGTGGAATGGAGTGGAGTGGAATGGAATGGATGTGATTGGATTGGATTGGAAAGGAATGGACAGTAGTGCAGCAGAATGTAATGGAATGGAGGGTACTGGAGTGCAGTGGACGGGAATAAGTGGAAGGGAGTTAAATGGAGTGGAATGGAGTGGTATGGAATGGAATGAAGTGGAGTGGAGTGGTGTGGAGAATAAAGGAGTGAAGGGGAGTGGGATGGAATGGAATGGAGTAGATTGGAATGGAGTGGAGTGGAGTGGAAAGGAGTGGAATGGAATGGAGTGGAATTAAATGTATTGTAGTGGATAGGAATGGAGTGGAATGGTATGGAATGGAGTAGAGTGCAATGGAATGGAGTGAGGTGGACAGGAGTGGGGTTGATAGGAGTGGAAATGAGTGTAGTGGATTGGAATGGTATTGAATGCAGTGGAGTGGATTGCAATGGAATGGAATGGAGTGAAATAAATTGAATGGAAAGTATTGGAAAGGAATGGAGAGGCGTGGAATGGAGTGCAATGGAATGGAGTGGAGTGGAGTGGAGAGGAATGGAATGGAATGGATTAGAGTTGAATGGAGTGGAGTGGAATGGAGTGGAATGGAGTAGAGTGGACTGGAATGGGGTGGAGTGCAATGGAATGGACTGGAATGGACAGGAATGGAATGGAATGGAGTGGAATGGAGTGCAGTGAAATGGAGTAGAGTGGAACGGAATGGAATGGAGTGGAATGGAATGGAATGGAGTGGAAAGGAATGGAATGGAGTGGAAAGGAATGGAATGGAATGGAATGGACTGGAGTGGAATGGAGTGGAATGGATTGGAATGGTATGGAGTGGAGTGGAATGGAATGGAATGCAGCAGAGTGGAGTGTAATGGAACAGAGTGGAATGGAATGGAATTCAGCGGATTGTAATGGAATAGAATGGAATGGTGCGGAGTGGAGTAGAATGCAGTAGAGTGGAATGGAATGGAGTAGACTCGAATGGAGTGGAGTGGAATGGAATGCAGTAGAATGGAAAGGAATGCAATGGAGTGGAGTGGAATCGACTGGAGTGAAATGGAGTAGAGTCGAATGGAATGGATTTCAATGGAATGGAATGAAATGGAATGGAAAGCGGTGAAGTGGACTAGAATGAAGAAGAGTGCAGTGGAGTGCAATGGAGTGGAGGCGAATGGAATGGAATGGAGTGGAGCAGAGTGGAGTGGAATGCAGTTGAGTGGAATGCAGTGGATTGGAGTGAAATGGAATGGCATGGAGGAGAGTGGAACGGAATGGAATGGAGTGGAGAGAATTGGAGTGGACTGGAGTGGATGGAGAGGTGTGCAGTGGAATGGAATAGAATTGAATGCACTTAAGTGGAATGGAAAGGAGTGGAGTGGAATGAAATGTATTGGAGTAGAGTGCAGAGGCATGGAATGGATTGGAATGGAATTGAGTGGAGTGGAATGGAATGGAGTGGAACAGAATGAAATTGAATGAAGTGGATTGGAGTGGAATGCAGTGTAGTGGAAATGACTGCAGTGCAGTGGAATGGAGTTGAATGGAATGGAGTGGAAATAAATGGAACGGAGTGTAGTGGAGTGGAGTTCACTGGAGTGGATTGAAATGGAGTGGAATTGATTAGAACTGAATGGAGGGGAGTGCAGTGGAATGGAATGGAGTGGAGTGGTGTGGACTGGAATAGAGTGGAATGGACTGGAATACAGTGGAATGGACTGGAATGGAGTGGAATTCAGTGGAGTGGAATGGAGTGCAGTTGAATGGACTGGAATTGAATGGAATGCAGAGGACAGGAGTGGAATGGACTGGAATTTAGTTGTATGGAGTGGAGTGGAGTGGAGTGCAGTGTAATGGAATTGAATGGAATAATATGGAGTCTAACGGAATGAAGTGGAATGAAATGGAATTACTCGGAGTGGAGTGCAGTGGAGAGGAATGTAGTGGAGTGGACTGGAATGCAGTGGAGTGGAAGGAATTGATTGGAATGTAATGGAATGTAACGGAATGGTGTGGAGTGTAGTGGAATGGTTTAGAGTGGAGTGGATTGGAGTACAGTGGAATGGAGTGGAATGGTGTGAAGTGGAATGGAATGCAATGTAGTGGAGTGAAGTGGAGTGGAATGGAGTGGAATGCAGTGGAGTGGAATGGAGTGAAATGTAATTTAGTCAAATGGAGTGGAATGGAGTGGATGGAGGGCAGTGCAGTGGAATGGAATGGAATAGAATGGAGTGGAGAGGAATGGAATGGAGTGGAATGAAATTTAATGGAATTGAATGGAATGGATTGGAGTGGAGTGGAATGGAGTGGAATGGAATGGAGTGACGTGGAATGTAATGGAACGGAGTGGAGTGGAATGGAAAGGATTGGAGTGGAGTGGAACAGACTTGAATGGATTAGAATGGAATGGAGTTGAGTGGAATGGAATGCAGTGGAATGCAGTAGAGTGGAATGGAATGGAATACAGTTGAATGGAGAAGAATGGACTGGAGTGGAGTGCAATGTAGTGGAATGGAGTGGAATGGAATGGAATGGAGTGGACTGGAGTGGAATGGAGTGGAGAAGAGTGGAAAGGAGTGGAATGGAATGGAATACATTGGAAAGGGGTGGAGTGGAGTGGAATGGACCGGAATGCAGTGGAGTGGTGAGGAATGGAGATTAGTGGAATGGAATGGAATGAAATGGAATGTAGTGGAGTGGAATGCAGTGGATAGGAGAGGAGTGGAGTTGAATGGAGTTGAATGGAGTGGAATGGAGTGGAATGGAGTGGAGTGTAGTGGAGTGTAATCGAGTGGAATGGAATGGAGTGGATTGGAATGGAGTGGAATGGAGTGGAGTGGAGTGGATTAGAATGGAGTGGAATGGAATGGAATGGAATGGAATGGAGTGGAATGGAATGGAGTTGAATGGAGTGGAATGGAGTGGAATGGAGTGGAGTGGAGTGGAGTGGAATCGAGTGGAATGGAATGGAGTGGATTGGAATGGAGTGGAATGGAAAGGAATGGAATGGAATGGAATGGAATGGAGTGGAATGGAACGGAGTTGAATGGAATGGAGTTCAATGGAGTGGAAAAGAGTGTGTTGGAGTGGAGTGGAATCGAGTGGAAGGGAGGGAAAAGAATGGAATGCAGTGGAATGGAATTGAAAGTAGAGAAGTGTAATGGAAGGGACTGGAGTGCATTGGATTTTGGTTGGAATGGAATGGAATGCAATGGAATAGATTGGAGAGGAGTGGAATGTAGTGGAGTGGAGTGTAATGGAGTGGATTAGAGTGGAACGGAATGGAATGGAATGGATCAGATTGAAGTGAAATGGAGTGGAGTGGAGTGGAGTGGGTTGGAGTGGAATGGAATGGAATGGAAATCAATGGAGTGGATTCGAATGGATTGGAGTGGAGTGGAATGGAATGTAAAGTCTTGGAGTGGAAAGGAATGGAGTGGAGTGGAGTTGAGTGCATTGGAATTGAGTGGGATGGAAAGGAGTGGAGTAGAGAGGAATGGATGGAAAGGGAAAAGATTGGAGTCGAATGGATTGGAATGGAGTGGATTGAAATTGAATAGAATGGAATGCAGTGGAGTGGGGTGGAATGGAGTGGAGTGAAGTGGAATGGAATTCAGTGGAGGGGAATAGAGTGCAATGGAATGGAGTGATGTGGAGTGAAATGGAATGGAATGAAGCTGAGTGGACTGGATTGGAATGGAATGGAGAGGAATGAATTCGAATGGAGTGGAACTGAGGGGAGTGGAGTGGAGTGAAATTCTGTGGAAAGGACTAGAATGGAGTGTACTGGAATGCAATGGATTGGAATGGAATTGAATGGAATAGAATGGAGTGGACTGGAGTCGAATGGAGTGGAGGCGAGTGCAATAGAGTGGAATGGAATGGAAAGGAATGGACTGCGGTGGAGTAGAGTGGAATGGAATGGACTGGATTGGATTGGATTGGAGTGGCGTGGAGTTGAGTGGCATGGAATGGAATGCAGTAGAATAGAATGGAATGGAGTGGAATGGAATGGAATGAAATGGAGTAGAGTGAAGTGGAGTGGAACATATTGGAGTGGAGTGTAATGGAGTGGAGTAGATTGGAACGGAATGGAATGGAATGGATAGAAGGTGAGTGCAATGGAGTGGAGTGGAGCAGAGTGGAGAGGAATTGAATGGAGTGGAATAGAGTGAAGTGGATTGGAGTGAAATGGAATGGAATGGAATGGAATGGAATGGAATGGAATGGAATGGTGTTGAGTGGAATGGAATGGAGTGGAGTGGAATGGAGTGGAATGGAATAGATTGGAATGGAATGGAGTGGAGTGGACTGGAATACATTGGAGTGGAGTGGAGCGGAACGGCATGGAGTGGAGTCAAATGGAGTGGAATGGAATCGAGTGGACTGCATTAGAGTAGTGTTGAATGGAGTAGAATGGAGTGCAGTGGAATGGAATGGACTGTAGTGGGGTTTAATGGAGTGGAATAGAGTGGGATGGAGAGTAGTGCAGTGGAGTGGAAAGGAATGGAGTGGATTCAAATTGAATAAAATGGAATGTAGTGGAGTGGAGTGGAATAGAGTGGAGTGGAATGTAATGGAGTGGAATGGAAAGAAATGGAATGGCATGGAGTGGAGTGGAATGGCGTGGCGTGGAGAGGCATGGAGTGGAATGGAGTTGAGTGGAATGGAATGGAACGGAATGGAATGCAGTGGAGTGGAGTGGAGTGGAGTGGAGTGGAGTGGAATTGAGTAGAGAGGAATGTAGTGGAATGGAATGGAGTAATATAGATTGGAATGGAATGTTATGGAGTGCAGTGGAATGGAATGCAGTGGAGTGCAATGCAGTTAAGTGGAATGGAGTGGAGTTTAGTGGAGTTGAGTGGAATGAAATGGAGTGGAGTGGAATGGAGTGGAATGGAATGGAATAAAATGGAATGGAGTGGAATTGAATGGAAGAGGAAATTGTGCCACTGCGCTCCTGGTTTTCTGACAGTGTGTGACATTCTCGAAAGAAAGGAATGGAATAGATTGCAGAGGAATGGACTGGAATGGAATGGAGTGGACTGGATTGGACTGGACTGCAGTGAAGTGGAGTGGAGAGGAATGTGGAGGAATGGAATGGGATGGAATGGAATGGAATGAAGCAGTGTGGAGTGGAGTGGAGTTTATTGTAGTGGAATGCAGCAGAATGGAATGGGATGGAGTGCAATGGAGTGTAGTGGAGAGTTGTGGAATGGAGTGGAATGGAATCGGAAGTAATGGAATGTAACAGAGCAGAGAAGAACGGAGCGCAGTGGAGCTGAGCAGAAGGGAACTTAACGGAACGGAATGGAATGGAATGGGAGATGATTGTGCCACTGCACGCCAGGCTGGGTGACTGAGTGAGATACTCTTGAAAGAAAGGAATGTAATGGAATGCAGTGGAATGGAATAGAACGGAATGGAGTGGAGTGGATTGGGTTGAAGTGGAGTGGAGTGGAATGGAGAGGAATGGAATGGGATGGAATGCAATTAAATGAACTGGAGTAGATTGGGGTACAGGGGAGTGCAGTGCAATGGAGTGGAATGAAACGGAATGCAGTGAAACAGAGTGGAGTGGAATGCAATGGAGTGAAGAGGAGTGGAATGAAGTGGAATGGAATGGGATGTAATGGAATGTAGTGGAGTGGAGTGGAATGGATGGAATTGAATGGTAAGGAATGGAATGGAATGGAAGCGGAGATTGTGCCACTGTGCTCCTGGCTGGGTTACAGTGTGAGATATTCTCAAAAGAAAGGAATGGAATGGAATGCAGTGGAATGGACTGGAATGGAATGGAGTGGACTGGAGTGGAGTGAGGTGGAGTGTAGAGGAATGTAGAGGAATGGAATGGGATGGAATGGAATGGAATGAAGTGGTGTGGAGTGGTTTGGAGTGTATTGCAGTGGAATTCAGTGGAATGGAATGGAATGGGATGGAGT
Organism: Pongo abelii; assembly: GCF_028885655.2. Lineage (NCBI taxonomy): Eukaryota > Metazoa > Chordata > Mammalia > Primates > Hominidae > Pongo > Pongo abelii. The sequence continues at coordinate 66,374,051 of NC_072009.2, forward strand.
GGAATGGAGTGTAGTAGCGAGGTGTGCATTGGAGTGGAATGGAATCAGAAATAATGGAATGGAATGGAGTGGAGTGCAACGGAATGTAATGGAGCAGAGCAGAGCACAGTGGAGCTGAGCAGAAGGGAACTTAATGGAAGGGAATGGAATGGAATGGGAGCTGATTGTGCCACTGCCTGCCAGGCGGGGTGACAGAGTGAGATACTCTCGAAGGAAAGGAATGTAATGGAATGCAGTGGAATGCAATAGAATGGAATGGAGTGGAGTGGAGTGGGTTGAAGTGGAGTGGAGTGGAATGGAGAGGAATGGAATGGGATGGAATGGAATGAAATGAAGGGGAGTGGAGTGGGACAAAGGGGAGTGCAGTGGAATGGAGCGGATTGAAATGGGATGGAGTGAAATAGAGTGGAGTGGAGTGCAATGGAGTGAAGAGGAGTGGAATGAAGTGGAATGGAATCAGATGTATTTTAATGTAGTGGAGTGGAGTGGAGTGGAACAGAGTGGAATGGAATGGAACATAATTGAATGGAATGGAAAGGAAAGGAATGGAATGGAATAGAATGCAATGGAATAGAATGGAATGCAATGGAAAGTTGGCTTGTAATGTGAGATGAGATTCTGCCACTGCAGTCCCGCCTGGGTGACACAGTGATATCCTGTCGAAAGAAAGTAGTGGAAGGCAATGGAGTGAAATTGAGTTGAATGGAAAGGAGTGGAGAGGAGTGGAGTGGAGTCGAGTGGAATGGAGTGGTGTGGAATGGAGTTGAATGCAATGGGATGGAGTGGAATGGAATGGAGTGTACTGGAGTGGAGTGGATTGAAATTGAATGCAATAAAATGGGATGGAATGGAATGCAATCTAATGGTGAAAAGAAATGTGAGCTGAGATTGTGCCACTGAACTCCAGGCTTGGTGACACAGTGAGATCCTGTGGAAAGAAAGGAAGTGAATGATATGGAGTGGAATGGAATAGAGTGGAGTGGAATGGAATAGAGTGGAGTGGAATGGAGAGGAGCGGAATGGAGTGGAGTGGAGTGGAGTGGAATGCACTGGAGTGGAATGGAATGGAATGAAGAAATATGTGCTGAGATATTGTCACAGCACTGCAGCCTGTGTGACAGAGGGAGATCCTGTCGAAATAAAGGAGTGGAATTGAACGGATTGGAATGGACTGGAATGGAATGGATTGGATTGGAGTGGAGTGGGGTGGAATGCAATGGAGTGGAGAGGAGTGAACTGAATGGAGTGGAGTGGAGTCGAATGGTGTAGAAAGGAATGGAGTGGAATGAAGCTGAACGGAGTAGAATGGAGTGGAGAGGTTTGGAGTGGAATGGACTAAAATGGAGTGGAGTGGAAAGGAGCGGAATCGAATGGAGTGGAGTGGAGTGGAATGGAGTGGAATGGACGGGAATGGAGAGGAGAGGAATGGACTGCAGTGGAATGGGGTTAAGTGGAATGGAGTGGAATGAAGTGGAATGGAGTGGAGTGGAATGGAAAGGAATGGATTCGATTGAAATGGAATAGAATGGAGTGGAGCGGAATGGAATGAAGTGGAGTGGAGTGGAGTCGAATCAAGTGGAATAGAAAGAAATGCAGTGGAATGGAATGGAGTGGAAGGTACTGAAGTGGAATGGAATGGAGTGGAGTGTATTGGAATGAAATGGAATCCAATGGAGAGTAGTGGAATGGATTGGAGTGGAAAGGAGTAGAGAGGAATGGAGTGGAGTGGAATGGAGTGGCATGGAATGAGGTGGAATGAAATGGAATGGAGTGGAGTGGAAAGTAATGTAATGAAATGGAGTGGAGTTGAGTGGAGTGGAGTTGAGGGGAGTGGAGTAGAGTGGAACGGAGTGGAGTGGTCAGGAATGGAGTCGAATGCAATGGAATGGAATGGAATGGAGTTTGGTGGAGTGGAGTGGATTGGAATGGAGTGGAATGGAATGGAGTGGAGTGGAATGGAGTAGAGTGGAGCGGATTGGAATGCAGTGGAGTGAAGTGGAGTGCAATGGAATGGAGAGGAACGGAAAGGGATGAAATTTACTGAAGTGTAATGGAGTGGAGTGGAGTGGAATGTAGTGGAATTTAATGCAGAGGATTGGAATGGAGTGGATTGGAGTGGAGGGGAGTGGAGTGGAATTCAATGGAGTGGAATGGAGTGGAGTGGAATGGAGTGGAATGGAATGGAATGAAGTGGAGTGGAATGGAGTGGACTGGAATGGAGTGGAATGAAATGGAATGGAATGGAATGGAATGAAATGGAGTGGAGTGCAATGGAGAGGAGTGGAGAGGAATGGAGTGGAGTGGAATAAAACGGAATGGAATGGAGAGGAGTGGAGTGGAATGGAGTAGAGTGAAGTGGAGGAGAGTGATGTGGAGAGGAGCAGAATGGAAAGGAATTGAATAGAGTGAAATGGAATGGAGTGGACTGGATTGAAATGGAATGGAATGCAATAGAAAGGAATGGAATGGATTTGGGTGGAGTGGAGTGGAATGGAATGGATTGGAGTGGAATGTAGTGGAGTGGAGTGGAGTGGAATGGAGTGGAGTGGAGAGGAGTGGAATGGAATGGAGAGGAACGGAATGGGTTGGAATTTAGTGAAGTAGAATGGAGTGGAGTGGAGGGGAAAATAGTGGAATTGAATGGACTGGAATGGAATGGAGTGGATTGAAGTGGAGTGGACTGGAGTGGAATTCAATGGAATGGAACAGACTGGACTGGAATGGAGTGGAATGGAGTGGAATGGAATGGAATGGGATGGAGTGGAATGGAGTCGACTGGAATGGAGTGGAATGAAATGGAATAGAATGAAATGCAATGGAGTGAAGTGGAATGGACAGGAGTGGAGACTAATGGAGTGGATTGGAATGAAATGGAATGGAATGGAGAGGAATGGAGTGAAATGGAGTACAATGGAATGGGGGGAGGGAAGTGGAGTGGACTGAAATGGAATTGAATGGAATGGAGTGGATTGGAATGGAGTGGAGTGGAGTGAAATGGAGTGGAATGGAATAGAATGGAATGAAGTGGAGTGCAGTGGAGTGGAATGGAGTGGAATGCAATGCAATGGAATGTAGTGAATTGGAGTGGAATGGAGTGGAATGGAATGGATTGCTGTTGAATGGAATGAAATGGAATTTAGTGGACTGGAATGGAGTGCAGTGGAGTGGAATGGAGTAGTGTGGAGTGGAATGCACTGGAGTGGAGTGGAATCGAATGAAATGGAATGGAATGCAGTGGAATGAAGTGGAAAGGAGTGGAATGTAGTGGAATACAGTCGAATGTAACGGAGTGGAGTGGAGTGGTGTGGAATGCAATGGAATGGAGTGGCCTGGAATGGAATGGAATGGAGTTGAGTGGAATGGAATGGAGTGGAAAGCACAGGAATGGAATGGAATGGAGTGGAATGGAGATGAGTGGAGTGCATTGGAATGTAGTGGAGTGGAGTGGAAAGCAATGGAATGGAGTGGAGTAGAAAGGAATGAAATGTAGTGGAATGGAGTGGAATGGAATGGAGTGGAATGGCATGCAGTGGATTGGAGTGGAAAGGAGTGGAATGGAATGAAGTGGAATGGAATGGAGTGGAATGCAATGGAGTGGAGTGGAGTGGAAAGGAGTGGAATGGAATGGAATGAATTGGAGTGGAATGGAGTGGAAAGGCGTGGAATGGAGTGGAGTGGAATGGAATGGAACAGAGTGGAGTGGAGTGGAGTGGAATGTAATGGAGTGAAATGGCGTGGAATGGAGTGGAGAGACTTGGAGTGGAGTGGAATGAAGTGGAATGGAGTGGAGTGGAGTGAAATGCAATGGAGTGTAGTGGAGGGGAATGTAGTGGAATGCAGTGGAGTTGTGTGGATTTTGGTGGAGTGGGATGTAATGGAATGTAATGGAATGGAATGGAGGGGAATGGAGTGGAGTGGAATGGACAGAGATGAGTGGAGTGCAACATAATGGAGTGGAGGAGAGTGGAGTGGAATGTACTGGAGTGGGGTGCAAAGGAGTGAAGTGAAGTCGAGTGGAGTGTAAAGGATTGGAGTGCAGTGGAGTGGAGTGAAGTGGAATGGAATGGAACGGAGTGGAGTGGAATGCAAAGTTGTGGCATGGAATAGTATGGAATGGAATGGATTGCAGGGGAATGGAGGGAGTAGAATGGAATGGAATGGAATGGAATGGAATGGAATGGAATGGAATGGAATGGAAGGAAATGGAATGGAATGGAATGGAATGGAATGTAACGGAATGGAACGGAATGGAATGGAATGCAATGGAATGGAATGGAATGGAATGGAATGGAATGGAATGGAATGGAGTGCAGTGGAATGGAGAGGAGTGGAATGGAGTAGAGAGGAGAGGAAAGGAATGGAGTGGAATGGAATGGAATGGAATGGAATGGAATGGAATGGAAATGAGGGGAGAGGAGTGGAATGCAGTGGAGTGCAGTGGAAATTAGTGGAGTGTAGTGGAATGTAGTGGCGTGGAGTGAAATGGAATGGAATGGAATGCAGTGGATTGGTATGGAGTGGAGTGGATTGGAGTGGAGTGGAGTGGAGAGGAGTAGAGTGGAGTGGAGTGCAATAAAATGGAATGATTGGGATGGAGTGGAGTGGAGTGGAGTGGAACAGAGAGGAATGGAATCGAGTGGAATGGAATGGAGTGGAGTGGTGTGGAAGGAAATGGACTGGAGTGGAGTAAAATGGAATGGAGTAGAGTGGAATGAAGTGGAATGCAATGGAGTGTAGTAGAATGGAGTGGAAAGGAATGGAGTGGAATACAGGGGAATGGAGTGGAATAGAGTGGAGTGGAGTGGAATGGCTTGGAATGGATTGGAATGGAGTGGAATTGAATGGAATGGAATGGAGTGGAGTGGAGTGGGAAGTACTGGAATGTAGTGACGGAAACGGATGGCGTGGAGTGGAATGGTATTTAATGGAGTGGGGTTGAGTGGAATGGAATGGAGTGTATTGGAGTGGAGTGCAGAGGGGTTGCACGGAATGGAATGGATTATACTGGAGTGGAATGGAGTGCAGTGGAGTGTAAAGGCATGGAATGGAAAGGAGTGGAGTGGAATGGAGTGGAGTGGAGTGGAAAGGAAAGGAATGGAATGGAGTGGAGTGGAATGGAATGGAATGGAGGGGAGTGTAGTGTACTGGAATGGAATGGAGTAGAGTCGATTGGAGTGGACTGGAGTGGAATGGAATGGAATGAAATGGAGTGGGGGAGAATGGAGTAGAGTGGGGTGGAATGGAGTGAATGGAATATACCGGAAAGGAATGGAGTGAAATTCAATGGAATGAAGTGGAATCACTTGGAATGTAGTGGATTGGAATGGAATGGAATTGAATGGAATGGAATGAAGTGTAATGGAGTGGAGTGAAGTGGAATGTAGTGGCGAAGAGTGGAATGGAGTGGAGTGGAGTGGAATGGAATGGATTGGAATGGAGTGGAATGAACGGAATGGAATGGCATTGAAGCAGAGTTTGTGCCACTGTGCTCCAGGCTGTGTGACAGAGGGAGATACTCTCAAAGGAAAGGAATTGAATGGAATGCAGTGGAATGAATTGGAGTGGATTTGAGTGAGGTAGAGTGAAGAGTAGTGGAGTGGAACGGAGAGGAATGGAATGGGATGGAATGGAATGGTATGAAGTGGCGTGGTGTGGGGTGGAGAAGAGTAGAGTGGAATGGAGAGGAATGTAACGGGATGGAGTGAATTGGAGTGGAAAGAAGTGCAGTGAAGTGGAGAGGAGTGTAATGAAGTGGAAGGGAATTGGATGTAATGGAATGTAGTGGAGTGGAGTGGAACAGAACGGAACGGAACGGAGGGGAGAACAGCACAGGACAATGGAACGGAATGGAACGGAAAGGAACGGAATGGAACGGAACAGGAGCAGAGATTGTGCCACTGCACTAAAGGATGGGTGACAGAGTGAGATATTCTCGAAAGAAAGGAAAGGAGTGGATTGAATTTGAATGGAATGGAATGGAATGGAATGGAGTGTAGTGGAGGGAAGTGGACTGGAATGGAGAGGAATAGAATGGGATGGAATAGAATGGAATGAAGTGGAGTGGAGTGGGGAGGAGTGGAGTGGAATGGTGCGGAATGGAATGGGATGGAGTGTAATGGATTGGAGTGGAGTGTTGTGGAGAGAAGAGGAGTGGAATGGAGTGGAATTTAATCGGATGTAATGGAATGTGGTGGACTGGATTGGAGTGGAGTGGAACTGAGTAGAATGGAATGGAATTGAATGGAATGGAATGGAATGGATTGGCATGGAATGGAATGGAATGGAATGGAATGGACGGGAGTGCAGTGGAGTGGAATGGAGTGGAGTGGAATGAAATGGAATGGAATTTAGTGGACCAGAGTGGAATGGAGTGGAGTGGAGTGCAGTGTAATGGAACAGAATGAAATGGATTGGAGTGGAACGGAATGGAATGGAGTGGTGTGGAGTGAAATATAATATAAAGGAATGGGATTGAATGGAATGCAATGGAATGCTGAAAAGAAATGTGAGCTGAGATGGTGGCAGTGCAAACCAGCATTTGAGACACAGTGAGATCCTGTGGAAAGAAAGGAATTGAATGGAATGGAATGGAGTCGAATGGAATGGAATGGAGGGAATTGGAGTGAAGTTGAGTGGAATTTAGCTGTGTGTAATGGAATGGACTGGAGTGGAGTTGGGTGGAGTGAAACGGAGTGGAGTGGAATCGAGTGGCATGTAATGGAATGCAGTGCAATTGAACGGAATGGAATGGAATGGAATGGAGTGGAGTGGAGGGGAATGGAGAGGAATGGAATGGAATGGAATGGAATGGAGTAGAGTGAAGTGGAGTGGAGTGGATTGGAATGGAATGGAGTAGAGTGGAATGGAGTGAAATGCAATGGAGTGTAGTGGAACTGGCATGTAATAGAAGGGAATACAGTGGAGTGGAGTGTTCTGGAGTGGAATGGAATGGAGTGGAACACAGGGGAATGGAGTGGAATGGAGGGTAGTGGAGTGGAATGGAGTAGAATGGAATGCAATGGAGTGGAATGGAGTAGAATGGAATGCAATGGAGTGTAATGGAATGGAAGAGAATGGGGAGGAGTGGAGTGGGGTGTACTGGAATGTAGTGGAATGGAATGGAATGGAGTGGAATGGAATGGAATGGCATGGAATGGAGTGTAGTGAAGTTGAATGGCATGGAATGGAGTGTAATGAAGTTGAATGGAGTGGAGTGGAGTGGAAAGGAGATGAATAGAATGTAAAGGAATGGAATGGAGTGGAGAGGATTGGAATGGAGTGGAATGGATTCGAATGGAGTGGAGTGGAGAGGAATGGAATAGAATGGAATGGAATGGAATATGGTGGAACGAAATGGAATGGAATGGAGTGGAGTGAAGTGGAATGGAGTGGATTGGAGAGGAATGGAATGGAATGTAGTGTAGTGGAATGGAGTGGAGTGGAGTGGAAGGGAGTGGAATGGAATGGTGTGGAATGGAATGGAGAGAGTGGACTGTAGTGGAGTGGAATGGAATTCATTGGAATGGAATGGACTGGAATGGAATGGAGTGGAGGGGAGTGCAGTGGAATGGAAAGGAATAGAATGGAGTGGAGTGGAGTGGACTGGAATGGAGTGGAATGGAGAAGAATAGAGTGGAGTGGATCGGAATGTAGTATGACGGAATGGAAGGGAGTAGAGTGGAATGGAAGGGAGTGGAGTAGAATGGAGTGGAGGAGTGGAATGGAGTGAGGTGGAGTTGAGTGGAGTGGAAAGAAGTGGAGTGGAGTGGCGTGAAGTGGAATGGAATGGAATGTAGTGTAGCAGAGTGCAGAGGAATGGCATGGAATGGTATGTAATGGAATGGACTGGAGTGGAATGGAGGGAATAGAATGGAGTTCCATGCAGTGGTCTGGATTGGAATAGAGTGGCATGGAATTCATTGGAAAGAAATGGAATGGAGTGGAGTGGAATGAAATGGAATGGAATGGAGGGGAATGGAGTGGAATGCAGTGGAGTGGAGTGGACTGGAATGGAGTGGAATGCAATGGAATGAAAAGGAGTGGAATGGATAGGTGTGGAGTGGAGTGGAGAGGAGTGGAATGGACAGGAATGCAATGTAATAGAATGGAATGAAATGCAATGGAATGGATAGGTGTGGAGTGGAGTGGAGAGGAGTGCAATGGACAGGAATGCAATGTAATAGAATGGAATGAAATGGAATGGAATGGATAGGAGTGGAGTGGAGTGTAGCGGAATGGAGTGTAGTGGAATGGAATGGAATGGAGTGGATTGGAATGGAATGGAGTGGAGAGTAGTGGAATGGAACGGAATGGAGTGGAGTGAATTGGAGCGGAGGGGATTGGAGTGGAACGGAATGGAATGGAACGGAGTGGAGTGGAGTGGAGTGGAGTGGGGTGGAATGGTGTGGAATGGAATAGAGTGGAAAGGAATGGAGTGAAATGGAATGGAATGGAATGGAAAAGTGGAATGGCGTGGAATGTAGTTGATTGGAATGGAATGGAATGGAATGGAATGGAATGAAGTGGAATGGATTGGAGTGGAGTAGAGAGGAATGCAGTGGAAAAGAGTGGAATGGAGTGGAGTGGAGTGGAGTGGAATGGAATGGAGTGGAGTGGAGCGGAATGGAATGGATTGGAATGGTGGAATGGAACAGAAAGGAATGGAATTGAAGCAGACTTTGTGCCATTGCACTCCAGGCTGTGTGATAGAGTGAGATACTCTCAAAAGAAAGGAATTGAATGGAATGGAGTGGATTGGAGAGGAGTGGAGTGGAGTGAAGTGTAGCGGAGTGGAATGGAGAGGAATGGAATGGGATGGAATGCAATGGTATTAAGTGGAGTGGAGTGGGGTGGAGTACACTGCACTGGAATAGACAGGAATGTAACGGGACGTAGTAGAATGCAGTGGAGTGGAGCGCAGTGGAGTAGAGAGAAGTGTAATGGAGTGGAAAGGAATCGGATGTAATGGAATGTAGTGGAGTGGAGTGGAACGGAATGGAACGGAAAGGAGCAGAGAGGAGCAGAGGACAACGGAACGGAACGGAATGGAAAGGAACAGAATGGAAAGGAACAGGAGCAGAGATTGTGCCACTGCACTACAGGATGGGTGACAGAGTGAGATACTCTCGAAAGAAAGGAAAGGAGGGCATTGAAGTTGAATGGAATAGAATGGAGTGGAGTGGAGAGGAGTGGAGTGAAGTGGAGTGGAGTGGAATGGGGAGGAATAGAATGGGATGAAATAGAATGGAATGAAGTGGAGTGGAGTGGGGTGGAGTGGAGTGGGATGGAGTGGAGTGGAGTGGAGTGGTATGGAGCAGAATGGAATGGGATGGAGTGTAATGGATTGGAGTGGAGTGCTGTGGAGAGGAGAGGAGTGGAATGGAGTGGAATTTAATCGGATGTAATGGGATGTGGTGAAGTGGATTGGAATAGACTGGAACGGAGTGGAATGGAATGTAATGTAACGAAAGGGAATGGAATGGATTGGCATGGAATGGGATGGAATGGAATGGAATGGACGGGAGTGCAGTGGAGTGGAATGGAGTGGAATGGAGTGGAATAGAGTGGAGTGGAATGGAATGGAATGGAGTCTAGTGGAACAGAGTGGAATGGATTGGAGTGGAATGGAGTGGAGTGCAGTGCAGTGTAATGGAATGGAATGAAATGGATTGGAATGGAACGGAATGGAATGGAGTGGAGTGGAGTGAAATATAATGGAAAGGAAAGGGATGGAATGGAATGCAATGGAATGCTGTAAAGCAATGTGAGCTGAGATGGTGGCGCTGCATTCCAGCGTTTGAGACAGAGTGAGATCCTGTGGAAAGGAAGGAATTGAATTGAATGGAATGGAGTGGAGTGGAGTGAAGTTGAGTGGAATTTAGTTATGTGGAATGGAACGGACTGGAGTGGAGTTGAGTGGAGTGAAATGGATTGGAGTGGAATGGAGTGGAAAGGAATGGAATGCATTGCAATGGAACAGATTGGAAAGTAATGGAATGGAGAGGAGTTCAATGGAGTGGAATGGACGGGAATGGAGAGGAATGGAATGGAGTGGAGTAGAGGGGAGTGGAGTGGAGTGGAATGTAATGGAGTAGAGTGGAATGGAGCAGAATGCAATGGGATGTAGGAGGAAAGGTGTGTAATGGAAGGGAAAGCAGTGGGGTGGAATGGAGTGAAATTAAATGGAGTGCAACACAGGGGAATGGAGTGGAATGGAGGGGAGTGGAGAGGATTGGAGTAGAATGGAATGGAATGGAGTGAAATGGAGTGGAATGGAATGGGGAGGAGTAGAGTCGGGTGTACTCGAATGTAGTGTAATTGAATGAAATGGTGTGGAATGGAATGGAATGGCATGGAATGGAGTGTAGCGCAGTTTAATGGAGGGGAGTGGAGTGGAAAGGAGATGAGTAGAATGTAAAGGAATGGAATGGAGTGGAGAGAATTGGAATGGAGTGGAATGGATTCCAACGGAGTGGAGTGGATTGAAATGGAATAGAATGGAATGGAATGGAGTAGGGTGGAATGAAAATAAATGGAATGGAGTGGAGTGGAGTGGAATGGAGTGCATTGGAGTGGATTGGAATGGAATGTAGTGGAGTGGAACTGAGGGGAGTGGAGTGGAAAGGAGTGGAATGGAATGGCGTGGAGTGGAATGGAGAGAGTGAACTGTAGTGGAGTGGAATGGAATTTGTTGGAGTAGAATGGACTGCAATGGAATGGAATGGAGGGGAGTGCAGTGGAATAGACAGGAATAGAATGGAGTGGAGTGGATTGGAATGTAATATAACAGAATGGAAGGGGGTAGAGTGGAATGGAAGGGAGTGGAGTGGAATGGAGTGGAGTGGATTGGAATGGAGTGGAGTAGAGTGGAGTGGAATGGAGTGGAGTGGAGTGAAATGGAAACGAATGGAGTGGAAAGGAATGGAGTGAAATGGAAACGAATGGAGTGGAAAGGAATGGAGTGGAATGGAATGGAGTGGAATGGAATGGAATGGAATGGAAGGGAGTAGAGTGGTGTGGAATGGAGTGTAGTGGATTGGTGGAGAGTGGAATGGAATGGAATGGAGTGGCATGGAATGGAGAGGAGTGGACTCCTGTTTAAAGGAATGGAATGGAGTGGAGTAGAATGGAGTGGAATAGAGTGGAGTGGAATGGAAGGGAACGGAGTAGAATGGAATGGAATGACATGGAGTGGATTGGAAGGGAGTGAAGTGGAATGGATTGGAGTGGAGTAGAATGCGGTGGAATGGAATGGTGTGGAGTGGAGGGCAATGGAGTGGGGTGGAATGAAATTTAATGGAATGGAAAAGAGTAGAGTGGAATGGAGTTGAGTGGAGTGGAATGGAGAGAAATGGAAAGGATTTGAATGGAGTGGAGTGGAGTGGAGAGGAGTGGAAAGGAGAGGAATGGAATGGAACGGAATGGAGTGGAGTGGAGTGGAATGCAGTGGAGTGGATTGCAATGGAATGGAATAGAGTGGAGTGGAGTGGAATGGAGTGGACTGGAATGGAGTCGACTAGAGTGGAATGGAATGGAATGGGGTGGAGTGCAATGGAGCAGAGTGGAGAGGAATCGAGTGGAATGGAATGGAGTGGAATGGAATGGAGTGCAGTGGAGTGCAGTGGAGTGGAGTGGAATGGAATGGAGTAGAGTTGAATAGATTGGAAGAGAATGGAGTGGATTGGAGCGCATTGCAATGGAATGGAATGGAGTGGAGTGGAGTAGAGACAACAGGAATGGAGTGGAATGAAGAGGAATGGAGTGTAGTGGATTGGAATGCAAAGAAATGGAGTAGAATGGAATAGAGTAGAATGGAAAGGAGTGGAGTGCAATGGAGTGAAATGGAGTGGTGTGGAATGAAATGGAGATTAGTTTAGTTGAGTGGAATAGAATGGATTGGGAATGAATGGAGCTGAGTGGAATGGAGTGGAGTGGAGTGGAGTCGGGTGGAATGGAAGGGAGTGGATTGGAATAGAGTGGTGTGGAAAAGAATGGAACTGCATGGTATGGAATGGAGTGGAATGGAATGCAATGGAATAGAGTGTAGTGGAGTGGAGTGGAATGGAGTGGAATGGAATGGAATGGAGTGGAGTGGACAGGAATGGAAAGTAATGGAGTGGAGTGGAATGGAATGGAGTGGAATGGAGTGGAGTGGAATGGAATGGAGTGGAATGGAGTGGAGTGGAATGGAATGGAGTGGAATGGAGTGGAGTGGAATGGATTGGAATGGAATTCATTGGAATGGAACGGAATGGAGTGGAGTGGAATGGAATGGCAGGGAATGGAGTGGAATGGAGTGGAGTGGAGTCGAGAGGAATGGAGTGGAATTTAATGGAGAGGAGTGGAATTGAATGGAATGGATTGCAGTGGAGTGCAATGGGGTGGAATGGAGGGGAATGGAGTGCACAGGAATGGATAGGAATGGAATGGAATGGAATGGAGAGGAGAGGAAAGTAGTGGAAAGGAGTGGAGTGGAATGGAGTGGAGTGCAATGGAATTGAGTGGAGGGGAGTGGAGTGGAATACAATGGAATAGATTGATATGAAATGAAATGGAGTAGAATGGAGTGGAATGGAGTGGAATGGTGTAGAATGGAGTGGAATGGATTGGATTGGAATGGAATGGATTGAAGTGGAGTGGAGTGAAACGATATGGAACGGAAGGGAGTGGAAATGAGTGGAATGGGATGTAGTGGGATGGAGTGGAATGGAGTGGAGTGGAGTGGATTGGAATTGAGTGGAATAATCTGGAATGGAGTGGAATGGAATGGAATGGAGTGGAATGGAATGAAATGGAAGAGAGTAGACAGGAATGGAATGGGGTTGAATGAAATGGAATGGAATGGAGTGGATTGGAATGTAGTGGAGTGGAGTCGATTGGAGTGAAGTGGAATGAAATGGTGTGGAGTGGAGTGGATATTAGTGGAGTGGCATTGAATGGATTGGAATGGAATGTAGTGGAGTGGAATGGCATGGAGTGGAATGGAGAGGAGTGCAGTGGACAGAAGTGGAGTGGAATGGAGTGGAGTGGATTGGACAGAAGTGGAGCGGAATGGAATGGAGTGGAGAGGAGTGCAGTGGAGTAGAATGGCATGGAGTCGAGTGGAGTGGAGTGGAATAGAATGGAATTTAGTGGAATGTGTTGGAATTGAGGAGAGTGGAATCGAGTGGAGCGGAGAAGAATGAAGTGGAATGGAATGGATTGGAATGGAATGCAATGGAGTGGAGTGGAGATTAGTAAAGTGGCATGAAATGGTTTGGAACGGAATGGAGTGGAGTGGAATATAGTGGAATGGAGTGGAATTATCTGGAAAGAATTAGCATTGAATGGAATGGAGAGGAATGGAATGGAATGGAATGGAGTGGAATGGAATGGAATTGAGTTGAGTGCAGTGGAATGGAATGGATTGGAATTGAATGGAGTGGGGTGGAATAGAGTGGAGTGGAGTGTATTGGAGGGAATTGGAATGAAATCGAGTGGAGTGGAGTGGAGATTAATGGAGTAGCAAGAAATGGATTGGAATGGAATGGAGTAGAATGGAATGGAGTGGAGTGGACTGGACCGGAGTGCAGTGGAATGGAATGGAATTGAGTGAAATTGAGTGGAGTGGAGTGGAGTGTACAAGAATTAAATTGAATGGAATGGAATGGAGTGGAGTTTAGTGGAGTGGAGTGGAATGGAGTTTAGTGGAGTGGAGGGGAATGGAACGGAGTGAAATGGAATGTAATGGCATGGAATGGAATGGAATGGAATCTGAGATTCTGCCACTGCTCTCCAGGCTGTGTGACAGAGTGAGATACCCTCAAAAGAAAGGACTGAAATGGAATGCAATGGAATGGAATGGAATGGAATGGAGTGTACTCGAGTCGAATGGAGTGAAGTGGATTGGAGTTGAATGGAGAGGAATGGAATTGGATGGAATGGATTGGAATGAAGCGGAGTGCAGAGGGGTAGAGTGGAGTGCAGTGCAATGGAGTGGAATGGAATGGAACGGAGTGGAATGGAGTAGGGTGGTGTGCCGTGGAGTAGAGAGGAGTGGAATGGAGTGGCCTGGAACAGGATGTAATGGAATGAAGCGGAGTGGAGTAGAGCAGAGTGGAATGGAATGTAATTGAATGGAGGGGAATGGATTGGAGTGGAATGGAATGGTATAGAATGGAATGGACCAGTGTTGAATGGAGTGGAATGGAATGGAGTGGAATGTAATGGAGTGGAAAGCAGTGAAGTGCAGTGGAATGGAATGGAATGGCATAGAGTGGAATGAAATAAAATGGAGTACAGTGGAATGGAATTGAATTGTATAGAGTGGAGTGGAGTTGAGTGGAATAGAACGGAGTGTAGAGGAGTGGAGTGGAGTGCAATGGAATGGAATCGAATTGAGTGAAATTGAGTGGAGTGGAGTGGAGTGTAATGGAATTAAAATGAACGGAATGGAATGGAGTGGAGTTTAGTGGAGTTGAGTGGCGTGGAGTGGAATGGAGCTTAGTGGAGTGGAGTGGAATGGAATGGAGTGGAATGGAATGTAATAGCATGGAAAGGAATGGAGTGGAATCTGAGACCCTGCCACTGCTCTCCAGGCTGTGTGACAGAGTGAGATACTCTCAAAAGAAAGGACTGAAATGGAATGCAATGGAATGGAATGGAGTGTACTCGAGTCGAATGGAGTGAAGTGAAGTGGAGTGGAGTGGAACGGAGAGGAATGGAATTGGATGGAATGGATTGGAATGAATGGAGTGGAAAGCAGTGAAGTGCAGTGGAATGGAATGGAATGGCATAGAGTGGAATGGAATAAAATGGAATACAGTGGAATGGAATTTAATTGTATAGAGTGGAGGGGAGTTGAGTGGAATGGAATGGAGTGTAGAGGAGTGGAGTGCAGTGCAATAGAATGGAATTGAATTGAATGGAATGGAATAGAATATTGTGGAATGGAGTGGAATGGAGTGGAGTGGAGTGGAGTGGATTGGAATGGCGTGGATTGGAGTGGAAAGGAATGGAATAGAATGAAGTGTAATGGAATGGAATGGAATAGTATGGAACCTGAGAGTGTGCCACTGCACTCCAGGCTGTGTGACAGAGTGATATTCTCTTGAAAGAAAGAATGGAATGGAATGCAGTGGAATGGAATGGAATGCAGTGTACTGGAGATGAGTGGAGTGAAGTGAACTGCAGTGGAGTGGAAAGGACTCGAATGAAATGGGTCATAAAGGAATGGAATGAACTGGAGTGGAGTGGGGTGTAGTGGAGTGCCATGGAATCGAGCAAAATGGAATGGAACGGAGTGAAATGGAGTGGAGTGCAGTGCAGTGGAGTCGAGAGCAGTGCAATGGTTTGTACTGAAATCGGATATAATGGAATGCGGTGGAGTGGAATAGAATGAAAATGAAGGAACGGAGCGGAGAGGAGTGGAGTGGAACAGAATGGAAAAAAACAGCAGCTGAGATTGTGCAACCTCGCTCCAGACTGGTTGACAGAGTTAGATACTATCAAAAGAAAGGAATGGAAGGGAACGCAGTGGAATAGAGTGGAATGGAATGGTTTGGAGAGGAGTGGAGTGGAGTGAAGTGGAGTTTAGTGGAATAGAGAGGAATGGAATGGAATGGTATGGAATGAAGTGGAGTGGAGTGGGATGAAGTGGATTGCAGAGAAATGGAGTGGAATGCAATGGGATGGAGCAGACTTGAGTGGAGTGGAGTGCAGTGGAGTGGAGAGGATTGTAAAAAAGTGGAAATGCATCGTATGTAAAGGAATGTATTGAAGTGGAGTTGAGGGGAGTGGAAGAGAGTAGAATCGCATGGAATTCAATGGAATGGAGCGGAATGGAATGGAGTGGAGTGGAGTGGAGAGGACTGGAATGGAGTGGAATGGAATACAGTGGAGTGCAGAGGAAAGGAATGGAATGGAGTGGAGTGGAATGGAATGGAATGGAGAGGAATTGAGTGGAGTGGAGTGGAGTGGAGTGGAATGGAGTGGATTGCAATGGAATGCAGTGGAATGGAATGGAATACAGTGGAGTTTAATGGAATGGCATGGAATTGAGTGGACTGAAGTGGAGTAGTGTGGAGTAGACTGGAATGGAGTGGAGTGGACTGGAGTGGAACGGAATAGAAGGGAGTGGAATATAATGGAAGGGAGTGGAATGGAATGGAATGGAAAGGAGTGGAGTGGAGTAGAACGGAGTGCAGTGGGTTGGAATGGAATGGAGTGCAGTGGAATGGAATGCAATAGAATGGATTGGAGGGGAGGGGAGTGGAGTGGAGTGGAGTGGAAGGGAGTGGAGTGGAGTGTAGAGTGGTGGAATGGAATGGAATTGAATGGAATGGAAAAGAATGGAGTGGAGTGGGATGGAGTGGAGTGGAGTGGAATGGAGTGGAATGGAAGAGAGTGGAATGCGATGGAGTGGATTGGAGTGGAGTGGCATGGAATGGAATGGAAAGGAGTGGAATGGCCTGGAGTGGAATGGAATGGAGTGGAATCGATTGGAATGGAGTGCATTGGAGAGGAGAGGAATGGAGTGGCATGGAAAGGAATGGAGTGAAATGGAATGGAATGGAACAGAATGGAGTGGAGTGGAGTGCAGTGGAATGGAATGGAGTGAAGTGGAATGGACTGGGGTGGAGTCAATTGGAGTGCAATGTAATAAAACGGGGTGGAGTGGAGTGCAGTTTGGCGGAGTGGCAGTGAATGGATTGGAATACACTGAAGTGGAATGGAATGGAGTGGAGTGGAATGGAATGGCATTGAATGGAGTGGAATGCAGTGGAATAGACAGGAGTGGAATGCAATGTAATGGAGTGGAGTGGAGTGGAGTGGGGTGGAATGGAATGGAGTGGAATGCAAAGGAGTCGAATGCAATGGAATGGAATGGAATGGAGTGGAGCAGAGTGGAATGGAAAGGAAAGGGATGGAATGGAGTGGAGTGGAAAGGAGTGGGGTGGATTGTCCTGCAGTGGAGTGAAATGGAATGGACATGAGTGGAGTGCAATGTGGTGCAGTTGGGTGGAATGCAATGGAATGGAATGGAGTGTGGGGGAATGGAGTGGATTTCGGGGGAATGGTGTTTAATGGACTTGAGTGGAATACAGTGGAATGGAGTGGAATGGAACGGAGTGTAATAAAATGGTATCGAATGGAGTGGAGAGGAATGCAATGGAATGGAACAGAATGGAGCATAGTGGATTGAAGTGGAGTGGAGTGGAATGGAATGGAATGCAATGGAGAGGAGTGGACTGTAATAGAATGGAATGGAGTGGTGTGGAACGGAGTGGACTTTAATACAGTGGAATTCAACGGAGTGGACTGGAGTGGAGGGGAGCGGAGTGGAAAGGAATGGACTGGAATGTAGTGGAGTGTAGTGGAGTGGAATGGAGAGGAATGGAATGGAATGGATTGGAATGAAGAGGAGTGGAGTGGTGTGAAGGGGATTGCAGTGGAATGCAGCGGGATGAAATAGGATGGAGTGGAACGGACGGGAGCGTAGTACAGTTGAGTTTAAGGAATAGTAATGGAGTGGCATGGAATTGGATATAGTGGAATGTAGTATAGTGAAGTTGAGTGGAACGAAGAGGAATATAATGGAATGGAATGGAATGGAATGGAATGGAATGGAATGGAATGGAGTGGAATGGAAAAAGTGGAATGGAGTGGAGTAGAGTGCAA
The DNA here is from genome assembly GCF_028885655.2 of Pongo abelii. Lineage (NCBI taxonomy): Eukaryota > Metazoa > Chordata > Mammalia > Primates > Hominidae > Pongo > Pongo abelii. The sequence continues at coordinate 66,391,709 of NC_072009.2, forward strand.
TGGAGTGGAATGAAATGGAGTGGAGTGGCGTGGAGAGGAATGGAATGGAAAGGAATGGAATGGAGTGGAGTGGAGTGTAATAAAGTGGAGTGGAATGGAGTGGAATGGAATGGAGTGGAGTGGAATGGAGTGGAGTGGAGTAGAATGGAGTGGAAAGGAATGGAGTGCAGTGGAGTGTAGGGGAATAGAATGCAGTGGAGTGAAATGGATTGGAATGGAATGGAGTGGAGTGGAGTGCACTGGAAAGGAATGGAATGGAGCGGAGTGGAGTGGGTTTGAATTGAGTGGAATGGAGTGGAATGGAGGAGAGTGGAGTAGAATAGATTGGAATAGAGTGGAGTTGAGTGGAGTAGAATGGAATGGCAGGGAATGGAATGCAATGGAATGGATTCGAGTGGAGTGGAATGCAATAGAGTGGAGTGGAGTGGAATGGACTGCAGTGCAGTGGAAAGGAATGGAGTGGTATGGAGTGGAGTAGAATGTAATGGAGTGGATTGGAATGGAATGGAATGGAATGGAATTTAGTGAAGGGGAGTGGAGTGGACTGGAATGGAAGGGAGTGGCATGGACTGGAGTGGAATTGAATGGAATGGAATGGAATGAAATGTACTGGATTGAAGTGGAATGGAGTGGAGTGGAGTGGGATGGAGAGGAGTGGAATGTAATGGAATGGAATAGAGTGGAGTGGATTGGAATGGAGTGTAGTGGAGTGTAATGGAGTTGAACGTAATGGAAAGGAGTGGAGTGGAGTGCAATGGAATGTAGTGGAGTGGAGTGAGAGTGGCATGGAATGGAATGGAATAGAATGGAGTGGATTGGAATGGAGTGGAATGCAGTGGAAAGGAATGGAATGGAATGGAATGGAATGGAATGGAGTGGAGTGGAGTGGAAAGGAGTGGATTTGAATGGAGTGGAGTGGAGTGGAATAGAATGGAATGGAGTGCAGTGGAATGGAGTGGAGTGGAATGGATTGGCGTGAAATGGAATGGAATGGAATACAGTGGAGTGGAATGGAGTGGAGTGGAATGAAATGTAGTTGAATGGAAGGTAAAGGAATGGAGTGGAGTATAATGGACTGTAGTGGAGTGGAGTGGAATGGAGTGGAGTGGTGTGGCGTGGAATGGAATGGAATGGAATGGAGTGGAGTGGAATAGACTGGAGTCGGATGGAATGGAGTGTATTGGAGTGGAGTGGAGTGGAATTGAAAGGAGACGTGTTCAGAGGAGTGGATTGGAGTGGAGTGGAGAGGAATGGAATGGAGTGGAATGGAATGGAGAGGAGTCTAATGGAATTTAATGAAATAGAATGGAGTGGAGTGGAATGGAGTGTAGTGGAATGGAGTGGAAAGGAATAGAGTGGAATGGAGTGGATTGGAGTGTAATGAAAGGAAAGGAATGCAGTGGAGTGGAGTGGAATGGAATGGAGTGGAGTGGAGTGGAGAGGAGAGGAATTAAATTGAATGGAATGGAATGGAATTAACTGAGGTGGAATGGAGTGGAGTGGAGTACAATGGAGGGGAATAAAATGGAGTGGAATAGAATAGAGTGAAGTGGAGTGGAGAGGATTACAGTGGAATGGAATGGCAAGGAATGGAATGGAAAGGAATAGAATCGAATGGAGTGGAATGGAATTGGCTGGAATGCAGTGGAATGGAGTGGAATGGAGTGGAAAGAATTGGAGTGGAATGGAGCGGATTGGAATGGATTGATATGGAGTAGAGCGGAAAGGAGTGGAGTGGAATGGAATGGAATAGAGTGAAGTGGAAAGGAATGCAGTGCAATGCAGTGGAATGGAGTGAAGTGGAGTGGAATGTAGTGGAGTTTATGGCAGTGGAATGGAGTTGAGTAGAATGGAGTGTAGTGGAGTGGAATGGAGTGGAGTGTGGTTCAATGGAATGGAATGGAATGAGGTGGAATGGAGTGGAAGGGAATTGATGGGATTGGCATGGATTGGAATGGAGTGGAGTGGAATGGAGTGGAAGGGAATTGAGGTGATTGGCATGGAATGGAATGGAGTGGCATGGAATGGAATGGAATGGAGTGGAATGAAATGTAGTGGAATGGAAATGAGAGGAGTGGAAAAGAGTGGAATGGAATGTGGTGTAGTGGCATGGAGTGGAATGGAATGGAGTGGACTGGAGTGGAATGGAGTGGAGTATAGTGTAATGGAGAGGAGTGGATTGAGTGGAGTGTAATGGAGTGGAATGTACTGGAATTGAGTGGTATGGAGTGGAGTGGAGCATAATGGAGTGGAATGGAGAGAAATGGAATGGAATGGAATGGGGTGGAATACAGTGGAAGGTAATGGAGTGAAATGGAATGGAATGGAGTGGAGTGGAATGGAGTGTAAAGGAATGGAGTGAAGTGGAATGGAGTGGAGTGAAATGGAAAGGAGTGGATTGCAGTGAAGTGAAGTTGAATGAAATGGATTGGAATGCAACGGAGTGGAGTGGAATACAGTGGGATGGAGTAGAATGGAGGGAATGGAATGGAGTGGAATGGAATGGAGTGGATTGGGGAAGATTGCAGTGGAATTGAATGGCGTGGATTGGAACGTATTGAAATGAAATGGAGAGGAGAGGAGTGGAGTGGAGTGGAATGCAATTCAAAGGAATGGAGTGGAATTGAGTGGAATGGAACGGAGTGGAATGGAGTGGAATGGAGTGGAGTGGACTGGAGTGGACTGGAGTGGAATGTGGTAGAATGGAAAGGAATCGAGAGGAAACCATTGGAATTGAGTGGCATAAAATGGGATGGAGAGGAATTTAATAGAATGGGGGGGAGTGGAGTGAAACGGAGTGGAGTGGAGTCGAATGGAAACGAGTGGAGTGGAATGGAATGGAATGGAGTGTAGTTGAATGGAATGGAAAGGAATGGAGTTGAAGGGAGTGGAACAGAGTGGAATGGATTGGAGTGGAATAGAGTGTAATGGATTGGAATGTACTGGAATGTCGTGGAATGGAGTGGAGTGGAGTCTAATTGAGTGGAATGGACAGTAATGGAATGGAAAGTTATGGAATGGAAAGGGGTGAAATGGAATGGAATGGAATGGAGTGGAATGCAATGAAATGGAGTGGAGTGGAATGGAATGTAGTGGAATGGAGTGGAATGCATAGGAAAGGACAGGAATCGAGAGGAAAGGAATGGAATTGAGTGGCATAAAATGGGATGAAATGAAATTGAATGGAATGGAATGGAATGGAGTGGAGTGGTGTATAAAGGAGTGGAGTAGAGCGGAAGCGAATCGAATGGAAAGGAGTGGATTGGATTGGAGTGGAATGGAATGTAGTGAAGAGGAATGGAGTGGCGCGGAGTGGAATGGAGTGCAATGGAATGGGATTGAGTGGAGTGGAATGGAGTTGATTGGTGTGGAGTGGAGTTGAGTGGAATGGAATGGAATGGAGTGCAGTGGAATGGAGTGGTGTGGAGTGGAATGTAGAGGAAGGGGATGGAGTGAAATGGAGTGGAGTGGAGTGGAGTGGAGAGGATTAGAATGGAGTGGAAGGGAGTGGAGTGGAGTGGAGTGGAATGGAGTGGAGTGGAGTGGAATGGAATGGAGTGGAGTGGAATGGAATTGAGTGCAATGGATGGAATGGAATGGATTGGAATGGAAAGGAATGGAGTAGAGTGGAGTCGAGTGGAAAAGAGTGGAGTGGAGAGGAGAGGAATGCAGCAGTGTGGAGTGAAATGGAATGGAGTGGAGTGGAGAGGAGTGGAATACAGTGAAATGGAGTGGAGTGGAAAGGAGTGGAATGGAATGGAGTGGAGTGGAATGGAGTGCAATGGAATGGAATGGAGTGGGATGGAATAGAATGGAGTGGAATGGATGGAATGGAATGGAATGGAACGGAGTGGAGTGGAGTCAAGGTGAGAGGAGTGCCATGGAGAGGAGTTGAATGGAGTGGAGTGGAGTGAGATGGAATTGGGCGGAGTGGAGAAAATAGTGTGGAATGGAATGGAATGGATTGGAATGGGATGTAGTGGAACGAAAAGGATTTGAGTGGAATGCAGTGGAATGGAATGGAATGGAAGGGAATGGACTGCAATTGAATGGAGTGGAATACAGTGTAATGGATTGGAGTGGAGTGGAATGGAGTGGAATGGAGTGGAGTGGAGTGGTGTGCAATGGAGTGGAGTGGATTGGTGTGGAATGAAGTGGAATTGAATAATGTGGAATGGAATGCAGTGGAATGGAATGGAATGGAGGGAATGAAATGGAGTGGAATTGAATGGAATGGAATGTAGTGGAATGGAATGGAGTGGAGTTTAATAGAATAGAATGAATTGGAATGGAATGGAATGGATTTAAAGGAAATGGAGGGGAGTGGAATGGAATGGAATGGAATGGAATGGAATGGAATGGAATGGAGTGGAATGGAATGGAATGGAATGGAGTGGAATGGAATGGAATGGAATGGAGTGGAATGGAATGGAATGGAATGGAGTGGAGTTTAATGGAATAGAATGAATTGGAATGGAATGGAATGGATTTCAATGGAATGGAGGGGAGTGGAGTGGAATGGAATGGAATGGAATGGAATGGAAAGGAATGGAAAGGAACGGAATCTGAGATTGTATCACTGTGCTCCAGGCTTGGTGACAGAGTGAGATACTCTCAAAAGAAGGAAATGGATTGGAATGCAGTGGAATGGAATGGAGTGGAATGGGATGGACTGGAGTGGAGAGGAGTGGAAAGAAGTGGAGTGGAGTGGAGTGGAATTTAGAGGAATGAAATGGGATGAATGGAATGGATTGAAGTGAAGTGGAGTGGAGTTGGGTGGAATGGAGTGCAGTGGTATGCAGTGGATTGGAATGGGATGGATTGGAATGGAGTGGAGTGGAGTGGTGAGGAGTGGAATGGAGTGGAGTGGAATCAGATGTAATGGAAAGCAGTGGAGTGGAGTGGAGTGAGATGGAACAGAACGGAACAGAGCAGAGCGTAGCCTAATGGAACGGAATGCAATGCAATGGAATGGCATGGCATCTGAGATTGTGCTACTGCGCTCCAGGCTGGGTGACAGAGTGAGATAATCTAAAAAGAAAGGAATCTATTGCAATGCAGTGGAATGGTTTTGCATGGAATGGAGTGGAGAGGAATGGAGTGGAGAGGAGTGAAGTGAAGTGGAGTGGAAAGGAGAAAAATTCAATGGAATGGAAGGGAAAGGAAAGGAATGGAATGGAACAGAATGGAACAGATGGAAGTGGAGTGTAGTTCGGTGGAGTGGAGTGCAGTAGAATGGAGCAGAATGGAATTAGATGGAGTGGAATTGACTGGAGTAGAGTGCAGAGGAATGGAGATTAGTGGAAATTACTGTAAAGGAATCAGACGAAATGAAATGTAGTTTAGTGGAAAGGAGTGGAGTGGAATGGAGTGGAATGGAATGGAATTGACTGGAATCGAATGCAACGGATGGAATGAAGTGGAAAGGAGTGGAGTGGATTGTAACATAATGGAGTGGAGTGGAATGGAGTGGAACGGAATGGAGTGGAGTGGAGTGGATTGGAATGGAGTGGAAAGGAATGGAATGGAGTGCAGTGGAGTGGAATGGAGTGGCGTGGAGTGGAATTGATTTAAGTGGAGTGAAATGAAATTCAATGTAATGGAGTTGAGTGGATTGGAGAGAAGTGCAGTGGAGTGAAATGGAATGGAGTGGAGTGGAGGGGAGGGGAGGGGAGTGGATTGGAATGCAATAGAATGGAATTGAATGGATAGGAATGGAATGGAGTGGAAAAAATTGAGTGGAGTGGAGTGGAATGGAGTGGAATGCAATGGAGTGGAGTGGAATGCAGAGGAATGGTCTGGAATGGAGTGGAATGGAATGGAGTGCAATGGAATGGAATAGAATAGAGAGGGGCGGAATGGGCTGGCATGGAGAGAAGTGGAAGATAATGAAGTCAAGTGGAGTGGATTGGAGTGGAGAAGAGTGGAATGGAATGGAATGGAAAGAAATGGAGTGGAGTGGAATGGAGTGGAGTGAAGTGAAATGGAATGGAGTGCAGAAGAGTGAAGTTGAGTGACAAGGAATATAATGGAATGAAGTGGAGTGGAATTGAGGGCAGTGGAATGCAGTGTAGTGTAATGCAGTGGCGTGGAAAGTGGTGGAATAGAATGGAATGTTGTGGAGTTGAAAGGAATGGAATGGAGTGGAGTGGAGTGGACTGGAGGGTACTGGAATGGACTGGAGTGGAATGGAATGGAACGGAGTGGAGTGTAATGGAGTGGAGTGGATTGGAATGGAATGGAATGGAAGGAAGTGGAGTGAAATGGATTGGATTGGAGTCGAGTTGACTGGAATGGAATGGAGTGGAGTGGAGTGGAGTGTAGAGGAGTGGAAAGGAATGGAAAGGAATGGAATGGAATAGAGTGGAATGGAGTGGAGAGAGAAGGAATGGAGTTGTATGGAATGGAGCGGAAGGGAATGGAGTGGAATGGACTAGAATGGACTAGAGTGGAGTGGAGTAAAATGGAGTGGAGAGACATGGAAAGGAATAGAACGGAGTGGAGGGGAATGTAGTGGAGTGGAATGGAGTGGAGTGGAATGGAGTAAAGTGGAGTGGAGTGGAGTGGATTATAAAGGAATGGAATGGAGTCGAGTGAAATGGAGTGGAGGGAGGTAGATTGGAGTGGAGTGGAATGCAATGTACTGGAAACGAGTTGAATGAAACGGAGTTCTGCGGAGTGGAGTGAATTGGAGTGGAATGACGTGTTGTGGAATGGAATGGAGTGGAGTGGAAAGGAATGGAGTGGAATGGAATGGAAAGTAATGGAAAGGAGTGCAGTGGAGTGGAATGGACTGGAGTGGACTGGAAGGGAGTTTTGTGTAATGGAATGCAATGGGATGGAATGGAGTGGAATGGTGTTAATTGGAGTTAAGTGAGGTTGAATGGGGTTCTATGGAATGAAAAGGAGTGGAGTGGAGTGGAATGGATATTATTGGAATGCAATGGAATGAAATGGAATGGAGTAGAGTAGAGTGGACTTTAGTGGAGTGGAGTGGAGAGCATTGGAGTGGAATGGAATGGAATGGATTGAAGTGGACTGGAGAGCATTGTAGTGGAATGGAATGGAGTGGAGTGAAGTGGAGTAGAGTGAAGTGGAATTGAATGGAGAAGAGTGGAATCCAGTGGAATGGAAGGGAGTGGAGTGGAGTTGAGTGGAGTGCAGTGGAATGGAATGGATTGGAATGGAGTGGAGTGGAATGGAATGGAGACACGTGGAGCAGAGAAGAGTGGAGTGGAGTGGAATGGAGTGAGTGGAATGGAATGGATTGGAATGGAGTGGAGTGGAATGGAATGGAGACACGTGGAGCAGAGAAGAGTGGAGTGGAGTGGAATGGAGTGAGTGGAATGGAATGGAGTGGATTGGAATGGATTGGAGTGGAATGGAATGGAAATTAGTGGAATGGAGTGGAGTGGAGTGGAATGGAGTTTAGTGGAATGGAATGGAATGGGATGGAATGGAGTGGAGTGGAATGGAATGGATTGGAAAAGAATGTAATGGAATGGAATGCAGTGGAGTGGAGTGAAATGCAGTGAAGTGGAGTGGAATGGAGTGGAATGGAAAGCACTGGAAAGGAATGGAGCAGAATGGAATGCAGAAGAGTAGAATGGAGTGGAGATGTATCCAGTGGAGTGGAGTGGAATGGAGTGGAGGGGAGTGGAGTGGAATGGTATGGAGTGGAATGGAATGGATTGGAATGGAATGAAAGGTAATGGAATGGAGTGGAGTAGATTGCAATGGAGTGCAGTGGAGTGGATTGGAGTGCAGTGGAATGGAGTGGAATGGACTGCAATGGAATGGAGTGGAATGGAATGGAGTGGAAAGGAATGGAATGGGATGTAGTGGAGTGGAATGGAGTGGAGTGGAATGCAGTGGAGTGGAATGGAGTACAGTGGAAAGGAATGACACCGAGTGGAATGGAATGGGATGGAGTGGAATGGACAAGAATGGAATGAAATGGAGTATTATGGAATGGAGTGGAGAGAAGTGGAATGGAAAGAAGTGGAGTTGAATGGAATGGAATGGAGTGGAGTGGAGTGGAGTCGAATGGAGTGGAGTGGAATGGAGTGTAGTGGACTGGATTGGAGTGGAGTGGAAAGGAATGGGGTGAAATGGAAAGGAATGCAAAGGAATGCAATGGAGTGGCATGGAATGCAGTGGAGTGGAGTGGATTGGAGTGTAGTGGAGTGGAATGGACTGGAATGGAATGGAGTGGAATTGAATGGAAAGAAATAGAGTGGAATAGAATGGAGTCGAGTGGAATGGAATGGAATGGACCGGATTGGAGAGGAGTGGAGTAGATACGAATGTAATGGAGAGAAGAGGAATGAACAGGAATGGAATGGAGAGGATAGGACTGGAGTAGAGTGGAGTGCAGTGGAATGGAATGGAATGGGAAGGAATGGAGTGCAGTTGAATGGAATGGAGTGGAGTGAAATGTAATGGAATTGAATGGAAAGGAATGGAGTAGATAAGGGTGGATTGCAGAGGTGTGGAAAACAGTGGAGTGAAATGGAATGGAGTGGAGGGGAGTTGAGAGGATTGGAGTGGATTTGAGTTGAGAGGATTGGCGTGGATTTGAGTTGAGCAGAGTAGATCAGAGTGGAGTGTAATAGAGTGGAGTGGACAGGAATTGAGTGCAGTGTAATGGGATGGAGTGGAATGGAATGGAATGGAATGGAATGGAATTGATTGGAATGCGGTGGAATGGAGCACAGTGAAATGGAGTAGAGTGGAATGGAATGGAATGGAGTGGAATGTAATTGAATGTTGTGGAAAGGAAATGAATGGAATAAACTGGAATGGATTGGAATGGAGTGGAGTGGAGTGGAATGGAAATGAGGGGAGTGGAATGGAATGGAACGGAATAGAGTGGAGTGGAGAGGAATGGAGTGGAGTGGAGTGGAATTGAATGCAGTGGAGTGTACTGTAATGGAGTGGAATGGAATGGAATGGAATGGAATGGAGTGCAGCGGAATTCAGTGGTGTAGAGTAGAACGGAGTGGAATGGAAAGGAATGGAACAGAATGGAGTGGAGTGGAGTGGAGTGGAATGGAATGGAATGGAATAGAATGGAATGCAATGGAATGGAGAGGAATGGAGTGGAATGAAATGGAGTGGAAGGGCGTGGAATGGAGTGGAGTGGAGTGAAGTGGAATTGAGTGGAATGGACAGGAATGGAGTGCAAAGGAATGGAATGGAGTGGAATGCAATGGAATGGAATGAAGTAGGATGGAATAGAGAGGAGTGGAACGGGGTGGAGTGGAGTGAGTGCGAGTGAAGTGAAATGAAATTCAGTGGAGTGGAGTGGAGTTTAGAGGAGTTGCATGGAATGGATTGGAATAGAATGGAGTGGAGTGGAATGCAGTGGAGTGGAATGGAGAGGAGTGGAAAGGAATGACAAGGAATGGAGTGAAATGCAATGCAATGGAGTAGAGAGGAATAATATGGAATGTAGAGGAGTGGAGTGGTGTGGAGTGGATTGGAATCGTGTGGCATGGAGTGGAGTGGAGTGGAATGGAATGGAATGGAATATTATGTAATAGAGAGGAGTGGAAAGAAGTGGACAGGAGAGGAATGGAGTGGAATGGAACTGAATGGAATGCAGTACATTGGAATGGAATGGAGTGGAGTGGAGTGGAATGGAATGGAAGGGAGTTGAGTGGAATGGAGAGGAGTAAAAGGGACAGGAATGGAGTGGAGTGGAGTGGAGTGGCATGGAAACGAATGGAATGGAATGGAGTGGAAGGGAATGGAATGGAGTGGAGTGTAATTGAATGGAGTGAAGTGGAGTGGAGGTGAGTGGAATGGAGTTGAGTGTACTGGAATAGAGTGGAATGTAATGGAGTGGAGTTGAATTCAATGAAATGAAATAGAGTGCAGTGAAGTGGAATGGAGTGGCGTGCAGCGGAATGGAGTGGAGTGGAGTGAAATGGAATGGAATTGAACGGGGTGGAGTGGATTGGAGTGAAGAGGAGTGGAGTGGAGTGGAGTGGAATGAAATGGATTGGAGTGGAGTGGAGTGGAGTGGCGTCCAGTGGAAAGGAATGGAATCGAATTTAATGAAACGGAATGGAATGGACTGGAGAAGAATGGAGTGGAGTGCGTGGAGTGGAATGGAATTGAATGAAATGGAATGGAATGGAATGGAATGGAATGGAGAGGAGTGGAGTGGAGTGGAGTGGAATGCAGAGGAATTGAAAGGAATGGAGTGGAATGGAATGGAATGGATTGGAATGGAGTGGGAAGGAATGGAATGGAATAGACATTATTGGAATACAATGGAGTCAAGTGGAGAGGAATGGAGTGGAGTGGACTGGAAAGGAACGGAACGGAAAGAAATGTAGTAAAGCAGAATGGAGTGGTCTGAAGTGGGGTGAATTGACATGAAATAGAGTGGACTTGAGAGGAATTGAGTGGCTTGGAGTGTAATGGAATGTAGTGGAGTGAAATCGTGTGGAGATGAATGCAGTGGAGTGGCATGGAGTGGCATGGAATGGAGTGGAATGGAATGGAATGTTGTGGAGTTGAATGGAATGCAATGGACTGATGTCTAGTGGAGTGGAGGGTATTGGACTGTTAAGGACTGGAATGGAAAGGAAAGGGGTGGAATGGAGTGGAATGGAATGGAGTGGAATGAAATGTAATAGAATGGAATGGGGTGGAGTGTAGTGGAATGGAGTGGACTGGAGTGGAATGGAGAGGAGTGAAGAGGAAAGGAGGGGAGGAAAAGGAGTGGAATGGAATGGTGTGGAGTGGGGTAGATGGGAGTCGATTGTAGTGGAATGGAATGAAATGGAATGGAGTGGAGTAGAATGGAGTGGAGTAGGGTGGAATGGATTTGAATTAAATGAAGCAGAATCGAATGGAGTGGAATGGAGGGGAATGGCGTGCACTGGAGTGGAGTGGAACGGAGTGGAGTGGAGTGGCATGGAATGGAATGGAATGGAGCGGATTGGAATGGATTGGAGAGGAATGGAGTGAATTGGAGTGGAGTGGAGTGGAATGTATTGGAATGGAATGGAGTGGAGTGGAAAAGAATGCAGTGGAGTGGAGTGTAATGGAATGGAATGGAGTGGACTGGAGTGGAATGGAATGGCATGCAGTGGAGTGGAGTAGAGTGGAATAGAATTGAGTGGATAGGAATGGAGTGGAATTCAATAGAGTGGAGTGGAGTGGAATGGAGTGGAATGGATTCGAGTGCAGTGGAATGGAGTAAAGTGGAGTGGAATGGAATGGAATTAAATGGAATAGAATGGAGTGAAAAGTTGTGAAGTGGAATAAAATTGAGTGCAGTGGAGTGGAGTGGAATGGAGTGGACTAGAGTGGAATGGAGTGCACAGGAGTTGAATGGAGTGGAACGGTATGGAATGGAGTGGAGTGGAGAGGAATGGACTGTAGTGGAGTGGAAAGGAGGGGAATGAAGTGAAGTGGAATGGAGTGGAATGTAATGGAAACGAATGGAGTGGAAAGGAATGAGATAGATAGGAGTGGAGAGGAGTGTAGTCGAGTGGAGTGGAGTGGAATGCAGTGGAGTGGAGTGGACTGGAAACGATTGGAATGGAATGGAAGAGAGTGGAATGTAATGGAATGGCATGGAATGGAACACAATGGAGTGGATTGTGGTGCAATGGAGTGGAGTGCACGGGAATGGAGTGGAGTGGAGTGGAATGGAATGGGATGGCATGGAATGGAGTGGTGTGGGACGGAATGGAATGTATTGGAGTGCAGTGGTGTAGACTGTTGTGGAATGGAATGGAATTGAATAAAAAGGAATAGAATGGAATGGAATGGTATTGAATAAAAAGGAATAGAATGGAATGGAATGGATTGGAGTCGAATCTAGTGCGGTTGAAAGGAGTAGAGTGGAATGGAATGGAATGGAATGGAGTGGAATGGAATGGAAAGGAATAGAATAGAATGCAGTGCAGTGGAGTTGAATGGTGTGGATTGGAGATGAATGGAGCGAAATGGAATGGAATGGAATGCAACGGAATGGAATGGAGTTGAGTGGAGCAGAATGGAATGGAATGGAATGTAGTTGAGTGGAGTGTGGTGGAATAGAATGGAAAGGATTGGAGTGGAAAGGAGTGGACTCGTATGGAGTGCAATGGAGTGGAATGTAGTGGCATGGAAAAGAGTGGAATGGAATGGAATGGAATGGAATGGATTGAAGTGGAGTGGAATGAAATGGAATAGAATCGAATGGAGTGGAGTGCATGGGAGTGCAGTGGAGTGGAGACGAATGGAGTGGAGAGGAGTGGAATGAAATGGAGTGGTGTGGAGTGGAAGGGAATGGAATGGAGGGGAATGGAATGGAATGGACTCCAATGGAATAGAATGGAGTGGAATGGAATGGAACGGAGTGGAATGGAATGGAATGGAGTGCAGTGGAAATGAATAGAGTGGAATGGAATGGAGTGGAGTGGATTGGAATGGAATGCAGTGATTTGGAATGAAGTGAAATGAAATGAGGCAGAGTGGAATGGATTGCAGTGGAATGTAGTGGTTTGGAGTGTAGTGGAGTGGAATGCAATGGAGTGGAATGGAGTGGAAGGAAATGGAATGGAATGCAGTGGAGTGGAGTAGAATGAAATGGAACACAATGGAATGGAGTGGAGTGGAGTGGTGTGGAGTGGAATGAACTGCAATTGAGTGGAATGCAATGGCGTGGAAGGGAATGGCATGGAATGGAATGGAATGGAATATAATGGAATGGAGAGGAGTTGAATGGAGAGGACTGGAGAGGAATGGAGTGGAATGGAATGGAATGGAATTGAGTAGAGTGGAATTGAATGGAATGGAATATAATGGAATGGAGAGGAGTTGAAAGGAGTGGACTGGAGTGGAATGGAGTGGAATGGAATGGAATTGAGTAGAGTGGAATGGCATGGAGTGGACTGGAGTAAAGTGGAGTGGAGTGGAATGGAGTGGAGTGGAATGGAATAGGGTGGAGTGGAGTGGAATGGAATGGAATGGAGTGGAGTGGAATGGAAGCATATGGAGGGGAATGGAATGGAGAGGAGTGGAATTGAGTGGAATAGAATGGAGTGGAGTGCAGTTAAATAGAATGATAAGGAGTGAAATGGAATGGAATGGAATGCAGTGGAGTGGAGTGGAATGAAATGGGGTTGAGTGGAGTGGAACGGAATGGAATGGAGTGCAGTGGAGAGTTATAGAATGGAGAGTAGTGGAAAGGAGTTGAGTGGAATGGAAAGTAAGGGAGTGGAGTGGAATGCAATGGAATGGAGTACAGTGGAAATGAATAGAGTGGAATGGAATGGAATTGAGTGGAATAGAGTGGAGAAGAGTGATTTGGAATGAATTGAAATGAAATGGATTGGAGTGGAATGGATTGCAGTGGAACTGAGTGGTGTAGAGTGGAGTGGAGTGGAATGCAATGGAGTGTAGTGGAGTGGAGTGCAATGAAATGGAATGGAATGGAGTGGAGTGGAGTGGAGTGGTGTTGAGTGGAGTGGACTGCAATGGAGTGGAATGGAATGGAGTGGAATGGAATAGCATGCAATGGAATGGAATTGCATTGAATGGAATGGAATGGAGTAGAGTGCAATGGAATGGAATATAATGGAATGGAGAGAAGTGGAATGGAGTGGAATAGAGAAGAATGGAGTGAATGGAATGGAATGGAATGGTGTAGAGTGGAATGGAATGGAGTGTGGTGGCGTAGAGTGGAGTGCAGTGGAATGGAGTAGAGGGCAGTGGAATGGAAAGCGGTGGAGTGGAGTGGAAGGGAAAGGAATGGAGTGGAGTGGAATGGAATTGTATGGAGGGGAATGGAATGGAGAGCTATGGAATGGAGTGGAATGGAATGGAGAGCTATGGAATGGAGTGGAATGGAATGGTGTGGAGTGGAATAGAATGTTATGGAGTGAAATGGAATGTAATGGAATGCAGTGGAGTGGAGTGGAATGGAATAGAGTGGAGTGAAGAGGAATGGAGTTGAATGGAATGGAATGGAATGGAGTAGAGTGGAATGGAGTGAAGTGGAAAGGAGTAGTGTGGAATGGAATGGAATGCAGTGTAATGGAATAGAATGGAATGGAATGGAATGGAATGAAAAAGAATGGAGTGGAGCCAAATGCCATGGAGTGGAGTAAAATGGAGGGGAGTGGCACAGGAATGGAGTGGAGTGGAGTGGAGTGGAGTGGACTGCAATGTAGTGGACTAGAATGGAGTGGAATGGAGGGGATGGGAATTGAGTGGAGTGGCCTGAAATGGAATGGAATGGAATATAATGGAATGGAGAGCAGTGGAATGGAGTGGACTGGAGTGTAATGGAGTGGAAAGGAATAGAATGGAGTAGAGTGGAATGGAATGGAGTGGAGTTGAGTGGAGTGGAGTGAGGTGGAGTGGAATAGAATGGAGTGAAGTGGAATGCAAAGGATTGGAGTGGACTGGAATGGAATGGATTGGATTGGAGTGGAAAGGAATGTTATGGAGGGGAATGGAATGGAGAGGTGTGGAATGGAGTGGAATGGAATGCCGTGTAGTGGAGTGTAGTGGAATAGAAAATTATGGAGTGGAATGGATTTTAATGGACTAGAAAGGAATGCAGTGGAGCGGAGTGGAATCGAGTGGAGTGGAGTCGAGTGGAATGAAATGGTATGGAACGTATTGTAGAAGAGTGGAATGGAATGCAGTGGAGTGGAATGGAGTTGAATAGAATGGAATGGAATGGAGTGGGGTGGAATGGAGTGGAATGGAGGGGAATGGAGTGGAGTGGAGTGGAATGTTGTGGAATGGAGTGGAATGGAGTACAAGGGAATGGAATGCAATGGAATGGAATGGAACGGAATGGACTAGAATGGAGTGCAGTGGAGTGGAAAGGAGTGGAATGGAAAGGATTGAAATGTAGAGGAATGGAGTGGAATTGAGTGTTGTGGAGTGGAATGGATTGAGTGGAGTGGAGTGGACTGTAATGGAACGGAGTGGAGTGGAATGGAGTGGAACGGAAAGGAGTGGAATATAGTGGAGTGGAGAGAAATGGAACGGTGTGGCATGGAAACGAATACAATGGAAAGGAATGGAATGGAATGGAACGGAATGCAATGGAATAGAATGCAATGCAATGGAAAGTTGACATGTAATGTGAGCTGAGATTGTGCCACTGCAATACACACTGGGGGACACTGTGATATCTTCTCCAGAGAAAGCAGTGGAATGCAAGTGAGTGGAACGGAATGGATTGCAATGGAATGGAGTGGAGTGGAGAGAAGTGAAGTGAGGTGGAATGGGGTGGAACAGATTCGAATGGAATGCGATGGAATGGAGTGGAATGGAGTGGAGGGGAGTGAAATAGAATGGCATGGAATGGGATGGAATGGAATGCAATGGAATGGTGAAAAGAAATCTGAGCTGAGATTGATCCACTGTACTCCAGTTTTTGTAACACGATGAGATCCTATGGAAAGAAAGAAATGGAATATAAGGGAATGGAATAGAGTGGAATGGAATGGAGAGTATTGGAGTGGAGGGAAGTTGAGTAGGTTGGAATGGAGTGGACGGGAGTGGAATGCAATGGAATGGAGGGGAATGGAATGGAATTGAGTGGAGTGGAGTGAAGTGGAATGGAGTGTAGTGCAGTGCAATGGAATGGAATAGGGTGAAATGGAGTGGAATGGATTGGAGTGGAGTGGATTGGAGTGGAGTGTAATGGAGTGTAATGGAGTGGAAATTAGTTGAGTGGAGTGGAGATTAATGGAGCGGAGTGCAGGGGAATTGAGTGGAATCGAGTGTAGTGGAATGCATTGGAGACGAGTGGAGTGGAATGGAGTGGAATAGAATGTAGTGGAATGGACTGGAATGGAATAGAGTAGAATACCGTGGAGAAGAAAGGAATGGAATGGAATAGAATGGAATGGAGTGGAATGGAGTGGAGTGGAATGGAGTGGAATGGAGTGGAGTGGAATGGAGTGCAATGGAATGGAATAGAGTGGAGTGGAGAGGAACGGAATGGAATGGAATGGAGTGGAGTGGAGTGGATTTGTGTGGAATGGGATGGCGTGGAATGGAGTAGAATGGAATAGGACATAAAGGAAAGAAGTGCAGTGGAGTGGAGTGGAACGGAGTGGAATGGAATGGAGTTGAAGGGAATGAATTTCAATGGAGTGGAATGGAATTGAATGGAATGCATTGGAGTGGAGTGGAGTGCAATGGAATGGATGGGAGTGGAGTGGAATGCAGTGGAGTGGAATGGAGTGGATTGGAGGGGAGTGGAGTGGAGTGGAATGGAATGGAACAGAATGGAATGGAATACAATGGAGTGGAGTGGAGTGTGATGGGATGGAATGGAATGGAATAGAGTGGAGTGGAGTGGAGGTGAGTGGACTGGAGTGGAATGTAGTGGAGTGGAATTGAATGTTGTTAAAAGGAATGGAATTTTATAGAGTGGAATGGAATGGAATGAAATGGACTGGAGTGGAGTTGAATGGAATGGAATGGAACGGCATGGAATAGAGTGGAATGGATTGAAGTGCAGAGAAGTGGAATGAAATGGAAGGGAGTGGAATGGAATGGAATGGAGTGGAATGGAATGGAATGGAGTGGAGGGGAGTGGAGTGGAGTGGCATGGAATGGAATGGAATGGAGCATAGTTGAATAGATGTGGGTGGAATGGAGTTGAGTGGACTCAAATGCAGTGGAATAGAATGGAGTGGAATGGAATGGAATGGAATGAAACGTAATGGAATGGAATGGAGTGCAGTGGAGTGGAATGGAGTGATATGGAGCAGAATAGAGTGGTGTGGAGTGAAATGGAATGGAAAGGAATTGAGTGTAGTGGAGTGGAGTTGAATGGAGTCGAATTGAATGGAGTGGAGTGGAGCAGAATACAGTGGAATGGAATGGAAGGGAATGGAATTTAATGGAATGAAATGGAATGGAGTGGAGAGGAATGGAGTAGAGTGGAGTGGCATACAGAGGAATGGACTGTAGTGGGGTGGAATGGAATGGAGTGGAATGGAATGGAATGGAATTGAGTGTGATGGAATAGAATGGAATGGAGAGTAGTGGAATAGAATGGATTTAAGTTGAGTGAAATGGAGTGGAGTGGAGTGGAATGGAATGGAAAGGAAAGAAATGGAGTGGAGTGGAATGGAGTGGAGTGTAGCAGAGTGAAGTGAAACGGAATGGAGTGGAGTTGAGTGGAATTGAGTGGCATGGAATGTAATGGAATATAGTGGAGTGTAATTGAGTGGAGTGGAATGCAGTGGAATGGAATGGAATATTGTGGAGTTGAATGGAATGGAATGGAGTGGTGTGTAGTGGAGTGGAGGGTATTGGACAGTTATGCAGTGGAATGGTACAGAATGTGCTGGAATGGAGTGGAATATAATTGAGTGGAATGTAATGCAATTGAGTGGAAAGGGGTGGAGTGGAGTGGAATGGAGTGGACTGGAGTAGACTAGAGTTTAATGAAGTGGAATGGAATGGAATGGAATGGAGTAATGTGGAAAGTAATGGAGCGGAGTAGAGAGGAGTGGAATGGAATGGAGTAGAGAGGACTTGAGTGGAGTTGAAAGGAGAGGAATGAAATGGAATGGAATGGAGTGGAGTGGAATGGAGTGGAGTGGTTTCGAATGGAGTTGAATGGAATGAAGCAGAATTGAATGGAGTGGAATGGAGAAGAATGGAGTGGACTGGAGTGGAGTGGAAGGGAGAGGGGGGAGTGGTATGGAAAGGAATGGAATGCAGTGGAATGGAATGGAGAGGAGTGGAATGGATTGGAGTGAAAAGGAGTAAAGTGGAGTAGAGTGGAGTGGAATGTAATGGATGGAATAGAGTGCAGTGGAACGGAGTGAAGTAGAGTGGATTGGAATGGAATGGAATGGAAAGGAGTGGAGTGGAGTGAAATGGAATGGACTGGAATGGAATGGAGTGGAATGGAATGGAGTGGAGTAGAGTGCAATGGAGTGGAATGGAGTAGAAAGGAGTGGAATGAAATGGAATTGAATGGAATAGAATGGAGTGGAATGTTGTGGAGTGGAATCGAATTGAGGGCAGTGGAGTGGAGTGAAATGCAGTGGACCTGAGTGGAATGGAGTGCAGTGGAGTAGAATGGAACGGAGTGGAATGAAATGGTATGGAAAGGAGGGGAATGGAAAGGAACAGCATGGAATGCAGTGGACTGGAGTAGAAAGGAGTGGAGTGGTGTGGAAAGGAGGGGATTGGAGTGGAGTGGAATGGAGTGGAATGGAATGGAAAGGAATGGAGTGGAATGGAAAGGAATTGATATGAGTGGAGTATAGTGGAGTCGAGTTGAGTGGAGTGGAATGCAGTGGAGTGGAGTGGATTGGAATTCAGTGAAATGGAATGGAACAGAGGGGAATGGAATGGAATGCAATGGAATGGAGTGGATTCGGGTGGAATGGAGTGGATTCGGGTAGAACAGAGTGGAGTGGAGGGGAATGGAGTGTAGTGGAATGGAATGGAATGGAATGGCATGTAAGGGAGTGGAATGGAATGGAGTGCAGTGGAGTGTAGTGGAGTGAAACAGAAAGGAATGGATAGTACTGGAATAGTTTAGAGTGGCGTGGAAAGGAATAGCATGGAAAGGAGTGAAGTGGAATCCAGTGCAGTGGAATGGAGTTGAATGGAATGGAAAGGAATGGAATGGAATGTAGTTCAGTGGAGTAGAATGGAGTGGATTGGAGAGGAATAGTTTGAAATGGAAAGGAATGGAATGCAATGCAATGGAATGGAGTTGAGAGGAGTGGAATGGAATAGAATGTATTTGAGTGGAGTGAAGTTGAGTGGAATAGAATGGAATGGAGTGGAAAGGAAAGGAGTGGACTCCAATGGAGTGGAATGGAGTGGAATGGAGTGGCAGGAAAAAGAGTGGAATGGAATGGAATGGAATGGAATGAAATGGAATGGATGGAAGTGGAATGAAATGGAAAAGAATGGAATGGAGCGGACTGGATAGGTGTGCAGTGGAGCGGAGAGGAATGGAGTAGAGATGAGTGGAATGAAATAGAGTGATGTGGAGTGTAAGGGAATGGAATGCATTGGAATAGAATGAATGAAGTGCAATGGAATGGAATGGAGTGGAATGGAATTCAATGGAATGGAATGGAATGGAATGGAATGGAATGGAATGGAGAGCACTGGAAGGGAATAGAGTGGAGTGGAATGGAGTGGAGTAGACTGAATTGGAATGAAGTGAAATGAAATCGAGCGTATTGGAGTTCAATGGGGTTTAGAGGAATGGCAATGAAGGGATTGGAACAGAATGGAGTATTGGAACAGAATGGAGTATAGAGGAATGGACTGGAATGGAATGGAGTGGAGTGGAATGGATTGCAGTGGAATGGAGTGGAGTGGAGTAGAGTGGAGTGGAGCGGAATGCAATGGAGTGGAGTGGAGTGGAGGTGAGTGGAATGAAATAGAATGGAATTGAATGGAGTGATATGGAGTGGACTGAAATGGAGTGGAATGGAATTGAATGGAATGGAATGGTGTGGAGTGGGGTGGAATGGAATGGAATGGAATACAATGGAATGGAGAGGAGTGGAATGGAGTGGACTGGAGTGGAATGGAGAGGAATGGAGTGGAATGGAATGGAATTGAGTAGTGTGGAATGGAATGGAGTGGAGTGGAGTAAATTGGAGTGGAGTGGAATGCAGTGGAGTGGAATGAAATGGAATGGAGTGGAGTGGAATTGAGTGATATGGGGGGAATGGCATGGACAGCAGTGGAATTGAGTGGAATGGAATGTAGTGGAGTGGAGTGAATAGAATGTTATGGAGTGGAAATGAATGCAATGCAAGGCAGTGGAGTGGAGTGGAAGGGAGTGGATTGGAGTGGAATAGAGAGGAGTGGAATGGAATGGAATGGAGGGGAGTGGAGTGGAATGGAATGGACAGGAGTGGAATGAACTTAAATGGAATGGACTGGAATGGAATGGAGTGGAGTGGAATGGAGTGGAGCGGAAAGGAGTAGTGTGGAATGGAAAGGAATGGAGTGGAATGGAATGGAATGGAGTGCAATGGAATGGAATTTAATAAAAAGAAGTTGAGTGGAGTGAGTGCCGTGAAGTGGAGTGAAATGGAGTGGAGTGGAATGGAATGGAGTGCAGTGGATGGAGTGGAGTGGACTGCAATGGAGTGGAATGGAATGCAGTGGAATGGAATGGAATAGAATGGAATAGAGTGGAGTGGACTTCATTGGAATGGAATGGAATATAATGCAATGGAGATGAGTGCAATGGAGTGGACTGGGTTGGAATGCAGTGGAATGGAATGGAATGTAGTAGAGTGGAATGGAATGGAGTGGAGTTGGGACAAGTGTAGTGAGGTGGAGTGGAATAGAATGGAGTGGAGTTGAATGCAATGAAGTGGAGTGTAATGGAATGGAATAGATTGCAGTGGAGTGGAAAGGAATGGTATGGAGGGGAATGGAATGGACAGGAGTGGAATGGAGTGGAATGGAATGCAGTGGAGTGGAGTGGAGTGGAATAGACTGTTATGGAGTGGACTGGAATTTAATGGACTGGAATGGAATGCAGTGGAATGGAGTGGAATCGAGTGGGGTAGAGTGGAATGGAGTGCAGTGGAGTGGAGTGGAGTGGTATAGAATGGAACGGAATGGAATTGAGTGGATTTGAGTGGAATGGAGTAGAGTAGAGTGGAGTGGAGTGGAATGGAATGGAGTGGAGTGGATTGGAGTTTAGTGGAGTGGAATCAAACGGAATGGAGATGAGTGGAATGGAGTGGAATAGAATGGAGTGGACTACAATGGAGTGGAGTGGAGTGGAATGGAATGGATTTAAGTGGAATGGATTGGAATGGAATGGAGTGAAGGGGAGTGGAAAGGAAAGGAAAGGAGTGGAGATGAATGGAGTGGACTGCAATGCTGTGGAATGTAGTGGAATGGAAAGGAGTGGAATGGAGTGGAGTGAAATGAAGTGTAGTGGAGTGGAATGGAGTGCGTGAAAAGGAATGGAATGGAATGGAATGGTATGGTGTGGAATGGAATGGAATGCAGTGGAATGGAGTGAAATGGAATGCAGTGGAGTGGAGTGGAGTATAGCGGAGTGGAATGAAGTGGAGTGGGGTGAAATGGAATGGAGTGGAGTGGGGTGGAATGGAATACAATGGAGTGGAATTGAATGGAATGGAATGGAATGGATTGCAAGGGAATGGAGATGAGTTAATGGAGTGGAATAGAATGGAATCGAGTGGACTGGATTGGAATGGAATGGAATGGAGTGGAGTGGAATGGACCAGAGTGCAGTGGAGTGGAGTGGAACGGAATGGAATGGAGTGCAATGGAATGGATTGGAGTGGAATGGAATGGAATGGATTGGAATGGAGTGGAGTGGCGTGTAATGGTGTGGGGTGGAATGTAACGCTGTTGAGTGGAATGGAATTCAATGGAACAGAATGGAGTGGAGTGGGGTGAAAGGTAATGGAGTGTAGTGGAATGGAGTGGAGTGAAGTGGAATGGAATGCAATGGAATGGAAAGGAGTGGAGGAGAACGGAGAGGAGGGAAGTGGAGTTGAATGGAATGGAGTGGAGTGGAGTCGATTGGTGTGGAGTGGAATGGTATGGAATGGAATGGAGTGGATTGGAGTGGAAAGGAGTGGGGTGGAGTAGAGTGGAGTGGAATGGAATGGAGTGGAGTGGTTTGGAGTGGAGTGGAGTGGAATCGAATGGAATGGTGTTGAGTGGAATTTAGTGCAGTGGAATGGATAGGAGTGGAATAGAATTCAGTGGAATTCAATGGAGTGGAGTGTACTGGAGTGGAGTGGAGTGAAGTGTACCAGAATGGAATGGATTTAAGTGTAATGGAGTTAAATGGAATGGAGTGAAGGGGAGTGGAATAGAATGGAATGGAATGGGGTGGAGTGGAATGAATTGGGATGGAGTGGAGTGCAATGGAGTGGAGTGGAGTTCAATGGAGTGGAGTGGATTGGAGCGGTTTGGAAAGAAGAGGAGTGGGGTGGAAAGCAGTGGAATGGAATGGAGTGGAATGCAATGGAGTGGAGTGGAGTGGAGTGGAATGGAGTGCAGTGGAATACAATGAAATGGAATGGAATGGAAAGGGATGGAATGGAATGGAATGGAATGGTATGGAATGGAATCGAATGGAATGGAATGGAACGAAATGGATTGGAGTATAATGGAATGAAGAAATGTGTGCTGAGATTGTGCCACTGCGGAACAGCCTGTGTGACAGAGGGAGATACTATCAAAAGAAATTCGTGGAATGGAAGGGATAGGAATGGAATGGAATAGAATGGATTGGAATGGAGTGGAGCGGAATTGAGTGGAGTGGAGTGGAGTGCAGTGGAACGTAATGGGAATAAATGGAATGGAAATCTGAAATGAAATGTGTGGTGAGATTGTACCACTGCACACCAGTCTGGGTGACAGAGTGAGATACTGTCAAAAGAAAGGAATAGAATGGAATGGACTAGAATGGAATGAAGTGGATTGGAGTGGAGTGGAGTGGAAAGGAGTGGAATGGAATGGGATGGAATGGAAATGAGCTGAGTGGACTGGAATGGACTGGAGTGGAGGGGATTGGAATGGACTGGAGTGGAATAGAATGGAATGGAATGGAGTGGAATGGTGAAGTGAAATGTGGGCTGAGATTGTGCCACTGTGCTCCAGCCTGGGTGAGAGAGTGAGATACTATCAAAAGAAAGGAATGGAATGGAATGCAGAGGAGTTTAATGGCATGGAGAGAACTGAAGTGAACTGGAGAAGAGTAGAGTTAGTGGAGTGGAGTGGAAAGGAATGAGATGGAATGGAAAGGAGTAGAGTGCACTGCAATGGAGTGGAGTGCATTGGAGTGGAATGGATTGGAATAGAGTAGAGTGCAGTGGAATGGAATCGAATGGAATGGAATGCAATGGAATGGGATGGAATGGAATGCTGAAATGAAATGTGAGCTAAGATTGTACCACTGCGTCCCAGGCTGGGTGACAGAGTGAGATACTCTCAAAAGAAAGGAAAGGAATGGAATGCAGTGGAATGGAATGGAATGGAATAGAATGGAATGGCGTGACTTGGAGTGCAGTCGAGTGAAGTGGAGTGGACTGGAATGGAGAGGAATGGAATGGAGTGGAATGTAATGGAATGAAGTGGAGTGAAGTGGAGTAGGGTGGAGTGGAGTGCAGAGGAATGGAGACGAATGGAATGTCATGGAGAGAAATGGAGTGGAGTGGAGTGGAGTGGAAAGGAGTGGAATGGAATTGGATTGAATGGAAAGGAGCTGAGTGGACTGGAATGGACTGGAGTGGAGTGCAGTGGAATGGAATGGAATGGAATGGTGTAATGAAATGTGAGCTGAGATTGTGCCACTGCGCTCCAGCCTGGGAGACAGAGTGAGAAACTATCAGAAGAAAGGAATGGAATGGAATGCAGAGGAATTTAATGGAATGGAGTTGAATGGAGTGAACAGAAGTGAACTGGGGTGGAGTGGAGTTAGTGGAGTGGAGTGGAAAGGAACGGGATGGAATGGAAAGGAGTACAGTGGACTGGAATGGAGTGGAGTGCATTGGAGTGGAAGGGACTGGAAAAGAGTAGAGTGCAGTGGAATGGAATCGAATGGAATGGAATGCAATGGAATGGAATGGAATGGAATGGTGAAATGAAATGTGAGCGAAGATTGTGTCACTGCAACCCAGGCTGGGTGACAGAGTGAGATACTCTCAAAAGAAAGGAATGGAAAGGAACGCAGTGGAATGGAATGCAATTGAATAGAATGGAATAGCGTGAGGTGGAGTGCAGTCGAGTGAAATGGAGTGGACTGGAATGGAGAGGAATGGAATGGAGTGGAACGTAATGGAATGAAGTGGAGTGGAGTGGAGTGGGGTGGAGTGGAGTGCATTGGAACGGAGAGGAATGGAATGTCATGAAGAGGAATGGAGTGGAGTGGAGTGGAGAGGAATGGATTGGAACGGAATGGAACGGAACAGAATGGAATGGAACGAAACGGAACGGAATAGAGAAATGTTTGCTGAGATTGTGACACTACACTACAGCCTGTCTGAAAGAGGGACATCCTGTCGAAAGAAAGGAGAGGAATGGAATGAAATGGAATGGAATGGAGCGGATTGGAGCAGAGCGGAATGGAATGGAACAGAACGGAACGGAATGGAATGTGAGCTGAGATTCTGCCACTCTGCTCCAGGCTGGGTGACAGAGACAGACACTCTCGAAAAAAAGGAATGGAATGGAATGCAGTGGAATTGAAAGAAAGGAATGGTGTGGAGTGGAGTGGATTGGAGTGAAGTGGAGTGGATTAGAATGGAAAGGAATGGAATGGGAAGAAATGAAATGGAATGGAATGAAGCAGAGTGGAGTGGAGTGGAGTGGAATGCAGTGGAATGGAGTGGAATGGAATGGGATGGAGTGGAGTGGAGTGCGGTGAAGTGGAGAGGAGTGGAATGGAGTGGAATGGAATCGGGTGCAATGGAATGTAGTGGAAAGGACTGGAGTCCAGTGGAACTGAGTGGAATGGAATGGAATTGAATGGCATGGAATGTCATGGAATGAAATGGAATGTGATGGAGTGGAATGGAATGGAGTGGAGTAGAGAGGAGTTGAGTGAAATAGAATGGAATGGAATGGGTTGGAATGAAAAGCAAAGGAATGATGAAAAGTAGTGTGAGACGAGATTGTACCACTGCACTCCAGACTTTCTGACACAATGAGATCCTGTGGAAATAAAGAAATGGAATGGAATGTAGTGGAGTGCAATGGAGTGGAGTGGAGTGGAATAGAGAGGAGTACAGTGGATTGGAGTGGAGTGGAAAGGAGTGGAGAGGAGTGGAAGGGAGTGGAGTGGAATGGAGTGGATTGGAATCGGATGTAATTTAATGTTGTGGAGTGGAGTGGAGTGGAACGGATTGGATTGGAATGGAATGGAATGGAATTGACTGGAGTGGAGTGGAGTGGAACGGATTGGAATGGAATGGAATGAAATGGAATGGAACGGACTGGAATGCAATGGAATGCAATGGAATACAAAGGAATAGAATGCAATGCAATAGAAAGTTGACATGAAGTGAGCGGAGATTGCGCCAGTGAACTCCAGCCTGGGAGACACAGTGATATCCCATCGAAAGAAAGGAATGGAAAGCAATGGAGTGAAACGGAATGGAATGGAATAGAATGCAGTGCAGTGTAGTGGAGTGTAGTGGAATGGAGTGGTGTGGAATGGAATGGATTGGAGTTGAAAGAAACGGAATGGAATGGAATGAAATTGATTGGAGTGGAGTGGAGAAGATGGAGGGAAGTGGAGTTGAGTGGAATGGAAAGTAAAGGAGTGGAATGGAAAGGAATGGAGTGGAATAGAGTGGAATGGAATGGAGTGCAGTGGAGTGGAGTGGAGTGGAGTGGAATGGAGTGGTGTGGAGTGGAATGGAGTGGTGTGGAATGGAATGGACTGCAGTTGAAAGGAACAGAACGGAATGGAATGGAATACATTGGAGTGGAGGGGAGTGGAGGGAAGTGGAGTGGAGTGGAATTTAGTAGAATGAAATGGAATGGAGTGGAATGGAATGGAATGGAGTGGAATGGAGTGGAATGGAATGGAATGGAATGGAGTGGAGTGGAGTGGAATGGGGTGGAGTGGAGTGAAATGGAGTAGTGTCGAGTGGAATGGAATGGAATGGAGAGGAATAGAATAACTGGAGTGGAGTGGAATGGAATGGAGTGAAGTGGAGTGGAATAGAATGGAATGGAATGGAATGGAACGGAATGGAATGGAATGGAATGGAATGGAGTGGAATGGAATGGAGTGGAATGCAACGGAGGGGAGTGGAATGGAGTAGAGTGGGGTGGAATGGAGTGGAGTGGAGTGGAATGGAATGAAATGGAATTGAGTGGAAAGGAGTGGAGTGGAGTGGAGTGGAGTGGAATGGAGTGGAGTGGAAAGGATTCGAGTGGAGTGGAGTGGAGTGGAGTGGAGTGGAGTGGATTTAGTTGAGTGGAGTGGATTGGAGTCCAGTGGAATGGAGTGGAGTGAAGTTTAATGGAGTGGAGTGGAGGGGAACAGAGTGGAGTGGAATGGAGTGTAGTGGAATGGATTGGAACGGAGTGTAGTGGAGTGGACTCGAGTGGAGTGGAATGGAATGGAATGGAGTGGAATGGAAAGGAGTGGAATGTAATGGAGTTGAATGGAAAGGAATGGGGTGGAAGGGAACAGAAAGGAGTGGAAATGACTGGAGTGGAGTGGAGTAGAGTGGAGTGGAATGAAGTGGAGTGGTATGGAATGGATTGGAGTGAATCAGAGTGGAAAGGAGTGTTATGGAAAGGAATTGAATGGAAAGGAATGGAATGAAATGGAATGGAATGCAATGGAATGCAATGGAATAGAATGCAATGCAAAGGAAAGTTGACACATAATGTGAGCTGAGATTGTGCCACTGCACTAAAACCTGGGTGACACAGTGATATCCTGTCAAAAGAAAGAAGGAGAATGTAAGTTAATGAAATGGAATGGACTGGAATAGAAAGAAGTGGTCTGGAGAGGACTGAAGTGGAGTGGAGTGGACTGGAATGGATTCCAATGGAATGCGATGGAGTGGAATGGAATAGAGTGGTGTGTAGTGGAGTGAAGTGTAATAGAAAGCATGGAATGGGATGGAATGGAATGCAATTGAGTGGAGAAAAGAAATGTGAGCTGAGATTCAGCCAATGTACTCCAGCCTTTGTGACAGAGTGAAATCCTAAGGAAAGAAAGGAATGGAATGGAAAGGAGTGGAGTGAAGTGGAGAAGAATGGAGTTGAGTCGTGTGGAATTGAATGGAGTGCAGTGGAGGGGAGTGGAGTGGAATGGAGTGGAATGGAACGGAGAGGAATGGAATGGAGTGGAATGGAGTGCAATGGAGTGGAGTGGAGTGGATTGGAGTATAGTGGAGTGGAGTGGATTGGAATATAGTGGAGTGGAATGGAATGGAATTGAATGGAATGGAATAGAGATTAATGTGGAATAGAGGGGAGTGGAGTGGAATGGATCGGAGTGGAATGGAATGGAGTGAAGTGGAGTTGAATGGAATTCAGTGGAAAGGAATGGAAAGGAATGGAATGGAATGGAATGGAATTCAGTGGAATGGAATGGAATGGAATTCAGTGGAATGGAATGAAATGGAATGGAATGGAATGGAATGGAATGCATTGGAATGGAATGGAAGCAAATATTGTGCCGCAGCTCTCCAAGCTGTGTGACTGAGTGAGATTTTCTTGAAAAAAAGGAATGGAATGGAATGCAGTGGAATGGAATGGAATGGAATGGAGTGTACTGGAGTGCAGAGCAGTGAAGTGCAGTGGAATGTGGAATGGACTCAAATGCAGAGGAATGCAATGGGACGTAGTTGGATGGATTGAAGTGGAGTGGAATGGGGTGGAGTGTAGTACACTGGAATGGAATGGAATGGAATGGGGTGGATTTGAATACAGTGGAGTGGAGTGCAGTGGAGTGGAGAGGAGTGAAATGGAGTGTATTGGAATCAGATGTAATGGAATGTACTGGAGTGGAGTGGAGTAGAACGGAATGGAGTGGAGAGGAGTGGAGCAGAGAAGAACGGAATGGAACGGAATGGAACAGCAGCTGAGATTGTGCCACCACACTCCAGACTAGGTGACAGAGTGAGATACACTCGAAAGAAAGGACTGGAATGGAATGCAGTGGAATGGAATGGAAAGGAATGGATTGGAGTGGAGTGCAGTTGAGTGAAGTGGAGTGGAATGGAAAGGAATGGAGTGTAGTGGAGTGGATTGGAGGGGAGAGTAATGGAGTGTAGTGGAATGGAATGGAATGGAATGGAATGGAATTTAGTGGAGTGGATTGGAATGGAGTAGAAAGGAATGGAGTTAAGTGAAAAGGAGTGGAATGCAATGGAATGAATGGGAGTGGAAAGGAATGTAATGGACTGGAGTGGAAAGGAGTGGAATGGAATGGATTTGAATGGAGTGGAATGGTATGGAATGAAATGGAGTTCAGTGGAGTGCAATGGAGTGAAACGGAATGGAATGGAGTGGAAGGGAATGGAATTGAATGGAATGGAATGGAATGGAAAGGAAGGGAGTGGGGTGGAGTGGAGTTTAGTGGAGTGGAGTGCAATGGAGTGGAATGGGGTGAAATGGAGAGGAGTAGAGTGCAGTGGAATAGAATGGAATGGAGTGGAATGGAATGGAAAGGAATGGATTGGAAGGAAATGGAGAAGTGTGGAATGGAGTGTAATGGATGGAGCAGAGTGGGCTGGATTGGAATAGATGGAATGGAGTGAAGTCAAACAAAGTGGATTGGAGTGGAGTGGAATGAAATGGAATGGAGTGGAAAGGAATGGAAGGGAGTGGAATGGAGTGGAATGGAATAGAGTGAAGTTTAGTGGATTGGAATTGAGCAGGCTGGAGTGGAAAGGAATTGAATAGAATGGAGTGGAATGGAGTCGAGTGGAATGGCATGGAGCGGAGTTGAGAGAACTGGAAGGGAATGGAATAGAGTAAATTGGAGTGGAATGTCGTGTATTGGAATGGAGTGGAGTACAGTGGAATGGAGTAGAGAGGAAAAGAGGGGAATGGAAAGGAATGGAATGGAATGCAGTGGAGTGGAGTGGAATGGATTGGAGTGGCATGCAGTTGAGGGCAGTGGAACAGAACGTAAAGGAGTGGAGTGCAGTGGACTGGACTGGAATGGAGTAGAATGGAGTGGAATGGAGTTTAGTGGAATGGAGTGGAATGGAATGGAATGGAGTGGACTGGAATGGAATGGATTGGAATGGAATGGAGTGGAGTGCAGTAGAATGGAATGGAATGGAGTGGAGTGGAATGGAGCTGAGTGGAGTGGAATGGACAGGAATTAAGTAGAATGGAATGGAATGGACGGCAATAAAATGGAATGGATTCGAAAGGAGTGGAATGGACAGGAATTAAGTAGAATGGAATGGAATGGACGGCAATAAAATGGAATGGATTCGAACGGAGTAGAAAGACATGGAATGGAGTGGAGAGGTGTTCAATGGAGGGGAGTGGAGAGGAAAGGAGTGGAAAGGAATGGAATGGAATGGAATGCTGTTCAGTGGAGTGGAATGGACTGGAATGGAATATAGAGGAATGGAATGGCGTGGAGTGGAATGGAGTGGAATGGACGGTAATGGACTGGAATGGAGTGGAGTGGAGTGGAGTGGAATGTAGTCGAACACACTGGAATGCAGTGGAATGGAGTGGAACGGAATGGATTGTAATGGAATGCAATGGAAAGGAATGGAATGGAATGGAATAGAAAGGAATGGAATGGAATGGAAAGGAATGGAATGGAATGGAATGGAGTGGAGAGGAGTGGAATGTACTGGAATGGAGTGGAATGGAATGCAACGGCATGGAATGGGGTGTAGTGGAGTGGAAGGGAGTGAAGTGGAGTGTAAATGAGTGGAATGGAATGGAGTGGAGTGGAGTGGAATGGAGAGAAATGGACAGAAATGGAGTGGAGTCTAGTGGAATGGAATGGAATGGAATGGAATGGAATGCAATGGAATGGAATGGAATGGCGTGGGGTGGACTGCAATGGAGTGGAGTGGAATGGAGTGGAATGGAATGGAATTGAGTGGAGTGGAATGGAGTGGAGTGGAGAGTAATGAAGTGGTATGGAAAGTACTGCAATTAAATGGAATGGAGTGGAACAGAATGTATTGGAGTGGAATGGATTGGAATGGAATGGAATGGAGTGGAGTGGAATGGAAAAGAATGGAATGGAGTGGATTGGAGGGGACTGGAATTGAGTGTAATGGAGTGGAGTGGAAAAGACAGGAGCGCAGTGGAATGGAGTGGAATGAAATAGAATGGAATGGGTTTGAGTGGAGTGGAGTGGAGTGCAATGGATTGCAATGTAGTGGAGTGGAGTGGAATGGAATAGAATTGAATAGAGTGAAGTGGAGTGGAATAGAGTGCAGTGGAATTGTTTGGAGTGGAGTGGAATGGAATGGAATGGAGTTGAGTGGAAAGCAGTGGAATGCAGTGAAATGGAGTGAAATGGAATGGAGTGGAATGGAGAGGAGTGGAGTGGGGGAGGGGTATAGTGGAGTGGAATGGAATGGAGTGGAGTGGAATGGATTGGAATGGAGTGGAGTGCAGTGCAGTGGAATGGAGTGGAGTAGAATGGAGTGGAATGCAGTGGAATGGAATGGAATGGAGTGGAATGCAGTGGAATGGAGTGGAGTAGAATGGAATGGAATGGAGTAGAGTGGAATGGAATGGAGTGAGGTGGATTGGATAGAAGTGGAGTGGAATGGAGTTTAGTACAGCAGAATGGAATGGAGTGGAGTGGAGTGGAATGGAATGGAATATATTGAAATGGAATGGAATTGAGTGGGGTGGAATGGAAAGCAATGAAGTGGAATGGAGTGAAATGTAGTGGAGTGGAGTATAGTGGAAAGAAAGGAATGGAGTGGAGTGGAGTGAAGGGGACTAGAATCGTGTGTAATGGAATGGAATTGAATAGAGAGGATTGGAATATAGTGAAGTGGAATTGGGTAGAGTGGAATGGAATGGAATTGGCAGGAAAGGAATTGACAGGAATGGAATGGAGTGGAGTGGAGTGGAATGGAGTACAAAGGGTTGGAATGGAAAGGAGTGGAGTGGAGTGGAACGGAATGCAGTGGTGTGGAATGAAATGGAATGGAATGCAGTAGAGGGAAATGTAGTGGAATGGAATGGAATGGAGTAGATCGGACTGGAATGGAGTACAGTAGAATGGAATGGAATGGAGTGGAGTGGAATGGAATGGAGCAGAGTAGAGTCGAATGGATTGGAGTGGAATTCATTGTAGTGGAGTGAAATGGAATGGAATGGAGTGGAGTGGAATGGAATGGAGTGGAATGGAGCGGAGTGGAGTGGATGGAGCGGAGTGCAATGGAATGGAATGGAGTGGAGCGGAATTGAATAGAGTGGAGTGGAATGGAATGTAGTGGACTGGAGATGAGTGGAACGGAATGGAGTTGAGTGGATTGGAACACAGTTGACAGGACACTAATGCAGTGGAATTGAATGGAATGGAATGGAATGGAGTGGAGAGGAATGGGGTGGAGTGGAGTGGAATTCAGTTGAATGGAAAGGAATGGAATGGAGTGGAGTGTAATGGAGTGGAGTGGAATGGAGTACAGTGCATTGGAAGGGAATGGAGTTGAATGGAACTGAATGAAATGGATTGAAATGGAGTGGAGTGGAGTGGAATGGAACTGAATGAAATGGATTGAAATGGAGTGGAGTGGAGTGGAATGGAGTGCAGTGGAGTGGAATGGAGTGGAATGGAGTGGAATGGAGTGGAATGGAATTGACTGGAATGGAATGTAGTGGAGTGGAATGGAGTGGAGTGGAGTGCAGTGGAGTGGAATGGGGAAGAGTGGAATGGTGTGAAGTGGAATGGTGTGGAGTGGAGTGCAGGGGCGTGGTATGGAACGGAGTGTAGCAGAGTGGAGTGGAAAGAAATGGAATGGAGTGGAATGGGATGGAGTGGAATGGTGTGTACTGGAGTGGAATGGAGTGTACTGGAGTGGAATGGAGTGGACTGGAGTGGAATGGGGAGGAATGCAATAGAGAGTATTGGAATGGAGTCGAGTGAAGAAGAATTGAATGGGATGGAATGGAGTGGAGTGAGGTGGAGGGGAGTGGAATGGAATGGAATGAGTGGAGTGCAGTGGAGTGGAATGGAGTTGAAAGGAACGGAGTGGAAATAAACGGAACAGAGTGGAGTGGAGTTCAATGGAATGGAGTGGAGTGGAGTGGAGTGGAGTGGAGTTCAATGGAATGGAGTGGAGTGGAGTGGAGTGGAATGGAGTGGAGTGCAATGGAATGGAAAGGAATGGAGTGGAGTGCACTGGAAAGGAATATATTGGAGTGGAGTGGAGTGGAATGGAGTGGAGTGGATTGGAACGGAATGGAGTGGAGTGCAGTGGAATTTAATGGAATGGAGTGGAGTAGAGTGGAATGCAATGTAGTGGTGTGGAGTGGAGTGTAATGGAATGGAATGGAGTCGACTGGAGTGTAGTGGAATGGAGTGGGGTGGAGTGGAAAGGAATGGAGTGAAGTGGATTGGAAGGGAGTGGAGTTTAATGGAGTGGAGTGGTGTGGAATGGAATGGAACGTAGCTGAGTGGCATGGAGTGGAGTGGAGTAGAATGGAGTGGAATGGATTTGAATGGAATTGAGTGGAGTGCAGTGGAATGGAATCAAATAGAGTGGAGTGTACTGGAGTGGAATGGAGTTTACTGCAGTGGAATGGAGTGGAGTGGAATGGAGTGGATTGGAATGGAATGGAATGGGGTGTTGAGTAGAATGGAATTGAATGGATTGGAATTGCTTGGAGTGGAGTGGAATGGAATGGAATGGAATGGAATCGAATGGAGTGGACTCGAATTGAGTGGAGTCGAGTGGAGTGTAGTGGAGTGGAATTGAGTGGAAATGATTGGAGTGGAATAGAATGGAGTGGAGTGGAGTTGAGTAGAATCGAGTAGAATGGAATGGAGTGGATTGGAACAGATTGAAATAAAATGGAGTTCTGTGGAATGTAATGGAAGGGAATATAATGGAGTGGAGGGGAGTGGAGTGGACTGGAATGGAGTGGAAGGGAGTTGAATGCAGTGGAATGGAGTGGAGTGGAATGGAGTGGAAAGGAGTGCAATGGAGGGGAGTGAAGTGGATTGAAGTGGAATGGAAAAGAATGCAGTGCGGTGAACTCGAGTGAACTGGAATGGAGTGGAGTGGACT
Source organism: Pongo abelii (assembly GCF_028885655.2). Classification (NCBI taxonomy): domain Eukaryota; kingdom Metazoa; phylum Chordata; class Mammalia; order Primates; family Hominidae; genus Pongo; species Pongo abelii. Next base: position 66,424,444 of record NC_072009.2, read on the forward strand.
GGAATGGAGTGGAGCGGAATGGAGTGGAATGGAATGGAGTGTAATGGAATGGAATGGAATGGAGTAGAGTGGAATGCAATGGAATGGGAAGGAGTGGAGTGGAGTGGACTGGAAAGGAATGGATTGGAGTGGAACGGAATGGAGTGGAGAGGAATGGAAGGGAATGGAATGAAATTCCGTGGAATGGAGTGGAATCAAAGGAGTGGAGTGGATTGAAATGCAATAGAATATAGTGGAGTGGAATGCAATGGAGGGGAGTCGATTGCGGTGGACTGCAATGGAGTGGAATGGAGTGGAATGGAGTGGAGTGGAATGGAATGGAATGGAGTAGAGTTGAGAGGAATGGAGTGGGGTGGAGTGGAGTGGAGTGGAATGGACTGGAGTTGAGTGGAACTGAATGGAGTGGAATGGAAAGAAACGCAATGGAATCAATGGGAAGGAATGGAGTTGATTGAAATGGATTGGAGAGTAATAGACTGCAATGGAATGCAGAGGAATGGATTGAGGGGGAATGGAATGGAATGGATTGGAGTGGAATGGATTGGAATAGAACTGAATGGAGTAGAGTAGCGTTGAATGGAATGCAGTGGGTTGGAGTGGAGTTGAGTGGAGTGGATTGGAAAAGATTGGAGTGGAGAGAAATGAAATGGAGTGGAGTGGAGAGGAATAAAATGGAATGGAGTGGACTGGAATGAAGTGCAATGGAATGGAGTCGAGTGGAGTGAAGCAGAAAGGAATGGAATGGAGTGGAGAGGAATGGAGTGGAATGGAGTGGAATGGAGTGGAATAGAGTGGAATGGAGTGGAGTGGAATTGAGTGGAATGGAATGAAATGAAATGGAATGGAGCGGAGTGGGGTGGAATGGAGTGGAAAGGACTGGAATGGAATGGAGGGGAATGGAGTGGAATTGAGTGGAGTGGAGTGGAAAGGAGTGGAATGGACTGGAATGGAGTAATTCCACTCCACTCCATTTCCCTACAGTTCACTCCTTTACATTCCATTCCAGTCCATTCCACTCCATTCCATTCCACTGCACTCCATTCCAGTCCACTCCACTCCATTCCACTCCAATACACTCCACTACATTCCATTCCACTCCACTCCATCCACTCCACTCCACTCTATTCCTCTCTATTTCATTCCACTCCATTCGACACCACTCAACTGCATTCCACTCCACTCCTCTCCATTGCATTCCATTCCATTCCACTCCATTGCATTCCATTCCATTACACTCTACTCCATTCCAGTCCACTCCACTCCATTCCAATACACTCCATTCCACTCCGCTCCACTCCACTACACTCCTTTGCATTCCACTCCATTCAATTCCACTCCACTCCATTCCACTCAATTCCATTCCATTGCACTCCACTCCACTCCACTCCATTCCACTCCATACCACCCCATTCCACTCTACTCTATTCCACTCCATTCAAGTTCATTCCATTCTACTCCAGTACAATCAACTCACCTCCCCTCCATTCTATTCCATTCCAATACACTCCACTCCACTCCCTTTGAATCCATTCCACTCCATTCCACTCCTCTCCACTCTATTCCATTCCATTCCATTCCACTCCTCTTCATTGCACTCCTTTCAAGCCAATTCCACTCTATTCCAGTCCAATCAACTCCACTCAACTCCATTCCATTCCACTGCACTCCACTCCAATCGATTCCAATCCATTCCACTACACTCCATTCCATTCCACTCCACTCCACTCCATTCAACTGCATTCAATTTAATTCCGTTCCATTCCATTCCACTCCACTAAACTCCATTTCACTCCACGCCACTCCATTGCTCTCTACTCAACTCCATTCCATTCCACTCCACTCCACTAAATTCCATTCCACACCATTCAACCACTCCACTCCATTTCATCCCATTCCAGTCCACACCACTCCATTGCTCTCTACTCAACTCCATTCCATTCCACTCCACTCCACTAAATTCCATTCCACACCATTCAACCACTCCACTCTATTCCATCCCATTCCACTCCATCCAGTCCACTCAAGTCCATTCCAGTACACTCCTCTCCATTCCTCTCCACTTCTCTCCACTCCACTGCATTCTATTCCACTCCACTCCATTCCATTCCATTCCATTACACTGCACTGCCCTCCGTCCACTCTACTACACTCCATTCCACTCCATTGCATTCCACTCCATTTCATTCAAGGCTGCTACATTCCATTCCATTTCATTCCATTCCACTCCACTCCATTCCAAAGCATTCCACTGCATTCCACTCCACTCCTCTACATTCCATTCCATTCCATTCCATACCACTCTACTCCAATCCATTCCACTCCACTCCATTACATTCCATTTAGCTCCACTCCACTCCACTCCATTCCATTACACTCCATTACACTTCAGTCCATTCCATTCCACTACCTTCCATTCCTTTCCATTCCACTCCATCCCATTCCATTCCACTCCACTCCAATCCTCTCCACTCCACTCCTCTCCACTCCATTCCACCCGACTCCATTCCACTCCACTCCGCTCCATTCCATTCCTTTCCATTCCACTCCACTACATTCAATTCCTTTCCATTCCAATATACTGCACTCCACTCCACTCCATTACAATCCATTCCACTTCATTCCACTCCAGTCCATTCTATTCCATTCCACTCTACTCCATTCCTTTCCACACCACTCCACTCCACTCCACACCAGTTCATTTAATTCCATTTAATTCCATTCTACTCCTTTCCAATCCACTGCACTCAATTCCCTTCCACTCCATTCCACTACACTGCACTCCATTAAATTCCATCCCATTCCACTCCATTCCATTCCACTCCACTCCATTCGAGTCCACTTCACTCCATACCAGTCCGTTCCACTCCAATCCAGTACATTACATTCCACTCCTTTCCATTCCATTCCACTCCACTCCATTCCACTGCAACTTACTCCTTCCACTCCACTCCACTCAACTCCATTCCAGTCCACTCCACTCCATTCCATTCCACTCCAATCCATCCATTCCATTCCACTAAACTGCACTCCATTCCACTCCACTCAAATCCATTCCCTTCAACTTCACTCCATTGCATTCCACTCCTATCCACTCCATTCCAAAACATTCCACTCCATTGCTCTCCACTCCACTGCATTCCATTCCATTCTTTTCCATTTCACTCCACTCCATTCCATTCCATTCCACTCTACTCCATTCCATTCAAGTACACTCCATTCCATTCCATTCCACTCTGATAAACTGCACTCCATTCCACTCCATTCCATTCCATTCCATTACATTACAATCTTTTCCACTCCACTCCACTCCATTCCACTGCACACCACTTCACTCCACTCCATTCCAGTCAACTCCACGCCATTCCACACCACTCCACTCCACTCCACTACATTCCATTTCACTCCACTCCATTCCATTCCACTCCACTCCATTCCATTCCACTCCACTCCAATCCATCCCATTCCATTCCACAGCACGCCCACTCCATCCATTAAACTCCACTCCATTCCACTCCACCCCATTCCATTCTATTCCACTCTACTCCACTACATTCCACTCCACTCAGTTCCACTACGCTCCGCTCCATTCCTTTCGATTCCATTCCGCTCCACCCAATTCCATTACATTCAACCCCACTCTGCTCCATTCCACTGCTCTCCATTCCCCTCCACTTCACTCAATTCCATTCCACTCCGCTCCATTCCACTCCCCTCCATTCCCCTCCACTCCACTCAACTCCATTCCATTCCACTCCAATAAGTTCCATTACACTACATTTCATTCCATTCCATTCCACTCCATTCCATTCCATTCCACTCCACTCCTTTCCATTCCACTCCATCCCATTCCTTTCCACTCCACTCCTCTCCACTCCAATCCACCACAAACCATTCCAGTTTACTCCTCTCTGTTTCATTCCATTCTGATCCAATCCACTCCCCTCCAATGCATTTAATGCCACTCCATTACTTTCCGATCCATTCCGCTCACCTCCCCTCCATTCCACGACTCTCCATTCCATTCCACGCCACTCTATTCCATTCTATTATATTCCACTCCATTCAATTCCATTGCACTTCAATCCATTCCATTGCACTCCACTTCATTACACTCCACTCCACTCCACTACATAACATTCTACTCCAATCCATTCAATTCCACTCCACTGCACTCCATTCTATTACATTCCGCTGCACTCCACTCAATCCACTCCAGTCCTCTCCATTCCATTCCATTCCTTTCCACTCCATTCCACTCCACTACATTCCATTCCATTCCACTACACTCCTCTCCATTCCACTCCACTCCATTCCAGTCCGCTCCACTCCACTCCACTCTGTTCCATTCCATTCCATTCCACTGCACTCCACTTCATTACAATCCATACCACTCCATTCCACTCCTCTCCACTAAATTCCATTCTGTTACATACCATTCCAATCCTTTCCACTCCACTCCACTCCATTCCACTCCACTCTTCTGCATTCCATTCCCTTCCATTTCCCTCCATTCCATTCCATTCCATTTCACTCCACTCCATTCCATTCAATTCCCTTCCCTTCCATTCCACTCCATTCCATTCCATTCCACTCTACTCCAATCCATTCCATTCTACTCCACTCCATTCCACTCCACTCCATTACATTCCTTTCCATTCCACTCCATTCCATTCCACCCCAATCCATTCCAGTCCTTTCCACTGCACTCCACTCCACTCCACAACACTGCATTCCACTCCATTCTATTCCACTCCATTCCACTCTACTTCATTCCATTCCATTCCTCCCTACTGCACTCCACTCCATTCCATTGCACTCCATTCCACTCCACACCATTCCATTCCACTACATTCCATTCCATTCCATTCCTCTCCATTCTCTTCCATTACACTCAATTCCCTTCCGTTCCACTCCACTCCACTCCTTTCAACTCCACTCCTCTCCCCTCCTGTCCACCACAGTCCATTCCACTCTGCTCCATTCCATTCCATTCCATTCCACTCCACTCCATTCCGTTCAATTCCGCTATACTCAACTCCATTCCACTGTACTCCACTCATTCCATTCCATTCCAGTACACTCCAATCCATTCCATTCCGATCCATTCCACTCCACTCCTTTCCATTACACTCCACACCACTCCACTCCATTCCATTTAATTCCACTCCAGTCCATTCTACTCCATTCCACTCCTCTCCACTCCATTCCATTCCACTCCATTGCACTCCACTCTACTCCATTCCATTCCAATCCATTCCACTCCATTCCATTCCACTCCATTCCATTGCACTCCACTCCAGTCCATACTTCTTCACTCCACTGCACTGCATTACATTCCAATCCACTAAATTCCATTCCATTCCATTCGACTGCAATCCACTAGGTCCATTAAACTCCACTCCATTCAACTACATTCCTCTCCACTCCATTCGACTCCACTCCATTCCATTCCATTCCACTCCACTCCACTCCATTCCATTCTACTCCATTTCACTCCACTCCACTCCATTCCATTCCATTCCAATCCATTCCACCCCATTCCACTCCAATCCACTCCATTCCTTTCCGTTGTATTCCAATCTTTTCCACTCCACATCACTCCATTCCTCTCCACTTCACTTCACTCCATTAAATTCCATTACATTCCACTTCATTCCATTCCACTCCACTCCCTTCCAGTCCACTCCACTCCATTCTACTCCACTCCACACCACTCCACTACATTCCATTCCACTCCACTCCATTCCATTCCTCTCCACTCCACTCCGTTCCATTCCACTGGACTTCACTCCATCGACTCCACTCCAATCCATTCCACTCCATTCCATTCCACTCCATTCCACTCCACTTCATTCCATTCCATTCCTCTCCACTTCACTGCATTCCACTCCACTCCATTCCACTCCACTCCACTCCTTTCCATTCCATTCCGTTCCACACCACTCCACTCCCTTCCATTCCATTCCACTGCACTCCATTCCATTCCATTCACCTCTACTCCATTGCATTCCTCTCCACTCCATTCATTTCCATTCTATTCCACTCCACTGCATTCTAAACCATTTCACTCCATTACACTACACTACACTCTATTCCATTCTATTCCATTGCAGTCCACTATATTGCGTTCCATTCCACTCTACTCCATTCCACTGTACTGCATTCCACTCCACTCCATTCCAATGCTTTCCATTCCACTCCATTCCAATCCATTCTACTCCATTCCAGTCCACTCCAATCCACTAAACTGCATTCCATTCCAGTCCACACCATTCCATTGAACTCCCCTCCATTCCAATCAATTCCATTCCACTGCAATCCACTCCACTCCATTCCAATCCCCTCCATTCCATTACACTGCACTCCACTTCACTCCACTCCAATGAACCACATTCCATTCCACTCCATTCCACTCCACTCAACTCCATTCCATTCCAATCCATTCCACTCCATTCCATTCCACTCCACTACATTTCAGTCCACTCTTGTCCATTCCACTTCACTCCACTCCACTGCATTACATTCCAATTCTCTAAATCCCATTCCATTGCTTTCGACTGCAATCCACCCCATCAAATCCACTCCACTCCATTCAACTACATTCTTTTCCACTCCATTCGACTCCACTCCATTCCATTCCATTCCACTCCACTCCACTCCACTCCATTCTCCTCCATTCCACTCCACTCCACTCCATTCCATTCTCCTCCATTCCACTCCACTCCACTCCATTCCATTCCATTCCAGTCAACTCCAATCCACTCCATTCTAATCCATTCCACCCCATTCCACTGCAATCCACACCATTCTGTTACATTCCATTCTAATCTTTTCCACTCCACTTCAATCCATTCCACTCCACTCCACTCCATTCCATTAAATTCCATTGCATTCCACTTCATTCCATTCCAATACATTCCATTCCAGTCCACTCCACTCCATTCTTTTCCACTCCACTGCATTCCAGTCCACTCCACTCCATTCTATTCCACTCCACTCCACTCCATTCCATTCCACTCCTCTCCATTCCATTCCACTCCACTCCACTCCAATCCATTCCATTCCACTGCACTTGACTCCATCGACTCCACTCCACTCCATTCCACTCCATTCCAGTCCACTCCATTCCACCCCCCTCCATTCCATTCCATTCCTCTCCACTTCACTGCATTCCACTCCACTCCATTCTACTCCACTCCACTCCTTTCCATTCAATTCCATTCCAATGCACTCCACTCCACTCCCTTCCATTCCATTCCACTGCACTCCATTCCATTCACTTCTACTCCATTGTCTTCATCTCCGTTCCATTCAGGTCCATTCTTTTCCACTCCACACCACTCCATTCCAAACCATTCCACTCCATTCCACTCCACTCCACTCTGTTCCATTCTATTCCGTTCCAATCCACTCCATTGCATTCCATTCCCCTCTACTCCATTCCACTGTACTCCATTACACTCCACTCCATTCCAATCCTTTCCATTCCTCTCCATTCCATTCCACTCCACTCCAGTACAGTCCACTCCACTCTTCTCCACTCCACTAAACTCCATTCCATTCCACTCCACTCCATTCCATTCCACTCCCCTCCATTGTTTCATTTCCATTCCACTGCACTGCACTCCACCCCACTACAATCCACTCCAGTCTGTTGCATTCCATTCTATTCCACTTCATTCCATTCCACTCCATTTCATTCCATTCCACTCCAGTCCATTCCATTTCCATACACTCCCCTCATTTCAAATTTTCTCCATTCCACTCCTCTCCACCACACTCCATTACATTCCACTCTACTTTGCTCAATTCCTTTCCGTTCCACTCCATGCCACTCTACTCCACTACACTCCACTCTTTTCCATTCAATTCCACTCCATTCCTTTCCTTTCTAATCTACTCCACTTCCTTCCACTCCAATGCACTCCACTCCATTCGATTCCAACTGATTGAAGTCCACTCCCTTCCATTCTTCTCCACTCCACTCCACTCCATTCCGTTTAATTCAACTCCATTCCATTCCACTCCATTCCATTCCACTCCATTCCACTCCACTCCACTCCATTCCAGTCCACTCCACTCCATTCTACTTCACTCCACTCCATTCCATTCCACTCCACTTCATTGCATTGCACTCAGCACAATTCTTCTCCACTCCACTCCATTCCATTCCATTCCACTCCATTCCATTCCACTCCAATCCATTCCAGTTCACTCCACTCCATTCCACTCCACTCCACTCCATTCCTGTTCCCTCCACTCCATTTCACTCCACTCCAATCGATTCCTTTCCACTCCTATCCACTCCATTCCACTCTATACCATTCCACTCAACTACGCTCCATTCTATTCCATTCCATTCCACTCCATTCCACTCCTTTCCAGTCCACTCCACTCCCTTTCACTCCACTCCAATCCATTCCTTTCCACTCCCATCCACTCCATTCCACTCTACTCCATTCCACTCCTCTATGCTCCATTCTATTCCATTCCATTCCACTCCACTCCACTCCATTCCAATCCATTCTACTCCATTCCACTCCGTTCCATCCCAGTCCACTACAATCCATTCCACTCCACCACATTCCATTTCACTACACTCCATTACATTCCACTCCACTCCATTCCATTAAATTCCTTTCCACTGCACTCTTCTCCTCTCCAATCCATTCCATTCCATTCCACTCCACTCCACTCTATTCCACTCCTCTCCATTCCATTCCTGTGCAATCCACTCTATTCCATTCCAATCCTTTCCATTCCATCGCATTCCATTCCACTCTATTCAATTCCACTCCACTCCTCTCCATTCAATTTAATTCCAATCCATTCAATTCCAATCCAGTCATCTCCACTCTGATCCTTTCCATTCCAGTTCACTCCACTGTATTCCATTCCATTTAATTCCACTACATTACATTCCACTCCATGCCACTCCACTCCACTCCATTCCATTCCATGCCTTTGACCTCCACACCATTCCACTGCACTCCATTCCATTCCACTCCACTCCATTCCAATTCCATTCCCTTCCTCTGCACTCCACTCCATCTACTCCAGTCCAAACAATTCCACTACATTCCTTTCCATTCCATAGCACTCTACTCTTTTCAATTCTATTTAACTACACTCCACTCAATTCCATTCCACTCCATTACACTCCACTCCACTCCATTCGATTCCACTCCAATCCACTCAACTGCACTACATTTCAATCCATTCCACTTCACTCCATTCCACTACGTTCTATTATATCCCACTTTCTTCTATTCCACTCCTCTCCAGTCCAGTCCACTCCACTCCATTCCACTTCACTCCAATCCACTACATTGCATTCTAATCCACTCCATAAGGTACCACTCCACTCCATTCCATTCAATTCCATTTCCAATGAACTTCACTGCATTGACTCCACTCCACTCCATTCCACTCCATTCCTTTGTACTCCACTTCAGCCATTTCCACTCCACTCCGCTTCATTCCAATCCAACCCACTGCAATCCACTCCAATCCGTTCCATTCCATTCCATTCCATACTACCCCGCTCCACTCCATTACATTACATTCCACTCCAATCCACTCCACTCCACTTCATTCCATTGCATTCCACTGCACTCCACTCCATTCCGTTCCAATCCATTCCATTCCACTCAATTCCATTCCACTCCACTGCACTGCAATCCATTCAAATCAACTCTGTTCCATTCCACTCCATTCAACTCCAATCCATTCCTCTACAATCCGTTCTACTCCACTCCTTTCCATTCCACTCCACTCCACTGCATTCCATTCCACTTAATTCCACTTCATTCCATTCCACTGCATTCCACTCCACTCCGATCCATTCCACTCCACTCCATTCCATTCTGTCCCATTCAAGTCCACTCCAATCCACTCCAGTCCATTCCACTCCACTCCACTCCATTCCTTTCCATTCCATTCCATTTCACTCCTTTCCAATCCAATTCAATCCAATCCAGTCCACTCCACTCCATTCCACTCCACTCCACTGCACACCGCTATATTATATTCCACTCCAAGCCATTCCATTCCACTCCACTCCATTCCTTTCCATTCCTCTGCACTCCACTCCATACACTCCACTACCCTCTATTCCACTTCACTCCATTCCACTCCATTCCTTTCCACTCCCTTCCAATACACTCCATTCCATTCCATTACACTACACTCCACTTCATTCCACTCCACTTCATTCCCCTCCACTTTACTCGATTTGATTCCATTCCATTCCATTCCACTTCACTCCGTTCCTATCCATGCCACTCCATTCCACTCACCTCCACTCCATTCCATTCCATTCATTTCCAATCCTTTCCACTACACTCCTCTCCATTCCACTCCATTCCACTCCATTACATTACATTCCTTTCTATTCCACTTCATTTCATTCCACTCCACTCAATTTCTGTCCACTAAATCCACTCCACTCCATTCCAGTCCGCTCCACTCAATTCCACTCCATTCCACTTTACTACATTCCATTCCACCGCACTCCTTTAATTCCACTGCACTCCATTCCATTCCATTCCACTGCAATCCATTCCATCCACTCAACTCTACTCTATTCCACTGTGTTTCATTCCACTCCGTTCCATTCCACTCCACCCAATTCCATTCCATTCCACTCCATTCCACTCCACCCCATTCCATTCCATTCCATTCCACTCCACGGCATTCCACTTCACCCCATTCCACTCCACGCCAATCAATTCCATTCAATTTCATTACACTCCACTCCATTCCATTCAATTCCACTTTACTCCATTGCGTTCCACTTCACTCCATTCCATTCCATTTCATTCCTATCCACTCTGCTCCAGTCCATTCCAATCCATTCCTCTCCATTCCACTCCACTCCATCCCATTCCTTTCCATTTCATTCAAATTCACCCAATTCCTATCCATTACGCTCCTTTCCAGTCCACTCTGCCCCATTCCATTCCATTCCATTCCAATCCACTCAATTCCACTCCATTCCACTACACTCCATTCCACACCATTCCATTCCATTCCACTCCACTCCATTCCATTCCAATCCACTCCATTCCATTCCATTAAAATCCATCGCACCCCAATCCGCTCTACTCCACTCCACTCCTTTCCATTGCAGAACATTCCACTCCACTCCATTCCATTGCACTACATTCCATTCCATTCCACTCCACTCCATTGCATTCCTCTCCACTCTATTGCATTCCATTCCACTCCAATCCACCCCTTTCCAGTCCTCTCCACTCCACCCCATTCAATTACATTCGAGTCTACTCCATCTCATTCCATTCCATTCCACTACATTCCACTCCATTCCATTCCAGTCCGTTGCATTGCTTTAAACTCCACAACACTGCATTCCATTCCAATCCACTCCTCTCATTTCCACTTCTCTACATTCCATTCCTCTCCACCAACTCCATTCCTTTCCACTCTACTCCGTTCCAATCCATTCCTTTCCAGTCCATTCCACTTCAGTGCATTCCACTCCATTCCACTCTACTTCTTTCCATTCCACTCAACTCCAATCGTTCCACTCCACTCCATTACATTCCACTCCACTCCTCTCCTATCCACTCGTCTCCATTCCATTTAATCCACGCTATTAAATTCCACTCAATTCCATTTCACTCCACTTCATTCTCCTCCACTCCCTTCCATTCCATTCCACTCCACTCCACTGCACTCCTCCCCACTCCATTCCATTCCATTCCAATTCACTCAACTTCATTCCACTCCACTGAAATTCATTCCATTCCATTCCATTCCATCCCATTCCACTCCCTTCCACTAAGCTCCAGTCCACTATATTCCACTCCATTCCACTCCATTCCACTCGTCTCCACTCCACTCCATTCCATTCCAATCCGTTGCAATCCACTCCATTCCATTCCACTTCATTCTACTACATTCCTCTCCAATCCACTCCACTCCCCTCCCCACCATTCCTTTCCACTGTACCCGATTCCATTCCATTCCATTCCATTCCACTCCTTTCCACTTCTCTCCATTCCACTCTATCCCACACATTTCCACTGCATTCCAGTACGTTCCACTCCACTACATTCCATTCCAATCCACTGCATTCCACTCCATTCCCTTCCTATCCATTCCACTCCATTCCATTCCACTCCACTCCCCTCCACTAATCTCCATTCCGTTTAATTCCACTCCATTCTATTCTACTCCATGCCACTCCACTCCACTCCATTCCATTACATTATATTCCACGCCAATCCATTCCACTCCACTCCAATTCATTCCACTTCACTCCACTCCTTTCCATTCCATTCCACTCCACTGCACTCCACTCCACTCAACTCTGTTCCCTTCCCTTCACTCCATTCCATTCCATTCCACTCCACTCCTCTCCATTCCATTCCATTCCATTCCATTCCATTCCACTCCATTCCATTCCATTCCACTCCATTCCATTCCACTCCACTCCACTGGAGTCCACTCCACTCCACTCCATTGTACTCCACTACACTCCAATAGATTCCACTGTAGTCCAATCCACTCCCCTCCACTCCTTTCCATTCCATTATATTCCACGCCAATCCATTCCACTCCACTCCAATTCATTCCACTCCACTCCACTCCTTTCCATTCCATTCCACTCCACTGCACTCCACTCCACTCAACTCCATTCGCTTCCACTCCACTCCATTCCATTCCACTCCACTCCACTCCTTTCCATTCCATTCCACTCCACTGCACTCCACTCCACTCAACTCCGTTTGCTTCTACTTCACTCCATTCCATTCCACTCCACTCCTCTCCATTCCTTTCCATTCCATTCCACTCCATTCCATTCCACTCCATTCGAGTCCACTCCACTCCATTACAGTCCACTCCACTAAACTCCAATACATTAATTTCCATTCCATTCCATTCCTTTCCACTCCACTCCATTCCATTCCATTCCATTCCACTGCAATCTACTCAATCTTCTCCTCTCCACTTCACTCAACTCAACTGCATTTCACTCCACTCCATTCCGTTCCACTCCAATCCATTCCATTCCATTCCATTCTACTGCAGTCCACTCCACTCCAGTCCACTCAACTCCATTCCCTTCTACTGCATTCCATTCCATTCCACTCCACTCCATTCCATTATTTTCCATTCCATTCCTCTGCAACTTTCCACTCCATTCCACTCCACTCCACTCAACTCCACTCCATTACGTTTAATTCCACTCCATTCCATTCCACTCCCTTCCAATCCACTCCACTCCCTTGCAGTCCCCTCCACAACATTCCACTCCACTCCAATACATTCCAGTCCACTCCACTCCATTCCACTCCACTCCATTCCTTTCCACTCCACTCTAATTCATTCCATTCAATTCCACTGCACTCCACTCCATCAACTCCACTCCACTCCGTTCCACTCCATTCCATTGCATTCCATTCCACTCCACTCCATTCTGTTCCACCCCATTCCATTCCACTCCATTCCATTCCATTCTATTCCACTAAATTCCATGCCATTCCACTCCACTCCAATCCTTTCCACTCCACTCCTCTCCACTGCAATCCACCCCACTCCATTCCTCTCCACTCTGCTCCATTCCATTACTTTTCATTCAATTCCACTCCACTCTATTCTTTTCCATTCCACTGTACTCCACTCCACTCCCCTCTACTCCACTCCACTCCACTCCATTCCTTTCCACTGCACTCCAATCCCTTTCTTTCCAGTCCCTTCCACTCCACTCCTTTCCATTCCACTCCAGTCACCTCCACTCCATTCCATTTAATTCCTCTCCATTCCATTCTGCTGCATTTTACTCCATTCCACTCCATTGCATTTAATTCAACTCCATTCCATTCTGCTCCACTCCACTCCATTCCATTCCATTTCAATCCATTCCATTCCACTCCACTCCACTCCATTCCATTCCATTTCAATCCATTCCATTCCACTCCACTCCATTCCAGTCCACTCCAGTCCATTCCGCTACACTCCAACACACTCCACTAGATTTCATGCCAATCCAATCCACTCCATTCCATCCCTCTCCACTCCATTCCATTCCATTCCATTCCATTGCAATCCACTCCAACCAGTCCACTCCACTCCATTTCAATTCATTCTTTTGCACTCCATTTCCCTCCACTCCTTTCCATTCCATTCCACTACACTACACTCTAATCCAGTTCATTCCTCTCCATTCCACTCCACTCCACTCCCTTCCATTCCATTCCTTTCCATCCTTTCAACTCCACTCCAGTCCGTTCTACTCCAATCCACTCCATTACATTCCATTACTTTCCACTTCTTTTCATTCCGCTCCACTCCATTCCAGTCCACTCCACTACATAATACTCCACTCCAATCCACTACATTCCTTTCCACTCTGCTCAATTCCATTCCATTCCACTCTACACTATTCCACTCCACTCCATTCCACTACAGTACATTCCATTCCTTTCCATTTAACTCCATTCCTTTCCACTCAACTCCATTCTAATCTGCTACACTCCAGTCCACTCAACTCCATTCCATACCACTCCACTCCGTTCCATTCCAATTCACTACATTCCATTCTTTTCCTATCCATCACCCTCCAATCCACTCCACTCCCCTCAGTCCTTTCCATTCCACTCCATTCCACTCTACTGCATTCCATTCCATTCCATTCCATTCCAATTCCATTCCATTCCACTCCACTCCACTACATTACGTACCACTCCACTCCACTCCTTTCCACTCCACTCCACTCCAATATACCCCACTCAATTCCGTTTGAGTCTAGTCCATCCAATTCCATTCCATTCCACTACATTCCATTCCTGTCCGTTGCACTCCTTTCCACAACACTGCACTCAATTCCATTCCAATACGCTCCTCTCATTTCCACTTCTCTCCATTCCATTCCTCTCCACCAACTCCATTCCATTTTACTCTATTTCGTTACCCTCCATTCCTTTCCACTCCATTCCACACTGGTGCACTACAGTCTAGTCCAAACCACTCAACTCCACTTCATTCCATTCCATTTCATTCCACTGCACTCCAATCCATTCCATGCCAATCCATTCCACTCTACTCCATTCCATTCCACTCTACTCCATTCTGTTACTTTCCATTCCACTCCATTCCACTCCACTCCTTTCCACTCTATTCAACTCCACTCAATTCCACTCCATTCCACTCAATTCCACTGCATTCCAGTCCACTCCATTCCACTCCATTCCATTCCATTCCACTACACTCCACTCCATTAAATTCCAAAGCATTCCACTCCACTCCATTCCATTCCACTCCACTCCATTCGATTCAATTCCATTGCATTCCATCCCAAACCATTCCACTCCACTCCATTCCATTCGACTGAATTCCACTCCATTCCACTCAATTCCATTCCACTCCACTCCAGTCCATTTGATTGAATTCCACTCAATTCCATCCCTATCCGTTCCACTCCACTCCATTCCATTCAACTCAATTCCACTCCATTCCATTCCAATCCATTCCACTCCACTCCATTGCATTCCATTCCACTCCACTCCACTCCATTCCCATCCACTCCACTTCTTTCCATTCCATTCATTTCCAGTCCATTCCTGTCCTTGCCACTACACTCCATTTTATTCAACTCCACTCGATTCCATTCTATTACATTCCATTCCATTCAGCTCTATTCCATTCCACTCCTTTCCTCTCCACTCTACTGCATTCCATTCCACTCCACTACATTCCTTTCCACTCCATTCCATTTCACTCCTTTCCATTCCATTCCTTTCCATTCCACTGCACTGCACTCCATCCACTCCACTCCATTCCTCTTCATTCCATTCCATTCCACTCCTTTCCATTCCATTCGCCTCCACTCCACTGCATTCCACTCCAGTCAGTTCGACTCCACTCAGTTCCACTCCACTCCGCTGCATTGCAATCCATTCCATTCCACTTCACTCCAGTCCACTGCATTCCACTGCATTCGATTCCACTCCACTCCACTCCATTCCAATCCACTCCATTCCACTCCACTCCAGTCCATTCCATTCCATTCCCTTCCATTCTATTCCACTCCATTACATTCCATTCCACTCTACTCCATTCCACTCCACTCCATTCCACTCTACTCCATTCCATTCCTTTCCATTCCATTCCACTCTACTCCATTCCACTTCACTCCATTCCACTCCACTTCATTTCATTCGTTTCCATTCCACTCCACTCCATTCCACTCCAATCCTCTTCACTCCACTCCACTCTAGTCCATTCCAATGCATTCTACTCCACTCGATTCCACTCAATTCCAATCCACTGCACTCCACTCTACTCTTCTACACTCCACTACACTCCATTACATTCAACTCCATTCCACTCCTTTCCGTTCCATTCCATTAGGATCCACTCCTCTCCATTCCATTCCTTTAGGCTCCACTTCACTCAATTCCATTGCACTCCATTACAGTCCTCTCCATTCCATACCACTATGTTCCATTCCTTTCCATTCCACTCCATTGCATTCCATTCCACTCCAATCTGCTACATTTCATTTCACTCCACTCCACTCCTTTCCACTCCATTCCACTCCACTCCATTCCAACCCAACCCATTCCATTCCACTCACCTCCTTTCCATTCTCTTCCACTACATTTCATTCCACTCCACTCCTTTCCTCTCCATACCTTTCAATTCCTTTCCATTTCATTCCAGTCCACTCCACTCCACCCAACTCCATTCCATTCCAGTCCCCTGCACTCCACTCCCCTCCATTCCACTCCACTACGTTCCACTCCACTCCATTCAATTCCTTTCTATTCAATTACATTCAACTCTGCTACATTCCACTCCACTCCACTCCATTCTGCTCCACTCCAATCCATTCCATTCCATTCCATTCCATTCCAATCCATTCCATTACACTCCATTCCATTCCTTTCCTCTCTACTCCGTTCCACTCCACTCCATTCCACTCCATTCCATTTCATTACATTACATTCAACTGTATTCCATTCCACTCCACTCCGTTCCACTCCACTCCACACCACTCCACCCCACTCCACTCCATTCCATTCTATTCCATTTCAATACACTCCATTGTACTCCACTCCACTCCCTTCCGCTCCTCTCAAATACATTCCATTCCATTCCATTCCACTCCATTCCTTTCCTTTCCACTCTACTCCATTCCACTCCACTCCACTCCACGCCACTCCACTCCACTCAATTCCACTCCATTCCATTCCACTCCATTTCACTCCACTCCAGTCCATGCCATTCCACTCCACTCCATTCAATTCCACTCCACTTCATTCCATTCCACTCCACTCCATTCCCCTCCACTCCACTGCATTCCATTCCATTCCACTGCACTCCAATCCCTTCCTTTGCAATCCATTCCGCTCCACACCATTCCATTCCACTCCACTCCACTCCACTCCATTCCATTTAATTCCACTCCATTCTTTTCTTCTCCGTTTCTCTCCACTCCATTCCATGCCATTCCACTCCACTCCACTCCATTCTATTTAATCCAGCTTCATTCCTTTCCACTCCGTTTCACTCCACTCCATTTCATTTCATTCTACTCTATTCCATTCCATTCCACTCCACTTTACTCCTCTCTACTCCATTCCATTTAACTCTACTTAATTACTTTCGACTCAATTCTTCTCAGCTCCACTCCATTCTACTCTACTACGTTCCACTCCTTTCCTCTCCACTGCACTCCATTCCATTCCACTCCATTCCACTCCATTCCAGTACATCCCACTCCACTCCACTCCATTCCATTCCATTCCATTGCACTGCAATCCACTCCACTCCACTCTATGTCATTGCACTCCCTTCCACTCGACTCCATTCCATTCCATTGCACTCCACTCCCCTCCATTCCATTCCTTCTTGTCCATTCCTCTCCTCTCTACTCCACTGCACTCAACTCCATTCCATTCTACTCCATTCCATTCCACTGCATTGCATTCCACTACACTACACTCCATTGCACTCCACTCTATTCCACTCGATTCTACTCCACTTCACTCCAAAACTTTCCATTCCATTCCACTCCAATCCACTACCCTCCATTCCACTCCCCTCCACTCCATTCCATAGCAGTACACTCATCTCCTTTCCATTAGATACCATTCCTCTCCATTCCATTACACTCTATTCCAGTCCATTCTTCTCTGCTCCACTCTTTTCCAGTCCACCCCAATCCATTCCAATCCACTCCTCTCCACTTCGTTGAACTCCATTCTGTTCCATTTCATTCCACTCCACTCCATTCCTTTCCATTACATTGCACTCCATTCCTCTCCATTCCAATGCATTTCACTCCGTTCCACCATACTCCAGTCCATTCCATTCCATTCCATTCCACTCTTTTCCGCTCCAAACCACTCTATTCCTCTCCACTCTCCTACATTCTTTACCATTCCATTCCATTCCACTCTATTCTATTCCACTCCATTCCATTCCATTCCTCTCCTATCCATTCCACTCCAGTTCATTCCACTCCGTTTCACTTCATTCCATTCCATTATATTCCATTCCATTCCTCTCCTATCCATTCCATTCCAGTTCATTCCACTCCACTCCACTTCATTCCATTCCATTCCATTCCATTCCATTAATCTCCATTCCAGTCCATTGCACTCCATTCTGACCCACTCTACTCCACTCCACTCCAATACCCTCCATTCCTCTCCACTCACTTCCACTCCATATCATTCCATTCCACTCTACTCCATTCCACTGAAATCCATTCCATTCCACTCCACTCCACTGCAATCCACTGTACTCCTCTCCACTCCAATCCATTCCATACCATTCAATTCCTTTCCACTCCAATTCATTCCATTCCACACCACTACATTCCAAACCACTCCACTACACTCCATTCCATTCTATTCCACTCCATTCCATTCCATTCCTTTATTTCCACAGGATCTCAATCTGTAACAAAGCTGGATTGCACTGTCACAATCTCATCTCACATTTCTTTTCACCTCCCCATTGCATTCCATTCCATCCCATTCAATTCAATACTATTTCACTCCACTCCACTCCATTCCTTTCCTCTCTATCCCATCCATTCGACTCTATTCCCATCCACTCCACTGCACTCCACTCCACTCCACTCCATTCCATTCCATTTTATTTCACTCCATTGAATCCCATTCCTTTCCTTCGACAGGATACCACTGTGTCACTGAGGCTGGAGTGCAGTGGCAAAATCTCAGCTCACATTACTTGTCACTTTCCATTGCATTGAATTCAATTCCATTGCATTCCTTTGTATTCCATTCCATTCCATTTCATTCATTTCCATTCAATTGCAGTCCGCTCTTTTACACTCCTCTCTACTCCACTACATTCCATTATATCCGATTCCATTCCAGTCCGTTACACTCCTCTCCACTCCATTGCACTCCATTCCATTCCACTTCATTCCTTTCCATTCCCCTCCATTCCACTGCAGTTCACTCCACTCCTCTCCACTCCACTTCATTTCATTCCATTCCATCTGATTCCATTCCTCTTCATTCCACGCCACTCCATTTGATTTCACTCCACTATAGTCCACTCCAATCCATTCCACTCTAATACGTTGCGTTCCATTCCTTTCTTTCAACAGTATCTCACTCTGTCACTCAGACTGGACCGCATTGGCACAATCTCAGCTTCCATTCCATTCTATTCCAACCCACTGCACTCCACTCCACTCCACTCCACACCAGTCCACTCTGCTCCAATCCATTCCAATCCAGTTCATTCCACTCCATTCCACTTCACTCCACTCCACTCCTCTCCACATAACTCCAGTAAACTTCATTCTACATCATTGCAATGAAGTGGAGGGGAATAGAATGTATTGGAATGGATTTGGATGGAGTGTAGTAGAGTGGAATGGAATGGAATGGAGTGGAATGGAGTGGAGTGGGATGGAATACAGTGGAGTGGAATGGATTCTAATTGATAGGAGAGGAGTGCAGTGGAATGGAATGGAATGGAGTGGAATGGAGTGGAGTGGACTGAAATACAGTGGAATGGACTGGAATGGCATTGAAGGGAGTGGAGTGGAATGGAGGGGAATGGATTAGATTGGTGTGGAATGAAGTGGAATGGAATGAAATGGAATGGAGCGCAGTGGAGTGGAATGGATTAGAGTGGAATGAAATGGAATGGAGTGGAGTGGAATGGATTAGAGTGGAATGAAATGGAATGGAGTGGAGTGGAATGAAGTGGAGTGGAATGGAGTGGAATGAAGTGTAGTGGAGTGGAATAGAGTGGAGTGGAATGCAGTGCAGTGGGATGTAGCCGAATGGAATGGAATGGAGTGGAATGGAAGGGAGTGGAGTGGAGTGGAGTGGAATTCAGTGGAGAGGAATGGAATAAAATGAAATGGAGTGGAGAAGAGTGGAGTTGAGTGGAGTGGAATGGATTCGAATGAATTCGAATGGAGTGGAATGGAATGGAATGGAGTGGAGTGGAGTGAAATAGTATGGCATGGAAATTGATGGAATGGAATACAATGGAATGGTGAAAAGAAATATAAGCCAACATTGTGAAACTGCACTCCAGCCTTTGTGACAGACTGAGATACTATGGAAAGAAAGGAATTGAATGGAATGGAATAGAGTGGAACAGAATGGAGTATAGTGGAGTGGATTAGAGTAGACTGGAGTAGAACGGAGTGGATTTGAATGGAATGGAATGGAATGGAATTGAGTGGATTGGAGTGGAGTGGAGTGGAATAGAGTGGAATGGAATGGAGTGGAATCTAATGGAATGGAATGGAATGGAATGGAGTGGAGGGCAGTGGAATGGAGTGGAGTGTAACGGATTGGAGAGGAGTGGAGTTGAATGGAGTGGAGTAGAGGGGAATGTAATGGAATTGAATTGAATGGAGTGGTGTGGAATGGAGTGGAGTAGAGTAGGGTGGAGTGGAGCGGAAAGATATGTAATGGAATGGATTGCAGTGGAGTAGAATGGACTGGAGTGGAGTGGAGAGGAGTGGAATGGAAAGGAGTGGAATGGAGAGGAGTGGAGTGGAATTCAGTGAAGTGGAGTGGACAGGAATGGATTGGAATGGAATGAAATGGAGTGGAATGGAATGGAATGGAGTGGAATGGATTGGGATGGAATGGAGTGGAGTGCAGTGGAATGCTGTGGAGTGGAATGGAATGCAATGGAATGTAATGGAGTGCAGTGGAATGGAGTGGAGTGGAATGGAATGGAATGGAATGGAATGGAACAGAATGGAATGGAATGGGTTGGAGTGGAGTGGAGTGGAGTGGAATGGAATGGATAGGAATGAATGGAGAGGAGTGGAGTGGAATGGAACGCAGTGGAGTAGAGTGGAGTGGAGTGGAATGCAATGGAATGGAATGGAATGGAATGAAGTGGAATGGAAAGGAGTGGAAAGGAATGAAATGGTATGGAGAGAAGTGGAGTAGAATGGAGTGCATTGGATGGAATGGAATGGAGTGGAATGGAGTGGCAGAGAATGTAGTGGAATTTAATGGAATGGAGTGGAGTGGAATGGAATAGACTGAATTGGAGTGGAGGGGTGTTGTGCGGAGAGGAATGGAATGGAATGGAACGGAATGGAGTGGAGTGGAGTAGAATGGAATGGAGTGGAGTGTAATGGAATGGAGTGCAGTGGAATGGAGTAGAGTGGAGTGGAGTGGATTGAACTAGAATGGAGTTGAATGGAATGGAATGGGGTGGAATGGGTTGGAGTGGAGTGGAGTGTATTGGAATGGAGTGCAGTGGAATGGAGTGGAGTGGAGTGGAGTGGATTGAACTAGAATGGAGTTGAATGGAATGGAATGGGGTGGAATGGGTTGGAGTGGAGTGGAGTGGAGTGGAATAGAATGGAATGGAATGGAGTCGAGTGGAATAGAGTGGAGTGGAGTGGAGTGGACAGTAATGGAGTGGAGTGGATTGGAGTCGATTTGATTGGAGTGGAATGGAATGGAATGGAATGGAACGCAACGGAGTGTGATGGATTGGAGAGGACTGGGATAGAATGGAGTGGAATGGAATGGAGCAGAATGTAATGGAGTGGAGTAGAGTGGAAAGAAGTGGAGTTGAGTGGCATGGCATGGAATTACATGCAACGGCGTGGCGTGGAAGTAGTGGAGTGGAAGTGGCGTGAGTTTGATGGAGTGTAGGGCAGTGAAATGGGGTTGAGTGGAGTGGAATGGAATGGAATGGAATGGAGTGGAGTATTATGGGGTGGAGTGGATTGGGGTGGAGTGGAGTGGAATGGAATGGAGTGGAGTGGATTGGAATGGAGTGCAATGGAGTGGAATGGAATGGAGGGGAATGGAATGGAGTGGAATGGAGTGGAATGGATTTTACTGGAGTGAAGTGGAGTAGAGTGGAGTGGAATGGAATGGAATTAAATGGAAAGGAATGAATTAGAATGTTGAGGAGTGGAGTGGAGTGGAGTGGAGTGGAATGAAGATGACTGGAGAGGAATGGAGTGGAGTGGAGTGGAATGAAGATGACTGGAGAGGAATGGAGTGGAGTGGAGGGGAATGGAATGCAGTGAAATGTAATGGAAACGTATGGACAGAAGTGGAGTAGAATTCACTGGAGTGGAGTGGAATGGAGTGGAGTGGAATAGAGTGGCAAAGAATGGAGTGTAATGGATTGGAATGGAGTGGAGTGGAATGGATTGGAGTGGAGTGGAGTGGCGTGGAATGAAGATGACTGGAGAGGAATAGAGTGGAGTGGAGGGGAATGGAATGCAGTGAAATGTAATGGAAACGTATGGACAGAAGTGGAGTAGAATTCAGTGGAGTGGAGTGGAATGGAGTGGAGAGGAAAAGAGTGGCAAAGAATGGAGTGGAATGGATTGGAATGGAGTGGAGTGGAATGGACTGGACTGGAGTTGAGTGGAATGAAATGAAGTGGAATGGAGTGGAAAGGAATGGAATGGAAAGGAATGGAATGGAATGGAATGGAATGGAATGGAATGGAATGGAATGGATTCAGAGGATTGGAATGGAATGGAATGGAATGGAATGGAATGGAATGGAATGGAATGGAATGGAATGGAGTGGAGTGGAATGGAGTGGAGTGGAGTGGAATGGAGTGGAATGGAATGGAGATTAGTGGGGTGGAATAGAATGGAATGATGGAATGGAGTGGAGTGGAAAGGATTGGAATGGAATGGAGTGGAGTGGAGTGGATTGGAATGTAATGTAATGGAGTTGTGTGAAATGTAGTGGAATAGAATGGGGTGGAATGGAGTGTAATGGAGTATGCTGGAGTGCAGTGGAGTCGACTGGAGTGGAATGGAACGGAATGGAATGGAACCTGAGATTATGCCACTGCACTCCAGGATGAATAACTGAGTGAGATACTGTCAAAAGAAAGGAATGGAATGGAATTCACTGGAATGGAATGGCATGGAATGGATTGGAGTGGAGTGGACTGCAGTGGAGTGGAGTGAAGTGGAGTGGAGTGGAATGGAGAGGAATGGAAGGGGGTGGAATGGAATGGAATGAAGTGGAGTGGAGTGCAGTGAAATGGCTCAGAAAGGAATGTGATGGAGTGGAATGGAGTAGATTGCAGCGCAGTGGAGTGGAGACGAGTGGAATTCAGTGGAATGGATTCAGACGGCATGGAATGTAGTGCACTAGAATTACATGGAGTGGAAAGGAGTGTAATGGAATTCAATGGAATGGGGTGGAATGGAATGGTATTGAATGGAAAGCCATGGAATGCAGAGGAATAGATTTCAATGCAATGGAAAGTGACATGTAATGTCAGCTGAGATTGTGCCACTGCACTTCAGCCTGGATCACAGTGATATCATGTAGAAAGAAAGGAATGGAATGCAATGGAGTGAAATGGAATGGAATGGAGTGGAGTGGAGTGCAGTGGAGTGGGTTGGACTGGAGCCAAAAGGAAGGGGATGGAGTGGAATGAATGGAGTGGAGTGCAGTGGAGGGGACTGAGATAGCATTGAATGGAATGGGATGGAATGGAATGCAATGGAACAGTGAAAAGAAATGTGAGCTGAGATTGTGCCACTGCACTCCATCTTTTGTGACAGGGTGAGATCCTGTGGAAAAAAAGGAATGGAATAAAATGGAGTGGAATGGAATGGAGTGGAGTGGAGAATAGTAGAGTGATGTGGAATGAAGTTGTGTGGAAGGGAAGGTATTGGAGTTGAAACGAATGGAGTGGAATGGATTGTAGAGGAGTGAAGAGGAGGGGAGTGAAGTGGAGTGGAGTGGAATGGAATGGAATGCAGAGGAATGGAGTGGAATGCAATTGAATAGAGTGGAGTAGAGTGGAATGAAGTAGGGTGGAGTGCAATGCAGTCTAATGGAGTGGAATGGAATGGAGTGGAGTGGAGTGGAATGGAGTAGAGGGGAATGGAATGGAATGGGGTGGAATGGAACGGAATGAAGTGGAGAGGAGACAAGTGCAATGGAGTGGGGTGGAGTGTAATAGAGTGCAGTGGAGTGGAATGGAATGGAATGGAATGGAGTTGAATGGAGTCGAGTGCAATGCAGTGGAGTGGAGTGGAATGGAATGCAGAGGAACGGAGTGGAGTGGAAAGGAGTGGAATGGAATGAAGTGGATTGGAGAGGATTGGGGTGGTGTAGAGTGGAATGGAACGGATTAGAGTGGCATGGAATGGAATGGAATGAAGAGGAATGGAGTGGGGTGGAGTGGATTGCAGTGGAATTGATTGGAATAAAATGGGATGGAGTGGAATTGAGTGGATTGGAGTGCAGTGGAGTGGAGAGGAGTGGAATTCAGTGGAATGGAATAGGATGGCATGGAATGTAGTGGACTGGAGTTACGTGGAGTGGAAAGGAGTGTTTTGGAAATGAATGCAGTGGAATGGAATGGATTGGAATGGAAAGCAATGGAATGCAATGGAATGGAATTCAATGCAATGGAAAGTGACAAGTAATGAGAACTGAGATTGTGCCACTGCACTCCAGCCTGGATGACACAGTGATATCCTGTGGAAAGAAAAGAATGGAATGCAAGGGTGTGAAATGGAATGGAATGGAATGGAATAGAGTGGAGTGGAGTGGAGTGGAGTGGAGTGGATTGGAATGGAGCCGAATGGAAGGGGATGGAGTGGAATAGAATGGGGTGGAATGTAGTCGACCGGAGTGAAATAGTTTTGAAAGGAATGGGATGGAATGGAATGCAATGCAACGGTGAAAACAAATGTGAGCTGAGATTGTGCCACTGCACTCCATCTTTTGTGACAGGGGAAGGTCCTCTCGAAAAAAAAGAATGGAATGGAATGGAGTGGAATTCAAAGGAGAGGAGTGGAGCGGAGTGGAGTGCAGAGGTGTGGAAAGGAATGGTGTGTAAGGGAATGTATTGGATTTGAAATGAATGGAATTGAATGGATTGGTGAGGAGTGAAGTGGAGAGGAGTGAAGTGGAGTGTAATGGAGTAGAGTGGAGTGGAATTGAATGGAATGGAGAGGAATGGAGTGGAATGCAATTGAATTGAGTGGAGTGGAGTGGAATGGAGTGGGGCGGAGTGGAATGGAGTCGAATGGAGTGGAGGGGAATGGAGTTAACTGGAATGGATTGGAGTCAAATGGAGTAGGGTGGAAAGGAATGGAATGAAGTGGAATGGAATGGAATAGAGTGGAGAGTACAGAAGTGCAATGGAGTGGAGTCGAGTGGAATGGAATAGAATGGAATGAAATGGAGTGGAGTGGAATGGAGTGGAGTGCAATGGAGCGGATTGGAGTGGAGTGAAGTGGAATGGAAAGGAGTGGAGTGGAGTGGAATAGAGTGGAATGGAATGAAGAGGACTGGAGAGGATTGGGGTAGAGTGGAGTGGAATGGAATGGATTAGAGTGCAAGTAGTGGAATGGAAAGGAATGGAGTGGAATGGATTGTAATGGAATGGAGTAGAATGGAGGCGAATGGAGTTGAATAGAGAGGAGTGGAGTGGAATAGAGTGGAATGGACTGGAATGAAGTGGAATGGAATGCAGTGGAATGGAACGGTATGCAATGGAATGGAATGGAATGGAATGGAATGGAGTGGAGCGGAGAGAAGTGGAGTGGAATTGACTGGAATGGAGAAGAATGGAATGGAATGGCATGGAATGGAGTGGAGTGGAATGGAATGGAGTGGAGTGGATTGGAGAGGAATGGAGTGGAAAGGATTAGAATGGAGTGGAGTGTAGTGGAATGGAATGGAATGGAGTTGAGTGGACTGGAATGGAATGGAGTGGAATGGAGTCAAGTGGAGTGGAATGCAATAGAATGGTGTGGAATGGAATGGAGTGAAGTGTAGTGGAATGGAGTGGAATGGAATGGATGGGAACAGAATGGAGTGGAGAGGAGTGGAGTTGAATGGAATGCAATGTAGTGGAGTGGATTGGAGTGGAGTGGAATAGAATGGAATGAAGTGGAGTGGAATGGATTGGATTGGAATGGAGGGGAATGGAATGGAGTTGACTGGATTTGACTGGAGTGGAGTGGAGTGGAATGGAATGGAATGTAGTCGAGTGGAATTGAGTAGACAGGAATGGAATGGAATGGAGTGGAATGGTGTGTCATGGGAAGGAGTGGAATGGAACGGAATGGAATGGAGTGTAGGAGAATGGAATGGAGTGGAATGGAATGGAATGGAAGATAGTGGAATGCAGTGGAATGGAACGAAATGGAAAGGAATGTAGTGGAGTGGATGGTAGTGGAGTGGAGTGGAGTGGAATGGAGTGAAATGGAGTGGAATGGAATAGAGTGGAGTGGAGTGGAATGGTATGGAATGGAGTGGAAAGGAGTAGAATGGAATGGAATGGAATGGAAATCAATGCAGTGGAGTGGATTGGAGGGGAATGGAATGGAATGGATTGGAGTGGAATGGAGTGGAACGGAATGGAGTGGAATGGAGTTGAATGGAGTGGTGTGAAGGGGAGTGGAGTGGAGTGGAAATGAGTGGAATGGAATGAAGTGGAATGGAGCGGAATGGAGTGGTTTGGAGTGGAGTGGAATGGAATGGACTGGAGTGTAATGGACTGGAGTGGATTGGAGTGTACTGCAGTGGAGTGGAATGCAATGGAATGGAATGGAAGCTGAAAATGTGCCACTGGGCTTCATTCTGAGTGACAGAGTGAGCTAATGTCGAAAGAGAGGAATGGAATGGAATTCATTGAAATGGAATGGAAAGGAATAGAGTGCAGTGGACTAGAGTGGAGTGGAATGAAGTGGCATAGAGTGGAATGGAGAGGAAGGGAATGGGATGGAATGGAATGGAATGCAGTGGAGTGGGATAGAGTGTAGAGGAGTGGAATGAAGTAGAATTGAATGAGATGTAATGGAACGTAGTGGAGTGGAGTGGAAAGGACTGGAATGGAATTGAATGGAATGGAGTGGAATGAAATGGAATGGAATGCAATAGAATGCATAGGAATAGAATGCAATGCAATGGAAAGTGACATGTAAAGCGTGCTAAGATTGTGCTACTGCACTGCAGCCAGGGTGATAGTAATATCCTGTCGAATGAAAGGAATGGAATTCAATGGAGGGAAAAGGAATGGAACATAACGGAATGGAGTGGCGTGGAGTGCAGTGGAGTGGATTGCAGTGGAGTCAAATGTAAAGTGCTGGAGAGAAATGGAATAGAGTGGAGTGCAACAGAGTGGAGTGAAAAAATATGGAATGGAAAGGGATGGAAAGGAATGCAAAGGAATGATGAAAAGAAAGGTGAGCTGAGATTGTGCCACTGCACTCCAGCATTTGTCACAGAGTGAGATCCTGTGGAAAAAAAACTAATGGAATAGAATGGAGTAGAAAGGAATGGAATGGGGTGGAATGGAGTGGAGAGGAGTGGAGTGCTATGGAATGGACTGGTGTGGAATGGAATGGATTGGAGTTGATAGCAGTGGAATGGAATGGAATGGATTGGAGTGGAGTGCATTTGAATTAAGTAGAGAAAAGTGGAAAGGAATGGAATGCAATGGAACGGAGTTGAAAGGAATGGAATGGAGTGGAGTGGAATAGAATGGAGTGGGGTAGAGTGGAATGGAGTTGAATGGAATGGAGTGGAGTGGAGAGGAGTGCAGTGGAATGCATTGAAATGGAATTGTGTGGAGTGTAATGGAATGTACTGGAGTGGAATGGAATGTAGATGAGTCTAGTGGAGTGCAGTGGAGAAGAACAGAGTGGAGTGGACTGGAATGGAGTGGAGTGGAATGGAATGGACTGGAATGGAAAGGAATGGAATGCAGTGAAGTGGAATTGAGTAGAGTGGAATGGAATGGAATGGAGTGAAATGGAATGGAATGGGAAGAATGGAGTGAAGTGGAGTGGAGTGGAATAGAGTGAATATATTGGAATAGAGTGGACTGGAGTGGAATGGAATGAAATGGAGCGGAGTGGAATAAAATGCAGTTGAGAGGATTGGAGTGGAGTGGAATGGAGTGGAGTTGACTAGAATGGACTGGAGTGGAAAGGAATGGCGTTGAATGGAAAGGAATGCAACGGAGTGGAGTGGAATGGAGTGGACTGCAATGGAGTAGAGTAGAATGGAATGAAATGGAGTGGACTGGAATGCAATGAAAAGCATGGAGTGGACTGGAGAGGATTAGAGAGGAATAGATTGGAATGGAGTGGAGTCGGGTGGAATAGAATGGAATGCATCACAGTGGATTGGAATGCGGTAGAGTGGAAAGGAATGCAATGGAGTGGATTGGAATGCAGTGGAAAGAATGGAGTGGTGTGGAGTGGAATGGAGTGGAGTGGATTGGAATGGAGTGGAGTGGGATGGAATGGAATGGAGTGGAGTGGGTTGGAATGGAATGGAATGGAGTGGATTACAATGGAATGGAATGGAATGCAATGGAGCAGACTGGAATGGAATGCAATGGAGCAGACTGGAATGGAATGGAAGAGAATGGAATGGAATGGAATGGAATAGAATGAAATAGAATGGAATGCAATGGAATGGAGCAGAGTAGAGTGGAAAGGAGTGGGGTGGAATGCAGTGGATTGCAGTGGAATAGAATGGAAAGGAGTGGAGCGGAATGGAGTGGAATGGAATGGAGTGGAATGGAGGGGAGTGGAGTGGATGGAGTGGTGTGCAGTGTAATGGAATGGAATGGAATGGAGTGGAGTGGAATGGAATGTATTGGAGTGGATTGTAGTGGAATGGAGTGGAGTGTACTGGAATGGACGGCAGTGCAATTTAATGGAATGGAACGGAATGGAGTATAATGGAATGGCATGGATTGGAAGGGAATGTAGTGGAGTGAAGTGGAAAGGACTGCAATGGAATGAAGTGTAATGGAATGGAAAGGAATGGAATGGTGTTTAGTGGAGAGGAATGGACTGGAATGGATTGGAATTTAGTGGAGTGGAGTTGAATGGAATGGAAACGAATGAACTGGAGTGGAGTGGAATGGAGTGCAGTGCAGCGGAATGGAATGCAACTGAGTCGAGTAGAATGGAGTGGATTAGAGTGGAATGGAGTGGAATGCAATGGAGGGGAATTAAATGCAATGGAGTGGAGTGGAGTGGAATGGTATGGAATGAAGTGGAGTGGAATGGATTGGTACTGAATGTAGTGGAGTCCAGTGGAATGGAATGTAAAGGAGTGGAGTGGAGTGCCGTGAACTGGAATGGAGTGGAATGGACTGCAATGGAGTGGAAGGAGTGGAAGGGAAGGGAGTGTAATGGAATGGAATGGAATGGAATGAAATGGAATGGAATGGAGTGCAGGGAAGTGGAATGGAGTGGAATGGAATGGATTGGAATGAAGTGGAATGGAAAGGAGTGGAACGGAGTGGAGTGGAGTGCAGTGGAAAGGAATAGAGTGGAATGGAGTGGAGTGGAATGGAATGGAGTGGAGTGGAAGGGAGTGGAGTGGACTGGAATGGAGTCACGTGGAAGGAGTGGTGTGGAATGGAATGGATTGGAAGGTAATGGAGTGGAGTGGAGTGGAATGGAGTGGAATGATGTGGAATGGAGTGGAGTGAAATGGAATGGAATGGAACGGAGTGGAGTGGAGTGGAATGGAATGGAGTGGAGTGGAATAGAGTCGAATGGAATGAAGTGGAATGGAGTGGAGAAGAATGGAGTCCAGTGGAATGGAGGAGAGTGGAATGGAATGGAATGCAGGGGAATGGAATGGAATGGACTGGACTGGACTGGAATGGAGTGAAGTGGAATGGAATGGATACGAGTGGAATGGAATGGAATGGAAGAGGGGGGAGTGGAGTAGAGTTGAATGGAATGGAGTGCAATGGAGTGGAGACGAATGGAGTGGAGTGGAATGGAGTAGAATGGAATGGAATGGAATGCAGTGGAATGAAATGGAATGGAATGGAATGGAGTGGAGTGGAGCGGAATGGAGTGGAGTGGAGTAAAATGGAGAGGAAAGGAATGAAATGGAATGGTATGGAATGGAGTGGAGTGGAATGGACTGAAGTGGAATTGAGTGGTGTGCAGTGAAGGACAGAGGAATGGAACGGAATGGAGTGGAGTGGAGTGGAATGAAATTTAGTGTAATGGAATGAGAAGGAGTGGAATGGAGTGGGTTGGAAGAAATGGAGAGGAATGGAATGGAATTGGGTGGAATCGAGTGGAGTGGTGTTGAATGGAGTGAAATGGAATGGACTGGTATTAAATGCAGTGGAGTGGAGTATAGTGGAATGGAGTGGAGTGCAATGGAATGGAGTGGATTGGAATGAATTGGAATGGAATACCATGGAGTGCAGTGGAATTAACTGTAATGGATTGGAGTGGATTGGAGTGGACTGGAATGCAGTGGAATGGTGTGGAATGGAATGGAAGGGAGTGGAGTGGAATGGAGTGGAATAGAATGGAGTGGAATGGAGAGAAGTGCAGTGTACGGAGTGCAGTGGAATGGAATGTAGTGGAGTGGAGTTGAGTGGAATGGATTGGAGTGGAGAGCAATGGAATGGAATGGAATGGAGCGGATTGCAATGGAATGGAGTGGAGTGCACTGCAATGGAGTGGAGTGGAAAGCACTGGAATAGAATGGAATGGAACGGAATGAAATGGAATGGAGTGGAGTGGAGTTCAATTGAGTGGAATGGATTGGAATGGAGATGAGTGCAATGGAATGGAATGGAATAAAGTGGAGTGGAGTGGAATACAGCGGAGTGGAATAGAGTGGAGTCGAGTGGAATGGAATGGAATGGAGTGGAATGGAGTAGAATAGAATGCAGTGGAATTAAATGGAATATATTGGAGGGGAGTGGAGTGGAGCGGAATGGAATGAACTGGAGCGGAATGGATTGTAGTAGAATGGACAGGACTGCAGTGGAATTGAATGGAATGGAGTGGAGTACCATGGAGTGGACTGGGATGTAGTGGAATGTACAGGAATGGAGTGGAATGTAGTGGATTGGAGTGGAATGGAATGGAATCGAGTGAAGTGGAGTGGAATGGAGAGGAATGGATTGGAAAGGACTGGAGTAGAGTGGAATGGAAAGGAATGGAAAAGAGTAAAGTGGACTGGAATAGAGTGGAGTGGAACGGAATGGAGTGAAGTTGAATGGATTGGAATGGAATGGAGTGGAGTGCAGCGGAATGGAATGGAATAGAGTGGAGTGGAGTGGACTGCAATGGAGTGGAATGGAGTGGAATGGAGTGGAATGGAGCCGAATGGAGTGGAATGGAGTGGAGTGGAATGGAGTGGAATGGAATGGAGTGGTGTGGAGTGGAATGGAGTGGAATGGAGTGGATTGGAGTTGAGTGGAATGGAGTGGAAGGAATGGAATGGAATGCAGTGGAGTAGAATGGAATGGACTGGATTGGAGTGGAGTGGACTGGAATGGAATGGTGTGGAGTGGAGCTGAAAGGAATAGAATGGAATGGAATGGAGTGGATTGCAGTGGAGTGGAGTGGATTTGAATGGAGTGGAGTGGAGTGGAATTTAATGGAATAGAATGGAGTGGAGTGGAGTGGAATGGAGTGGAGTGGAATGGATTGGAATGGAGTGGAGTGGATGGGATTGGAATGGAGAGGAATGGAATGGAATCGAATAGAATAGAGTGGAGTGGAGTGGAATGTGGTGTGGAGTGTATTGGAGTTTAAGAGAATGGAACGGAATGGAGTGGAATGGAATGGAGTGGATTGGAGTCGAGTGAAGTTTAGTGGAATGGAGCAGAGTGGGGAGGAATGAATTGGACTGGAATGGAATGGAGTGAATTGGAATGGAATGGAGTGGAGTGGAGAGAACTGGAGTGAAATAGAATGGATATAATGGATTGGAGTGAAAAAGAATGGAATGGAACAGAGTGGAGTTGAGTGGAATGGAGTGGAGTGGAGTGGAATAGAGTTGAATGGAATGGAGAGGAATGGAGCGGAGTGGAATGGAATGGAGTGGATTGGAATTGAGTAGAGTTGAAGGAATGAAGTGGAATTGAATGGAATTTAACGTAATGGAGTTCAGTGGAGTGGAATGGAGTACTGTGGAGTGGAATGGAGCCGAGTGAAATGGAATGGAATGGAAAGGAGAGGAGTGGAATGGAATGGAGGGCAGTGGAGTGGAAAGGAGTTGAATGGAATGGGGTGGAGTAGAGTGGAGTGGAATGGAATGGAGTGCAGCGGATTGGAGTGGAGTGCAATGAAATGGAAGTGAATGGATTGGGATGGAGTGGAATGGAGTGGTGTGGAGTAGAAGGGACAGGAATGGAATGGAGTGCAATGAAATGGAGTGGAGTAGAGTGGAGTGCCGTCGAATGGAATGGAATGGAATAGAGTAGTGTGGAGTGGAGTGGAATGGAATAGAATGGAATGGAATGGAATGGAATGGAATGGAATGGAATGGAATGGAATGGAAAGGTGTGGAGTGGAAGGGGGGGAGTGGAATGGACTGGAAAGGATTGGAGATGAGATAAATGGAATGGAGTGAAGTGGAGTGCAGTGGAATGGAATGGAATGGAATGGAGTGGAGTAGAGTGGACTGGAATGCAGTGGAATGTAGAGGAATGGAGTGGAATGGAGTGGATTAGAATGGAGTGGAATGGAATGGAATGGAATGGATTAGAGTGGAAAGGATTGGAAGGCAGTGGAGTGTAGTCGAGTGAAGTGGACTGGAGTGGAATTGAGTGGAGTGGAGTGGAATGGAATTGAGAGAACTGGAATGGAATGGAATGCAATGGAGTGGAGTAGAATGGAATGGAATGGAGCGGAACGGAATAGAAAGGAATGGTGTGGAATGCAATAGAGTGGAGTGGAATGGAGTGCAATGGAATGGAGAGGAGTGGAGTTGAGTGGAGTGGAATGGAATGCAGTGGCGTGCAATGGAGTGGAATGGAATGAAGTGGAATGGTGTGGAGTGCAGTGGAATACAGCGGAATGGAATGGAATGGATTGCAGTGGAATGGTATGGAGTGCAGTGGAATGGAAAGGAGTGGAGTGGAGAGGAGTGGAGTGGAGTGGAATCGAGTGGAGTGGACTGGATTGGAGTGGAGTGGAATGGAATGTAGTGGAATGGAATGGAAAGGAGAAGAGTGATGTGGAATGGAATGGGGCAGATTGGAGTGCATTGGAGTGGAGTGGACTGGAATGGAGTGGAATAGAGTGGAATGGAGTTCAATGGAGTGGAGTGGAGTGGAGTGGAGTTGAATAGAATTTAGTTGAACGGAGTAGACTGGATTGGAATGGAATGGAGTGGAATGGAATGGAATGGAATGGAATAGAGTGGAGTGGAATGGAGTGGAGTGGAATGTAGTGGGGTGGAGTTCAGTGCATTGGAGTGGAATAGAATGGAGTCGAATGATTTGTAGTCGAGTGGAGTCAAGTGTAATAAAATGGAATGGAATGGAATGGAGTGAAGTGGAATGAAGGGAATGGAGTGGAACGGAGACGAATGGAATGGATAGGAATGTAATGCAGTGGCTTGGAGTGGACTGGAGTGGAATGCACTGGAGTGGAGTGCATCAGAGTGGAGAGGAATGGAGTGGAATGGACTGGAATGGATTGGAATGGAATGGAATGGAATGGAGTGGAGTGGAGTAGAATGGACTAGAAAGGAGCGTATTGGAATGGAATGGAGTAGAATGAAATGGAATGGTTTGGAATGGAAAGGAATGACATGCAACACAGTGCAGTGGAGTGGAATGGAGTCGTGTGGAGTGGAAAGGAGTGGAATGCTATGGAATGGTATGGAATGGAGTGGAGTGGAGTGGAATGGAGAGGAATCGATTGTAATGGAGTGGAGACGAGTGAAATTTAAAGGAATACAAAGAAGAGGAGTGGAGTGGAAAGGAGTGCAGTGGAGGGAAATGAAATGGAATGGGATGTGGTGTAGTGCAACGTAACGGAGTGGAAAGTAGTGGAGTGTAGTGGACTGGAATGGAGTGGAGTGCAGTGGAAAGGAATGGAATGGAATGGAAGGGAATGGAATGGAATGGATTGGAATGGAATGAAGTCGAGTGGAATGGAGTGCAGTCGAATGCAGTGGAGTGGAATGGAGTGCAATGGAATCTAGTGGAGTGGAGTAGAGCGGACTTGAATGGAATGGATTAGTGTGGAATGAAGTGGTATGAAAAGGAGTGGAAATGAGTGGAGTGGAGTGGAGTGGAGTGGAGTGGAGTGTGGTGGAATGCAATGGAAAGGAATGGAGTGGTTTGGAATTTAATGGTAATGAGTGGAGTGGAGTGGAGTGGAATGGAGTGCAGTGGAGCAGAATGTAATGGAACAAAGTGGAATGAAATAGAGTGGAATGGAATGAAATGAAATGGAATGGAGTGGAATCGAGTGGAATGGAAACGAATGGATTGGAATGGGGTGGAATGGAGTTTAATTGAATGGAATGTAATGGAGCATAGTGGAGTGGAATTGACTGGAGTGGAATGGAGTGGATTGGAGTGTAATGGAGTGGAATGGATTGGAGTGAAACTTAGTGTAATGGAATGGGTTAGAATGGAGTGGAGTGTAGTAGAAACGGAACGCAATGGAATGGAGTGGAGTGGATTGGCATGGAATGGAATGAAATGGAGAGGAGTGGAATGGAATGGAGTGGAATGGAGTGGCAGGGAATGGAGTGGAATGGAGTGGCAGTGAATGGAGTGGAATTGGATGGTATGGAGTGAAGTGGAATGGAATGGAAAGGAGTGGAGAGGAGGGCAGTGGAGTAGAGTGGACAGGAATAGAGTAGAATGGAATGGATTGGAGTGAAATGCAGTGAAATGGAATGTAATTTATTGGAGTGGAATGGAGGGGAGTGGAGTGGAATGGAATGGAATGGAATGGAATGAAGTGGAGTGGAATGGAGTGGAGTGGGGTGGAATGGAGTGGAATGGAATGGAGCAGAATGAAGTGGAGTGGTACGTAGTGGAATAGAGTGGAGTGGAGAGGAGTGGAATGGAGTGTACCCTAATCGGATGTAATGGAATGTAGTGGAATGGAGTGGAGCGGAGTGGAATGGAATGGAACAGAACAGCAGCTGAGATTGTGCCACCATGCTCCATACTGTATGACAGAGTGAGATATTGTCTAATGAAAGGAATGGAAGGGAATAAAGTGGAATTGAATGGAATGCAATGAATTGGAGTGGCATGGAGTTCAGTGAATTGGACTGGATTGGAATGGAGGGGAATGGAAAGGGGTGGAATGAAGTGGAATGAAGTAGAGTGGAGTGTAGTGGAATGGAATGGAATAGAATGGACTGAGTGGTATGGAGTTTACTGGAGAGGAATGGAGTGGGGTGAAATTGATTGGAATGGAATGGAATGGAATGGAGTGCAGTGGAATGGAATGAAAGGGAGTGGAGTGGAAGGGAATGGCATGGAATGGAGTGGAGTGCATAGGAGTGGAGTGGATTGGAGTGGAGTGGACTGGAAAGGAGAGGGATGGAATGGGAATGAGGGCAATGGAATGCAATGGAATGGACGGGAGTGGACTGGAGTAGAATGGAGAGAAATGGAGTGGAATGGAATGGAGTGTAGTGGAATGGAGTGGAACGGAAAGGAATGAAATATAGTGAAGTAGAATGGACTGGAGTGGAGTGGAGTGGAGCGGAATAGAGTTGAGTGGAGTGGAGTGGGGTTGAATGGAATGGAATGCAGTGGAGTGGAAAGCAGTCGAATGGAATGGAGTGGAATTGAGTGGAATTGAGTAGAGTAGAGTGGAATGGAGTGGAATGGACTGAAATGGTGTGGAATGGAAAGCAATGCAGTTTAATAGAATGGAGTGGAATGGGGTGGAATGGAATGTAACGGAGTGGAGAGGAGTGGAATTGAAAGGGGTGGAGTGCACCACTTCTATTCAACATAGTGTTGGAAGTTCTGGCCAGGGCAATTAGGCAGGAGAAGGAAATCAAGGGTATTCAATTAGGAAAAGAGGAAATCAAATTGTCCCTGTTTGCAGATGACATGATTATATATCTAGAAAACCCCATCATCTCAGCCCAAAATCTCCTTAAGCTGATAAGCAACTTCAGCAAAGTCTCAGGATACAAAATCAATGTACAAAAATCACAAGCATTCTTATACATCAATAACAGACAAACAGAGCAAAATCATGAGTGAACTCCCGTTCACAATTGCTTCAAAGAGAATAAAATACCTAGGAATCCAACTTACAAGGGATGTGAAGGACCTCTTCAAGGAGAACTACAAACCACTGCTCAAGGAAATAAAAGAGGATACAAACAAATGGAAGAACATTCCATGCTCATGGGTAGGAAGAATCAATTTCGTGAAAATGGCCATACTGCCCAAGGTAATTTACAGATTCAATGCCATCCCCATCAAGTTACCAATAACTTTCTTCACAGAATTGGAAAAAATACTTTAAAGTTCATATGGAACCAAAAAAGAGCCCGCATCGCCAAGTCAATCCTAAGCCAAAAGAACGAAGCTGGAGGCATCACGCTACCTGACTTCAAACTATACTACAAGGCTACAGTAACCAAAACAGCATGGTACTGGTACCAAAACAGAGATATAGATCAATGGAACAGAACAGAGCCGTCAGAAATAATGCCACATATCTACAACTATCTGATCTTTGACAAACCTGACAAAAACAAGAAATGGGGACAGGATTCCCTATTTAATAAATGGTGCTGGGAAAACTGGCTAGCCATATGGAGAAAGCTGAAACTGGATCCCTTCCTTACACCTTATACAAAAATCAATTCAAGATGGATTAAAGACTTAAATGTTAGACCTAAAACCATAAAAACCCTAGAAGAAAACCTAGGCAATACCATTCAGGACATACGGATGGGCAAGGACTTCATGTCTAAAACACCAAAAGCAATGGCAACAAAAGCCAAAATTGACAAATGGGATCTAATTAAACTAAAGAGCTTCTGCACAGCAAAGGAAACTACCATCAGAATGAACAGGCAACCTACAAAATGGGAGAATATTTTCGCAACCTACTCATCTGACAAAGGGCTAATATCCAGAATCTACAATGAACTCCAACAAATTTACAAGAAAAAAACAAACAAACCCATCAAAAAGTGGGCGAAGGACATGAACAGACACTTCTCAAAAGAAGACATTTATGCAGCCAAAAGACACATGAAAAAATGCTCACCATCACTGGCCATCAGAGAAATGCAAATCAAAACCACAATGAGATACCCTCTCACACCAGTTAGAATGGCAATCATTAAAAAGTCAGGAAACAACAGGTGCTGGAGAGGATGTGGAGAAATAGGAACACTTTGACACTGTTGGTGGGACTGTAAACTAGTTCAACCCTTGTGGAAGTCAGTGTGGCGATTCCTCAGGGATCTAGAACTAGAAATTCCATTTGACCCAGCCATCCCATTACTGGGTATATACCCAAAGGACTATAAATCATGCTGCTATAAAGACACATGCACACGTATGTTTATTGCGGCATTATTCACAATAGCAAAGACTTGGAACCAACCCAAATGTCCAACAATGATAGACTGGATTAAGAAAATGTGGCACATATACATCATGGAATACTATGCAGTCATAAAAAATGATGAGTTCACGTCCTTTGTAGGGACATGGATGAAATTGGAAATCATCATTCTCAGTAAACTATCACAAGAACAAAAAACCAAACACTGCATGTTCTCACTCATAGGTGGGAATTGAACAATGAGAACACATGGACACAGGAAGGGGAACATCACACTTCGGGGCCTGTTGTGGGGTGCGGGGAGGGGGGAGGGATAGCATTGGGAGATATACCTAATACTAGATGACGAGTTGGTGGGTGCAGCGCACCAGCATGGCACATGTATACATATGTAACTTACTTGCACATTGCGCACATGTACCATAGAGTCTAAAGTATAATAATCATAATAATAAAGGAAAAAAATAAAAATAAAAAATAAATAAGAAATAAAATAAAATTAAAAAAGAAATGGAAAAGAAAAAAAGAAAAAAAAAAGAAAGGAGTGGAGTGGAGCGGAGTTGAGTGGAGTGAATTGCAGTGGAGTGGATCGGAAAGGAGAGGAAAGGAAAGGGGCGTAATGGAATGGAATGAAGTGGAGTGGAGTTGGGTGGACTGGACTGCAGTAGAATGGAGCACATTGGAATGTGATTGAGTGGAATGGTGTGGAGTGGAGTGCAGTGAAGTGGAGAAGAGTGGAATGGAGTGTACTGGAATCAGATGTAATGCAATATAGTGGAATGGATTGGAGTGGAATGGAACGGAAAGGAACACAGAGGAGCGGAGTGGAGTAGAGCAGAATGGAATGGAAGGAACGGAGGAAGAGATTGTGCCACCGTGCTCCAGACTGGGTGTCAGAGTGAGATACTCTCGGAACAAAGGAAAGAAATGGAATGTAGTGGAATGTAATTGAATGGAGTGCATTGGAGTGCAGTGAACATCAGTGAAGTGGGGTGGAGTGGAATGGAGGGGAATGGAATGGAATGGAATGCATTGGAATGGAGTGGAGAGGAATGGAGTGAACTGGAATGGCATGGAGTGAAATTGAGTTGAGTGGAGTGGAGTAGAGAGGAGTGGAGTGGCGTGGAATGGAATGGAATTAAATGCAGTTGAATGGAAAGGAATGGAATGGAGTGGAATGGAATGGCATGGAATGGAGTGGAGTGAAGTTGAGTGGAGAGGACTTGAGTGTATTGGAGTGGAAGGGAGTGGAATGGAATGGAATGGAGTGAAATGAAATGGAATGGAGTGAAATGCAATGGAATGGAATGGAATGCAGTGGAGTGGAATGGAGTGGAGTCGAAAGGAGTGGAGTGGAATGCAGTGGAGTGGAGTGGAATTGAATGGAGTGGAATGGAGTGGGGTGGAATAGAATGGAATGAATGGAATGGAATGGGGTGGAGTCGAAAGAAGTGTAGTGGAGAAGAATAGACTGGAATGGAATGGAGTGAAAAGGAATGGAGTGGAGTGGAGTGGATTGGAATGGAATGGAAAGGAGTTGACTGGAATGGAATCAAATGGAATGGAGTGGAATGGAGTGGTGTGGAGTGGAATGCAGTGGAATGTACTGGAATGGAGTGGAATGGAATAGAATTGACTGGAGTGGAGTGGAATGCAATGCAGTGAATTGGAACGGAGTGGAATGGAGTGGACTGGAGCAAAGTTGAATGAAATACAGTGGAGTGGAGTTTCTTGGAGTGGCATGGAATGTTTTGGAATAAAATGGAGTGGAGTGGAATGTAGTGGGGTGGAATGGAGTGGAATGGAATGGTATGGAATGGAGTGGAATGCAATGGGATGGAGTGGAGAGGAATGGAGTAGAATGGAGTGGAATGGAGTAGAGTGGATTGGAGTGGAGAGGTGTGGAATGGAGTGGAGTGGAATGGACTGGAGTGGAATGGAGTGGAGTGCAGTGTATTGGAGCGAAGTGGAATTAAATGGAGTGGAGTAAAGTGGGGTGGAGTTTCGTGAAGTGGCATGGAGTGGTTTGGAATAGAATGGAGTGGAGTAGAATGGAGTGGAGTGGAATGGAGTGGACTGGAATGGAGTGGAATGGAATGGCATGGAATGGAGTGGAATGCAATGGAATGGAGTAAAGAGGAATGGAATGGAATGGATTGGATTGGATTAGATTGCAGTGGACTGGAGTAGAGTGGGCTGGAATGGAGTGGAATGGAATGGTATCGAATCGAATGGAATTAAATAGAATGGAATGGACTGGAGCGGAATGGAATGGATTGGAGTGAAGTGGTGTGGAGTGGAATGGAGAAGAATGGAATGGGATGGAATGGAATGGAATGAACTAGAGTGGAGTGGGATGGAGTGTAGTGCAGTGGAATGGAGCGGAATGGAATGGGATGGATTGGAATGTATTGGAGTGGAGAGCAGTGGAGTGGAGAGGAGTGGAATGGAGTGGAATGGAATCGGATGTAATGGAATGTAGTGGAGTGGAATGGAGTGGATTGGAAAGGAGTGTAATGGAATGTAACGGAATGCAATGGAATGGAATGGAATGGAAAGCAATTTAATGCAATGCAATAGAATGCAATGCAATGGAAAGGAAAGCAATTTAATGCAATGCAATAGAATGCAATGCAATGGAAAGTGACATGTAATGTGAACTGAGATTATGCCACTGCACTCCAGCCTGGGTGACACAGTGATATTCTGACTAAATAAAGAAATGGAATGCAATGGAGTAAAAAGGAATGGAATGGAATGGAATTGAGTGGAGTGGAGTGAAGTGCAGTGGAGTGGATTGCAAAGGAGTTTAGTGGAATGGGATGGAGTGGAATAGAATGGATTGGAGTGCAGTTGATTGGAGTGAAATAGTATAGAATGGAATGGGATGGAATGGAATGAAATGGAATAGTGAAAAGAAATGTGAGCTGAGATTCTGTCACTGCAATCCAGCTTTTGTGAGAGTGAGATCCTGTGGAAAGAAAGGAATGGAATGGAATGGAGTTTAATGGAACTGGATGGAGTGGAGTGGAGTGCAGTGGTGTGGAATGGAATAGATTGGGGAAGAAAGGAAAGGAATGCAATAAAATGGATGGGAGTAGAGTGGAGTGGAGTGAATTGGAGGGAAATGGAATGGACTGGAGAGGAATGGAATGGAATGGAGTGAAATGTAGTGGAATGAAATGGAATAGAGGGGAGCGGAGTGGAATGGAGTGGTGTGGAGTGGAATGGAGTTGAATGGAATGGAATGGAATGGAGGGGATTGGAATGGAGTCGAGTGAAATGGAGCAGCGTGGAATCCAATGGAAGGAGTGGAAAGGAATGGAGTAGAGAGGACGAGAATGGATTGGAGTTGAGTACAATGGAGTGGAGGGGAGTGGAAAGA
Organism: Pongo abelii; assembly: GCF_028885655.2. Classification (NCBI taxonomy): domain Eukaryota; kingdom Metazoa; phylum Chordata; class Mammalia; order Primates; family Hominidae; genus Pongo; species Pongo abelii. The sequence goes on from NC_072009.2 coordinate 66,465,648, forward strand.
AATGGAATGGAATGGAATGGAGTTGACTGGAATGGAATGGAGTGGAATGGAATGGAGTGGAATGCAGTAGAGTCGAGTGGAATTGAATGGAATGGAGTGGAGTGGAATGAAATGGAATGGAAGGGAATGGAGTGGAGGGAATGCAGTGGACTGTAGAGGAGTGGAGTGGAATAGAATGAATAGGAATGGAGTGGAGTGGAGTGGAGTGGAGTGGAATGGAAGGGAATAGAGTGGAATGGAGTGGAATGGAATGGAGTGTAGTGGAATGGAGGGGAATGCAATGCAGTGTACTGGAAGGGAATTGAGTGGAATGGAGTGGAGTGGCGTGCAATAGAGTGTAATGGACTGGAATAGAGTGGAATAGAATGGAATGGAATGGAATGGAATGGAATGGAATGGAATGGAATGGAATAGAATGGAGTGAAGTGATATGGAATGGAATAGAATTGAGTGAAGTGATATGGACTGGAAAGGAGAGAGTTGAATGGAATGGAGTGGAACGGATTGGAATGGAATGGAATTGAATGGAATGGAATGCCATTGAATGGAGTTGACTGGAGAGGAATGGAGTGGAGTGGAGTGGAAAGAAGTGGAAAGGAATGGAATGGAATGGAATGGAATGGAATGGAATGGAATGGAATGTAGAGGAGTGGGTTTTAATGGAGTGGAATGGAGTGGATTGGAGTGGAATGGAGTGAAGGGGAATGGAATGGAATAGAATGGAGTGGAATGGAGTGGAGAGGAATGGAGTTGAGAGAAAAAGAATGGAGTGGAATTGATTAGTGTGCAGTGGGGTGGAGAGCAGTGGAGTGGAGTGGAATGGAATGGAATGCAGTGGAATGGAATGGAATGTAGTGGAATGTAGTGGAGTGGAATGGAATAGCATGGAATGGAGTGGATATGGAGTGGAGTGGAGAGGAAAGGAGTGAATTGGACAGGAAGGGAGTGGAATGGAAAGGAAGGGAGTGGAATCAAATGAAATGGAGTTGAATGCAATGGAATGGAATGGAGTGGAGTGGAATGGAGTGGAGTGGAGTGGAGTGGAATGTACTGGAGTGGAGTGAAGTGGGGTGGAATGAAATGGAATGAATGGAACGGAATGGAATGGATGGGAGTCGAAAGGAGTGGAGTGCAGTAGAATTGACTGGAATGGAGTAGTGCAAAATGGAATGGAGTGGAGTGGAGTTGATTGGAATGGAATGGAAAGGAGTGTAGTGTAAATGAGTCGAATGGAATGGAGTGGGATGGAGTGACGTGGAGTGGAACGCAGTGGAATGGACTGGAATGGAGTGGAATGGAATGGAATGGAGTGGAATGGAATGGAGTGGAATGGAGTGGAATGGAATGGAGGGGAATGGAATGGAATTGACTGGAGTGGAGTGGAATGGCATGGAGTGGAGTGGAAAGGAGTGGATTGGAGAGAAATAGAATGAAACGGAGTGGAGTGGAGTGGAGTTTCATGGAGTGGCATGGAGTGGTTTGGAATAAAACGGATTGGAGTGGAATGCAATGGAGTGGAATGTAGTGGAATGGAATGGCATGGAATGGAGTGGAATGCAATGGGATGGATTGGAGACGTATGGAGTGGAATGGAGTGGAGTGGAATGGAAAGGAATGGAATGGAATGGAGTAGAGTGGAATTGAGGGAAGTGGAGACGAGTGGAGAGGATTGCAAAGGAATGGAGTGGAGTAGAGTGTAATGGAGTGGATTCTAGTGGAGTGGAGGGGAATGGAATGGAATGGAATGGAATGGAATGGAGTGGAATGGAATGGAATGGAGTGGAGGAGAGTGGAGTGGAGTGGAGTGGAGTGGAGTGGAATGGAGTGGAATGCAATGGAATGGAGTGGAGTGGAATGTAATGGAGTGGAGTGGAAAGGAGTGGAATCGAATGGTGTGGTACTATATGGAACGGAGCGGAGTTGAGCAGAGTGAAATGGAATGGAGTGCAGTGCAATGCAGTGGAGTGGAGTGGAAAGGATAGGAATGGAATGGAGTGGAATGGAATGTAGTGGAGTGAAGTGCAATGGAGTGGAGTGAAGTGGAAAGGATTGGAATGGAATGCAATGGAGTGCAGTGGAATGGATTGGAATCGAATGGAGTGGAATTCAGAGGAATGGCATGGAATGGAGTGGAGTGGAGTGCACTGGACTTCAGTAGAGTGGAATGGACTGTAATGGAGTGGAGTCAAGTGGAGTGTAATGAAGTGGAACGTAATTTAACGGAATGGAATGGAGTGGAGTGGAATGAAGTGGAATAGAGTGGAATAGATGGGAAAGGAGTGGAGTGAAGTGGAGTATAGTGGAGTGCAGAGAAATGGAGGGGAATGGAATGGAATGGAATGGAGTGTAATGAAGTGGAGTGGAGTGAAACTGAATCTAGTGGAGTGCAGTGGAGTGGAGAGGAGTGGAATGGAGTGGACTGAAATGCAGTGGAATGGAGTGGAAGGAAGAAAGTGGAATGGAATTCAATGGAATGGAATGGAATGGAATGGAACAGAGTGGAGTGGAATGGAGTGGACTTCAATGGAACGGAGTGAAGTGAAATGGAATGGAATGCCATGCAGTGGAGTGGAATGTCGTGCAGTGGAGTGGAATAGAGTTGAATGGAATGGAATGGAATGGAGTGTAGTGGAAAAAAGTGGAGTGGAATGGAGTGGAATGAAGAGGAGTGGAATGGAATTCAATGGAGTGGAGTGGGATTGAGTGGAGTGGAATGGAATGGAGAGAGTGTAGTGGAGTGGAATGAAATGGAATGGAGTGGAGTGGAATGGAGTGGAATGGATTGGAATGGAGTGGATTGGAATGGAATGAAATGGAATCGAATGGAATGGGATGGAGTGGAATAGAGTGGAGTGGAATGTAATAGAGAGGAATGTAACGGAGTTGATAGGAATGGGGTGGAGAGGAGTGCAGTAGAGTGGAGTGGAATGGAATGGAATGCAGTGGAGTGGACTGGAGTGGAATAGATTTGAATGGAATGGAATGCATTGGAGTGGAATGGAGTGGAGTGGAGTGGAATGGAGTGTCATGGAAAGGAGTGGTACTAAATGGAATGGAGTGGAGTGGAGTGGAGTGGAATGGAATGGAATGGAATGCACTGTACTGGAATGTATTGGAATCGAATATAGTGGATTTCAGTGGAATGGAACTGAATGGTGTGGAGTGGATTGGAATGGAATGGGATGGAGTGGAATGGAGTGGAGTGGAGTGGAATGGAGTGGAAGGGAAAGGAGTAGAATTAAATGGAATGGAGTGGAGAGGAGTGAAGTAGAGAGCAATGGAATGGAAAGAAACGGAGTACACTTGAACTGAATGGAATGGAATGGAGTGAAGTGGAATGGAATGGAGTGGAGTGAAATGAAGTAGAGTGGAATGGAATGGAATGGAGTGGAGTGGAGTGGAGTGGAGTGGAATGGAATGGAATGGAGTGGAGTGGAGTGGAGTGGAATGGAGTGGAATGAAATGGAATGGATTGGAATGAAGTGGAGTGGAGTGGAAAGGAGTGGAACGGATTGGAATGGAGTGGAGTGGAGTAGAATGGAATGGAAGGGAGAGGAGGGGAATGGAGTGGAGTGGAATGCAGTGGAATGGAGGGAAATGTGATGGAATGGAGTTGAGTAAAATGGAGCAGAAAGGACTGGAAAGGAGTGGCATGGAGTGGAATGGTGTAGATTGGAATGGAATGGAATGGAGTGGAGTGGAACGGAATGGAATGGAATAGAGTGGACTGGAGTGGAACGAAGTGGAGTTGAATGAACTGGAGTAGAGTGAAATGGAATGGAATGGAGTGGAGTGGAATGGAGTGGAATGGAGTGGAGTGGCGTAGATGTAGTGGAGTGTAGTGTAATGGAATTGAATGGAATGCACTTAAATGGAATGGATTGGAGAGGATTGTAATGGAAGGTATTGGAGTGGAGTGTTGTGGCGTGGAGTGGAGTGGACTGGAATGCAGTGGAGTGGAATGAAATGGAGTGGAATGGAATGGAATGGAATGGAATGGAATGGAGTGGAATGAAAAAGTATGCAACGGAATGGAGTGTAGTGGAGTGGAATAGAGAGTAGTGGAGTGGAAAGGATTGGAATGGAATAAAATGGAGTGGAGTGGAATGGATTGGAATCCCATGGAGTGGAGAGCAGTGGAAAGGAATCGTATGGAGTGGAGTGGAGTGGACTGGAGTGGAATGGATTGGAAAGGAGAGGAATGGAGTGGAGTGGAATGGAATGGAAAGGAAAGGAATGGAATGGAGTGAAGTGGAATGGAGTGGAATGGATTGGAATGGAATGGAGTGGAGAGGAGTGGAATGGAGTTGAATGGAATGGAATGTAAAGGAATGGAATGGAATTTAGTAGAGTGAAGTGGAATGCATTGGAATGGAGTGGAGTGAGTGGAGAGATGTGCAGTGGAATGGAATGGAATAAAATGGAGTTGAGTGAAATGTAATGGAGTGGAGTGAAATGTATTGTAGTGGAGAAGAGTGGAGTGGACTGGAATGGAGCGGAGTGGACTGGAATGGAGTGGAGTGGAAGAAATGTAGTGGTATCGAATGGAATGTAAAGGAATGGAGTGGAGTGGATTGGAGTGGAGTGGAGTGGAATGGAGTGGAGTGAAATGGAATGGAAAAGAACGGAGTGTAGTGGAATGGAAAGGAGTGGAGTTGAGTGGAATAGAGTTGAATGGAAGTGAGTGAAATGGAATAAAGATTAATGGAATGGAATGGTGTGGAATGGAGTAGAGTGGAATGGAATAGATTGCACTGGAATGAAAAGGAATTGAATGGAATGGAATGCAGTGGATTGAAAAGGAATGGAATGGAATGGAATGGAGTGTAGTGGAGTTGAATGGACTAGAATGGAATGGAATGCAGTGGATTGAAAAGGAATGGAATGGAATGGAATGGAATGGAGTATAGTGGAGTTGAATGGACTAGAATGGAATGGATTAGAATGCAGTGGAAGGGAGAGAAACGGAATGGAATGGAATGCAGTGGAATGAAATGGAATGGAGTGGAATGGAGTGGAGTGGAGTGGAATGGACTAGAGTGGAATGGATTAGAAAGCAGTGGCATGGACAGAAAAGGAATGGAATAGAATGCAGTGGAATGGAAAGAAATAGAATGGAATGGAATGCAGTGGAATGAAATGGAATAGAATGGAATTAAATGGAATGAAACGGAATGGAGTGGAGTCGAGGGGAATGGAGTGGAGTGGAGTGGAATGGAGAAGAGTGGAATGGAATGGAGTGGAATGGAGTATAGTGGAGTGCAAGGGAGTGGAATGAAATGGAATGAAGTGAAGTGGAGTGCAGTGGAATGACATGAAATTGATTGGAAAGGGATGGAGTGGAATGGAATCAGGAGCAATGAAATGGTGTGGAGTGGAATGGAGTGGAGTGGAGTGGAGTGCAATGGATTTTAATGGAGTCGAGTGGAGTGTAGTGGAATACAATGTAGTGGACAGGAGTGGAGAGGACTAGACTGGAATGGAGTGGAATGGAGTGGAGTGGAATGGAGTGGAGAGGAATTGAACGGAATGGAGTAGAGTGGAATGGACTGGAGTGGAAAGGAATGGAGTGGAGCGAAGAGGAATGGAAAGGAGTGGATTGGAGAGAATTGGCATGGAATAGAGTGAACAGTAGTGGAGTGGAATGGAATGGAGTTTGGTGCAGTGGAATAGAATGGAATGGAGTGTATTGGAGTGAAGTGGACCGGAATGGCGTGGTGTGGAGTGGAATGGTGTGGAATGGCATGTAGTGGAATGGAGTGGAATGGAATGGAGTGGAATGGAGTGGAATGGAACGGAATAGAGTAGAGTGGAATGGAATGGGCTGGGGTGCAGCGAAATGGAATGGAATGGAATGAAGTGGAGTGGAGTGGCGTCGAGTGCAATGGACATGACGGCAGTGGAATGGAATTGAAGGGAGTGGAGTGGAATGGAGTGGAGTGGAGAGGAATGGAGTGGAATGGAATGGAATTAAATATAATGCAGTGGAGTGGAGTGGAATGGAATGGAATGGAGTGGAATCGAAAGCAGTGAAGTGGAATGGAAAGGAGTGGAGTGGAATGGAGTGCAATGTAGTGAAGAGGAATGGAGTGGAATGGAATGGAATGGAATAGAGTGCAATAGAATGGAGTAGGGTGGAGAGGAGTGGAGCGGAGAGGATTGGAAATGATTGGAAAGGATTGGAAGGGAAAGGAGTGGAGTGGAGTGGATTGCACTGGAATGGAATAGAGTGGAATGGAATGGAATAGAATGTAGTGGAATGGAATGCAGTGAAGTGGAATGGAGTTCAATGGAATGTAGTGCAGTGGAGTGTAGTGGAGTAGAGTAGAGTGGAATGGAGAGGAACGGAATGGATTGGAATGGATTGGAGTGGAATGGAGTGTAGTGGAGTTCAGTGGAATGGAATGGAATTGAATGCAGTGGAGTGGAATGGAATGGAGAGGAGAAGAAAGGATTGGAATGGAATGCAATGGAGTTTAGTGGAGTGGGATGGAGTGGATTGCATTGGAATGGAGTTGAGTGGAGTGGAATGGAATTTAATGGAGTGGAGTTGAGTGGAACGGAGTTTAGTGCAATGGAGTTGAGTGGAGCGGAATGGAATGGAGTGTGTTGGAGAGGAATGGAGTGGAGTGGAGTGGAACGGAGTGGAATGCAATGGAGTGGAATTAAATGAAATGGAGTGGAGTGGAGGGGAGTTGAGTGGAATGTAAGGGAGTGGAGTGGAAAGGCATGGAATGTAATGGTGTAAAGTTCAGTGGAATTGAATGGAATGGAGTGTAGTGTAGTGGAGTGGACTGAAATGCAGTGGTATATACAGTAATGCTGTGGAGTGAAGTGGAATGGAATGGGATTGAAAGTAATGGAATGGAATAAAATGGAGTGGATTCAAGTGGAAAGGAGTGGATTGGATTGGAATGGAGTGGAGCACACAGCAATGGAATCGAATGGATTGGGATGGAGGGGAGTGGAGTGGTATGGAGTGGAGTGGAAAGGTATGGAGTGAAATGGAATGGAATGGAATGGCGTGGAGTGGAGTGGAATTGAATGGAATGGAATGAATTTGATTGGATTGGAATGGAGTGGAATGCAGTGGAAGGGAATGGAATGCAATGGAGTGGAGTGGAGTGGAGTGCAGTGGATTGGAATGGAATGCAATTGACTGAATTGGAATGGAGTGGTATTAAATGGTATGGAGTGTATTCGAGTGGAATAGATTTGAATTGAATGCTGTAGTATCCATTGGAATGGAATGGAATGCAGTGGACTGGAGTGGAGTGGAATGGAGTGGGTTGGAGTGGAATGGAAAGGAGTGGAGTGGAAAGGACTGGAATGCAATGGAGTGGAGTGCAGTGTAATGGAATGGAATTGAATGCTGTAGTATCCATTGGAATGGAATGGAATGCAGTGGACTGGAGTGGAGTGGAATGGAGTGGGTTGGAGTGGAATGGAAAGAAGTGGAGTGGAAAGGACTGGAATGCAATGGAGTGGAGTGCAGTGTAATGGAATGGAATGGAGTGGAGTGAAGTGGACTGGACTTGAATGGAGTGGAATTGAGTGGAATTGAGTGGAATGGAGTGGAAAGAGTTGGAGTGGAGTGGAGTGGAATGGAAAGAAGTGGAATACAATGGAGGAGAGTAGAATGGAATGGAATGGGGTGGAGTGGAGTGCAGTGGACTGGAGTGGAAATTAGTGGAGTGGACTGGAATGGAATGGAGTAGAGTGAAGTGGAAGGGAATGGAAAGGAGTGGAGTGGAGTGCAGTGAAATGCAAAGGAATGGAATGGAGTGGAGTGTAGTAGAATGATATGGAATAGAGTGGAGTGGAGTGGAGCAGAGGGGAATGGAATGAAGTGGAATGTAGTGGAGTGGAGTGGAATAAATAGGAATGGAATGGAGTGGAACGGAATGGAGTGGAGTGGAGTCGAGTGGAGTGGAATGGAATGGAATGGAATGGAATGGAGTGGAATGGAGTGGAGTAGAATGAAATGGAATAGAGTGGAGTAGAGTGGAGTGGAATTGAATTGAATGGACTGGAGTGCAAAGGAGTGGAACGGAATGCAACGGAATGGAGAGGAGTGGAGTGCAATGGAGTGGAGTGGAGTGCAATGGAATGGCATGGAAAGGAATGCGTTGGAGTACAATGGAATGGAACAGAATGGAGTAGAATTGAGTGCATGGCAGTGGAATGGAATGGAATGGAATTCATTGGAATGGAATGGAATGGAGTGGAAAGGAATGGCATGGAATGGAGTGGAGTGGAGTGGAGTGGAATGGAGTTGAATGGAGTATACAAGACTGGAATGGAATGGAATGGAATGCAATGCAGTGGAATGGAATGGAATGGAATGGAATGGATTGGAGTGGAGTGCAGTGGAATAGAATGGATAGGAGAGGAATGGGATGGAATGCAATGGAATGGAATGGAATGGAATGGAATGGAGTGGAATAGAGTGGAGTGGAGTGGAGTGGAGTGGAGTGGAGTGGAGTGGATTGGAGTGGAGTGGAACGGAGTGGAGAAGAGTAGACTGGAGTGGAATGGAATGGAATTGAATGGAATGGAATGGAATGCAGTGGACTAGAATGGAGTGTAGTGGATTAGAAAGGAATGGAATAGAATGGAATTGAGTGGAATGGAGTTTAGTGGAGGGGAGTGGAGTGGAGGGGAAAGGAAAAGAATCCATTGGAGGGAAATGGAGTAGAATGGAATGTAATGTAGTGGAGTGGAGTGAACAGGAGTGGAGAGAAGTGGAATGGAGTGGAATGGACTGGAATGAGTTGGAATGGAATGGAATAGAATGGAAAGGAATGGAATAAAATGGAGTGGAATGGAATAGAATGGAGTGGAGAGAAGTGGAATGTAATGGAGTCGAATGAAATGGAGTGGAGTGGAATGGAATGGAGTGGAGTGGAATTTATTGGAGGGTCTTGGAATGGATAGGAAAAGAATGGAGTGGGGTGGAAGGGAGTCGAATGGAGTAAAGTGGAATGGAAAGAAGTGCAGTGGAGTGGAGTGGAGTGGGTGCAGTAGAGTGGAGTGGAATGGAGTGGAGTGGAACGGAATGGATTGGAGTGGAATGTATTGGAATGGAATGGAGTGGATATGAGTGGAGTGGATAGGAATGGAGTGGAATGGAGTGGAATGCATTGGAATGGATTGGAGTGGAATGGAATGGAATGGAGTGGAATGGAGTGGAATGGACGGAAATGGAGTGGAGTACAGTAAAATGGATTGGAATGTAATGGAGCCGGGTGGAGTGGTATTGAGTGGACTGGAATGGAGTGGGGTGGACTGGAATCGAATGTAATGAAGTGGAGTGCAATGGAGTGGAGTAGAATGGAAAGGAGTTGGATGGAATGGAGTGGAATGGAATGGAATTGAGAGGAGTGGAGTGGGGTAGAGTGGAGTGGAAGTTAATGGAGTGGAGTGGAATAGTTTGGAATGGATTGGAGTGGAGTCGAGTTCAGTGGAATGGAATGGAATGGATTGGAGTGGAGTGGAGTGTACTGGAATGTAGTGGAGTGGAGTGAAATCGAGTGCAATGGACTTGAATGGCATGGAGTGGAATGGAATGGAATGGGGAAGACTAGACTGTAATGGAGTGGAGTGGAGTGGAGTGGAGTGGAGTGGAGTGGAATTGATTGGAGTGTAGTTGAATGAAATAGAGTGGAGTGGAGTTGAATAGAATGGAGTGAAATGGTATGGAATGGAATGGAGTGGAATGGAAAGGAGTGGAGTGTATTGGAGTGCAATGAAATGGAGTGGAGTGGAGTGCAGTCGAATGGAAAAGAATGGAGTGGAGTGGACTGGACTGGAATGGAGTGGAATGGGGTGGAATGGAATGGAGTAGAGTCAAGTGGAAGGGAACTGAATGGAATGGAATGGAGTACAGTGGAATTCATTGGAGTTGGGTGGAGTGCATCGTAGAGGTGTGGAAAGGATGGGAGAGGAGTGGAAAGGAATGGATAGGAGTGGAATGGAGTGCAATAGAATGGAGTGGAAAGGAGTGGAGTGGAATGGAATGAAATGGAGTGGAGTGGAATGGAGTGCAATGGAATGCAGTGGAATGGAGTAGAATAAGGTGCAGTGGAGTGGATTGCAGTGGAATGGAATGGAATGGAATGGAGTGGAGAGAAGTGGAATGGAGTGGAATGAATTGGAATGGAGTGGAGTGGAATAGAATGGAATGGAATGGAATGGAGTGGATTGGATGGAGTGGAGTGCAGTGGAATTGAATGGAATGGAGTGGAGTGAAATGGAGTGGAGTGGAGTGGAATGAAATGGAGTGGAGTCGAATGGATTGGAAGGGAACGGAGTTCAGGGAAGTGGAATGCAATGGATTGCATAGGAGTAGAGCGGAGTGAACTGGGATGCAGTGGAACGGAGTGCAATGGAGTGGAATGGATTGGAATGGAATGGAAAGGAATTTAGCGGAGTGGAGTGGAATGGAGTGGAATGGACGGCAATGGAGTTTAATTGAATGGAGTGGAATGGAATGGAATGGAAAGGAAAAGAATGGAGTGAAGTGGAAAGGAGTGGAATGGATTGGAATGGACTGAAGTGGAGAGGAGTGGAATGCAGTGCAATGGAATGAAATGCAATGGAATGGAGTGGAAGAGAGTGGAGTGTATTGCAGTGGAGTGGATTGGAGTGGAGTGGAATGGAGTGGAGTGGAGTATATTGGAGTGGAATGGAATGGAATTGAATGGAATGGAATGGAACGGAGTGGACTAGAATGGAATCGAGTGGATTAGAAAGGATTGGAATAGAATGGAATTGAGTGGAATGGAATTGAGTGGAGGGGAGTGGAGTTGAGAGGAAAGGAATGGAATGCATTGGGGGGAAATGGAGTAGAATGGAATGTAATGTAGTGGAGTGGAGTGGACAGGAGTGGAGAGAATGGGAATGGAGTGGAATGGGCTGGAATTAGTTGGAATGGAATGGATTAGAATGGAAAGGAATGGAATAAAATGGAGTGGAATGGAATAGAATGGAGTGGAGAGGAGTGGAATGCAATGGAGTGGAATGGAATGGAGTGGAATGGGAAAGAATGGAGTGGAGTGGAATTTATTGGAGGGTCTTGGAATGGATGGGAAAAGAATGGAGTGGGGTGGAATGGAGTGGAATGGAATGGAAGGGAATGGAGTAGAGTGCAATGAAAAGAAGTGGAGTGGAGTGGATGCAGTAGAGTGGAGTGGAACGGAGTGGAGTGGAATGGAATGCAGTGGAGTGGAATGTATTGGAATGGAATGGAATGGAGATGAGTGGAGTGGATAGGAATGGATTGGAATGGAGTGGAATGCGTTGGAATGGATTGCAGTGGAATGGAATGGAATGGAAAGGAATGGAATGGAGTGGAATAGATAGGAATGGGGTGGAGAAGAGTACAATGGGATGGAATGGAATGGAGTAGGGCGGACTGGAATGCAGTGGACTGGAATGGAGTGGGATGGACTGGAATCGAATGTAATGAAGTGGAGTGCAATGGAGTGGAGTAGAGTGGAACGGAGTGGGATGGAATGGAGTGGAATGGATGGAGTTGAGAGGAGTGGAGTGGGGTAGAGTGGAATGGAAGGTAATGGTGTGCAGTGGAATGCTTTGGAATGGAATGGAGTGGAGTGGAGTTCAGTGGAATGGAATGGAATTGAATGGATTGGAGTGGACTGGGCTGGACTGAAATGTAGTGGAATGGAGAGGAATCGAGTGCAATGGACTTGAATGGCATGGAGTGGAATGGAATGGAATGGGGAAGACTAGACTGTAATGGAATGGAGTGGAGTGGAGTGGAATTGATTGCAGTGGAGCTGAATGAAATAGAGTGGAGTGGAGTTGAATTGAATGGAGTGAAATGGAATGGAATGGAATGGAGTGAAATGGAAAGGAGTGGAGTGGATTGGAGTGCAATGAAATGGAGTGGAGTGGAGTGCAGTCGAATGGAAAGGAATGGAGTGGAGTGGAGTGGATTGGAATGGAGTGGAATGGGGTGGAATGGAATGGAGTAGAGTCAAGTGGAAGGGAACTGAATGGAATGGAATGGAGTACAGTGGAATTCATTGGAGTTGGGTGGAGTGGATTGTAGTGGTGTGGAAAGCAGGGGAGAGGAGTGGAATGGAATGGAAAGGAGTTGAATGGAGTGCAATAGAATGGAGTGGAGAGGAGTGGAGAGGAATGGAATGGAGTGGAGTGCAATGGAGTGCAATGGAATGCAGTGAAATGGAGTAGAGTAGATTGCAGTGGAGTGGAGTGCAGTGGAATGCAATGGAATGGAATGGAGTGGAGAGGAGTGGAATGGAGTGGAATGGATTGGAATGGAGTGGAGTGGAGTAGAATGGAATGGAATGGAAAGGAGTGGATTAGATGGAGTGGAGTGCAGTGGAGTGGAATGGAATGGAGTGGAGTGGAATGCATTGGAGTGTAGTGGAGTGGATTGGAATGGAGTGGAGTGGAGTGAAATGAAATGGAGTGGAGTCGAATGGATTGGAATGGAATTGAGTTCACGGAAGTGGAATGCAATGGATTGCAAAGGAGTAGAGGGGAGTGGACTGGAGTGCAGTGGAATGGAGTGCAATGGAGTGGAATGGATTGGAGTGGAATGGAAAGGAATTTAGTGGAGAGAGTGGAATGCAGTGGAATGGACTGGAATGGAGTGGAAGTGAATGTAGTGGAGTGGAATGGAATGGAATGGAATGGAATGGAATGGAGTGAAGTGGAATGGAGTGGAATGGATTGGAATGGAGTGAAGTGGAGAGGAGTGGAATGCAGTGGAATGGAATTGAATGAAATGGAAAGGAGTGGAGTGAAGTGGAATGGTGTGGAACGGATTGGAATTGAGTTTAGTGTAGTGGAGTGGATTGGAGTGCATTGGAATGAAATGGAATGGATTGGAATGGAGTGGAGTGGAATGTAATGGAGTGGAGTGAAAAGTATTGTAGTGGAGTAGAGTGGAGTGGAGTGGAAGGGAGTGGAGAGGACTGGAATGGAGTAGAGTGGAAGAAATACAGTGGTATGGAATGGAATATAAAGGAATGGAGTGGAGTGCAGTGGAATGGAGTGGAGTGGAGTGGAATGGGATGGAGTGAAATGAAATGGAATAGAATGGAGTGAAGTGGAATGGAAAGGAGTGGAGTGGAGTGGAATCGAGGTGAATGGAATGGAATGGAGTGGAGTAGAATGGAATGGAGTGGAATGGAGTAGAGTGGAACAGAATAGAATGCTGTGGAAGGGAAAGGAATTGAATAGAATAGAATGAAAAGGAATGGATTGGAATGGAATGGAATGGAATGGAATGAAATTTAATGGAAAGGAGTGGAGTGAATTGGAGTGGACTAGAGTGGAAAGGGGTAGAATGCATTGGAATGGAAAGGAATGGAATGGAATGCAATGCAGTGGAATGAAATGGAATGGAATGGAACCGAATGGAATGGAATGGAATGGAGTGGAGTGGAGTTGAATGGAGTGGAGTGGAGTGGAATAGAGAGGAGTGGAATGGAATTGAATGGAATGCAGTGGAGTGGAGTGGAGTGCAGGAGAGTGGAATGGAATGAATGGAGTGGAGTGGACTGCAGTGGAATGACATGGAATTGAATGGAAAGGGATGGAGTGGAAAGGAGTGGAGTAGAATGGAATCGATAGGAATGGAATGGAGTGGAATGGAATGGAATGGAGTGGACTGGAGTGGAGTAGAGTGTAATGGATTGGAATGGAATGGAGTGGAGTGGAGTGTAATGCACTGGAATGGAGTGGAGTGGAGCAGACTAGACTGGAATGCAGTGGAATGGAGTGGAGTGGAATGGACTGGAGTGGAATTGAATTGAACGGATTAGAGAGGAATGGAATGGAGTGGAGTGGAGTGGAATGCAGTGGAGAGAAGTGCAAAGGAATGGATTGGATTGGAATGGATTGGAATGGAATAGAGTGAAAAGGAGTGGAGTGGAAAGTAATGGAGTGTATTGGAGTGGAGTGGACCGGAATGGAGTGGTATGAAGTGGAATGGAGTGGAATGGAATGGAGTGGAATGGAATGGAGTGGAAAGGAATGGAATGGAATGGAATGGAATGGAATGGAATGGAATGGAATGGAAGAGTGGAATGGAATGGAATGGAAAGTCGAGTGCAGAGGAGTCGAGTGGAATGGAGTTGACGGGAGTGGAATGGAATGGAATGGAATGGAGAGGAGTGGAATGGAGTGGACTGGAGTGGAATGGAGTGGAATGGAGTGGAATGGAATGGAATGGAATTAATGTAATGGAGTGGAGTGGAGTGGAATGGAATAGAGTGGACTGGAATGGATTAGAATTGAGTGCAATGGAATGGAGTGAAGTGGAATGGTAAGGAGTGGAGTGGAAAGGAGTGCAATGAAGTGGAGAGGAATGGAGTGGAATGGAATGTAATAGAGTAGAGTGCAATGGAATGGAGTGCAGTGGAGAGGAGTGGAGTGGAAATGATTGGAAAGGATTGGAATAGAATGGAAAGGAGTGGTGTGGATTGCAATGGAATGGAATAGAGTGGAATAGAATGGAATGGAATGTAGTGGAATGGAATGGAGTGGAGTGGAATGGAGGTCAATGGAATGGAGTATAATGGAGTGTAGCGGAATGGAATGGAGTGGAGTAGAGTGGAATGGAGTGGAATGGAATGGAGTGGAATGGAGTGAAGTGGAATGGAGTGTAGTGGAGTTTACTGGAATGTAATGGATAGGAGTTGAATGGAAAGGAGGGTAGTAGAATGGAAAGAAGTTAAGTGCAGTGGAGTGGAATGGAAACGAATGGAATAGAGTGGAGTGGAATTGAGCGGAGTGAAATGGAGAAGAGACGAAAGGACTAAAATGGAGTGGAATGGACAGTAATAGTGTGGAATGAAGCGGAGTGTAATGGAATGGAATGTAACGGAATGGAATGGAATAGAGTGAAGCCAAATGCAATGAAGAGGAATGGATTGGAATGGAGTGGAGCGCAGTTGAATGGAATGGAAGAGGATGGAGTGGAGTGGAGTGGAATGGAGAGGACTAAAATGGAATGGAGTGGAATGGAATGGAATGGTGTGGAGTGGAATGGGGTGGAATTGAATGGAATGGAGTGGAGTGGAGTGGATTGGAAAGGAGTGTTATGCAGTGAAATGGAATAGAATGCAATGGAGTCGAGTGGAGTGGATTGTACTGCAAAGGGATGGAATGCAATGGAGTGGAGTGGAATTGAATAGAGTGGAATGGAATGGAATTTAGTGGAGTGAAGTGAAGTGGAATGCAGTGGATTGGAATGGAGTGATATTAAATGGTATGTAGTGGTATGAGTTGAATAGATTAGAATAGAATGGTTTAGAATGCATTGGAATGGAATGGAATGGAATGGAGTGGAGTGGAGTGGCGTTTAAAGGAGTGGAGTGGAATGGAATGGAATGGAGTCGAGTGGAATGCACTGGAATGGAATGGAGTGGAAGGGATCGAGTGGAGAGTAGTGGAGTGGATTCGAATGGAATGAAATGGAGTAGACTCGAGCAGAGGAGAAGGAAATGGAATTGAGTGGAGTGGAGTGGAATTGCATGGAATGCAGTGGAGTGCAATGCAGTGGAATGGAATGTAGTGCAGTGGAGTGGAATGAAGTGGAGTGGAGTGGACTGGAATGGAGTACAAATGACTGGAATGGACAGGAATGGAGTGGAGTGGAATAGAGTGGAATGGAATGGAATTGAATGGAGTGGAGTAGAATGGAGTAGAATATATTCAATAGGTGTGGAGTGGAGTGGAATGCAATGAAATGGAATGGAGCAGAGTGGAGTGGAACGGAATGGAGTGCAATATAGTGGAATGGAGTGGAATGGAATGCAATGGAGTGGACTAACATGGAGTGGAGTGCACCGAATGGAGTGGAATGGAAAGGAGTAGAGTGGAGTCAAGTGCAAAGGAATGGAATGGAGTGGAGTGGACTGGACTGGAATGGAGTGGAATCGAGTGGAATGGATTGGAAAAGATTTGAGTGGAGTGGAATGGCATGGAATGGAGTGCAATGCAATGGAGGAGATTGGAGTGGATTGGAATCGGGTGGACTGGAGTGCACTGGACTGGAGTGAAAGTGAGCGGAGTGGAGTGGAATGGAAAGGAGTGGAGTGGAATGGAATGGAATGGAGCAGAGTGGAGTGGAATAAAATGGAATGGAATAGAGTGGAGTGGTGTGGAGTAGAATGAAATGGAATAAAGTGGAGTGGAGTGGAATGGAATGGAGTTGAATGGAGTGCAGTGGAGTGGAGTGGAGGAGATTGGAGTGGAATGGAATGGAAATTATTGGAGTGGAATGGAATGAAGTGCTGTGGTGTGGAATGGCGTGGAATGTAATGGAGTGAAATTAAATGGAATGGAATGGAGTGGAGTGGAGTGGAATGGAATGGAGTGGAGTGAATTGGATAGGAATGGAATGGAGAAGAGTGCAGTGCAATGGAATGCAATGGAGTGGATTGGAGTGGACTGGAATGGGGTGGAATGGTGTGGAATGGAGTGGAGTGGAATGGAGTGGAGAGGACTGTAATGGATTAGATGGGAAAGGAATGGAGTGGAATGTAATGTAATAGAAAGGAATTGAGTGCAGTGGAAAGGAGCTGAGTGGAATGGAATGGAATTTAATGGAGTGAAGTGGAGTGGAAAGGAGTGGAATGGAGTGCAGTGGATTGGAATAGAGTGGAATGTAGTGGAATGGGTTGGAGTTGAATGGAGTGGAATGGAACGGAATAGAATAGAGAAGAGTGGAATGGAATGAAGTGCAATGGAATAGAATGGAATTGAGTGGAATGTAATGGAAAGGAATAGAGTGGAATTAAATGGAGTGGAGTGGAAAGGAGTGCAATGACTTGGAGTGGAGTGGACTGGAGTGGAGTTAAATGGAATGCATTGGAGTGGAATGGTGTAGAATGCAACGTAGTGAAATGGAGTGAAGTAGAGTGGATTGCAGAAGAGTGCAGTGGAATCGAATGGAATGGAATGGAATAGAGAAGAATGGAATGGAATTGACTGGAATGGAATGGAGAGGACTGGAGTGAAGTGGATTGCAATGGAGTGGAGTGGACAGGAATTGCATCGAGTGGATTGGAATGGAGTGTAATGGAATGGAATGGAATGGAAGCAAGTGTAGTGAAATGAGTGGAATGGATTGGAATGGAGTAGAGTGGTTTGGAATGGAATAGAATGGAATGGAGACCAGTGGAGTGGAGTGGAATGGAGTGGAATGCAATGGAGTGGAATGGAGTGGAATGGAGTTGAGTGGAATGGAGTTGAATGGAAAGAAATGGAATGGAGTGGAGTGGAATGGAGTAGAGTGGAATGCAGTTTAATGGAGTGCAATGGAATGGAATGGAAGGATTGAAGTGGAGTGGAGTGGAATGGAGTGGAGTGGAGTGGAATGGAATGGAATTGATTGGAATGTAGGGGAGTGGAATGGAGTGGAGGGGAATGGAGAGGAGTGAAGTGAATTGGAGTGGAATGGAATGGAGTGGAGAGGAGTGGAGTGGAGTGCAATATAATGGAATGTAATGGAATGGCATGGAGTGGAATGGAGTGGAGCCGTGTGGAATGGAGAGGAATGGAATGGAGTGGAATGGAATAGAGTGGAGTTTAGTGGAGTGGAAAGGAATGGAGTGGAATGGAGTCGAATGGAGTCGAGTGAAATGGAGTGGAAAGGAATGGAGTGGAATGGAGTGGAGTGGAGTGGCATGTAGTGGAATGGACTGGAATGGAGTGGAATTCAATGGAATGCATTGGAATGCAATACAGTGGAGTCGAGTGGAATGGAGTGGAATAGATTGTAATTGAGTGGAGAGGAGTGGAATGGAATACAATAGAATGGAGAGGAGTGGAGTGAAATGGAGTATAGTGGACTTTAGTGGTGTGGAGCAGAATGGAATGGAATGGAGTGGAGTGCAATGGAGTGGATTGGAGTGGATTGGAGTGGAATGGAATGGAGTGGAATTAAATGGAATGGATTTCAGTGGAGTGGAATGGAATGGACTGGAGAGGAAGGGATTGGAATCGAATGGATTGGATTGCAGTGGAATGGTATGGCATGGAGTGGAGTGGAGTGGAGTGGAGTATACTGGAAAAGATTGGATTGGATTGCAATGGAATGGAATGGAATAGAGTGGAGTGGAGTGCAATAGGGTGGAATGGAATGGAATGGAATGTAGTGGAGTAGAGTGCAGTGGAATGGAATGGAATGGAGTCAAGTGGAGTGGAGTGGAACAGAAGTGAATGTAGTGGAGTGGAGTGGAATGGAATGGAATGGAATGCAATGGAATGGAGTGGAAATGACTGGAG
Organism: Pongo abelii; assembly: GCF_028885655.2. NCBI lineage: Eukaryota > Metazoa > Chordata > Mammalia > Primates > Hominidae > Pongo > Pongo abelii. The sequence goes on from NC_072009.2 coordinate 66,483,939, forward strand.
TGGAGTGGAGAGGAGTGGAGTGGAATGGAATGGAATGGAATGCAGTGGAATGCAATGGAATGGAATGGAATGCAGTGGTATGCAATGGAATAGAATGGAATGGAATACAGTGGAGTGGAGCGGAGTGGAAAAGAATGCAGTGGACAGGAATGCAATGGAATGGAATGAAATGGAATGGAGTGGAACGGAGTGGAGTGCAGTGGAATGGAGAGGAATGTAATCTAATGAAAAGGAGTGGAGTGCAGTGGAATGGAATTGAGTGGAGTGGAGAGTAATGGAATGGAATGGCGTGGAATGGAAGGAAATGGAATGGAATTAAATGGAGTGTAATGGAGCGGAATGGAGTGGAGTGCAGTGGGAAGGAATGGAGCGGACAGCAATGCAATAGAATGGATTTGAATGGAATGGAGTGGAATGGAACTGAGTGGACTGGAGTGGAGTGGAAAACAGTGGAGTGGAGGGGAATGGGTGGAATGGATTGGAAAGGAGTGGAGTGGACTGGAATGGAATGGAAAGGAATGGAGCAGAGCGAAGAGGAGTGGAGTGGACTTGAATGGAATGGAAAGGAATGGAGCAGAGCGAAGAGGAATGGAGTGGAATGGACTGGATTGGAATGGAATGGAGTTGAAATGAATGCATCAGAGTGGAGTGGAATCTAAAGGAATGGAGTACGTAGAGTGGAGAGGAGTGAAGTTGAATGGAGTGGAATGGAGAGCAGTGGAATGGAATGGAATGGAAAGGAGTGGAATTTAATGTAGTGGAGTCGAGTGGAGTGGAGTAGAATGGAGTGGAGTGGACTGGAATGGATTGCATTGGAATGAAATGGAGTGGAATGGAATGGAATGTAATGGAATGGAGTGGAGTGCAGTGGAGTGGAATGCAGTGGAGTGGAGTGGAATGCAGTGGTTTGAAGTGGAATGGAGAGGAGTGGAAAGGAATGGAAAGGAATGGTTTAGCGTGGAGTGGAATGGGGTGGTTTGGAGTGCAATGGAGTTGAATGGAATGGAATAGAATGGAGAGGAATGGAAGGGAATGGAATGGAAAGGAGTGTAGTGGAGGGGAATGGAGTGGAATGGAGTGGAATGGAGGGGTGTGGAGAAGAATGTAATGGAATGGAATGGAGTGGAGTGGAATGTAACGGAATGCAATGGATTGGAGTCGAATGCCATGGAGTAGGATGGAATGTAATCGAATGGAATGAAGTGGAGGGGAGTGGAATGAAGTGGAGTGGAGTAGAATGGACATGAATGTAATGGAATCGAGTTGAGTGGAGGGGAATTGAGTTCAGGGGAATGGAGTAGAATGGAATGGAAAGGAATGGAATAGAATGGAATGTAGTAGACTGAAGTGGAGTGGAACTGAGAGGAATGGAATGGAATTGAACAAAATGGTATGGAATGCAGTGGAATGAAATGGAATGGAATTGAAAGGAGTGGAGTCTAGTGCAATGGACTGGAATGGAATGGAATGCAATGGAATGAAAAGATGAGGAATTGACTGGAGTGGAGTGGAGTGGAGTGGAATGCAATGGAAGGGAATGTAGACGAATGGAATGGAAAGGAATTAAATGGAGTGGAGAGGAGTGGAATGGAGTGGAGTGGATTGGAATGGAATGGATTGCAGTGTAATACAATGGAAAGGAATGAAATGGAAACAAGTGGAATGGAGTGGAGTGGAGTGGATTGCAGAGGCAAGCAATCTCCTGGAAAGCAGGGGAGTGTAGTGGAATGGAATGGAGTGGAGTGGAATGAAATGGCGTGGAATGGAATGGAGAGGAATGGAATGGAATGGAGTGGAGTGGAGTGGAGTGCAATGGAGTGGAATGGAGTGGAATGGAGTGGAGTAGAGTGGAATGGAAAGGAATGATATCTAGGTGAATGGAGTGGAGTGGAGTGCAATGGAATGGAATGAAGTGGAATGGAGTGGAATGGAGTGGAGTAGAGTGGAATGGAGAGGAATGTTATCTAGGTGAATGGAGTGGAGTGGAGTGGAGTGGAATGGAAGGGAATTGAAGGAAATGTAGTGGAATGGAGTGGAATGGCATGTCATGGAATTGAACGGAGTGGAGTGGAGTGCAAAGGAGTGGAAAGGATTGGAGTGGAATGGAGTGGAATGGAATGGAATGGAGTGGAGTGGAGTGGAATGAAATAGAATGGAATGGAACGGAGTGGAGTGGAATTGACAAGTGGAGTGGAGTGGCGTGGTGTGGATTGGAATGGAATTAAATGGAGTGGAGTGGAGTGGAATGGAGTGGAGTGGAGTGGAATGGAATGGAGTGCAGTGGAATGCAATTGAATAGAATGAAATGGAATGGAATGGAATGCAGTGGAGTGGAGTGGAATGGAGAGGAATGTAATCTAGTGGAATAGAGTGGAGTGGAGTGGCGTGGTGTGGATTGGAATGGAATTAAATGGAGTGGAGTGGAGTGGAATGGAGTGGAGTGGAGTGGAATGGAGTGGAGTGGAGTGGAATGGAATGGAGTGCAGTGGAATGCAATTGAATGGAATGAAATGGAATGGAATGGAATGCAGTGGAGTGGAGTGGAATGGAGAGGAATGTAATCTAGTGGAATAGAGTGGAGTGGAGTGGAATAGAATGGAGTGGAGTGGAGTGGAATGGAATGGAATGGCGTGGAACGGAATGGAGAGGAATGGAATGGCATGGTGTGGACTGCAGTGGAATGGCATGGAGTGGACTGAAATGGATTGCAATGGAATGGAGTAGAATGGAATTGAGTTGACTGGAGTGGAGTGGAGTAGACTAGAGTTGAATGGGTGGAATGAACTGGAATGTAGTGGAGTCAATTGGAATGGAATGGAACAGAATGAAGCAGAGCAGAGTGGAATGCAGTGGAGTGGAATGGATTGGAGTGGAGTGAAATGGAGTGGAATGGAGTGGTTTGGAATGGAGTAGAATGGAATGGAGTGGAATAGAGTGGAGTGGAGTGGATGGATTGGAATGCAACGGAATGGAATGGAATGGAGAGGAGTGGAATGGAATGGAATAGAGTGGAATGGAATGGAGTGGAGTGGAGTGGAGTGGAGTAGAAAGGAGTGCAGTGGACTGGAATGGAGTAGAGTGGAATGGAATGGAGTGGAATGGAATGGAATGTAAAGAAATGGAGTGGAGTGGAGTGGAGTGGAATGGAGTGGAGTGGAGTGGAATGGAGTGGAGTGGAGTGGAATGGAATGGAATGGAATTTAGTGGAGTGGAATGGAAGGGAGTGGATTGGAGTGGAGTGAAGTGGAGTGGAGTGGAATGGCACTGAACGGCATGGAATAGAATGGAGTGGAATGTAATGGAATGGAATGGAGTGGAGTGGAGTGGTACGGAGTGGAGTGGAAAGTAATGGAATGGAATGGAGTGGAGTGCAGTTGAATGAACTGGAGTGAAGTGGAATGGACTTCAATGAAATGGAATGAAATGGAGAGGAGGGTAATTGAGTGGATTGGAAAGGAGTAGAGTGGAATGGAGTGGAAAAGAGTGGAATGGAATGGAGTGGACTGGAGGTTAGATCAATGGAGTGGTGTGGAATGGAATAGAGTGGACTGGAGTGGAGTGGATTGGAATGGAATGGAGTAGAGTGCAATGTAGAGGAATGGAATGGAGTGGAATGAAATGGAGTGTAATGGAATGCAATAAAGTGGAGTGGAATAGAGTGGAAAACAATGGAGTGGAATGCAGTGGAATGGAGTGGAGTGGATTGGAATGGTTTATATTGTAAAGGAGTTGAATGGAATTGAGTGGACTGTAGTGGAGTGGAGTGGAACGGAGTTTAATGGGTGTAATGGGTTGGAATGGAGTGCAGTGGATTGGAATGGAATGGAATGGAACAGAGTGGAGTGGATCAGAGTGGAATCTAAGGGAATGGAATAGAGTGGAGCAAAGTGGAATGGAGCGGACCGGACTGGAATGGAGTTGAATGGAATGGAATAGAATGGAGTGGAATGGAAAGGAATGGAAAGGAATGGAATGGAAGGGAGAGTAGCGGAGTAGAATGGAGTGGAGGGGAGTTGAATGGAATGCAGTGGAGTAGAATGGAATGGAATGGAGTGGAGTGGAGTGGAATGCAATAGCATGGAATGGATTAGAGTAGAGTGGAGTGAAGTGGAGTGGATTGGAATGGATTGTACTGAACTGGAATGGATAGGAATGGAATGGAATGGAGTGGAGTGGAATGGAGTGGAGTGGAGTGGTATGGAATTGAGTGAAGTGGAATGGAATTAAATGGAATGGAATGGAGTGAAGTGGACTGGAATGGAGTGGAATGGAATGGAGTTAAATGGAAGTGAATAGAATGGAATGGAATGGAGTAGAGTGGAGTGGAAAAGAGTGGAGTGGAGTGGAATAGCGTGCAGTGGAATGGAATGCAATGGAATGAAGAGGAGTGGTGTGGAATGTAGGGGAGTAGAGGTGGATTGGAGTTCAATGGAATGGAACGGAATGGTGTGGGGTGGAATGAAGTGCAGTGGAATGCAATACAGTGGAATGGAATGGAATGGAGTGGAATGGAGTGTAGTCGAGTGGAATAGAGTAGACTGGAGTAGAATGGAGTGGAGTGGAGTGGAAAGGAATGTAAAGGAATGGAATGGAGTGGAGTGGAATGGAGTGCAGCAGATTGGAGTAGAGTGTAGTGTAGTGGAGTGGAATGGAATGGTGTGGAGTGGTAAGGAATTGAGTGGAGTTGAATGGGGTGCAGTGGAGTGGAGTGGAGTATACTGGAGTGGAATGGAATGAAATGGAGTGGAGTGGAGTGCAGTGGAATGGAGAGGAATGTAATCTGGTGGAATGGAATGGGGTGGAGTGGCGTGGAATGGAGTGGAATGGAATGGAATCGAAAGAAATGGAATGGAATGGAGCGGAATGGAATAGAATGTAGTTTAGTGGAGTGCACTGGTGTGGACTGGAATGGAATGCAGGGAAGTGGGATGCAACGGAGTGGAGTGGAAAGCAGTGGAGTGGAGTGGAGTGGAGTGAAATGGAATGGAAAGGAGGGGAGTGGAGTGGAGTGGAGTGAAATGGAATGGATTGGAGTGGAGTGGAATGGAATGGAATGGAATGGAATGGAATGGAATGGAATGGAGTGGAATGGAATGGAATGGAGTGGAATGGAGTGGAATGGAATGGAATGGAGTGGAATGGAATGGAATGGAGTGGAATGGAATGGAATGGAATGGAGTGGAATGGAATGGAATGGAATGGAATGGAGTGGAATGGAATGGAATGGAATGGAATGGAGTGGAATGGAATGGAATGGAATGGAGTGGAAATGACTGGAGTAGAGTGGAGTGGAGTGGAGTGGAATGGAATGGAATGGAATGCAGTGGAACGGAATGGAATGGAATGGAACAGAGTGGAGTGGAGCAAAATTGAGTGGACTGGAGTGGAATAGAAATAAGTGGAGTGGAATTCAATGGAACGGAATGGAATGGAGTGTAGTTGACTGCAGTGGAGTGTAGTGGAGTGGAGTGGAATGAAATGGAATGGAAGGCAGTGGAATGGAATGGAATGGAATGGCATGGAGTGGAATGGAATGGAATGGAATGGAATGGAATGGAATGGAATGGAATGGAGTGGAGTAAAGTGGAATGGAGTGGGGTGGAGTGGAATGGAATGGAGTGGAGTGGAAAGGAATGGAATGGAGTGGAGTTGAATGGAGTTGAGTGGCGTTGAATGGAGTGGAAAGGAGTGGAGTTGAGTGGAGTGGATTGGAATGGAATTGAATGGAATTGAACGGAATGGAATGGAGTGTAGTGCAAGGGAGTGGAGTGGTGTGGAATGGAATGGAGTGGAGTGGAGTTGAATAGTATGTAATGGCATGAAATGGAATGGAGAGGAAAGGAATGGAATGGAGTGGAGTGGAGTGGAATGGAGTGAAGTGGACTGGAATGGATTAAAATGGAATGTATTGGAATGGAATTGAGTGGACTGGGGTGGAGTGGAGTAGAGTGGAATGTGTGAAATGGATTGGAAAGGAGTGGAGAGGATTGGAATGGAATGGAATGGAGCAGAGTGGAGTGGAATGGACTGGATTGGAACTCAGTGGAGTGGAGTGGAAGGGAATGGAATGAAGGGGATTGGAGTGCAGTGGAATGGAATTGAGTGAAATGCAGTGGATTGGAGTGGATGGAGTGGAGTGCAGTGTAATGGAAGGGAATGAAATGGAGTGGAGTGGAATGGAATGTATTCGAATGGAGTACAGTGGAGTGGAATGTAATGGAGTGGAATGGAATGGAGATTGTGGAATGGAATGGAGTGGAGTGAAATGGAATGGAATGGAATGGAGTGTAGTAGAGTGGAATGGAATGGAGTGAAGTGGAATGGCGTGGAGTGGAATGGAATGGAATTGAATGGAGTGGACTGGACGGGAATGGAGTGTATTGGAGTGGAATGCAGTTGAATGGAATGGAATAGAATGGAGTGGAATGGAATGTAATGGAATGGAGTGGAGTGGAATGGAGTGGATTCGAGTGGAATGGAGTTGAATGGAATGGAATAGAATGGAGTGGCATGGAATGGAATGGAATGGAATGGAAAAGAATGGAATGGAAAGGAGTGCAGTGGAGTGGAATGGAGTGGAGTGGAGTGGAACGGAATGGAGTGGAGTGGAGTGGAATGGAATGGAATGGCATGGAATGTAGAGGAGTGAAGTGGAATGGAGTGGAGTGGAGTGGAATGCAGTGGAGTGATGTGAAAAGGAGTGCAATGGCAAAGAATGGAGTGGAATGGAATGGACTGGAATGGAGTGGAGACGAATGGAATGGAATGGAGTGGACTGGAATGGAATCGAGTGGAGTGGAATGGAGTGGAATGGAACGCAGTGGATTGGAGAGGAATGGAGTGGAGTGGGGTGGAATGGTGTGGAATGGACTGGAGTGGAGTAGAGAGGAGTGGAATAGAATGGAATGGAATGGAGTGGAGTGGACTGGAAATCAGTGGAATGCACTGGACTGGAGTGGAGTGGAGTGGAATGGAGTGGAAAGAAATAGAGTGGAGTGGAATGGAGTTCAATGGAATGGAGTGGAATGGAGAGGAGTGGACTGGAGTGAACTGGAGTGATATGGAAGGGAATGGAGTGGACTGGAAAGGAATCGAATGGAGTGGAGTGGAATGGAATGGAATGGAATCGAGTTGAGTGAACTGGAGTGGAGTGGAGTGGAATAGAGAGGAATGTACTGGAATAGAGTGGAATGGACAGGAATGGAGTGGAATGGAATGGAATGGAGTGGAATGTAATGGCATGGAATGGAGTGGATTGGAGTGGCTTGGAATAGAATGGAGTGGATAGGAGTGGACTGGACTGGAATGTATTGGAATGCAGTAGAGTGGAGTGTAATGGCATGGAAAGGAATGGAGTGGATAGGAGTGGATTGGAGCGGTATGAATTGGAATGCAGTAGAAAGGAGTGGAATGGAGTGGAATGGAGCAGAGTGGAGTGGAATGGAGTTGAATGGAGTGGAGTGGAGTGGAGTGGATTTGAGTGGAATGGAATGGAGTGTAATGGAAAGGAGAGGGGTGAAGTGGAGTATAGTGGAGTGGAATGGAATGTAGTGCAATGGAATGGAATGGATTGGGGTGGATTGAAGAAGAGTGGAGTGGAATGGAATGTAGTGGAAAAGAATGGAATAGAATGGAGTGGAGTGGAATGGATTGGGATGGAGTGCAATGGAAGGGAAAGGAAATGAGTGTAATGGAATGGAGTGGAATGGAATGGAGTGCAATTGAATGGAGTGGAGTAGAGTGTAAGGGAGTAGAGAACAATGTGGTGGAATGGGTTATAGTGGAGTAGAGTGGAGTGGAATGAAGTGGAATGAAGTGGAATGGAAGGAAATAGAATTGAATGGAGTTGAAGGGAGTGGAGTAGTGTGGAGAGTAGTTGAGTGGAATGGAGTAGAATACAGTGGAAAGGAATGGAAAGAAAAGGAGAGCCATGGAATGGAATGAAACGGAATGGAATGAAATGGAATGCAAAGGAGTGCAATGGAATTTTGAAATAATCTTTCAGCTGAGATGTTGCGTCTGCACTCAAGCCTGGGAGACAGAGTGTGATCCAGTTGAAATAAATGAATGGAATGGAATAGAGTGCAATGGAATGGAATGAAGTGCAGCCGAGTGGAATGGAATGGAATGGAATGGAATGGAATGGAGAGGAGTGGAATAGATTGGAATGGAATGGTGTGAAATTGAGTAGTGTGGGGTGGAGTGGAAAGGAATGGAATGGAATGGAATGGAATATAATGGAGAGGAGTGGAATGGATTCGAATGGAATGGAGTGCAATTGAGTGGAGTGGGGTGGAGTGGAATGGAATGCAATGGAATGCAGTGGAATGGATTGCAATGGAGTGGAGTCGAATGCAATGGCATGGAATGGAGTGGAGTGGAGTGGAGGGGAATGGAGTTTAGTGTAATGGAATGGATTGGAATTGAATGGAATGGAGTGATATGGAATGGAATGGAATGGAATGCAATGCAATGGAATGTAGTGCAGTTGAATGGAGTGGAGTGGTATGGAATAGAGTGAAGTGGAATGGAATTAAATGGAATGGAATGGAATGGAATGGTGAAATGAAATGCGAGCTGAGATGGTGACACTGCACTCCAGCCTGGGTGACAGAGTGAGATCTTGTCGAAAGAAAGCAATGGAATGGAATGGAGCAGTATGGAATGGAATGGAATGGAATTTAAAGGAGTGAAGTGGAGTGGAGTGGAGCTGAATGGAGTGGAATGGAACAGGATGGAGTGGAGTTGAATGGACTGGAATGGAATGGAATGGAATGGAATGGAATGGAATGAATTGGAGTGGAGTGCCGTTGAGTGGAGTCGAGTGGAATATAGTGGAGTCAGATTGAGTGGAATGGAATTGGATGGATTGAAATGGAGTGTAGTGGAGTGGTTTGGAGTGGAGTGGAATGGAGTGGAGTGGAAAGGATTTGAGTGGAGTGGAATGAAATGGAATGGAGTGGATTGCAATGGAATGGAATGCAATGCAGCGGAATGGAATGGGGAAAAGAAATGTGTGCTGAGATTGTGGCGCTGCTCTCCAGCCTGGCTCACAGCGTGACATCCTGTCGAAAGAAATTAATAAATGGTATGGTGTGGAATTGAATGGAGTGCAATGGAATTGAATGAAATGGAAGGGAATGGAATTGAGTGGAATGGAGTGTTGTGGAGTGGAGTGGAATGGGGTGTAATGGAGTTTAAAGGAAAGGGATGGAATAAAATGGAATGGAAGGGTGTGGGGTGGAGTGGAGTGGAGTGGAAGGGAGTAGAAACCAATGGGGTGGGTTAGGATGGAGTGGAGTTGAGTGGAGAGGAATGGAGTGGAATGGAATGAAATAGAATGGAATGGAGTTGAAGGGAGTGGAGTGGAGTAGAGTTGAGTGGAATGGAGTGGAATAGAATGGAAAGGAAAGTAATGAAATGGAATGCCATGGAATAGAATGGAACGGAATGGAATGAAATGGAATGCAATGGAATTTTGAAATAAACTTTCAGCTGAGATGGTGGCAATGCTCTCCAGCCTGGGTGACAGAGTGTGATCCAGTTGAAAGGAAGGAAAGGAATGGAATAGAGTGCAATGGAATGGAGTGGGGTGGAGTGGAGTGGAGTGGAGTGGAATGGAATGGAGATGAATGTAATGGGATGGAGTGGAATGGAAAGGAGTGGGGTGGAGTGGAGTAATGTGGATCTGAATGGAGTGGAATGGAATAGGATGGAATAGAGTGGAGTGGAGTGGTGGGGAGTGGAATGGAATGGAATGGAGTGGAATGGAATGGAATGGAATGGAATGGAGTGGAGTAGATTTTTGTGGAGTGGAGTCGAGTTGAGTGCAGTGGAATGGAGTGGAATAGAATGAGATGGAATCGAATGGTGAAATAAAATGTGAGCTTAGATTGTGCCAACGCAGTCCAGCAAGGGCGACAGAGATACTGTAGAAAGAAAGGAATGGAATGGATTGGAGTGGATTGGAATAGAACGGAATGGAATGGAGTGGAGTGCAGTGGAATGGAGTGGAGTGTACTGGAAAGGAGTGGAATGGATTGGAATGGAGTGGAATGAAATTAACTGAAGTGGACTGGTGTGGAGTGGAGTGGACTGGAGTGGAGTGGAATAGAATGGAATGGAATGAAATGGAGTGGAGTGAAGGGGAGAGGAGTTGAATGGAGTGGAATGAAATGGAATGGAATGCAATGGAATGGAATTGTGAAATGAAATGTGAGCTGAGATTGTGCCACTGAACTCCATCCTAGGAGACAGGGAGATATCCTGTTGAAAGAAAGGAATGGAATGGAATGAAGTGGAATGGAATGGAATGGAGAGGAAAGGAATTGAATGGAATCTTATGGAGTGGAGTGGAGTGGAGTTGCGTGGAATGGAGTGGAATTGAGTGGAATGGACTTGATTGGAATTGAATGGGATGAAATGGAATGGAGTTAAGTAGAATGGAGTAGAGTGTAATGGAGTGGAAAAGAACAGAATGGAATGGAATGTAATGGAGTGGAGTGGAGTGGAATGGAGAAGAATGGAAGGGGAAGGAATGGAATGGAGTGTAGTGGAGTGGAGTGGAATGGTTTGCAATGGATTGGAATGGAAAGGAATGGAATGTAATGGAATGGAATTGTAGTATGTAATGTAATGGATTGGAATGTAGTGGAGTGGAGTGGAAGTGAATGGAATTGAATGGAATGGAATGCAATGGAAAGGAATGGTATGAAATGGAAAGAAATGGTGAAATGAAATGTCAACTTTGATTGTACCACTGCACTGCAGGCTTCGTGACAGAGTGAGATACTGATGAAAGAAAGGAATGGAATCGAATGGATTGGAAAGCAATGGAGTGGACTGGAGTGGTGTGAAGGGGAATGGAATGGAATGGAGTGGAAAGGACTGGAGTGGAATTGAATGGGATGGAATGGAATGGAATTAAGTGGAGTGGAGTGGAGTGTAAAGGAGTGGAACGGAATCGAATAGAATTGAATAGAGTGGAGTGGAGTGGAATGGAGAAGAATGGAATGGGATGGTATGGAGTGGAATGGAGTGGAGTGGAGAGGAGTGTAATCGTGTGAAAAGGAATGGAATGGAATAGAATGGAAAGGAATGGAATGGAATGGAATGGAAAGGAATGGAATGGAATGGAATGGAAAGGAATGGAATGGAATGGAATGGAGTGGAGTGGAATGGAGGGGAATGAAATGGGATATTATGGAATGGAATGGAGTGGAGTAGACCTCTGTGTAGCAAAGCGAGTGGAGTACAGTGGAATACAGTGGAATGGAATGAGATGGAATGGAATAGGGAAATGAAATGTGAGCTGAGATTGTGCCACTGCAGTCCAGCATGGGCGACAGATTGAGATATTTTCTAAAGAAAGAAATTGAAAGGAATGCAGTTGAATGAAATGGAACGGAATGTTGTGGAGTGGATAGGAGTGGAGTAGAAAGGAGTGGAAAGGAATGGGATGGAGTGGAATGAAATTAACTGAAGTGGAGCAGAGGGGAGTGTAGTGGACTAGAGTAGAGTGGAATAGAATGGAATGGAATGGAACGGAGTGGAGTGGAGTGGACTGGAGTGGAATGGAGTAGAATGGAATGGAATGGAATGCAATGGAATTCACTGCAATGGAATGTTATGGAATGCAATGGAATGGAATTGTGAATTGAAATGTGAGCTGAGATTGTCCCACTGCACCCCAGCTTGGATGACACAGTGAGATCCTGTTGAAAGAAAGGAATGGAATGGAATGAAGTGTAATGGAATGGATTGGAGAGAAACAGAATGGAATGGAATCTTATGAAGTGGAGAGGAGTGGAATGGAGTGTAATTGAGTGGAATGGACTGGAGTGGAATAGAATGGGATGGAATGGAATGGAATTAAGTGGAGTGGAGTGGACTGTAATGGAGTGGAAAGCAACAGAATGGAATGGAATGGAATGGAGTGGAATTTAGTGGAATGGAGAGGAATGGAATGGGATGGAATGGAATGGAGTGGAGTGGTGTGGAGTGAAGTGGAATGGAATGGGATGGAATGGAATTGACTGGAGTGGAGTGGAGTGGAGTGGAATGCAATGGAATGGAATGGAATGGAGTGGGGTGGAGTGGAGTCTAGTGGAGTTAAGTGTAGTGGAGTGTAATGGAGTGTAATGGAATAGAATGGAATGGAATGGAAATGAATGGAATGGAATTGAAATTAATGGTAAAATGAAATGTGTGCTGAGATTGTGCCACTGAACTCCAGACTGGGTGTCACAGTAAGTTCCTTTCAAAAGAAAGGAATTGAATGGAATGGAGGGGAATGGCATGGAATGGAATGGAATGGAGTGGAATGGATTGGAGTGGAGTGGAGTCGAGTGGATTGGAATGGAGTGGAATGCAATGAAATGGATTGCAATGCAGTGGAGTGGAATGGAGTGGAGAAGAGTGGAGTCGAATGGAGTTGAATGGAATAGGATGGAATGGAATGGAGAGGATTGGAGAGGAGTTGAGTGGAGTGGAATGGAATGGAATGGTGAAATGAAATGTGAGGTGAATTTGTGCCACAGCACTCCAGCATGGGTGACAGAGTGAGATCCTATCGAAACAAAGGAATGGAATGGAATGGAAAGGAATGGAATGGAATGGAATGGAATTGAGTAGAGTGGAGTGGGGTGGAGGGGGGTGGAGTGGAGTGGCATAGAATGGAATGGAATGGAATGGAATGAAATTGAATGGAGTGGAATGGAATGGAGTGGAGTGGAGTGGATTTGGATGGAGTGGAATGGAATGGAATGGAATGGAATCGAGTGGAATGGAAAGGAATGTAACAGAGTGGATTGCACAGGAGTGGAGTGGAATGGAGTGGAGTGGAAAGGAATGGAGTGGAATGGACCGGAATGGAATGGAGTGGAATGGAATGGAATGGAATGGAATGGTGAAATGAAATGTGAGCTGACACTGTGCCACAGCACTCCAGCATGGGTTATAGAGGGAGATCATGTCCAAAGAAAAAAATGCAGTGCTATGGAGTGGAATAGAATGGAATCGAATTGATTGGAGTATAGTGGAGTGGAGCGGAGAGCAGTGGAGTGCAGTGGAGTGGAGAAGAGTGGAGTGGAATGGAGTGGAAGGGAATGGGACGGAATGGAATGGAATGGAATAGCGAAATAAAATGTGAGCTGAGACTGTGCCAATGCATTCTAGCCTGGTTGTCAGAATGATATCCTCTCAATAGAAAAGAATGGTTGGAATTTAATGGAATGGAATGGAATGGAATTCAGTGGAGTGGAGTGGAGAGGAGTGGGGAGCGGTGGAATGGAGTGGAATGGAAAGGAGTGGAGTTGCGTGGAATGGAGTGGAGAGATGCGGAATGGAGTGGAGTGGATTGAAGTGGAGTGGAGTGGAGTGGAATGGGATGGACTGGAATGGAATGGAATGGAATGGAATGGAAAGGAATGGTGAGATGAAGTGTGAGCTGAGATTCTGCCACTGCACCCCAGAATAAGTGACTGAGTGAGATACTGTTGAAAGAAAGTAATGGAATGGAAGGAAGGGAAATTGAATGGAATAGAATGACATGGAGTTTAGTGGAGTGGAGTTGTGTGCAGTGGACTGGAGTGGAGTAGAATGGAGTTTAAGGGAATCGGATATAATTGAAAGGAATAGAGTGGAGTGGAATGGATTGGAATGGAATGGCATAGAATGGGATAAAGTGGAGGGAATTGGACTGAATTGGAATGCAGGGGAGCTGTGTGGACTGGACTCGCATGGAGTAGAATGGAGTGGAATGGAAACGTATAGAAAGGAATGGAGAGGAGTGGAGTGGACTGGAGTGGAGTGGAGTGGAGTGGAATGGAATGGAGTGGAGTGGAGTGGAGTGGATTGTTATGGAATTGAATGGAATGCAATGGAATGGTGAAGTGAAATGTGAGCTGATATTGTTCAACTGCACTCCAGCCTGGGTGACAGAGTGAGATCCTGTGGAAAGAAAGTAATGGAAGGGAATGGAATGGAATGGAATGGAATGCAATGGAATGGAATGGAATGGCTTGAAGTGGAATGGAGTGGAGTGCAGTGGACTGGAGTGGAGTGGAATGGGGTGGAGGGGAATGGAATGGAATGGAATGGGATGGAGTGGAATGGAATGGAATGGAGTGGAGTGGAGTGTAGGGGAGAGAATTGGGGTGCAGTTAAGTGGAATGGAATGGGATGGAATGGAATGGAGTGGAGTGGAAGTAGTGGAATGGTGTGAAGTGTAGTGGAATGGAATGGGATGGAATTGAATGGAGTGGAGTGGAATGGGGTGAAGTGTAGTGGAATGGAATGGGATGGAATTGAATGGAGTGGAGTGGAAGGAGTGGAGTGGGGTGAGTGGAGTGGAATGGAATGGGATGCAATTAAATAGAGTGGAGTGGAGTTGAGTGGAGTAGACTGCAGTGGCATAGAAAAGGATGTAATGGATTGGAATGGAGTGGAGTCGAATGGAATGGAATGGGACGGAATGGAATGGATTGGAGTGGAGGGGATTGGAGTGGAGTGGAATGGAGTGTAGTGGAATGGAATGGACTGGAGTGGATTGGAGTTGAGTGGAGTAGGGTGGCGTGGAATGGAGTGAAATGAAATTTGATGGAATGGAATGGAGTGGAGTGGAGTAGGGGAGAGTTGAGTTTAGTGGAGTGGATTCTAATGGAATGGAATGAAATTGAATCTGGTGGAGTAGAATGGCATGGATGGAGTGGAGGCAAATGGAATGGAATGGAATGCAATGGAATGGAATGCAATGCAATGCAATGGAAAGGAATGGTGAAAGGAAATGTGAGCTGAGATTCTGCCACTGCACTCCAGCCTGGGGGACATATTGAGATAGTTTTGAAAGAAAGGAATGGAATGGAGTGGAATGGAATAGAATGTAATGAAGTGGAGAGGAGTGGAGTGGAGAGGAGTGGAGTGGAGAAGACTGGAATGGAATGTTGTGGAATGCAATGGAATGGAATCGAATGGAATGGAATGAAGAAATGAAAGGTGAGCTGAGATTGTGCCACTGTACTCCAGCTTGGGGGACTGAGTGAGATCCTGCCGAAAGAAAGGAATGGAATGCAATAGAGGGGAATGCAATGGAATTCAATAGAAGAGAGTGGAGTGGAGTGGAGTGGAGTGCAGTGGAGTGGAGTTCAGTGGAATGGAAAGGAATGCAAACGGATGGAGTGTAATGGAATGGAGTGGAATGGAGTGTGATGGAGTGGAATGGAGTGCAATGGAATGGAAGTAATTGAATGGAATGGAGTTTAGAGGAATGGAGTGGATTGGAGGGGAGTGTAATGGAATGGAATGGAATGGACAGAAATGGAGTAGAGTGGAGTGGAGTGGGGTGGAATGGAATGGGATGGAATGGAATGGAATGGAGTGGAGTCTAGTAGAGTGGAGTGGAATAGAATGGTATGTAATGGGATGGGGTGAAATGGAACTGAGTGGAGTGAGAAGGAGTGGAGTGGTGTGGAGTGGAGTGGAATGGAGTGGCAAGGAATGGGATGGAATGGAATGGAGTGAAGAGTAATGGAGTGGAGTAGAGTGGAGTGGAGTTGAATGGAATAGAATGGAATGGAATGGATTGGAATGGAATGGAAAGGAATGGCGAAATAAAATGTGAGCTGAGATTGCACCAGTGCACTCCAGCCTGGGTGACAGGTTACATATTGTAGAAAGAAAGGAATGGAATGAAATTGAGTGCAGTGGTGTGCTGTCAGTGGAATATAGTGTCGTGTTGTGCAGTGGAATGGAGATGAATGGAATGGGATGGAATGGAAAGGAGTAGAGTGGAGTGGAGTGGAGAGGAGTGGAGTGGAATACAGTCCAATAGAATTGGACGAAATGGAATGGAATGGTGGGTAATGGAGTGGAGTGGAGTGGAAAGCAATGGAATGGAATGGAATGGAATGGAATGGAATGGAAAGGAATGATGAAATGAAATGCGAGATGAGATTGTGCCACTGCACTACAGCCTGCATGTCTGAATGAGATCCTATTGAAAGAAAGGAATGGAATGGAATGGAGTGGAATGGAATAGAATGGAATGGAGCAGAGTGGAGTAGAGTAGAGTGAAGTGCAGTGGAATGGAGTAGAATGGAATTGGATGGAACGGAATGTTGGGAAGTTGAGTGGGGTTATCTGGAGTGCAATGGAATGGGATGGAATGGAATGTAGTGGAGTGCAGTGGAATGGAGTGGACTGGAATGGGATGGAATGGAACGGAATGGAAAGGAATGGTTAGATGAAGTGTGAGTTGAGATTGTGCCACTGCACTCCACCCTGAGTGACTGAGTGAGATCCTTTCGAAAGAGAGGAATGGAATGGAAGGAAGGGGAATGGCATGGAATGGAATGGAACGGAAAGAAGCAGAATGGAATGGAACAGAATGGAGTGGAGTGGAGTGGAATGGAATAGATTGGAATGAAATGGGATGGAATGGAATGGACTTTAGTGGATTGGAGTTGTGTGGAGTGGACAGGCATGGAGTAGAATGGAGTGGAAAGGAATCGGAGAGAATGGAATGGAAAGGAGGAGAGTGGAGTGGAGTGCGGTGGAGTGGAATGCAATGGAGTGGAATGGAATGGGATGGAATGGGATTAAATAGAGTGAAGTGGATGGGAGAAGAGTTGTGTGGAATGGACTGCCGTGGAGTAGAATGGAGTGGAATGGAAACGTATAGAATGGAATGGAGTGGAGTGGAGTGGAATGGAATGGAATGGAATGGAATGGAATGGAATGGAATGGAATGGAGTTGAGTCTAGTTTAATGGAGTGGAGTGGATTGTTATGGAATGGAATGAAATGCAATGCAATGGTGAATTGAAATGTGAGCTTTGATTTTTCCACTGCACTCCAGCCTGGATGACAAAGAGAGATCCTGTCGAAAGAATGGAATGTAAGGGAATGGAGTGGAGTGGAATGGAGTGGAATGGAATGGAATGGAATAGAGTGGAGTGGAATGGAATGGAATGGAATGGAATGGAATGGAATGGAAAGGAATGGAATGGATTGGAGTGTAATGGAGTGGAGTGGAATGAACTGGAGTGGAGTGGATTGGAGGGGAATGGAGTTGAATGGAATGAGATGGAGTAGAATGGAATAGAGTAGAGTGGAGTGGGGTGAAGTGAAATGGAGTAGAATGGAATGGAGTGGAGTGGAGTGAAGTGAAATGGAGTGGAAAGGAATGGGATGGAATTGAATGGATTTGAGTGGAATGGATTGGAGTAGAATGGAATGGGATGGAATGGAGTGGAGTGGAGTGGACTGGAAAGGAGTGGTGTGAAATAGAATGGGATGGAATGGAATGGGGTGGAGTGGAGTGGAGTGGAGTTGAATGGAGTGGAAAGGAGTGAAGTGGAGTGGACTGGAGTGGAGTGAAGTGGAATGGAATGGATTGGAATGGTGAAATGAAATGTGAGCTGAAAATGTTCGACTGCACTCCAGCACTGGTGACAGAGTGAGATCCCGTCAAAAGAAAGGAATGGAATGGAGCAGAGTGTAATGGAATTGAATGGAATGCAGTGAAGTAGATTGGAGTGGAATGGAATGTACTGGAAAGGAGCGGAATGGAATGGGATGAAGAGGATTGGAGTTGAGTGGAGTGGAGATGAGTGGAGTGGAGTTGACTGTAGTGGAATGGAAAGGGATGGAATGGAGTGGAGTGGACTGGAGTGGAGTCGTGTGGAATGGAATGGAATGGAATGGAAGAGAAGGAAATCGAATGGAATGGTAAAATGAAATGTGAGCTGAGGTTTTGCCACTGCACTCCAACTTGGGTGACAGAGTGAGAGCCTGTTGAAAGAAAGGATATGAATGTAATGGAGTGATATCGCATGGAAAGGAATGCAATGAATTGGAGTGGAGTGGACTGGAGTGTAATGCAGTCGAAAGGAATGGGATGGAATGGAATGGAATTGAGTGAAGTGGAATATAGTGGAGTCTTGTGGAGTCGAATGGAGAAGAATGGAACGGGATGGAATGGAGTATTTAAATGAAAAATGAGCAGAATTTGTGCCACTGCACTGCAGCCAGTGAGACAGAGAGATCCTGTCGAACGAAAGCAATGGAATGGAATAGAATGGAATGGAGTAGAGTGGAGTGGAGTGGAGTGGAATGGAGTGGCGTGGAGTGGAATGCAATGGAATGGAATGGAATGGAATGGAATGGAATAGAATGGAATGGAATGGAATGCAATGGAATGGAATGGTGAAGTGAAAAGTGAGCTGAATTTGTGTCACTGCACTCCAGCCTGGTTGAAAGAGTGAGATCCTATCGAAAGAAAGGAATGCAATGGAATGGAATGGAATGGAATGGAATGGAATGGAATGGAATGGAATGGAATGGAACGGAATGGAATGCAGTGGAGTGGAATGGAGTGGAGTGGACTGTGGTGGAGTGGCATGGAGTGGAATGCAATGGAATGGAATTTAATGAAACGGAATGGAGTGGAATGGAATGGAATGAAATGGAATGGAGAGGAATGGAATGGGGTGGAGTGGAGGCTATAGGAGTGGAATGGAATGGGATGGTATGGAGTGGAGTGGAGTGGAGTGGAGTGGAATGGAATGGAATGGAATGGAACAGATTGGATAGAAGAGGAGTGGAGTGGAATGTAGTGGAGTGGAGTGGAATGGGGTGGAGTGGACCAGAATGGAATGGAATGGAATGGTATGGAATGGAATGGATTGGAATGGTGAAATGAAGTGTGAGCTGAGATTGTGCCACTGTGCTCCAACATGGGTGATACAGTGAGATCCTGTCAAAAGAAAAAAATGCAATGAAATGCAGTGGAATGGAATGGAGTGGAATGCAATGGAGTGGAGAGGAGTGGAATGCAGTGGAATGCAGTGGAGTGGAGTGGATTGGAGAGGGACGGAATGGAATGGACTGGAGTGGAGTGGCATGGACTGGAGTGGAGTGGCATGGACTGGAGTGGAGTGGCATGGAATGGAGTGGACTTGAATGGAATGGAGAGGAGTGGAATGGAACGGAGTAGAGTGGAGTGGAATGGAATGGAATGGAATTAAAGGAATGGTGAAGTGAAATGTGAGCTGAGATAGTGCCACTGGACTCTATCCTGTGAGAGAGTGATATCCTCTCAAAAGAAAAGAGAGGAATGCAGTGGAGTGGAATGGAATGGAATGAAATTGAGTGTAGTGTAATGGAGAGGAGTGGGCTGCTGTGGAATGGAGAGGAATGGAATGGACTGAACTACTGTAAAATTGAGTGGAGTGGTTTGGAGTGGAGTGGAGTGGAGTGGAATGGGTTGCAATGGAATGGAATGGAATGGAATGGAATAGACAGATGATGTGTGAGCTGAGACTGTGCCACTGCACTCCAGCCGGAGTGACTGAGTGAGATCCTGTCAAAAGAAATGAATGGAATGGAATGGAGTGAAATGGAATGGAATGGAATGGAGTGGAGTGGAGTGGACTAGAGTGGAGCGGGCTGGAATGGAGTGGAGTGTAATGGAGTGGAACGAATTGGGATGGAATGGAACGGAGTGGAGTGGAGTGGAGTTGTGTGGAGTGGACTGGGGTGGAGTAGAATGGAGTGTAATGGAATCGGAAAGAATGGAATGGAGTGGAGTGGAGTGCAGTGGAGTTGACAGGAATGCGATTCAATGGGATAAAGGAGTGGAGTGGAGTGGACTGGAGTGAAGTTGTGTGGAGTGGACTGGTGTGGAGTACAATGGAGTGGAATGGAAATGTATAGAATGGAATGGAGTGGAGTGGAGTGGACTAGAGTAGAGTGGAGTGGAATGGAGTGGAGTGGAGTGGAATGGAGTGGAGTGGAGTGGACTGGAGTAGAGTGGAGTGGAATGCAGTGGAATGCAATGGAATGGAATGGAATGGGATAGAATGGAGTCGAGTGGAGTGGAGTGGAGGTGGAGTGGTATTGAGTGGATTGTTATGGAATGGAATGGAATGGAATGGAAAACAGTGGAATGGTGAAATGAAATGTGAGCTCAGATAGTTCCACTGCTCTACAGCCTGGGTGACAGAGTGAGATCCTGTCGAAAGAAAGGAATGGAAGGGAGTGGAGTGGAATGGAATGGAATGCAATGCAATGGAATGCAGTGGGGTGGAGTGAACTGGAGTGGAGTGGAGTGGAGGGGAATGGAGTGTAATGGAATGTGCTGGAGTGGAATGGAATTGAGTCGAGTGGAGTGGACTGGTGTGATGTGAAATGGAGTGAAAGGGAATGGGATATAATGGAATGGAGATGAGTTTAGTGGAGTGAAGTTGAATGGAATGGAACGGAATGGAGGGGAGTGGAGTGGAATGGAATGGAATGGAGTGGAATGGAATGGAATGGAATGCAATGGAATGCAACTGAACGGAATGGTGAAAAGGAATATGAGCTGAGATTGTGACACTGCACTCTAGCGTGGGTGACAGCCTCAGATCCTGTCTAAAGAAAGGAATGGAATGGAACGGTGTTGAATGAAATGGAATGGAGTGGAGTGAATTGGAGTGGAATGTAGTGGAATGGAATGGGATGGAATGGAATGGAATGGAGTGGATTGAAGTGGAGTGGGTTAGACTGGAGTCGAGTGGAATGGAGGTGAATGAAGTGGGTTGCAATGGCATGGAGTCGAGTGCAGTGTGGAGTGGAAAGCAGTGGAATGAAATGGAATGGAATGAAGTACAGTAGAGTTTAGTGAATTGGAGTGAAGATGAGTGGTGTGGAGTGGAGTGGAGTGGATTGGAATGGCCTTGGATGGAATGGAGTGGAGTGGAGTGCAGTTGAATGGAGTGGGGTGGAGTTGAGTGGAGTAGAATGGAATGGGGTGGAATGCACTGGAATGGAATGAAATGGAATGGAGTGGAATGGAATTGAATGAAATGGAATGGAGTGGAAGGGAATGGAATGGAATGCAATGCAATGGAATTGAATGGTGAAATGAAATGTGATCTGAGATTGTGCCACTGCATTCCAGTCTTGGTGACAATGTGAGATCCTGTTGAAAGAAATAAATGGAATGGATTGGTGTGGAATGGAATGGAATGGAGTGGAGAGGAGTGGAGGGGCATGGAGTTTAATGGAATGACATGGAAAGGAATGGAATGGAGTGGAGTAGAGTGGAATGGAGTGGAATGGAATGGGAAATAATTGGAACGAGTGGAGTGTAGTTGAGTGGAGGGGAGAGGAATGGAGTGGAATGGAATGGAATATAGTGGAGTGGAGTGGAGTGGAGTGGAATGGAGTGGAATGCAACGGAACGGGATTGAGTGGAGTGGAGTGGAGTGGAATGCTGTGGAATGGAGTTGAATGGGATGGAGTGGAGTTGAGTTGAGTGGAATGGAGTGGAGTGGAGTGGAGGGGAGTGAAACGGAATGGAATGGAATGGAATTGAATGGAGTGGAATGGACTGGAATTAAATGGAATGGAAAGGAATGGATTTGTGAAGTGAAATGTGAGCTGAGATTCTGCCACTGAACTCCAGCCTGGGTGACAGAGTGAGATCCTGTCGAAAGAAAGGAATGGAATGGAATGGAGTGGAATGGAACGGAATGGAATGGAGTGGAGAGGAGTGGAGTGGATGGAGTAGTGTGGAGTGGGGTGGAATGGAATTCAATGGAATGTGATTGTATGGAATGGAATGGAATGGAGTGGAGTGGAGAGTAGTAGCTTGGAATGCAGCTGAGTGGAGTGGAGATGAGAAGAGAGGAATGGAGTGGAATGGAATGGAATGGAGTGGAATGGAATGGATTTGAGTGGAGTGTAGTGGAGCAGAGTGGAGTGGAGCGGAATGGAGTGGAATGGAATGGGATGGAATGGAATGGAATGCAATACAATGAACTGCAATGGTGAAATGAAATCTGAGCTGAGATTGTGACATTGCATTTCAGCCATGGTTACAGCATGAGATCCTGTCGAGTGAAATCAAAGGAATGGAATGGAATGGAATGGAAAGGAACGGAATGGAATGGAAAGGAATGGAATGGAATGGAATGGAGTGGAGTGGAGTGGAGTGGAATGGAGTGGAATGGAGTGGAATGGAATGGGATTGAATGGGATCAAGTGTAGTGGAGTAGAGTGGAGTGGCATGGAGTGGAAAGGAATGGAATTGAATGGAATGGAATGGAGTGGATTGGAGTGGAATAGAGGCGCATGGAATGGAAAGGAGTGGAGAGGAGTGATGTGGAATGGAATTAAGTGGATACAAAGGAATGGAATTCTGAATTCAAATGTGAGCTGAGATTGTCCAACTGCAATCTAGCCTGGGTGACCGAGTGAGATAATATCCAAAGAAATGAATGGAATGGAATAGAGAGGAATAGAAATGAATGGAATGGAGTGGAGTGGAGTGGACGGGAGTGGAGTGGAGTGGAGCAGAGTGGAGTGGAGTAGAATGGAGTTGAATGGAATGTGATCGAATGGAGTGGAGTTCAGTGTAGAAGAGTGGAGAGGAATGGGATGGGATGGAATGGAATGGGGTGGAGCAGAGAGGAGAGGAGTGGGGTGGAATAGAGAGGAGTG
The DNA here is from genome assembly GCF_028885655.2 of Pongo abelii. Taxonomy (NCBI): domain Eukaryota; kingdom Metazoa; phylum Chordata; class Mammalia; order Primates; family Hominidae; genus Pongo; species Pongo abelii. The sequence goes on from NC_072009.2 coordinate 66,506,423, forward strand.
GAGTGGACTGGAGCAGAGTGGAGTGTAATGGAGTGGAACGCAAAGGGATGGAATGGAATGGAATGGAATGGAATAGAATGGACTGGAATGGTGAAATGAAATGTGAGCTGAGATTGTGCTACTGCACTCCAGCCTTGGTGCAGAGTGAGATTCTGTCGAAAAAACAAATGGAATGGAATGGAGTGGAATGGAATGGAATGGAATGAAGGAATGGAATGGAATGGAATGGAATGGAATAGAGTGGAGTGGAGTGGAGTGGAATGGAATGGAATGGAATGGAATGGAATGGAATGGAAAGGAATGGAAAGGAATTGAATGGAATGGAATGGAACGAAATGGAATGGAGTGTAATGCAATGGAATGAAATGGAATGAAAGGAATTGAATGGAAAGGAGTGGAAAGTAGAGGAGTTTAATGGAACGGAACGGATTGGAGTGGAATGGAGCGGAATGGAATGGAATTTAATGGAATGGAAAGGTGAAATGAAATGTGAGATGAGATTGTGCCACTGCACTCCAGCCTGGGTGACAGAGTGAAATCCTGTAGAAAAAAACGAATGGAATGGAATAGAGTGGAATGGAATGGAGTGGAGTGGAGTGGAGGGGAGTGGAATGGAATGGGATGAAATGGAACCGAATGGAATGGGATGGGATTGATTGGAATGGAATGGAGTGGAATGGAATAGACTGAAGTGGGGTGGAGTGGAGTGGAATGTAGTGGAATGGAATGGGATGAAATGCGATGGAGCAGATTGTACTATAGTGGAGTGAGGTGGAATGGATTAGAATGATATGGAATGGAAAGGGGTGGAATAGAATTGAGGTGAGTGGAGTGTAGTGGAGTGGAGAGGAGCGGATTACAATGTTATGGAATCATATGGAATGCAATGGAATGCAATAGAATGCTGAAATGTAATATGAGCTGAGATTGATCCACTGCACTCCAACCTGGGTGACTGAGTGAGATCCTGTTTAAAAAAAGGAATGCAGTGGAATGGAATGGAATGAAGTGAAGTGTGGTGGAGTGGAGTGCAGTGGATTAGAGTGGAATGGATTGGAATGGAGTGGAGTGGGGTGGAGTGGAATGGAGTAGAATATAGTGGTATGGAATGAAAAACAATGTAATGGAAGGGTGAAATGAAAAGTGAGCTGAAATTGTGCCGCTGCACTCCAGCTTAGGTGACCAAGAGAGATCCTGTCGAAAGAAAGGAATGAAATGGAATGGAGTGGAATGGAATGGAATGCAGTTGAGTGAAGTTTAGTGGAGTGGAATGGAGTAGAGTGGAATGGAGTTGAATGGAATGTGATTGAATGTAGTGGGGTTCAGTGTAGAAGAGTGGAGGGGAATGTAGTGGAGTTGAGTGCAGTGGAGTGGAGTAGAATGGAATGGAATGAATGGAACGGAATGGAATGGAATGCACTGCAATGGAATGGTGAAATGAAATGTGAGCTAAGATTTTTCCACTGCACTCCACCCTGGGTGACACAGTGAGACCTTGTCGAAAGAAAGGAGTGGAGTTGAAAGGAGTGGAATGGAAGGGAAAGGAGTGGAGTGGAATGACGTGGAGTGCAGTGGAGTGGATTGGATTGGAATGGAGTGGAATGGAATGGGAAGGAATGGAATGGAGTTGAGTGGAGAGGAGTGGAGTGCAATGGAGTGGAATGGAGGGGAGTGGATTGCAATGGAGTGGAATGGAATGGTATGGAAAGGAGTGACATGGAGTGGAGTATAGTGGAGTTGAGAGGAGTGGAATGGAATGTAAGGAATGGAATGGAATGGAAAGCAATGGAATGGTGAAATGCAATGTGACCTGAGATTTTGCCACTGCATTCTAGCCTGTGTGACATTTTGATCCTTTCTAAAGAAAGGAATGGAGTGGAATGAAGGGAAATGGAATGGGATGGAAAGTAATGGAGTGGAGTTGAGTGGAGTGGAGTTGAGTGGAGTGGAGTGGAAGAGAATGAAGTGGAGTGGAGTGGAGTGGAGTTGAGTGGAGTGGAGTGGAGTGGAAGAGAATGAAATGGAATGGAATGGAGTGGAGTGGAGTGGAGTGGAGTGCAGTGGAATGGAATGCAGTGGTATGGAATACATTGGAATGAAATGGTGAAATGAAATGTGAGCTGAGATTGTGCCACTGAACTCCATCCTGGGTGACAGAGTGAGAACTTTTCGAGAGTAAGTAATGGAATGGAATGGAGTGTAATGGAATAAAATGGAGTGCAATGCAGTGGAATGCAGTGGAATGGAGAGGAGTGGAGTGGAGTGGAGTGGAATGGTATGGAAATGAAATTGATGGAATGGAGTGGAGTGGAGTGGACGGGAATGTAGTGGAATGGTATGGAATGCTAAGGAATGGAGTGGAGTGGAGTGGAATGGAATGAAAAGGACTGGAGTGGAATGGAAAGAAATGGAATGGAATGGAATGGAATGGAACGGAACGGAAGGGAACGGAACGGAACAGAACGGAACAGATCGGAATGGAATGGATGGTGAAATGAAATGTGAGCTGTGATAGTTCCGCTGCACTCCAGCCTGAGTGAGAGTTGAGATTCCGTCGAAAGATAGGAATGAAAAAGAAAGAGTGAAATGGAATGGAATGGAATGGAATGGAGTGGGTTAAAGTTGAGTTGAGTGAAGGAGATTGGAGTGGAGGGGATTGCAGTGAAATGGGATGGGATGGATTGAAATGAATTGGAATGGAGGGGACTGGAGTGCAGTGGAGTGGAGTGGAATGGAGTGGAATGAAATGTAATGGAATTGGATAGAGAAAGGTGGACTGGAGTGGAGTGGATTAGAATGGATAGCAATGGAATGGAATGGAATGGAAAGGAATGGAGTTGAGTGAAGTGCAGTGGAGTTTGGTGGAGTGGAGTGGAGAAGAATGGAATGGAATGGAATCGAATGGTGAAATGAAATGTGAGCTAAGGTTTTTCCCCTGCACTCCAGCCTGGGTGACAGAGGAAGACCCTTTTGAAAGAAAGGAATGGAATGGAATGGAGTGGAATGGAAGGGAAAGGAGTGGAGTAGAGTGGAGTGGAGTGGAGTAGAGTGGAGTGGATTGGAGTGGAATGGAGTGGAATGGAATGGGATGGAAAGGAATGGAAATGAGTGGAGTGGAGTGGAGTGCAATGGAGTGTAATGGAGGGGAATGGATTGCAAATGGAGTGGAATGGAATGGGATGGAAAGGAGTGAAATAGAGTGGAGTGTAATGGAGTGGAGTGGAGTGGAATGGAATGGTACTTTATGGAATGGAATGGAATGGCATGGAATGGAATGGATTGGAATGCCATGGAAAGGTGAAATGTAATGTGACCTGGGATTTTGTCATGGCATTCCACACTGTGTGACAGCTTCAACGTTTCAAAAGTAGGGAATGGAATGGAATGAAATGGAATGGAACGGAATGGAATGGAATGGAATAGAGTGGAATGGAGTAGAATGGAAAGGGATGGAATGGAATGGAGTGGAGTGATGTGGAGTACATTTGAGTGGACTGGAATGGAGTGGAATGGAATGGGATGGAATGGAATGAAGTGTAGTGGATGGGAGTGGATTGGAATGGAATGGAATGGAGTGGAGTGGAATGGAGTGGAGTGGAGTGGAGTGGAATGGGATATTATGAAATGCAATGAAATGGGATGGTGAAATGAAGTGTGAGCTGAGATCGTGCCACTGCACTCCAGCCTGGGTGACACAGTGATATCTTGTCGCAAGAATCTAATTGAAGGTAATGGAGTGTAATGGAATGGAATGGAGTGGACTGGAGTCGACTGGAGTGGAGTGGAGAGGAGTGGAATGGAGTTGAACGAAATGGTATTGTGTGCAATGGAATGGAGTGGAGTGGAGTGGAATGGAGTGGAATGGAGTGGGATGTAATGGAATGAATTTGAGTGGAGTGGAGTGGAGTGGAATGAAGTGGAATGCAATTAAATAGAATGGAATGGAAAGGATTGGAGTGAAATGGAGTGGAGTGCAATGGAGTGGAATAGAATGGAATGGCATTTAATTGAATGGAATGGAATGCAATTGAAAGGAATAAAATGGAATGCAATGGAATGGAATGGTGAAATGAATTGTGAACTGAGGTTGTGCCACTGTACTCCAGCCTGGGTGACAGACTGAGTTCCTGTCGAAAGAAAGGAATTGAATGGAATTAAGGGGAATGCAAGGGAATGGAGACGAGTGGAATGGAGTGGAATGGAATGGGATGGAATGGAATGAAGTGTAGTGGTGAGGAGCGGAGTGGAGTTGAATGGAATGGAATTGAAAGCGATGGAATGCAATGGAAAATAGTGGAGTGGAGGGGAGTGGAGTTTCATGGAGTGGAGAGGAGTGGAATGGCATGGAATTTAATGGAGTTGAGTGGACTGGAGTGGAAAGGAGTGGAATGGAATTGGAAGGAGTGGAATGGCTTGGAACAGAGTGGAGTGGAGTAGAATGGATTGCAATGAAATGGAAAGTAATGGAATTTAATGGAGTGTAGTGGAATGGAGTGGAGTGGAATGGAGAGGAATGGAATGGATTGGGATGGAATGGAATGATGAAATGAAGTCTGAGCTGAGATTATTTCACTGCACTCCAGCATTGTTGACATAGTGAGATCCTGTCTAAAGAAAGGAATGGAATGGAAGGGAGTGGAATGGAATGGAATGGAATGGAAAGGAATGGAATGGAAATGAATGGAATAGAAAAGAAAGGAATGCAATGAAATGGAGTGGAGTGGTGTGGGGTGGAGTGGAGTTGAGAGGACGTGAATGAAGTGGCATGAAATGGAATGGTAAAATGAAATGTGGCCTGAGATTCTGCCACTGCACTCCAGCATAGGTGACAGAGTGAGATATTTTCAAAAGAACGGAATAAAATGGAATGGAGTGTAATGGAATGGAATGGAGTGTAGCGGAGTGGAGTTGAGTGGAGTGGAGTTGAATGGAATGGAATGGAATTCAATGGTATGGAATGGAGTGGAATGGAATGCTGAAAGGAAATGTGAGTTGTGATTGTGCCACTGCACTCCAGCATTGGTGACAGAGCGAGATCCTGTCCAAAGAAATGAATGGAATGGAATGGAATGAAATGGAGTGGAGAGGAGTGGAGTGGAGTGGAGTACAGTGGAGTCGAGTGGTATAGAGTGGAATGGAATGGAATAATATGGTAAAACGAAATGTGAGGTGAGACTGTTCCACTGCACTACAGCCTGGCTGAGAGAGTGAGATATTCTCGAAAGAACGGTAAAGAATGGAATGGAATGGAATGGAAAGGAATGGAATGCAATGGAATGGAATGAAATGGAATGGAATGGAATTGAGTGGAATGGATTGGAGTGGAGTGCAGTGGATTGGAGGTGAATGGAATGGAATGGAATATAAAGGAATGGAGTGGAGTGAAGAGGAGTTGAGCGGAATGGATTGCAATAGAAAGGAATGGAATGGAATGGAATGGAGTGGAGTGGACAGGAGTGGAATGGAGTTGAATGGAATGGGATGTGGTGGAATGGAATGGGACGTACTGGTATGGAGAGGAGTTGAAGAGAGCTAAATGGAGTGGAATGGAAAAGGATGGAGTGTAGTGTAGTGGATTGGAATGGAATGGAATGGCATGGAATGGAACGGAATGGAGTGGAGTGGAGTGGAGTGGAATGCAGTGGAATGGAATGGGATGGAATGGGATGGAATGGAATGGAGTGGAGTGGAGTGGACTGTAGTGGAGTGGAGAGGAGCGGAGTGGCATGGAGTGGAATGGAATGGAATGGAGTGGAGTGGAGTGCAGTGGAGTGGAATGGAATGTAAAAGGAATGCAATTAAGTGGAATAGAATTGTACGGAATGGAATCGAGTGGAATGAGGAAGAATGAAATGGAATGGTGTGAAATGAAATATGAGCTGAGATTGTGTCACTGCACTTCAGCCTCGGTGACAGAGTAAGATCCTGTTGAAAGAAAGGAATGCAATGGAAAGGAGTAGAGTGGAATGGATTGGAGTGGATTGGAGAGGAGTGGAGTGGAATGGATTTTAAAGGTATGCAGTGGAGTGGAGTTGAGTGGAGTGCAGTGGAGTGGAGTGGAATGGAATGGAATGGAAAGGAATGGAATGGAATGGAATGGAATGTTGAAATGAAATGTGAGCTGTGACTGTGTCATTGCAATCCAGGCTTGGTGACAGAGTGAGATCTTATTGAAAGAAAAAAATGGAAAGGAATGGAGTGGATTGGACTGGAACGGACTGGAATGGAGTGGAATGGAATGGAATGGAATGGAATGGAATGGAATGGATTGGAGTGGAGTGGAGCGGAGAAGAGTGGAGTGGGTTTAAATCGAGTGGAATGGATTGGGATGGAATGGAATGGAATGTTTTGGATTAGAGTGGATTGGAATGGAGTGTAATGGAATGGGAAACTATGGAATGCAGTGGAGTGGAGTGGAGTGCAGTGGAGAGGAGATTAATGGACTGGAATGGAATGGAATGGAGTTGAGTGGACTGGAGAGGAGTGGAGTGTAATGGAATGGAAAGGAATGGAATGGAATGCAATGGAATGGAATGGAATGGAGTTGAGAGGAGTGGAGTGGAATAGAATGTAATGGAATGTAAAGGCATAGTGAAATGAAATGCCAGCAGAGATTGTGCAATTGCACTCCAGACTGTGTGACAGAGAGAGATCCTGTCAAAATAAAGGAACGGAATGGAACGGAGTGGAATGGAATGGAATGGAGTGGACTGCAGTGGTGTGGTGTGTATTGTAGTGGAGTGGAGGGGATTGGAATGGAGTGGAATGGAAAGGGACGGAATGAAATGAAGTGGAATGGAGTGGAATGGAGTGGAATGGAATGGAATGGAATGGAGTGAAGTGGAGTGGAATGCAATGTAGTGAAATGGAATGGAATGGAGTGGAGTGGAGAAGAGTGGAGTGGATAGGAGTGGAATGCAGAGTAATGGAATTGGATGGAATGGAATGGAGTGCAGTGGAGTGGAGTGGAGTGGAATGAAGTGGAATGGAGTGGAGTAGATTGGATTGGAATGCAGTGGAGTGGAGTGGAGTGGAATTAATGGAATACAATGGAATGGAATGGAGTGGAGAGGTTGGAATGGAATAAAGTGGAATGGAACGTAATGGAACAGAATTTTGAAACGAAATCTGTGCTGAGATAGTGCTACAGCAGTCCAGCCTGGATGACAAAGTGAGATCCTGTCGATAGTAAAGAATGGAATGGAATGGAGTGGAATGGAATGGAAAGTAATGAAATGGAGTGGTGTGGATTGTGGTGGAGCGGAGTGGAGGGGAGTGGGGCGGACTGGAGAGGAATGGAATGGAATTGGATGGAATAGAAAGAAATGAAATCGAGTGGAGTGGAGTTGAGTGGAGCTCAGTGGAGAGAACTGGAGTGGAATTGAATGGAAAGGAGTGTATTGGAGTGGAGTGGATTGGAATAGATTGGAGTGGAGTGGAAAGGAGTGAATGGAATGGAATCGTATGTAGTGGAGTGACGTGGAGTGGAGTGGAATGGAGTGGAGTGGAGACAAGTGGGTTCAGAGGAGTGGATGGAAGTGAATGAAATAGAGTGAAATGGAAGTGAAAGAAATAGAGTAGAATGGAATGGAATCGAATCGAATCCAATGGAATGGAATGGTGAAATGAAATGTCAGTTTAGATTGTGCGACTGCACACCAGCCTGAGTGACAGAGAGAAGTCCTGTCAAAAGAAAGGAATGGAACACAATGGAGTGGAATGGAATGGAATGCAATGGAAAGAAGTGGAGTGGAGTGGAGTGGGGTGGAGTAGAGTGGATTGGAGTGGAGTGGAGAGGAATGTAGTGGAATGGAATAGAATGGAATGGAATGGAATGGAATATTTTGGAGTGGATTGGAGTGGATTGAATTGTGATAGAGTGTAATGGAATGGGATACTATGGAATGCAGTACAGTGGAGTGGAGTTCTGTGGAGTGGAATGGAATGTAATAGAATGGAATGGAATGGTAAAATGAAATGTGAGCTGAGATTGTGCCACTGCACTGAGGCCTGGATGACAGAGTGAGATAATGTCGAAAGAAAGGAATGGAATGGAATGGAGTGGAATGGAATGGAATGGAATGGAAATGAATGGAATGGAGTGAGGTGGAGTGGAATGGAATGGAATGGAATAGAATGGTTAAATGAAATTTGAGCTGAGATTGTGCCACTGCACTCCAGGCTGGTTGACAGAGTGAGATCCTGTGAAAAGAAAGGAATCGAAAGGAAAGGAGTAGAATGAAATGGAAGAGAACAGAATGGAGTAGAGTGGAGTGGACTGTATTGGAATGCAGTTGAATGGAACGGGATAGAGTGCAATGGAATGGGGCGTAATGGAGTGGAGTGTAGTGGAGTGGAGTGGAGTGGAATGGAATGAAATAGAATGGCTGAATGAAATTTCAGATGAGATTGTGCCACTGCACTCCAGGCTGCATGACGGAGTGAGATCCTGTGAAAAGAAAGGAAAAAGGAAAGGAGTGGAATGGAAAGGAAGAGAACAGAATGGACTGGAGTGGACTAGAATGGAGTTGAATGGAATGGGATGGAGTGGAATGGAATGGGAAGTAATGGAATGGAGTGGAGTGGAGTGGAGCTGAATAGAGTGGAATGGAATAGGATGGAGTGGAGTGGAGTGGATTGGAGTGGATTGGAATGGAATGGAATGGAATGACATGGAATGGAAGGGTAAGGAATCGAGAGGAGTGGAGTGGAATGGATTGGAGAGAAGAGGAGTGCAATGCACTGGAATGGAATGGGATGGAATGGAATGGAATGGAGTTGAGTGGAGTGGATTCTAGTGCAGTGGAGACGATTAGACTGCAATGGAATGGAATGAAATGGAGTACAGAGGAGTGGAGTGGAGTGGAACGGAAGGAATAAAAATGGAGTTGAATGGAATGAAATGGAATTGTGAAACGAAATGCGAGCTGAGATTGTGTCACTGCCTCCAGGCTGGGTGACAGAATGAGATCAAGTTGAAAGAAAGGAATGGAATGGAAAGGAGTGGAGTGGAATGGAATTGAATGGAGTGGAGTGGAGAGTAGTGGAGTGGAGTGGAGTTGTATGGAATGTAACACAATGGAATGGAGTCGAGTGGAGTGGAGTGGAGTGGAGTGGAATGGAAAGTAAAGGAATGGAATGGAGTGGAGTGGAGTGGAATGGAGTGGAGTGGAGTGGAGTGGAATGCAGTGGAATGGGATGGAATGGAATGGAATGGAGTGGAGTGGATTGTAGTGGAGTGAAGACGAGTGGATTGGCATGGATTGGAATGGAATGGAGTTGAGTGGAGTGGAGGGCAGTGGAGTGGAATGGAATGGAACGGAATGGAATTGAAAGGAATGAGGAAGAATGAAATGGAAAGGTGAAATGAAATGCGTGCTGAGATTGTATCACTGCACATCAGCCTGAGTGACAGAGCAAGATCCTGTCAAAAGAAAGGAATGCAGTGGAAAGGAGTGGAATGGAATGGATCGGAATGGAGTGGAGTGGACTGGAGGCAGTGGATTGGAATGGACTGGAGTGGAATGGAGAGTGATGGAATGGGATGCAATGGAATGGAATGGAGTGGAGTGGAGTAGATTGGAATTAAATAAGATGGATTGGGATGGAGTGCAGTGGAGTGGAGAGCAATGGAACGGAGTGAAGTGGAGTGGAATGGAGTGCATTGGAATGTAGTAGAATGGAGTGAATAGCAGTGGAGTGCAGTTGAATGGAGTGGAATGGAATGGAGTGTAGTGGAGTGGGGTGTATTGGAATAGAATGGAATGGAATAGAGTGGAGTAGAGTGGAGTGTAGTGGCATGTAGTGGAGTGCAGTGGATTGGAGTGGGGTGGAGTGGAATGGAGTGGAATAGAATAGATTGGAGTGGAGTGAGGTGGAGTGCAATGGAAAGGAATGAAATGGTATGGAGTGGAATTCAATGGAATGGAATGGAAAGGAATGGTGAAATGAAATGTGAGCTGAGATTCCGCCACTGCATTCCATCCTGGGTGACAGAGTGAGATCCTGTCGAAAGAAAGGAATGGAATGGAATCCAATGGAAAGGGATGGAATGGAATCGAATGGAGTGGAATGCAATGGAATGGAATGGAATGGAATGGAATGGAGTGGAGTGGAGTTGAGTGGAGTGGAGTAGGCTGGAGTATGGTGGAATGTCGTGGAATGGAATGGGATGGTATGCAATGGAAAGAAGTGGAGTGGAGTGAAATGGAATGGAGTGTAATGGAGTTGGAGGGAATGGAAGGGAGTGGAATGGAGTGGAGTGGAGTGGAATGGAATCTGATGGAAAGGGATGGAGTAGAGAGGAGTGAAGTGCAGTGGAATGGAAAAATGTAGAGTGGAGTGGAGTGGAGTGGAATGGAAAGGAGTGGAGTGGAGTGGAATGGAATGGAAAGGAGTGGAGTGGAGTGGAATGGAATGGAAAGGAGTGGAGTGGAGTGGAGTGGAATGGAATGGAATGGACTCGCATGGAATGGATTGGAATGGAATGGGATGGTGAAATGAAATGGGAGCTGAGATTATACCACTGCACTCCAGCATGGCTGACAGAGTGAGATCTTGTCGAAAGAAAGGAATGGAATTAATGGAGTGGAATGGAATGGACTGGAGGTGAGTGGGGTGGATGGGAGTGTAGTGGAGTGGAGTGGAATAGAGTGGAATGGAGTGGAATGGAGTGGAAAGGAATGGCGTGGAATGGGATGGAGTCGATTGGAGTGGAGGGGAAAGGAGTGGAATGAAGAGGAATGGAATGGAATAGAATGGAATGGAGTGGAATGAATTGGAGTGCAGTGGAGTGGAGTAGAGTGGAGAGGAATGGAGTGTAACAGAATGGGAAGGTATGGAATGGAGTGGAGTGGAGTCGAGAGGAGTGAAATTCAATGGAATGGAATGCAATGGAATGGAATGGTGAAATGAAATGTGAGCTGAGATTGTGCCACTGCACTCCAGCCAGGGTGATAGAGCTATATCCTGTTGAAAGAAAGGAATGAAATGGAATAGAGTGGAATGGTATGGAATGGAATAGAGTGTTGGGGAGTGAAGTGGAATGGAGTGGAGTGGTATGGAGTGGAGCGGAGTGGATTGGATTGGAATGGAGTGGAATGGAATGGGATAGAATGGAATGGAGTGGAGTGGAATGAAGTGGAGTAACGTGGAGTTAAGTGGAATTGAGTGGAATGGAATTGGATGGAATGGAATGGAGTGGAAAGAAGTGGAGTGTAGAGGAGTGCAGTGGAGTGGAATGGAGTGGAAGAAAGTGTGATTGAATGGAATGGAGTGGATAGGAGTGGAGTGCAGTGTAGTGGAAAGGTGTGCAATGCTGTGGAACGGAATGAAATGCAGTGGAGTAGAGTGGAGTGGAATGGAATGGAATGGAATGGGATGGAGTGGAATGACGTGGAGTGGAGTGGAATGGAGTAGACTAGAATGGAGTGGAGTAGAGTGGAGTGAAGTAGAATGTAATGTAATGGATTGGGAAGGAATGGTGAAATGAAATGTGAGGTGAGAGATTGTGCCACTGCACAGCAGATTGGGTGACAGAGTGAGATCCTGTCGAGAAGAATGGAATGCAATGGAGTGGAATGGAATGGAAAGCAATGGAGTCGAGTGGAGTGGACTGGAGTGGAATGGGGTGGAGTGGAGTGGAGAGGATTGGAATGGAATGGAAGGGAATGCTGTGAAATTTAATGGAACAGAGTGGAGGGGAGTGGAGTGGAGTGGAATGGAGTGGAATGGAATGGAATGGAGTGGAGTACAGTGGATTGGAATGTAATGCAGTCAAATGGAATATAATGGAAAGTAATGGAAAGGTGAAATGAAATGTTAGCTGAGATTGTGCTACTGCACTCCAGTCTGGGTGACAGAGTGAGACCGTGTCGAAGTAAAGGAATGGAATAAAATGGAGTGAATGGAATGGAATGGAATGGAATGGAGTGGAATGGAATGGAATGGAATGGAGTGGAATCGAATGGAATGGAATGGAATGGAAAGGAGTGGAATGGAATGGAGTGGAGTGCAATGGAAAGGAATGGAATAGAATGGAACAGAATGGAGTGGAGTGGAGTGGAATACAGTGGAGTTGAATGGAATGGGATGGAATTGAATGGAATGGAGTGGAGCGGATTGGAAAGGAGTGGAGTGGAATGGAGTTGAATGGAGTGGAAACGAATGGAGTGGAGTGGAGTGGAGTGGAATGGAATGGAATGGAATCGAATGGAATGGAGTGGAATGGAATGGAATGGAATCGAATGGAATGGAGTGGAATGGAATGGAATGGAATCGAATGGAATGGAATGAAACGGAATGGTGAAATGAAATGTGAGCAGAGATTCTGTCACTGCCCTCCTGCCCTCCAGCCTGGGTTACAGAGTGCGATCCTGTCGAAAGAATGGAATGGAATGGAAAGGAGTGTAGTGGAGTGGAATGTAATGGAGTGGAATGGAGTGGAGTGGAATGGAATGGGATGGAATGTGATAGAGTGGAGTGAGGTGGAGTGGAGTGGACTGGAGTGTAATGGAGTGGAAAGGAAACAGATGGAATGTAATGGAGTGGAGGGGAGTGAAATGATGTGGAGTGGGATGGAATGGAGAGAATGGAATGGAATGGAGTAGTATGGAATTCAAAGGTGAAATGAAATTTGAGCTGAGATCATGCGACTGCACTACAGCCTGGATGACAGAGTGAAATCCTGTCGAAAGAAAGGAAAGGAATGGGATGGAATGAAATGGAATGGAATTGAGTGGAGTGGAGTGCAGCGGAGTGGAGTGGAGTGGAGTGGAATGGAGTGGAATCGAATGGGATGGAAAGGAAAGGAATAGAGTGGAGGGAGTGGATTGGAGTGGATTCAAATGGAGTGGAATGGAATGGGATGGAATGGAATGGAATGGTGTGGAGTGGAGCGGAGTGGAATGGTGCTAAATGGATTGGAATAGGATGGAGTGTACTGTAGTGGAGTGCTGTGGAGTGCAGTAGAATGGAGTGGAATGGAATATGATGGAGAGTAATGTAATAGATTTGATTGGAGTGGAGTGGATTGGCGTGGAATGTAATGGAGTGCGATTGGCGTGGAATGTATTGGGGTGCAATTGAGTGGAATGCAGTGGAGTGCAGAGGAATGGAAATGAGTGGAATGGAATGGAATGTTGTGGAATGGAATGGAATGGTGAAATGACTTGTGAGCTGAGATTGTGCTACTGCACTCCAGCCTGGCTGATAGAGTAAGACCCCGTCGAAAGGAATGATTGGAATGGAATATAATGGACTGGAATGGAATGCAAGGGAATGGAGTGGAGTGGAGTGGAGTGGGGTGGTGTAGAGTGGAGTGGAGTGGAGTTGGATGGAGTGGAATGGAATGAGATGGAGTGTAATGGAGTGGAGTGGAGTGAAGTGGGGTGGAGTAGAGTGGAGTGGAGTGGAGTTGGATGGAGTGGAATGGAATGAGATGGAGTGTAATGGAGTGGAGTGGAGTGGAGTGCAGTGGAATGGAGTGGAGTGGAATTGCCTAGAATGGAAAGGAATGGAATGGAGTGAACTGGAGTGGAGTGGATTGGAATGCAGAGGAATGCAGTGGAATGGAATGGAATGGAGTGGGCTGGAGTGGAGTGGAATTGAATGGCATAGAGTTGAATGGAATGAAATAGAATGGAATGGTGAAATGAAATCTGAGCTGTGATTGTGATTCTGCACTCCAGCCTGGGTGACAGAGTGAGATCCTGTCGAAAGGAAGGAATGGAATGGAATGGAGTGGAATGGAATGCAATGGAGTGGAATGGAATGGAATGCAGTGGAGTGGAGTTTAGCGGTTTTTGCGTGGAGTGGAGAGGAAAGGAATGCAGTGGAATGGAAAGAGATGGAATGTAATGGAGTGGGGTGCAGTGGAGTGGAGTGGAATGGAGGGGTATGGAATGGAATGGAATCGGGTGGAGCGGAGTGGAGTGGAGTGGAGTCGAATGGAGTGGAGTGGAATGGAATGGAATGTAATGCAAAGGACTGGAATGGAATGGAATGGTGAAATTAAATGTGAGCTGAGATCATGCGACTGCACTCCACCCTGGGTGATAGAGTGACATCCTGTTGAAAGAAAGGAATGTAATGGAATGGAGTGGAAAGGAATGGAATGGTGGGAAGTGGAGTAGAGTGGATTGGCATGGAGTAGAGTGGAATGGAGTCGAGTGGACTGGAGTGAAATGGAGTGGAGTGGAACGCAATTGAATGGAATGGGATTGAGTGGAATGGAAAGGAATGTAATGTAATGGAATGGAATGGAATGGAATGGAATGGTGAAATGAAATGTGACCTCAGATTGTGCTTCTTCACTCCAGCCTGGGAGACAGAGTGAGATCCTGCTGAAAGAAAGGAATGGAAAGGAATGGATTGGAATGCAATGGAATGGAGTGGAGTGGAGTTGAGCGGTTTTTGCGTGGAGTGGAGTGGAATGGAATGCAGTGGAATGGAAAGGGATGAAATGAAATGGAGTGAAGTGGAGTGGAGTGCAGTGGAGTGGAGTGGAATTGGTGGAATGCAGTGAAATGGAATGGGGTGGAGTGGAGAGGCGTGGAGTGGGGTGGAGTGGAATGGGGTTGAATGGAATGGAATGGAATGGAATGGAATGGTGAAATGAAATGTGAGCTGAGATCATGTGACTGCTCTCCACCCTGGGTGACAGAGTGAGATCCTGTCAAAAGAAAGGAATGGAAGGGAATGGAGTAGAAATGAATGGAATGGAATGGAGTGGAGTGGAGTGGAATGGAGTGGAATGGAATGGGACGGAATGGACTGGAGTGGAGTGGATAGGAGTAGATTGGAGTGCGGTGGAGTGGAATGGAGTGGAATGGAATTGAGTGGAGTGGAGTGGAGTGGAGAAGAATGGAGTGGAATGGAATGGAATGGAATGGAAAGGAATGGTGAAAAGAAATGCGAAGTGAGATTGTGCCACTGCACTCCAGCGTGGGTGAGAGTAAGATCATGTTGAAAGAAAGGAATGGAATGGAATGGAGCGGAATGGAATGAAATTGAATTGAATGAAGTGGAGTTGAGTGGAGTGGAGTAGATTGGAGTGAAAGTGAAAGGATTGGAGTGGAATGGGATGGAATGGAATGGAATGGTGTGGATTTTAGTGGAGCAGAGTGGAGTGGAGTGGAGTGGAAAGGAGTGGAATGGAAAGGGATGGAATGTAATGGAGTCCAGTGGAGTGGAGTGGAGTGGAGTGGTATGGAGTGGAATGGAATGGAATGGAGTGGAGATGAGGGGAGTGGAGTGGAGTGGAATGGAATGGAATGTAATGGAATGGAATGGAATGGAATGGTGAAATGAAATGTGAGCTGAGATTGTGTGACTGCAATCCAGCTTGGGGGACAGATTGAGATCTTTTTGAAAGAATGGAGTCGAATGGAATGGAATTTAATGTAGTGGAGTGGACTGGAATGGAATTTAGTTGAGTGGAGTGAAATGGAATGGGATGGAATGGAATGGAATGGAGTGCGGTGTAGTGGATTGGAGAGGTGTGAAATGGAATGGATTGGGATGAAGCTTAACGGAGTAGAGTTTATTGGCGTGGAGTAGAGTGGAGTGGAATGGAATGGAAAGGAATGAAATGGCATGGTGACATGAAATGTGAGCTGAGATTGTACCAATGCAGTAAAGCTTGAGTGACAGAGTGAGATGTTGTCAAATGAAAAGAATGCAATTGAGTGGAATGAAATGGAATGGAATGGAATGGAGTGGAATGGAGTGGAATGGAATGGAATGGAATGGAATGGAATGGAATGGAATGGAATGGAATGGAATGGAAAAGTCGAATGGAATGGAATGGAATGGAATGGAAAAGAATGAAGAATAATGGAATGGAATGGAATGGAATGCAGTGGAAAGGAGAGGAGTGGAGTGGAATGGTTTGGGATGGAATGGAATGGAATGTAGCAGAGTGGTGGGGAGGGGAACGGAGTGGAATGGACTGGAAAGTAATGGAATGGAATGGCGTGGAGTGCAGTGGAGTGGGATGGAGTGGAGTGGAGTGGATGGGAATTCACTGGAATGAAATCGAATGGAATGGAATGCAATAGAATGGTGAAATAAAGTGTGAGCTGAGATTGTGCCACTGCACTCCAGCCTGGGTGACAGAGCGAGATCCTGTCGAAGGAGAGAATGGAATGGAATGGGGTGGAATGGAATGGAATGGAGTGCAGAGTAGTGGACAGGAGTGGAGTGGAGTGGAATGGAATGGTATGGTGTAGAATGGAATGGAGTGGAGTGGAGTGGAGTGGAGTAGAGTGGAGTGGAATGGAATGGGATGGAATGGAATGCAATGGATTGGAGTAGAATGGAGTGGGGTGGAATGGAGTGGAATGAAATGAAATGGAATGGAGTGGAGTGGAGTGGAGTGGAGAGGAATGGAATGGAAAGGAATGGAATGGAAGGGAATGGAATGGAATGGAATAGTGAAATGAAATGTGAACTGAAATTGTGACACTGCACTCCAGCGTAGGAGACAGAGAGAGATCCTATCAAAATAAAGGAAAGGAATGGAATTGAATGGAGTACAATGGAATGGAATTGAATATAGTGGAGTGGAGTGGAGTGGAGTGGAGTGGAGTGTCATGGAGTGGAATGGAATGGGATGGAATGGAGTGGAGTGGAGTGGAGTGGAGTTGAGTGAAATAAAACGGAATGGAATGGAGGGGAATGGAGTGTACTGGAGTGGAGTGCAGTTAAGTGGAATCGAATGGAATGGGATGGAATGAAATGGAATGGAATGGAATGCAGTGGAATGGAATGGTGAAATGAAATTTGAGCTGAGATTGCGACAATGCACTACAGCCTGGATGCCAGAGTGAGATCTTGTCGAAAGAAAGGAAAGGAATGGAATGGAGTGTAACGGAATGGAAAGGAATGGAGTAGAAAGGAGTGGAGTGGAGTGGTTTGGACTGGAGTGGAAGGATGTGGAGTGGAGTGTAGGAGAATGCATTGGAATGGAATAGGATGTAATGGAATGGAATGAAGTGGAGTTGACTGGAGTGGAAGGGAAAGGAGTGGAATGGAATGGGATAGAGTGGAATGGATTGGATTGGAGTGGAGTGGAGTGGTGTGGAGTGGAATGGAATGGGATGGAATGGAATGGAGCGGAGTGGGGTGGAGTGGAGTGGAGTGGAATGGAGTGGAATGGAACGAAATTCAACAGAGAGGAATGGAATGTATTGGAGTGAAATGGAGTGGATTGGAGTCGAGTGTAATATAATTGAATGGAATGGAATGGAATGGAATGGAATGGAATGGAGTGCAGCCGAATGGAATAAAATGGAATGCAAAGGAATGGAATGGTGAAATGATATGTGAGCTGAGATTATGCCACTGCACTCCAGCCTGGATCACAGTGTGATATTCTTTCGAAAGAAAGGAACAGAATGGAAAGGAGTGGAATGGAATGGAATGGAATGGATAGGAGCACAATGGATTAGATTTGAATGGAGGGGAGTGGAATAGAATTGGATGGAACGAAATGGAGTGGAGTGTGTTGAAATGGATTGGATTGGAAAGGGATGGAATGGAATGGAAAGGATTGGATTGGTGTGGAGTGCAGTTTAGAGGAGTGTAGTGGAATGGAGTGGAATGGAATGGAATGGAATGGAGGGGACTGGAGTGGAGTGGAAAGGAGTCGAATGGAGTGGGATAGAGTGGAATGGAGTGGAGTGGAGTGGATTGGAATGGATTGGAATGAAATGGAATGGAATGGAAGGGAATGGAGAAGAGTGGAATGGAGTAGAGTGAGGTGGAGGTGAATAGAATGGAATGGAATGGAATGGAATTGAGAAATGAAATGTAAGCTGAGATTGTTTCACTGCACTCTACTCTGGGTGACAGAGTGCAATCCTGCCGAAAGAAAGGAATGGAATGGAATGGAGTGGCATGGAATGGAATGGAGTGGACTGGAGTTGAGTGGATTGGAGTGGAGTGGAGTGGAGAGGAGTGCAGTGAAGTGGAATGGAGTGGAGTGGAATGGAATGGAGTGCAGTGGAGTGGAGTGGAGTGGAATGGAGTAGAGTGTAGTGGAATGGAATGGAGTGGAGTGGAATGGAATGGGATGGAATGGAGAGAAGTGGAGTGGAGTGGAATGAATGGAATGTAGTGGATTGGAGTGGAGTTGAGTGGAGTGGAGTGGAATGGAATGGAATGGAATATAATGGAAGGGAATGGAAGGTGAAATGAAATGTGAGCTGAGATTGTGCTGCTGCACTCTGGCCTGTGTGACACAGTGAATCACTATCCAGTCAAAAGAAAGGTATTGAATGGAATGGAATCAAATGGAAAGGAATGCAATGGAGTGGAGTTGAGTGGAGTGGAGTGGAATGGAGTGAAATGGAATGGGATGGAAAGGAATGCAATAGAGTGGAGTAGAATGGAGTGGGGTGGAATGGAAAGGAATGGAATGGTGAAATGGAATGTGAGGTGAGATTGTGCAGCAGCACTCCAGCCTGGGTGACAGAGTGAGATCCTGTCAAAAGAAAGGAATGCAATGGAATGGAGTGGAATGGAATGGAGTTGGGTGGGGTGGAGTAGAGTGAGTGAAGTGGAGTGGAGTGGATGGGAATAGAGTGGAATGGAATGGGATGGAATGGAAAGGAATGAAGTGGAGTGGAGTGGAGTGGACTGGAATGGAGTGGAATGGAATGGAATAAAATGGCATGGCATGGAATGGAGTGGAGTGGAGTGGACTGGAGTGCAATGGAATGGAATGGATTGGAATTGATTGGAATGGAATGGAATGGAATGGATTGGCAAGGAATGGAACGGAATGGAATGGAGTAGAATGGAATGGAAAGGAATGCAACGGAGAGTAATGTAGTGGAGTGGAGTGGAGTGGAATGGAGTGGAATGGGATAGCAGGGAAGGGAACGGAATGGACTGGAGTGAAGTGGAGTGGAACCTAATGGGACGGAATGGGATGGAATGGAGTGTAGTGGAGTGAAGTTGAATGGACTGGAGTGGAGTAGAATGGAGTGGAATGGAATGAGATAGAAAGGGATGGAGTGGAGTGGAATTGAGTTGAGTGGAATGAACTGGATTAGAATGGAATGGAATGGAGTGGAGTGGAGTGGAGTGGAGTTGACTGGACTGGAGTGGAATGAAATGGAATGGTGAAATTAATCATGAGCTGATATTGTGCCACTGCACTCCAGCTTGGGTGACACAGTGAAATCCTGCGGAAAGAAGGGAATGGAATGAAATGGAGTGGATTGGTACTGAGTACAAATGAATGGAGAGGAGTGGAGTGGAGTTGAGTTGAATGGAATGTGATGGAATCGAATGGAATGTAGCTTAGTGGAGTGGAGTGGAGTGGACTAGAGTGGAATGGAGTGGAATACAAAGGGATGGAGTGGAGTGGAATGGAGTGGAGAGAAACGGAGTGGAATGGAATGGAATGCAGTGGAATGGAGTGCAGTGGAGTGGATTGGAGTGAAGTGGAATGGCGTGGAATGGAGTGGAATGGAATGGAATCGAATGGAATGGAATGCAATGGAGTGCAGTGGATTGGAGTGGAATTAAATGGAATGGAATGGAAAAGAATGGATTGGAATGGAATGGTGAAATGAAACGTGAGCTGATATTGTGTCACTTCACTCCAGCCTGGGTGACAAAGTGAGATCCTGTCGAAAGAAAGAAAGGAATGGGATGGAAGGGAATGGAATGGAATGGAATGGAATGCAGTGGAGTCGAGATGAGTGAACAGGAATGCAGTGGAGTGTAATGGCGGGGGATGCGATGGAAAGGAAAGGAGTGGAGTGTATTGGATGCGGTTGAGTGGAGTGGAGTTGAGTGGAATGGGATGGATGGAATGAAATGGAGTGGAGTGGAGTGGAGTTTAGTGGAGTGGAGTGGAATGGAATGGAATGGAATGGAATGGAATGGAATGGAATGGAATACAGTGGAATGGAATGGTGAAATGAAATGTGAGCTGAGATAGTGCCACTGCACTGCATCCTCGGTGATAGAGGGAGATCATGTCGAAAGCAAGGAATGCAATGTGATGGAGTGAACTGCAGTGGAATGTAATGGTGAAATGAAACTTGAGCTGAGATTGTGCCACTGAACTGCAGCCTGGGTGATGGAGTGAGATCCTATGGAAAGCAAGGAATGCAATGGAATGGATTTCAACGGATTGCAATGGAATAGAATGGAATGGAGTTTAACGGATTGCAATGGAATGGAATGGAGTGGAGAGGAGTGGAGTGGAGTTTAGTGGAGTGGAGTGGAATGGAGTGGGGAAGAATGGAATGCAATGGACTGCAGTGGAGTGGAGTTCAGTAGTGTGGAGTGGAGTGGAGTGGAATGTAATGGGATTCAATAGGATGGAGTGGAGTGGAGTGGAATGGAATGGAATGGAATGGAATGGAATGGAATGGAATGGAGTAGAGTGGAATGGAATGCAGTGTTATGGAATGGAAGGGAATGGAATGGAATAGTGAAATGAAATGTGTACTGAGATTTTGCAACTGCAATACAGCCTGGGTTACAGAGTAAGATCCTGTCAAAAGAAAGGAATAGAATGGAATAGAGCAGAATGGAATGAAATGGAATGGAGAGGAGTGGAGTGGAATGGAGTGGAGTGGAATGGTGTAGAATGGAATACGATGAAGTGGTAAGGTGTGGTGTGGATAGATTGGAGTGGAGTGCAAAGGAATGGACTGGAATGCAATGGAACGGAATGGTGAAATGAAATCTGAGCTGAGGTTGTGCCACTGCACTCCAGCCTATGTGACACAGTGATATCTTGTCGAAAGATAGGAATAGACTGATATGGGGTGGAATGGAATGGAATGGAGTGGAATGG
Source organism: Pongo abelii (assembly GCF_028885655.2). Lineage (NCBI taxonomy): Eukaryota > Metazoa > Chordata > Mammalia > Primates > Hominidae > Pongo > Pongo abelii. The sequence continues at coordinate 66,527,244 of NC_072009.2, forward strand.
AATAGCATGGAATGGAACGGAGAGCAGTGGAGTGGAGTGGAGGGGAGTGGAGTGGAATGGAGTGGAATGGAATGGGTTGTAATAGAATGGAATGCACTGGTGTAGAGTGGAGTGGAATGGAGTGGAATGGAATGGGATGGAATGCAAAGGAGTGGAGTGGAGTGGAATGGATTGGAATGGAATGGGATAGCATGGAATGGAGTGGAGTGGAGTGGAGTGGAGTGCAGTGGAGTGGAGTGGAATGGAGTGGAATGAAAAGGAATGTAATGGAATGGAATGGAATGGAATTGAGTGCAATGGAGTGGAGTGGAGTGGCATGGAATGGAATGGAATGGAAAGGAATGGAATAGAATGGTGTTATGAAAAGTGAGCTGAGATTGTGCCACTGCACTCCTGCCTGAGTGACAGAGGGAGATCCTGTCGAAAGAAAAGCATGCAATGGAATGAAGTGGAATTGAATGTAATGGAATGGAGTGGAATGGAGTGGAGTGGAGTGGAGTGGAGTTGGGTGGATTGGAGTGCAGTGGAGTGTAAAGGAATGGAATGGAATGGAATGGTATCTAATGGAATGGAATGGAGTGGTGTCGAGTGGAGTTGAGTGGAGTGGAATGGAGAGGAATGGAATGGGAGGGAATGGAGAGGAGTGGAGTGGACTGGAGTGGAGTAGAGTGGAATGGAGTGGAATGGAGTGGAGTGGAGTGGAATGGAGTAGAGTCGAGTAGACTTGAGTGGACTGGAGTGGAGTTAAATGGAATGGAATTTAATGGAATGGAATTGTGAAATGAAATGTGAGCTGAGATTGTGCCACTGCACTCCAGTCTGTGTAACAGAGTGAGACACTGTGGAAAGAAAGGTACGGGATGTAATGGAGTCTATTTGAATGGAATGGAAAGGAATGGAGTGAAGTGGAATGCAGTAGAGTGGAATGGAGCTGAATGAAATGGGATGGAATGGAATAGAATTGAGTATAGTGGAGTGGAGTGGACTGGACTGGAATGGAGTGCAATGCAGTGCAATGGAATGGGATGGATTTTAATGGAGTGGAGTGGAGGGGTGTGGAATGGAATGGAGTGGAATGGAATGGAATGGAATGGATTGGAATGGAGTGTAGTGGAGTGGAAAGAAATGGAATGGGGTGGAATGGAATGGAATGGAATGGAATGGAATGGAATGGAGTGGAATGGAATGGAATGGAATTGTGAAATAAAATGTGATCTGAGATCGTGCCGCTGCAGTTCAGCCTTGGTGACAGAGTGAGATCCTGTCAAAAGAGAGGAACGGAATGGAATGGAGTGGAATGGAATAGAATGGATTGGAGTGGAGTGGAGTGAAGTGAAGTGCAGTGGAGGGGAGGGTAATGGATTGGATTGGAATGGAGTGGTATGGAATGTGATGGAGTGGAATGAAGTGGAGTGGACTGGTGTGGAGTGGATTGGAGTGGAGTGGAGTGGAATGGAATTTAATGGAATGGAAAGAAATGAAATGAATGGTGAAATGAAATGTGAGCTGAGATTGTGCCACTGCACTCCAGCCTAGGTGACAGAGTGAGATCCTGTCGAAAGAAATGAATGGAATGGAATGGAGTGAACTGGAATGGAATTGAATGCAGTGGAGTGGAATGGAGTGGAGTGGAGTGGAGTTGAATGGAGTGGAATAGAATGGTATGGAATGGAATGGAGTGGAGTGGAGTGGAGTGGAATGGAGTGGAATGGAATGGGATGGAATGGAGAGGAGTGGAGAGGAGTGAAGTGGAATGAAACGGAGTGGAGTGGAGTGGAGTGGAGTAGAATGGAATGGAATGAAAGGCAATGGAATCGTGAAAGGAAATGGGACCTGAGATTGTTTCCCTTTACTGCAGCTTAGGTGACAGTATGAGATCCTGTTGAAAGAAAGGAAAGGAATGGAATGGAGACGAATGGAATGGAATGGAATGGAATGGAATGGAATGGAATGGAATGGTGTGGAGTGGAATGGAGTCGACTGCAGAGGAATGGAGTGGAATGGAATGGGATGGAATGGAGTGGACTGGAGTGGAATGGACTAGAATTTAGTGGAGTGGAGTTGAGTGGAGTGGAGTGGAGTTGAGTGGAGTGGAGTGGAGTGCAATGGAATGGAATGGAATAGAATGGAATGGAATGGTGAAATGAAACGTGAGCTGAGATTGTGCCACTGCACTCCCACCAGGGTGACAGAGAGAGATCCTGTCGGAAGAAATGTATGGAAAGGGATGGAGTCGAATGGAAAGGATTGGAATGGAATGGAGTGGAGTGGAATGGAACGGGATGGAGTCAAAAGAAATGGAGTGGAGTGGAGTGGATTTGAGTGGAGTGGAGTGGAATGGAGTCGAATGCAATGCAATGGAATGGGATGGAATGGAATAGAGTGGAGTGGTGTGGATTGGAGTGGACTGGAGTGGAATGGGGTAGAATGGAATGGGGTGGAACGGACTGGGTTGAAATGGAATGGGGTGGAGTGGAGTGGAGTGGAATGGAACGGAAGAATTGATCGGAATGGAATGCAATGAATGGTGAAATGAATTGTGACCTGAGATTGTGCCACTACACTCCAGCCTGGGTAGCAGAGTGAAATCGTTTCAAAAGAAAGGAATAGAATGGAATGGAGTGGAATTGAATGGAATGGGGTGCAGTGGAGTGGAGTGGAGTGCAGTAGAGTGTGGTGGAGTGGAGTGGAATGGAGTGGAATGGAATGGAATGGAATGCAATGGAGTGGAATGGTTTAAAGAAAAGTGAGCTGAGATTTTGCCACTGCACTGCAGCCTGGGTATAAGAGTGAGATCCTGTTGAAATAAGGAATGGAACGGAATGGAGTGGAATGGAAGGGAATGGAGTGGAATGGAATGGAATGGAATGGAATGGAATGGAATGGAATGGAACGGAATGGAATGGAATGGAATGGAATGCAGTGGAACGGAATGGAATGGAATGGAATGTAGTGGATTGGATTGGAGTAGAGTGGACTGGAATGGAGTGGATTGGAGTGGAGGGGAATGCAGTGGAATGGAATAGGATGGAATAGAATGGAATGGAGAGGATTGAAGTTGAAAGGAATGAAATGCAATGGAGTGGAATGGAATGGAATGGAATGGAGTTGAATTGAAAGGAATGGAGTGGAGTGGAGCGGATTGTAATGGAATGGAGTGGAATGGGATGGGAAGGTATGCAATGGAATGGAGTGGAGTGGAATGGAGTGGAATCGAATGGGATAGAATGGGATGGAGAGGAATGGAGTGGATTAGAGTGGAGTGGAATGGAATGGAGTGGAATGGAAAGGAATGGAAAGGAATGGAATGGAATGGAATGGAATGGAGTGTAGCAGAGTGGACTGGAGTGGAGTGGAATGAAATGGAACGGAATGGAATGGAATGGAATGTAGCACGGTGGACTGGAGTAGAGTGGAGTTGAATGGAATGGAATGGAATGGAAAGGAATGGAATGGAATGGAGTGTATTGGAGTGTAGTGGAATGGAGTGGAGTTTAGTGGACTGAAAAGGAATGGGGTGGAATGGTAGGCAATGGAATGCAATGGAATGGAACAGTGAAATGAAATGTGAGCTGAGATTGTGCCACTGCACTGCAGCCAGGGTGACAGAATGAGATCCTGTCAAAAGAAAGTAATGGAATGGAAGGGAGTGGAAAAGAAAGGAATGGAGTGGAGTGAAGTGGAGAGGAGTGGAGTGGAATGGAGTGGAATGGAATGGGATAGAGTGGAATGGAATAGAGTGGAGTGGAGTGGAATGGAGTGAAGTGGAATTGAATGGGAAGGAAAGGGATGGAGTGGAGTGGAGTGGTGTGGTGTGGAGTGGAATGGTGTGGTGTGGAGTGGAACAGAATGTAATGGAGTGCAGAGGAGTAGAGTGGAGTAGAGTGGAGTGGAGTGGAGTGGAATGGAATGGAATATATTGGAATGCAGTGGAATGGAATGGTGAAATGAAATGTGAGCTGAGATTTTGCCACTGCACTGCAGCCAGGGTGACCGAGTGCGATCCTGTCAAAAAAAAGGAATGGAATGGAAGGGAATGGAAAAGAAAGGAATGGAGTGGAGTGAAGTGGAGAGGAGTTGAGTGGAATGGAGTGGTATGGAATGGGATAGAGTGGAAAGGAATGGAGTGGAGTGGAGTGGAAAGGAGTGGAATGGAATTGAATGGGAAGGAATGGCATGAGTGGAGTGGAGTGGTGTGGAGTGGAACAGAATAGAATGGAGTGCAGAGGAGTAGAGTGGAGTATAGTGGAGTGCAGTGGAATGGAATGGAATGGATTGGAATGGAATGGTGAAATGAAATGTTAGCTGAGATTGTCCCACTGCACTCCAGCCTGGGGGACAGAAAGAGATCCTGTTGAAGGAATGGAATGGAATGGAGTGGAATAGAATGGAGTGGAATGGCATGGAGTGGAGTGGAGTGGAGTGAAGAGGAATGGAGTGGAATGGAATGGTGAAACGAAATATGATATGAGATTGGGCTACTGCACTCCAGCCTGTGTATCAGAGTGAAATCCTCTCGAAAGAAGGGAATGGAATGCAATGAATTGGAATGGAGTGAAATGGAATCGATTTCAATGGAATGGAACGGTGAAATGTAATGTGAGGTGAGATTCTGCAGCTGCACTCCAGCAAGGGTTAAAGAGTGAGATCCAGTTGAAAGAAAGGAATGGAATGGAATAGAGTGTATTGGAATGGAATGGAATGAAATTGAGTAGAGTGGAGAGCAGTGGAGTAGAAGGGAGTGGAGTGGAATGGAGTGGAATGGAATTTGATGTAATCAAGTGGAATGTAGTGGTGTGGAGTACAGTGGAGTGGAATGGAGTGGAAATATTTGGAATGGAATGGGATGGAATGGAAAGAGGTGGAGTGGAGTCCAGTAGAATGGAGTTCAATGAAATGGAATGGAGTGGAGGAGTGGAGTGGAGTGAAACGGAACGGAATGGAATGGAAAGGTAAAATGAAATGTGAGCTGAGATTGTGCCACCGCACTCCAGGCTGTGTGACAGAGTGAGATTCTGTCGAAAGAAAGGAATGGAATGGAATGGAGTGGAATGGAATGGAGTGGATTGGAATGGAATGGAATGGAATGGAATGGAATGGAATGGAAAGGAAAGTAACGGAATGGAGTGGAGTGCAGTGGAGTGGAGTGGAAAGGAGTGGAATGGAATGGGATGGAATGCAATGGAATGGAGTGCACTGGAGTGGAGTGCACTGGAGTGGAGTGGAGTGGAATGGAGTGCAAAGGAATGCGATGGAATGGAGTGGAGTGGAGTGGAATGGAGTGAATGGAAAGGAGTGGAATGGAGGGGAGAGGAGTGGATTGGAGTGTAGTGGAGTGAAATGGAATGGGATGTAGTGGCATGGAATGGAGTGGAGTGGAATGGAGTGGAATGGAATGGGATAGAATGCAGTGGAGTGGAGTGGAATGGAGTGAATGGAAAAGAAAGGAATGGTGGGGAGAGGAGTGGATTGGAGTGTAGTGGAGTGGAATGGAATGGGATGTAGTGGCATGGAGTGGAGTGGAGTGGAGTACAGTTGAATGGAATGGAATGGAATAGGATGGATGGAAAGGAGTAGAGTGGTGTGGATTGGAGTGGACTGCAGTGGAATGGAGTGGAATGGAGTGGAATGGAATGGGAAGGAATGGACTGGACTGGAGTGGAGTGGATTGGCATGGAGTGGAATGGAATGGAATGGAATGGTGAAATGAAATGTGACCTGAGATTGTGCCACTACACTTCAGCCTCGACACAGAGTGAGATCCTGTCAAAAAAAAGAAACTGAGTGGAATGGAGTGCAATGGAATGGAATGGAACGGAGTGCAGTGGAGTGGAATGGAGTTGAGTGGAGTGGAGTGGAGTGGAATGGAGTGGAATGGAATGGGATGGAATGGAATGGAGCGGAGTGGAGTGGTGTGGAGTGGAGTAGAGTGGAATGTAGTGGAATGGAATGGCATGGAAGGGAATGGAGTGGAGTGGAGTGGAGTGGAATTGACTGGAAATGAGAAGAGTGGAATGGAGGGGATTGGAGTGGAGTTGAATGGAATAGAGTGGAGTTGAGGGTATTTGAATGGAATACAATGGAATGGAATGGAGTGCAAAGGAATGGTGAAACTAAATATGAGCTGAGATTGGGCCACTGCATTCCAGCCTAGTTGACAGAGAGATATCCTGTCAAAAAAAAAGAATGGAATGGAATGGAGTATAATAGAATGGAATGGAATGGAACGTAGTGGAATGGAGTGGAGTGGAGTGGAGTGGACTGCAATGGAATGGAATGCAATGGAATGGAGTGGAGATGAGTGGAGTAGAGTGTAATGGAATAGAACGGAGTGGAGTGGAGTAGAATGGAGTGGAGTGGAGTGGAGTGGAATGGAATGCAATGGAATGCAATGAGATGGAATGGTGAAATGAAATTTGAGCTGAGATTTTGCCACTGAACTGCAGCCTGCGTGACAGAATGAGGTCATATCAAAAGAAAGACAGAATGGAATGGAGTGTAATAGAATGGAATGTAATTGAATGGAGTGGAATGGAGTGGTGTGGAGTGGAGTGGACTGGAGTGGAGAGGAGAGGAGTGGAATGGAATGGGATGGAGTGGAATGAAATGGAGTGGAGTGGAGTGGAGTGGAATTGAATGGGATGGAATGGAATGGAGTGGATTGTAGTGGAGTGGAGTGGATTGGAATGTAGTGGAATGGAACGGAATGGAATGGAATGGAATGCAATGGAGTGGACTGAAATGAAGTGGAGTGGAGTGGAGTGGAATGGAATGGTGAAATTAAATGTGAGCTGAGATTCTGCCACTGCACTCCAGCCTGTATCACAGAGTGAGATCCTGTCGAAAGAAAGGAATGGAATGGACTAGAATGGAATGGAGTGGAAACGAGTGGAGTGGAGTGGAGTTTACTGGAGTGGAATGGCGTGGAATGGAATGGGTAGAATGGAATGGAGTGGAGAGGAATGTAGTGGAATGGAATGGGATTGAGTGGAATGGAGTGGAGTGGAGGTGAATGGAATGGAATGGAATGGTGAAATGAAATGTGAGCTGAGATTGTTGTACTACACTCCAGCCTGGGTAACAGAGTGAGATCCTGTCGGAAAAAAGGAATGGAATGGAATGGAATGGAATGGAGTGGAAAGGATTGGAATGGAGTGGAATGGAGTGGAATGCAATGGAGTGGAAGAGAGTGGAGGGGAGTGCAGTAGAGTTGAATGGAGTGGAATGGAGTGGGATGTAATGGAACGGAATGGATTGGAGTGGAGTGGAGTGGAGTTGAATGGAGTGGAATGGAGTGGAATGGAATGGGATGGTATGCAGTGGAGTGGAGTGGAGTGGACTCAAGTGGAGTGGAACTGAATGGAATGTAATTGATTGGATATGAGTGGAGTGTAGTGGAAAGGTTTGGAATGGAATGAAATAGAATGAAATGGAATGGAATGGTGAAATGAAATGTGAGCTTAGATTATGCCACTGCACTCCAGACTCTGTGACAGTGTGAGATCCTGTCGAAAGAAAGGTTTGGAATGGAATGGAGTTGAAAGCAATGGAATGGAATCGAGTGGAGTCGGGTGGACTGGAGTGTAGTGGTGTGGAGTGCAAAGGAGTGGAAAGTAATGGGATTGAATGGAATGGAATGGAGTAGAGTGGAGTGGAATGGAGTGGAATGGAATGGGATTGAATCTAATGGAGTGTAGTGGACCGTAGTGGAGTAGAGTGGAGTGGACTGGAATGGAAGGGATTGAAATGGAGTGGACTGGAGTGGAGTGGAGTGGAATGGAATGGAATTGATTGAAATGGAATGGAATGGAATGGAATTTAATGGTGAAATGAAATGTGAGCTGAGATTGTGCCGCTACACTCCAGCCTGGGTGACAGACTGAAATCCTATCAAAAGAAAGGAATGGAAAGGAATGGAACGGAATGGAATGGAATGGGGTGGAGTGCAGTGGACTGGAGTGAAGTTGAGTGGAGAGGAGTGGAGTAGAATGGAATGGAGTGGAACTGAATGGGATGGAATGGGATCGAGTGAATCGTACTGGAGGGGAGTGGAGTGGAATGGAGTGGAATGGAGTTGAGTGTAGTGGAGTGGAATGGAGTGGATTCGAATGTTATGGAATGGAATGGAATGCAATGGAATGCAACAGAATGGTGAAATGGCATGTGAGCTGATATGGTTCCACTGCACTTCTGCCTGGGTGACGGAGTGAGATCATGTCGAAACAAAGGAACGGAATGGAATGGAGTGGAATGGAATGGAGTGGAATGAAGTGGAGGTGAGTGGAGTACAGTGGAATGGAGTGGAATGGAATGGTATTCAATCTAATGGAGTGTAGTGAAACGTACTGGAGTGAAGTGGAGTGGACTGGAATGGAGTAGAATGGAATGGAAGGGAATGGAATGGAGTGGACTGGAGGGAAGTGGAGTGGAGTTGAATGGAATGGAATTGATAGAAATGGAATGGAATGGAATGCAATGGAATGGAATGGAATGGTGAAATGAAATGTGAGCTGAGATTGTGCTGCTGCACTCCAGCCTGGGTGACAGAGAGAGATCCTGTCAAAAGAAAGAAATGGAATGGAATGGAGCAGAATGGAATGGAATGCGGTGGAGTGGAGTGGAGTGGAGTAGAGTAGAATGTAGTGGAATGGGATGGTATGGATTTGAATGGAATGTAGTGGAATGCAGTGCAATGGGATGGAGTGGAATGGAGTGGAATTGAATGGGATGGAATGGGATTGAATGAAATGTACAGGAGTGGGGTGGGGTGGAGTGGAATGCAGTGGAATGGAGTTGAGTGGAGTGGAGTGGAGTGGATTCGAATATTATGGAATGCAATGGAATGCAACAGAATGGTGAAATGACATGTGAGCTTAGATTGTTCCACTGCATTCCAGCCTGGGTGACTCCGTGAGATCCTGTCGAAAGAAAGGAATGGAATGGAATGGAGTGGAATGGAATGCAGTGGAGTGAAGTTGATTTGAGTGGAGTGGAGTGGAATGGAGTGGAATGGAATGGGATAGAAAGGAATGGGGCAGACGGTAATGGAGTGGAATGGAGAAGAGTGCAATGGAGTTGAATGGAATGGGATGTAATGGAATGCAGTGGAGTGGAGTTGAGTGGAGTGGAATGGAATGGATTGGAATGGAATGGAATGGAATGGAATGGAATGGAATGGAATGGATTGGAATGGAATGGAATGGAATGGAATGGAATGGAATGGAATGAAATGGAATGGAATGGAATGCAATGAAATGGAATGGTGAAGTGAAATCTGAGCTGAGATTGTGCCACTGCACTCCAGCCTGTGTAACAGAGATCATGTCGAAGGAAAGTAATGGAATGGAAAGGAGTGGAATGGAATGGAATGGAATGGAGTGGAGTGGAGTGGAGTGGAGTGGAGTGGAATGGAATGGGATGGCAAGGAATCGAGTGGATTAGAGTGGAGTGGAATGGAGTGCAATGGAATGGGATGGAATGCAATGGGGTGGAATAGAGGGGAGTGGAATGGAAAGGAATGGAATTTAATGGAATGGAATGGAATGGAGTGGAATGGAATGGAATAAAACGGAATGGAATGGAATGGTCTGATTTTTTTCTTTTTTTTATTATTATTACACTTTAGGTTTTATGGTACATGTGCGCAATGTGCAGGTTAGTTACATATGTACACATGGGCCATGCTGGTGCGCTGCATCCACTAACTCGTCATCTAGCATTAAGTATATCTCCCAATGCTATCCCTCCAACCTTCCCCCACCCCACAACAGTCCCTGAAGTGTGATGTTACCCTTCCTGTGTCCATGTGTTCTCATTGTTCAATTCCCACCTGTGAGTGAGAATATGCGGTGTATGGTTTTTTGATCTTGCGATAGTTTACTGAGAATGATGATTTCCAATTTCATCCATGTCCCTACAAATGACATGAACTCATCTTTTCTTATGGATGCACAGTATTCCATGGTGTATATGTGCCACATTTTCTTAATCCAGTCTATCATTTTTGGACATTTGGGTTGGTTCCAACTCTTTGCTGTTGTGAATAATGCCGCAAAAAACATACGTGTGCATGTCTCTTTATAGCAACATGATTTATAGTCCTTCGGGTATATACCCAGTAATGGGATGGCTGGGTCAAATGGTATTTCTAGTTCTAGATCCCTGGGAATCGCCACACTGACTTCCACAAGGGTTGAACTAGTTTACAGTCCCACCAACAGTGTAAAAGTGTTCCTATTTCTCCACGTCCTCTCCAGCACCTGTTGTTTCCTGACTTTTTAATGATTGCCATTCTAACTGGTGTGAGATGGTATCTCATTGTGGTTTTGATTTGCATTTCTCTGATGGCCAGTGATGGTGAGCATTTTTTCATGTGTTTTTTGGCTGCATAAATGTCTTATTTTGAGAAGTGTCTCTTCATGTCCTTCCCCCACATTTTGATGGGGTTGTTTGTTTTTTTCTTGTAAATTTGTTGGAGTTCATTGTAGATTCTGGATATTAGCCCTTTGTCAGATGAGTAGGTTGCAAAAATTTTTTCCATCATGTAGGTTGCTTGTTCACCCTGATGGTAGTTTCTTTTGCTGTGCAGAAGCTCTTTAGTTTATTTGTCAATTTTGTCAATTTTGGCTTTTGTTGCCATTGCTTTTGGTGTTTTAGACATGAAGCCCTTGCCTGTGCCTGTGTCCTGTATGGTAATGCCTAGGTTTTCTTCTAGGGATTTTATGGTTTTAGAGCTAACATTTAAGTCTTTAATCCATCTTGAATTGATTTTTGTATAAGGTGTAAGGAAGGGATCCAGTTTCAGCTTTCTACATATGGCTAGCCAGTTTTCCCAGCACCATTTATTAAATAGGGAATCCTTTCCCCATTTCTTGTTTTTGTCAGGTTTGTCAAAGATCAGATAGTTGTAGATATGTGGCGATATTTCTGACGGCTCTGTTCTGTTCCATTTATCTATATCTCCGTTTTGGTACCAGTACCATGCTGTTTTGGTTACTGTAGCTTTGTAATATAGTTTGAATTCAGGTAGTGTCATGCCTCCAGCTTTGTTCTTTTGGCTTAGGATTGACTTGGTGATGCGGGCTCTTTTTTGGTTCCATATGAACTTTAAAGTAGTTTTTTCCAATTCTGTGAAGAAAGTCATTGGTAGCTTGATGGGGATGGCATTGAATCTGTAAATTACCTTGGGCAGTATGGCCATTTTCACGATATTGATTCTTCCTACCCATGGGTATGGAATGTTCTTCCATTTGTTTGTATCCTCTTCTATTTTCTTGAGCAGTGGTTTGTACTTCTCCTTGAAGAGGTCCTTCACATCCCTTGTAAGTTGGATTCCTAGGTATTTTATTCTCTTTGAAGCAATTGTGAATGGGAGTTCACTCATGATTTTGCTCTCTGTTTGTCTGTTACTGGTGTATAAGAATTCTTGTGATATTTGTACATTGATTTTGTATACTGAGACTTTGCTGAAGTTGCTTATCAGCTTGAAATTTTGGGCTAAGACAATGGGGTTTTCTAGATATACAATCATGTCGTTGACAAACAGGGACAATTTGACTTCCTCTTTTCCTTATTGAATACCCTTTATTTCCTTCTCCTGCCTAATTGCCCTGGCCAGAACTTCCAACACTATGTTGAATAGAAGTGGTGAGAGAGGGCATCCCTGTCTTGTGCCAGTTTTCAAAGGGAATGCTTCCAGTTTTTGCCCATTCAGTATGATTGTGGCTGTGGGTTTGTCATAGAGAGCTCTTATTATTTTGAGATACGTCCCATGAATACCTAATTTATTGAGAGGTTTAAGCATGAAGTGATGTTGAATTTTGTCAGAGGCCTTTTCTGCATCTATCGAGATAATCATGTGGTTTTTGTCTTTGGTTCTGTTTATATGCAGGATTACATTTATTGATTTGTGTATACTGAACCACCCTTGCATCCCAGAGATGAAGCCCACTTGATCCTGGTGGATAAGCTGTTTGATGTGCTGCTGGATTCGGTTTGCCAGTAATTTCTTGAGGATTTTTGCATCAATGTTCATCAAGGATATTGGTCTAAAATTCTCTTTTTTGGTTGTGTCTCTGCCCGGCTTTGGTATCAGGATGATGCTGGCCTCATAAAATGAGTTAGGGAGGATTCCCTCTTTTTCTATTGATTGGAATAGATTCTGACGGAATTGTACCAGTTCCTCCTTGTACCTCTCATAGAATTTGGCTGTGAATCCATCTGGTCTTGGACTCCTTTTGGTTGGTAAGCTATTGCTTATTGCCACAATTTCAGAGCCTGTTATTGGTGTATTTAGAGATCCATCTTCTTCGTGGTTTAGTCTTGGGAGAGTATATGTGACGAGGAATTTATCCTTTTCTTCTAAATTTTCTAGTTTATTTTCGTAGAGGTGTTTCTAGTATTCTCTGATGGTAGTTTGTATTTCTGTGGGTCAGTGGTGATATCCCATTTATCATGTTTTATTGCATCTATCTCATTCTTCTCTCTTTTTTTCTTCATTATTCTTGCTAGCAGTCTATCAATTTTGTTGATGCTTTCAAAAAACCAGCTCGTGGATTCATTAATTTTTGGAAGGGTTTTTTTGTGTCTCTATTTCCTTCAGTTCTGTTCTGATTTTAGTTATTTCTTGCCTTCTGCTAACTTTTGAATGTGTTTGCTCTTGCTTTTCTAGTTCTTTTAATTATAGTGTTAGGATGTCAAATTTGGATCTTTCCTGCTTTCTGTTGTGGGCATTTAGTTCTATAAATTTCCCTCTACACACTGCTTTGAATGCATCCCAGAGATTCTGGTATGTTGTGTCTTGGTTCTCGTTGGTTTCAAAGAACATCTTTATTTCTGCCTTCATTTCGTTATGTACCTAGTACTCATTCAGGAGCAGGTTGTTCAGTTTCCATGTAGCTGAGCAGTTTTGAGAGAGATTCTTAATCCTGAGTTCTAGTTTGATTGCACTGTGATCTGAGAGATAGTTTGTTATATCTTCTGTTGTTTTACTTTTGCGGAGGAAAGCTTTACTTCCAACTATGTGGTCAATTTTGGAACAGGTGTGGTGTGGTGCCGAAAAAAATGTATATTCTGTTGATTTGGGTTGGAGAGTTCTGTAGATGTCTATTAGGTCCGCTTGGTACAGAGCTCAGTTCAATTCCTGGGTATCCTTCTTGACTTTCTGTCTCGTTGATCTGTATAATGTAGACAGTGGGGTGTTAAAGTCTCCCAATATTAATGTGTGGGAGACTAAGTCTCTTTGTATGTCACTCAGGACTTGCTTTATGAATCTGGGTGCTCCTGTATTGGGTGCTTATATATTTAGGATGATTAGCTCTTCTTGTTGAATTGATCCCTTTACCATTATGCAATGGCCTTCTTTGTCTCTTTTGATCTTTTTTGGTTTAAAGTCTGATTTATCAGATACTAGGATTGCAACCCCTGCATTTTTTTGCTTTCCATTTGCTAGGTAGATCATCCTCCATGCTTTTATTTTGAGCCTATGTGTGTCTCTGCACGTGAGATGGGTTTCCTGAATACAGCACACTGATAGGTCTTGACACTTTATCCAATTTACCAGTCTGTGTCTTTTAATTGGAGCATTTAGTCCCCATCAGAAAGAAGGGGGCAAAGGACATGAAAAGATACTTCTCAAAAGAAGACTATTATGCAGCCAAAAAACACATGAAAAAATGCTCACCATCAATGGCCATCAGAGAAAAGCAAATCAAATCAACAATGAGATATGATCTCACACCAGTTAGAATGGCAATCATTAAAAAGTCAGGAAACAAAATGTGCTGGAGAGGATATGGAGAAATAGGAAGAATTTTACACTGTTGGTTGGATTGTAAACAAGTTCAACCATTGTGGAAGTCAGTGTGGGGATTCCTCAGGGATCTAGAACTAGAAATACCATTTGACACAGTCATCACATTACTGGGTATATACACAAAGGACTATAAATCATGCTGCAATAAACACACATGAACACGTATGTTTATTGCGGCATTATTCACAATACGAAACACTTGGAACCAACCCACATGTTCAACAAAGATAAACTGGATTAAGAAAATCTGGCACAAATCGAATAGGAACAGCTCTGGTCTACAGCTCGCAGCATGAGCGACGCAGAAGACGGGTGATTTCTGCATTTCCATCTGATGAACCTTGTTCATCTCACTAGGGAGTGCCAGACAGTGGGCGCAGGTCAGTGGGTGACTGCACCGTGCGCCAGCCAAAGAATGGGCGAGGCATTGCCTCACACGGGAAGTGCAAGGGGTCAGGGAGTTCCCTTTCCAGGGGTGACAGATGGCACCTGGAAAATCGGGCCACTCCCACTCGAATACTGTGCTTTTCCGACGGGCTTAGGAAATGGTGCCCCAGGAGAGTATAGCCCGCACCTGGCTCAGAGGGTCCTATGCCCACGGAGTCTCGCTGATTGCTAGCACAGCAGTCTGAGATCAAACAGCAAGTCGGCAGGGAGGCTGGGGGAGGGGCGCCCGCCATTGCCCAGGCTCGCTTCGGTAAACAAAGCAGACGGGAAGCTTGAACAGGGTGGGGCCCACAACAGCTCAAGGAGGCCTGCCTGCCTCTGTAGGCTCCACCTCTGGGGGCAGGGCACAGACAGACAAAAAGACAGCAGTAACATCTGCAGACTTAAATGTCCCTGTATGACAGCTTTGAAGAGAACAGTCGTTCTCCCAGCATGCACCTGGAGATCTGAGAACGGGCAGACTGCCTCCTCAAGTGGGTCCCTGACCCCTGACCCCCGAGCAGCCTAACTGGGAGGCACCCCCCAGCAGGGGCAGACTGACACCTCACACGGCCGGCCAGGTACTCCAACAGACCTGCAGCTGAGGGTCCTGACTGTTAGAAGGAAAACTAAAAGAAAGGACATCCACACCAAAAACCCATCTGTACATCACCATCATCAAAGACCAAAAGTAGATAAAACCACAAAGATGGGGAAAAACAGAGCAGAAAAACTGGAAACTCTAAAAAGCAGAGTACCTCTCCTCCTTCAAAGGAATGTAGTTCCTCACCAGCAATGGAACAAAGCTGGACAGAGAATGACTTTGACGAGCTGAGAGAAGAAGGCTCCAGATGATCAAATTACTCCGAGTTACAGGAGGATACTCAAACCAAAGGCAAAGAAGTTGAAAACTTTGAAAAAAAAATTAGAAGAATGAATAACTAGAATAACCAATACAGAGAAGTGCTTAAAGGAGCTGATGGAGCTGAAAACCAAAGCTCGAGAGCTACGTGAAGAATGCAGAAGCCTCAGGAGCCGATGCGATCAAATGGAAGAGAGGGTATCAGCCCTGGAAGATGAAATGAATGAAATGAAGTGAGAAGGGAAGCTAAGAGAAAAAAGAATAAAAAGAAATCAGCAAAGCCTCCAAGAAATGTGGGACTAAGTGAAAAGACCAAATCTACGTCTGATTGGTGTACCTGAAAGTGACGGGGAGAATGGAAACAAGTTGTAAAACACTCTTCAGGATACTATCCAGGAGAACTTCCCCAATCTAGCAAGGCAGGCCAACATTCAGATTCAGGAAATACAGAGAACACCACAAAGATACTCCTCGAGAAGAGCAACTCCAAGACACATAACTGTCAGATTCACCAAAGTTGAAATGAAGGAAAAAATGTTAAGGGCAGCCAGAGAAAAAGGTCGGATTACCATCAAAGGGAAGCCCATCAGACTAACAGCGGATCTCTCAGCAGAAACCCTACAAGCCAGAAGAGAGTGGGGGCCAATATTCAACATTCTTAAAGAAAAGAATTTTCAACCCAGAATTTCATATCCAACCAAATTAAGCTTCATAAGTGAAGGAGAAATAAAATACTTTACAGACAAGCAAATTCTGAGAGATTTTGTCACCACCAGGCCTGCCCTAAAAGAGCTCCTGAAGGAAGCGCTAAACATGGAAAGGCACAACCGGTACCAGCCACTGCAAAATCATGCCAAAATGTAAAGACCATCGAGACTAGGAAGAGACTGCATCAACTAACGAGCAAAATAACCAGCTAACATCACAATGACAGGATCAAATTCACACATAACAATATTATCTTTAAATGTAAATGGACTAAATGCTCCAATTAAAAGACACAGACTGGCAAATTGGATAAAGACTCAAGACTCATCAGTGTGCTGTATACAGTAAACCCATCTCAATCCTAGGGGTTGCAATCCTAGTCTCTGATAAAACAGACTTTAAACCAACAAAGATCAAAAGAGACAAAGAAGGCCATTACATAATGGTAAAGGGATTAATTCAACAAGAATAGCTAACTATCCTAAATATAAATGCACCCAATACAGGAGCACCCAGATTCATAAAGCAAGTCCTGAGTTACCTACAAAGAGACTTAGACTCCCACACATTAATAATGGGAGACTTTAACACTCCACTGTCAACATTAGACAGATCAACGAGACAGAAACTCAACAAGGACACCCAGGAATTGAATTCATCTCTGCACCAAGAGAACCTAATAGACATCTACAGAACTCTCCACCACAAATCAACAGAATATACATTTTTTTCAGCACCACACCACACATATTACAAAATTAACCACAAACTTGGAAGTAAAGCTCTCCTCAATAAAAGTTAAAGAACAGAAATTATAACAAACTATCTCTCAGATCACAGTGAAATCAAGCTAGAACTCAGGATTAAGAATCTCACTCAAAACTGCTCAACTACGTGGAAACTGAACCACCTGCTCCTGAATGACTACTGGGTACATAAGGAAATGAAGGCAGAAATAAAGATGTTCTTTGAAACCAAAGAGAACCAAGGCACAACATATCAGAATCTCTGGGATGGATTCAAAGCAGTGTGTAGAGGGAAATTTATGGCACTAAATGCCCACAAGAGAAAGCAGGAAAGATCCAAAATTGACACCCTAACTTCACAATTAAAAGAAATAGAAAAGCAAGAGCAAACACATTCAAAAGCTAGCAAAAGGCAAGAAATAACTAAAATCAGAGCAGAACTGAAGGAAATAGAGACACAAAAAATCCTTCGAAAAATAAATGAAACCAGGAGCTGGTTTTTTGAAAGGATTACCAAAATTGATAGACCACTAGCAAGATTAATAAAGAAGAAGAGAGAGAAGAATCAAGTGGATGCAATAAAAAATGATAAAGGGGATATCACCACCGATCCCACAGAAATACAAACTACCATCAGAGAATATTACAAACACCTCTATGCAAATAAACTAGAAAATCTAGAAGAAATGGATAAATTCCTCAACACATACACCCTCCCAAGACTAAACAAGGAAGAAGCTGAATCTCTGAATAGACCAATAACAGCAGCTGAAATTGTGGCAATAATCAATAGCTTAGCAACCAAAAAGTGTCCAGGACCAGATGGGTTCACAGCCGAATTCTACCAGAGGTACAAGGAGGAGCTGGTACCATACCTTCTGAAACTATTCCAATCAATAGAAAAAGAGGGAATCCTCCCTAACTCATTTTATGAGGCCAGCGTTATCCTGATACCAAAGCGAGGCAGAGACACAACCAAAAAAGAGAATTTTAGACCAATATCCTTGATGAACATTGATGCAAAAATCCTCAATAAAATACTGGCAAACAGAATCCAGCAGCACATCAAACAGCTTATCCACCAGGATCAAGTGGGCTTCATCCCTGAGATGCAAGCCTTGTTCAATATATGCAAGTCAATAAATGTAATCCAGCCTATAAACAGAAGCAAAGACAAAAACCACATGATTATCTCAATAGATGCAGAAAAGGCCTTTGACATAATTCAACAACCCTTCATGCTAAAACCTCTCAATAAATTAGGTATTGATGGGACATATCTCAAAATAATAAGAGCTCTCTATGACAAACCCACAGCCAATATCATACTGAATGGGCAAAAACTGGAAGCATTCCCTCTGAAAACTGGCACAAGACAGGGGTGCCCTCTCTCACCACTTCTATTCAACATAGTGTTGGAAGTTCTGGCCAGGGCAATTAGGCAGGAGAAGGAAATCAAGTGTATTCAATTATGAAAAGAGGAAGTCAAATTGTCCCTCTTTGCAGACGACATGATTGTATATCTAGAAAACCCCATTGTCTCAGCCCAAAATCTCCTTAAGCTGATAAGGAAATTCAGCAAAGTCTCAGGATACAAAATCAATGTACAAAAATCACAAGCATTCTTATACACCAATAACAGACAAACAGAGAGCCAAATCATGAGTGAACTCCCATTCACAATTGCTTCAAAGAGAATAAAATACCTAGGAATCCAACTTACAAGGGATGTGAAGGACCTCTTCAAGGAGAACTACAAACCACTGCTCAAGGAAATAAAAGAGGATACAAACAAATAGAAGAACATTCTACGCTCATGGATAGGAAGAATCAATGTCATGAAAATGGTCATACTGCCCAAGGTAATTTACAGATTCAATGCCATCCCCATCAAGCTACCAATGAGTTTCTTCACAGAATTGGAAAAAACTACTTTAAAGTTCATATGGAACCAAAAAGCAGTCCGCATCGCCAAGTCAATCCTAAGCCAAAAGAACAAAGCTGGAGGCATCACACTACCTGAATTCAAACTATACTACAAGGCTACAGTAACCAAAACAGCATGGTACTGGTACCAAAACAGTGATATAGATCAATGAAACAGAACAGAGCCGTCAGAAATAATGCCACATATCTACAACTATCTGATCTTTGACAAACCTGACAAAAACAAGCAATGGGGAAAGGATTCCCTATTTAATAAATGGTGCTGGGAAAACTGGCTAGCCATATGTAGAAAACTGAAACTGGATCCCTTCCTTACACCTTATACATAAATCAATTCAAGATGGATTAAAGACTTAAATGTTAGACCTAAAACCATAAAAACCCTAGAAGAAAACCTAGGCATTACCATTAAGGACATACGCATGGGCAAGGACTTCATGTCAAAACACCAAAAGCAATGGCAACAGAAGCCAAAATTGACAAATGGGATCTAATTAAACTAAAGAGCTTCTGTACAGCAAAGGAAACTACCATCAGAGTGAACAGGCAACCTACAAATTGGGAGAAAATTTTCGCAACCTACTCATCTGACAAAGGGCTAATATCCAGAATCTACAATGAACTCAAACAAATTTACAAGAAAAAAGCAAACAAACCCATCAAAAAGTGGGCGAGGGACATGAAGAGACACTTCTGAAAAGAAGACATTTATGCAGCCAAAAAACACATGAAAAAATGCTCACCATCACTGGCCATCAGAGAAATGCAAATCAAAACCACAATGAGATACCATCTCACACCAGTTAGAATGGCAATCATTAAAAAGTCAGGAAACAACAGGTGCTGGAGAGGATGTGGAGAAATAGGAACACTTTTACACTGTTGGTGGGACTGTAAACTAGTTCAACCCCTGTGGAAGTCAGTGTGGCAATTCCTCAGGGATCTAGAAGTAGAAATTCCATTCGACCCAGCCACCCCATTACTGGGTATATACTCAAAGGACTATAAATCATGCTGCTCTAAAGACACATGCACACGTATGTTTATTGTGGCATTATTCACAACAGCAAAGACTGGAACCAACCCAAATGTCCAACAATGATAGACTGGATTAAGAAAATGTGGCACATATACACCATGGAATACTACGCAGCCATAAAAAATGATGAGTTCACATCCTTTGTAGGGACATGGATGAAATTGGAAATCATCATTCTCAGTAAACTATCGCAAGAACAAAAAACCAAACACCGCATATTCTCACTCATAGGTGGGAATTGAACAATGAGAACACATGGACACAGGAAGGGTAACATCACACTTCGGGGACAGTTGTGGGATGGGGGGAGGCGTGAGGGATAGCATTGGGAGATACATCTAATGCTAGATGACGAGTTAGTAGGTGCAGTGCACCAGCATGGCACATGTATACTTATGTAACTTATCTGCACATTGCGCACATGTACCATAAAACCTAAAGTATAATAATAATAGTAATTAAAAAAAAAGAAAATGTCGCACATATACACCGTGGAATACTATGCAGGCCTGAAAAATGATGAGTTTATGTCCTTTATGGGGACATGGATGAAATTGGAAATCATTATTCTCAGTCAGCTATCGCAAGAACAAAAAACCAAACACCACATATTCACACTTAAAGGTGGGAATTTTAAATGAGAACTCTTGGACACAGGAAGGGAAACATCACACTCTGGGGACTGTTGTGGGGACTGCGGAGGGGGGAGGGATATCATTGCGAGATACACCTAATGCTAGATGAAGAGTTATTGGATGCAGCACACCAGCACGGCACATGTATACATATGTAACTAAACTGCCCATTGTGCACATGTACCCTAAAAATGTATCATAATAATAAATAAAAAACGAGAAGTTTCTGAGAATGCTTCTGTCTAGTTTTTATGTGAAGATATTTCCATTTCCAGCACAGGCCTCAAAGGGCTGCAAATATCCACTTACAGATTCTACAAACATAGTGTTTCAAAACTGCCCTATCGAAAGGAAGATTCAACTCTGTGAGTTGAATGCACTCATCAAAAAGTGTTTTCTGAGAATGCTTCTGTCTAGGTTTTATGTGAACATATTTCTTTTTCCAGCATAGGCCTCAAAGCACACCAAATATGCAATTGCAGATTCTACAAAAAGTGTTTCAAAATTGCTCTATCAAAAGGAAGGTTCAACTCTGTGAGTTGAGTGCACACATCACAAATAAGTTTCTGAGAAAGCTTCTGTCTGGTTTTTATGTGAAGATATTTCCTTTTCCAGCATAGGCCTCAAAGGGCTCCAAATATACATTTTCCGATACTTCAAAAAGAATGTTTCAAAACTGCTCTATAAAAAGGAGGTTTAACTCTGTGAGTTGAATGCAGATATCGCAAAGAAGTTACTGAGAATGCTTCTGTCTGCTTTTTATGTGAAGATATTTCCTTTTCCTGTACAGGCCTCAAAGCGCTCCAAATATCCAAAGGCAGATTCTACAGAAAGAGTGATTCAAAACTGCTCTATTAAAAGGAAGGTCCAACTGTTTGAGTTGAATGTACACATCACAAAGAAGTTCCTGAGAATGCTTTTGTCTAGTTTTTATGTGAAGATATTCCCTTTTACAACACAGCCTTCTAAGCGATCCAAATATCCACCAGCAGATTCTACAGAAAGAGTGTTTCAAAACTGTTGTATCAAAAGGAAGGTTCAACTTTGTGAGGTGGATGCACACATCACAAATAAGTTTCTCAGAATTCTTCTGTCTAGTTTTTATGTGAAAACATTTCCATTTCCAGTATGGGCTTCAAAACTCCAAAAAAATCCACTGGCAGATTGTACAAACAGAACGATTCAAAACTGCGCTATCAAAACAAAGGTTCACCTCTGTGGGTTAAATGCACACATTGCAAAAAAGTTTCTGAGAATGGCTCTGTTTAGTATTTATGTGAAGATTCTTCCTTTCCGAGCATAGGCATCAAAGCACTCTAAATATCCACTGGCAAATTCTACAAAAAGAGTGTTTCAAAACTGTACTATCAAAAAGAAGGTTCAACTCTGTGAGTTGAATGCACACATCACAAAGATGTTCCTGAGAATACTTCTGTCTAGTTTTAAGGTGAGGATATTTCCTGTTCCAGCATAGGCCTCAAAGTGCTCCAAATATCCACTTGCTGATTCTCCAAAAACAGTGTTTCAAAACTGCTCTATCAAAAGGAAGGTTCAACTCTGTGAGTTGAATGCACACATCACAACGAAGTTTCTAAGAATAATTCTGTCTAGGTTTTACGTGAAGATATATCCTTTTCCAGCATAGGCCTCAAAACGCTCAAATATCCTTTGGCACATTCTACAAAAAGAGTGATTCTAAACCGCGCTATCAAAAGGAAGGTTCAACTCTGTGTTTTAAATGCACACTTCACAAATAAGTTTCTGAGAATGCTTCTGTCTGGTTTTTATGTGAAGATAATTTCTTTTCCAGCATAGGCCTCAAAGCGCTCCAGATATATCCACTCGCAGATTCTACAAAAACAGTGTTTCAAAACTGCTCTATCAAAAGAAAGGTCCAACTCCGTCAGTTGAAAGCGCAAAACACAAAGAAGTTCCTGAGAATGCTTCTGTCTAGTTTTTATGTGAAGATATTTCCTTTTCCAGCATAGGCCTCAAAACGCACCAATTATCCTCTTGCAGATACCACAAAAATAGTGTTACAAATCTGCTCTATCAAAAGGAAGGTTCAACTCTGTAAGCTGAATGCACATATCACCAAGAAGTTCCTGAGAATGCTTCTGTCTAGTTTTTATGAAACGATAATACCTTTTCCAGCATAGGCTTCAAATCACTCCAAATATCCTCTTGCAGATTCCACAAAAAGAGTGTTTCAAAACTGCTCTATTGAAAGCAAGGTTCAACTCTGTGAGTTGAAAGCACACATCACAAAGAAGTTTCTGAGAATGATTCTGTCTACTTTTCATGTGCAGATACTTCCTTTTCCAGCATAGGCCTCAAAGGGCACAAACTATCTGCTGGCAGATTTTACAAAAAGAGTGTTTCAAACTGCTCTATTGAAAGCAAGGTTCAACTCTGTGAGTTGAAAGCACACATAGCAAAGAAGTTTCCGAGAATGCTTCTGTCTAGTTTTTATGTGAAGATATTTCCTTTTCTGGTATAGGCCTCAAAGAGCTCCAAATATCCACTTGCACATTCTACAAAAAGAGTGTTTCAAAACTGCTCCATTGAAAGAAATGTTCAACTCAGTGAGTCGAATGCACACATCACAAAGAAGTTTCGGAGAATGTTTTGTCTAGTTTCTATGTGAAGATATTTCCTTTCCCAGCATAGGCTTCAAAGCTTTCCAAATATCCAGTTGAATATTCTACAAAAAGAGTGTTACAAAACTGATCTATTGAAAGTAAGGTT
This sequence comes from Pongo abelii, assembly GCF_028885655.2. NCBI lineage: Eukaryota > Metazoa > Chordata > Mammalia > Primates > Hominidae > Pongo > Pongo abelii. Next base: position 66,550,168 of record NC_072009.2, read on the forward strand.
CAACTCTGTGAGTTGCATGCACACATCACAAAGAAGTTCCTGATAATTCTTCTGTGTAGTTTTTAGGTGAAGATATTTCCTTTTCCTGCATAGTCCTCAAAGCACTCGAAATATCCACTTGCAGATCCTACAAAAAGTGGGTTTCAAAACAGCTCTATCTAAAGGAAGGCTCAAGTCTGTGAGTTGAATGCACACATCACAAAGATGCTTCTGAGAATGCGTCTGTCTACTTTTTATGTGAAGGTATTTCCTTTTCCAGCACAGACCTCAAAGCGCTCCAAATGTCCACTTGGAGATTCTACAAAAAGAGTGTTTCAAAAGTGCCCTATCAAAAGAAAGGTTCAACTCTGTGAGCTGGACGCACATATCACAAAGATGTTTCTCTGAATTCTTCTGTCTATTTTTTATGTGAAGATATTTCCTTTTCCATCATAGGCCTCAAAGTGCCCAAATATCCACTGACAGATTCTACAAAAAGAGTGATCCAAAAATGCGCTATCAAAAAGAATGTTCAAATCTGTGTGTTAAATGCACACATCACAAAGAAGTTTCTGAGAATGCTTCTGTCTAGTTTTTATGTGAAGAAATTTCCTTTTCCAGCATAGGACTCAAAGCACTCCAGATATCCACTTGCAGATTCTAAAAAAGAGTGTTTCAAAACTGCTCTATTGAAAGGAAGTTTAAACTCTGTGAGTTGAATACACACATGAAAAAGGAGTTTCTGAGAATGCTACTATCTAGTTTTTATGTGAAGATATTTCCTTTTCCAGCATAGGCCTCAAAGAGCTCCAAATATCCGGTTGCAGATTCTACAAAAAGAGTGTTTCAAAACTGCTGAATCAAAAGGAAGGTTCAACTCTGTCACTTAAAGCACACAACACAACGAACTTCCTGATAATACTTCTGTCTAGTTTTTATGTGAAGATATTTCCTTTTCCAGGATAGCCCTCAAAGCGCTCAATATATCCTCTTGCAGATTCCATAAAAAGAGTGTTTCAAAACTGCTCTATCAAAAGGAAGGTTCAACTCTCTGAGTTGAAAGCTCACTTCACGAAGAAGTTCCTGAGAATGCTTCTGTCTAGTATAAATGTGACAATAATACCTTTACCAACATAGGTTTCAAAGCTCTCTAAATATCCTCTTGCAGATTCCACAAAAAGAGTGTTTCCAATGTCCTCTGTCAAAAAGAAGGTTCAACTCTGCAAGTTGAATGCACACATGACAGAGAACTTTCTGAGAATACTTCTGTCTACTTTTCATGTGAAGAAATTTCCTTTTCCAGCATAGGCCTCAAATGGCTCCAAATATCCACTTTCAGATTCCACAAAAAGAGTGTTTCAAAACTGCACTATCAAAAGCAAGGTTCAACACTGTGAGTTGAATGCACACATCACAAAGAAGTTTCTGAAAATGTTTTGTCTAGTTTTTATGTGAAGATATTTCCTTTTCCTGCATAGGCCTCAAAGCGCTCCAATATCCACTTGCAGATTCTAAAAAAAGAGCGTTTCAAAACTGCTCTATCGAAAAGAAAATTTAACTCTTTGAGTTGAATGCGCACATCACAAAGAAGTTTCGGAGAATTATCCTGTCTAGTTTTTATTTTAAGCTATTTCGTTTTCCAGCATAGGCGTCAATGTGCTCCAGATATCCATTTGCAGATTCTAAAAAAGGGTGTTTCAAAACTGCCGTACGAAAACGAAGGTTCAACTCCGTGAGTTGAATGCACACATCACAAAGAAGATTGTGAGAATGCTTCTGTCTATTTTTTATGTGAAGATATTTTGTTTTGTAGCATAGGCCTGAAAGCGCTCCAAATATCCACTTGCAGATTGTACAAAAAGAGTGATTCAAAACTAATCTATTCAAAGGAATGTTCAACACTGTGAGTTGAATGCACACATCACAAAGAAGTTCCTGAGAATGATTCTGTTTAGTTATTATGGGAAGATATTTCCTTTTACCGCGTCGTCTTCAAAGCGCTCCAAATATACACTTGCAGATTCTACAAAAAGTGGGTTTCAAAACTGCTCTTTCAAACAGAAGGCTCAAGTCTGTTAGTTGAATTCACACATCACAAAGAAGTTTCTGAGAATGATTCCATCTAGTTTTTATGTGAAGATATTTTCTTTTCCATCATAGGCATCTATGCTCTCCAAGTGTCCACTTGCAGATTCTACAAAAAGAGTGTTTCAAAAATGCTCTATCAAAAGTAAGGTTCAACACTGTGAGTTGAATGCACATATTACAAAGAAGTTCTGAGAATGCTTCTTTCTAGTTTTTACATGAAGATATATCTTATTCCAGCACAGGCCTCAAAGTGCTAAAACTATCCAGTGGCTGATGGTACAAAAACAGTTTTACAAAACTGCTCGATCAAAAGGGATGTTCAACTCTGTGCATTCAATGCACACATCAAAAAGAAGTTTCTGAAAATGCTTCTGTCTAGTGTACATGTGAAGCTATTTCCTTTTCCAGCACACGCATCAAAGCACTCCAAATATCCACTGGCAGATTCTACAAGAAGAGTGTTTCAAAACTGCTCTATCAAAAGGAAGGTTCAACTCTGTGAGTTGAATGCACACATCACAAAGAAGTCTCTCAGAATGCTTCTGTCTCGTTTTAATATGAAGATATATCCTTATCTAGCATAGGCGTCAAAGCACTCCAAATATCCACCGGCAGATTCTACAGAAAGAGTGTTTCAAAACTTCTCCATCAAAAGGAAGGTTTAAACCTGTGAGTTGAACGCACACATCAAAAAGAAGTTTCTGAGAATGCGTCTGTCTGGTTTTTATGTGAAGATATTTCCTTTTCCAGCATAGGCCACAAAGCACTCCAAATATCCACTTGCAGATTCTACAAAAAGAGTGTGTAGAAACTGCTCTGCCAAAAGGAGGGTTCAACTCCGTGCATTGAAAGCACACATCACAAAGAAGTTTCTGCGAATGCTTCTGTCTACTATTTATGTTAAGATATATCCTTTTCCAGCATAGATCTCAAAGCTCTCCAAATATCCACTTGCAGATTCTACAAAAAGAGTGTTTCAAAACTACTCTATGAAAAGGAAGGTTCAACTCTGTGAGCTGGATGCACACATCACAAAGAAGTTTCTGAGAATGCTTCTGTCTAGTATTTATGTGAAGATGTTCCTTTTAGCAGCAGAGGCCCCCAAGCATTCCAAATATCCACTGGCAGATTCTAGAAAAAGAGTGATTATAAATTACTGTATCAAAAGGAAGGTCCAACACTGTGAGTTGAATGCACACATCACAAAGAAGTTTCTGAGAATGCTTCTGTCTAGTTTTTACGTGAAGACATTTCCTTTTCCAGCATTGGCATCAATGCACTCCAAATATCCACGGGCAGAATCTACAAAGAGTGTTTCAAAACTGCTCTATCAAAAGGAAAGTTCAACTCTGTGAGTTGAATGCCCACATCAAAAAGGTGTTCCTTAGAATACTTCTGTCTAGTTTTTATGTGAAGATATTTCCTTTTCCAGCATAGGCCTCAAAGCACTACAAATATCTACTTGCAGATCCTGCAAAAAGAGTGTTTCAAAACTGCTCTATCAAAACTAAGGTTCAACTCTGTGAGTTGAATGCACACATCACAAAGAAGTTTCTCAGAATACTTCTGTCTAGGTTTTATATTAAGATATATCTTTTGCCAGAATAGGACTCAAATCACCCAAATATCTGCTAGCAGATTGCACAAAAATAGTGTTTCAAAACTGCGCTATCAGAAGGAAAGTTCAACTCTGTATGTTAAACGCACACATAACAAAGAAGTTTCTGAGAATGCTTCTTTCTAGTTTTTATGTGAAGATGTTTCCTTTCCTAGCATAGGCCTCAAAGTGCTCCAGATATCCACTTGCAGATTCTACAAAAATAGTGTTTCAAAACTGATCTCTAGAAAGGAAGGTTCAACATGGTGCATTGAATAAACACATCACAAAGAAGTTTCTGAGAATGCTTCTTTCTAGTTTTCGTGTGAAAATATTTCGTTTTCCAGTATAGGCCTCAAAGAGCTCCAAATAAACAGTTGCACATACTACAAAAAGTGTGTTTCAAAACTGCTCTATCAAAACGAAGATTCAACTGCATCAGTTGAAATCACACAACACAAAGAAGTTCCTGAGGATACTCTGTCTATTATTTATGTGAAGATATTTCCTTTTCCAGCATAGACCTCAAAGCGCTCCAAATATCCTCTTGCAGATTCCGCAAAAAGTGTGTTTAAAAACTGTCCTATCAAAAGGAAGGTTCAACTCTGTGAGTTGAATGCACACTTCACAAAGAAGTTCCTGAGAATGCTTCTGTCTAGTTTTTAGGACACGATAATTCCTTTTCCAGCATAGGCTTCAAAGTGCTCCAAATATCCTCTTGCAGATTCTACAAAAAGAGTGTTTAAAAACTGCTCTATCGAAAGCAATGTTCAACTCTTTGAGTTGAATGCACAGATTAGAAAGCAGTTTAGGAGAATGCTTTTTTCTAGTTTTTATGTGAGGATATTCCCTTTTCCAGCATAGGCTTCAAAGGGCTCCAAATATCCACTTGCAGATTCTACAAATAGAGTGTTTCAAAACTGATCTATCAAAAGGAAATTTCATCTCTGTGAGCTGAATGCACACATCACAAAGAAGTTCCTGAGAATGCTTCTGTGTAGTTTTTATGTGTAGATATTTCCTTTTCCCGCATAGTCCTCAAAGCGCTCCAAGTATCCACTTGCAGATTCTACAAAAGGAGGGTTTCAAAACTGTTCTAGCAAAAGGAAGGCTCAAGCATGTGAGTTGAGTGCTCACATCACAAAAATGTTTCTCAGAATGCTTCTCTCTAGTTTTTGTGAGAAGATATTTCCTTTTCCAACAGTGGCGTCTAAGTGCTCCAAATGTCCAATTGCAGATTCCAAAAAAGAGTGTTTCAAAACTTCTCTATCAAAATGAAGATTCAAATCTGTGAGTTGAATGCCCCCATCACAGATAAGTTTCTGAAAATGCTTCTGTCTAGTTTTTATGTGATTATATTTCTTTCTCCATCACAGGCCTCAAAGAGTTACAAATATCCACTGGCAGATTATACAAAAGGAGTGTTTCACATCTGCTCTATCAAAAGGGAGGTTCAACTGTTGTCAGTTGAATTCAAACATCACAAAAATGTTTCTGAGAAATCTTCCGTCTAATTTTAATCTGAAGATATTTCCTTTTCCAGCATAGGCCTCAAAGCGCTCCAAATATCCACTTGCAGATTCTACAAAAAGAGTGTTTCAAAACTGCTGAATCAAAAGGAAGGTTCAATTCTTTCAGTTGAAAGCACACAACACAACGAAGTTCCTGATAATGCTTCTGTCTAGTTTTAAGTGAAGATATTTCCTTTTCTAGCATAGGTCTCAAAGAGCTCAAAATATCCACTTACAGATTCCACAAAAAGAGTGTTTCAAAACTTGCCTATAAAAAGGAATTTTCAACTCTGTGACTTGAATGCACACATCACAAAGAAGTTTCTGAGAATGTTTCAGTCTAGTTTTTATGTGGAGATATTTCCCTTTCCAGCTTGGGACTCAAAGTGCCCCAAATATCCACTGGCAGATTCTACAGAAATAGTGATTGAAAACTGCTCCATCAAAAGGAACGTTCAGCTCTGTGTGTTGAATGCATACATCACAAAGAAGTTTCCTGGAATGTTTCTATCTAGATTTTATGTGAAGATATTTCCTTATCTAGCATAAGCGTCAAAGGGCTGCAAATATACACTGGCCGACACTACTAAAAGTGTGTTTGAAAACTACTCTTTCAAAAGGAAAGTTCAAATCTGCAATGTGAATTCACACATCACAAAGAAGTTTGTGAGAATACTTCTGTCTAATTTTTATGTGAAGATATTTCCTTTTCCAGCATAGACCTCAAAGCGCTCCAAATATCCACTTGCAGATTCTACAAAAAGAGTGTTTCAATACTGCTCTCTCAAAAGGAAGGTTCAACATTGTGAGCTGAATGGACACATCCAAAGATGTTCCTGAGAATTCTTCTGTTTAGTTTTTAAGTGAAGATATTTCCTTTTCCATCATAGGCCTCAAAGCGCTTCAAATATACACTTGCAGATTCTACAAAAAGAGTGTTTCAAAACTGCTCTATCAAAAGGAACGTGGAACTCTGTCAGTTGAATACACAAATTGCAACGTAGTTTCTGAGAATCTTTCCGATTTGTTTTTATGTGAAGATATTTCCTTTTCTAGCATACGCCTCAAAGCCCTCCAAATATCCACTTGCAGATTCTACAAAAAGAGTGTTTCAAAACTTGTCTACCAAAAGGAAGTTTCAAATCTGTGACTTGAATGCACACATCACAAAGAAGTTTCTGAGAATGCTTCTGTCTAGTTTTTATGTGGAGATATTTCCCTTTCCAGCTTAGGCCTCAAAGTGCTCCAAATATCCACTGGCAGATTCTACAAAAAGAATGTTTCAAAACTGATCCGTCAAAAGTAAATTTCAATTCTGTGAGTTGAAAGCACACATCACAAAGAAGTTTCTGAGAATGCTTCTGTCTATTTTTTATGTGAAGATATTTCCTATTCCAGCATAGGCCTCAAAGCGCTCCAAATATCCACTTGCAGATTCTACAAAAAGTATGTGTAGAAACTGCTGTATGAAAAGGAGGATTCAAATCTGTGAGTTGAATGCACACATCCCAAATAATTTTCTGAGAATGTTTCTGTCTAGTATTTATGTGAAGATATTTCCTTTTCCAGCATAGGCCTCAAAACTCTCCAAATATCCACTTCCAGATTCTACAAAAAGAGGGTTTCAAAACTGCTCTATCAAAAGGAAGGTTCAACTCTGTGAATTGAATGCACACATCACAAAGAAGTTCCTGAGAATGCTTCTGTCTAGTTTTTATTTGAAGACATTTCCTTTTCCAGCTTAGACCTCAAAGCACTCCAAATATCCACTTGCAGTTTCTACAAAAAGAGTGTTTCAAAACTGCTCTATCTAAAGGAAGGATCAACTCTGTGAGTTGATTACGCACATCACAAAGCTGTTTCTGAGAATGTTTCTGTCTAGTTTTTAAGTGAAGATATTTCCTTTTCCAGCAGAGGCCTCAAAGCGCTTCGAATATTCCCTTGCATATTCTACAAAAAGAGTGTTTCACAACTGCTCTATCTAAAGGAAGGTTCAACTCTGTGAGTTGAGTGCACACATCACAAAGAAGTTTCTGAGAATGCTACTGTCTAGTTTTTATGTGAAGATATTTCCTTTTCCCGCATAGGTCTCAAAGCGCTCCAAGTATCCATTTGCAGATCCTACAAAATGATAGTTTCGAATCTGCCCTACGAAAAGGAAGGTTCCACTCTGTGAGTTGAAAGCACACATCACAAAGAAGTTTCTTAGAATGCTACAGTGTAGTTTTATGTGAAGATATTTCCTTATCTAGCATAGGCCTCTAGGCCTTCCAAAAACCCACTTGCAGATTCTACAAAGAGAGTGTTTCAAAACTGCTCTACCAAAAGGAAGATTGAAGTCTGTGTGCTGAATGCCCACATAACAAAGAAGTTTCTGAGAATGCTTCTGTCTATTTTTTATGTGAAGGTAATTCCTTTTCCAGCCTAGGTCTCAAATCGCTGCAAATATCCCCTGGCAGTTTCTACAAGAAGAGTGATTCTAAACTGTCATCTCAAAAGGAAGATTCAACTCTGTGTGTTAAATGCACACATCACAAAGAAGTTTCTGATTATGCTTCTGTCTAGTTTTTATGTGAAGATATTTCCTTTTCCAGCATAGGCCACAAAGTGCTCCAAATATCCACTTGCAGATTGTGAAAAAAGAGTGTTTCGAAACTGCTCTATCAAAAGGAAGATTCAACTCTTTTATTTGAATGTACATATCACAAAGAAGTATCTAAGAATGCTTCTATCTAATTTTTATATTAAGATATTTCGTTTTCCATCATAGGCCTCAAAGCGCTCCAAATGTCCACTTGCAGATTCTACAATAAGAGTGTTTCAAAACTGCTCTATCAAAACGAAGTTTAACCTCTGTGAATTGAGTGCACACTTAACAAAGAAGTTTCTGTGATTGTTTCTTTCTAGTTTTTATGTGAAGGTATTTCTTTTTCCAGCCTAGGCCAGAAAGCAGTCCAAATATCCACTTCCAGATTCTACAAAAAGTGTGTTTCAAAACTGCTCTATCAAAAGGAAGGTTCAATTCTGTGAGTTGAATGCACACATCACAAAGAAGTTTCTGAGAATGCTTCTGTCTAATTTTGATGTGAAGGTATTTCCTTTTCCAACATAGGCCTCAAAACTCCCCAAATATCCACTGGTAGATTCTACAAAAATAGTGTTTCAAAACTGCTCAATCAAAAGGAAGTTTCAACTCAGCGAGTTGAATGCAAACATCACAAAGCAGTTTCTGAGAATGCTTCTGTCTACTTTTTATGTGAATATATTTCTTTTTCCAGCATAGGCCTCAAAGCGCTCCAAATATCCACTGGCAGATGCTTCAAAAAGAGAGTTTCAAAACTCTTCTATCAAAAAGAAGGTTCAACTCTGTAAGTTAAATGCACATATCATAAAGTAGTTTCTGAGAATCCTTATGTCTAATTTTTATGTGAAGATATTTCCTTTTCCAGCGTAGGTCTCAAAGCGCTCCAAATTTACAATTGCAGAAACTTCCAAGAGAATTTTTCAATTCTCCTCTATGAAAAGGAAGATTCAATTCTGTGACTTGAATGCACATATCACAAAGTAGTTGCTGAGAATGCTTCTGTCTAGTTTTTATGTGAACATATTTCCTTTTCCAGCATAGGCCTCAAAGCGCTCCAAATATCCACTTGCAGATTCTACAAAAAGAGTGTTTCAAAACTGCTCTATCAAAAGGAAGGTTCAACTCTGTCAGTTGAATGCACATATCACAAAGAAGTTTCTGAAAATGCTTCTGTCTGGTTTTGATTTGAAGATATTTCCTTTTCCAGCATAGGCCTCAAAGTGCCCCAAATATCTACTTGCAGATTCTACAAAAAGTGTGTTTCAAAACTGCTCTTTCAAAAATAAGGTTCAACTGTGTGAGGTGAAATCACACATCACAAAGTAGTTTCTGAGAATGCTTCTGTCTAGTTTTTATGTAAAGATATTTTCTTTTCCAGGATTGGCCTCAAATCACTCCAAATGTCCACTTGCAGATTGTGCAAAAACAGTGTTTAAAAGCTGCTCTATGAAAAGGAAGGTTCAACTCTTTGATTTGAATGTGCACATCACAAAGAACTTTCTGAGAATGCTTCTGTCTAATTTTCATGTGCAGATATTTCAATTTGTAGCAGAAGCCTCAAAGCGCTCCAAATGCCCACATTCAGATTCTTCAAAAAGAGTGTGTTTAAACAGTTCTATCAAAGGGAATATTCAACTCTTTGGGTTGAAAGTACACATCACAAAGAAGTTTCTGAGAATGCTTCTTTCTAATTTTTAGGTGAAGATATTTCCTTTTCCAGTATAGGCCTCAAAGCGCTCCAAATATCCACTTGCAGATTCAACAAAAAGAGTGTTTCAAAAGTGCTCTATGAAAAGGAAGGTTCAGCTCTGTGAGTTGGATGCACACATCATAAAGATGTTTCTGAGAATGCTTCTGTCTAGTTTTTCTGTGAAGTTATTTCCTTTTCCAGCTTTGGCCTTAATGCGCTCCAAATATCCTTTTGCAGATTCTATAAAAAGAGTGTTTCAAAACTCCTCTATGAAAAGGATGGTTCAACACTGTGAGTTGAATTCACATATCACAAACAAATTTCTCAGAATAATTCCGATTTTTCTGTGAAGATATTTCCTTTTTACAGCAGAGGCCTCAAATCGCTCCAAATATCCACTTGCCAATTCTACAAAGAGTGTGTTTCAAAACTGCTCTATCAAAACGAAGGTTCAACTCTGTGATTTGAGTGCCCACATCACAAAGAAGTTTCTGAGAATGCTGCTTTCTAGTTTTTACTTGAAGATATAACCTTTTCCAACATAGGCATCAAAGTGGTCCAAATATCCACTTCCAGATTCTACCAAAAGAGTGTTTCAAAACTACTCTATTAAAAAGAAGGTTCAACTGTGTGAGTTGAATGCAGACATCACTAAGAAGTTTCTGAGAATGCTTCCGTCTAATTTTTATGTGAAGATATTTTGTTTTCAAGCATAGGCTTCAAAGCGCTCCAAATATACACGGGCAGATTATTCAAAAAGAGTGTTTCAAAATTGCTCTACCAAAATTAAGGTTCAACTCCGTGAGTTGAATTCACACATCACAAAGAAGTTCCCGAGAATGCTTCGGTCTAGTTTTTATGTTAACATATTTCCTTTTCCAGCATAGGCCTCAAAACACTTCAAATATCCAATTGCAGATTCTACAAAAAGAGTGTTTCAAAACTACTCTATCAAAAGGAAGGTTTACCTCTGTGAGATGAATGCACACATCACAAATAAGTTTCTTAGAATGCTTCTGTCAAGTTTTTATGTGAGGATATTTCCTTATCTAGCATAGGCGTCAAAGCACTCCAAATATCCATGTCTAGCATAGGCGTCAAAGCACTCCAAATATCCACTGGCAGATCTTACAAAAAAAGTGTTTCAAAACTGCTCTATCAGCAGGAAGATTCCACTCTGAAGGTTGAATGCAATCATCACAAAGAAGTTTATGAGAATGCTTCTGTCTAGTTTTTATGTGAAGATATTTCCTTTTCCCACATTGGCCTCAAAGCACTCTAAATATCCACTTGCAGATCCTACAAAAAGTGTGTTTCAAAACTGCTCTATCAAAAGGAAGGTTCAACTTTGTGAGTTGAGTGGACATATCACAAAGTTGTTTCTGAGAATGCTTCTGTCTAGTTTTTATGTGAAGATATTTCTTTTTCCAGCATAGGCCTTAAAGCGCTCCAAATATCCACAGGCAGATGCTTCAAAAAGAGTGTTTCAAAACTGCTCTATCAAAATAAAGGTTCACCTCTGTGAGTTGAATGCACACATCACAAATAAGTTTCTTGGAATGCTTCTGTCTGGTTTGTATGTGAAGATATTTCTTTATCTAGCATAGGCGTCAAAGTGCTCCAAATATCCACTGGCAGATCCTATGAAAAGCGTTTTCCATAACTGCGCCATCAGAAGGAAGATTCAACTCTGAAAGTTGAATGCAAACATCACAAAGAAGTTTCTGCGAATGCTTCTGTCAAGTTTTTATGTGAAGATATTTCCTTTTCCCGCATAGGCCTCAAAACACCCCAAATATCCACTTGCAGATCTTACAAAAAGTGTGTTTCAAAACTGCTCTATCAAAAGGAAGGTTCAACTTTGTGAGTTGAGTGGACTCATCATAAAGTTGTTTTTGAGAAAGCTTCTGTCTAGTTTTTATGTGAAGATATTTCCTTTTCCAGCATAGGCCTCAAAGCCTTCCGAATATCCACCTGCAGATTCCACAAAAAGTGATTTTTCAAAACTGCTCTATCAAAAGGAAGGTTCAACTCTGTCACTTGAATGCACACATCACAAAGGTGTTAGTGAGAATGCTTCTGTCTAGTATTTTGTGAAGATATTTCCTTTTCTATCATAGGACTCTAAGTGCTCCAAATATCCACTGTCAGATTCTACAAAAAGAGTGTTTCAAAACCGCTGTATCAAAATGAAGGTTCAGCTCTGTGACTTGAATGCATACATCTCAAAGAGGTTTCTGAGAGTGCTTCTGTCTAGTTTTGATATAAACATATTTCCTTTTCCAGCATAGGTCTCTAAGCACTCCAAATATCCACTTGCAGTTTCTACAAAAAGAGTGTTTCAAAACTTCTCTATCAAAAGGAAGGTTCATCTCCTCGAGTTGAATGCACTCATCACAAAGAAGTTTCTGAGAATGCTTCTCTCTAGTTTTTATGTGAACATATTTCCTTTTCCAGCATAGGCCTTAAAGTACTCCAAATATCAACTTGCAGATTCTACAAAAAAGTGTTTCAAAACTGCTATGTCAAAAGGAAAGTTCAACACTGCCAGTTGAATGCACACATCATGAAGAAGTTTCTGAGAATGCTTCTGTCTAATTTTTATGTGAAGACATTTCCTTTTCCAGCCTATGCATCAATGCGTTCCAAATATCCACTTGCAGAACCTACAAAAAGATTGTTTCAAAACTGCTCTATCAAAAGGAAGGTTCAACTCTGTGGGTTGAATGCACACATCACATAGAAGTTTCTGAGAATCCTTCTGTCTAGTTTTCATGTGAAGAAATTTCCTTTTCCAGCATAGGTCTCAAAGAGCTCCAAATATCCACTGACAGATTCTACAAAAAGAGTGTTTCAAAAATGCTCTGTCAAAAAGAATGTTCAACTCTGTTAGTTGAATGCACACATCACAAAGTAGTTTCTGAAAATGCTTGTCTCTTGTTTTTATTTGAACGTATTTCCTTTTCCAGCCTATGTCTCAGAGCGCTGAAAATATCCACTGGCATATTCCACTAAAGATTGTTTCAATCCTGTTCTATCAAATGGAATGTTCAACTCTGTGAGTTGAAGGCACACATCATGTAGAAGTTTCTGAGAAAGCTTCTGTCTAGTTTTTATGTGAAGATATTTCCTTTTCCAGCATAGACCTCAAAGCGCTCCAAATATCCACTTGCAGATTCTACGAAAAGATTTTTTCAAAACTGCTCTATCAAAAGGAAGCTACATCCCTGTGAGTTGAATGCACACATCACAAAGAAGTTTCAGAGCATGGTTCTATCTAATTTTTATGTGAAGATGTTTTCTTTTCCAGCATAGTCCCCAAAGGGCTCCAAATATCCACTTGAAGATTCTACAAAAAGAGTGTTTCAAAACTGCTCTATAAAAAGGAAGGTTCAACTTTGTGAGATGAATGCGCACATCACAAAGAAGTTTCTTAGAATTCTTCTGTCTCGTTTTTATGTGAAGATATTTCCTTTTCAAGAATTGGCCTCAAAGAGTTCCAAATATCCACTTGCAGGTCCTACAAAGAGAGAGTTTCAAAACTGCTTTTTCAAAAGATAGGTTCAATTGTGTGAGTTGAATTCACACATCCCTAAGAAGTTTCTCAGAATGCTTCTGTTTAGTTTTTCTGTGAATATATTTCCTTTTTCACTGTAGGCAGCAAAGACCTCCATATATCCACTTGCAGATTCTACAAAAAGAGGCTTTCAATACTGTTCTATCAAAAGATAAGATGAAATCTGTGAGAAGAATGCACACATCCCAAAGAAGTTTCTCAGAATGCTTCTGTGTAGTTTTAATGTGATGATTTTTTTTCCTCAATAGGCCCCAAAGAGCTTCAATTATCCACTTTCATATTCTACAAAATATGTATTTACAAACTGCTCTGTCAAAAGAGAAATTCAACTCTGTGAGTTAAATGCACACGTCACAAAGAAGTTTCTAAGAATACTTCTGTGTATGTTTTATGTGAAGATATTACTTTTTCCATTCTAGGCCTCAAAGGATTCCAAATATCCAATTGCAGATTCTACAAAAAGAGTGTTTCTAAACTGCTCAATCAAATGAAATTTTCAACTAGGTGAAATGAATGCACACATCACAAAGATGTTTCTCAGAATGCTTCTTTGTAGTTTTTACGTGAAGATATTTTCTTTTACTCCGTTGGCCACAAAGGACTCCACCTAACCACTTGCTGATCCTACAAAAAGAGAGTTCAAAACAGCTCTAACAAAAGATTGGTTCAACTCTGTATGGTGAATGCCCACATCACAAAGAATTTTCTCTGAATACTTCTGTGTAGTTTTTAGGTGAAGATGTTTCCTTTTCCACCATAGGCTGCAAAGGCCTACAAATATACACTTGCAGATTCTTCAAATAGACAGTTTCAAAATTGCTCTCTCAAAAGATAAGTTTAACTGTGTGAGTTGAATGCACATTTCAAAAAGTAGTTTCTCAGAGTGCTTCTGTGTATTTTTTATGTGAAGATATTTCCTTTTCCACCATAAGTTACAAAGCGCTCCAAATATCCACTTGCTGATTCTCCAAGAGAGTTTCAACACTCCTCTGTGAAAGTATATGTTGAATTCTTTGAGATGAATGCACACGTTGCAAAGTAGTTTCTCAGAATGCTTCTGTGCAGTTTTTATGTGAAGATATTTAGTTTTCCACAATTGGCCTCCTATGGTTCCCAATATCAACTTGCAGATTCTACTAAAAGAGTTGTTTCCAAACTTCTCAATCAAAAGAAATTTCAACTCTGTGAGATGAATGCATATATCACAAAGAAGTTACTCAGAATGATTCTGAATAGTTTTTATGTGAAGATATTTCCTTTTCCAGCATAGGCCTCAAAGCGCTCCAAATATCAACTTGCAGATTCTATGCAAAGAGTGTTTGAAAACTGCTCAATCAGAAGAAAAATTAAACTCTGTGAGATGAATGCACGCATCACAAAAAAGTTTCTTAGAATGTTTCTGTGTAGTTTTTAAGGGATTATATTTCTTTTTCCACCATCGGCCAGAAAGGACTCCAAATACCCTCTTGCAGATTCTACCAAAAGGGAGTTTCAAACTGCTCAGTCAAAAAGTAGGTTCAGTTCTGGAGTTGAATGCACACATCACAAAGAAGTTTCTCAGAATGCTTCCATGTAGTTTTTATGTGAAGATATTTCCTTTTCTACCATAGGTCTCAAAGCCCTCCAAATATCCACTTGCAGATTCTACAAAAGAGTGTTTCTCAACAGATGCTGGTAAAGATGTGGAGAAATAGGAACACTTTTACTCTGTTGGTGGGAGTGTAAACTAGTTCAACCATTTTGGAAGTCAGTATGTCGATTCTTCAGATATCTAGAACTAGGAATACTATTTGACCCAGTCATTTCATTACTGGGTATATACCCAAATAAGTATAAATCATGCTGCTATAAAGACACATGCACACGTATATTTATTGCTGCACTATTCACAATAGCAAAGACTTGGAACCAACCAAAATGTCCAACAATGGTAGACTGGATTAAGAAAATGTGGCATATATACACCATGGAATAACTCTGCAGCCATAAAAAAAGATGAGTTCATGTCCTTTGTAGGGATATGGTTGAAATTGGAAATCATCATTCTCAGTAAACTATCGCAAGGATAGAAAACCAAACAACGCATGTTCTCCCTCATAGATGGGAACTGAAAAATGAGAACACATGCACACAGGAAGGGGAACATCACACTCTGGGGAATGTTGTGGGGTGGTGGGAGGCGAGAGGGATAGCATTAGGAGATATTCCTTATGCTAAATGATGAGTTAAAGGGGGCAGCACATCAGCATGGCACGTTTATACTTATGCAACTAACCTGCACATTGTGCATAGGTACCGTAAAACTTAAAGTATAATAACAATAAAAATAATATAATAAATAAAAAAGAGAGATAGAAAAAAAATAGCATGTCAAAACTTCTCAATTAAAGGAAAGGTTCAACTCTGTGAGATGAATGCACACATTACCATGTAGTTTCTCACAGTGCTTCTTTGTAGTTTTTATGTGAATATATTTCCTTTTCCACCATACGTTGCAAAGGGCTCCAAATATCCACCTGCAGATTCTACAAAAAGAGAGTTTCAAAACTCTCAATAAAAATATTTCTTCAACTCTGCGAGATGAATGCACACATCACAAAGAAGTTTCTCAGAATGCTTCTGTGTAGTTTTTATGTGAAGGTATTTCCTTTTCTACCATAGGACGCAAAGGCCTCCAAATATCCACTTGCAGATTCTATAAAAAGACAGTTTCAAAACTGCTCTCTCAAAAGATATGTTGAAATATGTGTGTTGAATGCACACATCAGAAAGTTGTTTCTCAGAGTGCTTCTGTGTAGTTTTTATGTGAAGATATTCCCTTTTCCAGCAGAGGTTGCAAAGGGCTCCAAATATCCATTTGCAGATTCTACAAAAAGAGAGCTTCAAAACTGCTCTATCAAAAGATAAGTTCAACACTATGAGATGAATGCTCACATCACAAAGAAGTTTCTCAGAATCCTTCTTTGTGTTTTTTTATGTGAACATATTTCCTTTTTCACCATGGGCAGCAAAGGGCTCCAAATATTCACTTGCAGATTCTACAAAAAGAGAATTTCAAAACTGCTCTACCAAAAGATAGGTTCAACTCTGTGACATGAATGCACACATCACAAAGAAGTTTTTCAGAATGCTTCTGTGTAGTTTTTATGTGAAGATAGTTCCTTTTTCACCGTAGGCCTCAAAGCACTCCAAATATCCTCTTGCAGATTCTACAAAAAGATAGTTTCAAAAGTACTCTCTCAAAAGATAGGTTCAACTCTGTGAGTTGAATGCACACATCACAATGTAGTTTCTGAGAGTGCTTCTGTGTAGTTTTTATGTGAAGATATTTCCTTTTCCACCATAGTTTGCAAAGGGCTCCAAATATCCACTTGCAGATTCTAGAAAAAGACTTTCAAAAGTCCTCTGTCAAAATATATGTTCAACTCTTTGAGACGAATACACACATCACAAAGAAAAGAAGTTTCTCAGAATGCTTCTTTGTAGTGTTTATGTGATTTCCTTTTCCACCATAGGGCACACAGGGCTCCAAATATCTACTTGCAGATTCTACAAAAAGAGAACTTCAAAACTGCTTTATCAAAAGATAGGTTGGATTCTGTTAGATGAATGCACACATCACAAAGTGATTTCTCGGAATGCTTCTTTGTAGTTTTTATGTGAAGATATTTCCCTTTCCACCATCGCCACAAAGCGCTCCAAATATCCTCTTGCAGATTCTACAAAAGGTGAGTTTCAAAACTGCCGAATCAAAATAAAGGTTCAACTCTGTGAGATGAATGCACACAAAATAAAGGAGTTTCTGACAATGCTTCTGTGTAGATTCTTTGTGAATATATTCCCTTTTCCAGAATAGGCCTCAAAGTGTGGCAAATATCCACTTGCAGATTCTACCAAAACAGTTTTTCAATACTGCTCAATCCAATGAAAGATTCAACCACGTGAGATGAGTGCACACATCACAAAGAAATTTCTCAGAATGCTTCTGTGTAGTTTTTATGTGAAGATATTCCCTTTTATACCATAGGCCGCAAAGGTCTCCAAATATCCACTTGCGGATTATACAAAAAGAGAGATTCAAAACTTTTGTGTCAAAAGATAGGTTCAGCTCTGTGAGATGAATGCACACATCACAAAGTAGTTTCTCAGAATTATTCTCGGTAGTTATTATGTGAAGAGATTTCCTTTTCCACAATAGACCTCAAAGTGCTCCAAATATCCTCTTGCAGATTCTACAAAAACAGTTTCAAAACTGCTCAATCAAAGGAAAGTTTCAACTATGTGAGTTGAATGCACACATCACAAAGAAGTTCCTCAGAATGCTTCTGTGTAGTTTTTATGTGAAGATATTTCCTTTTCCACAATAGGCCTCCAAGAGCTCCAAATACCCACTTACAGATTCTACTAAAATAGTTTTTCCAAACTACTCAATCAAAAGAAAAGTTGAACTGTGTCAGATGAGTGCACTGAAACAAAGAAGTTTCTGAGAATGCTTTTTTTAATTTCTATGTGAAGATAATTCCTTTTCCAAAATAGGCCTCAAAGCACTCCAAATATCCACTTGCAGATTGTACAAAAAGAGTGTTTCAAAACTGCTCAATCAAATGAAATGTTCAACTCGGAGAGGTGAGTGCATACATCACAATGCAGTTTCTTACAATGCTTCTGTGTAGTTTTTATGTGAAGATATTTCCTTTTCCACCATAGGCCTCAAAGCAGTCCAAATATCCAACTGCAGGTTCTACAAAAAAAGTGTTTCAAAACTGCTCAATCAAAAAAAAGTTCAACTCTGAGAGATGAATGCACACATTATAAAGAAGTTTCTCAGACTGCTTCTGTGTAGTTTTTATGTGAAGATATTTCCTTTCCCAAAATAGGCCTCCAAGGACTCCTAATATCCACTTGCAGATACCACTAAAAGACTTTTTTCAAACTGCTCAATCAAAAGTGAGGTTCAACTCTATGAGATGAATGCATACATCACAAAGGAGTTTCTCTGAATCCTTCTGTGTAGTTTTTATGGGTAGATATTGCCTTTTCCACCATTGGCCCTAAAGGGCTCCAAATAACCACTTGCAGTTTCTACAAAAACAGACTTTCAAAACTGCTCTATCAAAAGATAAGTTCAACTCTGTGAGTTGAATGCACTCATCACAAAGAAGTTTCTCAGAATGCTTCTCTGTAGATTTTATGTGAAGATATTCCCTTTTCCACCATAGGCCACAAAGCACTCCAAATATCCACTTGCAGATTGTACATAAAGAGTGTTTCAAAATTGCTCTTTCAAAAGATAGCTTCAACTCGGTGAGATGAATACACATATCACAAAGAAGTTTCTCCTAATGCTTCCGTGTAGTTTTTATGTGAAGATATTTCCTTTTCCAGCATAGGCCTCAAAACCCTCCAAATATTCACTTGCAGATACTACAAAAAGTTTGTTTCAAAACCGCTCAATCAGAAGAAAGGTTCAACTCTGTTAGATGAATGCACACATCATAAAGAAGTTTTCCAAATGCTTCTGTGTAGTTTTTATGTGCAGATATTTCCTTTTCCTCTGTAGGCCTCAACGTGCTCCAAATATCCACTAGCAGATTCTACAAAAAGAGATTTTCAAAACTGCTCAATCAAAACAAAGGTCCAACTCTGTGAGATGAATACCCACATCACAAAGTAGTCTCTCAGAATGCTTCTGTGTAGTTCTTATGTGAAGATATTTTCTTTTCCGCAAAAGGCCTCCAAGGTTTCCAAACATCCACTTGCATATCCTACTAAAAGAATGTTTCCAAACTGCTCAATCCAAAGAAAGGTTCAACTCTGTGAGATGAATGCAATCAAAACAAATAAGTTTCTAAGAATGCTTCTTTGTAGTTTTTATGTGAAGATATTTCCTTTTCCACAATGGGCCTCAAAGCACTCCAAACACCCGCATGCGGATTCGACAAAAAGAGTGTTTCCAAACTGCTCAATCAAATGAAATATTCTACTCTGTGAGATAAATGCACACATCACAAAGAATGTTCTCAGAATGCTTCTGTGCAGTTTTGAAGGAAGAAATTTCCTTTTCCATCATCAGCAACAAAGGGCTCCAAATATCCACTTCCAGATCCTACAAAAAGAGAATTTCGAAACTGCTCTATCAAAAGATAGGTAACACTCTGCGTCTTGAATGCACACATCATAAAGAAGTTCCTCCGAATGTTTCTGTGTAGTTTTTATGTGAACATATTTCCTTTTCAACCATAAGCCTCAAGGCACTCCAAATATCCACTTGCAGACTCTATAAAAAGAGTGTTTCCAAACTACTCAATCAAAAGAAAGGTTCAAACCTGTGAGATGAATGCACAAACAACAAATAAGTTTCTGAGAATGCTTCTGTGTAGTTATTATGTGAAGATATTTCCTTTTCCACAATAGTCATGAAAGTGCTCAAATATCAACTTGCAGATTCGACAAGAAGAGTGTTTCAAAACTGCTCAATCAAATGAAAGTTTCAACTCTGTGAGATGAATGCACACATAACAAAGTAGTTTGTGAGAATGCTTCTGTGTGGTTCTCATGGGAAGATATTTCCTCTTTCATCATTGGCCACAAAGGGCTCCAAATAACCACTTGCGGATTCTACAAAAAAGTGTTTGAAAACCTCTATCAAAAGACAGGTTCAAGTCTGCGAGTTCAATGCACACATCACAAAGAAGTTTCTCAGAATGCTTCTGTGTAGTTTTTATGTGACGATATTTCCTTTTTCGCCATAGGCCTAAATTGCTCCAAATATCCATTTTCAGAATCTGCAAAAAGAGGGTTTCAAAACTGATCAATCAAAAGAAAGTTTCAAATCGTGAGATAAATGCACGCAATACAAAGAATTGTCTTAGAATGCTTCAGTGTAGTTTTTATAAGAAGATATTTCCTTTTCCACAATAGGCCTCAAAGGGCTCCAAATATCCACCTGCAGATTCTACAAAAAGAGTGTTTCAAAACTAATCAATCAAATGAAAGGTTCAACTATGTTAGATGAATTCACGCATCACAAGGTGTTTCTCAGAGTGCTTCTGTGTAGTTTTTATGACAAGATATTTCATTTTCCACCATTGGCCTCAAAGAGCTCCAAATATCCACCTGCAGATTCTACAAAAAGAGTGTTTCAAAACTTCCCAATAAAAAGAAAGGTTCAACTCTGTGAGATGAATGCTCACATCACAAAGAAGTTTCTCAGAATAATTCTGTGTAGTTTTTATGAGAAGATATTTCCTTTTCCACAATAGGCCTCCAATGGTTTCAAATATCCATTTGCAGATTCTACTAAAAGAGTGTTTCCAAACTGTTCAAAGAAAAGAAAGTTTCAACTGAGTGAGACGAATGCACACATCACCAAGAAGTTTCTGAGAATGCTTCTGTGTAGATTTTTTGTGAAGATACTTCCTTTTCCACAATAGGCCTCAAAGAGATGCAAAGATCCACTTGTAGATACTACAAAGGAGTGTTTCAAAACTGCTAAATCAAATGAAATGTTCAACTCTCTGAGATGAATGGAAACATCAGAAAGTAGTTTCTCAGAATGCTTCTGTGTAGTTTTTATGGGAAGATTATTCGTTTTCCACCATCGGCCACAAAGGGCTCCAAAGAACAACTTGCAGATCCTACAAAAAGAGATTTACAAAACTGCTCTATCAAAAGAAAGCTACAGCTCTGTGAGATGAATGCACACGTCACAAAGAAGCTTCTGTGAGTGTTTCTGTGTAGTTTTTATGTGAAGATATTTCCTTTTCCTCAAAAGGACTCAAAGCGCTCAAAATGTCCCTTGCAAATTGTACCAAAAGAGCGTTTCAAAACTGCTCAATCAAATGAAAGGTTCAACTTGGTGAAATGAATGCACACATCACAAAGTAGTTTCTAAGAATGCTTCTGTGTAGTTTTTATGGGAAGATATTTCCTTTTCCACCATCGGCCATAAAGGGCTTGAAATAAACACATGCAGATTCTACAAAAAGAGAGTTTCAAAACTACTCTATCAAAACATAGGTTCAACTCTGCGAGTTGAATGCACACATCACAAAGAGGTTTCTCAGAATGCTTCTGTGTAGTTTTTATGTGAAGATATTTGCTTTTCCATCATAGGCCTCAAAGCACTCCAAATATCCACTTACAGTTTCTAAGAAAAGAGAGTTTCAAAACTGCTTAATCAAAAGAAAGTACAACTCTGTGAAGTGAATGCACACATCACAAAGATGTTTCTCAGAATGCTTCTGTGTAGTTTTCATGTGAAGATATTTCCTTTTCCATAACAGTCCTGAAAGCGCTCCAAATATCCATTGCAGATTCCACAAAAAGAGTGTTTCAAAACTCCTCTATCAAAAGGAAGGTTCAACTCCGTGAGATGAATGCAAATGTCACAAAGAAGTTTGTCAGAATGCTTCTATGTAGTTTTTATGTGAAGACATTTCCTTTTCGACCATAGGCAGCAAAGGGCTTCAAATATCATCTTGCAGATTCCACAAAAAGAGTGTTTCAAAACTGCTCTATCAAAAGATAGGTTCAACTCTGTGTGTTGAATGCGCACATCACAAAGAAGTTTTTCAGAATGCTTCAGTGTAGTTTTTATATGAAATTATTTCCTTTTCCACAATAGGCCTCCAAAGGCTCCAAATATCCACTTGCAAATTCTACTAAAGGAGTGTTTACAAACTGCTCAACCAAAAGGAAGGTTCCACTTTGTGAGATGAATGCACACATCACAAAGAAGTTTCTCAGAATGCTTCTGTGTCGTTTTTCCTTTTCTATAATAGGCACCCAAGGACACAAAATATCCACTTGCAGATTCTACTAAATGAGTGTTTCCAAACTGCTCAATCAAGAGAAAGGTTCATCTCTGTGAGATGAATGTTCCCATCACTAAGGAGTTTCTCAGAACGCTTCTGTGTACTTTTTATGTGAAGATATTTCCTTTTCCACCATAGGCGTCAAACGTCTCCAAATATCCATTTGCACATTCTACAAAAACAAAGTTTCAAAACTGATCTATCAAATAAATTTTGATATCATCAAAATTTATTTTGATGGTTCAACTCATTGAGATGAATGCACACATCACAAGGAATTTTCTCATAATGATTCTGTGTAGTTTTTCTATGAAGATATTCCCCTTTCCAAAATGGGCCTGAAAGCACTACAAATGTACACTTGCAGATTCTACAAAAAGTGTGTTTCAAAACTGCTCAATGAAAAGAAAAGTTCTACTCTATCAGATGAATGCACACATCACAAAGCAGTTTGTCAGAATGTTTCTCTATAGTTTTTATTTTAAGAAATTTCCTTTTCCACCATTGGCCTCAAAGCGTTCTAAATGTACAATTGCAGATTCTAGAAAAAGAGTGGTTCAAAGCTGCTCAATCAAAAGAAATGTTCAAATCTGTGAGATAAATGCACACATTACAAAGAAGTTCAAGAATCCTTCTGTCTAGTTATTTTGTGAAGGTATTTCATTTTCCACCATATGCCTCAAAGTGATCCAAATATCCACTTGTAAATTCTACATAAAGAGTGCTTCCAAACTGCTCAATCGAAAGTAATGTTCAACTCTGTGAGATGAATGCACAAATCACGAAGAAGTTTGTCAGAATGTTTCCGTCTAGTTTTTATGTGAAGATATTTCCTTTTCCAGCATAGACCTCAAAGCGCTCCAAATGTCCACTTGCAGATTCTGTAAAAGGAGTGTTTCCAAACTGTTCAATCAAAGAAAGGTTCCACTCTGTCATTTGAATTCACACATTGCAAAGAAGTTTCTCAGAATGCTTCTATCTACTATTTATGTGAAGATATTTCCTTTCCCACCATAGGCCTTAAAGCGCTCCAAATGTCCACTTCCAGATTCTACAAAGAGAGTGTTTCCAAACTTCTCAATCAAAACAAAGGTTCAACTCTGTGAGATGATTGAACACATCACAAAGTATTTTCTCAGAATGATTCCGTCTAGTTTTTATGTGAAGATATTTCCTTTTCCACCATAGGCCTCAAAGCGCTCCAAATGTACAATTGTGGATCCTTCAAAAAGGGTGTTTCAAAATTGTTCATTGAAGAGAAATGTTCAACTCTATGAGATGAATGCACACATCACAGAGTGGTTTGTCAGAATGTTTCTGTATAGTTTTTATGAGAAGATAATTCCTTTTCCACCATAGTCCTCGAAGCACTCTAAATGTCTAATTGCAGAATCTACAAAAAGTGAGTTTCAAAGCTGCTAAATAAAAAGAAATTTTCAACTCTGTGAGATGAATGCAAACATCACAAATGAGTTTCTCACAATGCTTCTGTCTAGTTATTATGTGAAGATGTTTCATTTTCCACCATAGGCTTCAAAGCGCTCCAAATGTCCACTTGCAAATTCTACAAAAAGAGTGTTTGAAAACTGCTCAATTGCAAGTAAGGTTCAACTCTGGGAGATGAATGCACACATCACAAAGAAGTTTGTCAGAATGCTTCTGCCTAGTTTTTATGAGAAGATATTTCCTTTCCCACGACAGGCTGCAAAGCACTCAAAATATCCACTTTCAGATAGTACAAAAAGGATGTTTCAAAACTGCTCAATCAAAAATAGAGTTCATCTTAGTGAGATGAATTCATATAGCACAAACAATTTTCACAGAATGATTCTGTGTAGTTTTTATGTGAAGATATTTCATTTTACAACTTAGGCCACAAAGCTTGGCAAATGTCCACTTGCAGATTCTACAAAAAGAGTGTTTCAAAACTGCTCAATCAAAAGAAAAGTTAAACTCTGTGAGATGAGTGCACACATCAAAAGAATTTTCTCAGAATGATTCTGTCTAGTTTTTATGTGAAGATACTTCCTTTTCCACCATAGGCCACAAAACGCTCCAAATGTCCTATTGCAGATTCTACAAAAAGAGTGTTTCAACCCTGCTAAATCAACAGAAAGTTTCGACTCTGTGAGATGAATGCACACATCACAAAGGAGTTTCTCAGAATTCTTCTGTCTAGTACTTAAGTGAAGATATCTCCTTTTCCACCATGAGCCTCAAAGCGCTCCTAATGTCCACTTGCAGATTCTACAAAAAGAGATTTTCCAGACTACACAATCAAAAGAAAGGTTCAGCTCTGTGTGATGAATGCACACATCACAAAGAAGTTTCTCGGAATGCTTCTGTCTAGTTCTTAAGTGAAGTTATTTCCTTTTACACCACAGTCTTCAAAGCCCTCCAAATGTCCACTTGCAGATTCTACAAAAAGAGAGTTTCCAAACTATTCACTCAAAAGAAATGTTCATCTCTGTTAGACCAATGTGCACATCAAGAAGAAATTTGTCAGAATGCTTCTGTCTTGTTTTTATGTGAAGATATTTCGTTTGCCACCATAGGCCTCAAAGCACTCCAAATGTCCACATGCAGGTAGTACAAAAACAGTGGTTCAAAAGTGCTCCATCAAATGTAAGATTCAACTCTGTGAGATGAATGCACATATCACAAAGGAGTTTCTCAGAATGCTTTTGTCTGCTTTTTATGTAAAGATATTTCCTTTTCCACCAGAGGCCTCAAAGTGCTCCAAATGTACACTTGCAGATTCTACAAAAAGAGTGTTTCCAAACTGCTAATCAAAAGAAAGTTTCAACTCTGTTAGATGAATGAACACATCACAAAGAATTTTCTAAGAATGATTCTGTCTAGTTTTTATGTGAAGATATTTCCTTTTCCACTATAAGCCTCAAAGCGCTCCAAATGTACAATTGCAGATACTTCAAAAATGGTGTTTCAAAATTGATCATTGAAAAGAAAGGTTCAACTCTGTAGATGAATTCAAACATCACAGAGTAGTTTGTCAGAATGTTTCTGTATAGTTTTTAGAGAAGATAATTCCTTTTCCATCATAGTCCTTGAATCACTCCAAATGTCCAATTGCAGATTCTACAAAAAGTGTGTTTCAAAGCTGCTCAATAAAAAGAAATTTTCAACTCTGTGAGATGAAATCACACAGGACAAAGAAGTGTCTCAGAATGGTTCTATGTAGTTTTTATGGGAAGATAATTCATTTTCCACCATCGGCCACAAAGGGCTCTAAATAGCCACTTGCAGATTGTACTAAAAAGGTGTTTCAAAACTGGACGATCAAAAGAAAGTTTCGACTCCGTTAGATGAATGCACACATCACAAATAAGTTTCTGAGAATGCTTCGGTGTAGTTTTTGTGAAGGTATCTCCTCTTCCACAATAGGCCTCAAAGCGCTCCAAATATAAACTTGCAGATTCTGTAAAAAGAGTATTTCAAAACAGCTCAATGAAATGAAATGCTCAACTCTGTGAGATGAATGAACACATCACAGATAATTTTCTCAAAATGATTCTGTCTAGTTTTTATGTGAAGATATTTCCTTTTCCACCATAGGCCTCAAAGTGCTCCAGATGTCCACTTGCAGATTCTACAAAAAGAGGGTTCCAAAACTACTCAATCGAAAGTGAGGTTCAACTCTGTGAGATTAATGCGCACATCACAAAGAAGTTTGTCAGAATGCTTCTGTCTAGTTTTTATGTGAAGATATTTCCTTTTCCACCGTAGGCCACAAAGCGCTGCAAATGTCCAGTTACAGATTCTACAAAAAGATTGTTTCAAAACAGCTCAATCAAAACAAAGGTTCAACTCTGTGAGATGAATGCACACATCACAAAAAGTTTCTCAGAATATTTCTGTCTAGTTTTTAAGTGAAGATATTTCCTTTTCCACCATGGGCCTCAAAGCACTCCAAAAGTCCACTTCCAGATTCTACAAAAAGAGGGTTTCCAAACTATTCAATCAAAAGAAAGCTGAAACTCTGTGAGATGAATGCACACATCACAAAATAATTTGTAAGAATGCTTCTGTCTAGTTTTTATGTGTAGCTATTTCCTTTCTCACCATTGCAATCAAGGCACTCTCAATGTTCACTTGCAGATAGTAAATAAAGGGGGCTTCAAAACTGCTCAATCAACAGTAAGGTTCAACTCTGTGAGATGAATGCACATATCACAAAGAGGTTTGTCAGAATGCTTCTGTCTATTTATTATGTGATGATATTTCTTTTTAGACAATAGTCCTCAAAGCCCTCCATATATTCACTTGCATATACTACAAAAAGTGTGTTTCAGCTCAATGGAAAGTAATTTTCAACACTGTGAGATGAATGCATTCTTCACAAAGAAGTTTGTGAGAAGGCTTCTGTCTAGTTTTTATGTGAAGGTATTTCCTTTTCCACCACAGGCCTCAAAGCGCTCCAAATGTCCACTTGCAGATTCTACAAAAAGAGTGTTTGCAAGCTGCTAAATCGAAACAAAGTTTCATCTCAGTGAGATGAATGCACACATCACAAAGAAGTTTCTCAGAATGCTTCTGTATACTTATTTTGTGAAGATATTTCGTTTTCCACCGTAGAACCCAAAGCACTGGAAATGTCCACTTGTAGATATTACAAAAAGAGTGCTTCAAAACTGCTCAACCAAAAATAGGTTCAACTCTGTGAGACGAATGCACACGTCACAAAGAAGTTTCTCAGAATCCTTCTGTCTAGTTTTTATGTGAAGATATTTCCTTTTCCAAAATAGGCCTCAAAGCACTCCAAATGTCAACTTGCAGTTTCTACAAAAAGAGTGTTTCAAAACTCCTCAATGAAAAGAAATGTTCAGCTCTCCGTGATGAATGCACACATCACAAAGCAGTTTGTCAGAATGTTTCTGTACAGTTTTTATGTTAAGATACTTGCTTTTCCACCATAGGCCTCAAAGAGCTCCAAATGTACACTTGCAGATTCTACAAAAAGAGTGTTTCAAAGCTGCTCAATCAAAAGAAATGTTCAACTCTGTGAGAAAAATGCACGCATAACAAAGAAGTTTCCAGAATCTTTCTGTCTAGTTATTATGTGAAGATATTTCCTTTTTCACCATAGGCCTCAAAGCGCTCCAATTGTCAACTTGCAGATTCTACAAAAAGAGTGTTTCCAAACTGCTCAACCAAAGAAAAGTTCAACTCTCTCAGATGAATGAACACATCACAAAGAAGTTTCACAGAATGCTTCTATCTAGTTTTTATGTGAAGATATTTCCTTTTCCACCATAGGCCTCAAAGCTTTCCAAATGTCCCCTTGCAGATTCTACAAAAAAAGTGTTTCAAAACTGCTCAATCAACAGAAATGTTCAACTGTGTGAGATGAATGAACACATCACAGAGAATTTTCTCAGAATGATTCTGTCTAGTTTTTATGTGAAGATATTTCCTTTTCCACCATAGGCCTCGAAGCACTCCAAATATCCATTTGCAGATTCTACAAAACGTGTGTTTCAAAGCTGTTCAATCAAAAGAAATTTTCAACTCTGTGAGATGAATGCACACATCACAAATAAGTTTCCCGGACTCCTTCTGTCTAGTTATTATGTGAAGATATTTCCTTTTCCACCATAGACCACAAAGCACTCCAAAAGTCCCCTTGCAAATACTACAAAAAGTTTATTTCAAAACTGCTCAATCAAAAGAAAGGTTCAACCCTGTAAGACGAATGCATACCTCACAAAGAAGTTTATCAGAATGCTTCTGTCTAGTTCTTAAGTGAAGATATCTCCTTTTCCACGATAGACCTCAAAGCGCTGCAATTGTCCACTTGCAGTTTCTACAAAAAGAGACTTTCCTAATTGCTCAATCAAAAGAAAGTTTCAACTCTTTGAGATGAATGCACACATCACAGAGGATTTTGTAAGAATGCTTCTGTCTAGTTTTCCTTTGAACATATTTCTTTTACTGCCATAGGCCTCAAAGCACTCCAAACGTGCACTTTCAGATAGTACAAAAAGGGTGTTTCCAAACTGCTCAATCAAAATAAGTTTCAACTCTCTGAGACGAATGGGCATATCACAAAGAAATTTGTCAGAACGCTTCTGTATAGTTTTTATGTGAAGATTTTTCCTTTTCCACCATAGGCCACAAAGCCTTCAAAATGTCCACTTGCAGATAGTATAAAAAGGTTGTTTGAAAACTGTTCAATCAGAAGTAAGATTCAACTCTGTCAGATGAATGCATCTATCACAAAGTAGTTTGTCAGAATGCTTCTGACTTGTTTTTATATGAAGATATTTCGTTTTCCACCATTGGCGTCAAAGCACTCCAAATGTCCATACGCAGATTCTACAAAAGGAGTGTTTCTAAACTGATCAATCAAAAGAAATGTTCAACTCTGTGAGACGAATGGAAACATCAGAAAGAAGTTTCTCAAAAAACTTCTGTCTAGTTTTTATGTGGAAATATTTCCTTTTCCACCACAGGCCCCAAAGCTTTCCAAATGTCCGCTTGCAGATTCTACAAAAAGAGATTTTCAAAGCTGCTTAATATAAGAAAGTTTCAACTGTGTGAGATGAAAGCACAAATCACAAAGGAGTTTCTCAGAATGCTTCTGTTTAACTATTATGTGAAGGTATTTTGATTTCCACCTTAGGCCTCAAAGCATTCCAAATGTCCACTTGCAGATTCTACAGAAAGAGAGTTTCAAAACTGCTAAATCAAAAGTAAGCATCAACTCTTTGAGATGAATAAACATATCAAAGAGAAGTTTGTCAGAAAGCTTCTGTCTAGTCTTTATGTGAAGATATTTCCTCTTCCACCATAGCCTGCAAAGCGCTCCAAATGTCCACTTGCCGATTCTTCAAAAAGAGTGTTTCAAAACTGCTTAGAGAAAGGAAAGGTTCAACTCTGTGAGATGAATGCAGAAATCACAAAGGGTTTTCTCAGAAAGCTTCTGTCTAGTTTTTATGTGTACATATTTCCTTTTCCACCATACGCTTCAAAGCCCTCCAAATGTACACTTGCAGTTTCTACAAAAAGAGTGTTTCAAAACCGCTCAATCAAAAGAAAGTTTCAATCCTTGAGATGAATGCACACATCACAGAGAATTTTCTCAGAATGATTCTGTCCAGTTTTTATGGGAAGATATTTCCTTTTCCACAGTAGGCCTCAAAGCTCTCCAAACGTCCACTTGCAGATTCTACCAAAAGAGTGTTTCAAAACTGTTCAGTCGAAAGTAAGGTTGAACTCTATGAGAAGAATGCACATTTCACAGAGAATTCTGTCAGAATGCTTCTGTCCAGTTTTTATGTGAAGATATTTCCTTTTCCACCACAGGCCGCAAAGTGCTCTGAATGTCCACATGCAGATTCTTCAAAAAGAGTGTTTCTAAACTGCTCAATCAAAAGAAAAGTTCTACTATGTGAGATGAATGAACACATCACAAAGAAGTTTCTCAGAATGCTTCTGTCTTGTTCTTAAGTGAAGATATCTCCTTTTCCACCATAGGCCGCAAAGCGCTCCACATCTCCACTTGCAGATTCTACAAAAACAGAGTTTCCAAACTACTCAATCAAAAGAAAGGTTCAACTCTGTGAGATGAATATACACATCACAAAGGAGTTTGTCAGAATGCTTCTGTCTAATTTTTAGGTGAAGATATTTCCTTTTCCACCATAGGCCGCAAATCACTCCAAGTGTCCACTTGCACATAGGATAAAAAGCTTGTTTGAAAACTGCCCAATCAGAATTAAGGTTCAACTCTGTGAGATGAATGCACATATCACAAAGAAGCTTGTCAGGATGTTTCTGACTAGTTTTTATGTGAAGATATTTCTTTTACCACCATAGGCCTCAAAGGGCTCCAAATATCCATATGCAGATTTGACAAAAGGAGTGTTTCCAAACTGCTTAATCAAAAGAAATGTTCAACTCTGTGAGATGATTGAACACATCACAAAGAAGTTTCTCAGAAAACTTCTGTCTAGTTTTTATGTGAAAATATTTCCTTTTCCACCGTAGGCCTCAAATCGCTCCAAATGTCCCCTTGCAGATCCCATAAAAAGAGAGTTTCAAAGCTACTTAATGAAAAGAAAGGTTCAAAACTGTGAGATGAACACAGACATCACAAAGATAGTTTCTCAGAATGCTTCCATTTAATTATTATGTGAAGATATTTTGATTTCCACCTTAGGCCTCAAAGCGCTCCAAATGTCCACTTGCAGATTCCAAAAAAAGAGTGTTTCAAAACTGCTCAATCAAAAGAGAGATTCAACTATGGGAGGTGAATGCACACGTTACAAAATGTTTCTCAGAATGCTTCTGTCCTGTTCTTAAGTGAAGATATTTCCTTTTCCACCATAGGCCTCAAATCGCCAAAAATGTCCCCTTGAAGATCCCATAAAGAGTGTCTCAAAGCTGCTCAATCAAAAGAAAGGTTCAACTCTGTGAAATGAATACAGAAATCTCAAAGATTGTTTCTCAGAGTGCTTCTGTCTAGTTATTATGTGAAGATATTTCGTTTTCCACCGTAGGCCTCAAATCGCTCCAAATGTCCACTTGAAGATTGTAGAAAAAGTGTGTTTCAAAACCGCTCATTGGAAAGTAAGGTTCAAATCTGCGAGATCAATGCACACCTCACAAAATAGTTTGTCAGAATGTTTCTATCTAGTTTTTATCTGAAGGTATTTCCTTTTCCACCATAGCCCAAAAAGCGGTAAAAATATCCCCTTGCAGATTCTCCAAAAGGAGTGTTTCAAAACAGCTCAATCAAAAGAAATGTTCAATTCTGAGAAATGAATGCACACATCACAAAGGAGTTTCTCAGAATGCTTCTGTCTAGTTTTTAATTCAAGATATTTCCTTTTCCACCTTACGCCTCAAATCACTCCAAATGTCCACTTTCAGATTCTACAAAAAGAGTGTTTCCAAACTACTCAATCAAAAGAAATGTTCAACTCTGTGAGACGAATGCACACATGGCAAAGAATTTTCTCAGAATGATTCCGTCTGGTTTTTAAATGAAGATATTTCCTTTTCCACCTTTAGCCTCAAATCTCTCCAAATGTCCAATTGCAGATTCTACAAAAAGAGTCGTTCAAAGCTGGTCAATCAAAAGAAAGTTTCATTTGTGTGAGATGAATGCACACATTTCAAAGAAGTATGTCTGAATTATTATTTTTCGTTTTATGTGAAGATATTTCCTTTTCCACCATAGGCTCCAAAGCGCTCTAAATGTCCACTTTCAGATTCTACAAAAAGAGTGTTTCAAAGCTACTCAATCAAAAGAAAGTTTCAATGCTGTGAGGTGAATGCCCACATCCGAATGAAGTTTGTCAGAATGCTTCTGTCTATTTTTTATGTGAAGATATTTCCTTTTCCAATATAGGCCTCAGAGCTCTCCAAACGTCCACTTGCAGATTCTACAAAAAGAGTATTTCAAAACTGCTCAAGGAAAAGTAAGGTTCAACTCTGTGAGATGAATGCACACATCACAAAGTAGTTTGTCAGAATTCTTCTGTCTAGCTTTTATGTGAAGATATTTCCTTTTTCACCATAGGCCTCAATGCACTCCAAATCTCCAATTGCAGATTCTACAAAAAGAGCGCTTCAAAACTGCTGAGTCAAAAGAAAGGTGCAACTCCATAAGACGAATGCACACATTACAAAGAAGTTTATCAGAAGCTTTCTGTCTAGTTTTTATGTGCAAATATTTCCTTTACCACCATAGGCCGCAAAGCGCTCCTATTGTCCACTTGCAGATTCTTCAAAAAGAGTGTTTCAAAGCTGCTCAATCAAAAGACAGTTTCAACTCTGTGTGATGAATGCACTCAAAACAAAGAAGTTTGTCAGAATGTTTCTGTCTAGTTTTTATGTGAAGATATTTTCTTTTCCAACATAGGGATCAAAGCGCTCCAAATGTCCACTTTCAGATTCTATAAAAAGTGTGTTTCAAAACTGCTCAATCTAAAGAAAGGATCAACTCTGTGAAATGAATACACACATCACAAAGAAGGTTTTCAAAATGCTTCTGTCTAGTTTTTATGTGAAGATATTTCCTTTTCCGCCATATGCCTCAAAGTGCTCCAATTATCCACTTGCAGATTCTACAAAAAGAGTGTTTCACAACTGCTCTATCAATCGGAAGGTTCAAATCTTTGAGATGAATGCACACGTCACAAAGAAGTTTCTCAGAATACTTCTGTTCAGTTTTTATGTGAATATATTTCCTTTTCCAATACAGGTCTCAAAGCACTCCATATGTCCACTTGCAGATACTACAAAAAGAGTGTTTCAAAACTGCTCTATCAAAAGGAAAGTTCAACTCTGTGAGTTGAATGCACACAACACAAAGAGGTTTGTCAGAATTGTTCTGTCTAGTTTTTATGTGGAGGTATTTCCTTTTCGACCATAGACCTCAAAGTACTCTAAATGTCCAATAGCAGATTCTACAAAAAAGAGGGGTTCAAAGCTACTCAATCAAAATAAAGTTTCAAGTGTGTGAGATGAATGCACACATTTCAAACAAGTTTGTCGAATGCTTCTGTCTAGTTTTATGTGAAGATATTTCCTTTTCCACCATTGGCCCCAAAGCGCTCTAAATGTCCACTTGCAGATTCTACACAAAGAGTGTTTCAAAGCTGCTCAATCAAAAGAAAGGTTCAACTCTGTGAGGTGAATGTGCACATCACAATGTAGTTTTTCAGAATTCTTCTGTCTAGTTTTTATGTGAAGATATTTCCTTTTCCACCATAGGCCACAAAGTGCTCCAGTTGTCCACTTGCAGATTCTACAAAAAGTGTTTGAAAGCTCATCAATCAAAGAAAGATTGACATAGGAAGGGGAACATCACACTCTGGGGACTGTTGTCGGGTGGGGGGAGAGGGGAGGGATAGCATTGGGAGATAAAACTAATGCTTGATGACGAGTAAGTGGGTGCAGCACACCAGCATGGCACATGTATACATATGTAACTAACCTGCACATTGCGCACTTGTACCATAAAACCTAAAGTATAATAACAATAAATAAAAAAAATAAATAAATAATAAAAAGAAAAAAAAAGAAAGGTTCAACTCTTTGTGTGATGAATGCACACATCACAAAGAAGTTTCTCTTAATGCTTCCCTGTAGTTATTATATGAACTTACTTCACTATGCAACATAAGCCTCAAAGCCCTCCAAATGTGCACATGCAGACTCTACAAAAAGAGTGTTTCAAAATTGCTCAATTGAATGTAAGGTTCAGCTCTGTGAGTTGAATGCACACATCACAATGAAGTTTGTCAGAAGGCTTCTGTCTAGTTTTTATGTGAAGATATTTACTTTTCCACCAAAGGCCTCAAAGCGCTCCAAATGTCCACTTGCACATTCCACAAAAAGAGAGTTTCAAAGCTGCTCAATCAAAAGAAATGTTCAACTTTGTAAAATGAATGCACACATCAGAAAGACATTTGTCAGAAGGTTTCTGTCTAGTTTTTATGTGAACATATTTCCTTTTCCACCATAGGCCACAAAGAGCTCCAATTGTCCACTTGCACATTCTACAAAAAGATTGTTTCAAAACTGGTCAGTGAAAAGTAAGGTTCAACTCTGTGAGATAAATGTACACATCAAAAAGAAGTTTGTCAGAATGCTTCCGTCTGTTTTTTATGTGAAGATATTTCCTTTTCCACCTTAGGCCTCAATGCACTCCAAATATCCACTTGCAGAGTCTACTAAAAGAGTGTTGCAAAGCTCATCAAACAAAGAAAGTTTCAAATCTTTCTGAGAAGAATGCACACATCACAAAGAAGTTTCTCATAATGCTTCTCTCTAGTTATAATATGAAGTTATTTCATTATCCACCATAAACCTCAAAGCTCTGCAAATGTCCTGTTGCAGATTATACAGAAAGAGTGTTTCAAAACTGGTCCATTGAAAGTAACGTTCAATTCTGTAAGATGAATGCGCACAACACAAAGATGTTTCCCTGAATGCTTCTATCCAGTTTTATGTGAGGATATTTCCTTTTTCACAAAAGACCTCAAAACTCTCCAAATATCCACTTGCAGATTCTACAAAAAAAGTGTTTCAAAACTGCTCAATGAAAAGTAAGGATTCCACTCTGTGAGATGAATGGACACATCAAAAAGAAGTTTGACACAATGCTTCTGTCTGGTTTTTATGTGAAGATATTTCCTTTTCCACCATAGGCCTCAAAGCGCTCCAAATATCCACTTCCAGATTCTACAAAAAGAGTGTTTCAAAGCTCATCAATAAAAGAAAGTTTCAACTCTTTGTGAGATGAATGCACACATCACAAAAAGTTTCTCATAATGCTTCTCTATAGTTATTATAGGAAGTTATTTCATTCTCCACCAAAAGCCTCAAAGTGCTGCAAATGTCCAGTTGCAGATTCTACAAAAAAGACTGATTCAAAACAGCTCAATCTAAAGAAAAGTTCAACTCTGTGAGCTGATCCCACACATCACAAAGAAGTTTCTCTGAATGCTTCAGTCTAGTTATTATATGAAGATACTTTGTTTTCCACCGTAGGCCTCAAAGCTCTCCAAATGTCCAACTGCAGATTCCACAAAAAGAGGGTTTCAAAACTGCTCAATGAGAAGTAAGGTTCAACTCTGTGAGATGAATGTACACATCACAAATAAGTTTGCCAGAATGCTTCTGTCCATTTTTTTGTGAACATATTTCCTTTTCCACCATACGCCTCAAAGCGCTCCAAATGTCCACTTGCAGATTCTGCAAAAGGAGTTCAATCAAAAAAGTTTCAACGCTGTGAGATGAATGTACACTTCACAAAGATTTTTCTCAGAATGCTTCTGTCTGGCTATTATTTGAAGTTTTTTTGATAATCCTAGGCTTCAAAGCACTCCAAATGTCCACTTACAGAATCTACAAAAAGAGTGTTTCAAAACTGCTTAATGAAAAGTAAGGTTCAACTGTGTGAGATGAATGCACGCATCAAAAATAATTTTCTCACAATGCTTCTGTCTAGTTATTTTGTGAAGATATTTCTTTATCCACAATAGGCCTCAAAGGACTCCAGATATCCACTTGCAGAATCTACAAAAAACTGTTTCAAAAAGGCTCAATGAAAATTAATTTTTAACACTGTGAGATGAAGGCACACATCACATAGAAATTTTTCCAAATCCTTCTGTCTAGTTGTTATGTGAAGATATTTCCTTTTCCACCTTAGGCCTAAATGCGCTCCAAATGTCCATTGCAGAATCTACAAAGAGTGTTTCAAAACTACTCAACGAAAAGTAACGTTCAATTATGTGAGATAACTGCACACATCACCAAAAAGTTTGTAAGAATTCTTCTTTCTAGTTTTTATGTAAAGATATTTCCTTTTCCACCGTAGGCCCCAAAGCACTCCAAATGTCCACTTGCAGATTATACAAAAAGAGTGTTTCAAAGCAGCTAAATCTAAAGAAAGGTTCAACTCTGTGAGATGAATGAACACATCACAAAAAATTTCTCACAATGCTTCTGCCTAGTTCTTATGTGAAGATACATCCTGTTCCACCATAGGTCTCAAAACACTCCGAATGTCCACTTGCAGGTAGTACCAAAATGGTGATTCAAAACTGCTCAATCAAAAGTAAGGTCCAACTCCGTGAGATGAATGCCCATAACACAAATAACTTTGTCAGAATGCTTCTATCTAGTTTTTATATGAAGATATTTAACTTTCCACCATTGGCCTCAAAGCTCTCCAAATGTCCCCTTGCAGATACTACGAAAAGAGGGTTTCAATCTGCTCAATGTAAGGTAACGTTCAACTCTGTGAGATGAATGCACACATCACAAAGAAGTTTGTGAGAATGCTTCTGTCTAGTTTTTAAGAGAAGATATTCCTTTTTCCACCATAGGCCCGAAAGCGCTCCAAATGTCCACATGCAGATTCCACAAAAAGAGTGCTTCAAATGTGCTCAAACAAAAGGAAGGTGCAACTCTGTGAGATGAATGCACACATAACAAAGAAGGTGGTCAGAATGCTTCTGTCTAGTTTTTATGTGAAGATATTTCCTTTTTCACCATAGGCCTCAAATGCTCCAAATGTCCACTTGCAGATTCTAAAAAAGAAAGATTCAAAGCTGCTCAATCAAAAGAAACGTTCAAGTCTGTAAGATGAATGCACACATCACCAAGAAGTTTCTCAGAACGTTTACGTCTAGTTTTTATATGAAGATATTTCCTTTTCCACCATATGCCACAAAGCGCTCCATTTGTTCACTTGGAGATGCTTTTTTTTTATTATTATACTTTAAATTTTATGGTACATGCGTGCAATGTGCAGGTAAGTTACATATGTATACGTGTGCCATGCTGGTGCGCTGCACCCACTAAGTCGTCATTTAGCATTAGGTATATCTCCCAATGTTATCCCTCCCTCCCCCTCCCACCCCACAACAGTCCCCGAAGTGTGATGTTCCCCTTCCTGTGTCTGTGTGTTCTCATTGTTCAATTCCCACCTATGAGTGAGAATATGCGGTGTTTGTTTTTTTGTTCTTGCGATAGTTTACTGAGAATGATGATTTCCAATTTCATCCATGTCCCTACAAAGGACATGAACTCATCATTTTTTATGGCTGCATAGTATTCCATGGTGTATATGTGCCACATTTTCTTAATCCAGTTTATCATTGTTGGACATTTGGGTTGGTTCCAAGTCTTTGCTATTGTGAATAATGCTGCAATAAACATACGTGTGCATGTGTCTTTATAGCAAAATGATTTATAGTCCTTTGGGTATATACTCAGTAATGGGATGGCTGGGTCGAATGGAATTTCTAGTTCTAGATCCCTGAGGAATCGCCACACTGACTTCCACAATTTTTGAACTAGTTTACAGTCCCACCAACAGTGTAAAAGTGTTCACATCCTCTCCAGCACCTGTTGTTTCCTGACATTTTAATGATTGCCATACTAACTGGTGTGAGATGGTATCTCATTGTGGTTTTGATTTGCATTTCTCTGATGGCCAGTGATGGTGAGCATTTTCTCATGTGTTTTTTGGCTGCATAAATGTCTTCTTTTGAGAAGTGTCTATTCATGTCCTTCACCCACTTTTTGATGGGGTTGTTTGTTTTTTTCTTGTAAATTTGTTGGAGTTCATTGTAGATTCTGGATATTGGCCCTTTGTCAGATGAGTAGGTTGAGAAAATTTTCTCCCATTTTGTAGGTTGCCTGTTCACTCTGATGGTAGTTTCCTTTGCTGTGCAGAAGCTCTTTAGTTTAATTAGATCCCATTTGTCAATTTTGGCTTTTGTTGCCATTGCTTTTGGTGTTTTAGACATGAAGTCCTTGCCCATGCCTATATCCTGAATGGTAATGCCTAGGTTTTCTTCTAGGGTTTTTATGGTTTTAGGTCTGACATTTAAGTCTTTAATCTATCTTGAATTGATTTATGTATAAGGTGTAAGGAAGGGATCCAGTTTCAGCTTTCTACATATGGCTAGCCAGTTTTCACAGCACCATTCATTAAATGGGGAATTCTTTCCCCATTTCTTGTTTTTGTCAGGTTTGTCAAAGATCAGATAGTTGTAGATATGTGGCATTATTTCTGATGGGTCTGTTCTGTTCCATTGATCTATATCTCTGTTTTGGTACCAGTACCTTGCTGTTTTGGTTACTGTAGCTTTGTAGTATAGTTTGAAGTCAGGTAGTGTCTTCACAGAATTGGAAAAAAAGTATTTTAAAGTTCATATGGAACCAAAAAAGAGCCCGCATCACCAAGTCAATCCTAAGCCAAAAGAAGAAAGCTGGAGGCATCATTTAGCATTTTTGAAACACTCTTTTTGTAGAATCTGCAAGTGGACATTTGGGGCGCTTTGAGTACTATGATGGAAAAGGAAATATCTTCACATGAAAACTAGGCAGAAGCACTCTGATAAACTTCTTTGTGATGTTTACATTTATCTCACAGAGTTGAGCCTTCGTTTTGATTGAGCAGCTTGGAAGCACTCTTTATGTAAGATCCGCAAGTGAACATTTGGTGCGCTTTGAGTCGTATGGTGGAAAACGTAATATCTTCACATAAAAACTAGACAGAAACATTCTGACCAACTTTTTTCTGATGTGTGCATTCATCCCACAGAAGTGAACATTTGTTTTGATTCAGCAGCTTTGAAACCCTCTTTTTGTACAATATGCATGTAGACATTTGGAGCGCTTACAGGCCGATGGTAGAGAAGGAAATATCTTCATATAATTACCACACAGAATCACTCTGAGAAACTTCTTTTTGATGTGTGCATTCATTTCTCAGAGTTGAATCTTACTTTTCATTGAGTAGTTTTGAAACAATCTTTTTGTAGATTCTGCAAGTGGACATTTGGAGCCCATTTAGGCCTATGGTGGAATAGGAAATATTTTCACATAAAAATTAGATAGAAGCATTCCAAAAAACTTCTAAGTGATGCATGCATTCATCTCACAGAGTTGAAATTTACTTTTCATTGAGCTGATTTGAAACAAACTTTTTGTAGTATCTGCAAGGGGACATTTGAAGCGCTTTGAGGCCTCTGGTGGAAAAGGAAATATCTTCACCAAAAAAATAGACAGAAGTATTCTGACAAAATTCTTTGTGATTTGTGAATTCATCTCAGAGAGTTGAACATCTGTTTTGATTGAGCAGCTTTGAAACCCTCTTTTTGTAGAATCTGCAAGTTGACATTGGGAACGCTTTGAGGCCTATGGCAGAAAAGGAAATATCTTCCCATAAAAACTAGACAGAAGCATTCTCACAAATTTCTGTGTGATGTGTGCACTCATCTCACAGAGTTGAACCTTTCTTTTGATTGAGCTGTTTGGAAACACTCTTTTTGTAGAATCTGCAAGTGGACATTTGGAGCGCTTTTAGGCGTGTGGTGGAAAAGGAAATATCTTCACGTACAAACTAGATAGGAACATTCTGACAACCTTCTTTGTGATATGTGCATTCATCTCACAGAGTTGAACCTTAATATTGATTGAGCAGTTTGGAAGCACCCTTTTTGTAATATACGCAAGTGGACTTTTGGAGTGCTTTGAGGCCTTCGGTGGAAAAGGAAATATCTTCGTTTAGGAACTAGACAGAAGCAATCTGAGAACCTTCTTAGTGATATGCGCATTCAGATCACACAGATGAAACTTACTTTTCATTCAGCAGTTTTGAAACACTGTTTTTGTAGAATCCGCAAGTGGACATTTGGAGTGCTTTGAGGCCTACGGTTGAAAAGGATATTCTTCACATAAAAACTAGACAGAAGCATTCTGACAAACATCTTTTAGATGTGTGCATTCATCTCACAAAGTTGAAACTTACTTTTCATTGAGCAGTTTTGAAACATTCTTTTTGTAGAATCTGCAAGTGGAGATTTGGAGTGCTTTGAGGCCAATGGTGGAAAAGGAAATATCTTCATATAAAAACTGGACAGAAGCATTCTGAGAAACTTCTTTGTGATGTGTGATTTCATCTCACAGAGTTGAACCTTCCTTTTGATTGAGGAGTTTGGAAGCACTCTTTATGTAGAATCTGCAAGTGGGCATTTTGAGTGCTTTATGGCCTATGGTGGAAAAGGAAATATTTTCACTTAACAACTAGACAGAAACTTTCTGACAAGCTTTTTGCAATGTGTTCATTCACCTGAAAGAGTTGAACCTTTCTATTGATTGAGCAGCTTTGTGACATTCTTTTTGTAGAATCTGCAATTGAACATTTGGAGCGCTTTGAGGCCTATGGTGAAAAAGGAAATACCTTCACATAAAAATTAAACAGAAGCATTCTGACAAACATCTTTGTGATGTGTGCATTCATCTCAAAGAGTTGAACCTTTCTTTTGATAGGTCAGTTTTGAAACACTCTTTTTATAGAATCTGCAAGTGGAGATTTGGAGTGCTTTGAGGCCTGTGGTGGAAAAGGAAATATCTTCACATAAAAACTGGACAGAATAATTCTGAGAAACTTCTTTGTGATGTGTGCACTTATCTCAAAGAGTTGAACCTTCCTTTTGATTGAGGAGTTTGGAAGCCCTCTTTATGTATAATCGGCAAGTGGACATTTGGACCTCTTTGAGGCCTATGGTGGAAAAGGAAATATCTTCACATAAATACTAGACAGAAGCATTCTGACAAACTTCTTTGTGATGTGTGTATTCACCTCAGAGAGTTGAACCTTACTTTTGATTGAGCAGCTTTAAAACACTCTGTTTGTAGTATCTGCAAGTGGACATTTGGAGCGCTTTGAGTCCTTTGGTGGAAATGGAATTATCTTCACATAAAAACTAGACAGAAGCATCCTTAAAAAATTTTATGTGATTTGTGGATTCATTGCATAGAATTGAATCTTACTTTTCTTTGATCAGTTTTGAAAACCACTTTTTGCAGTATCTGTAAGGGGACATTTGAGTGCTTTGAGGTCTATGGTGGAAAAGAAAATACCTTCACAAAAAAACTGGACGGAAACATTCTGATGAACTACTTTGTAATGTGTGCATTCATCTGAGAGAGTTGAACCTTTCTTTTGATTGAGCAGCTTTGAAATACTCTTTTTGTACAATCTGCAAGTGAATATTTGGAGCACTTTAAGGCCTTTGGTGGAAAACGAAATATCTTCACATAAGAACTAGCCAGAATGTTGGAAA
This sequence comes from Pongo abelii, assembly GCF_028885655.2. Taxonomy (NCBI): domain Eukaryota; kingdom Metazoa; phylum Chordata; class Mammalia; order Primates; family Hominidae; genus Pongo; species Pongo abelii. The sequence continues at coordinate 66,590,633 of NC_072009.2, forward strand.
TGAATGCACACATCACAAAGAAGTTTGTCAGAATGCTTCTGTCTCATTTTTATGTGAAGATATTTCCTTTTCCACCGTAGGCCTCAAAGCACTAAAAATATCCACTTGCAGATTCTACAAAACGAGTGTTTCCAAACTGCTCAATGAATAGTAAGGTTCAACTGTGTGAGGTGAATGCACACATCACAAAGTAGTTTTTCAGAATGCTTCTCTCTAGTTTTTATGTGAAGATATTTCCTTTTCCAACATAGGCCTCTAGTGCTCCAAATATCCACTTGCACATTCTCCAAAAAGAGTGTTTCAAAACTGCTCAATCGAAGGTAAGGTTCAACTCTATGCAATGAATGCACCCATCACAAAGAAATTAGTCAGAATGCTTCTGTGTAGTTCTTAAGTGAAGATATTTCCTTTTCCACCAATGGCCTCAAAGCACTCCAAAAGTTCACTTGAGTATATTACAAGAAGAGTGCTTCAAAACTGCCCGATCAAAAGTAAGGTTCACCTATCTGAAATGAATGCACTTATCACAAGGAAGGCTGTCAGAATGCTTCTGTCTAGTTTTTATGTGAAAATATTTCCTTTTCCACCAAACACCTAAAATCGCTCCAAATATTCACTTGCAGATACTTCAAAAAGACTGTTTCCAAACTGTTCAATCAAAAGAAAGGTTCAACTCTGTGAGATGAATGCACACATCACAAAAAAGTTTGTCAGAATGATTCTGTCTCGTTTTTATGTGAATATATTACCTTTTCCGCCGTAGGCCTCAAAACACTCCAAATGTCCTCTTGCAGATTCTACAAAAAGAGTTTTTCAAAGTTTCTCAATTAAAAGAATGGTTCAAATCTGTGAGATGAATGCACACATCACAAACAAGTTTTTCAGAATGCTTCTGTCTAGTTAGTATATGAAGATATTTCGTTATCCACCATAGGCCTCAAAATGCTCCAAAAGTCCACTTACAGATTCTTCAAAAACAGTGTTTCAAAACTGCTCAATGGAAAATAAAGTTCAATTTTGTGAGATGAATGCACCCAACACAAAGAAGTTTGTCAGATGCTTCTGTCTATTTTTTATGTTAAGATATTTCCTTTTTCACCATAGGTCTCAAAGCGCTCCAAATGTCCATTTGCAGATTCTGCAAAAAGAGGGTTTCCAGGCTGCTGAATCAAAAGAAAGTTTGAACTCTGTAAGATGAATGCACAAATCACAAAGAAGTTTGTCAGAAGTTTCTGTCAAGTTTTTATGTGAAGATATTTCCTTTTCGACCTAAGCCCCAAAGCTCTCCAATTGTCCACTTGCAGATTCCACAAAAAGAGTGTTTCAAAGCTGTTCAATGAAAAGTAAAGTTCAACTCTGTGAGATAAATGTGCACATCACAAAGAAGTGTCTCATAATTCTTCTGTCTACTTATTGTATGAAGATATTTCTTTATCCACCATAGGTCTCAGAGCGCTCCAAATGTCCACTTGCAGATTCTACAAAAAGAGTGTTTCAAAAGTGCTCAATAGAAAGTAAGGTTCAACTCTGTGAGATTAATGCACACATCACAAAGAAAGTCCTCAGAATGCTTCTGTCTAGATCTTATGTGAAGATATTTCCTTTTGCACCATAGGCCACAAAGCAAACCAAATATCCACTTGCAGATAGTACAGAAAGGTTGTTTCAAAGCTGCTCAATCAAAAGTAAGGTTCAAATCTGTGAGATGAATGCACATATCACAAAGAAGTTTGTCAGAATTCTTCTGTCTAGTTTTTATGTCAAGGTACTTCCTTTTCCACCATTGGCCTCAAAGCACTCTAAATGTCCACTTGCAGATTCTATAAAAAGAGTGTTTCAAAACTACTCAATGGAAAGTAAGTTTCAAATCTGTGAGATGAATGCACACATCACAAAGAAGTTTGTCAGAATGCTTCTGTCTATCTTTTATGTGAAGATATCAACTTTTCCTCCATGGGCCTCAAAGCCCTCCCAATGTCCACTTGCAGATTCTGCAAAAAGAGTGTGTCAAAACTATTCAACTGAAAGTAAGGTTCAACTCGGTGAGACTAATGAACACATGACAAGCAAATTTGTCAGAATGCTTCTGTCTAGTTTTTAAGTGAAGATATTACCTTTTCTACCATAGGCCTCAAAGAACTCCAAGTATCCACTTTTGGAGAGTACAAACAGAGTGTTTCAGAACTGCTCAGTAAAAAGTAAGGTTCAACTCCATGAGATGAACACACATATCACAGGGAAGGTTGTCAGAATTCTTCTGAGTGGTTTTTAGGTGAAGGTATTTCCTTTCACACAATAGGCCTCAAAGCACTCCAATTGTCCAATTTCAGGTTGCATAAAAAGAGAGTTTCAAAACTCCTCAACACAACAAAATTACAACTCTGTGAGATGAATGCACACATCATGTAGAAGTTTGTCAGAATGCTTCTGTCTACTTTTTATGTGAAGATATTTTCTTTTCCACCATAGGCCTCAAAGAACTCCAAATCTCCACTTGCAGATTCTATAAAAAGAGTGTCTCAAAACTGACCAATCAAAAGAAAGGTTCAACTCTTTGAGATGAATGCACACATCACAAAGAAGTTTGTCAGAATGCTTCTGTCTAGTTTTTCAGTGAAGATAAGGCCTTTTCCACTATAGGCCTCAAAGCACTACAAATGTCCACTTGCAGATTGTACAAAAAGAGTGTTTCAAAGCTGCTCAAACAAAAGAAAGGTTCAACTCTATGAGATGAATGCACACATCACAAAGAAGTTTGACAGAATGCTTCTGTGTAGTTTTTATGTGAAGATATGTCCTTTCACATCATAGGCCTCAAAGGTCTCCAAATGTCCACTTGCAGATTCTACAAAAAGAAAGGTTCTATTGCTCAACCAAAAGAAAGGTTCAACTCTGTGAGATGAATGCTCTCATCCGAAAGAAGTTTCTCAGAATGCTTCTCTCCAGTTTTTATGTGACGATATTTCCGTTTCCACCATTGGCCTCGGAGAGTTCCAATTATCCACTTGCAGATTCTACAAAAAGAGTGTTTCAAAACTGCTCATTGAAAAGTAAGGTTCAACTCCGTGAGACGAATGCACACATCATAAAGAAGTTTGTCAGAATGCTTCTGTCTTGTTTTTATGTGAACATATTTCATTTTCCACCATAGGCGTCAAAGCGATCCAAATATTCACTTGCTGATTCCACAAAAAGAGTGTTTCAAAGCTGCTGAATCAAAAGAAAAATTTAACTCAGTATGAGATGAACTCACACAACACAAAGAAGTTTCTCATTATGCTTCTGTCTAATTATTATAGGAAGATATTTCATTCTCCACCATAATCCTCAAAGCACTCCAAATGTCCACCTGCAGATTCTACAAAAATAGAGTTTCAAAACTGCTCAATCAAAAGAAAGGTTCAACACTCTAAGATGGATGAACACATCACAAAGAAGTTTTCCAGAAAACTTCTGTCTAGTTTTTATGTGAAGATGTTTCCTTTTCCACTGTAGGCCTCAAAGTGCTCCAATTGTCCACTTGCAGATTCTACAAAAAGAGGGTTTCAAAACTTCTCAAAAAAAGGAAGGCTCAACCCTGTGAGATGAATGCACACATCACAAAGAGTTTTGTCAGAATGCTTCTATCTGGTTTTAATGTGAAGATATTTCCTTTTCCACCATAGGCCTCAAATCACTCCAAAGGTCCACTTGCAGAATCTACAAAAAGAGTGTTTCAAAGCTGCTCAATCAAAAGAAAGGTTCTACTCAGTGTGAGATGAATGCACACATCACAAAGAAGTTTCTCATAATGCTTCTGTCTAGTTATTATATGAAGATATTTGGTTACACACTATAGGCCTCAAAGCGCTCCAAATGTCCACTTGCAGATACTACAAAAAGAGTGTTCCAAAACTGCTCAATCGAAAGTAAGGTTCAAAACAGTGAGATGAATGGACACACTACAAAGAAGTTTTTCAGTATGCTTCTGTCTAGTTTTTATGGGAAGATATTTCCTTTTCCACCATTGGCCTCAAAGCGCTCCAAATGCCCACTTGCAGATTCTACAAAGAGACTTTTTCAAACCTCCTCAACCGGGGGGGAGGAGCCAAGATGGCCGAATAGGAACAGCTCCGGTCTACAGCTCCCAGCGTGAGCAATGCAGATTTCTGCATTTCCATCAGAGGTACCAGGTTCATCTCACTAGGGAGTGCCAGACAGTGGGCGCAGGTCCGTGGGTGCACACACCGTGCGTGAGCCGAAGAAGGGTGAGGCATTGCCTCACTCGGGAAGCGCAAGGGGTCAGGGAGTTCTCTTTCCTAGTCAAAGAAAGGGGTGACAGACGGCACCTGGAAAATCGGGTCACTCCCACCCAAATAATGCGCTTTTCCGACGAGCTTAAAAGACAGTGTACCAGGAGATTAATATCCCGCACCTTTCTCAGAGGGTCCTACGCCCACAGAGTCTCGCTGATTGCTAGCACAGCAGTCTGAGATCAAACTGCAAGGTGGCAGTGAGGCTTGGGAAGGGGTGCTCGCCATTGCCCAGGCTTGCTTAGGGAAACAAGACAGCCGGGAAGCTCTGACTGGATGGAGCCCACCACAGCTCAAGGAGGCCTGCCTGCCTCTGTAGGCTCCACCTCTGGGGGCAGGGCACAGACAAACAAAAAGACAGCAGTAACATCTGCAGACTTAAATGTCCCTGTCTGACAGCTTTGAAGACAGCAGTGGTTCTCCCAGCATACAGCTGGAGATCTGAGAAAGGGCAGACTGCCTCCTCAAGGGGGTCCCTGACCCCTGACCCCCGAGCAGCCTAACTGGGAGGAACCCCCCAGCAGGGGCAGACTGACACCTCACACGGCCGGCCGGGTATGCCAACAGACTTGCAGCTGAGGGTCCTGTCTGTTAGAAGGAAAACTAACAGACAGAAAGGACATCCACACCAAAAACCCATCTGTACATCACCATCATCAAAGACCAAAAGCAGATAAAACCACAAAGATGGGGAAAAAACAGAGCAGAAAAACTGGAAACTCTAAAAAGCAGAGTACCTCTCCTCCTCCAAAGAAACGCAGTTCCTCACCAGCAACGGAACTAAGCTGGATGGAGAATGACTTTGACAAGCTGGGAGAAGAAGGCTTCAGATGATCAAATTATTCCGAGCTAGGGGAAGATATTCAAACCAAAGTCAAAGAAGTTGAAAACTTTGAAAAAAATTTAGAAGAATGTATAACTAGAATAACCAACACAGAGAAGTGCTTAAAGGAGCTGATGGAGCTGAAAACCAAGGCTCGAGAACTACGTGAAGAATGCAGAAGCCTCAGGAGCCGATGTGATCAAATGGAAGAAAGGGTATCAGCAATGGAAGATGAAATGAATGAAATGAAGTGAGAAGGGAGGTTTAGAGAAAAAAGAATAAAAAGAAAAGAGCAAAGCCTCCAAGAAATGTGGGACTATGTGAAAAGACCAAATCTACATCTGATTGGTGTACCTGAAAGTGACGGGGAAAATGGAACCAAGCTGGAAAACACTCTGCAGTATATTATCCAGGAGAACATCCCAAATCTAGCAAGGCAGGCCAACATTCAGATTCAGGAAATACAGAGAACGCCACAAAGATACTCCTCGAGAAGAGCAACTCTAAGATCCATAATTGTCAGATTCACCAAAGTTGAAATGAAGGAAAAAATGTTAAGGGCAGCCAGAGAGAAAGGTCGGGTTACCATCAAAGGGAAGCCCATCAGACTAACAGTGGATGTCTCGGCACAAACTCTACAAGCCAGAAGAGAGTGGGGGCCAATATTCAACATTCTTAAAGAAAAGAATTTTCAACCCAGAATTTCACATCCAGCCAAACTAAGCTTCATAAGTGAAGGAGAAATAAAATACTTTACAGACACGCAAATGCTGAGAGATTTTGTGAACACCAGGCCTGCCCTAAAAGAGCTCCTGAAGGAAGCAGTAAACGTGGAAGTCACAACCAGTACCAGCCCCTGCAAAATCATGCCAAAATGTAAAGACCATCGAGACTAGGAAGAGACTGCATCAACTAACGAGCAAAACAGCCAGCTAACATCATAATGACAGGATCAAATTCACACATAACAATATTAACTGTAAATGTAAATGGACTAAATGCTCCAATTAAAAGACACAGACTGGCCAATTGGATAAAGAGTCAAGACCCATCAGTGTGCTCTATTCAGGAAACCCTTCTCACGTGCAGACACACACATAGGCTCAAAATAAAAGGATGGAGGAAGATCTACCAAGCAAATGGAAAACAAAAAAAAGCAGGGGTTGCAATCCTAGTCTCTGATAAAACAGACTTTAAACCAACAAAGATCAAAAGAGAAAAAGAAGGACATTACATAATGGTAAAGTAATCAATTCAACAAGAATTGTTGAATTCTTGGGTACATATCCTAAATTTATATGCACCAAATACAGGAGCACCCAGATTCATAAAGCAATGCCTGAGTGACCTACAAAGAGACTTAGACTCCCACACATTAATAATGGGAGACTTTAACACCCCACTGTCAACATTAGACAGATCCAGGAGACAGAAAGTCAAAAAGAATACCCAGGAATTGAACTCAGCTCTGCACCAAGCAGACCTAATAGACATCTACAGAACTCTCCACCCAAAATGAACAGAATATACATTTTTTTCAGCACCACACCACACCTATTCCAAAATTGACCACATACTTGGAAGTAAAGCTTTCCTCAATAAAAGTAAAAGAACAGAAATTATAACAAACTATCTCTCAGATCACAGTGCAATCAAGCTAGAACTCAGGATTAAGAATCTCACTCAAAACTGCTCATCTACATGGAAACTGAACAAACTGCTCCTGAATGAGTACTGAGTACATAAGGAAATGAAGGCACCAATAAAGATATTCTTTGAAACCAACGAGAACAAAGATGCAACATGCCAGAATCTCTGGGATGCATTCAAAGCAGTGTGTAGAGGGAAATTTATAGCACTAAATGACCACAAGAAAAAGCAGGAAAGATCGAAAATTGACACCCTAACATCATCATAAAAAGAACTAGAGAAGCAACAGCAAACATATTCAAAAGCTAGCAGAAGGCAAGAAATAACTAAAATCAGAGGAGAACTGAAGGAAATAGAGACACAAAAAAGCCCTTCAAAAAAATAATGAATCCAGGAGCTGGTTTTCTGAAAGGATCAACAAAATTGATAGACCACTAGCAAGATTAATAAAGAAAAAAAGAGAGAAGAATCAAATAGATGCAATAAAAAATGATAAAGGGGATATCACCACTGATCCCACAGAAATACAAACTACCATCAGAGAATACTACAAACACCTCACGCAGATAAACTAGAAAATCTAGAAGAAATGGATAAATTCCTCGACACATACACTTTACCAAGACCAAACCAGGAAGAAGTTGAATCTCTGAATAGACCAATAACAGGAGCTGAAATTGTGGCAATAATCAATAGCTTACCAACCAAAAAAAAGTCCAGGACAAGATGGATTCACAGCCGAATTCTACCAGAGGTACAAGGAGGAACTGGTACCATTCCTTCTGAAACTCTTCCAATCAATAGAAAAAGAGGGAATCCTCCCTAACTCTTTTTATGAGGCCAGCATCATCCTGATACAAAAGCCTGACAGAGACACAACCAAAAAGGAGAATTTTAGAACAATATCCTTGATGAACACTGATGCAAAAATCATCAATAAAATACTGGCAAACCAAATCCAGCAGCACATCAAAAAGCTTATCCACCATGATCGAGTGGGCTTCATCCCTGGGATTCAAGGCTGGTTCAATCTACGTAAATCAATAAATGTAATCCAGCATATAAACAGAACCAAAGACAAAAACCACATGATTATCTCAACAGATGCAGAAAAGGCCTTTGACAAAAATCAACAACCATTCATGCTAAAAACTCTCAATAAATTAGGTATTGATGGGACGTATCTCAAAATAATAAGAGCTATCTATGACAAACCCACAGCCAATATCATACTGAATGGGGAAAAACTGGAAGCATTCCTTTTGAAAACTGGCACAAGACAGGGATGCCCTCTCTCACCACTTCTATTCAAAATAGTGTTGGAATTTCTGACCAGGGCAATTAGGCAGAAGAAGGAAACAATCGGTATTCAATTAGGAAAAGAGGATGTCAAATTGTCCCTGTTTGCAGATGACATGATTATATATCTAGAAAACCCCATCATCTCAGCCCAAAATCTCCTTAAGCTGATAAGGAACTTCAGCAAATTCTCAGGATACAAAATCAATGTACAAAAATCACAAGCATTCTTATACATCAATAACAGACAAACAGAGAGCCAAATCATGAGTGAACTCCCATTCACAATTGCTTCAAAGAGAATAAAATACCTAGGAATCCAACTTCCAAGGGATGTGAAGGACCTCTTCAAGGAGAACTACAAACCACTGCTCAAGGAAATAAAAGAGGATACAAACAAATGGAAGAACATTCCATGGTCATGGGTAGGAAGCATCTTTATTGTGAAAATGACCATACTGCCCAAGGTAATTTACAGATTCATTGCCATCCCCATCAAGCTACCAATGACTTTCTTCACAGAACTGAAAAAATATACTTTAAAGTTCATATGGAACCAAAAAAGAGCCCGCATCGCCAAGTCAATACTAAGCCAAAAGAACAAAGCTGGAGGCATCACACTACCTGACTTCAAACTATACTACAAGGCTACAGTAACCAAAACAGCATGGTACTGGTACCAAAACGGAGATATAGATCAATGGAACAGAACAGAGCCCTCAGAAATAATGCCACATATCTACAACTATCTGATCTTTGACAAACCTGACAAAAACAAGCAATGGGGAAAGGATTTCCTATTTAATAAATGGTGCTGGGAAAACTGGCTAGCCATATGTAGAAAGCTGAAACTGGATCCCTTCCTTACACCTTATACATAAATCAATTCAAGATGGATTAAAGACTTAAATGTTAGACCTAAAACCATAAAAACCCTAGAAGAAAACCTAGGCATTACCATTCAGGACATAGTCATGGGCAAGGACTTCATGTCTTAAACACCAAAAGCAATGGCAACAAAAGCCAAAATTGATAAATGGGATCTAATTAAACTAAACAGCTTCTGTACAGCAAAAGGAACTACCATGAGAGTGAACAGGCAATATACAAAATGGGAGAACATTTTTGCAACCTACTCATCTGACAAAGGGCCAATATCCAGAATCTACAATGAACTCCAACAAATTTACAAGAAAAAAACAAACAAACCAATCAAAAGTGGGCGAAGGACATGAATAGACACTTCTCAAAAGAAGACATTTATGCAGCCAAAAAACACATGAAAAAATGCTCACCATCACTGGCCATCAGAGAAATGCAAATCAAAACCACAATGAGATACCCTCTCACACCAGTTAGAATGGCAATCATTCAAAAGTCAGGAAACAACAGGTGCTGGAGAGGATGTGGACACTTTTACACTGTTGGTGGGACTGTAAAGTACTTCAACCATTGTGGAAGTCAGTGTGGCGATTCCTCAGGGATCTAGAACTAGAAATTCCATTCGACCCAGCCATCCCATTACTGAGTATATACCCAAAGGACTGTAAATCACGCTGCTATAAAGACACATGCACACGTATGATTATTGCGGCATTATTCATAATAGCAAAGACTTGGAACCAACCCAAATGTCCAACAATGATAGACTGGATTAAGAAAATGTGGCACATATACACCATAGAATACTATGCAGCCATAAAAAATGATGAGTTCACGTCTTTGTAGGGACATGGTTGAAATTGGCAATCATCATTCTCAGTAAACTATCACAAGAACAAAAAACCAAACACCGCATATTCTCACTCATAGGTGGGAATTGAACAATGGGAACACATGGACACAGGAAGGGGAACATCACACTCTGGGGACTGTTGTGGACTGGGGGGAGGGGGAAGGGAGAGCATTGGGAGATATACCTAATGCTAGATGACGAGTTAGTGGGTGCAGAGCACCAGCATGGGACATGTATACATATGTAACTCACCTGCACATTGCACACATGTACCCTAAAACCTAAAGTATAATAATAATTTTTAAAAAGTCAGAAACTCTTACAATGTATTCTTTCTGAAGCCTGCTTCCTGGAGGCTTCATCTGCATGATAAAACTTTGGTCTTCAAACCTTTTATCATAACTCAGACATTCCTTTCTATTGATCATAACTCTTTTAACCAATTACCAATCAGAAATTTTTTTATTCTACCTATAAATCTGGGAGCCCCCACCTGCACTCTGCTTCAAGATTTCCCACCTTTCTGGACTGAACCAATGTATATCTTAAATGTATTTGATTGATGTCTCCTGTCTCCCCAAAATGTATAAAAGTAAGCTGCACTCAACCACCTTGGGCCCGTGTTCTCAGGGCCTCATGAGTGAGGGCTGTGTCATGGGCCATGGTCACTCTTATTTGGCTCAGAATAAATCTCTTTTTAATAATAATTTTCAATTTAATAATAATTTTTAATAATAAATATTTTACAGAAAAAAAAACCTCCTCAACCAAAAGAATGGCTCAACTCTGTGAGAAGTATGCAGACAACACCAAGAAGTTTCTCATACTGTTTCTTTCTAGTTATTAGACAAAGATATTCCGGTATCCATCATAATCCTCAAAGCGCTCCAATTGTTGACTTGCTGATTCTACAAAAAGGGTGTTTCAAAACTGCTCAATCAAAAGAAAGGTTCAACTCTGAAAGATGAATGCGCGCATCACAAGGATGTTTTTCAGAAGGCTTCTCTCTAGTTTTAATGTGAAGATATTTCCTATTCCAACAAATGCCTCAAAGTGCCGCAAATGTACACTTGCAGATTCTACAAAAGGGCGTTTCAAAACTGCTCAATGAAAAGAAAGTTCAACTCTGTGAGATGAATGCACACATCACAAAGAAGTTTTTCAGAATGGTTTTCTATAGTTTTTAAGTGAAGATGTGTCCTTTTCCACCATAGGTGTCAAAGCGCTACAAATGTCCAATTGCATATTCTACAAAAAGAGTGTTTCAATACTGCTCAATCTAAGGAAGTTTCACCTCCATGGGATGAATGCACATATCAAAAGGAAGTTTCTCAGGATGCTTCTGTCTAGCTACTATGTGAAGTTATTTCATGTTCCAACATAGGCCTCAATGGGCTCCAATGTCAAATTGCAGATTCTACAAAAAGAGTGTGTCAAAACTGCTCAATCAATAAAAAGGTTCATCTCCGTGAGATGAATGCACACATCACAAAGGAGTTTCTCAGAATGCTTCTGTCCAGTTTTTACGTGAAGATATTTCTTTTTCTACTAGAGGCAGTATAGCACTCCAAATATCCACTTGCAGATTCTACAAAAAGAGTGTTTCCAAACTGCTCAATCAAAAGAAAGGTTCGAGCCCGTGAGATGAATGCACACATAACAAAGAAGTTTCTCAGAATGCTTCTGTCTAGTTTTTATGCGAAGATATTTCCTTTTTCACCATAGACCTCAAAGCGCCCAAAATGACCGGTTGAAGATTCTACAAAAAGAGTTTGTCAAAATTTCTCAATGAAAAGAAAGTTTCACCTGTATAAGTTGAATGCACATATCACAAAGAATTTTCTCAGAATGATTCTGTCTAGTTTTTATGTGAAGATATTTCCTTTTCCACCATAGGCCTCAAAGTGCTCCAAATGTACAATTTCAGATTCTACAAAAAGAGTGTTTCAAAACTGCTCAATCAAAAGAAAGTTTCAAATCCATGAGATGAATGCACACCTCACAGAGAAGTTTGTCAGAATGCGTCTGTCTAGTTTTTATGTGAAGATATTTACTTTTCCACCATAGGCCAGATAGCGATCCTAATGTCCACTTGAATATTCTACAAAAATATTGTTTCAAAACTGCTCAATCAAAAGAAGGGTTCATCTCTGTGAAATGAATGCACACATCACAAAGTATTTTCTCAGAATTATTCTGTCTAGCTTTTATTTGAAGATATTTCCTATTCCAACATAGGCCTCAAAGAGCCCCAAATGTACACGTGCAGATTCTGCAAAAGGGTGTTTCAAAACTGTTCAATGAAAAGAAAGTTCAACTCTGTGAGATGAATGCACATATCACAAAGAAGTTTGTCAGAATGTTTTTCTATAGTATTTATGGGAAGATGTGTCCTTTTCCACCATAGGCGTCAAAGCGCTCCAAATGTCCAATTGCAGATTCTACAAAAAGAGTGTTTCAATACTGCTCAATCAAAAGAAAATTTCACAAGGTGAGTTGAATGCATACATCTAAAGGAAGTTTCTCAGAATTCTTCTGTATGGCTACTATGTGAAAGTATTTCGTGTTCCACCATAAGCCTCAAAGCGCTCCAAATGTCCAATTGTAGATTCTACAAATAGAAAGTTTCAAAACTGCTCAATAAAAAGAAAGGTTTAACTCTGTGAGATTAATGCACACATCACAAGGGCGTTTCTCAGAATCCTTCTCTCTAGTTTTTATGTGAAGATACTTCCTTTTCTACTAGAGGCAGTATACCACTCCAAATATCCACTTGCAGATTTTACAAAAAGAATGTTTCCAAACTGCCCAATCAAAAGAAAGTTTCGAGTCTGTGAGGTGAATGCACACATCACAAAGAAGATTCTCAGAATGCTTCTGTCTAGTTTTTATGTAAAGATATTTCCTTTTTCACCATTGACAACAACGAACCCAAAATGACTAGTTGCAGATTCTACAAAAAGAGAGTGTCAAAACTGCTCAATGAAAAGAAAGTTTCAACTCTATAAGATGAATGCACATATCACAACGAATTTTCTCAGAATGGTTCTGTCTAGTTTTTATGTGAAGATATTTCCTTTTCCATCATAGGCCCCAAAGTGCTCCAAATGTCCACTTGCATATTTTACAAAAGGAGTGCTTCAAAGCTGCTAAATCAAAAGAAAGACTCAACTCAGTGTGAGATGAATGCACACATCACAAAGAAGTTTCTCGTAATGCTTCTGTCTAGTTATTATATGAAGATATTTCGTTATCCACCACAGGCTTCAAAGCGATCCAAATATCCACTTCCAGATTCTACAAAAAGAGTGTTTCAAAACTGCTCAATCAAAAGAAAGTTTCAACTCTGTAAGATGAATGCACACATCACAAATAAATTTTTCAGCAGGCTTCTGTCTAGTTTTTATGTGAAGATATTTCCTTTTCCACCATAGGCCTCAAAGCCCTCCAATGTCCACTTGCAGATTCTCCAAAAAGGGTGTTTCAAAACTGTTCAATGAAAAGTAAATTTCAAATCTGTTAGATGAATGCACACATCACAAAGTATGTGCATTTGTCAGAAGGCTTATGTCAATTTTTTATTTGAAGATATTTCCTTCTACACCATAGACCTCAAAAGCACTCCAAATGTCCACTTGCAGATTCTACAAAAAGAGTGTTTCAAACTGCTCAATCGAAAGTCAGGTTCAACACTGTGAGGTGAATGAACACATCACAAGCAAATTTGTCAGAATGCATCTGTCTAGTTCTTAAGTGAAGATATTTCCTTTTCCACCATAGTCCTCATAGCACTTCAATTGTCCACTTGCAGATTCTACAAACAGAGTGTTTCAAAACTGCTCAACCAAAAGAAACGTTAAACTTTGTAAGATGAATGCACACATCACAAAGAAATTTTTCAGAAGGCTTCTGTCTAGTTTTTATGTGAAAATAATTCCTTTTCCACCTTAGGCCTCAAAATGCACAAATTGCCCACTTGCAAATTCTACAAAAAGAGTGTTTCAAAACTGCTTAATGAAAACAAAGGTTCAACTCTCTGGGATGAACGCACGCATCACAAAGAAGTTCTTCGGAATGCTTCTGTCTGGTTTTTGTGTGAAGATATTCCCTTTTCCACCATAGGCCGCAAAGCCCTCCAAATATCCACTTCCAGATTCTGCTAAGGGAGTTTCCAAACTATTCAATCAAAAGAATGATTCAACTCAGTGACATGAATACTCACATCACAAAGACATTCTTCAGAATGCTTCTGTCTACTTTTTATGTGAAGATATTTCCTTTTCTACCATAGACCTCAAACACTCCAACTGTCCACGTGCAGATAGTACAAAAAGGATGTTTCAAAACTGCACCATCCAAAGTAAGGTTCAACTCTGTGAGATGAATGCACGTATCACAAAGTTTTTCAGAATGCTTCTACCTAGTTTATATGGGAAAATATTTGCGTTTCCAGCAGAGGTCCCAAAGCGCTCCAAATGTCCACTTGCACATTCTACAAAAAGCTTGTTTCCAAACTGCTCAATCAAAAGGAAGATTTTTCAGAATGCTTCTGTCCAGTTTTTATGTGAAGATATTTCCTTTTCCACTGTAGTCAGTATAGCACTCCAAATATCCACTTGCAGATTCTACAAAAAGAGTTTTTTCAAACTCCTCAATCAAAAGAAAAGTTGGAGTCTGTGAGATGAATGCACACATCACAAAGAAGTTTCTCAGAATGCTTCTGTCTAGTTTTTATGAGAGGATATTTCCTTTTCCACCATAGGCCTCAAAGAGCTCCAAATGACCATTTGCAGATTCTACAAAAAGAGTGTGTCAAAACTGCTCAATGAAAAGAAAGGTTCAACTCTATAAGATGAATGCACACATCATAAAGAAGTTTGTCAGAATGCTTCTGTCTCGTTTGTATGTGAAGATATTTCCTTTTCCACCACAGGCCTCAAAGCACTCCAAATGTCCAATTGCAGATTCTACAAATAGAGTGTTTCAAAACTGCTCAATGAAAAGTAAGGTACAACTCTATGAGATGAAAGCACACATCACAAAGAAGTTTGTCAGAATGCTTCTGCCTAGTTTTTATGTGAAGATATTTCCTTTTCTAACATTGGTCTCAAGTGCTCCAAATGTCCACTTGCAGATTCTACCAAAAGAGTGTTTCAAACCTGCTCAATCAAAACAAATTTTCAACTCTGTGAGATGAATGTGCACATCACAAAGAAGTTTCTCAGAATGCTTCTATTAATTATGTAAAGATATTTCATTTTCCAACATAGGCTTCAAAGCCCTCCAGATGTCCACCTGCAGGTTCTACAAAAAGATTGTTTCAAAACTGCTCAATTGCAAGTAAGTTTCAACTCTGTGAGATGAATGCACACGTCACAAAGAAGTTTGTCAGACATCCTCTGTCTAGTTTTTATGTGAAGATATTTGCTTTTCCACCTTAGATCGCACAGCGTTCCAAATATCCAATTGCAGATTCCACAAAAAGAGTGTTTCAAAACAGCTCAATCAAAAGAAAGGTTCAATTCTGCCTTCAATTCTTTATGTACCCTGTAGTCATTCAGGAGGAGGTTGTTGAATTTCCATGTAGTTGAGCGGTTTTGAAAGAGTTGCTTAATCCTGAGATCTAGTTTGATTTCATTGTGGTCTGAGAGAGAGTTTGTCGTAAATTCTGTTCTTTTACATTTGCAGAAGAGAGCTTTACTTCCAACTATGTGGTCAGTTTTGGAATAGGTGTGGTGTGGTGCTGAAAAGAATGCATATTCTGTTGATTTGGGGTGGAGAGTTCTGTCGATGTCTATCAGTTTCATTTGGTGCAGAGCTGAGTACAATTCCTGAGTATCCTTGTTAAATTTCTGTCTCATTGATCTGTCTAATGTTGACAGTGGGGTGTTAAAATCTCCCATTATTATTGTGTGGGAGTCTAAGTGGTCTGTTGAAATGAATTATGAGCTGAGATTGTTGCACTGTAATCCAATCTGGGTGTCAGTGTGAGATCCTGTCAAAAGAAAGGAATGGAATGGAATGGAGTGGAATGGAATACAGTGGAATGGAATGGAGTGGAGTGGAGTTGACTGGACTGGAGTGGAGTGCAGAGGAGTGGAGAGGAATGGAGTGGATTAGAATGGTATGGAGGGGAACGGAATGGAGTGGAATGGAATGGAATCGAGTCCAGTGGATTGGTGTTTAATGGAGTGCAATGGAATGGGTTGGAATGGAATTGAGTGGTGTGTTGTGGAATGGAGTGGAATGGAATGGAATGGCATGGAATGGAATTGATTGGAGTGGAGTGGTGTGGAATAGAGCGGAGTTTAGTGGAATGGGAAGGAATGGAATGGAATGGAATGGAAAGGAATGGAATGGAATGGAAAGGAATGGAATGGAAACGAATGGAATGCAAATAAATGCAATTGAATAGAATGGTGAAATGAAATGTGCACTGAGATTAAGCCACTGCACTGAAGCCAGGTTGACAGAGCGAGACCCTGTCAAAAGAAAGGAATGCAATGGAAGTGAGATCAAAGAATGGAATGGAGTGGAGTGGAGTGGAGTGGAGAGGAATGCAGTGGAATGGAATGGGGTGGAATGGAATGGAATGGGATGGAGTGGGATGGAGTGGAGTGGAGTGGTGTTGAGTGGAACGGAATAGAATGAAGTGCAGAGAAGTAGAGTGGAATAGAGTGGAGTGGAGTGGAATGGAATGGATTGGAATGGAATGAAACGCTGAAATGAAATGGTAGCTGAGATCATGCCACTGCACTCCAGCCTGGGTGATAGAATGAGATCCTGTCGAAAGAAAGGAATGGAATGGAATGGAGTGGAATGAAATGGAGTGGAATGGCATGGAGTGGAGTGGAGTGGAATGGAGTGGAATAGAATGGTGAAATGAAATATGAGACGAGATTGTGCTACTGTACTCCAACCTGTGTGACAGGGTGAGATCCAGTAGAAAGAAGGGAAAGGAATGGAATGAAGTCGAATGGAATGAAATGGAATCAAATGGAATGGAATGGAATGGAGAAATGAAATATGAGCTGAGATTCTACCACTGCACTCCATTCTGGGTGACAGAGTGAGATCCTGTTGAAAGAAAGAAATGTAATATAATGGAGTGTATTGGAATGGAATGGAATGGAATGGAGTGCAGTGAAGAGCAATGGAGTGGATTGGAGTGGAGTGGAGTGCAATGGAGTGGATTGGAGTGGAGTGGAGTGAAATGGAGTGGAATGGAATTTGATGTAATGAAGTGGAATGGAGTGAAGTGGAGTGGAGTGGAGTGCAATGCAGTGGAATGGAATGGTATAGACTGGAGAAGACTGGAGTGGAGTGAAGTGGAGTGAAGTGGAGTGGAATGGAATGGAACACAGTGGAGGGGAGTGTAGTGGAGTGGAAAGAAATGGAATGGAATGGAATGGAATGGTAAAATGAAATGTGAGCTGAGATTCTGCCACTGCACTCCAGCCTGTGTGACAGAGTGAGATCCTGTCAAAAGAAAAGAATGGAATGGAATGGAGTGGAATGGAATGGAATGGAATAGAATGGAGTGAAGTGCAATGGAATAGAGTGGACTGGAATGGAGGGGAGTGGAATGGAATGGGATGGAATGGAGTGGAATGGACTGGAATGGAGTGGAGTGGACTAGAATGGAGTGGAGTGGAATGGAGTGGAATGGAGTGGAAAGGAATGGGATGGAATGGAATGGAGTGGAGTTGGTGGGAGTGGAGTGGAGTAGAATGGAGTGGAATGGAATGGAATGGAATGGAGGGGAGAGGAGTGGATTGGAGTGTTGTGGAGTGGAATGGAACGGGATGGAATGGAATGGCATGGAGTGGAGTGGACTGGAGTGGAGTGGAATGGAGTGGAATGGAATGGGATGGAATAGACTGGAGTGGAGTGGAGTGGAGTTGAGTGGAATGTAATGGAATGGAATGCAATGGAATTGAATGGAAAGGAATGGAATGGAATGGAATGGAATGGTGAAATGAAATGTGAACTGGGTTTGTGCTACTGCACTCCAGCCTGGGATACAGAGGGAGATCCTGTCAAAAGCAAGGAATTGAATGGAATGCAGTGGAATGGAATGGCAAGGAACTGAATGGAATGGAATGGAATGGAGTGGAGTGGAGTGGAGTGGAGTGGAGTTGAGTGCAGTGGAGTTTAGTGGAATGGAATGGAATGGAATGGGATGGAATGTAATGGAGTGGAGTGGAGTGGTGTGGAGTGGTGTGGAGTGGAGTGGAATGTAGTGGAATGGAATGGGATGGAATTGAATGGAATAGACTGCAGTGGAGTGGAGTGGAAAGGACTGGAATTGAAGAGGGTGGAATGGAGAGGATTGGAGTGGAGTTGAGTGGAGTGGAATGGAATGGAATAGAATGGAACGGAATGGAAGGCAATGGAAGGGAATGGTGAAATGAAATATGAGCTGAGATTCGGCCACTGCAATCCAGCCTGGGTGACAGAGTGAGATTCTGTCAAAAGAAAGGAATGGAATGGAATGGAGTGTAATAGAATGGAATGGAATGGAATGGAGTTGAATGGAGTGGAGTGGAGTGGAGTGGAATGTAATGGAATGGAATGCGATGGAATAGAATGGAGTGGAGATTAGTGGAGTTGAGTGGAATGGAATGGAATGGAATGGAGTGGAGTGGAATGGATGTAACGGAGTGGGGTGGAGTGGAATAGAGTGGAATGGAGTGGAGTGGAATGCAGTGCAATGCAATGGAATGGAATGGAGTGCAGTTTGATGCAATGGAGTGGAATGGTGAAATGAAATGTGAGTTGAGATTTTGCCACTGCACTCCACCTGCGTGACAGAGTGAAATCCTCTCAAAAGACAGGAATGGAATGGAATGGAGTATAATGGATTGGAGTGGAATTGAATGGAGTGGAATGGAGTTGAGTGGAGTGCAGTGGACTCGAGTGGAGTGGAGTGCAGTGGAGTGGAATGGAGACGAATGGAATGGGATGGAGTGAAATGGAGTGAACTGGAATGGAGTGGAATGGAACGGGATGGAATTGAAAGGACTGGAGTGGAGTGGAGTAGATTGGAATGTAGTGGAAAGGAATGGAATGGAATGGAATGGTGTAGAATGGAGTGGACTAAAATGGAGTGGAGTGGAATGCAATGGAATGGAATCAAAAGGAATGCAATGGAATCTAATGGTGAAATTAAATGTGAGATGAGATTGTGCCACTGCACTCCAGCTGGTGTCACAGAGTGATATCCTGTTGAAAGATAGGAATGGAATGGAATGGAATGAAATGGAGTGGAAAGGAGTGGAGTGGATTGGAGTGCAGTTTAGTGAAATGGAGTGGAAAGGCAGGAAATGGAATGGGATGGAATGGAATGGAGTGGAGGGGAGGGGAGTGGAATCGAGTGGAATGGAATGGGATTGAGTGGAATGGAGTGGAGTGGAGTGCAATGGATTGGAATGAAATATAATGCAATGGAATGGAATGGATTGCCATGGAGTGGAGTGGAATGGAATGGAATGGAAAGGAATGGAATAGAATGGAGTGGAATTGAATGGAATGGATTGGAATGGTGAAATGAAATGTGAGCTGAGATTGTTGTACTACATTGCAGCCTGGGTGACAGAGTGAGATCCTGTCGAAAGAAAGGAATGAAATGGAATGGAGTGGAATGGAATGGAATGGAATGGAATGCAATGGAATGGAATTGAGTGAAGTGGAGTGGAGTGGAGTGGAATGAGTGCAGTGGATTGGAATGGAGTGGAATGGAATGGGATGCAATGGAATTGAACAGAGTGGATTGGAGTTGATTGGAGTGGAATGGAATGGGAAGGTATGGAGTGGAGTGGAGTGGACTCGAGTTGAGTGGTATGGAATGGAATGTAGTGGATTGGAGTGGAGTGGAGTCAAGTGGAGTGGGTTGGAATGCAATGAAATAGAATGGAATGGATTGGAATGGTGAAATGAAATGTGAGCTGAGAATGTGCCACTGTACTCGAGACTGTGTGACAGAGTGAGATCCTGTCGAAAGAAAAGAATGGAATGGAATGGAGTTGAATGGAATGGAATGGAATGGAAAGGAGTGGAAAGGAATGGACTGGAGTGGAGTGGAGTGTAGTGGAATGGAGTAGAATGGAATTGGATTGAATCTAATGGAGTGGAATGTAATGTAGTGGGGTGGAGTGGACTGGAATGGTGTGGAATGGAATGGAATGGAACGGAGTGGAGTGGAATGGAATGGAATGGTTTTGAATGGAATGGAGTGATGAAATGAAATGTGAGATGAGATTGTGCCACTGCACTCCAGCCTGGTTGACTGAGTGAGATCTTGTTGAAAGAAAGGAATGGAATGGAATGGAGAGGAATGAAATGGAATATAGTGGAGTGGAGTGGAGTGAAGTGGAGTGGAGTAGAGTGGAGTAGAGTGGAATGGAGTGGAATGGGATAGGACGGATTGGAATGGAATGAAGTGGAGTGGAGTAGAGTGGAGTGGAATGGATTGGAATTGAATGGGATGGAATGTGATAGAGTGGATTGTACTGGAATGGAGTGGATTCGAATGGACGGGAATGGAATGGAATGGAATGGAATGGAATGTAGTTGAGTGAAGTTTAGCGGAGTGGAGTGGAGTGGAGTCGAATGTTATGGAATGGAATGGTATGCAACAGAATGTTGAAATGAAATGTGATCTGAGATTGTTCCACTACACCCCAGGCTGGGTGACTCAGTGAGATCCTGTCGAAAGAAGGAATGGAATAGAATGGAGTTGAATGCAACGGAATGCAATGGAATGGAGCAGAGTGAAGTGGAGTGGAATAGAGTGGAATGGAATTAGATGGAAAGGAATGGTGTGGAAGGGAGTGGAGTGAAGTGGAGTGCAATGGACTGGAATGGAATGGGATGTAATGGAGTGGAGTGGAATGGAATGGAGTTGAGTGGCGTGGAATGGAATGGAATGGAAAAAGAGTGGAATAGAGTGGAGTGGAGTGGAGTGGGGTGCAGTGGAATGGAATGGAATGGAATGGAACGCAATGAAATGGAATGTTGAATTGAAATGTGAGCTGAGATTGTGCCACTGCACTCCAGCCTGGGTGAAACAGTGAGATCCTGTTGAAAGAAAGGAATGGAATGGAATGGAGTGGAATGGAATGGAATGGAATGGAATTTAGTGAAATGGCGTGGATTGCAGTGTAGTGGATTGGAGTGGCAGTGCTGTGAAGTGGACTGGAATGAGGTGGAATGGATTGTGATGGATAGGAATGAAATGGAGTGGAGTCGAGTGGAGTAGGGTGGATTAGAGTAGAATGGAATGGGATGGAAGGCAATGGTGTTGAATGGAATGGAGTTAAGGGAAACGGAATGGAATGGAGTGGAGTGGATTGGAGTGGAGTGGATTAGAGTGGAAAGGAATGTAATGGGATGGATTGGAAAGGAATCCTTAAATGAAACTTGAGCTGTGATTGTTCCGCTGCACTCCACGCTGCGTGAAAGAGTGAGATCCTTTCGAAAGAAAGGAATGGAAAGTAATGGAGTGGAATGGAATGGATTGGGATGGAATCGAGTGGAGTGGAGTGCAGTAAAGTAGTGTGTAATGGAGTGTAATTGAATGGTGAAATGAAATGTGAGCTGAGATTGTGCCACTGCACTCCAGCCTGTGTGACAGAGTGAGATCCTGTCAAAATAAAGAAATGGAACGGAGTGTAACAGAATGGAAAGGAATGGAATGGAATGGAATGGAATGTAGTTGAGAGAAGTTTAGCGGAGTGGAGTGGAATGGAGTCCAATGTTATGGAATGGAATGGAATGGAATGCAACAGAATGTTGAAATGAAATGTGAGCTGAGATTGTTCCACTGCACTCCAGCCTGGGTGATTGAGTGAGATCCTGTCGAAAGAAGGGAATGGAATGGAATGGAGTTGAATGCAATGTAATGGAATGAAATGGAGTGGAGAGAAGTGGAGTGGAGTGGAGTGGAGTGGAATACAGTGGAATGGAATGGGATGGAATGGAATGGTGTGTAGGGCATTGGAGTGGAGTGCAATGGAGTGGAATGAAATGGGATGAAATGGAGTGGAGTGGAGAAGAGTAGAGTGGAGTGGAATGGAATGGAATGGAAAGCAGTGTAATAGAGTGGAGTGGAGTGGGGTGGAGTGGAATGGAATGGAAATGAATGGAATGGAATGGAATGCAATGCAATGAAATGGAATTGTGAATTGAAATGTGAGCTGAGATTGTGCCACTGCACTCCAGCCTTGGTGAAAAAGTGAGATCCTGTCGAAAGAAAGGAATGGAATGGAATGGAGTGGAATGGAATGGAGTGGAGTGGAGTGGAGTGGAGTGGAGTCGAATGGAGTGGATTGCAGTGTAGTGGATTGGAGTGGAGTGCTGTGGAGTGGACTGGAATGAGGTGGAATGCATTGTGATGGATTGGAATGGAATGGAGTGGAGTCGAGTGGTGTAGGGTGGATTAGAGTGGAATGGAATGGGATGGAATGCAATGGTGTTGAATGGAAGGGAGTGAAGGGAAAAGGAATGGAATGCAGCGGAGTGGATTGGAGTGGAGTGGATTAGAGTGGAAAGGAATGTAATTGGATGGAATGGATGGAGTGGAATGGAAAGCTTAAATGAAATGTGAGCTGTGATTGTGCCGCTGCACTCCACGCTGCGTGAAACAGTGAGATCTTTTCGAAAGAAAAGAATGGAAAGTAATGGAGTGGAATGGAATGGAGTGGAGTGGAGTGGTGTGTAATGGAGTGTAATTGAATGGTGAAATGAAATGTGAGCTGAGATTGTGCCACTGCACTCCAGCCTGTGTGACAAATTGAGATCCTGTCAAAATAAAGGAATGGAAAGGAATGGAAAACAATGGAATGGAATAGAATGGAATGGAATGGAATAGAATGGAATGGAATGGAATGGAATGGGATGGAATAGAATGGAATTCAGTGGAGTGGAGTGGAGTGGAGTGGAATGAACTGGGATGGAATGGAATGGAGTTGAGTTTAGTGGAGTCGATTGGAGTGGAATGAAGTGGAATGGAATGGCATGGAATGGAATGAAGTGGAGTGGAGTGGAATGGAGTGGAATGGAATGGAATGGAAGGGAGTGGAATGCAATGGAATGGAATGGTGAAGAGAAATGTGTGCTGAGATTGTGCCAGTGCACCCCAGCCTGGGTGATAGGGTGATATTCTGTAAAAAGAAAGGAATGGAATGGAAGCGAGTGGAATGGAATGGAATGGAAAAGAGTGGAGTGGAGTAGAGTGGAGTGGTGTGGAGTGGAATGGAGTGGAAAGGAATGGGATGGAATGGAATCAAGTGCAGTGGAGTGGAGTGGAGTGGAATGGAGTGGAGTGGAATGGGATGGAATGAAATGAAATGGAATGGAGTGTAGAGGAGTGGAGTGGAGTGGAGTAGAATGGACTGGAATGGAATGGAATAGAGTGGAATGGAGTAGATTGGTCGGGAATGGAGTGGAGTTGAATGGAATGCAATGGAGTGGAGAGGAGTTGAGTGGAATGGAATGGAATTTAATGGAATGCAATTTAATGAAAAGTAAGTTTCAACTCTGTGGTATGAATGCACACATCACAAAGAAGTTTCTCAGAATGCTTCTGTCTAGTTGTTTTGTGAATATAATTCCTTTTCCACCATAGGCATCAAATCACTCCAAATGTCCACTTGCAGATAGGACAAAAAGGGTTTTCCAAAACTGCTCAATGAAAATTAAGGTTCAAATCTGTGAGATGAATGCACATATCACAAAGGTTGTCAGAGTGCTTCTATTTTTTATGTGAAGATATTTCCTTTTCCACCAAAGGCCCCAAAACAGAAAAAATGTCCACTTGCAGCTTGCACAAAAAGAATGTTTCAAAGCTTCTCAATCAAAGGAAATGTTCATCTCTGTGAGACGAATGCACACATCACAAAGAAGTTTGTCAGAATGCCTCTGTCTAGTTTTTATGTGAAGATATTTCCTTTTCCACCATAGACCTCAAAGCACTACAAATGTCCACTTGCAGATTCTAAAAAAGAGTGTTTCAAGACTGCCCAAACAACAGAAAGGTTCGACTCTGTGAGGCGAACGCACACATCACAAAGAAGTTTTTCAAAATGCTTCCTATAGTTTTTAGGTGAAGATATTTCTCTTTCTACCATA
This sequence comes from Pongo abelii, assembly GCF_028885655.2. NCBI lineage: Eukaryota > Metazoa > Chordata > Mammalia > Primates > Hominidae > Pongo > Pongo abelii. The sequence continues at coordinate 66,614,562 of NC_072009.2, forward strand.
GGCCTCACAGCGCTTCAAATGTCCACTTGCAGATTCTACAAAAAGAGTGTTTCAAGTTGCTCAAGCAAAAGAAATGTTCAGCTCTGTGAGATGAACGCACGCATCACAAAGAAGTTTGTCAGAATGCTTCTGTCTAGTATTTATATAAATATATTTCCTTTTCCAACATAGGTCTCAAAGCGCTCCAAATGTCCACTTGTAGAATCTACAAAAAGAGGGTTTCAAAACTATTCAATGAAAAATAAGGTTCCAATCTGTGAGATGAATGTACATCTCACAAAGAAGTTTGTCAGAATGCTTCTGCCTAGTTTTTATGTAAAGATATTTCTTTTTCCACCTTAGACCTCAAAGAGCTCCAAGTGTCCACTTGCGGATTCTACAAAAAGAGTGTTTGAAGGCTGCTGAATCAAAAGAAAGGTTGAACTCTGTGAGAAGAATGAACACATCACAAAGAATATTGTCAAAATGCTTCTGTCTACTTTTTATGTGAAGATATTTCCTTTTCCATAATAGGCCTCAAAGCTCTCCAAATGACCACTTGCAGATTCAACAAAAATAGTGTTTCAAAACAGTTCAATGAAAAGTAAGCTTCAACTCTGTGAGATGAATGCACACATCACAAAGAAGTGTGTCCGAATGCTTCTGTCTAGTTATTATTTGAAGATACTTCCTTTTCCACCATACACCTAAATGTGCTCCGAATGTCCACTTTCAGATTCTACAAAAAGCGTGTTTCAAAGCTGCTCAATCAAAAGAAAGATTCAACTACGTGAGATGAATGCACCCATCACAAAGAAGTTTCTCAGAATGCTTCTGTCTAGTTATTATATGAAGATATTTCGTTACACACCACAGGCCTCAAGGCGCTCCAAATGTCTACCTGCAGATTCTATAAAAAGAGTGTTTCAAAACTGTTCAAAGACAAGTGAGGTTCAACTCTGTGAGTTGAGTGCACACATCCCAAAGAAGTTTGTCGGAATGCTTTTGTACAGTTCTAATGTGAAGATATGTCCTTTTCCACCACAGGCCTCCAAGAGCTCCAAATGTCTACTTGCAGATTCTACAAAAAGAGTGTTTCCAAACTGCTCTATGAATAGTAAGGTTCAACTCTGAGAGATGAATGCACACATCACATAGAAGATTGTCAGAATATTTCTGTCTAGTTTTTATGTGAAGATATTTCCTTTTCCACCATAGGACCCACAGTGCTCCAAATCTCCCCTTGAAGATTCTACAAAAGAGTTTTTCCAAACTGCTCAATCAAAAGGAAGCTTCAACTCTGTGAGATGAATGCACACATCACAAAGAAGCTTCTTAGTATACTTCTATCCAGTTTTTATGTGAACATACTACCTTCTACACCATAGACCTCTAAGCGCTCCAAATGTCCTCTTGCAGATTCTACACAAAGAGTGTTTCAAAACTATTCAAACACAAAAAATGTTCATCTCTGGGAGATGAATGGACTCATCACAAAGAAATTTCTCAAAATTATTCTGTCCAGTTTTTAGGTGAAGATATTTCCTTTTCCACCATTGGCCTCAATGCACTCCATATGGACAATTGCAGATTCTAGAAAAAGAGTGGATCAAAACTGCTCAATGAAAAGAAAGTTTCAACTCCATGAGATGAATGCACACATCACAAAGAAGTTCGTCAGAAGTTTTCTGTATACTTTTTATGTGAAAACATTTCCTTTTCCACCATAGGCCTCATAGCGCTCCAAATGTCCACTTGGAGATTCTACAAAAAGAGTGTTTCAAACCTGCTCATTCAAAATAAAGTTTAAATTCTATGAGATGAATGCACACATCACAAAGAAGTTTCTCAGAATGCTTGTGGCTAGTAATTATGTGAAGATATTTCATCTTCCACCATAGGCCTCAAAGCGCTCCTGATCTCGGATTGCAGATTCTACACCCAGAGTGTTTCCAACCTACACAATCGAAACAAAGGTCAAATCTGTGAGATGAACGCACACATCACAAAACGTTTCCCAGAATGCTTCTGTCTAGCTCTTGATTGAAGATATTTCCTCTTCCACCATAGGCCTCAAAGCACTCCAAATATCCACTTGCAGATCCTACAAAAAGAGTGTTTAAAACTGCTCAATCAAAAGAAAGTTTCAACTCTGTGAGATGAATGCACCCATCACAAAGAAGTTTCTCAGATTGCTTCTGTCTGGGTTTATATGAACATATTTCCTTTTCCACCATAGCCCTCAAAGCACTCCAAATGTCGACTTGTAGACAGTACAAAAAGGGTGATTCAAAACTACTCAATGAAAAGTAAGTTTCAGCTCTGTGAGATGAATGCACATATCACATAGAAGTTTGTCTGAATACTTCTGTCTAGTTTTTATGTGAAGATATTTCTTTTTCCACCATTGGCCTCGAAGCGCTCCGAATGTCCACTTCCAGATTCTACAAAAAGAGGGTTTCCAAACTACTCAATCAAAAGAAAGTTCAAATCTGTGAGATGAATGCACATATCACAAAAATATTTGTCAGAATGCTTTCGTTTACTTTTTATGTGAAGATATTTCCTTTTCCACCACAAGCCTCAAAGCCCTCCAAATGTCCACTTGCAGATAGTAGAAAAAGGATGTTTCAAAGCTGCTCAATCAAAAGTAAGTTTCAACTCTGTGAGATGAATGCAAATATCAAACAGAAGTTTGTCAGAATGCTTCTGTCTAGTTTTTAAGATTCAATTCTGTCGGATGAATGCACAAATCACCAAGAACTTTGTCTGAATGCTTCTGTCTAGTTTTTATGTGAAGATATTTCGTTTTCCACCCAAGGCCACAATGTGCTCCAAATGTCCACTTGCAGATGCTACAAAAAGGGTGTTTTCAAACTGCTGAATCAAAAGAGAGGTTCAAATCTGTGAGATGAATGCACACATCACAAATAAGTTACTCAGAATGTTTCTGTCTAGTTCTTAAGTGAAGATACTTCCTTTTCCTCCATAGGCCTCGAAGCGCTCCAAATATCCACTTGCAGATTCTACAAAAAGAGAGTTTCCAAACTACTCAATCAAAAGAAAGGTTCAACTAAGTGAGATGCAGGCACACATCACAAATAAATTTGTCAGAATGCTTCTGTCTGTTTTTTATATGGAGATATTTTCTTTTCCACCATAGGCCTCAAAGTAATCCAAATGTCCACTTTCAGATAGTAAAAAAAAGGGTGTTTCAAAACTAGACAGAAACATTCTGACAAAATTCTTTGTGATATGTGCCTTCATCTCACAGAGTTGAACATTTCTTTTGATTGAGCAGTTTTAAAATACTTTTTTTGTAGGATCTACAAGTGTACATTTGGAGCGCCTTGAGTCCTATGGTGGAAAAGGAAATATCTTCACATAAAAACTAGACAGAAGCATTCTGACAAACTACCTTGTGATGCGTGCATTCATCTCACAGAATTGAACCTCACTATCTATTGAGCAGTTTTGAAACAATCTGTTTGTAGAATCTGCAAGTGGACATTTGGAGCGCTTTGAGACCTATGGTGGAAAAGGAAATATCTTCACATAAAAACTAGAAAGGAGCATTCTGGCAAATTCCTATGTGATGTGTGCATTCATTTCACTTAGTTGAACCTTTCTTTTGATTGAGTAGTTTGGAAACTCTCTTTTTGTAGAATCTGCCAGTAGGCATTTGGAGTGCTTTGAGGACAATAGAGGAAAAGAAAATATCTTCACTTAAGAACTAGACAGAAACATTCTGATTACCTTCTTTGTGATGTGTGCATTCATCACACAGAGTTGAACCTTTCTTTTGCTTGAGCAGTTTTAAAATATCCTTTTTGTAGTATCTGCAAGTGTTCATTTGGAGGGCATTGAGGCCAATGGTGGAAAAGGAAATATCTTCACATAAATACTGCACAGAAGCCTTCTGAAAAACTTCTTTGTGTTGTGTGCATTCATCTCACAGAGTTGAATCTTTCTTTTGACAGTGCAGCTTTGAAACATTCTTTTTCTAGAATCTGCAAGTGGACATTTGGATGGCTTGGAGGTCTATGATGGAAAAGGAAATATCTTCTCATAAAAACTAGACAGAAGCATTCTGAAAAACTTTTTGGTGATTTGTGCGTTCATGTCACAGAGGTGAACCTTACTTTTCATTGAGCAGTTTGGAAACACTCTTTTTGTAGTATCTGCAAGTGGACATTTGGAGCCCTTTGAAGCCTACAGGGGAAAAAGAAATATCTTCACATAAAAACTAGACAGAAGCATTCTAACAACCTTCTTTTTGATGTGTGCATTCATCTCACAGAGTTGAACCTTACTTTTGATATATCAGATTTGAAACACCCTTTTTAGACTATCTGCAATTGTACATTTGGAGTGCTTTGAGGTCTATGGTGGAAAAGGAAATATCTTCACGTAAGAACTAGTCAGAAGCATTCTAAGAAGTTAATTTGTGATGTGTCCATTCATCTCACACAGTTGAACCTGAATTTTGATTGAGCAGTTTTGAAACACTCTTCTTGTAGAATCTGCAAGTGGACATTTGGAGCTCTTTGAGGCTTATGGTAGATAACTAAACACCTTCATATAATAATTAGACAGAAGCATTATGAAAAACTTCTTTGTGATGTGTGCGTTCATCTCACACTGAGTTGAACCTTTCTTTGGATTGAGCAGCTTTGAAACACTCTTTTTGTAGAATCAGCAAGGGGACATTTGAAGAGCTTTGAGGCCTATGGTGGAAAAGGTAATATCTTCACATAAAAATAGACAGAAGCATTCTGAGAAACTTTTTTGTGAAGTGTGCATTTATCTCACAGAGTTGAAACTTACTTTTCATTGAGCAGTTTTGAAACACTCTGTTTGTCGAATCTGCAAGTGGACAAAGAGCTCTTTGAGGAATATGGTGGAAAAGGAAATATCTTCACATAAAAACTAGACAGAAGCCTTCTAAAAAACTTCTTCGTGATGTGTGCATTCACCTTACAGAGTTGAACTTTTCGTTTGATTGAGCAGCTTTGAAACACTCTTTTTGTAGTATTTGCAAGTGGACATTTGTAGCGCTTTGAGGCCTACGGTGGAAAAGGAAATATCTTCACATAAAAACTGGACAGATGCATTCTGACAACCTTATTTTTGAATTGTGCATTCATCTCACAGTGTTGAACCTTCCTTTTGATTGAGCAGTTTTGAAATACACTTTTTGTACTATCTGCAAGTGGACATTTGGAGCGCTTTGAGGCCTATGGTGGATAACGAAATATCTTCATATAATGACTAGACAGAAGCACTATGAGAAACTTCTTCATGATGTGTGCATTCATCTCACAGTGAGTAGAAACTTTCTTTTGATTGAGCAGTTTTGAAACAGTCTTTTTGTAGAATTTGCCGGTGTACATTTGGAGCACTTTGAGGCCAATGGTCGAAAAGAAAATATGTTCACATAAAAACTAGACAGAAGCATTCTGAAAAACTTCATTGTGATGTGTGCATTCATCTCACAGATTGAAAACTTTCTTTTGATTGAGCAGTTTGAGATACTCTTTTTTGTAGAATCTGCAAGTGAAAATTTGTAGTGCTTTGAGGCCTATGGTGGAAAAGGAAATATCTTCACATAAAAATGAGAGAGAAGCATTCTGACAAACTTCTTTGTGATGTGTGCATTTGTCTTACAGAGTTGAACCTTACTTTTCATTGACCAGTTTTCAAACACTCTTTTTGTAGAATCTGCAAGTGGACTTTTGGAGCGCTTGAAGCCTATGGTGGAAAAGGAGATATTTTCACATAAAAACTAGACAGAAGCATTCTGACAAACTTATTTGCGATGTGTGCATTCATCTCACACAGTTGAACCTTACTTTTCATTGAGCAGTTTTGAAACACCTATTTTGTAGTATTTGTATGGGGACATTTGCAGCGCTTTGAGGCCTATGGTGGAAAAGGAAATATCTTCACATAAAAACTAGATAGAAGAATTCTGACAAATTTCTTTGTGTCGTGTGCATTCATCTCACAGAGTTGAACATTTGTTTTAATTGAGCAGCTTTGAAACACTCTTTTTGTAGAATCTGCAAGTGGACAAATGGAGCTCTTTGAGGAATATGGTGGAAAAGGAAATATCTTCACATGAAAAGTAGACAGAAGCATTCTGAAAAACTTCTTTGTGATGCGTGCATTCATCTTACAGTGTTGAACTTTTCTTTTGATTGAGCAGCTTTGAAACACTCTTTTTGTAGTATTTGCAAGTGGACATATGGAGCTCTTTGGGGACTATGGTGATAAAGTAAATATCTTCACTTAAAAACGAGACAGAAGCATTGTGACAAACTTCTTTGTGATGTGTGCATTCATCTCACAGAATTGAACCTTACTTTTCATTGAGCAGTTTTGAAATAACCTTTTTGTACAATCTGCAAGTGGACATTTGGAGTACTTTGAGGCGTACGGTAAAAAGGAAATATATTCACATAAGAAGTAGACAGAAGCATTCTGAGGAATAGGTTTGTGATGTGTGCATTCATCTCACAGAGTTGAACCTTACTTTCGATTGAGCACTTTTGAAACCCTCTTTTTGTAGAATCTGCAAGTGGACATTTGGAGTCCTCTGAGGTTTGTGGTGGATAACGAAATATTTTCCTACAATAACTAGACAGAAGAATTATGAGAAGCTTCTCTGTGATGTGTGCATTTATCTCACAGAGTTGAACTTTACTTTTCATTGAGCAGTTTTAAACACTTTTTTTGCATAATTTGCAAGTGGACTATTGTAGAGTGTTGTTACTTAGGTTGAAAAGGAAATATCTTCACATAAAAACTTTACAGAAACGTCTGACAAACTTCTTTCTGATGTGTGCATTCATCTTAAACAGTTGAACCATTCTTTTGATTGAGCAGGTTTGAAACATTCTTTTTGCAGAAACTGCAAGTGGACAGTTGGAGTGCTTTGAGACATATGGTGAAAAAGGAAATATCTTAACATAAAGACTAGACAGAAGCCTTCTGACAAACTACTTTGTGATGTGTGCACTCATCTCACAGAGTTGAACCTTACTTTTCATTGAGCAGTTTTGAGACACTCTTTTTGTAGAATCTGTAAGTGGACATTTGGAGTATTTTGAGGCCTATGGTGGATAACTAGATATCGTCCTATACTAACTAGACAGAAGCATTCTGAAAAAAGTCTTTGTGACGCGTGCATTCATCTCACAGATTTGAACTTTTCTTTTGATTGAGCGCATTTGAAACACTCTTTTTGTAGAATCTGCAAGTGGACATTTGGAGCACTTTGAGGCCTATGGTGGAAAAGGAAATATATTCACATAAAACCAAGACAGAAGCATTCTGACAAACTTTTTTGTGATGTTTGCGTTCATCTTACAGAGTTCAACCTTTCTTTTGATTGAGCAACTTCGAAACACTCTTTTTGTAGAATCTGCAAGTGGACATTTGAAGCTCTTTGAGGCCTAGGGTGGAAAAGGAAATATCTTCTTATAAAAACAGAGAGAAGCATTCTGATAAACTTCTTTGTGATGTGTGCATTCATCTCAGAGAGTTGAACCTTACTTTTCATTGAGCAGTTTTGAATCACCCTTTTTGTACTATCTGCAAGTGAACATTTGCAGTGCTTTGAGGCCTGTGGTGGAACAGGAAATATCTTCACATAAGAAATAGGCAGAAGCATTGTGATAAATTTCTTTATGATGTGTGCATTCATCTCACAGAGTTGAATTATTCTTTTGATTGAGCTGTTTTGAAACCATCTTTTTGAAGAATCTGCAAGTGCACATTTGGAGCTCATTGGGGCTGAAGGTGGGAAAGGAAATATCTTCACATAAAAACTAGACAGAAACATTCTGACAAACTGCTTTTTGATATATGCATTCATCTCACAGTGGTGAACTTTACTTTTCATTGAGTAGGTTTGAAATACTCTTTTTGTAGAATCTGCAAGTGGACATTTGAGCGCATTTAGGCCTATGGTGGAAAAGGAAATATCTTCACATAAAAACTAGACAGATGCCTTCAGAAAAACTTCTATGTCATGTGTGCCTTCATCTCACAGTGTTGAAATTTAATTTTCATTGAGCCGTTCTGAAACACGTTTTTGTAGAATCTGCAAGTGGACATTTGGAGCGCTTTGAGACCTATTGTGAATAAAGAAATATCTTCACATAATAACTAGAGAGAAGCATTCTGAGAAAATTCTTTGTGATTTGTCCATTCATCTCACAGAGTTGAACCTTTTCATTAAGCAGTTTCGAAACACTCTTTTTGTAGATTCTGCAGGTGGACATTTGGAGGGCTTTGAAGCCTATGATTATCGAAATATCTTCAAATAATAACTAGACAAAAGCATTCTGAGAAAAATGTTTGGGATGAGTGCATTCATCTCACAGAATTGAACGTATTTTTGGTTGAGCAGCTTTGAAACACTCCTTTTGCAGAATCTGCAAGTGGACATTTGGAGTGCTTTGAGGCCTATGGTGGAAAAGGAAATATCTTAACAAAAAAACTGGACAGAAGCATCCTGAAAAACTTCTTTGTGATGTGTGCATTCATCTCACAAAGTTGAACCTTACTTTTCATTGAGCAGTTTTGATACGCTCTTTTTGTAGAATCTGCAAGTGGACATTTGGAGCGCTTTGAGGCCTATGGTGGATAACGAAATATATTCATATAACTACTAGACAGAAGCATTCAGACAAACTTCTTTGGATGTGTGAATTCAGCTCATAGAGTTGAACATTTCTTTCGATTGAGCAGTTTTGAAACACCCCTCTTTAAGTAGAATCTGCAAGTGGACGTTTGGAGAGCTCTTAGGCCTATGGTGGAAAAGGAAATACCTTCACATAAAACTAGACAGAAGAATTCTGACAAACCTGAAATGTGTGCATTCATCTCACAAAAGTGAAACTTTCTTTTGATTGAGCAGCTTTGAACTCCTCTTTTTGTAGAATCTGCAATTAGACATTTGGAGTGCTTTGAGGTCTATGATGGAAAAGGAGATATCTTCATATAAAGACTAGATAGAAGGATTCTGAGAAACTTCTTTGTGATGTGTGCATTCATCTCACAGAGTTGAAACTTTCTTTTGATTAGCAGTTTGAGACACTCTTTTTGTAGAATGTGCAAGTGGACATTTGGAGCGCTTTGAGGCATATCGTGGAAAAAGAAACATCTTCACACAAAAACGAGACAGAAGCATCTTGAAAAACTTCTTTCTGATGTGTACATTCATTTCACAGAGTTGAACATTTCCTTTGATTCAGCAGTTTTGAAAAACTCTTTTTGTAAAATCTCCATGTGGACATTTGGAGCTCTTTGGGGCCTATGATGGAAAAGGAAATATCTTCACATAAAAATTTGATAGAAGCATTCAGAGAAACTTCTTTGTGATCTGCGTATTTATCTCACAGAGTTGAAACTTACTTTCAATTGAGAAGTTTTGAAACACGCTTTTTGTAGATTCTGCAACTGGACATTTGGAGCGCTTTGAGGCTTATTGTGGATAACGAAATAACGTCATATAATAACTAGAGAGAAGCATTATGAGAAACTTCTTTGTGATGTGTGCATTCTTCTCACAAAGAGTTGAGCCTTTCTTTGATTTATGAGCTTCAAAACACTATTTTTGTAGAATCTGCAAGTGGATATTTGGAGTGCTTTGAGGCCTATGGTGGAAAAGCAAATATCTTCACATAAAAAGCAGACGGAAGCATTGTGACAAACTTCTTTTTGATGTGTGAATTCATCTCACAGAGTTGAATCTTGCTTTTCATGGAGCAATTTTGAAACAATCTTTTTGTGGGATCTGCAAGTGGGCAATTGGAGCGCTTTGTGGCCAATGGTGGAAAAGGCAATATCTTCCATAAAAACTACACAGAAACCTTCTGACAAACTTCTTTGTGATGTGGGCATTCATTTTACAGAGTCGAAACTTTCTCTTGATTGGGCAGTTTTGAAACACTCTTTTTGACGAATCTGCAAGGGGACATTTGGAGCGCTTTGAGGCCTGTGGTGAAAAAGGAAATATCTTCACGTTAAAACTGGACAGAAGCATTCTGACCAAGTTCTTTGTGATATGTGCATTCATCTGACAGAGTTGAACATTTCTTTTTATTGAGCAGTGTTGAAAAATTCCTTTTATAGAATCTGCAAGAGGATATTTGCAGAGCTCTGAGGCCTATGGTGAAAAAGGAAATAGCTTCACATAAAAACTAGACAGAAGCCTTCCGACAAACTTCATTGTGATGTGTGCATTCACGTCACAGAGTTGAACCTTATATTCAATTGAGCAATTTTGAAACACTGTTTTCATAGAATCTGCAATTGGACAATTGGAGGGCTTAGAGGCTTATGGTGGATAATGAAATACCTTCACAAAATAATTACAGAGAAGCATTAAGAGAAACTATTTTGTGATGTGTGCATTCATCTCACAAGGAGTTGAATCTTTTTTTGATTAATCAGCTTTGAAACACTCTTTTTGTAGAATCTGCAACTGGACAATTGGAGTGCTTTGTGGCCTATGGTGGAAAAGGAAATATCTTCACATAGAAACTAGACAGAAGCATTCTGACAAATTTCATTGTGATGTGTACATTCACCTCACAGAGTTGAACATTTCTTTTGATTGAGCAGCCTTGAAACACACTTTTTGTAGAATCTGCAAGTGGACATTTAGAGAGCATTGGTGCCTATGGTGGAAAATGAAATATCTTCACATAAAACTAGACAGAAGCATTCTGACAAACTTCTTTGAAATGTGTGTATTCATCTCACACAGGTGAAACTTTCTTTTGATTGAGCAGCTTTGAACCCCTATTTTTTGTAGAATCTGCAGTTGGACATTTGGAGGGCTTTGCGGCCCATGATTGAAAGGGAAATATCTTCACATAAAAACTAGACCAAAGCAATCTGACAAACTTCTTTATGATACGTGCATTCATCTCACAGAGGTGAACTTTTCTTTTCATTGATCAGTTTTGAAACATTCTTTGTGTACAATCTGCAAGTGGACATTTGCTGCGCTTTGAGGCCTATGTTGGAAAGGAAATATCTTCACATAAAAACTAGACATAAGCATTCTGACAAACTTCCTTGTGATGAGTGCATTCATCTCACAGATTTGAACCATACTATTCATTGATCTGTTTGAAACACTCTTTTTATAGTATTTGCAATTGGATATTTAGAGCACTTTGACGCCTATGGTGGAAAAGGAAATATCTTCACATAAAAACGAGACAGAAGCGTTTTGAAAAACATCTTTGTGATGTGTGCATTCTTCTAACAGACTTCAAAATTTCTTTTGATTGAGCAGTTTGAAACACCCTTTTTGTAAAATCTCCATGTGGACATTTGGAGCTCTTTGAGGACTATGTTGGAAAAGAGGAAGAAAAACGTAAAGAAGGAGAGAAAGGAAGAAAGGAAGGAAGAAACACATCAAGGAGAAAAAGAAAGAAAACAGAAACAAATATACTCGTTTATTTATAAATAGAAATACAACTCTTTTTATAACTAAGCATAAATGTATTTATTATCTACAATCATTTCTTTATGCAGCAATACATATTTATTTATATTTAATAAATATATACATAGAAGCATGTTTCTATACATTTATTTTAAATAAGTATACTTGTATATAATAAATATGTATTTTTCATATATAAATACACTTCTCTGTAAATGTTAACATTTACAGATTTATATAAATGTATAAAAATATTTACTTTTCTAATTAAAAGTAAATAAATAGAAACGAAACAAAAAATACAATAAACTAAGTAAATAGAAAGGGTGCCGTTGTTCACGCCTGTCATCCCAGCACTTTGAGAGGCCCAGGTGGGCACATCACCTGAGGTCGGGAGACGGAGAGCAGCCCGGACAACGTGGTAAAACCCCGTCTCTACTAAAAATACAAAAATCAGCCACGCATGGAGGTGAATCCCTGTAATCCTAGCTACTCAGGAGCCTGAGGCAGGAGAATCGCTTGAACCTGGGAGGTGGAGCATGTGGTGAGCCAAGAAAGCGCCATCGCACTCCAGCCTGGGAAACTTAAGAGTGAAACTCTATCTCATAAAGACGGAAGAGAAAGAGAGAGAGAGAGAGAGAAAGAGAGAGAGAAAGAAAGAGACAGCGAGACAGAAAGAAAGAGAGAGAGAAAGAAAGAGAGAGAGAAAGAAAAAGAAAAAAAGCACAAAAGAAGAAAGAGAAAGAAAGAAAGGAAGAAAGAAAGAAAGAAAGACAGACAGACAGAGAGAGAGAGAGAGGCTTGGCACGGTGGCTCACGCCCCTCATCCCAGCATTTTGGGAGGCCAATGCAGGCGGATCACCTGAGGTTGGGAGATGGAGACCAGCCTGACCAACATGGGGAAACCCCATCTCTACACAAAATACAAAATCAGCCGGGCACGGTGGCACATGCCTGTAATCCCACCTACTAGGGAGGTTGAGGCAGGAGAATCGCTTGAACCTGGGAGGCGGAGGTTGCGGTGAGCCGAGATCGCGCCATCACCCTCTGGCCCGGGCAACAAGAGTGAAACTCTGTCTAAAAAAAAAAAAAAAAGAAAGAAACAAAGAGAGAAAGAAGAAAGAAAGGAAGAAAAATAAAGAAAGAAAAGGCAAGGCAAGGCGAGGCAAAGCGAGGCAAATCTACCCGCTTTCACTACATCTGGGGAGAATCAGGAAAGTCCCCACCAACGACAAGGCCTAAAGGGGAACCGCCATCTGTAAAACCCGAGCAGAAGAGTCCACGCGTGTTAAAGACACGAAGAAACACAAGGAAACCACCGACCAAGGAGAAGGACCATCTGGCCCAGCCAGGGTCTGTCTCCTGAGGTCATCTGGGCAACCAGGGACCGGGATGGAGGGAGGGCGGGATTCCGAACCACCGACTCGAAAAATAAATCCCGCTCATAAAATAAAATTCCGTTAAAAAAAGAAAGTACGCATCGTTCCTAACATGTCTGATGCCTCGAAAGGCGAGAGGGGTCTGTGTACGTCACTGTGGGGTGGTTCTCTTTTTTTTTTTTTCTTTTTTCCCGGAAACTCACTTTTTAAGTATTTTCTTTCATGTCAGTTTTATTTTCCTTTTTTTTGAGACGGAGTCTCGCTCTGTCGCCCAGGCTGGGGTGCGGTGGCACGATCTCGGCTCACCGCAACCTCCGCCTCCCAGGTTCAAGCGATTCCCCTGCCTCAGCTCGGCCTCCCGAGTAGCTGGGATTACAGACAGTACAGCACCGTGCCCGGCTAATTTTGTGTATTGTGAGGAGAGATGGAGTTTCGCCATACTGGCCCTGCTGGTCTGACCGCCTCGTGATCCACCGGCCTTGGCCGCCCAAAGTGCTGGCGTGACAGCCTTGAGCCACCGCGCGGGGCCTATTTATTTGCTTTATTTTATTTTCTTTATTTATTTTCATTTATGTGTTTATTTATTTGATTTTATTTTTCTGAGACGGAGTTTCGCTCTTGTTGCTCAGACTGGGGTGCGATGGCGCGATCTCGGCTCACCGCAACCTCCGCTTCCCGGGTTCAAGCGATTCTCCGGCCTCAGCCTTCCTAGCAGCTGGGATTATAGGCATGCGCTACCACACCCGGCTAATTTTGTATTTTCAATTGAGACGGGATTTCCCCATGTTGGTCAGGCTTGTCTCCGACTCCCGACTTCAGGTGATGCGTCCACCTCGGCCTCCCAAAGTGATGGGATGACAGGCATGAGCCACCGCGCCCGGTCTGTTGTATTTTATTGTATTGCGTTGTATTGTATTGTGTTGCATTGTGTTGTGTTGTGTTGTGTTGTGTTGGGTTGTGTTGTGTTGCGTTGCATTGTATTGTATTGTATTGTATTGGAATGCATTGTATTGACTTATTTTATTTCGTTAGTTATTTCTGTGTTATTTTATTTATTTATCGGTTTGCTTGTTTTTGCCTGATCAAAGGTCAATCAGACCCAGTCGTCAAAGTGGCGATTTCCTAGGCAACGAGGGAGGGAGGAACTTGGAGGTGGGGGCGGGGGCGGTGGAGAAGACACAGTTGCCCCAGGCTGTGCGCAGGCGGCCTGGTGCTTCCTTCCTCTGTGAGGCCTCCGTTTTCAGAGTAACATTGGCCGCTAGGTGATGCCCGACGTCTGCCAATGAGAGTGTCAGCCCGGAATGAATTGGGATCCCCTTGGGGGGGGCGGGGAAGGATGGAGGCGATTCCCCACAACTAATCGACCAGGGCCCCTGGGGGGACACAGCCTAAGTCCCCACCCATCGGATCATCTGGAACTTCCGTCCAGAGACGAGAGACTGACTGGGAATTCCCTCAGTCAAGGTCCAAACCGAAAAGAATCACCGGCACAGACACCAGGACTGAGGCAATTTTTAAAAGACTGGTTTCTGTGTTTTGGGTGAATCCGTGTATTTCTGTATCACAAAATTACCTATTTCGAACGTTACGATTTTTCTCCTCCTTTCGTGTCCCGTCCTGTGATACACAGACCAGGGGACTCCTCAGCTCACAGTCCATGAGGCCAGAAGATGACGTCCCAAATTTCTATTTAGAATGAATTTAAGCAGGCCAGCCAAACACTCTGCCGTGAAACTATCGGGAAGACCAGTGGCGGGGGGGGCCTCTGGGCGCGGTAGGCTCGCCCCTGTCATCCCCGCACTCTTGGGAGGCCGAGGGCAGGTGGATCCTTCAATCCAAGCCTTGGCAACATGGTGAGACCTCGTCTCAAACAAAAATACAAAAACTAACTGGTTCCATAACCTGGACTCAAAGTTAATAAATAGATAAATAGGCCGGGGGCGGTGGCTCAGGCCTGTCATCCCAGCACTTTGGGAGGCCGAGGCGGACGGATCACGGGGTCAGGAGATCGAGACCATCCTGGCTACCACAGTGAATACCCATCTCTACTCAAAATACAAAAAATTAGCCAGGTACGGTGGCGGGCGCCTGTAGTCCCAGCTACTCGGGAGGCTGAGGCAGGAGAATGGCGTGAAACCGGGAGGCAGAGCTTGCAGTGAGCCGAGATCGCGCCGCTGCCCTCCAGCCTGGGCAACAGAGCGAGAGTCTGTCTCGAAAATAAATAAATAAATAAATAAATAAATGAATAAATGAATGAATGAATGAATGAATGAATGAATGAATAAAGAATAGCAAATAAATAAATACATTAAAATTGAAAACTAAAAAAAAATAAAAATAAAAAAGTGTAGCCGGCCGGGCGCGATGGCTCACGCCTGCCATCCCAGCACTTTGGGAGGCCGAGGTGGGGAGATCACCTGGGGTCGCCAGTTCGAGACCAGCCTGACCCACATGGAGAAATGCCGTCTCTACTAACAATACAAAATCAGCCGGGTGTGGTGGCCCATGCCTGTAATCCCAGCTACTCTCAGGAGGCTGAGGCAGGAGAATCGCTTGAACACGGCAGGTGGAGGTTGCGGTGAGCCGAGATGGTGCCACTGCACTCCAGCGTGGGCACCAAGAGTGACACTCCGTCCCAAGGAAAAAAAAAAATGAAGTGCTGTATTCTGTCATTTCTGCTTCCTGCCCTGAGAAGAACATAGTACAACTGTTGCCTGCCAGCCTGCCTGCCTGCCTGCCTGCCTGCCTGCCTGCCTGCCTCCCTGCCTGCCTGCCTGTGACAGGGCCTCACTCTGTCTTTCGCCCAGACTGGAGCGCAGTGACACCATTATGGCTCGCTCACTGCAGCCTCAACCTCCCCAGGGTTAGGCGATTCCTCAAGGGATCCTACGGCCTCGGCCTCCCAAAGCGTTGGGGTTACAGGCGTGAGCCACCAGCACCCGGCCTGAGTTAATACGTCTGGTCTCACTACGTCCTCACCACACACCCATGAAGAACTCAAGTCAAGAGAGAGTCGGCAAGAGACTCTCAGCATTCTCTCCTGAAAGCACGAGTGTCCCGAGCGCCTGTGGTTTCAGGTGGCCGCGCGTAGAGGAGAGATCGCCAATGTTTCCAGAGAGGTGCGAGCCACAGTCATTCGAGGGCATCCGAGCACGAGATGGGGTTTCTGACAGCGACTTAAGGGCCAGGAAGGGCCAGAATCTGCCGAGGCCCGTGTTCCAGGGTGGGGCCGATGGAACTCAAGGTAGAGGGAGTCAGCGGTCCGCACGGAGAGAGCTCCAGCCCTAGGCCCCGCGGTGCAGACCGAATCAGAAGGAAGAGAGTCCTTCGTCCTACATGCCACATCCCTCACATCCCCCCACTGAACTTGGGAGCGGATCCGTGTTCCAAACACGAGGTGACTCTCGGTTTGCAATGGATCACAAGGGGCCGGGCTTTCCAGAGTCGGCAGGATAGAGAAGTCATTCGGGCTCGGCCTCCCCCATCCCCCGGGAACGGTCCCGCTGGTGACTTTAAACGAGCCGGGGCTGGCCTGGCCGGGCCATAGCCGCTACGGGAGTGGGGTGGCAGTGGGGTGCGGGCGGTGTGGGGTGGGGGGATGCCTGAGGCACTGCAGAAAGTGGGCCTGAGCCTCGAGGATGACAGTGCTGCAGGAACCCGTCCAGGCTGCTCTATGGCAAGCACTAAACCGCTGCGCTTACCGAGATGCGGTTTTCCTCGCAGAACGCCTTTATGCAGAAGTACCCTCAGAAGAAGCCTTGTTTTCACTGGTGACCTGTCCTTACCCCTCAGGAAAGGCCTATAAAGCATATAGACTCTGGAAAGGACACAGTGGTACTGCACCGCCATGCAAATACCGGCTGGCAAAATGTTGCGTGGATCTCAGCAAGCTTGCAGAAGGGGAACACATCTTATCGGGTGGAGTGTTTCCTAAGCAGAAAAGCCATGACGATATTTTTACTGAGTCTGGTGATTCAGCTCGCTTTACTCTCTCATTGCCGGGACACGCATATCGCAAGACAGATCGGCTTGCCAAAGGATCAGAATGTGACCAACAGGGCCTTAGTTGAAATCCTTTCCTCTGGTATCCCTTTGAATCATTATGTGAAGTAGGTGAAAAAGCAAGATCCTGACCAAACACTTCCATTCACATCTTTACAGAACTTTGGCAACTGTCTGTCCAAGTGTTGCCCCACACAAGTACCTCGTCCTAGCTTATGTCACAGACAGCCTGAGACCGTTCTTACGGAAACACCCCAGGACACCATTGAATTAAACAGATTGAGTTTAGAATCTTCCAATTCAAAGTACTCCTTGAATACAGATTCCCCAGTGTCTTCTATGGATTCAGCTGTCATTTCACCTGATACTGTCCCACTGGGAACGGGAACTTCCATGTGATCTAAACAGGTGCAAAATGAACCAAACACCGGTCGAAGTTTATTAGGAGGGCCAGCAGCTGTTGGTCCATTCACCCCAAGTGTTGGGACTTTGCCAGTAGAAACCTCGAGTCCCGGAGATGGATCCTATTTACAAAACTACACCGCTTTGAGACACCTTCTGTAATTGACGTGCCACCCACCGGAGCCCCTTCAAAAAGGTCTGTTGCCAGAATCGGCCAAACCGGAACACAGTCTGTCTTCTCGCAGAGGGGAATCAGCCGAAAGGTCACTCCAATTCTTGCAAAAACACAAAGTTCTGGTCCACAAACGAGTGGAACGCCTCAGGTGTTGAGCCCCACTATGGCGTCTCCCCTAAATGCACGACCTCGAAGAAATTCGCGACTCTTGATTAGTGACAGCTCCACAACCAAGGATAATAGGAAAAAATTTAAAATGAAGTTTCCACCTGAAATCCCAAGCAGAAAAACAAAAAGTAGAACTAATAAAGGAGGTACACCACAACCTAACATAAACGATAGCCTGGAAATGACAAAACTGGACTCTTCCATCGTTTCAGAAGAGAAAAGAGCCGCAATCACACCTCAGATTCAGGCTTTTCATCTACAAAAAGCAGCAGCAGAAGGCTTGATGAGCCTTCTTCGTGAAAGGGGGAAAGGTTATTTAGCTTTGTGTTCTTACCACCGCAAAGAAGCTATCCATATTTTGAGCCATCTACCTTCTCACCACTAGAATACCGGTTGGGTACTGCGCCAAATTGGAAGGGCCCGTTTTCAACTTTCAGAGTCCATGCGACCTGAAAGAATATTCTCAGAGGTTAGAAGGAGGGAGAATTATAGAGTGGAAGGCATGGAGATCTACACTACAACACTTTGGCATCCTCCAAAAGATGTTGCTCTTTCAGTTCTGTCGAAAGACTTCACAGACATGGATAAAAGTTCTCCAGCCAGAGGCCTGGTGTGCTGCAGGGACCCGTTGCAGTCTGCAACGGGAACAGGATATTGCCATTAAATTCTTCCAGAGAACTATCGAAGTGGATCCAAATGATGCTTATGCCTATACCGTCTTAGGGCGTGAGTGTGTCTTCACTGAAGAATTGGACAAAGCCTTAGCTTGATTTCGAAATGCTATCAGAGTCAGTCCTAGACATTGCAATGCATGGTAAGTGGTCAGGAAGCATAAAGACAACAATACCGGTTGGGTACTGCGCCAAATTGGAAGGGCCCGTTTTCAACTTTCAGAGTCCATGCGACCTGAAAGAATATTCTCAGAGGTTAGAAGGAGGGAGAATTATAGAGTCGAAGGCATGGAGATCTACACTACAACACTTTGGCATCCTCCGAAAGATGTTGCTCTTTCAGTTCTGTCAAAAGACTTCACAGACATGGATAAAAGTTCTCCAGCCAGAGGCCTGGTGTGCTGCAGGGACCCGTTGCAGTCTGCAACGGGAACAGGATATTGCCATTAAATTCTTCCAGAGAACTATCGAGGTGGATCCAAATGATGCTTACGCCTATACCGTCTTAGGGCGTGAGTGTGTCTTCACTGAAGAATTGGACAAAGCCTTAGCTTGATTTCGAAATGCTATCAGAGTCAGTCCTAGACATTGCAATGCATGGTGAGTGGTCAGGAAGCGTAAAGACAAAGTCTTACGGATGGTGCCGTTACTCGCTAATTTTTCTTGTTAGATAGCTCTTTATTGTCATGAATTTGGTGACGAATACCTAGGGATGGTACACGCTGGTCAATAACTTCTAACTAAGATGTTTTCTTATGAAATGTATGTCTTGAACAAACTCTTAAATGAACTCATGATAATAGAATACCAGATCCTTATACTCAACAGTTTCTGTCTTCTACCAGACTTTTGCAGATACCGTAGTTGTCTTTAGGGGGTGTGTGTGTGTGTGTGTGTGTGTGTGTGTGTGTGTGTGTGTGTGTTTCTTTAGTTTTGTTACTTGATTTGTTACTTTTTGTGCGAGCACCGCAGCGGTGATGGGGACAAAAAGGGCTTGGGAGATTGGAAAGGAATAGCATCATTCACTTATTGGATAATAGAAAAAAATATGGAAACGATTCACTAGCTGCTGCTTTGTGACAGTGTTCCAGTCTCTGGCGTTACTATGAAGAACTGAGCGTCCCCTTTTATTCAGCGGTCTCTCTGTTTCACTGTTTTGTGCTTGTGTGTCAGTAGACACACAGGAAATGTCTACCTGGGTCGTATGGTTATCAACTGAATAAGATATGAAAAAGCGTGGTCCTACTTCCGCCTCAACACCATACTGACTGTTGACATTTATTGTATTTTTCTGGGCTGACTTAATAGTTAAAACCTCAAGAGAAGGCCGGGCGCGGTGGCTCACGCCTGTCATCCCGGCACTCTGGGAGGCCGAGGCGGGCGGGTCACAAGGTCAAGGGATCGAGACCATCCCGGCCAACATGGTGAAACCCCGCCTCTATTAAAAGTAGAAAAATTAGCTGGGCGTGGTGGTGGGGGCCTGTGGTCCCAGCTACTCGGGAGGCTGATGCGGGAGAATCTCTTGAACCCGGAGAGGTGGAGGTTGCAGTGAGCCGAGATCACGCCATTGCGCTCCACGCTGGGCGACAGAGCGAGACGCCCCCTCAAGAAAAGAAAATAAAAAAATAAATAAATACATAAATGAATATCAAGAGAAAGTATAATTCTGAAGTCATAAGCCTGTGGTCGTTTTCTTGTCAGATACGGTTATCTTTGGGGTGGGTTAATTGTTACAGCAGTGGAGTTTTTTCATTGGATTTGCTTCTGAATCTGAAGCATTAGATTACTAAAACATTTTTTGATTTGTGACTATGTTGTTTAGTGGGTGATATCTCATTCTGCTGTAGTAGTTACATCTCCTGAAAGATGGCCAAAAACATAATAGTGCTAGCTATCGCTGACCAATGTAACAATCAACTTGCCGATACTGCCTTCTCTTCCGACGGCCGTGTTCTCCGTGACATTTTAAGAACTCAGTTCTTCATGAGACTTGTGTTGTTTTTTGATTTTTTCCCAAGTCTGGTTGATCCTTGTGTCGTTTGCTTTTTAAATGTGTATCGTCCGTTCAGCTATTTCGCAGGAGTCGCATTCTTAAAAAAACTTAACCGTATCAAAAATTGTGTTTAAAGGAGGATTATTCAGATCGGCAAGCTTTTACTAGGAAGAGTTTAAACGCCGACATATTTAGGTAGCTCTCAATACTGAGCCACTTTATTCTAACTACAAAATAGATAGCCGTTCTTTTGTTTTCACTTTGACTATCACTAGCACGGTGTTTAATACCTTTTCTTCATCTCTAACACAATGATAATGATATAGGAAGCCACTCAAATCAAGCAGATATGTTGTGCTTTTAAGAAAAAAAAAAAAAAAAAAAGTCTTTCTGTGGCACAGAACGAGGAGATGTGGCTGGAATCTAGAATCTGCAGTGAAAACCAATGAAAGAGGGTGAAACCCCGTGTCTACTAAAAAGAAAAAAATGAGCCGGCCACGGTGGCAGTCTCTCTGGTTCAAGTGCAGGAGAATGACTGGAACCCAGGAGGCAGAGGTTGCCGTGAGCTGAGATCACGCCACTGCACTCCAGCATGGGGGACAGAGCAAGACTCCATCTCAGAAACAAACAAACACACAAAGCCAATAAAGGTGTTTCATTCAACCAGTCAGGCTCAGGTCTCTCGAACAGGATACATCCGGCCCCCGGAGGAAACGTCGAGGGGTGGGGTGGAATCTATTTTGTGGCCTCAAGGGAGGGTGTGAGAGGTAGTCCCGCTGCAGGCAAGCGGTGATGGCCTAAGGAAGCCCCTCCGCCCAAGAAGCGATATTCATTTCGAGCCTGTCAGCCACCCGAGAGGGAGACTCGGGCTCTCTGCAGACCCCGCAACCCCCACCCCAGCCCCACCCCCACCCCCACCCCCCCACCTCGTGAAATGGGCTCTCGCTCCGTCAGGCTCTGTTCACACCGTGTGGTTTTGTAACCTCCAGCGTGTGTGCGTGGGTTGCTTGGTGGGGTGGGGCCGGCTGTGGACAGAGGAGGGGATAAAGCGGCGGTGTCCCGTGGGTGCCCGGGACTTGGGATGTGGGACGTGGGACGTGGGTGGGGTGGCCAGAGCCTAGGGAACTCATCGCCTGTCAGGACGTCTCCCCTCCTAGTCCCCTCTCTGACCTACGCTCCACGTCTTCGCAGTTCAGTGGGGACCTTGTGGGTGGAGTCACCATCCCTTTGGACTGTAGCCGATGAAGGCCGGGCTCCCAAGAGTCTCCCCGGAGTCGGGGCCTTGGCCAGGCTCACAAGGATGCTGACGGTGACGGTTGGTGACGGTGATGTACGTTGGAGGCCTCGGGCCGACGCAGAGGTATCCATTTGACCTCGGTGGGACAGGCCAGCTTTGCGGAGTCCCGTGCGTCCTTCCAGAGACTCATCCAGCGCCAGCAAGCATGGTCCCGAGGGTCCCAGCTCCCAGCAGAGACACTTTTGTTCACACAGGATCCCGGACAGGGAAGTTCTCAGCAGGCCTTAGGCCTCCTAGCCAAAAAGCCAAAACCACTTCTGGGATTTTTTTCAAAGAGCCAGTGGTTCCACAAGGGGCCGTGGGTACTTGTGGAAATGGAGAGAAGTGTTTGCGGATACATATTTGAGACCCAACGGGCAGGGCTCGGTCACAGGTCACGCAGGACACGGGCAGATGCACATTGAGAAAACCATCCCAGCATCCTAGGTGAACAGAGGTACGATTTTTCGAGACAGTCGAGGGAGAAGCAACCCCAGATTTGAGGGTTGGATCTTTATTCATATGTAGTACCTATGAGGTATCCAAGTCCAGAAATCAACTCGCCAGTTCTGTACAGCATTCTGTAGGGAGAGGAAATCTGGGATGTCAGAAGTTAAGAATTCAGGCCTTGGTAATGGATTAGATTAGATGTGCTTGAGCTTATTTTGCAAAAAAAAAAAAAAAAAAAAGAGAGGGCGGGAGATAGCGAGAGCCAGAGACCGAGACAGAGAGAGAGAGAGAGAGAGAGACAGAGACAGAGACAGAGAGAGACAGATGGAGAGCGACAACGATACAGAAAGAGAGAAAGACAAAAAGAGAGAGAGACAGATAAAGAGACAGACAGAGAAAGACAGAGATGGACAGAGACAGAGAGAGAAACAGAAAGAGAGAAACAGAGACAGGAAGGGAGAGAGACAGCCAGACAGCCAGACAGAGAGAGGGAGAGAGAGACAGAGACAGAGAGAGACAGACGGAGAGAGACAACGATACAGAAAGAGAGAAAGACAGAAAGAGAGAGAGACAGATAAAGAGACAGACAGAGAAAGACAGAGATGGACAGAGACAGAGAGAAACAGAAAGAGAGAGAAACAGAGACAGGAAGGGAGAGAGACAGAGAGAGACAGACAGACAGGCAGAGAAAGAGAGTAAGAGTTAGACAGAAGGCAGACACACACACACACAGAGACAGAGACAGACAGAGAGACAGAGAGAAAGAAAGAGACAGAGAGAGAGAGAGAAAGACAGACAGACAGAGAGAAACAGAGAGAAAGACAGACAGACAGAGAGAAACAGACAGAGACAGAGAGAGACAGACAGACAGACAGACAGACAGGGGGAGGGAGAGAGAGAGACAGGGAGAGAGAGAGAAGAGAGAGACAGACAGAGAGAGACAGCCAGACAGCCAGACAGCCAGACAGGCAGAGAAAGACAATAAGACAGAAGATAGACAGAGAGAGAGAGAAAGAGAGAGAGAGAGAAACAGACAGACAGGGAGAGAGAGAGACTAAGACAGAAGACAGACACAGTGAGAGAGAGAGAGAGAGAGACAGACACAGAGAGACAGAGAGAAAGAAAGAGACAGACAAAGAGACAGACAGAGAAAGACAGAGACAGACAGAGAGAGACGGAGACAAACAGACAGACAGACAGACAGACAGGGAGAGAGAGACAGAGAGAGAGACAGACCGACAGACAGACAGGCAGAGAAAGGGAGTAAGACAGAAGGCAGACACAGTGAGAGAGACAGGTAAAGAGGGGGAGGGAGGGAGGGAGAGAGAGAGAGAGAAACAGACAGGCAGAGAGAGAGAGAGAGACAGACAGGCAGAGAGAGAGAGAGAGAGACAGAGAGAGAGAGAGAGACACAGACAGGCAGAGAGAGAGAGAGAGAGACGGACAGGCGAGAGAGAGAGAGAGAGACAGACAGACAGGCAGAGAGAGAGAGACAGAGAGAGAGAGAAAAACAGACAGGCAGAGAGAGAGAGAGAGAGAGACAGAGACAGACAGAGAGACAGAGAGAAAGAAAGAGACAGAGAGACGGAGAGAAACAGACAGACAGACAGAGAGAAACAGACAGAGAGAGAGAAAGACAGACAGACAGAGGGAAACAGACTGAAAGAGAGAGACAGACAGGGAGAGAGAGAGAGAGACAGGGAGAGAGAGAGACAGACAGACAGAGAGAGACAGCCAGACAGCCAGCCAGACAGCCAGGCAGAGCAAGACAATAAGACAGAAGATAGACAGAGAGAGAGACAGAGAGAGAAACAGACAGGCAGAGAGAGAGAGAGAGAGAGAGAAACAGACAGACAGGGAGAGAGAGAGACTAAGACAGAAGACAGACACAGTGAGAGAGAGAGAGATAGAGAGACAGACACAGAGAGACAGAGAGAAGGAAAGAGACAGACAAAGAGACAGACAGAGAAAGACAGAGACAGACAGAGAGAGACGGAGAGAAACAGACAGACAGACAGGGAGAGAGAGACAGAGAGAGAGAGACAGACCGACAGACAGACAGGCAGAGAAAGGGAGTAAGACAGAAGGCAGACACAGTGAGAGAGACAGGTAAAGAGAGGGAGGGAGAGAGAGAGAGAGAGAGAGAGAGAGAGAGAGAAACAGACAGACAGGCAGAGAGAGAGAGAGAGACAGACAGGCAGAGAGAGAGAGAGACAGACAGACAGGCAGACAGAGAGAGAGAGAGAGACAGAGAGAGAGAAACAGACAGGCAGAGAGAGAGAGAGAGACAGAGAGAGAGAGAGAAACAGACAGGCAGAGAGAGAGAGAGAGAGAGACAGAGAGAGAGAGAAACAGACAGGCGGAGAGAGAGAGAGAGACGGAGAGAGAGAGAAACAGACAGGCAGAGAGAGAGAGAGAGACGGAGAGAGAGAGAAACAGACAGGCAGAGAGAGAGAGAGAGACGGAGAGAGAGAGAAACAGACAGGCAGAGAGAGAGAGAGAGACAGAGAGAGAGAGAGAGAAACAGACAGGCAGAGAGAGACAGAGAGAGAGAGAGAGAAAAGACAGAGAGAGAAAGAGAGAAACAGAGACAGACAGAGAGACAGAGAGAGGGGGAGGAAGGGCGTGCTCGAGAAATAATTACACATATTTTATAATGCTTTTGATCCCATGAACGGTGGCCGGGTTATACTTTGAAAACAACAACAACAACAACAACAACAACAACAACAACAGCAACAAGAGCAGCAGCAGCAGCGAGAGCAGCAGCAGCATTCACCTACGGATTTCTAGAAAATAAGATGTTATGAAGGATAGTACACTTCCACCGGCTCTCACTGCACGTGGAGAGATTCAGAAAAGCGCTAGTTAACAACAGGAGAAAACAGCAGCTAACATGTCTTGGGGAAAATAGACGTCTTCCTGAAAACTGGGGATTTCTACTTCACCTGAAAAGAAATACATAGGCAAAGGGAAAAAGACGAACAAACACAAAACAAGCCAACAAACACGGGCCAAGGCACCGTCCCTGGAAATCTTAAGTGAGCCAAGTGTTAGTTTTCAGAAAGCGTTTCTGTTTGGGGCAAATACTAAGAAGGCCCAGACTAGAGCTGTGACGCCTTTCCCGTTGTGAAACTGTGCCGGCTGGAGGGCGGAGAAACGAAAACATCCTGAGAATGGGTGATTGAGACCCAGCCAGGGTGAAGCTTTCCTAGGGAGGCAGGGAGGGAGGGAGGAAGGGAGGCCTGAGGAGGGAAGCTGGGGGAAAATCCCCACAACTGCAGACCCGCCCGCTTGCCCACGCGGGTCAAGGGCTATGCCATCGGCCCAAGCTGCCTCTGGGGAAGTGGGACCGTGCCGCCCCCATCTTCACAAACGGTGGCCACTGAGTGAGGCCTGAGGCCCAGCGATGCAAATGTCAGCCTGGCAAGAATGAGATCATCGCCGGCAAGGGGTGGGGGAAGGGGCGAGAAGACAGAGGCACACCGGGGCGGCTCTGGAAGGTTTCCAAGCAGGGTGTTGGGAGGCGGGGTGTGGGGGTTTCGGGGGGAACCCACCTCGCCGACTCACTAAATTAAGGTAAAGGGACGTGGGTAGTGGGGGGAGCCGGGGGGCAACTTGAAAATTAAACTGACCCTTCCTAAAGCCCAAGTAGGAGAGTCTATGCGCGGTCAAGAAACCAAAACACAAAGAAAACTCAAGCGCCGATCAAAGAACAATAGGGCCCCCGCCAGGGCGGAGGTTCCCTAGGCAACGAGGGAGAGAGGGAGGGGCCTCCAGAAGGGAGAGCGAGAAACCAGTTGCCCCAGGCTCGGTGCAGTCGGCGAGACCTCCCTCCGTGTCTCCCCGACTTTCAGAAACAGTGGCCGCTAGGTGATGCCCGAAGACAACCGATGCCCGCAAATGTCAGTCAGCACAGAAAAGAATTTATTTTTTCATTCATTCATTTATTTATGTATTTATGTATGTATGTATGTATTTATTTATTTATTTAGAGACAGAGTCTCACTCACTCTACAGCCTGGGCTGTAGTGCAGTGGCGCGATCTCGGCTCCCTGCAGACTCCGCCTCCCAGGTTCAAGCGATTCTCCCGCCTCAGCCTCCGGAGGAGCTGGCATTCCAGGCGCCTGCCCCACCGCTCCCGACTCAGTTTTGTATTTTTAGTAGAGACGGGGTTTCGCCGTGTTGGCAAGGTTGGTCTGGAACTCCCAACCTCAGGTGATCCACCCGCCTCGATCTCCCAAAGTGCTGGGATGACAGACGTGAGCCACCGCGCCCGGCCTTCACCGTTTCTTTTTAAGTCGAGGAGCTTATCAGGGAACTATGAGAAGTACGGACGCCACACGTGACAGGGAGAAAAGTCTGAAAATGCCCCTCGCATCCAAGTGGGGACCCGGCCTCGACCTCCCGAAATCATACACCGATTGGGGAAGCCCAGCAAGGCCCGTCTGTCTAGATTCCTCTCGGCCTCTCTAAGCACCTAAGCACGCGCTTCTCACTTTCGTGGAAGGGGCAGGGCCCTCCCCGGCACGGGGGGTCTGACGGACTGACAGAGAAAGAGACAGACATAGAAAGACAGAGATGGACAGAGAGAGATAGAGAGAAACAGACAGAAAGAGAGAGAGACAGAGAGAGAAACAGACAGGGAGGGAGAGAGACAGACAGAGAGAGAGACAGACAGACAGACAGAGAGAGACAAACAGAGACGGACAGAGAGAGACAGACAGAGAGAGAGACAGACAGGCAGAGAAAGACAGTAAGACAGAGGATAGGCACAGAGAGAGAGAGAGACAGAGGGACACAGAAAAAGAAAGAGAGAGGCAGACAGACAGAGAAAGACAGAGACAGAAAGAGAGAGAGAGAAACAGACAGAAAGAGAGAGAGAGACAGAGAGAGAGACAGTGAGAGAGAGAGAGAGAGAGAAAGAGAAAGAAACAGACAGAAAGAGAGAGAGAGACAGAGTGAGAGAGAGAGAGAGAAACAGAAAGGGAGGGAGAGAGAGACAGACAGAGAGTAAGACAGACAGACAGAGAAAGACAGTAAGACAGAAGATAGGCACAGAGAGAGAGAGAGACAGAGAGACACAGAAAAAGAAAGAGAGAGGCAGACAGATAGGGAAAGACAGAAACAGACAGGGAGAGAGAGAGAGACAGAGAAACAGACAGAAAGAGAGAGAGAGAGAGAAACAGAAAGCGAGGGAGAGAGAGACAGACAGACAGACAGATGGACAGGAAGAGAAGGAGAGTAAGACAGAAGACAGACACAGTGAGAGAGACAGGCAGAGAGAGAGAGAGACAGAGACAGAGACAGAGAGAAAGAAAGAGACAGGCAGAGAAAGACAGAGATGGACAGAGAGAGATAGAGACAAACAGACAGAGACAGAGAGAGAGAGAGAGAGAAACAGACAGACGGGGAGGGAGAGAGACAGAGAGAGAGAGAGAGAGAGAGAGAGAGAGAGACAGACAGACAGAGACAGAGAGAAACAGACAGAAAGAGAGAGACGGAGAGAGAGAGACTGAGAGAGAGAGAAACAGAAAGGGAGGGAGACAGACAGACAGAGAGAGAGAGAGAGAGAGAGAGAGAGAGAGACCGACAGACAGATAGGCAGAGAAAGAGAGTAAGACGGAAGACAGACACAGTGAGAGAGACAGGCAGAGAGAGACAGAGAGGGAGAGAGAGAGACAGACAGACAGACAGAAAGGGAGAGACAGAGAAAGAAACAGAGAGAGAAAGACAGAGATGGACAGAGAGAGACAGACAGAAACAGAAACAGAGAGAGTCAGAGGCAGAGACAGAGAGAGAGAAACAGACAGACAGGGAGGGAGGGATACAGACAGAGAGAGAGAGAGACAGAGAGACAGACAGGCAGAGAAAGTGAGTAAGACAGAAGATAGGCACAGACAGAGAGACAGGCCCAGAGAGAGAGACAGCGAGACAGAGAAAGAGAGAGACAGACAGACAGAGAAAGAGAGAAACAGACAGAAAGAGAGAGAGACAGAGACAGAGAAAGAGAGAGAGAGAGAAACAGACAGACAGGGAGGGAGAGAGACAGACAGAGGGAGGCAGAGACAGACAGACAGACAGACAGAGAGAGACAGAGAGAAGCAGACAGAAAGAGAGAGAGACGGAGAGAGAGAGAGAGACACGGAGGGAGAGAGACAGAGAGGCAGACAGGCAGGCAGAGAAGGATACGGACACAGAGAGACAGACAGAGAGAGAGACAGACAGGCAGAGAAAGACAGTAAGACAGAGGATAGACAGAGAGAGAGAGAGAGAGACAGACAGGGAGGGAGAGACAGAGAGAGAGAGAGACAGGCAGGCAGAGAAAGAGAGTAAGAAAGAAGATAGGCACAGAGAGAGAGAGAGAGAGAGAGAGAGAGACACGGAAAAAGAAAGAGAGGCAGACAGACAGAGAAAGAGACAGACAGAGAAAAACAGAGATGGACAGAGAGAAACAGATACAGAAAGAGAGAGAGAGAGACACAGACAGGGAGGGAGAGAGAGAGAGAGACAGAGAGACGGGTAGAGAAAGAGAGAGAGACAGAGAGACGGGTAGAGAAAGAGAGTAAGACAGAAGACAGACACAGTGAGACAGGCAGAGAGAGAGAGAGAGAGAGACAGAGACAGAGACAGAGAGAAAGAAAGAGACAGACAGACAGACAGACAGAGAAAGAGACACAGAGAGAAACACAGAGTCGAACAGGGAGAGACAGGGAGAAACAGATAGAAAGAGAGAAGGTCCTAGCCCAGTAGCGATACAGTGCGTTTTCTTTCATTTTCTCTTTCTTTTCTGTTCTTTTCTTTTTTTCTTTCTTTCATTTACTTTTTATTTACTTATTTATTTATTTATTTATTTATTTATTTATTTATTTATTTGGAGAACGAGTCTCACTCTGTCGCTCAGGCTGTAGCACAGTGGCGCGATCTCGGGTCACCGCAACCTCCGCCTGCCAGGTTCAAGCGACTCTTCCTTCCGCCTCAGCCTCCCGAGTAGCTGGGACGACAGGTGCCCGCCCCACCGTGGCCTACTCAGTATCGCGTTATCAGTAGAGACGGGGTGTCACCATGTTGGCCAGGCTGGTCTGGAGCTCCCGACCTCGGGAGGACAGACGTGAGCCACCGCGTTCAGCGTACAGGGCCATTTCTCAGAAATCACTCAGGGGAACACACACTTCTAGGTGATGTGTAGAGATTTTATCGATTTACTTACTTACTTATCTCTTTATGTATGTATTTACTTTTTGCGTGGGGAGGTGGGGGGGACGGAGTTTGGCTCTCGCCGCCCAGGCTAGAGTGCAACGGCATAGGGGACTCAAGGAGTCCACCTATGGGAGAGAGGACACGTCATTCTGAGCGTCAGGGCCGCAGCGAAAGGTGGCAGGGCCCACGCTTTGAAAGGCTGAAATCCCGGCGGCTCAGGCCTGTCGTCCCAGCACTTCGGGAGGCCCGGGAAGGCGGATCCTTTGAGGTCAGGGGTTCGATACCAGCGTGGCCAACACGGAGAAACCCCGCGTCTACAAAAAATAGAAATATCAGCCGGCCGTGGCGGTGCGCGCCTGTAATCCCAGCTACCGAAGAAGAATCACTGGAAGCCGGGAAGCAGAGGTTTCAGTGAGCCGAGAGAGCGCCACTGCACCGCAGCCTCGGTGACCGAGCGAGAGAGACTCAGTCCGAAAAAAAGAAAAGAAGAAGAAAAAAAAAAGAACAGGCCCAAATGCTGCACTGTCAGTGAACGTTAGTGTTTCGGGTGTTTCGTTTTATCTCTGTCTCTGTCTCTCTCTCTCTCTCTCTCTCTCTCAATCTCTCAATCTCTCTCTCTCTCTCTCTCTCTCCCTCTCTCTCTCTCTCTCTCCTCTCTCCTCTCTCCTCTCTCCTCTCTCCTCCTCTCCTCCTCTCCCCTCTCCCCTCTAACTTTTATTTCTTGTTCGAAGACACATGTGCAAGAGTGTTATGTCATAGGTAAACTTAAACTTGTGACGGGGTGGGGGGGGGGGTTCAGTGTTCAGTGTGCAGATGATTTCATCACCCGGATACTCAGCGCCGTGTCCGGTAGTTTTCGTGTTTTGTTTTTTTCCCGAAGCTGTCTCTCCTTCCACCCCTCCTCCCTGAAGTAGGCTCCCGCGTCTCCGGTCCCCCTCGTTCTGCCCACGCAAGAACTCTCATCTATGAGTTCCCAGTTGTAGATGAGAACAGGTGGTATTTAGCCGACGGTTGTTTTCATCTTTGGTGGTGGTGGTGGTGAAATAGGCATGACACTAAATGGACCCTTAGGACGCTCCCCTCCGTCCCCACCCCGCACCCCCTCCCCGCCCACACCCCCTCATTCCCGCACGCCCTCCTCCAACGCAAGAAAGGAAGAAAGACAGAAATGAAAGTAAGAGGTGAGCCTGCAAGGTGGCGGAGGCTGGGGATCTCAAAGGGTGAGCAAGCGATGGGGGCCCGGGGATGTCTCGGCCGAGGTATCCAAAATAGGGGACCCACTTTCCAGCCCCAGCACACCCAGGAATCCTCAGCCGCAGCCAGCCTCTGGGTGGGGTTGCGCCTGTCAAAGCTTCTAAATGGAGAGAAGCCCAAGGCTATGGAAGGCATCAGCTCCAACTCCAGGAAGGGAATAGAGCTCTGTGCATATGAATGGGGCTTCAGAAGGCGGTGCCGCGGCTTCCAAAGCGATGCGCCTCGCCTCTCCTCGCCCAGAGCGAGACTCCGTCTGAAAAGAAATACACAAATCAATACTAAAAGAATTCATCCATCCATAAAGAAAGAAAGGAAGGAAGGAAGGAAGGAAGGAAGGAAGGAAGGAAGGAAGGAAGGAAGGAAGGAAGGAAGGAAGGAAGGAAGGAAGGAAGGAAGAAAGAAAGAAAAGAAAAGAAAGAAAGAAAGAAAGAAAGAAAGAATCAGTCCAGCGGTCGTGGTCGTGAATCACTCCCCGGAGTCCAGGCGCAGTGGCTCACGCCCGTCACGCCAGCACTCTGAGACGCCGGGTCAGGAGGGTGGCAACAAAACGAGGAGACCCCGTCCGTGGAAAAACATTGAAAAATGAAGGCCGGGCGCGGTGGCTCACGCCCGTCATCCCAGCACTTCGGGAGGCCGGGAAGGGCGGATCGATCACCCGAGGTCGGGAGTTCGAGTCCAGCCCGAGCCACACGGAGAAGCCCCGCCTCCACGAAAAATACCACATCAGCCAGACGTGGCGGCGCCCGCCCGCCATCCCAGCTACTCGGGAGGCCGACGCGGGAGAATCGCTCGAACCCGGGAGGCAGAGGTTGCGGCGAGCCAAGATCGCGCCACCGCACCGCAGTCTAGGCAACCAGAGCGAAACTCTGTCTCGGGGTGGGGGGAAAAAAAAAAACGGTCCGGGGACAGTGGCGCGTGCCCGTGGTCCCGGGTACCGTACTCTGGAGGCTGAGGCGGAAGGATCGCTCGAGTGCAGGAACGTCCACGCTGCAGTGAGTGAGCTACGACGGCACCACTGCCGGGGTGACAGAGTGAGATGCCGTCTCTAAATCAAGCAGTCCATCAGATCACCGGGAGGCGCTCCCCGTGTCTCACTCTCAAAGGGTGTCTCTTTAGGCCAAGCACGCACGGTGCCTCACGCCAGTCATCCCAGCACTTTGGGAGGCCGAGGCGGGAGGAAAGAAGGAAGGGAGGAAGGGAGTAAGGGAGGAAAGAAGAAAGGCAGGAAGGCAGTAAGGCATGAAAGAAAGAGGGGAAGAAGGAAAGGAAAAAGAAGAAAGAAAGAAAGAAGAAAAGAGAAGAAAAAAGAAGAAAAGAGAAGGGAAGAAAAGAAAGGAAAACGGGGAGGGGGCCTATGTCCTCGACCGGTGACCGCCCAGGTTACAGCGGGTCACGGCCGACCGACCGAAGCCTCGACCCGCGGGGCCTCAAGCGATCTTCTCCTCATCGCAGCCTCTCAGCCGCGACGACAGGCGGCCATCACCAGGCACAAGTCACCTTCTAATAATATTACGATTCTATCGAGACAGGGTCTCGCTGCGTCATCCAGGCCGGATCGCCGTGGCACGATCTCAGCTCATCGCAACCTCGGCCTCCCCGGTCGGAGCCACTCGCCCGCCCCAGTCTCCCGAGCAGTCGTGATCCCAAGCCCAGGCCACCAGGCCCGGCTCACCGTTCTATTTTTCAGAGAGACGGGGTTTCGCCGCATCGGCCAGCGCGGTCGGTCTGGAACTCCCGGCCTGAAGCGATCCAGCCGCCTCGGCCTCCCAAAGTGCCGGAGTGACAGGCGTGAGCTACCGTGCCCGGCCCAGACCGTCTCGTTCATACATCATAGAGAAGGGGTTTCGTCAGCCGACGGGTGGAGGGCGGGGTGGGTTTCACTCAGCCTGCGTACCGGGGAAAGGGTAAGTGAGTGTGCTTTGTGAACTAGATACGGAAATCGTGTGTGTGTGTGTGTGACAGAGGGAGAGAGAGAGAGAGAGAGAGAGAGAGAGAGAGAGACCGACGAATCCCACCATGAGGACCCGGAAACGGTGTCCGATTTGGGTCCCCGTGTAGTCACCTGTCTGTGTGTAGGTGACTGAGGATTCCACAAATGAAGGTCAGCAGTATCTATGGAGCTGTTTCTCCCTCTCATGCGTCTCATCCGTGTGGTGGAGAAAGGGGAGAAAAGTGGTCGTGACGGGAAGTCGTCTTCACGCCCGAGGAAGCCGAAGGCAGGCCGAGGGGAAGGAGGGCATCCCACGTGACAGCTCCACCCCCGCGCACCCTTTCCAACGCCGGGGCCGCCGGTCCACCCCGTACGACAACCCACCCCCAAGAACAGCACGGTCCGGAGCGGTCCAGTCTCATCCCATCCGGCCAACCCGGGGCATCCGGCGGAAGTGTTCGCCGGAGGGTCGGAAAGCAGCGTCCACGCGGTTCCCCCGGGGTCTCCCGGCAAAGGCCAGCCGGGGGAGGGTAGCGGGACGTGACGGGGGCCGGGGGCACGCGCCTCAGAGCTCCCCGGAAGGCGGCAGGTAGCCGGCGGGGGACGCCGAGCCAGAGACGTCCGGCGGGATCTAGATCCGGAAGCCGCGTCGGTCCTCTCCCACAGCTCTCCTACGGAAAATGCCACGGCGGCGGCGGCGGGAGCCTCGGCCGGGGGAGAAGCGGGGACAAGGGGGAGAGGGAAGGAGGCCCTCGGGAGGATTCAGCCACGAAAACCCACTCAGCCAAGCTCCCTCCGTCTCTCGGGGTCCAAGGGACACCCCGGGAGACGGCAAGAGACACGTTCACTCCGTGCTTTTCACCTCCGTCTTTATTTTTTTCATCTTTTCCATTTTACAAGAGGTGCGCATCTCAACAACCAGACGGTGGGTGTGAGGGGAGAAGCGTCAAGGGCAGGAGTTGGAGACCAGCGTGAGCAACTGAGCAACACAAGTAGGAGAGCCCAGCTGAAAGAGATGAAAAAGGAGGAGGAGGAGGAGGACGAGGACGAGGACGAGGAGGACGAGGAGGACAGGGGGAGTGGGTGGGGGGAGGAGAAGGAAAGAAAAGAAAAGAAAAAAAGAAAAAGAAAAGCAACCACCAAGAAAGTTAAAATCGTCCAACGGTCGGAAGCTCAAGACCAGGCTGACCAAGACGGAGAAACCCCATCCGTACTAAAAATATAAAAGTCAGCCGGGCACGATGGCGCTTCCCCGTCATTCCAGCTCCTCGGGAAGGCCAAGGCAGGAGGATCACTCGAACCCGGGAGGCGGAGGTCGCAGCGAGCCGAGATCACGCCATCGTAGTCCACCCTGGGCGACAAGAGTGAAACTCCGTCTGGAGGGGGAGGGGGAGGGGGAGGGGGAGGGGGAGGGGGAGGGGGAGGGGAGAGATCGGTGAGACGCGTCTCAAAATTTTATCTGTTCGCATTCCGCGTGCGTAAAACGGAAAGAACCGACCCACGAGAAATACGACCAGAGCGTACCGTGCCCACGCGTGTCATCCCAGCACTCCGGGAGGCCGACGTGGAAGGATGGCCGGAGCGTAGACGTTTGAGATCACCTCGACGTGTGAGACGACACCTGCAATAATAATAATCATAGAAGTTTAAAAAGCGATCACGTGTGCCCAGAGCGTGGACAACAAAGCGAGAGCACACCCGTACTAAAAAGAAGACGATTGACAGACAGACAGGCAAGCAGGCAGGCAGGCAGGCAGGCAGGCAGGCAGGCAGGCAGGGAACTATAGAATGAGCCAGGTGCAGCGTCTCACGCCTGTCACAGCAGCAGCGCGGGCGGCCGAGGCAGGCAGGCGGATCGCTCGAGAACAGGAGTCCGAGACCAGCCCGGGCCACACGACAGAACCCCAGACCCCATCTCACTCACATCCACACATACACAGATACCTGCCTCCCTACCTACGGAAAACGTGAGACATGAGAAAGAACATCAAAGTCACCCGGTGTGGTGGTGCACACCCGTAGTCCCAGGGAACGGGGACGGGAGGGATGAGACGCGGGACGGCCGCTCGGTCGGACGGTCGGTCGAAATCGTCGAGGCTGGGGTGATCCCGGGCGACAGAGGCAGAGGAAGACCCCGCCGGGAAGGCAGGGAAGGAAGGAAACCAATGAAACAAGCAAGCAAACGATGAACATGACAATGACCTAGAATAACCCATGAGAATAAAGAAGCAAATAAGAGGGTACGAATAAAGCTAAAAGGTAAGGTAATGAAGATGACAATCCACCGTTTTCTCTCCAGCCCAGCCCAGCCCAGCCCAGGTGGAGTGGAGGCGCGCGATCACAGCCCACGTTCGCCTCTGCCTCCCGGGCTTAAGAGATCCCTGTAGTCCCATCCCAGCTACTTGGGAGCCTGAGGTCACCAGAGCCCAGAGTGAGAAGATCAGGCAGGCCCCAAAAGAAAAGAAAATAAATACACGAACATTGTTAATCCATAATAAACGAAGGATATACATATACAGGTCTATGTAAATGACATGGGTGTTTACGTCATACACGTTCATCCATTAAAATTAACATCTATCCTATACACATGTATGAATGATGGAAATGTCTAGTTTTATCACTAGATATTTTCGTCGGTGTAGGTACGTGTCCGTGTGTCCATATCTACGTATCTATCTATCTAGATAGATATACGTATGCTCACACACAGCAGCGTGCAGAAAAGAAGATTGAAAACAAGAAGGAATCGGCCGGGCGCGGTGGCCGACACCCGTACTCCCGGCACGCTTTGGGAGGCCGAGGCGGGGGAGGGGGAGGGGTGGGGGGAATCGCTAGGTCAGGAGTTCGAGACCAGCCCGGCCAATATGGTGAAGTTCCGTCTTCGCTCAAAATACAAAAACTGCTGTTCGCTTGAGAGCCCTGGAGGCAGCGGCGGCGCCGAGCCGAGGAGGCACCACCGCGCTCCAGCTCCAGCCTGGGCGACAGAGCGAGATTCCGTCTCCAGAAAGAAGGAAGAAGGAAAGAATGGGGGCGGCGGGGGAAACACACACACACACACACACACACACACACACACACACACACACA